>NC_135657.1:53509928-54801874 GCF_964188315.1 Podarcis muralis | reverse complement strand
CACTCGCTGGATCATCACCTTGTCGTGGTGAGTGGGCTCGCATGTTCCTATGACCCTTGTGAGCGAAGCCATCTGGAGTCTCGTACTCCCAGCAGGGTCACCCAAGGAAGTAAGGTCAAAGGGGAGGAGCAGAACAGGTGGAAGATAACAAGTGGCATGTTACAACAGCTGTGAAGGCGGATGAAGGCTGCAGTAGATAAGAATCTACCGGTCGTCGTGATACTCATGCCATTGGAATAGAGCCTTACTGCAAAGACTGTGCGTTGGTCAGTGTGCACTGATCTACACACATAAAACAAACTCACGCACAGGCATCTTCCAAAAACCCATCCCAAACCCAAACCTCAAAGAGTCCCATGGCAATTGGCAAATGGTAACGGAAGCAGAAGAGAAAGGCATGTTTGGCAAACCCTCACTGTGATCAACTCCTGCCCCAAAACCTATGTCCCCACTGTGGAAGGGCTTGTGGATCCAGAATTGGCCTCCACAGTCACTTATGGACTCACTGTTACAAAGACCATGTTCATTGGCTACAAGTGATCGCCAAAGAAGAATACACACACATAGACACACACATAGTTGTAGGCCAGAAACACATACAGTGAAAACTCAATTACAGATGCCTTCCACAACCTGCTGCCCTCCAGATGTTTTGAACTAGTTGAAAACATTTGGAGAGCACCAAGCTGGGGAACAGCTGAATTAGAGGCAGAGTATATGCAACATATTTACTTATTTATGTATTATTTGTACTCATAGTCCATCCTTCACTGGACAGTCCCAGGGCAGGTTACAACAATATTACAATTAAAACAACTGCACACTATATTAAAACCATAAAATAAATCAATAAAACTAACCAATAACAAAATAAACAAAGCAGAGCACAGAACAGCAATGAAGGAAGAGGGGGAAAACTCAGTAAGGCAACAAGGCAGCCAGGCAACCAGTGACATGGGTTGAAAGGTGTGCATTGACCAAATGTTGAAAAGCGTACAATGATGTTGGCAAGATGCATCTCAGAAAGGAGGTCACTTCACAACCTGAGGTCCACCACAGAGAAGGCCCTCACATTTGGTACAAGCCCTCAAACCACAGAAATTGACAGCACAATTCACAGAGCCTCTCCTGCTGATCTTTTTATGGTTTTATATTTTATTGCCTGTTTTATGTTTTTATATTGTTGCAAACCTCTGTGATATATTTTTTATGATACAGTGGTATGCAATCAATCAATCAATCAATCAATCAATCAATGGTTTATGCAGTGCTTTTTTCTGAGGGATGCAGGGGGATGCATACCCCTAAACATTTTGTGAACCTTTGTACTTTTGTCCATTTACTGTATTTATTTTTCCCCATTTGAACTATAAAATGGTGATTTTCTTGTGTCAAAATGAGAGTACCCCTGAACATTTTATTTTATTTTTTTAAGAAAAAAGGCACTAGGTCATTTCTGCTGTCAGATTTCTGTCCATTGATATTTATTTTATTTTATTTTATTTTATTTTTGCATATGTACTGACTAGTTAGTCCTATGTAGAATGTAGAAGAGCACTGCTGGCAGAGAAGCAAGTGAACAATCATCTGATGTCTTGGCTGACATTATTAGGCCCTATAGTGGTTTTGCTTAGGTAGATATGAAGGTAAAGCTGATATCTGGCTGCAAGATCTTGTTCCTATGTTTGCATCCCTATGATGTGGCCTATGGTTGGGGAAACGACTGCATAGTGTCATAGTTAATAATACACATAGCTGTCAATATTTCCCTTTTTTAAAGGGAAATTCCCTTATTCCGAATAGGATTCCTCGCAAGAAAAGGGGAAAGTTGACAGCTATGATAATACACCTTATTTCAAAAGTGGGTAGAAGCTGTACACAGTTCAACAGGAGCAAAAGGTGCTATCAGGAGTACTCTATTTTTCAATAGTTGCTTCCAAAGGACATCTTGGGCAAATTAAGCAGTGTTATAATCACACCACCATGTTGAAATCACTGTTGTCACTGATTTAAAACTGACCATCCCAAATAACATCAGAAAGTAAACCATTTTAGCACTGGTCCTCATTTGAGCCATTAAATATTTTCCCCTTTACTATAGCAGGTAATTTAGGACTGCTTGATTGAGTTTTCCCCAGTACTAGTGCTGCCACCTAGTGCATGAAAGTAGTGTATGGAATCAGTTGAAGGAACTAGGTACAGTATACTTAAGCCTGGAGAAGAGAAGACTGAAGCAGGGGACAAGATAGCACTCTTCAAATAAATAAAGGGATTGTCACACAGAAGAGGGCAAAGTCTTGTTCTCTGCTGGTCTAGACCTAATGTGCTTAATTTATATGAGTGCTGAGCAGCAGAAGAAATCTGCTGATGATATAGAGCAGTCTGACAATGGGACCAATTACTGGCATATAGAGGGGGTGTGGGTGTCTCATTGCTGAAGGTCTTCAAGCAGAGACTGGAGAACCATTTGCCATGGAAGCTCCAGCTCTGGATTTCCAGAATTCACCATGGGGTTGGATTCAAAGCCAGATTCAGAGCCGGCTCCAGGTTTTTGTGGGCCCTTGGGTTGCCAAGTATCAATGGGCTTTGGCCATTTGTGCCTGTCATGAGCACTGCCCAGCCTGGCTGCCCACTCCCACCAGGCCTAGTACAAGGCCACTTACAAGCGGATTCCAAACCAAATGCTTTGCTTACTTGCCTTGAGATTTGACAAAAACACAATCCTGTAACTTCTCACTTTGCTGGGTGAGAAGCACTAACATTCTTCCAAGATGGGAGCCACAGCTGAGCGCTCCTCACATGTGTGATTGCCTTGGACCACTGCAATCAGTTTAATGCAATCTCCTTGCTTATCTTGTATATTTTATTGTCACACAGTTTTATTATATAGCAGAAAGGATTATCGGTGTCGTTTTATATTTCTCTCATATAAATTATACAAAAGAAACTACCCAGTCTGTGTTACGTCTTTCAGAAACACTCCTAAACTATCACAGATTGTCAGATGCGATGAGTTTAAAACAAGTGGCATTGGTAACATCTGCTCATTTCCTGCCAATAGCTCATAGAACCACCTATGGTTTTTCCCTACTTTATTCTCTTCTCCTGTCTCTTCTTCATCTTCAAGCCTCCACCACTCATCACTTCCTGTTTTAGGCCACTGCCTTCTCTGTCCTTTCCCTTTTAACCGTTTTCCAACCTTTCTGCCTGTCCGGAATTCACTATTCCCTCAGCGATCTGACCCACCATCAATATAAAGCTTCTCCTGTTCTTACTGGACCCCAAATGTCCTTATTATAACCGTTCCTTTCATGATCTCCTCAACATGCAGCTGCTGGGTGACCTTGGGCCAGTCACACTTCTCTGAAGTCTCTCAGCCTCACTCACCTCCCAGAGTGTTTGTTGTGGGGGAGGAAGGGAAAGGAGAATGTTAGCCGCTTTGAGACTCCTTAGGGTAGTGATAAAGCGGGATATCAAATCCAAACTCTTCTTCTTCTTCTTTTTCTGTGGTCTATCTTGTGCATATGTTCCCCCCAGATTCTAATTTCTTGTTCCTTCACACCTCCAGCAGCCTCCACCCCTTAGCTTCCTTACTTCCCGGAATCAATTTCCAGTCAGCTTTTAAGTAATAAACCTCTCTACAAGCTGCCTCACCCAGGCGAATGTTCTCATTCCAGGGGCTATGTGAGATTTCCCCCCAAACAAAACTGCCCAAAACTTGCTTCCCTCACATAAATTATAATAGTTGCAAACATTTTATTACTGAAACCTTCCTTTCCTCACCATTCCATAACATCCCAGCACAAAAAAATGTAACCACAAATAAAAAAAAAACATTAATTAAAAAAACAACAACTAATACAATGTTTCTTACCACCTAATGCTACACACTGTTTGGTCACCTCTCTAAGTGGAAAGAGTTGCCAAGTTTGCAGGGCAGCCTCCAAATAATGTTCTTGTCACAATTTTCTGTGCAAAGCAGTTCTGTGCAGCATGTACCAACTGTGAACAGCAAGAATCTATAACACTGAAGTGCTGTAGTGCTATATAACAGCTGAGGGGCCACAGCATTGAAATTCCCTTTCCTAAGCAACTGTAGAAGGCAGTTTTACAGAAAAAGTTAAAGCTTCTCTCTCCTCAGTCCTCACTACTTGCCCTGACTCCAGGCCACCACCAACAGAAAGGCCCGTTGCTAATACATTCCCTTATGAGGAGCTGGCTTTTAACATCCCAGCACTCTTTTAAAGCTGCAAAGGAATGTAAAATATAGCAGTCATTCTCTTGGCCTTGCATTTAAAGATAGGCACTTGCTGATCTTTCCCCACACCCTTAAATACTGACTGTATGGAATCACTGACATTAAAAGAAATGTCAACAAACCTTTGCCAGACTCTCCCATAAATGTGAAGGCAGGTCAAGCTGTCTGGTAATGGAAGGAGCAGCGGAGAGGAAATAAAAGGAGGCCTTCCTGTGCCTGCCAAACCATTCATTCCTGAGTTATCTTAACGGTGTTTCCTGCCAACAAGGCAATGGCACATTCAGGGAGGGTTACAAGGCCAGATTCTGTTCAATAGGGACTGAGCTGATTAGAGCTATGATGTCAGAAGCCCTTTTCAGATCACCGACAGAGCACAGTGATACTGTGCAAGACTTATTTGGGACACACCAGCAGTTTAATGCAGGGGTGGGGAAGCTTGCTCAGTCCAAGGGCTGCATTCCCTTCTGGGCAGCTTCCAAGGGCTATGTGCCAGTTGGGTGTCAGGCCAGAGACAAAAGTGGTTAGAGCAACGAATGTGAATATGTGACCCTACCTGCCTGCAGACTGTCTTGCCAGAGTGGTGCATGCTGTAGTTATCTCCCGCTTGGACTACTGCAATGCTTTCTACGTGGGGCTGCCTTTGAAGGTGACCCGGAAACTAATCCAGAATGCAGCAGTGAGACTGGTGACTGGGAGTGGCCGCCAAGACCATATAACACTGGTTCTGAAAGACCTACATTGGCTCCCAGTACGTTTCCAAGCTCAATTCGAAGTGTTGGTGCTGACCTTTAAAGCCCTAAATGGCCTCAGCCCAGTGTACCTGAAGGAACATCTCCACCCCCATCGTTCAGCCCGGACACTGAGGTCCAGCTCCGAGGGCCTTCTGGCCATTCCCTCACTGAGAGAAATGGAGTTACAAGGAACCAGGCAGAGGGCCTTCTTGTAGTGGTGCCTGCCCTGTGGAACACCCTCCTATGAAATGTCAAGGAAATAAACAACTTTCTGACTTTTAGAAGACATCTGAAGGCAGCCTGTTTAGGGAAGTTTTTTATGTTTGATGTCTTATCATGGTTTTAATATTCTGCTGGGAGCAGCCCAGAGTGGCTGGGGAAACCCAACCAGATAGGTGGGATATAAATAAAAGGAGGAGGAGGAGGCTAGTTTCTGCACACATTCACACAAACCTATCTTCCATTTTTCTGGGCATTATTAGAGTTTAAGGACAACATTCCAGTCAGGTAAAACCACCTGGAGTTCTGAGGGACAGGTATAGAGGCCTCACATTTGCTCCCTGAGCCTGAGGTTCTCCACCTCTTGTCTAAAGCACAATTCCAAGATGGGCTTGGTGCTCTACCCAGAACATTCCCATTCAAGTTCAGAAGACAGAGTCTGAATTAACTCTTATGCTTTGTTTTCATACCCCAAGGAGCAGGACTGAACTCCAGGTGTATTACACACAGTTTTATGATGAGCCAAGCAGGACATTTATAATGCTTTACTGGGTCTTTGACTCCTATCACAGTGTGAAAAAGCACCTCGTTCCAGTTCCTTTGGGCAGCTGGCAGTCTTACTTGTTTGGAGAGTGTTAAGTTAAGGGTGTTGCAGAGTTGATCAGGAGATAAGTTTCCAAACCTGGGGAGAATTGCCTGAATGTTTGTAACTCACTCAGTTTTATGGCAGCAAGATGTAACCATGCCATTTCATGCAATCCAAGAATGGATGGGGCTGCAGAGGCAGCTGTTTTATGCATCTAGCTCAGTATTGTCGGTTCTTTCCTGACTGGCAATGTCTCTCTATAGTTTCAGATAGGAGTCTTTCTCGGGCCTCACAGAAAGGGTTCACTTTCTTCTGAGAGATAAACATAGCTTCATAACACACAGAATGGCCCTGTATGCATAGGCTGGGGGGGGGGGGTCAGGAAAAAATATACAAAATCACTATAAATTTTGGTGATTCAGAGGTTTAAACTGAAATCAAGTTGGATTTGAGTTTGTTAGTGTGTCTGGTAACTTCTCTCTCTTACATCATGGATCTTGACAAATTGGATTTTAAAAAGGCAAAATAATATTAGAATTGGAGTTGTCAGAGATGCACAAGGAAAATGGTGTTTTTACGCTCAGACCCTTGGCAAAGTCTTTGCAGATTTTTATATGATGGATGGATGCTCTGTATTATTTTATTAATACTATTGCTTAATACAAGTTTGTCATGGTCTTTGGCTAGAACAGTAAACCTATGAACTGAATAGACCTACCTGGATATGAGAACCTGGGACCTTGGATGTGCAAAGCATGGGCAGATGTAGCTTTGCCTCCTCTGGCAGAATATTCACCAACCTGGGCAATGCTGCCACTGGAACCCACCTCCAACCTTCCCAAAACAGTGCCTCGTGCCTCTTTTCAAGCACGGATGGCTGGATCTGTCCATTTCAGTTCTCTCTGTTTCTCATTTCTTCATATTTCACTTCTCCACATTTCAGCCACAATTTGCAATTAAAAACAAAATCCTCATGGAAATTCATCAACATTTTAGTACATATTTCTCCTAATACACATGCTTTTGTATGCAGTTCTGACTAATGTACGGTACATATTTTTTTGCAAGCAACGTTCCCTAATGCATTGTTGTATAACATAATGCATCGTCCCTGGCTATTGACCATGCTGCTTAGGGTTAATATTTTCAGATAACTTCACTGAGGACATTTCACCTTCAAGGGTGTACACAGGTGTAGATGTGCTTAGGCTTGCTCCAAAGGGCAAACACTGTTCATGCTGTCATGGGAACTGAGAAGGCTCTCCCCCTCCCACATTTCACTATACATCCAGATGCCAAAGCACCGGCGGCTAAATTCAAAGATACATATTTACACTAGGATGGGTGCAAGGCTGGCTGCTTCCCTACATCAGAATGCAGCCTTTCCCACAGTGTTGGCTGGGAATGATGGGAGTCATGGTCCAAACTGTCTGGAGGGCATCTTCAATTGAAAAAACAACACTGGACATTCTTTAAAAATAACTTTTGACCCTCAAATCCATTGGGTAGTTCTCTGGTCCTTGCAGAACTAAGACACATTAATGTGACTTGTGGTCCACCCTACGCGACCCCTGCATTGTATCCTCACAACAACTGTATTAGTCTGAGAGATATGCTGTGTAAGCACTATACAGTCGTACCTTGGAAGTCAAACAGCTTAGTTCCCGAATGTTTTGGCTCCAGAACGTCGCAAACCTGGAAGTGACTGTTCCAGTTTGTGAACTATTTTTGGAAGCCGAACGTCTGACGGGGCTTCCGCAGTTTCTGCACGTTGGTTTTCGAATGTTTTGGAAGTTGAACGGACTTCCAGAACAGATTCCGATAGACATCCAAGGTACAACTGTACTTTGAAAGCACAGTCTTTTCCTCAAATAATTCTGGGCACTGTAGTTTACCCCTCACAGACTTACATTTCCAAGCAACCCCTGAGCAAAACAACAGGGCCCAGAATTCTTTGCATAAAAGAGTATGCTTCAAATGCATTCCCTGCCCTCCTTCTCATGCTCTGGGTACCATGTGCCTCTGTCCAGCATACCTGAAGTAGCGTCTCCACCCCCATCGTTCAGCCCGGACACTGAGGTCCAGCGCCGAGGGCCTTCTGGCAGTTCCCTGACTGCGAGAAGCCAAGTTACAGGGAACCAGGCAGAGGGCCTTCTCGGTAGTGGCACCTGCCCTGTGGAACGCCCTCCCACCAGATGTCAAAGAGAAGAACTACCAGACTTTTAGAAGGCATCTGAAGGCAGCCCTCCTTAGGGAAGCTTTTCATGTTTAACAGACCACTGTATTTTACTATTTTGTTGGAAGCCGCCCAGAGTGGCTGGAGAAACCTAGCCAGATGGGTGGGGTATAAATATTATTATTATTGTTGTTGTTGTTGCCATCTTTGGAGGAAAAGAAGGGGGGAATGAAATTAATGAAATAAATAATGAAATCAATTATCGTTTGTTGCTTGAAGTCCTGAAATGGAAGCCAAGCTCCACCCCAGCTCTTGAAATCTTGAAATCTAGAGATACAACCAAGTTTCATCTTGAGCCCTCCAAGCAATTGCACTTTATGAGGGTGCATAAGCAGCCACCACCACACACTAGGCTTAGTGGTTCTAGTTGAAGGATGGTTTCCAGGAGTGTCTGAAACCTTGTATCATATTTTATTTTGGAAACTATGACTAACTGGGACGCGGGTGGTGCCGTGGTCTAAACCACTGAGCCTAGGGCTTGCTGATCAGAAGGTCGGCAGTTCAAATCCCCACGACAGGGTGAGCTCCTGTTGTTCGGTCCCTGCTCCTGCCAACCTAGCAGTTTGAAAGCACGTCAAAGTGCAAGTAGATAAATAGGTACCACTCCAGCGAGAAGGTAAACAGCGTTTCTGAGTTCTGGTTCACCAGAAGTGCCTTAGTCATGCTGGCCACATGACCCAGAAAAACCGTCTGTGGACAAACACCGGCTCCCTCGGCCTGTAAAGAGAGATGAGCACCGCAACCCCAGAGTCGTCCGCGACTAGACTTAACTGTCAGGGGTCCTTTACCTTTACCTTTTTTATGACTAACTACCATTTAAGAAAAATTGTAGCTCTGAGGATTGGATTTTTTTAAAAATGTATTGTTTAAAAACATTTTATATTGGGGAGGTTGCACGCCTGGCTCCCAGGCTTCCCCCTACACTCAAGGCAATGCAGGGTTCCTAAAGGGTTTCTGACTGTCTGAAGCTGCATTTGAACAAAGTATATTGCTTTCTGAAGGTGCTGCTAACTTCCCTTATGATGCAATGTGTCCCACCCTGTGCTAGCAGCCAGGTTAAGGACCTGCCTGTATAGAAGTGAGTTCAAGGAAAGGGCTAAAAGAAGTTCCTTGCCCTGTGCTTCAGTGTTTTATCCTGCTTTAAATCTGTTCAGGAAATTACAAAATAAACGCAACTGCTTACCAGATCAGCTATGTATTCCAGTGGCAGAGAGCCACAACTACAGCCAGGTTGTACTTGTCAGAAAGAATATCAGAAAATCCCCAGACGTTATAGCTCCCTTTGCCGTCTGGAGCTTTTTAACCTTAAAGCCTAGAATGAAAGTGTCTGTTCCATGTAAAGAGATTTACTTGAAAAGACGGAACCTTGGTCGTACAACACATAGAGCTCCTAGCAGACCAGGGGTATAGTTTCAAGTTCCCTTATTTGGGAGTAAGTCCCACTGAACTCATTTGGTCTTACATCTGAGTGAACATATGTACAATGTACGCATCATTTACTTTCAACATGACTGTGGGTTTCAATTTTTGTGTCTGTGTGAACATCCTATGTTCTGCCCACACTAGAAGGCATAGCTGCACAGATCCAGGAGATACAATTCACTTCAGTGCCAACTTTTAAAATTCCCCCCCCCCATTCAGTTGTTTCTGTTGCTGTAGCTGTAGTTTTAACATTAGCCTTCTGCTTCCACTGTCTCCAGACTCCACTTTGCACTCCATAAAGCCTGTTAGCCCAGCCTGAGCCGGCATTGCTTGGCTGGTCACAAGGCTACTGATGTTGTTGTCAATTCCTTCCCTTCACTACTCTCTGATGAAAAGCAGCAATGAAAGGAGCGGGGGCAGCACAAATGCAAGCAGAGTTTCAAAAGGCCAGCTGCTATTCTCCCCCACACCCATTGCTCAAAATACAAAAACTAGGGTAGGGCTTAATGTAAGATTGCCAAGAGAGGCTTTCTCTTTCTTAGGCAGCCTTATCTTATTGCCTGTTTTCCTGGCCTCACCTCCAGCTGGGAAAACAAAAGGCATAACAAGTAAAATGCATGTATCTGCTGCCCAGTCAACCACCAGCCACCCAGCTATGTCCCAAGAGGCACCCCCCACAGGATTACAGCACAAGTAGCAATTTTTCTCCACATAAGGGACAGGCAGAGCATAAACAATGTGTGAAACTGATTTGGCACACCAGCACTGGCTGGAACATTCATGCCAGGTTCATTTTGGAGCCTCCCTTCCCCCCTCAAATTGTTCTTGAGTGTTGGTGCTGACCTTTAAAGCCCTAAACGGCCTTGGCCCTGTATACATGAAGGAGCGTCTCCACCCGCATCGTTCAATGCGGACACTGAGGTCCAGCTCCAAGGGCCTTCTGGTGGTTCCCTCACTGCGAGAAGTGAGGTTACAGGGAACCAGGCAGAGGGCCTTCTCGGTAGTGGCGCCCACCCTGTGGAACACCCTCCCAACAGATGTCAAGGAAATAAACAACGATCTGTCTTTTAGAAGACATCTGAAGGCAGCCCTGTTCAGGGAAGTTTTTAATGTTTGATGTTTTATCATGGTTTTAATATTCTGTTCGGAGCCACCCTGAGTGGCTGGGGAAACACAGCCTTATAGGCAGGGTATAATAATAATAATAATAATAATAATAATAATAATAATAATAATAATTTATTGGGCCAATCAGTTGTGCACAAATTTGCTTTTCATCTGTTTTATAGAAATAAAACTTTTCCAGCAACATAACATCACGCAAATTCCATCAATAAGTGCAGCAACTAAAACAGAAGAGGAGAATAAAACTCAGAAGCGGTGTGACAAGGGACTGGGTGGGGAGGAACCAGCAACAAGGCTGAGGCCACACAGTTACTATTTCATAAAATGACCAAGTCAGATTTCCAGGAAAGCTACTGTACATGCTTGTATTATTTCACTTGGTAATTGATTCCATAAGCCTGCAGCTGCAATGCTAAAAACTGCTTCTCTTACATTCTAAGCGTACCTGGGGCATTCCACACCCTTAACAGTGTCCCCATCTGAGGAGTGCAGTTTCAGGGCAGCAATATATGGGGTGAGATTGTCCCTTAGGTAACATGATCCCAAGTTATTTAGGACTTTAAAGAACTATGAACACCATGATGGTGATAAATACAGTGGTACCTCTGGTTATGAACTTACCAAAATTCGTTCTGGAGGTCCGTTCTTAAGCTGAAACCATTCTTATCCTGAGGCATGCTTTTGCTAATGGGGCCTCCTACTGTGTGCATGACTGTGGGCACACAATTTCCATTCGCATCCTGGGGCAAAGTTCGCAACCAGGAGCAGCTACTTCCGGGTTAGCAGAGCTTGTAACCTGAAGCGTTTGTAACCAGAAGCGTTCATAACCAGAAGCACCACTGTAGAGCAGAAGTACCAGAGCCACTGGTGGCAGATGTGGTCTTCTCTCAAAATTTCACACCAGTGATAATTGGTTCCATACGTTTTGCAGTGTTGTTACCAGTAGTGATATGTGAGCAGCTCTTAATCATGACTTGATTAAATGAACAGGAGAACATTTCCATCTTAAAAAGCTGACATTGATGGTTATCTCTCCCTGAGAGATGCATGCAGGTTAAAAAAATATTGCAGAGATGGGGAAGGGGCGGTTCCCCAGAAGCTGCTGTCTCCCATCATTTCTGACCAGTAGTTATGCAGGATGGCTGGGTGATGGAATTTGACAGTTCAGCAGCATCTGAATGGGCACGGGTTCTCTATTCCGTAAACCTGTCTCTTATATGATTGTTTTTACATATGCTCCACACCCCATATTCTTTTAAGGCTGATCTTTTTGCTGACATGGGGTCCTTTGGGAAGAAAGGCAGGAAAGAAATGTAGTAAACAAATGCATAAAAGTCAGGCTATGCATAAAAGTCAGGCTCTGAATTTGGTTGTTAGTGAGTGTCACTTATTCCATTGGATGCAGCCCTTCCGTTAACCTTGAGAAGGATTTAAATTATTATGAGTTAAAAACAGGTACAGGTTTTCTTCTTGTTACCCACAGGACTGCTCACTAGATGGTGCTGTTGTCCTCACGACAAACCATTTAGGACTGTTTTCTGCATTGTCTTCATCAGCACCTCTTGCAGCGGTGTCTGGCAAGGATTCTAAAATTAACCACTTAACATTCCTATATTGCTGCAAGCACCTTCAAAGTGTTTTGCATATCTTGTCAGTAACCCTTTCGACAACCCAGTTAAGGCTTCTTCCCCTAACGCACATGGAGAAAGAACTGAGAGCAGCCTGCCTGCTGCACCTACAATGGAATCATATTTGTGCTTACTCAGAAGTAAATTGCACTGTGTCCAATAGGGCTTTCTCCCTAGTATGCTCAAAATTGCAGCTTTAGTGAGCTCTTTGCTGAGCTCAGTATTTGAACTGGAAAGCCCCTGTCCCACTGATACCATGACAGCTCTAAAACCACTTATTAAATGGGCAACACAATGGAAACATTCTGATTAGTTGGAATCACTCTCAGTTCTGGCCCACAATTATTGGAGCAAGCAAAACCCTATGAATTATTTTTAGCTACTAAAACAAACGTTTTGCAATACAAGCACCCTATACTTGGCTTATTCCACTACCCTTTTCCTATTAAAAGGCAGCAGCAGTACAAGCTGTGCTATGTATGGGGAAAGACCCAATGATGCAATCGTGGTGGCAGCTGCTGGACCAGGACACGAGTGGTGATTTTATGCCAGTCTTGAGCTGGCAGTAATATAAACTCCTTCCTTATGGAAAACCGTACACATCTGATCCTATGTGCTGTGGAGTTGAGGAAGCAGCTCATCAGGTCAACACCATCATTTGTGCTGTGTTGCATCTGATAGCTTACCCACAACTCACCCTACCAGTTAAAAGTCATAGTAGTAGTCTAAAAGCATGTACAGTGGAACCTCCGTGTTACGTACCATCCTCCTTGTGAACGCTTCAGGTTATGAGTTCTGCTAACCCAGAAGTAGATGCTCCTGGTTGCGAACTTTGCCCTGGGATGCGAGCTGGAGGCGCAGGAGGCGCCATTAGCGAAAGCGCACCTCATGTTAAGAACGGTTTTGGCTTAAGAATGGACCTTCGGAATGAATTAAGTTCATAACCGGAGGTACCACTGTACACAGATGAAAGAACAGCTAAGAATTCTAATGTTCCTATCACTACTTTCTCACTTGCAGCTCACAGAGCCATGTCAGTTGTTTCAATACTGTACAGTACTACAGTGAGCCCTATGATTCTGTGATACTTCCCAACACTCTATGCCAAATATCCATGTTTGCTTAGATCCCAGGTCCTTGCTAATTTGAGATATGTTGTAAATGTGTACCGGACTGGCATCATCTTTACAGTCAACCTACACAGACACAGAATTTGTAAATAAGAAAATATTTCAAAAAATGTATCTGAATGGAATTTCTACATAACTAGACCACTATGTGGGTGGCGCTGTGGGTTAAAGCCTCAGCGCCTAGGACTTGCCGATCGAAAGGTCGGCGTTTCGAATCCCCGCGGCGGGGTGCGCTCCCGTCGTTCGGTCCCAGCGCCTGCCAACCTAGCAGTTCAAAAGCACCTTCGGGTGCAAGTAGATAAATAGGGACCGCTTACCAGCGGGAAGGTAAACGGCGTTCCGTGTGCTGCACTGGCTCGCCAGATGCAGCTTGTCACGCTAGCCACGTGACCCGGAAGTGTCTGCGGACAGCGCTGGCTCCCGGCCTATAGAGTGAGATGAGCGCACAACCCTAGAGTCTGGCAAGACTGGCCCGTATGGGCAGGGGTACCTTTACATTTTACTATAGCTGGCAGTGAAGGCTCTTGCACTAGGGCTACTGCAACACAGGAGGATGTCAACCATTTTTTAAAAGCCCTTCACCTCCCAAATTTCAAAGCAGCACACTCTTTCCTGTCCCACATACAATGACAATGTCATTCTTCCCTTTGAACTCAGAGAAGCTCTGGAGGCATTTCTGTCAATCTCCTGCTCTCTGGCCAATCAACATTCTGCAGCACTCAGTCGCTCCTAAGCCGAAAGTATTGCTATGGTAAAAAGGCCCCTCCCATGTGCCTCTGTGAAATTTGGATATTAGGAGAACTGCTAGCGATTCAGCCTTACCAAGTCAAAATGTTACCAGCCACCACTGAAAACTGGCCCGTTGACACAAACTGTTCTGCTCCCATTTCTCTTTGCTCTTTTAAAAATAATTACCAAAGAATACAAATGTACAGATTCAAAATACAGTGGTACCTCGGGTTAAGTACTTAATTCCTTCTGGAGGTGTGTTCTTAACCTGAAACTGTTCTTAACCTGAAGCACCACTTTAGCTAATGGGGCCTCCTGCTGCCGCCGGAGCACGATTTCTGTTCTTATCCTGAAGCAAAGTTCTTAACTTGAAGCACTATTTCTGGGTTAGCAGAGTCCGTAACCTGAAGCATATGTAACCTGAAGCGTATGTAACCCGAGGTACCACTGTATAGAATAAATATGTGCACAAATGATAGTCATATCAAACATAGACTTGATATTTAAACCCTATCCAATCTAAAGTATATGTAATCATGAATTCAATACAGCCAAAATGTTTTAAAGTTCTGTTTGCCATTTACTATTTCTTAGATGGCAAACAGTGCACATTTCAGTTATTTTCCACATCTTTGTTTGCTATTCTTTTAATGTTGGTTCACATCATTTCTTTGTACTCAAAATGCCCAGGCAGTATCACTAACAGTTCCAAAATATTAGAGGTTGTATCCAACTAAGTTCAACTCAGAACAGACCCACTGAAATTAATGGACCTACATTAGTCATGTCTGTTGGTTTCAGTGGGCTATTCTGAGTATGAATTGTAAATGGAACTATATAAAAAGCATCTTTCACCAGAATGTTTTAATTAAAATTCCACCAAATGTGCCAAAAATCATGTAAACTTTTCAGTTTGTGTTATTTAGCTGCATTGGCCATTACAAAATTCAAAGAAAAATAATTACAGTCCAGAAATCTAAAATCAGTTAATAAAAATAACACTAAGGACTAAAAAAATAACATTTCAACTTCTGTAATGCTATCTATTACATTTTATTTATGACTTGGCTAAGCTATTAAAAATGTAGTAGCTTTGTTATTCTGAGGTCCTTATTAAAAGGAATAACCAATAAGGTATTAAGTACCGGGGTACTGTATCTTCTAGTGATTCTTTTATATGAACACACTTCTGTATATATTGATTGCTCATTAATATTAGAAATTGGATATCCAGCATATTTTCCCAGCTGCACTTGAAAGCTGCTATCCTCTTTATCATTTAATCTGCACACACAAGGACAGTTGCATAAAATTGTGCCTGGTTTGGAGAATGTGGATTGGGAGAAGTTGCCCACATTGTCCCTTTCTCATAATGCTAAAACTCATGGACATCCAAGGAAGCTGAATGTTGGAAGAGATTCAGGACAAACAAAAAGGAAACTATTCCTTCACAAAGCACATAGCTGAGCCATGAATTTCACTCTAACAAGAAGCAGTGATAGCCACCAACTTGGATAGCTTTTAAAAAGGGCTTAGACAAATTCATGGAGGGTAAGGCTATCAGCGGGTACAAGCCATGGTGAGTTTGGCCGTACCCTCCACTGTCAGAGGCAGTAAGCCTCTGAATACCAGTGGCTGGGAATTATATGTGGGGAGACCATTGCGGCACTCGGGTCCTGCTTGTGGATTTCCCATGTTAGCCACTAGTGCTGGCCATTGGTCTGAGGTAAGTGTTGTTCTTATGCTCACAACAGGTGGAAGGCAAGCAGCAAACACACCCTTGACAAGCCCAACATCAGGCATCTGGTACTTGGTGCCCTTAGGAGTCCAGCAGCAGTTCAGGTTAGTCCAACTCTGTCTCCACAAATGCTGCTCCTTTGAACACATGTATTTTGGGAGGTGGTCTCCCTTCCCGTTCTGGTGGCTTTTTCCATTCAAAGCACCCGAGGAAGACCTCCAGCTGTAACACAATCACAGACTTTTCTTTAGAGAAAACATCAACCAATCATTTGGCAAATGAGCTTGACAAAAAGGATGGCTGCCTTTTGGTTGTTTTAAAAAATGCATTTTTTGTTGCTTCCTGTGTTTTTGTTCTTACTGAATACTCTGTGTAGAAGAGTGTCTAAAGTTTTCTGTTGTAACTATTCAAGATTGTAAAATTCAAAACAAACCTACAATTTAACGATGACTGCAAATCCAATTTACGGTGCCAGTTACCCAGGAGTAAGTCCCGTTAAACACTGTAGGACTTAATTCATGAGAATACATGTGTGGCACTGCAAAGATGGTTATTTCATAAACATTGTTAAGAGCAGATTTAGAACAGCTATATTGTAACGGCATATCCGGTAGGGATATTGCTGAAAGAGCAATCCTATGTGTGTTTATGCAAATACCACTGTCTCCAGGGACCCTTACTCCCGAGTAAGCGCATTCAGGATTGCAGCCTCAGTCTGCAACGCTCTCCTCCCCCCTTGGGTGCGGAATCCATCTTGAATTCAGCTCGATGGGACTTCTGAGAGGGTGGGTGGGAGAGCAAAACAGCGCAGGATCCAGCAACGAGCCTGGCGGTGACAGCTCTCTTGTCCCCTCGCATCTCTTGCTAACCAACACAGAGACATTCTGCGCGCGCCTCTGCGCCCAGAGCTGACCAAAAGCTGCGTTCTTTTTCTGCCGCCGCCGCCCACCAAGCTGCACTACCTCCTACTTCCCTGCGAGGGGAGCTCGTCCTCAACCCTAGCTGCCTGTAGTCCGCCAAGGGGGGGGGGGTGGCGGAACTCGGGACGCCGCTCTGCGTCTCTTGCTTTCTCTGGTGTCCCGCCGTTCCTCTCGGCTGTCTGCCCGGCGTTTCGGTCGCCCGCTAGGGGCCGCTCTAGCCGGCATCTCGGCTGCTCTCGGAGAGAGAACTGCGCTGCTGCTGCTGCAAGCGAGCGAGCGAAGAGCCCTCCCGGCCGCCATATTGGTGCCCGCGCCGCAGCTATTGCGTGTTTGTCCCTGCAGCGCCAGCGGAGCCTGCCCTGGGGCGGCCCAGCGGAGCAAGGGAGGAGCCCCCTTCCCTTACCCGACTGCCCGCCCGCCACCCCGCCGCCGCCATGGCGACAAGGCCCGAAGGCCTCTGAAGGAAACCGGCCGCCGCCGCCACAGCAGGGAGCAGAGCCGCCGTCCCCCCTCCCGCTCAGCTCGTCGCCAGCCTCTTCCCTCCGCCACAACATGGAGGCCGTGAAAGCCTTCAACAGCGAGGTCTGTGCCCAGGGGCGGGCGGAGGGCGGCAGGGGCCCCGCTTCTGGTCGCCGGGGGCAGGCCCAGGGGCGGGGAGGCGCCGGGTGGCCTCTCCCCTCCCGAGAGGTACGAGGAAAGGAGAGGCCCTCGGTGCGAGGGAGGGAGGAGGAGGGTGGGGGGGGGCGCTCTCTTCCTTAGTCTGGGAGGCCCGGTTCCTATATAAACGATGAAATACAAGGGAGGGAGGGAATTGGGGAGAGGTGAAAATAAGAAACCGGCTGCTTTCCCTTTCTGGCCCGTGTTCTCCTGACCCCCCTGCTCCCTTTCCCCTCCCCACTTTCACCTTCTCTTTCTCTCTGCCCCGTTGAAATGCTGCCCTGCCCGTCCTTGTTTAAATACTGCCCGAGCACCTTCCGTGTGTCGCCGCCCCCTCCATCGTGACTGCCCACATTATGGCGGGGAGGGGGGGAGGTTAATAAGCCGCCGCCGCCCTCCCCCTTCCCTCCATGATGCTCGTCTATCTCTGCTGCAGTCAAAACTAAAACGCGCTGTACCAGCCTTTGCTTTTGTAGGTTATGTTTTGGGATATCGAGACAGCAACACTGCAGATGGTGGAAGAGGCCTGATAAAAGTCTGCGTCTCCGTTAGCCTGTTAAAGCAACAAGCATCACATGCACAACATTCCCCCTCTTCCCAGGAGCGTACCGAGTGGGTTTGCTGCTCCGCATGCAGAATATTATTACGCCAAATAGAAGGGTCAGATAGTTACAGTAGAAGTTGGCCTGTAAAAAAAAAAAAAGCCACCTTGCTATTGAAAATGAAAGTCTTTTTTGTATGCACGTTGGAGTTTGGATATGTCGCTTAATTTTGAAAAATATTTGGTCTGGAAAGAAAGGAAACCCCGGTTGCTGAGAATCTGCACAGACATGTGTCCTTGAATGAAATCAGTTTTTCACAATAAAGCTGTAAAACTCCAGTTGTACAAACAGCATGCAGCTTTATTTAGAAAAGTGATTTAATACTGTTTAAAAGTACACACTTTTCAGGGGAAATAAGTAGAAAGGAGAAACCAAACACACTTTTATTTACCAACTAGAGGCTAACGTTCAGAACTGCTATACTGTCATAAGAAGAGCTGCTGGATCAGGCCAATGGCCCATCTAGCCCAACAACTTGTTCTCACAGTGGCCAACCAGATGCCTGTGGGAATCACACAAGCAGGACCTGAGCACAAGAGCACTCTGACCCACTGGTATTCAGAGGCATACTGCCTCCCGACAGTGGAGGTGGAACATGGCCATTGTGGCTAGTAGCTGTTGGTAGTCCTATCTTCATGAATTAGTCTAATCCTCTCTTAAAGCCATCCAAGTTGGTAGCCATCACTGTCTCCTGTGGGAGTGAATTCTGTAGTTTTGACTATGCACGGTGTGAGGATGTACTTTTTCCAGCAGAGCTACAGCTTTTAAAACCAGTATGTGTACAGTATTCAGTTTCCAAAACAAACCTACATCTATGAATATGGCGGTACTGCATTATACTGCAAGGTGTACTTTTTTCAGCAGAACTCCAGCTTTTAAAACCACTATGTGTATTTAGTTTTCAAAACAAACCTACATCTATGAATATGATAGTATTACATGATACAATATATTGAAAGAGTGCATTCATGGTACCTTATATGGCAAGGCTGAAAGCCTGTGTACCATAATTCGGGAGTAAACCCTATGGAACCCAGTGGAATTTACATCCGAGTCAACAAGCATAGGAATGGGCTAAAAAGCTGCAGTTGCAGTATAGTTTTTTGCATTGAAAACAGTGGGACTTCACAGAAAAGTATCATTTGAATTGGACTAAATAAAAATTACATAGGACAGAAATTAAATACCATAGAACTATATATCCTTTGAAATCATCAGTATAAAACGTTTTATATGTTCTGGTGCTTATAATGTTAATAATAGTTAAAATAAGTTAAAATGATTTCAAGTGTTCATATTTCTTCACATCTAGTATTAATTGCTATCAATGCTATACAAATCTTCTCAGAAGCAAGCACCAATGAGTTCAATGAGATTTACTCCCAACTAACTATGTATAGGAATGCAGTCTTATGTTTGTACTTTTATTCACTTTTTCTTGGAACTATTGCATTTAGTGGACTTCTGATCAGGCATGCATGTAGTTTTAGCTCAGGAGTCCTCAAATATGATTGCCAGAAATTATATTTCAGTGACCAGCAGGGAAAGCATAAAGTGCACTTTTTGCTACAGTAGTGGTATTTTTAAGAGCATTCATAAATTCAGGAAGGCAGTGTGAGGGGTTTTTTTTTTTTTGCATTCTGCTCACAATCTGACAGTGACACTGGCATCAGGAAGTGAGGGGTCAATCTGGAAACCTGTGCAGAGGCCTCTGAGGTGACTCGCATTTTAAAGGCACCTGACAGACAAATGACTTCAGTTGTTTTTGGAGCCTCTGGAATTCCAGTTCTTGGAATTATTGTTAAAACAACACAAAATACCTCCCACCTCTCAAAAAGACAGAAAAGAAAATGGAAAAGGAAAGACACTGGAGCAACCATCCTCAGTTTAATATTGCATTCCCTTTTATTTTGTGGATAAATTGTTACCTACTCTGTGTTTCTGATATCCCAAGGTTCTTTTAGTGTGCAGTCAAAAGTTATTGTTAGAGTAGTCTGTTAATTGCATGATACATGAAAATAATATTTGAGATAGGTCTTAAGAGTTCAGAAATTTCACAGTGATTTGGAAACAACATTATTTGGAAGCAAATAATATAAACATAATTTTAAATTGTACATTTTTAGAAGCTGGAAAACCTTTTTCTTCATTGATGTAGACTCTCCAGCATTTTGTCTGATATTATAATCTGATATTAATTTTTTATTGAACTTTAGCAGAGGAGCAGTACCTTTAAGCATTCTAGGAAACTGGCTGGACATCAATGACCTGCCATTTGTGTATTTAGATAAATTGCTGGATTTTTAGTCCATTATCACAACAGCTTGAGGGCATTTATTCAGCCTTTCAATTTGTATGTGGCATGTTGCTTGTGTAACTTTGTGCTACATATATAGTACATAATTTCAAATGGTTGATGAAGTCCAGTGGAAAACTTCATGTTGCACATTGTGAAATTGTCACATACAAACAACATCATTTAACAAATGTATGTGTGGCATGTGTGTATAAGTTTGGCATCTGTCAGCAAATACATGCAAGTGACAGCCTTATCAGATTTGTAAGGAGATTTGGGGACAATTTTTCTATCACTCTCATTACATGACTCTTAGTCAGTTCACATGTACCCCAAATACTTTTCTGTTCAGTGCCATCTGCAGCAGCATTGCAGGTTATTATTTGTGGACTCTGCTTTGTCTCTGTGCATAAAAAAGAACAGTGAATTGAAAAAGCAAAGCAGAACTCAGTTGCATATATGCATACTTGAGAAAGCAGTATTATACTTAAGAGTTTGGAGAAGAGGCTGTGACCTTCAGGTGAACAGGAGCAGCAATAAGCAGTTATGCTGCTTAGTCTTCCAGTAAGCATGCCTTTTCACAACTTGTTTCCTCAGTATTCCATTGGTAATATTTAACAGTGTAATCCAATACCTACCTACCCATAAGTAAGTCATACTGAATTCATTGAATTCTACTGCAGCGTAGGATTCTGCATATTCTGACCATTGGTAATGGTTCTCCCACCTTTGGGCAGTCCAGACACGTTTGAGCCGTTAATGTACAATAAAACAGATGTAAGATAAGTGACCTTCATTTTTTTTTTTTTTTTGGTCAGTTATAAGGAAACAACTGTAACTGTCCTTTTTAGTAACTGGTTATTCATTCTTTGCTATTTTGTTATTTTGTTTGGAATTTTGTTATTATGTCTGAGCCATTTGTGGCAGAATTAGGTGGGGATGAGCTATTTCTTATAAGACCTATCTAATTATGCCAAGTGTGAGTTGGTCAAGTATGATTAGATTTTTAACTGTTACACAGGTCTTTATGCAGAATGGAATAATTAAAAGGCAGTAGTGGACTAACTTACAGATGCTTGGCCCAACTGAGGCCGATCTACAACAGTTATGTAGCAAATCAGAATGTTAACAAGTTGAAGTTAAACTGTCACACAGTCATAGAAGTCTCAGAATATTTTGCTCCTTTTTGTTCTTCAGGACAGACAGGTTACACACCACACCACACACATCAACTACAGTTTGATTGCTGGCTTGGAGCTTTCTCCCATTCTGCTGTGTGATACCACAGTAATTCGTTTGGTACTGAAAGTTAGCAGAACAGTGCATAGTTAATGTCACCTTTTGCCAGTGAGCCCTATTCATGCTGAATGGGAGTTGGAAGTCAGTAGGGATGTAGTTACTTTGGAAGCTGTTGTCTTCCAGTGATAATTGATTAAAAAAAATAAAATAAAAAATCACGACTTGGACAGGCACAGTCTCTGTTGTCTTTTTGGTTCCTACTGAGACCTCCTTCTTTCAGCTGGCCTTTTGTGTTGTGAGCTTTTCACAGCTTGCATCTTTATTGGAATTGTTTTTAAAGTGATGATGATGATTTTATTATTTATACCCCACCCATCTGGCTGGGTTTACCACTCTGGGTTCCTTTGGGAGGAAAGATGGGGTATAAATTTAATAAATCAATAAGATGAATTACTCTCTAGATAATTATAAGTTTAGGATGCTTCAAGGTGTGAACAAATAAGTTTGTTGTAATTGCTGCTTCTGTTCCAGGAGGTAAAAAAATATCTTCCCACTAGCCACTATTGGTACGGCTGCACATCCCTTTCTCCTATTGTACTAAGCACTATTGTAGCTACTATCCCATGTGGAGAGAAGGCAAATTTACAAATGATTTGTCAACGTTGCTTCATTTTTTGTTTTTGCCTTTCCCCTTAAAATCTTAGATTAGGTGCAGAATTTAAGAGAGGAAATCCTTCTCAATTTTCCCCTTCTCTCAGAAGCTCATAATACCACATATTATGAGACATGTCACAAAGCACAATTCTAAGCTATGTGCTTAGAAATGCTGTGAAAAGAGTGTTCTACAATTGTGACAAGTTGTGATTTGAATTAGCAAATCCTTATAGCACTTTCAAAACTTTTCAAAACTTAGTGTGACACCTGGTAATAAATGCAGTAATGCAGTAGTTTGAGAGAATAACTGCAGGGAAATGCAGTAGTCTGGGAGAATTATTGTCCCAAACTATTACATTGTCTGTGTTATCAGGAATAAATGAGTGAGTGGGTTATGTCAATATCAGATAAAAAGTTTAGTACAAAAGTACCTATAGACACAGATTTTCCAAAAGTTACAGTTATAGGCTTCTAGGAGATTCAAGGATCTGGAATGTTTTTTTCCCCTCAAGCATTCCACTCATCCAGTTCTGTATCAATTATCCTGCTATATTTTTATGCTACAAATTCTATTCCCACAAAGACAGGATTTTTAATTTATCTGAATTTATAGAAATGGCGAAATTAACAGCAGCCATAAGATACCAGACAAACCAGAAACTAAGGGTAGAATGGAAATGTTTTGAAGAGCATATGAATAAACACTGTTCTAAGGAAAACATGTTGGTATGTTTAGACTAAAGTTTGTAAAGTAGACATAGGAAAAAGTAATATATTCAGAACATTAAAGATAAGTATAAGATGAAATGTAAATAAGAATTTAAAGTTTAAGGGATGATGAGTATTGGAGGAGGGAAGTCACACGATGTATTCATATTATTCTTTCTTTTCTTTTTCTCTCTTTTTATTTAGGGGATATTACATGTATTTTTGTTGGTGGGAACAATTACTGTTTGTTTGTTTGTTTGTTTGTTTGTCTGTGTATGAAACAAATAAAGTGTTTCCAGATTTCTCACAAATCTGTTCTTTTTAAATAATTTTTATTAGTTTTCAGTTACAATAATCCAATAATAGCCTCATTATATCAATGCCATATTACAATACAATTCCCAATATCAATCATTCAAATACCAAATTACATAATTTAGCTGGCTCCCCGTGTTCTAGAATTGATGGTTTGACGATTTACTTTATTTTTGCATTCCAAAATCTTATTGCTTTCAATTATATTCCAGTCATAATAGTAATCCCTCATACAACAGCTGCAATATTTATAACTTCTATTCATATTGACACATTCAATGATTTATAAGTCTACAAGTGAAGATCTCCTACTGTATCCTTGTTCCTCCTGTGTGTAACATTTGTTCTGCCCATGTTGTTTCTTCCTGTCCTTGTAAAATATTACAGTGAGGGGGGGAAAGTATTTGATCCCCTGCTAAATTTGCCCTCTAATGAAGAAATGACCAGTCCATAATTTTAATGGCATGTTTATTGTAGCTGTGAGAGACAGAATAACAACAGGAAAACCCCCAGAAACCCAGAAGACAAAAGTCAGAGATTGATGTGTATTATAATGAGTGAAATAAGTATTTGATCCCCTATCAACCAGCCAGATGTCAGGCTACCTGGTATCTTCACTGTATGTAACAAGCTGAGATTAGAAGCACCTGCTGTAAGGGAGAGGTCTTACCTGTAATCCCAGCTCATTACAGTACCTGTACAAAAGACACCTGTCGACAGAAGCAATCAATCCAGCAGATTCCAAAGTAGCCACCATGACCAAGACCAAAGAGCTGTCCAAGGATGTCAGGGACAAGATTGTAGACCTGCACAAGGCTGGACTGGGCCACAAGACTATTGCCAAGCAGCTTGGTAAGAAGGTGACAACAGTTGGTGCAATAATTTGCAAATGGAAGAAACAAAAAATAACTGTCAACCTCCCTCGGTCTGGGGCTCCATGCAAGACCTCATCTCGTGGAGTTGCAATGATCAGGAGAACGGTGATGAAGCAGCCCAGAACTACACGAGGGGAACTTGTCAATGATCTCAGGGCAGCTGGGACCATAGTCGCCATGAAAACGGTAACACACTACACCATGAAGGACTGAGATCTTGCAGAGCCCGCAAGGTCTCCTTGCTCAAGACAGCACATGTACAGGCGCGTCTGCAGTTTGCCAATGCACATCTGAATGACCCAGAGGAAAACTGGGTGAAAGTGTGCTCAGATGAGACCAAAATCAAGCTCTTTGGCATCAACTAAACTCACCGTGTTTGGAGGAGGAGGAATGCTGCCTACGACCCCAAGAACACCATCCCCACTGTCAAACATGGAGGGGGCATATTATGCTTTGGGGGTGTTTTTCAGCTAAGGGGACAGGACACCTTCACCGCATCGAGGGGACAATGGACGGGACCATGTATCGTCAAATCTTGGGTAAGCACCTCCTTCCCTCAGCCAGGGCATTGAAAATGGGTCAAGGATGGGTATTCCAGCATGACAATGGCCCAAAACACACGGCCAAGGCAACAAAGGAGTAGCTCAAGAAGAAACACAAGAAGGTCCTGGAGTGGCCTAGCCAGTCTCCAGACCTTAATCCCATCGAAAATCTGTGGAGAGAGCTGAAGGTTTGAGTAGCTACACATCAGCCTCGAAATCTTACTGACTTGGAGAGGATCTGCAAAGAGGAGTGGGACAAAATACCTCCTGAGATGTGTGCAAATCTGGTGGCCACCTACAAGAAACGTCTGACCTCTGTAATTGCCAACAAGGGTTTTGCCACCAAGTACTAAGTCATCTTTTGCAAAGGGAAATACTTATTTCCCTCATTATAATGCACACCAATCTCTGACTTTTGTTTTCTGGGGGTTTTCCTGTTGTTATTCTGTCTCTCACAGCTACAATAAACATACCATTAAAATTATGGACTGGTCATTTCTTCATCAGAGGGCAAACGGGCAAATTTAGCAGGGGATCAAATACTTCCCCCCCTCACTGTATGTCTGTCTTTACCAGTTGTTGCTGCTATCTGTCATGCCTTGCGCGGAGCTGATGTCCCGATGTTATTCCAAAAGTTTCTCCCTCACTCAGTCCTGTGCTTCTTTGTTTTTGCAACTTTTAACAATAGTTACAAAAGTCTCCTGGCCCAGGAAAATCCGTTCTACCTGGGAATCTTAGTGCTTCCGTGAGATTTAGGAATATTGCATCCAAAGGTGCCTGCAGAATGTGCTTCCACTTGGGCAATGGGACTCACGCTTCCACTCCACCCTGTGCCCCCCAAGTCTGCAGAGGGTTGGGGGACCCTATAGAGCACATCCAGAGGGATGCAGGGGGCTGTAGGTGGGAGGAGAGGAAGTAGAAGTCTTATTGTGTGAGTGGATGTCTGCTCATCAACGTAAAATGTAATGTGTTATTGTCCATTTTGCTTTTTTAAACACCTTAAATCGGTCATTGGATTAGCAAAAGTTATGAAATAATGTATTTCTATTATTGTGATCCACACTGAAACCATTTGTTGATGAAGGATGGGATATAAATTTTATCAATATAATTAAATGGTACAGCTTTTTGCATATAGGCCCAAATAATGTCTATAAATATTAAATATATATATGATATTAAAAATTAATTCAGGGTTTCTCCATAATCTAGAAAGAGAGATTTATTTATCTAGGGGCATTCTTAGTTGTCAGTGGCTCCCATAAAATTCTATGGGGCAATTAAATGGACTGCAGTCTCAGACACATAGAGGTGGGCAAATTGTGGAATTCAGTTATGTCTGCTTAATGTTCTTCCACAAAAGTGATAAGCTCCAGTGATTTATGAAAGAAAGGAGATAGGCTACACTTGGCAGCATTGATTGGTGGGGGGTGGGATCTGTACCTTCTGCAGACACCAGGGTCATTGAAGGAGAAGACAGGTTTAGTTTCTCCTCTAATGCTTTTTTTCTGATTGTGCCTTTTTATTTGCTCCAAAACAGTGAATGATTTTATTCACCCTTATGGCAGTAGTAGAACTCTCAGTAATGTTCATAACTTTGCAGGGTGTTGAACCTAAGTTTCCCATGTCCAAAGCCAATACTTGTTTACTTTCCTATGCTGAGTTTCTCCTTAGGTTAGCTTCCTTTCCCAGGTTCCTTTGGAGAACCATCTGTCGGTATTGTGCTGTTAACATGGAAATTGTTTGCAGGCACCATTTACAGCAATCTTTTTTCTTTCTTTCAGCTCTACTCGCTGAATGACTACAAACCTCCTATTTCAAAGGCTAAAATGACACAGATTACTAAGGCAGCAATCAAGGCTATAAAGGTAGGAAACTGGTTTTACTGCTTACATATGTCTCTTAACTGGTAGTGGTCTTTGTTAGTGCACTGCAATGTTTATAATTTCCTGATTTTTTTTATTTAAAATAATAAATTTAATTGAAAAGATCAGTGTCAAATAATGATTACTTGAGCTGTAAAAGTTCTGGGGATTTTGAAGCCATGGGAGAAAATAGGGGATTTTGCCTTACTAGCAACCAGCAATCAATTTATTCAGGGTAGCTTAAAATGTTGAGCAAAAGGTATTGGTAGGTATCCTTTATTTATGGGGAAAACAAGTAGATACTTGATGTTCCCAGATGAGTGCAAGTGCAATATCAGCAGGTGGAGAAGTCCACAGGCCTCCTTAGAGCCATGATTTTCATCCTACTCTCGTTCTTCACCTTAAACCCCCCCCCCCATTAGTATGTGGGTGTGCATTTAAGTAGTCTTAGGGGACATTGCAAGAAATAGGGTCACAAGTAATTTGCATGTTGCACGTAGAAAGGTCTGAATGGAGGATTAGAAACATTCCCACATTTCCTGCAGTGGCCCTACCCATCTTGAGCTGCTTGTATGTTCTCAATGGGGAAAGGATTGGGTTGTATTGAATCCTGTGGGAGTCTTCAACGTGTGGTCATTGTTTGTGTGCTTGATTAGATTGAACCCAGAAAATGTATAAGGAAATCACTAAACAAGAAGGGGGGTGAATTTTATAGGTAAAGGTAAAGGTACCCCTGCCCGTACGGGCCAGTCTTGACAGACTCTAGGGTTGCGCGCCCATCTCACTTAAGAGGCCGGGGGCCAGCGCTGTCCGGAGACACTTTCCGGGTCACGTGGCCAGCGTGACATCGCTGCTCTGGCGAGCCAGAGCCGCACACGGAAACGCCGTTTACCTTCCCGCTTGTAAGCGGTCCCTATTTATCTACTTGCACCCGGGGGTGCTTTCGAACTGCTAGGTTGGCAGGTGCTGGGACCGAACAACGGGAGCGCACCCCGCCGCAGGGATTCGAACCGCCGACCTTTCGATCGGCAAGCCCTAGGCGCTGAGGCTTTTACCCACAGCGCCACCTGCGTCCCAGTGAATTTTATACATATATATATATATATATTTAAACCAATAGAAAAATATCTTCTTTTCTTTTAGTTCTACAAGCATGTTGTACAAAGTGTTGAAAAATTCATACAAAAGGTAAGTTACCAAATAAAATTATATTAGTAATATTTTAGTATCTTGATCAAATCAATTCATAGATTGTTAAAGACAAATAAAAATACATATATGCATAAGAGGCACTGATGTCAATAATTACTTCAGAGTATGTACATAGAAATCAGTCTAAAAATCTTTATTTGCACAATAACTACTATTATGCTTCCTTTCCTTTTTCATGTTATGATAGGTGTTTGTTGCATGTTGAGAGCTAAATATGAAATACTTTAACTTTCATATGTACTGTTCATTTCACATCATTTTGATAGTAAAACAGCCATATTTTAAAGAAAAATAGTGTAAAACTTTCTCAGTAGCTGAAGCTGTTGCATGGAAGCATTGTTTTCTGTGTTGTGAGCAATGTTGTGCCATGCACCCAAAGTATAGTCATTTATACAACAAGTAAGCAGTGGCGTAGCGTGGGGGGTGCAGGGGGGGCCGGCCGCACCGGGCGCAACATCTGGGGGTTAGGGTTAGGGGGCGCAAATCCACGGGTTAGGGGGCGCAATTCCACGGGTTAGGGGGTGCAAATTACTTGCCTTGCCCCAGGTGCTGACAACCCACGCTACGCCACTGCAAGGAAGGAATTAAAAAAGGACCCCACTGCTTTTTATTCTTAGGCTGTATTGGAAGAATAAGTTGCTGTACCTTAAGATACTTTAATTTTAAAGATTAGGAGGTGCTTCTGACGTCCTAGTCTCATGGCTTGGCAGAGTTAGGATGGGATAGAGATGCTTTTCTACTAGCAGGCGGCAACTGCTGCTGGTGGTATATGTCTGACCTGGAAGCCACAGTTACACACACAGAAACCTCCATGGGTATAGATCTACTTACCTCATTGATACCAGAGGTAGATTTCAAAATGAGATGTTCTGGTTTTGACCTATAAAGCTTTAAATGGCTTAGGACTGCAATGCCTCAAGCACCTCTTCTCCCCATATGAACTGACCTGGACCCTGCAATCATCATCTTAGCCCTTTTTCAGTGCATCCTCTGTGAGAGGTCTGGAGAGTGGCAACATGAAAACTGGCCTTTTCTGCCATGGCTCTCCACTTGTGGGATGCTTTCCCCTGAAAGGCTTGCCTGATGCCTCTGTTACATATCTTGAGGTGCTAGGCAAAAACATTCCTCTTCTCCCAGGCCTTTGGCTAATTAAACAATCTATGGACTTTTAAACTGTTGGGGTGGGGGTAGTTACTGGTTTAATTTGCTACTGGGTTGTGCATTTTTGTGGTTTTATATTGCAAACTACCCTGTGATCGTTGATGAAGAGCAGTATAGAAATGAATGAATGAATGAATGAATGAATGAGGTAACTCAAAGTCCCTTCATTCTGCAGATAGTTTGAAAGCCTGAACCCTTCATAGGAGAAGGGCCAGAGCTCAGTAGTAGAGCATCTGTTTTGCATGCAGAAGGTGCAAGGTTCAATCCCTAGCATCTCCAGGTAGGACTGGAACCTGCCTGAAACCTTGAAGAGATGTTCCCAGTGAGTGTAAACAATACTGAGCTAGGTGAACTAATAATTACTCATTATAAGGCAACCTCCTATAAAAGGTAAAGGTAAAGGTACCCCTGCCCGTACGGGCCAGTCTTGACAGACTCTAGGGTTGTGCGCCCATCTCACTCTATAGGCCGGGGGCCAGCGCTGTCCGGAGAAACTTCCGGGTCACGTGGCCAGCATGACATCGCTGCTCTGGCGAGCCGCACACGGAAACGCCGTTTACCTTCCCGCTAGTAAGCGGTCCCTATTTATCTACTTGCACCCAGGGGGTGCTTTCGAACTGCTAGGTTGGCAGGCGCTGGGACCGAACAACCTCCTATATTCCTATGTAAACCAGTGGGAATAGTAGTTTTTAAAAAAAAAAATAGAGCTAAAGATAAGGAAGAATCCCCACCACATCCTGCCTGTCATTATTTTTGCAGTTACCCAGGTACATTCAACTGTTGAAACAGTATTGAAATTAGGTCAGTTGTTGTAATTTGCTATTATTGTTTCTACTACTTGCAGATTCACATATAAAATGATGTATTTTCTTTCTATATTGCTTCATAGTGTAAACCAGAATACAAGGTGCCTGGCTTATATGTCATTGACTCTATTGTTCGACAGTCTCGACATCAGTTTGGACAAGAAAAGGATGTGTTTGCTCCTAGGTTTAGCAATAACATAATTAGCACTTTCCAGAATTTATACCGTTGCCCTGGGGATGACAAGGTATGGTGATCATCTCTATTCCCCCTCCCCCCAGACAGTCCAGTAATTAAAGTTCAGCATATCTAAATTTCATTTTAGTACTGTGGGTGATAATGTATTTCTTGACAATGTCTCTGGGAAAATAGGCATACATTGCCAGTAAGAATTTGGGAGAAAGGTGTAGCAATCATCAATAAGCTTTTTAAAATAGTGACTGGAAATTTTGTACTACTATTTGTGAAAAGTGGGAAAGACGTATAGTGATTTTTATGTATTTTAAGTACAGGATTATCACTGTTCTCTACACCCTTACATTGTTATTATATCATGGATATAATTAATTCTTATATAATGCTTTTGTTTGTTCAAAGTGCTTCAGTTGCATCATCATCATCATCATCATCATAATTAATAGCATGTTGCTCATGACTTATTTTTCAAATAAGTCATTCCTTGGAGGTTTTAAATCAGAGTTTGGTTGGTCATCTGTAATAGATACTTTAGCTGAGATTCCTGCATTGCAGCGGGTTGGACTAGATGGCTCTTAGGTCCCTTCCAACTCTAAGATTCTATGAAAGAGGAACATTAAATTAAGGCATAACAGCATAGTGGCTGTTGCCTTCATCTGCCAGAAAAAAGCCTTCTCAGTATATCTTCTCAACAACCCTAAAAATATTAGCAAGGAAAAAGAATCCAATGGTGTTATCCACATAGGGTTGTATCCAGTGGAGTCCCTCCACTGACAGAGGGCTTTGATCAAGCATAGGCTTATGTCAGTGGAATAATGCATTCATCTCTTTATCATGCAGCTTAATGGCACAACTATTTATATTAAAAGACAGAATTTAGGATTTTTTGTTTCATTTCCCCAGTTTCATTCAAGTCAGCCTAGCTACAAGCCTAATGTGAAGCACATCAGTCTCATGTTTCATCTTTCATATATGATAGGGGTTGTATCTAATGGTGTTCTTCTGCTTACGCTTTGATCCAGTTGAGACTGGATCAAAATGGGGAAGAGGTTATTTTTACCACACACAAAAACCCCTTCCATCTCCCATTTGCTTTAGAGTTTGTGGACCCTTTGGAGCAGCATGGGAGGGAACATGCAGGAGGGAGCTGCAGGTTAAGGGGCAACTGATTTTTTTAAAAAATCCTCCTTTATATCTGATAACGTTGTGGGTTTCTTTTGAACAATTTTCTGAAACAGTTTGGAGGATCAGAAGCATGGCATAGACTTCTCTGCCGCCACCTCTTGCATACTGGTTACTTCATTTATTTCCAGGTTGCTGTAACTGTAATTTGCCTTGGCATGTGAAGTAGATGAGTTGCAACTTCCAGGCTAAGGGTAACCAGCATGGTGCACCCAGATGTTGTTGGTCTGCAAATGCCATCAGCTCCAGATAGCATTGCTGATGGACAGGCATGATGGGAGTTGTAGACCATAACACCATGATTTGAAGCAGGTTTGGCAGGCATGCGATAAAGCAATCTAGAAATTGTAGAGGGAATTGACATTCAAGAGGGAACCTGGGAGCACACAAGCCCTCAACACATTTCTTCCAAACCCTGTTCTGGAGAATCTTCCAAATTCAGCCATCTATTCCACACTTAGTTTGGAACAGTAGGGGGTGCTTATGATGTAAATTCCAATATAAAATGTTGTGTTACCCTTGCTTCCTTTTAGAGTAAAATTGTGAGAGTGCTAAATTTGTGGCAGAAGAATAATGTGTTCAAAAGTGAAATTATCCAGCCTCTATTGGATATGGCAGCGGGAATTCCTCCTCCAGTCGTGACCCCTGTCTTGCCTGGGACAACTGCTACTATGAGTAACAATACACCAGGTAACAAAAGTGTTATGAATGTTCTCCATTGTGAAAAACTGTTTCTCCATTAATACTTCATCATGGTTTTAATTTGGCAAAGGCTGATATATGACACCTGCCTGTTTTATGTCTGTAGGAATGATGAACTTCATATACAGGGATTATTTTGTCCAGTGTTCTGATATTTTAATCCTAGTACTGTATCTTGTTCTTTCAGGTACTACTATAATAAATTGTAGTTAGTTGATAGGGAAAAGAAGTTTATTTAGTAAGGACCTCATACAATAGCTCTTCTTAAAAGGATTTGAATCAAATTATATCTCAGTTAATGTAAGGGTGGAGAACCTCCAGTCCAGGGGCCAAATGTTCTGACCCTTGGGATTCTCGCCATTCCATACCTACTCAGGCCATATTTTTTTGTTCTTTGCTGCCTGAAATTTGATCTTGAAGTCTGGTAATTACTCTTGCTTGCCTGGTTGGTATTTAGAGAGGGGTGTATGTAAACATATCCAAGGCTTTCATATAGGGGTATGAAATGATGGTGCCAACTAAGTTCTCTTTGCTTCAAATTTGACTGGTTGATAATGATGAGATGCCCTTTCTGTCTGATGGTTTTCAACTGGTATACTTTTGTGTGCATTGTTCAAGGAAAAGTGTTACTTTGTGCTACTCGTAGTCCTTGCCTGTAGGATTATCATATGGGTTAAGTACAAGTTGTCATCCTAGGTAGTTCCATTAATTTTTATTTTATTTTTAATTTAACAGTTTGTATACCACTTAATCACAGGCTTCTCAGGAAACCCAGTAAAATAAAACTGAAAATGTGTTAAAACTTGAAAATCAGAATAAGTTAATTGTTGGAGAGGCCTGGCTTTCACATGGTTCGCTGAAGCTCTGTTCAGAGAGAGAGAGAAGTTTGGTTGATTTGTATTTTCACAATATGCAGCTATTCTCTTTACGTATATATGTTCACAGCCTAGGCTAAAAAAAACAAACAAAACCCTGACTCTTGTATGTCTTCTCCCTTCCCTTCCCCATTCATTCTCTTTACATACTTTTTATTACATGCTTCCTGCCTTTCCCCTTGATTTCAGGAACGCCTGTGACACCTGCTACACCAGCCAATGTGGTCCAAAGTTTACCTGATCCTTGGGTGTCTCAGATAACTAATACAGATACTCTTACTGCTGTAGCACAGATCTTGCAAAGTCCACAAGGCCAACAGGTAAAGTGTGTTCGGCTTTAAAACAAAATCACAGAATTGGGTAATTAACCTCCTTACTTATTTGTTTAGTTTAAATTGTCCATGAAAGGTCCAAGAGTATTTCCTCCCCTACTTTAATTTATTATTGATTTGTCAAATACTGGCATTGGATGTGATACTGAATGCCAGCATGATAGGTACCCTTGTATGTCAGTATGTTTCCAAAAGAGTAATGCATGAGATATCCCTCCCTGATTTGACTTGTGTTTTATGATTTGTAAATTTGGTTTGGACCTGGCCCAACTGGACCGGGATTTTAGGGAAACCTCTAGAAATCCCTTTGCATTGCAAAACAAGAACAGTTGTAACTTTTTCTTTTTTACATAGAAATATGAAATATGGAGACTTGGTAGGCCGTCTAGAGGAGTTTAACACTGTAAAATGTTATATGGCTATCTCCAGGGGTTTTCATGTTAGTCATCTTTAAAGTTTACATTTTTTTTTAAAAAGCAAATAATTTTTCAATAAAAAACAGTTAGTGCTCAGTTACGTCAATTTTCATGCTCCTGTGTTTGCCCTACATTGATAATAATGATAATGCTAAGTTAAGTAGACTATGTCCACAATGTTTGGCTGGCTGATAATAAATTGTAATTAATAATGATGGTGATAATTCTTCTCTATGAGAAGAGACTAAAATAAAAAAGAAAGGTAACAAAATTTTGTTTTTGTATTAATAATGGAACTGGCATTGATTGTAAAAGGATAGAAAATAAACACAAACTGAATGAATGCCACCCAATCCCACCAAACACTTTTTAAGAAACAGAACCTACAAAAGAGTTCTGCATTTAAAACTTTCACAGACACATACAGTAATTGAAGTGTGTTGGGTGGGGTAATAGCATTCTAGGCATACCCTACAGCTCTCATTAAGCATAGTTCAGCTCCCCTGTTTCCCCTTTCACCACCATTCTATGGTGTTGTAATTAATAATTGCAGCATTTCAGAGACACACTTTTTGACTTTTGAGAGTTTTGAGCTACGTATCGACACAAATCTGTACAAATTGATTGAGGCAATCTTATCCTGCCTGTAGTGATTTGTAACTGCTTCGGCCTGATCTGGACAGGATACACATCAGCCTAAATCAGCTCTTGGGATTGGGCCAGACTGGGTGCAGAGCCCTGATATCCATCTTTTTCCTTTCAGCATTTCTCTGGAAGCAGTTACTGTTTTCTGAAAATTGCTTGAACGAGTTGAATGTTGCGTATAAAATATAAGCAAATACAATAAATAATAATGCATATATAAATGGGTTTGTTTTATTTTGGTGTTTTGCCATCCCTTGTCTATCAAAGCACATTTTAAGAATAGCTGGAAATAATGAAACTTAATTTTTGAAGTCAATGTATATGTTTATTTTATAAATGTGTACATAACACTAGCAAAAATGTCATTTCTCTCTTCCCCTCATTCCAGCTTCAACAACTAATACAGACACTGCAAATGCAACAGCAGAAACCACAGCCATCATTACTTCAAGCACTGGATGCAGGTCTCGTCGTTCAGTTACAAGCCCTCACTGCGCAACTTACAGCTGCTGCCGCTGCTGCCAATACACTTAACCCACTAGAACAGAGTGTCTCTTTTAACAAGGTAGAAGTTGATCTACCAAGTTTGAGAAAGGTTGCTAGAATTTGAAGAATATATTTCCAAGGATTTTGTTTCCTTGTTTCCCTTTTGCTTTGTTTTTAAAATAGATTTTTAATATCTTCTAAATCTTAAGATGTTAATAGAAAATTTTTATTAAAATATGTCAGCTTCTTAAATTTTTTTAGAAGTGATATGCTGAATCTTTCATCTTCTTTCAGCGATATTGGCCCTGATCTAGAAATATGTTTAACAAATCAAAGGGTCAAAATGTCACCTAGATTGAAAGAGAGATGAGCCTGAATTCAAGCCCCTTCCTAATATGAGGATGGTGGGGGTATCTGGATGCAGTTCCCCATACCTGCAACCAGATGATCCATATTCACACCATGTCTGGTGCTTTAATATGCAGTTATTGACCCAGTGTTGGGAATTGCATGCACAGACCTGGATGCTGGATCACTGAACTAGTTTTTCATCAAATCTACTTTTTAAAGGTAACAGACAGTTGAGTTTCTTTCTTTGCAATCCCAGGAGCTTACTTATGAATGCAGTAGGCTATTTTATGCTGACTGGTCTAAACCTTGACCTAGCCATATGAAACAGCTTACCTGTACATAATTCTTTACTGCTGGCACCAGCTTTAAATTGGTTGATGGTTGATGTGTCAGTACACTAGCATAAACCTGGGACATAGATCCCTGATTCAGTAAGGTAACCCAGTTTAAATATACCACTACTTTTATACATATGTAAAGGTAAAGGGACCCCTGACCATTAGGTCCAGTCATGGCCGACTCTGGGGTTGCGGCGCTCATCTCGCTTTATTGGCCGAGAGAGCCAGTGTACAGCTTCCGGGTCATGTGGCCATCATGACTAAGCCGCTAATGGCAAACCAGAGCAGTGCATGGAAACACCGTTTACCTTCCCGCTGGAGCGGTACCTATTTATCTACTTGCACTTTGACATGGTTTCGAACTGCTAGGTTGGCAGGAGCAGGGACCAAGCAACGGGAGCTCACCCCGTCGCAGGGATTCGAACCACCGACCTTCCGATCGGCAAGTCCTAGACTCTGTGGTTTAACCCACAGTGCTTATGCTATTTATGGCTTATCTGTATTACCATTTTCATATGCCAAGTAAGTAACATATCTACAGACATATGAAAACGTACATTTACAACAGGCCAAAAATAAACAGGTCAATCTAGTGTGCCTTTCTTTTAAAATGCCATCTTGAATAGTTTGTGGATATAGTGCATTTCTAATGCATTGTTTGTTTTCTCCTAGAAGCTGATGGATAGGTTTAGCGATTTTGGTGAAGAAGCTGACATTAATGAAGAACCTAAAAAAGAAACTCCAAGTTCCCAAATGTAAGACTTCACTTCGTTTAATATATCAAGTGGAAATAGTGTGAAAAGTAGACTTCCTGGTTGGTTGGTTGGTTGGTTGGTTGGTTGGTTGGTTGGCTTGCTTGCTTGCTTGCTTGCTTGCAAAGCGGAGAGGCTGCATGTGTAGACAGAATGCTAATTTCTATATTGGCCTATTAAGCTAATAAGTGATAATCTAAAAGCAGTATTTATTTAATTAAAAGCACTTCTAAGCCACTTTATATGAATGTACCTATTTTATATTGAAGTACCTTTGGGTGTACCTATTTAGATTCCCTTTTTTCAAACTTTGTTAGATGGGCAAAGGCAAAACAATTAGTTGCATTACTTATTATAGCATCTAGTGCTATGTTTGTCCCAGCAAATTAATAAGGCTTTTCTTTGCTTCAGATTTTCATTGGATTTAAATCTCATTTAATTTTCATTGAAGCCTTTTAGTTGCAGAGTTTGCTACTTTTGATATTGTTGCTATTACGCTGAATGTTGCTTGTTTCAAAGTTGCTGGTCTTTTACAAAAAATGATTTGCCATAGCAGATGTTACAATCTTGTACTCTGTTCTTAAAACATATTTTCAAAGTCCCATGCTTCATTAATCTAAATGTACATAGAACATTGGCTTGGGTTGTGTTCTTCTCTGTTTTACTTTGTCATATTGTATCATTGAGTATGTTGCAAACTTCCTTGAGCAGTTTCTTTTGAACGAGAAAGGAGTGGTACGAGTTCCTTTGATAAATACTTTATTGCTTCCCCCTTCCTACTGGAGCCCTTTGTGCTGCCAAAAGCTGCTCCCTGGGGAGCCTTCTAAACTAACATAAGATTTGGCCCTCGGAGTTGTAACAAGAGCAAGAATTCATCGAGGCCTGCAACAGCATCTTTGGGTCAAAGCTATTACTGTAACCTCAAGGCTATAGCAACAGATTGCAAATTAGTGTAAAATTCAGTTGTATTACTGAATAGGGCTGGGTGATACCTGATTTTCAACATCATGATATATCACCAGCTAAATATCACAATATTGTGATATATCACCATATCTATCTATCTATCTATCTATCTATCTGTGGTTGAGGGCCTTGCTGTGCCTCCCTGTGGTCAGAGGGTCCCACTGTATCTCCCCGCAGCTGCAGAGGGCGTTCTGCGCTTCCTTGTAGCAGCTATGGGCCTTGATGAGGCTCCTTGCAGCGGTGGAGGGCCTTAAAATGTAAGGAAGTAGTAGATTTCACAAAAATATTAAATAAACCTCCATATAATATATTTAATATATTTTAAACTAATTTAAGAGTAGTTTAGGTGATTTACTAGTCAAGTTGCATCTGCTTCCCCACTCAGAGGTCTAAGTGGAATCTGTGCATGTGTAAGCCCCACTGAGTTCAACTAAGCTTACTTCTACTTTCCTGGGGCTAAGCCTCCTTGAATTCAGTAGGGCTTGCTTGTGAGTACGTACGCATTTGCTTGCACTGCTTTACCAAAAAAACACCCTCCCCATCATTCTCACATGCTACCCAACCTCCCATTTCAGCATAAGGCAGCCAGTTAATCTACTCCCCTCCACCACCACCCCACAGAAGCTGCCCCACAGAAGCCCTCATCCCACTAATCTCTTCCTTTTTGTCAAAGGGAGGGAGGCAGGGCAAGCAAAAAGATAGTCTCATTTAAATTTTTGAAAACCCTTCCTTTTTAATATGGAGAAAAGCTATTTAGGGGAAACCAACAACACAAATACCACCAGAAAATGAAAATAAAACTCTCCCTCCTCTTTTTTTTTTCACTGGTGGGTGTGAGTGCGAGGGAAGAAAGAAGTGTTTTCCAGTTTTTTGTTTACCTTTTTTACTTTTCCCAGGATATTTGATGGTCTAGCTGGGGGGGGGGGGAATCTCCTCCTGGATTGTTAGCAGACTCTGAATAATTAGCTGAGCTCTAAGTGGAAAGATACCATGAAGCTGAAAGAGTTTGCTGGTTTGTGTGAGGGTTTATCATCATTTCTTACAGGTTAGAGTGAGGCATGAGAGAGCAAACAAAGCAGGAAACCATGTGCCTGCAAATAATCTGCAAAGTATCTGTCAAGTATAGGTTCAACTGAGCTACCTCCTAGGAAGCTGTCAAGTCTCCACCTTTTGTTCACCAGTATATTGCCTTGTTGAAACACTTATCACGTTATGACGATTTATCACACAGCCCTATTACCGAACTTGTTTTTGTATTAAAGCAATCTATAAGATTATTACTACGTAGTAAGAAGTCGTTTGACTGTTCTAATTGTGTTTTTTTAGGCCTCTTGTATCTGAATCTGTGAACAACTCACTTTTTCACCAACTAGCTGAACAGTTACAGCAACAAAACCTAGAACATCTCCGCCAGCAGCTTCTGGAGCAGCAACCTCCAAAGGTATAATATTTTGTTTTTTGGACAATAGGTGGTCATCTTTTTTAGTATTATTACTATGTTTCTAGTTAGCAAAAGTGAGTTTTACTTTAATATTCTTTATCATAAAAGCAGAAAAGCATTATAACTTTTAATGTTTTTCACACAGTGAAGGCAGCAGTACAAAGAGGCACACATGCAACTGTGTGTTTGTGTGTGTTTGTTTTGAAGTGATTTCTTCTGATCAGTTGCCACAAAGAAGCACTTTCCTGAGATCAAAAAGTGCTTGGGGATGAGGGTTAAAGTGGCTTAAACGCAAACTGGTGTATGTAGCAATATCCCAATGACATTCTCTTTATGCAGCTTTCAAGTCCAAGGTTCAGTCTATTCAAGTGGGGTGTCAGAAGGTTATGAAGAAAGTCTTGCATAATTTAGGCCTTTTTTCCGAGTGTCATAACCCCGAAATAATACTAGTAGTTAACATCCCTTCATAACTGTGAATTTGGAACACAGCAGCCCTACTTTGTAGATTTACATAGTTTTGCAAAGGACTTGTACAAAGAGTATCTGAATTGAGAGACTAGGAATGGATTTGAAAGAAAATGGATTGTTTGAATAAAAATATTCTGATAGCAGAAACGCCGCTAAAGTGGGAATTAGATAATAGTTATAAATACGTTGGGGGGGGGGATTCTGACTTAGAGGCGTTCAGTTATAATCCAACAGTTCGTAGCTTCACCCCATTGGTTCCTCAGCCAAGCACATACACCAGAGGTCTGAACCTGCTGTTCCTCTCGTACTGAGCAGGATTACGATCGCAACAACGCATCATCAGTAGGGTAAAACTAACCTCTCTCACATCGGTCTAGTTATAAATAGGCATCAAATGAAATACAGGGTTTGCATAGTGAAAAGGTGTTGGCAAACTTTGAGGTGGATGAATTAAAAATCGTATACAGCTGAACAGAGTTGTAATGTTGAGAATTAGTTTAATATTGGTGTTCTTCAGTACTGGTTTCATTTTTCAGGGGATTTTTTTTCATTTTTCAGGAAAAGACCTGAGTAGATTTGCCACTAGATGTCACCAAGCATTGACATCTAACACACATCTAACATATCCATCTGGATTTATGAATCTATGCTCTGAGTGGCATTTGATGGAGTCATAATTTTAGTCTCAAAAAGCAGCAAATTTGTTAACTTCTCCTGTGTAACCTATATATATATATATTGTAAACCACCCTGTGATCATCGGATGAAGGGCAATATAGAAATTTAATAAATAAACAATAAATGTAATTTTTGATACAACAGTTCCTTAAAATGCAGAACTTTGCATTCTAAGTTCATCTTACAATATTTTTCGCAGTTCATAATAGTAATGTTTCGATTCCTCACTAGAATTGCAATGGCTCTTCTCTTGGTCTTTTCACATAATTGGGCAAAAACAAACCAACAAATATTCTAATAATGATAGTTTTATGCCAAATTGGACTGCTACATATGTACAGCATGCCTCCTTCTGCAAAGCCAATACAGTTTCAGGTAAAACAGATGGAAATATTAACCTTTCATAATTTCTTTTTGCAGGCAAGTCCTGAGGAAACACAAGAAGGGAATTTTGGTTCTGAGCATTCAGCATCACCTTCACAAGACAGCAGCCACCAACAGTTTTTAGAAGTAGAAACAAATATTGACAATTCAATGGATGTTCAACAACAGGTGAAATTTGCTGTTTCTATTTACATCTATGAAGTGTGATCTCTGTGGTTACAGTTTACAAGATCAGTAATGTAAATTTTGTAAAATAAAGGCTAAATGCACTAGCCTTTGTTAGGGTCTTCCTGGGCAGCAATATGCTATAGATATGATACTGGGCCTAAGAATTCTCCCCCATTCATTGAACAGATGGTTGCTATCCTTTCTGAAGGAAGTCATAATTTCATGAATATGTGCGCCACAAGAGAATAACACATATACCCTCAGATTCTGCATGTGAGGATTTCCCCACATCACTCTTTTCTGCATATAGAGCCGCAGTGAGGAATAAGACCTTCATATGCAAGCCATTTTGTGCATATAGATTGCTTTTGCGAAATTATTGTGAGCATGTTTTCCTGTACTTTGGTGTGAGCCCCTCTTTTTACTCTATTCAGGACATGGACATAGATGAAGGTCAAGAAGTTGTAGAACAAGAGGTATTTGAGCAAGAGGAAAAGAAACCTGTAGTTCCTTCAAGATCAAGAACACGTTCAAGATCCCGCTCAAGGTAATTTTGTAATTTTCTTAATATAGTAGATTCCCCCCCCCCCCCAAGTTCAAAAACCAAAATGAGTTTTGTGCTTTTCTTATGAGTGTTCTTTTAGCAGCATTGAACCAATTATTTTACAGGTCTCCAAGAAAAAGAAGGTCCAGATCACGATCTGGCTCTAGAAAGCGTAAACATAGAAAGCGCTCGCGCTCTAGATCAAGGGAAAGGAAGAGGAAGTCCTCCAGGTCCTACTCAAGTGAAAGAAGAGCTAGAGAGAGGGAAAAAGAACGACAGAAAAAAGGGTTGCCTCCTATACGGTCAAAAACACTAAGTGGTAAGTCTTCTTGCAGTTTAATGTTTCTAATAATAAAATAATATTTAATTTGTTATTAGTCATTCTTTCAAAAGAAGCAGAGGGTTGAGACTGATTTCTTGGGACATTTTTTTCCAACATTTCCTAATTCACTTTCCTACAATGTGTTTACAGTACATATTAGTTTTGGCATGAGATTTTACATGCTTTATGGTAGGGGTAGGTAAAGAGTAGAATTCTCTGCTTAAATTAAAAAATTGTATTTATTGGTTTGATACATTACATGCTTGTGCAAGGCCCCAACTTGCTTTAGCTTGTCTGTGGCAAAAGCCTGCGTTAAAGGTTCCAGCTTAAGTGAACATAGGCAACAAACTCTTAATTGATTTATTCAATATTTGTCTTTACAGTCTGCAGTACTACACTTTGGGTTGGTCAGGTGGACAAGAAAGCCACCCAGCAAGATTTAACCAATTTATTTGAAGAATTTGGACAAATAGAATCTATAAATGTAAGTGAAATAATCAGCATATGTCTTTTTAAAAATAATATAACCTTGTTTGAACAGTTGTGTACTTGTTAGTAGAAAATAAGGCTTCGTACATAGCGGTAAGGGATGTGGGTGGTGCTGTGGGTTAAACCATTGTGCTGCTTGGGCTTGCCGATTGAAAGGTCGGCGGTTCGAATCCCCGCAACAGGGTGAGCTCCCGTTGTTTGGTCCCAGCTTCTGCTAACCTAACAGTTCGAAAGCACACAGTGCAAGTAGATAAATAGGTACCGCTCTGGTGGGAAGGTAAATGGCGTTTCTGTGTGCTGCTCTGGTTTCGCCAGAAGCGACTTAGGCATGCTGGTCAAATGACCTCGAAAAACTGCAGAAGCAGACAAACGCCGGCTCCCTCGGCCTTTAAAGCGAGATGAGCGCCGCAACCCCAGAGTCGTTCGCAACTGGACTTAACTGTCAGGGGTCCCTTTACCTTTTTACATAGAGGTAACTGTGCTTCCTAGCTAGTTCTAGAGGAATTTAAGTGGAGTTCTGCTTACACAACAAGGCAGGTTTGCCTGCCTCTCCATTGCATCTGCAGCTCATTGTGGTTCTTGTAACGTCACTCCTGAAAGTCAGGTTGACCCTCCAGAATGGCATAGTAGGTGCTGAAGGGGGGGAAACTGACATAAAGTGTGTGTATGTGGCGGTGGTGGAGACGGGATTACAGCTGCAAGAGTGTTGTGGAGTCACCTTCTTGACACTTGGTGTCACTGCTGTGTACTGGGGCAAGGCAGCGGTAAGGTCAGAGCTTTGTGAGCACAGGATGGGAGTACCAGAGACTTTGACTGATGTACAGCTCTGCACATTCCTAATAAGTGGCAGCAACACCAGAGTTGAGAGGATAGCCCCGCCCCACCATGATGGCCATTCCTGATTCCTAGCCATTAGTTTACACTTTACGATTGCTTGACTCTTGCTTATAGATGATCCCTCCCAGGGGCTGTGCGTATGTCTGTATGGTTCATAGACAAGATGCCTATCGTGCTCTTCAGAAACTAAGCTCTGGATCCTACAAGATTGGATCTAAAATTATTAAGGTACATCTTCATATTATTCATCTTCAAGATAAATTATAGTAATTGTTTGCTTTCATATACAGTGAAGAATATAACATTTCATGGTTGGTAATACCTATAGTTACTGAGAATAAATAGGAATTTCTTGATACTCTGTAGAATAATTTTCTTGTCAAGACAGTGGAATATTTCAAAATGGGAAATCAACAGGAACACAGTTTTAAAACACCAATTAATATAACTTTATGGCTGGTGGTAACAGTATCTGCATTAGAGCATCATTTGGGGGGGGATTGGTATAGGGGAAGAATTTCAGCAAGTACAACACAATAATTGTAGAGGACAAAAGGCTCAAAGAATTTGGTCTGTGCTAAATAACTTGATAATGAAATTGTAGAAAGTATAACTCAGAAGAGGAAAATAGTTACATGATGGTGAAATAATTCATTTTAATTTGGATATCTTGAAGGTTTTGCATAGTGAGTTCTTCCATCTTATGAACAATGTAATAGGACTGTTGGTTAGTATGTTTGAAAGGAGATCAAAAGCCTGGTAGAGATGTTAGTTGTGATTTATTTCCATAACTATGGAATTGCATTCTATTTTCAGATTGCATGGGCTTTAAACAAAGGTGTAAAAACTGAATACAAACAATTTTGGGATGCAGATGTTGGAGTTTCATATATACCTTGGGAAAAAGTTAAATTGGATGATTTAGATGGCTTTGCAGAAGGAGGCATGATTGACCAGGAAACAGTAAATAGTGGTAAGAATGGTTTATAGAGTGCCTTGTAATTACAAATTTATTTTCATCTTTTCCTGCAGAAAAATGTGTTTCCGAGATACTTAATGTGCCCATTAGAATGATAATGACAGGTGTTTTGTTATCAGACTAATTAAGACTAATTAAGACTGCTAGCAGGTGGCAGTCATACTGAATCATAAGTGTCCAGTTTCTAAAGTCACTAGAAAATTGCTATCTTGCACTAGGATGATTGCCAGACTGAGACTGCAGTCCTCTATACCCTTCTTTGGCAGTAACTCCTATTCAGCTCATTAGGACTTGCTGAGTAAGCTTCTTTAGGATTGATTGACAATACTAAACTAATTCACCACGGAGTCAGTTCCATAGGGCATACTTGTATTTACTTCTGAGTAAACATGTAGGATTGTGCTCTAAAACTTGCCATATTAGATCTTCTAAGGATGGTATAACAAAATAACTCTAGTTAATGGTTTTCAACAAACTGTCCATACGATATAAGAGTTTCTAAAAAACTATCAGGCACGAATTGTTAACTGCCTTCACTGTAGATTCAAAGAGCAAGCTTAGTAGTTCACATCTAGCTGTGCATAAAAGTTTTCATGAATTGGCTATGACCAGGCAGTTTTTCTGAGCATACCCCCTTATTCTCCAGTCGTTAAAAAGATTTAGGTTTCATGGAAAGTATTCTGAAAATGTTTTAATATTTTCAATTTATTATGGTAGATGATGAAGTGTTCGGATTGGGCTGTTCCTCTTTCATGAGACTCAGGCAGGAGCAAAGAATTGTGGGAGGTAGACCACTGTTTTGTTGGCTGTTATTCAACTGAGCCCTCTGTAACACCTTTCTTTGTTATTCTTAGTTACTTGGCAATCTTCATCTTCTTAATCTGTTTGTCCAGATACTTTGTCCTGTCTTTGTTACTGTTTGCTGTCTGCCCTTTGATTTGTCCTCCGCTGAGGTAAAACAACCCCCCCCCCCCAAAAAAAACCCCTGTCTCCCTACTATACATCTTTTGCTATTCTATGTTCAGTGTTTTACTTCTATTTCCAATTAATTATTTACTTTTGGTCTTTATTTCCTGTTGCTGGCAGTTGCTGTTTCAGCGGTTGGACTGCCATTTTCCTCAATGATTTTTGCGGCATGGGCTACCTGTTGCAGCAACCACACGCTGGTTCCTTAACAGTTTCTTACTGTATACATTATATGACAATATTATTTCTTTTGCATTACGTTGTCAGGAAGTGGATGGTATATATGCCTGAATTTTATTATGGGGAGTTGATTTTCTTTACTCTTGTTCTTGTTCACGTGTTAGCCGGGGGGAGGTAGGCCCTTGTATTTAATTTAGTTTTAGATTTTTGTGACCATGCTCCTGCTTGGCAAGTCCGAAAAACTGAGAAGCGGTCTACCACACACAATTATTTGCTCTTGCCTAAGTCTCATACAGGGGACGCGGGTGGCGCTGTGGGTAAAACCTCAGCGCCTAGGACTTGCTGATCGCATGGTCGGCAGTTCGAATCCCCGCGGCGGGGTGCGCTCCCGTCGTTTGGTCCCAGCGCCTGCCAACCTAGCAGTTCGAAAGCACCTCCGGGTGCAAGTAGATAAATAGGGACCGCTTACCAGCGGGAAGGTAAACGGCGTTCTGTGTGCTGTGCTGGCTCGCCAGATGCAGCTTGTCACGCTGGCCACGTGACCCGGAAGTGTCTGCGGACAGCGCTGGCTCTCGGCCTATAGAGTGAGATGAGCGCACAACCCTAGAGTCTGGCAAGACTGGCCTGTACGGGCAGGGGTACCTTTACCTTTACCTTTTAAGTCTCATACAAGAGAAACAGCCCAGTCCAAATACTACATCATCCACCTAATAAATCTACTATTCAGGTAAGACCAATCGTCCTTTTCTTCCTTTATTGAAACACTAATTAAATCTTATTATCTTGTTTCTTTTCTTAAGAATGGGAAACTGCAAGAAGCTCAGAGACCACGAAAGAGCCTGTGCAAACAACCCAGACTACAACAGTTGACAAGACCACAGCCGTAACAACCCAAACAGAAACTTACACGCAGTCTGTCACTATGCTACAGGTTAGTATTGGACTCAATTCTGTCTTTGCTTTTCTCATCCAGGAAACGTAGTTGGACATGGAATGGGTTATATTCTGTGTCAGCAAGCAGGACTTGAAATTTTCTGATTTCAAAAGTTTTTACCCGTCTCGATTATTGCTGCCATCTAGCACAAAAGCCTGACTTTTGCAGCCTGCAAAGCCAGGCAGTTTTTGCTTTCCCTTTTAGCAGAGACTTTTCTTAAGGTTTCTGACCCCTTGCAGTTTGTAGGAGAAGTCCCCCTCATCCCCCATACCATTTGAAAAGAAGAAAGTGAAGAATTGATACTTCTGTTATGGGGTCTTGGCATGGGCATAGTCAGGCATTATGTGGGGGGGGGGGGGGCAGAACTGAGTTATCTGTGACACGATTGGTCAGTGTAGTGGTTTGGAGTTACTCGTGCGTAAGCCGACCCCGTTTGGGTGCTTGGTTGCCTGGTTAAACCCTTCGGACTGCACAGCCCATCTCCGCTTGACTGCCTCAGTCACTGGCAGAATCTGTCTGTGGGCGTTTCTTAAACCTCTGCTAGCATAAAAGCTGTTTGACACCTAATCGTCTCCGCCTCTCATTGCGCGGGAGTCTCCTGCGCAGGGTGGGCGTGGGTAGCGGAGTGCCTGGGCTCTCTTCACTGACTTCCAGGGAAGAATCCCGGAGCCCTTCCACCTCCTCCTCCCATTGCTCTCCTGGACTCTTGGTGTCACGCGTATTTCCTTCCCCTTCCACCAAGCTGAGTCTCCCCCTTGTGCTAGGACCTTCACCTGCAGAATCTGAGACCCTCTCCTTCTCCCGTGTCTCTGATGTCAGTTCCCTGACAGTCAGCTAAGCATTTTTATTTATTTTCTTGATTGGGGTAGCAGCTGCTCCCAACCGCAACCCCTTGACTATGCCCATGGATCTTAAAGCAAGTTGTCCAGGAAGGTTGCTATCCAATACACTGAAGGGCTGCCAACTGCAGAAGGAGGGGGATATATGCTAAAATAGATAGACTGCAGGTCCAGCCCTCAAGAGAGCACTCAGTTAGTAAGGGACCACTGATATAGCCAGTCTGGCAAAGAATGAGGGCTCCCAATCTCCCCAGCATCAGTGGGGAACGACCTGCTGCCAGGGGATAGGGGATGACAGTAGAGTAAGCCCCCCAAATAGAGACAGTGGACATTCCACCCCCCCCCATCTTCCATTATAATTTATAAGTCAGAATTAACTCACCTCCAACTCAACACACTTTCCCCCAAGGATGATCGGGATCAAAATCACTCTAGCTTTGATGACACAGAATGAAACCCCTTGTGCTCATCACCAGTGGGCAGATCAGAATGCTCCAGAAACAGGAAGGTGTATAACAGTCTCCTCCAATGCTTGCTGAGCACCCAGGTAACATGGATCACATCATTGTGCTCCTTCTTGTTTCTGGAGCATTCCTATCTGTTCACTGGTGGTGAGAAGCGGTGCTTTGTTTAGAGCTGCTGTCTGATCAGGGGCTAGAAGGCTGCCAGAATAGGCTCATGGACCAGCATTTTGCCAGCCCTGATTTACAGTAAATCTCTCTCCCTGCATGCTCACTTTCCCAATGCTCTAGTTAGCTGTGAGTTGAAGAAACACCCAATTATTAGTACTCCATAATTACGAGTATCTTTTATTGTCTATGCAATGTAAAGTGACACTAACTATACACTTTTAACCATTTTTATGTCTAAAGGTTGTGCATCTTAAGGAAAGCACAACCTGGATATATACAGTGGTGCCTTGCAAGACGAAATTAATCCGTTCCGCGAGTCTCTTCATCTTGCCGTTTTTTCGTCTTGCGAAGCACGGCTATTAGCGGCTTACTGGCGATTAACCGCTTAGTGGCTTTAAGAAAAAGGAAACAAACTCGCAAGAACTCGCAAGACGTTTCGTCTTGCGAAGCAAGCCCATAGGGAAATTTGTCTTGCGGAACGACTCAAAAACCGGAAAACCCTTTCGTCTAGCGAGTTTTTTGTCTTGCGAGGCATTCGTATTGCAGGGCACCACTGTATATATATATATATATATATATATAGAGAGAGAGAGAGAGAGATGATTATTATTATTTGATTGATTGATTGATTGATTGATTGATTGAATTTATGTACTGCCCTATACCCAGAGGTCTCAGAGCAGGTCATAGAAAAGATGAACATAAAAATCACAATATATATAATCAAAATAAAAATATCAACCCAATAACACCCTAAAATATGCTGCAGGTTTAAGATGGTCTGAAGAGATATTTATTTAGTATATACATCCCTAAGTCCAAAAGCAGGCCTAGCATCCAGGTGATGATTCTTTCAGTGCTGAAAGATTATGATTGTCCTTTTCTGTTTGGAGGTCCCACTCACAGTCATTAGCATGGGCACTTATTTCAGCCTCTTGACAATCACCACAAAATGGACTAGAGGAAATCCTTCAGTAGAGTCGAGCTCTAAGCACATAGTGTTAGTTTTATTCAGCTCCGGCCCTTGAGCTGATATGGCTCATCTTGCCTTGAGCCCAGCAGAGTAAACATCCCAGAGTCCGCAAACGAAAGGATGAAGCAGGTATGGTGCTACATTGCCAAGCTTTATTTCTAAGCTATGCTGAGAGCATACAAATATACATCTTGTCTCTGTGAGAAGCAGAGAGCAACTCCCAAAGAAACGAAAGAACAAAGAAACAGGAAACCAGTGAACGTCACATCCAGTCTCCCTTTCCCGTGAGAATCCAACAGTATCTGCACTGTGGAATGAAAACATAGTCCCATGACTTGCAGCTGCTGCTCAGTGAGGGAAACAGAAACTGACACATAGATGGTAGGCAAGTGTGACAAGAATCTCCTCTGAACCTCTAAGGATAAGTGGTTGCTTTTAGACATCCAGTTCCTATTTTCTCTCTGGATGAGTTTGAAAATTGGATTTCCTGTGAATTTTCATTGTACACTAATGCTGAAAAGGCAATATTCCCTGCCGGTTGTATGTTATTAGATTCTGCTCTGCTCACTGCGGGGTCTCATCAGATCTGGGAGTTTGTTTTTGTGAGTTTAATTGTTTATGTTTTTGCTTAATTATTTCAGGGATCTCTTTTTCTCTTACTTAGTCATTTGTTTCTTTCAATTAACCAAAATACCTTTGAGTTAGCTTTTTGTGTTAAGGACTTTCTGTATTCACTTAAGCTCCAAAATATTGGGAAATTTCAGCCAATCAGACATGATTTTTAGGCAATATTGATACAGTACAATAGTGCTGGTTGGCTGTTAAGTGACAGAGTAGGGGACCCAAAGTCCCAGATCACTCTGTTTAGTGGAGGAGATCAGAGCAGTGTACAGTAGATTTAGTAAGAAGTGACACTGCAAGATGGAGCAGGCTTAACAGCCTTTAATTCACATTTTGGAAGACCATAGTTACTGTTGTCATTGTGTAGATTTTGATTCTAATTATTACTTATACATCCCAATACTAGGCATGTTTTCCAGAGGAAGTAAATCTGCATAGCCTTAAAATAATGGGATTATGTAAATATTGAAGACATACTTTCCTTTCCTCCTAAACAGATTCCTGTAGCTCCATCTGTGCCAGCAGTTAGTTTAGTACCACCAACATTTCCTGTTACAATGTCTGTCCCTCCTCCTGGCTATAGTCCAATTCCTCCACCTCCCTTCATGAGAGCAAGCTTCAATCCTTCACACCCACCTCCTGGTAAGTTACCTTTATATAATTAAGACATCAATTTATGCATAAATTCACATAGATTGTTCTAATTAAAAGATCCATACTTGGATGTAAACCTCATTGAATCCTGTGGGATTTGCTTCTAAGCAGACATACATAGGATGGGCTGTTGGAGTTAACTGACCTATGTTTATTTAACTTGTAATGCATAAATGATACTCCTTTATTTCAATAAAATTTATACACCTCAAAGCAGTTTACAAGAAGATGAAACAATAAAATAAAAAAACCCTTACAACTGCACTTTAAAACACAAAAGATGCAAAGCAGAATATATTGGTTTAAATAATACTGCTTGCTCATAATCTTAATTCAGTCGAGCACTTGCAGATTCCCCAGTTTGCAAATATAGTTGTACCTTTGTTCTCGAACGGAATCCATTCCGGAAGTCCGTTCAACTACCAATAATGTTTGAAAACCAAGAGGCGGCTTCCGATTGGCTGCAGGAGCTTCCTGCAGTCTATCAGAAGCCACGTTGGATGTTCGGCTTCCCAAAAAAGTTCACAAACCAGAACACTCACTTCCAGGTTTGTGGCATCCGGGAGCCAAAACATTCGAGACAAGGTGTTCGAAAACCAAGGTACGACTGTATGCAGTGAGTGCTGTCTTCTATACAAACAAGTTATTCAGATCACTTTTGCTAGCTTTGTCTATTCAGATTTATTCTTTGTTTCTTCTAGGTTATTTGCCTCCCCCAGTTCCACCACCTGTTCCACCGCCGGTAGTTCCAACCCGTAAGTTAGTTTATATCTTTCCTTCTTGTGTCTTCAGTTAGGCAGTGCTCTTTCACCAAACTCCAAAATGGCTCCTACATTTAGAGGACAACTTAAAATACATTTGGTATGTTTGTTGGAGGGAGCTACTGATGAGAATTTTTTTAAACAAATTGTTGTGTATTTATATGGGAATATTGGGAATATGTCCTTTTTAAAAATTGTACAGATCAATGTAAATAGTTGTAGCTCAGGAGAAACTTGCCAGCCTCTATTATAGCTACTGTGACAGCAAACTGTTTTTTTAAATGATTTGTTTTCTTGTAAGGTGAAGGCAAAGTAAATGTGTGTTCATTTTGTGCTGCTGTAAATGGTAGCTTGATAATACTGCAAATAGTATATTTAGTGATTACTGTCTATAGTTTAGGATTACCAGATTTTTTTATTACATCATTTGCACATACAGCTATGTGAAAAGAATTCACTGTGATACTGCAACATGAGGTGCCATCTTTAACACTTATACTAGGGAGCAAATCCCATTGAATATACTGGGAATTCATTGTGGGTAGGCATGCATAGGATTGTAAGAAGTTGTATGTGTGTTCTGTTTTACAGCTCTTGTACAGTCTTCGCTACCAATTGCTCAAGAGTCAATGAAAGATTATAGCAACCTTGCTCTACCAGTTGGCACTGTTTCTAGTAGTCTTACTACCCCAACTTTATCTTCTGGAAGTGTTTTTACTCCTCTGTCAAGTAACAAGTCAGATTTAGATGAAAAGGGATCCCATCTTGCAGATCTTCAGATTTCATCAAGTGAAAACAGAGCTGGTAAGTAGCCCAATGAAACTTTACTCATAAAGTTTGTACAACTAGAGTGGTCATTTACCAACTACATGGGTATTCTAAAGGGGTAGTTATTGGAGTAGCTACTGGTGCCAAGGCCACATATTGTAAGGTGCTAATCAAATAATAAAATGTCCCCTGATTTTAAAACTCACAGCGCATAGCTTAGCTTTCTACATGACATGTTGGTTTTGAATGTGCAACAGATGCAGATACAGCTGCTGAAACACTGTGTTTTTCTGAGACCAAGAAAGATTTTGCTTCTTTTCCCTGGAGGAGTAAAAGATGGATTCATAATGTCTAGAGCTCCATGCTATCTCATATGGAAGATAGTTCCTGTTGTTTCCTACATTCTGGAGTGTTCTACAATAAGATCAGAGTACATGTTACTTTCATTAGCGTTACAGGCCTTTTCAGTAGCATTCATGTGTATTTGTTGTTCCATGTTGGCATTTTACAAAGAATGGCACCAAAATTTTAAATCGCTTTCTGTATTCTTTTATATTTTATCTCAGCTCACATGACTAGGTAGACAGGGAAATATCTCCTCTTTTGATTTTGATTGTGTGACACCCCGGTTAAAATATTTTAGGAGTATTATTATTATTATTTCAAATCCTGCTTAATTCAGTCTGTGCCCAAATTTGAGAAGCTGGGTTTACTTTTTACAAATATGATTTCAAACAGATAAGAAACCAACTGATAAATGTTGATCTTGGTTTAATCTAATTATTTCATAGTATGTACTCTTTTTTCCTGCTGACTTAAATTTTTGTATTTGCCTTTCAGTTCCAGATGATGTTTCAAGCAGTTCTGGACTTACTGGGGGAATGCAGCCACCAAGTGTCTCAACCAGTTCGGGGCTTGTAGGGGGAATACAGCCACCTAGTGTCTCAAGTAGCTCTGGGCTTGTGCAGCCAGCCAGTGTGTCAAGCAGCTCTGGACATTTGACAAGAGTTCAGCCACCTAATGCTTCAAGCAACTCTGGGCTTTTGACGGGTGTCCAGCCTCCAAGTGTCTCAAGCAGCTCTGGACTTCTGGCAGGACTCCAGCCCATGACTGTCTCAAGCAGCTCCAGCCTTCTAATGGGACTCCAGCCACCCATAGTGTCAAGTAACTCTGGACTTTTGTCAGGAGTCCAGCCACCGATAGTGTCAAGTAGTTCTGGGCTTTTGGCAGCACTCCAACCACCTATTGTATCAAGCAACTCTGGGATTCTGGGATTGCCACCACCGATTGTCTCAAGTAGTTCTGGACTATTAGGATTACCACCACCAAATATTTCAAGTGGCTCTGGACTTTTAGGGCTACAGCCACATGCTGGAATTCAAAATGTACCCCATTTAACTATTGCTAGTCAAAGGTTGCCTGGAATGCCTCTAGTAGATATCCGCTCAGGACTAATGCCACAGCCCCCTGGGCCGCGATTTCCTCTCCTGCAGCCTGGAATACCACTACAGCATAGCATTCCTCCTCCAGCAATCCTTGACCCATCCCTTCCTCCGCCTAGAGCTTTCCTTTCAGGAGATTTGTTTACTCAAACAGAGAGACCATTTGGAACTTCCGGTAGACAAAGTGTTGATAACATGTCTAATCCAGATAAAAGGTTGGCACTTGGAGATGACAGCATTCAGCAAGAAGGAGATAGAGACTATCGCTTTCCTCCAGTGGAAAATAGGGAGAACATTAATCGGACCTCTTCAGTGGATATGAGGGATTCAGTTGGAAGGCCACCACTAGATCCAAGAGAAAGTCTAGGAAGACCTCCAGTAGATGGAAGAGAACATCTTGCCAGGCCACACATAGATTTAAGAGAAAACTTTGGAAGACCAGGCATGGAAGGACTTGGTAGGAGAGACCATTTTGCTTTCAATTCAGATAAGCACTGGGGACAAAGAGGAGATTTTGATGAAAGAGAGCATCATTCATTTCCTACATTTGGTGGTCTTAAAGGCTTCCAGGAAGACCGAGAAAGGTATCGTCAAACAAACTACAGATTTGAAAATCGAAGTGGCCCAGCTTGGAACCGGGGACTTGAGCAAGACACTCACAGAGACTTTGATGATCGCCGAAGACCTTGGGAAAGGCAGAGGGACAGGGATGACAGAGATTTTAATTTTGGCAGAGAAATTAATGGAAACAGATTTGGGAGAGAGAGAATACAGAACAACTGGATACCCCCTCCACATCCAAGAGCATTTGAATTTTTTGAAGGTGGCACTTCTCAACAAAAGACTGACAGTGTGCCCCAAGTTAATGGTGAAAATGCAGAGACAGAGAGTCAGCCACCTGCAGCGCAAGTACAGGGTGAACCAGAACTTTATGAAAAGCTGGCAACTTCAAGTGACACAAAAAAAGAGAAGAGTGACACAGAAGCTGAATTAGAAAGTGAACCAGTGGTAGAAAGCACAGAAACTGAGGGGACATAATCATCACTCAGTAGGTAAAAAGATACCTTTTGTAAAGTTGTCATCTCTCTCTGTAATAGATGAATTGCTGACTGGACCTTAGTAGTTCACTTTTGTCTGCCAGAATTAAGTTAATCTAATGTTCATGTTCATCTTTCACTTAAATAGCTGTACAACTGACCTGTATAGAAAATTGTTCTTAATTTGAACATGGTAGGTAAACTTTCCTTCTTTTCTTTTTTCTTTTTTCTGACAAAACGCAAACTTGCCCCACTTGCTTTTACTTCACAAGGATAAATAACAGCTTGTCAAACAAACAAAGACTTCCTATGGAAGAAATGGAAATTTTTAGATATTGCTATTAGGTTGGCCATGGAAATTGTTATACTTGAAAACAGGTGCTGGTGTATCTTGTCCAGGTTTTTAGGCTGCTGCAGAATTTTAAAGCATAGGCAGAGCTGTGATACTATATGTTCCTACAGTTTGGCCAAAAAGAAAAAAGGAACATAAATAATACAGAGAATGGTGTGTTCTTGATATTTCTGCATTATAGTCTCTTATTTCTCAAAAGTACGTGTCTGTGATTTGTTGCTCGTACTGCAGTGGGTTAAAAAAATTGAAAAATTAACATTTTAATGTTTTTTTTAGATGCCAATAAAGCATTATTTGTTTGATAAGCATTCTAGGTATTGTATTTTTTATATACAATCTATAAAATCCTGAATGAAATGTGCTTTAGCTAATTGTTGCAAAAGGTTTATAGTACTCTTGTAAGACCAGTGCAACAATTAAATATGCTACAAAAGCATATGCCTTTCTACTTAAAAGTAAATCATGGAATCGCATTAGTTTGTGTATAACATGTGTATGTAAATATTTGTGTAAAACTGTATGTAGATACCACTGCTTCTGTGTGTGATTGTGTATGTGCACACACTCACAGAATAATGTAGACAGTTAAATAAAACTGAAATGGAATTAGGTTATAAAATGAAAAATTGTCTTTCACCTTCTTTAGATAGCAAGAAGATGATAAAAGCTGATGTGGCAGGTTAAATCAAATTAACATTTGCTTTTCTAAATTATGATTGCTTTAGAAGGTGGAGTCCAATATGCTCTGAAGGGAGGGTGTAAAGTAAGATTTTAGCTGGGTTTTTTTTTTAAAAGTGTGGTTATGTTTGAAGCAAATATTGAAGAAAATGTTTGAATTGTCCTTTTTTTGTAATAGTTCTAGTGTTCTGGGTAGAAAGTGGTAGCATTAAAATACTTTGTCATTATCTTCTTGCAGTGAATATCTGGTCCATGGTTGTTGCCCAAAACATAATTGAATCTCTTTAAGAACAAAATGAAACAAAACACTATTAGCTTATAACAAATAGCTGGCCACTTCAGATCATCCTGGCATCAATCCTATACATGCTTACCTAGCAGTGAAACTTTCTTCTGAGTAGTCATGCATAAGATTGCTCTATTACTAAAATGTCTACCATGCCAGTAATTAGCACTAATCTGTCCATTTGATTAGTTATGCATCTTATATCTGTTAGATGAGGCTGCAAAAAAATCCCAGGTATCTGGTTGTCGAGCTCCTTAAATATTAGGTACTACCATCTAGTAGTTTATATTTTTAGCAGACCAGTTTCTAAAAATTTAATGCAGCCCCAAAAATGTGATTCTTTGTACTAAAAGATGAAAATATTTTTAGGACCTGTTAGTTGCCAAAAAATAGACAGGTTGGCATCGTACTGTCATATGGTCCTTTCTTTTTTAAAAAAGCAAACTTTATTTTCTACATTTCTTATTCATCCTCTCACAATACAACCTGGTAAAAGAATATGGGTGGAACTCAGTATTACTTCCCTGACATTTATCAGTAGAATGGAAGGCTATTTGAGACAATTCCCCCTTCCTGCATAATCCTAAAGTCTGTTCAAGAAGATTGGGAAACCCTCTAGACCAAATTAGGGAGGCAGTGCAGACTGATGGGGGGAAGAGCAACCACCACAAATTGTCTTCCATTTTCTGACAGATGTCTTCTATTAGCAAAGCAATGCTATTTGGATCCCACCTTTTAATAATAACGTTGAGAGTGTTGCAGTAAACTAACATTTTATGTAAAAAATAGAGGGAGAAGCAATGCTTATCTGGCAGGTCTTACAAAGTTAACTTTTCCCCCTAAGAAGTTGAAATAATGCAATACTTGAAAAGAGTCCATGAATAACTAGAACACAGCCATTAATAGAAGGTATCTTTTTGTTGCCATGATGTTTAGTAATTGCTATATGGGAAGGGAAATCCAATTTACAGTTACATTGCTGCTTAGGAAAGCTTGAGTTCTCTATCTTTCATTCCAGAATGGAAACCTGTACACTATTGTCTGTTGATATACATTAAAAATGCTCCAGACTGTTGATGGTCTGGCTGTTAAAATGGATTCAGATTCATTGGACTTTCACATTTTAAGGTAATTTTCAAATTGTAGTGAAGGAATTGGGTCACTTTTATTGACACACCAGTGTGATCCTGCATGTAATCCTGAAGGGTTTTTGTGTGCTAATCTGGAATAATGTAATAGGTTGAATGTCTTTGCCTTTCCCTATTTTGGGAGAAAGATTGTTAAATATTCTTGCTGGAACTGGTGTTATCCAGATTCCATCGGTCTGGATGTTTGTCAAGTGCTAGATTCTGGATAGAAAGTTTGGCCTAAGTGATGAGCTGTGTTAGGCAATTCTGCAGGTCTTTAAGACTTTAGCAGTTAAAATAATGAATGTAGCAACACTGGTATTAGTATTTAACTGATTAGAATCTATACATCAATACAATTGCATACAGAATGGTATATTTGTGAGTACTGTCGCTTATTATTGGAATAGGCTAAGTAAGAAAGACAAGACTCCTGCCTTTTATTATTCAACAATATGTATGTTTTCAACCAAAGGTTTTAGTTATGGTTAAATTAGTCTGAGTTGTGGCATTCTGTTGAGACAAAATTCAAAAATTGGGATCCAAGTCTGGTCTCTGAGTCTTCTAGTTGAAAGGATCTGTTTTGTTCTTTGTGATGCTAGCTAGAGTCAATAGCTTTAGTAAGTGGAATTATGTAGTGACTAATCTGTCAATTAGATCATCAGCTTTAATGGCAAACTAAAGTTTTCCACCCAGATTGTTTAGTAACGTTGAGGAAGTGTTGCTGCACAGATCTTTCTTCCCTGTTATTTTGTACCCACACATAGCAGATATTTTGCATTTTAGGTTGAAATTGCTAAGGGCTTTCTTAGTAATATGACACAATCAAGTGAAGCAACTGGCAGTATTCTTTCACTGATGGCATAATGGCTTTTAGCATGTTAATTTTGACTGTGATGTGGTGTTATAATAGGAAATATATTCCAGATTCCCAAATAGGTAGAGAAAATATTTTGCAAGTTTAATTGATCAATAAAATTATTCTCCTACAACTCAATACTTTGACATCACTGCATGAGGATTAATTATAATATGTTGTTTCATTCTGTTTAAAATAAGCTAACTCATATTGACCACGAATACACATGGAATATTACAGCTGACAGTCCATCCAGTATTTTGCAGTTTCTTAGGAAAATGCATTGACAATCCCCGGAAAGTAAATTCTGTTGGTTAAAATTGATCTTCACTCAGTGACTACATTTGAACATACATAAATTATCTCGACATCTGATAGGCATGGTTCTGATTCTGTTGCAGTTCATAAACCTGTAAGTCATCAGTAACACTTTGCATAGTTCCTATAATTAACGTAAAATCATATCCTCATAATCAGAACTACTTTAAACAAAGCGTATATTTGGATTATTCATCTAAAACCTCTTGTTTCAAATCACAAGTGATTAAGCCAGTAGACTTATTTTTTTAAATATGTAAGCTGTTTTAAGACATCAGTCAGATTATTTAATAATAAAACTTGACTTTCTTTGTTTCCTGGTTATTACTCTTATAGCATTGTTTGTTCAGAACTAACTCCATTGAGTTCAGTGGGGATTGCAGTCTTGGCATTCAATGAAATTTAACCTTGGGGGCTTGTGCTTGTTCACTTTTAAAATAAGCTATCTTGGTCTTATTTATGGAGTACAGCTGATAAGTTTTTGCACTCCCTACAAATGTGATTTTCAGAAATGGCATTTTGAAAATGATAAGCAGATATAATTGTTCTTGAACAGTTTCTCAGGCAAGGAAGAACTGAGCTAGTTTACCTCTGAAACCCACAATTTCTGAAATTTTTACTTTTGAAAGCTCTTTTGCTTTTTACCTCACTTTTCTCCACTTGGTCCTCATGTTTGTTGTAAATCATACCCAACCATGGAACGACCTGAAAAGTGAAAATGATGTAACAGCAATTTTCTCATGCTAAGCACCGAATAACCTTTGTGTATTTGTACTTTTGAAACACTGCATATTTTTGTAACAGATCAGTTCTTCAGTTTATCATGAAGCTTGGGATTGGACCTTTAGAAGCATGGATAGATGGAAAATTTACAATCCCAAGCTAGATTTCAAAGCTTGTGTAAGCATGCAACATTTCTTGTGTTTCCCTTTCCTGTCCACTTCAGTGCAGACAGACATTAAAACTACTGTAGAGTTAAATACATGGCATGCAAACAGCCCCAGAGACTTAGGGAAGAATGGTGCGTAGTACATGCTGGATCACCTGATTCAGGACTTCAAAGTATATATGGGATAAAGTATCCTATTTGTTGGAGTAGTCACAGGTGTTTTTCTGCCAGACGTCAAGCGACTCTAAAATAGAATTAGTTGTAAGTGTTGCTGCTGTCCCACAAAGTTACACATGGTGACAAGATGGAGCAAATGGTGAATGGAAATTACTCTTATTTGTTATTTTACTTACGTTTATGGCCAGTGCTGAAGAATTTTCTCTTAATGCATTTGAAAAATAAGTAAAATACCATAGGACTGCCATAAATGGAATGTTTTGAAATACGCTTGCACTGTGAGCAGAATACTCTTGCACTGATTATGACCTAGAACATTGTGTCCTTAGTTTAATTCTGCCAAAAAAATACTTTCATTAACATGAACCCAGCGTAGGGCATTTTTGGTCCACAGGCATAATTAGGTCCACCAGGCCACTGTAGCCAAGCAACACCCACCAGTGCCATTATATGATGCCAGTTGTAGGACAGGTAAGGATGTAGCTGTCAGGCTTCTGACATGCTATGCAAGAGGCTTGTGAAACTGTGTTGCACCTATGCACAGCTGATTGCTGCACTTACGGAGCACTATGCATAGCAAAGCCCCTCATAGTGCTTTTCATGGGCTACACCTTTACCCACATGGTTTGAAAGTAAGTTGTGAGCAAAAACAGGTCACCTGATGTCAAAGCATCAGATGATTAACAGCTAGGGCGCCTCATCCACCTGTCAGACTTGGCCTGTGGGTGGTGGGCTGAGGGAGATAACAATCTGGCCTACTAGTCAGATCCAATTCCTCACCCATGATGTAAAGTAATAAAAGTGCATATAAATGTGTACTAAATAAAGCATACATTTATTTCCATCAATTTAAAGGTCTCGGCTGAGATAAATGCATGAATTTTTGCAGTCAAACATGCAGCTGTTTAATTTTCATAACAATGCTCATGTTCAATGCAGCAGCAAATGCATTAAAACATTGAAAATCACAACTCCAGTTAAAAACAGCACAAAAAACTAACTATAGCTTTTTTAAAAAATCCAAAAACAATGAAATGCAGAGGTGAAGATGTAAAGGGGAGGGGGAATACATTTAATACTCTCATCAGCGGGTGGCGCTGTGGTCTAAACCACAGAGCCTAGGGCTTGCCGATCAGAAGGTTGGTGGTTTGAATCCCCACGATGGAGTGAGCTCCCGTTGCTCGGTCCCTGCTCCTGCCAACCTAGCAGTTCGAAAGCACGAAGTGCAAATAGATAAATAGGTACTGCTCCAGCGGGGAGGTAAACAGCGTTTCCGTGCGCTGCTCTGGTTCGCCAGAAGCAGCTTAGTCATGCTGGCCGCATGACCCGGAAGCTGTCTGCGGACAAACGCCGGCTCCCTCAGCCAGTAAAGTGAGATGAGTGCCGCAACCCCAGAGTCATCCACAACTGGACTAATCCAACCCAACAGGATAGTTAGTTTTTTACTTTCCTGGAGTAGATATGTCTATGCTATTCAGTTTTGGCAGTTTATGCTTACAGGATGGTAAGGAAATACAGAATCTTACTGAAGGAAAATATTGAGATTTTCTTTTTTTTTTTAGTGGGGAAAACATCATGTATGGAAATACAACATTGACAAAGGTGTTGCTGTAACCAGGCATCTGTAACCAGCTTTAGCTAAGGGCCCAGCCACAATTTCTAATTGAAATCTCCAAAATTTGGAGCTGCTCCAAGCTGTCTTTGTTGTGTCTGTGGATGGTATTAACAACTGCATCCCATCAGTGCAATGATTTTTGTTTGCACAATAGCACTCCCCCTGTGTGTGGGGGGGGAATGTTCCGTTCCGCAAAAAAAAATCCGTGCGCCAGTGGAACAAGAGACTTAGCACTGCATTGGATTCTACCCAGCATCTTTTGTTGCCATTACTACACTTCTGTTGACCTGCTTAAAGTGCAGGCATGCTTGCTTCTCAGTAAGGGGCGGTTTTGGAGCTATGTGCTTAGAGAAGCACAGAACATGGTACCTCTGTTCTAAATGGCTTTGAGAAAGAAGTACTGGTATTAAATAAGCTTATTGCTTGTGGGGATGTTTTCCAGTTGTAGGCAACGTGGGGGCTGAGGAGGCTGCTCCTCCCCTCCTGAAGAAAAGCATGTAGGATTGAAAGGATGTTTGAGCCTTTTGTTAGTCACCTAGCCCTCCTCCGCAACTTGGTCCCCTCTGAAACTTAACACATTGTTAATAATTAAAAAAAACCTCACATGGATTTGCATATGCTAATGTATAGGTAGAATTTCAGAAATAATTACTATAAATGTGATGAATGTGATTCAACTGATAGGTCCAGTCAGCAGAAGGACTTCAGCTTGCACAGTGTTTCTCTCCCCACTGTGTCCCATAGGAACTTCTTGGCTCTTTATTATGTCTCTTTGCTTTGCTATCACCACAGCCCTTTTCTTTCCAGCATTATAGATGGTTCATTTTTCTATCTTTTCTTGTTTCCCCATTACCAAGGCTTGTTCCTCCTTGGATCCTGAAAGAAGTTTAAATATGGTCCAGTTGCTCAGATTTTAATTTTGATGCGCAGGCAAATGATATCCTTTGGCAGATATTAGATATCATAGAGCACTGAGGACCTGAAAAAGTATCCTGTGATCACTGGTGCAATGAGGATCCATTCTCCAAGATGTCTCTCTTTTTTCCGAAAATCCTGGGTTTCCTCTCTGCTAAAGTTTCATAAAACTGAAGTTATAAGCTCTAGAACATCAGATTCTCACTCACCATGTCACCAACTTCTCGTCAGTAATTATAGTTTTTCTTCAAGAGTTTGAAGTGATTTTAAAAATGATTTTAAAAATCACTAGTAGAATTTGGAGTCAATCTTTCCTCTGCGGTTTTTGTTTTAAGAAAAGACAGGTCGACACCAGCTTTAGAAAACATGCAATATCCCTGTTGATAGCTGAAATGCTATTGTTTGGGGCTCCAGTCAGTGTGAATCAAGACCCTTGTAGTGGTGCTTCAGATTTGGAGATGGAAAGGAAAGTTTTTGCCTTTATGCATTCAGCATTCTGTATGTCCTAGAAACTCTCAGGACCATTTAAAAGAAATATGCAAACTAATACACTTCTGCATACCTGTTTCCCCAAGTGCAGGGAAACCACTATTTTATTTTTGGGTGGCCTCATTTTGCTTCCTGACTGATAGGTGCTTAATTACCTAGTTTAGTATTGGAAGGAGTAAAACATTTGAATTACATTTAATGGTGATAATAAAATATATACTATAGTCTCTGCGTTGCTCATCTGACTAAAAATATTGCAATTAAGTTGATGCCAATAAATCCTGTGCTATTAGAGAACTGTTCATGAATTCAAAGTACAGACTCATAGGTAAAGGTAAAGGTACCCCTGCCCATACGGGCCAGTCTTGACAGACTCTAGGGTTGTGTGCCCATCTCACTCTATAGGCCGGGGGCCAGCGCTGTCTGCAGACACTTCCGGGTCACGTGGCCAGCGTGACAAGCTGCATCTGGCGAGCCAGCGCAGCACACGGAACGCCGTTTACCTTCCCACTAGTAAGCGGTCTCTATTTATCTACTTGCACCCGGGGGTGCTTTCGAACTGCTAGGTTGGCAGGCGCTGGCACCGAGCAACGGGAGCGCACCCCGCCGCGGGGATTCGAACCGCTGACCTTTCGATCGGCAAGTCCTAGGCGCTGAGGCTTTAACCCACAGCGCCACCCGCATCCGCGTCACAGACTCATAGAGGAGGCTATTCTCTATATCAGAGAATAGTCCATACGTGCCCATTTGCTTATTGAATCTATCTAAGTCAGTGCTGTGGGCTGCTTTCTTAGGAAGCTTCCTTATACTGTGTCCTTAGATCCATGTGGCTTTCTCCATATCTGGTACCTGATCTTTTATTTAATTGGTGGTGCCAGGAATTGAACCAGAGACTTGCAAAAGCATGTGCTCTGTCACTGAGTTATGTTCCCTTCCAAATGCACTTGAACCCGTGGGGCTAAGCTCCTTAGAGCAGGGATAGGCAACCTAAGGCCTGTGGGCCGGATGTAGCCCAATCGCCATCTCAATCCGGCCCGCAGACGGTCCGGGAATCAGTGTGTTTTTACTTGAGTAGAATGTGTGCTTTTATTTAAAATGCATCTCTGGGTTATTTGTGGGGCATAGGAATTCGTTCATTTCCCCCCCCCCCCAAAAAAATAATATATATATATAGTCTGGCCCACCACATGGTCTGAGGGACAGTGAACCAGCCCACGGCTGAAAAAGGTTGCCTTAGAGGGTATTCTGGCTCTTACACAATCTGAAAACAAACCTTTTCAAATGTAAGAATAAAGTGTGCTTTTGCTATTTGGGAAATATCATCTGCTATCTGAATCATATCCGCAAGAAGTGCACAAAAGATCCACCACCGTGTATAAATTGGGCTGTGTCAGATTGTTGGGAGACATGCGACAAGCATGTAAACTGTTAGGAATTCTAGTTGATTCATCAATACAAGGGAACATTGGATAACCACAGCATTGATTCCCTAATATGAAATGCACATGAAAGGTGACTAATGAAAGTTGTCAAATTGCTCTTGAAAGGGGTGTGTAGATGCTGAAGAAGTGAAGCAGTTAATGTGGATGTACAGTTGGGAGTTTTTGAAAAAGGTATCTGAGCTTGCTTTTGGTTCTTTATCTGGCTTCATTATACTTAGCACAAGTACACATGGCCACCAGAATGCTATGTTCTTCAGGGCTATTTGTTCATTTTGATACTCCCTGGTGCATGCAAACCATTTCCCATTACTCGCTGTCCTACAAGTCATCATTACACTGGTACCTCAGGTTACATACGCTTCAGGTTACATACACTTCAGGTTACAGACTCCGCTAACCCAGAAATAGTGCTTCAGGTTAAGAACTTTGCTTCAGGATGAGAACAGAAATCGTGCTCTGGCGGCGCGGCGGCAGCAGGAGGCCCCATTAGCGAAAGCGGTCCTTCAGGTTAAGAACAGTTTCAGGTTAAGAACAGACCTCCGGAACGAATTAAGTACGTAACCCGAGGTACCACTGTATGTCTGAACCAAAAGAAAGGGCAGCTTTTGTGACACTTTAATCAGCATTGAAAGAATATTCTCTTAATATTTTTTAGGGTAAGATAAAAGGCAACAAACGTTCCTATATTCAGGAAAGGACTTCCTAAACGGGAATCCATTTTCCCTAAGTGACATCATTTTAGTGCATATTTTCTGATTGACCAGGATAACCCGTGTAACTAGTCCAGGACGTACTGCCCTCTCTGACTTAGTTGTGTTGCCCTCCATCAGGTGGCTTTGTAGCTAGCTACCCAAACTGGGATTACAGCATCATGAAATCATTGTGTTTATTATATTGTCGCTGATTGGCCGGGATCACTCTGGAAAGGAGAGACCCATAAATGGTAATTGAAGAAGCATCATATTGGGGGGGGGGGGACAAGTGCCCATGGATAGCAGGGATGGATGAGTAATCCATTTAGTCCAAATACTGAAGCAAAGTGACCTAAATTGCCAGACTTGCTTATAGATTTTGGTTCTTGTGCTGCAGTTTTTAGTTCAAAAAAACAATCCATTTTAGGGGGGAAATGCATTAGAAAGTATACAAAAGGAAGGGGGAAGACTGCATGCAAAATGCCTATATAATGTGACCAGTTTAATTTTTTCATAGTTGGTTGCGTTCTTTTAAATGTACAAAACTTGGGATGGATGAACATATGATTAAACACATGCAGAAGTGATACAGAGTGAAAATAAACTTACGTGTCCATCTGTAAAGAACAGGATCAAAAAAGGTGAAAATGTAAAGGGTATGTCTACCCACTGGGAGTGCTACTTTCATTTTGAAAAGTGGAAACAGAAATTTTCAGCACTGTGCTAACACTACATTCCTTCAGTAGCCTATAAACGCAAGAGGTAGGTTAATGCCAGCCCACCTGTACAATGTTTGGCTAAAAATAGAAGTGAAAGAGCTTAGTTTCGTTGTATCTTATTTTTGAAGGCTTTAATTTTTTTTAAGAAACTTGATAGGCAGCCAAGAAATGGTACATGCCATTTCTTACATTTCCATTCCCCCTTCCACCCACAGTGTTCATAGCCTAGCATTATAATCAAACCAAGTATGCATTAAACTGTCATCCCTTAAGGGGAAAAATGTCTTCTAATAGGGCCTGAAAGTGATCTCAAAAGCAATTCCTAAGTTTTCAATTGCTTCTTAAAATATAGCTGCTGTAAAGTTTGCCCATAATTGCCTTTCACGTTTTCATGAAATATTTTCTGTGCAGTAAAATAGAATTCACCTCACAGTTGTAAATGAGAAGCAGGGGCCAGCAGGAAATATCGTTTTAAAGAATCGGGTATAAAGAGGAGACCCTTGGTTCAGTTGTGGGGAAATTGGGATATTTATGTCAAGAGAGATTTTAGACTATATAAAATGATTGTATCAATGATACAATTTCATGGAAGAGACATTTACTAAAATTATGTGTGTGTTAGTTACAAAAGGAAATTGACCTTCATAGCTGTGTATCTGCAGCTTACCTAAAGATTTACTGGTGGTGTCTTCTTATTAATATATATGGAATTACACTGTAATTAAGGGGAGGGGGTTTCAGTTGAGCTTACTGCAATATGGCAGAATTATCCCTCCTATTCAGGCAGTACCATGGAAAAAGCATAGAATGGCAACTAACAGAATAATATCTAAGAAATGGCACGCCATTGTCCAAGCTATTAAAGCAGTTTGAATAAGAATCCAATGCCTGCATCTAAAACTCACTCCAGTACATATCATCTGTTTTTCTGGCTATTCTACACTGTCTTATAATTGCTCTTTTTTTACCACTGCTCTTTTTTTACAACAGTAAAAAAGAAAGGAGATAGGGAGATAAAACCATAAGGATAGAAAAGAAAGGTAGCTGTAGTGTAGTGTGAAGGAGAAAAGTAAACTGAAAATAAAGCTGTACACCCTCTTCCAATCTTTTACTCATTCCGCATCATTTTTTATCATTAACAACCTGATCTAGGGGAAGGTGCACTTGGTATCTCTGCCATTCACCACTGACTTCACACAGGTCACTGTGACACGTCCCAGTGTCAGTATGTGTTACATGTCTCAGTATCTTCTTCCAAAATAGCCCAAGTGTTTCACCATATGTAATAACACTTGCTGATCCTTCGGCATCTTTGTACAGCTTTTTTTAAATCTTCCTCTCCAATCCAGATACCAAAGTCATGTGTTGGCTGTCATTATATTCAGCAGCATATCCAAGCAGCCTTTGACGAGCAGGATTGTTCCATTGCTGTCATCCATTTTAGTTCATCATGGCTGCTCTCATGTTTGCTGAAATTGATGGTTCCTTGGATCTATCAAGACCCAGGTTAACATTTTGAGATGTGATTGTTGAATAAAGGACATTTTGAATATTCTGCTATAACGTAGCACCCATTTGTACGGTATCTCAGCTCTTGTCCTAGATAGATACCAAAGTATATTTCTATTTGTCAAAGATAGCCAGGATCCAAAGGCTTGAAAGCAACATTCTGCATATGCACCAGAACTTTTCAGGCTACTCCTTCCCAATGAACCTCCCCAAATTCTGCTCTTGAAGTTTATTGGATTCTTCTCAGCTGCATTTGATGCTGTGTAAGGGGATGAAAAAGAAAATGGACAGCAAACTATTTTGCTGTCTGACCTAGGACACAAGAACTTTCTTTATGCCACATCAGAACATTGGTCCATGTAGCTTGTTGCTCTCTCCACTGATTGACAGAAGTTTTTAAGGGTTTCAGACAAGAGCCTTTCTCAGTTGAACATGGAGATGCTGAGGATTGAAATGTGAAGCTTTGGCATGTTCTACCACTGAGCTGTAGCTCTTCCCCACTTCAAGTTAATCTGACGTTGATTTAAAATTATCCTGGATCAATATAAGCAGCCAGTCTCTTGGGGTTCTTTAAAAATATATTTAAAATAAAATAAAATAAATGACCAGTAGCACCTTAGAGACCAACTAAGATTGTTCTTTAAAGTTACACCTCAAGTTACGGTGGATCATTGCATGCTTGCACTGAATTTTGAGCTCCATATAAGCTAAGGGGCATGGAGTCTCGTTTATGCTGTCTGCTAACTTCAGCTGTAAATTAATCACTTCATTATGTAATCCAATTAGATACTGCATTAATTGGAAAGCTGGTAGTATCAACACACAGCTTCTCATGCAAATAAGTACTTTATTGTTTTCAGGGCTTAACCCTTGACTTCTTTGTGCTCTCTTTTTGGAAGATTCTTTTTATTCATTTTATTTCATTCTCTTTGTGGAGTGCATCTTATGGAACATCTTGGAGCAATAAAAATATCAATGATAAAAGAACACAATATCATATATATCACATCCAATACCTGAGGGGGGACCTCCACTTAAAAGACCTTTTGAAATAGGAAGGCCTTCACTGAAAAGACAAAAAAGACACCACTGGCCTGATATGTAAGAGGAGGGAGTTCCAAATGGTAGGTGGCGCCACACTGAAAACCTGATTCCAACAACATGTGGAACAAGCCTACTGATGAGATGATTTCTGCAGGATGCCTCCTTCAGAGCACAGTGAACAGTTGGATGTAAGCGGTGAGCCCATCTTTTAGGAGGACAAATTTCATTAGTACTTCTGCCAGCATTGAAAGCCACTAATAAGATAATAAATTGGATTAATGTGACTTGAACAAAATCAAAGCTGCGAGACACTGTAACACACATTTCCCGGAATTCTGTCGATTTAGTCTCTGATTAACGTGACTTGCAATGATCACCTTATTATTAGCAAATTTCTGCTTTGGTTGTAAGATAGGAGATAATAACATCCATTTTGCCTTTTTTTAAGACTACATTTCTGCAGCATACTGGTGGTGTGGGTTATTAATATCAGGTTTGTATAACAGCAGATATCTGATCACAGATTTAAACAGTAGTTTAAAACATTAGACCACTGTAAATAATTTCTTGATTTGTCAAATTGCATTGACACATAAGGGATTTTAAAAGAAAATCACAATTGCTGTCTCCCTGAAAGCAACCAATTCAAAATTATTTTGTGACAACACCGCTTAGAGATTGCTGATTAAGCAATATATAAATTATTGAAGTAAATGGACAATAAATAAAATGACAAGTAACCAGTTCCTTTAAATAGCATTCTTTGGTTTATTCTGGACCCCATGCTATGTCACAAATTTTGTCAGTTTGTTGAACCCTCAGACTTCCAAATTTTATACTGTATAATGATTTTGTAGTGCCTAATGAATGAATACAACAGCTTTTCACCAGTGATCTAGTTCATGATACTATAATCCCCGAAAAGCTCCAATCATGTCCTGTTAATGCTGTCTATATCTTACCTTGAGAGCTGTGTGGTTGCTGCCACTACTGTGGTTGCTCCCAAACCGCCCTCCAGAATAATTACATCTGTCATTTTTTATTACACTTCATATTTATACCCTGCCATTCTTCCATTAGGATCCCAGGGTGGTGCATAGATCAGCAAAGAATACAAATAAAATTACAACCTTGAAAACCTGCAATAGCGTCAGTAAAATACAGAATTGGCAGTGCAGTTTTCAAAGAATAACAGGTCATCAGCCAAATCCACCCTTCCCTAAAGCCCCTGGACAAACAAGTGGATCTTTAGCTTTTGGTGGAATAATGTTCATGTGGGCCACAAGCACATCTCCGTCAGGATACTGTTCCACAGTCAGGATGCCATTACAGAGAAGGCCTAGCCCCATGTCACCAGTGGGAGACACTGTTACTTGTGTGGTTGTGTATCACTCTCCTTACACATCTGCTTAATGGGTCAGATACTGTTACCATTGCATGTAACTATACAATCCACTATTGTCACATAAGTAGGAGGTGCAAATGCTGCCAGGAGCAGCTTAGGAGCGACTTGCAGGAGTAGAGGCAATTGTGCAGCTAAAACAGTGTCTAAATGGCTTCAGAATGGGGTCTGTTTGCACATAATGCTAAAATCATGGTTTGGTACATGGGTGGAGAGCCTGTGGGCCTAATTAGGTCTGGCATGGGTCCCAATTTGGCTGGCATGGCTCTTTCCCCCAATCCATGTAACCTGCCCCACCTGACGTCGTATGTGATGACAGCCAGAAATGCAGCTGCCAATGAACAACTGAGAGCCTTACAAGTGCTCCCTGTTGTGCCTTGGCAAGGGAGGCTTGAAGTCAGAGCCAAGCAGGTGATTGGTGGTGACAGCAAGCCAGCAGGGGATCAGCAGTTCAATGGTGTTCACCACCAGGAGCTTCATAGCATAGCCAATCCCAGCAGATTTCTATAAACTCCAACCCCTCCTCAGTTCTGTATTATGTATACCGGTAGATGGGAATTCAAAGAATCTTGCATGAACCAGGAATACTGGTTTACAACATTAGTTTGTTAAACAAGCCAGCTTCATAAATTATGGTTTGAAATTGCTTGACTCAACAATTAACCATCATTTATTGTAAACCAAGATTCCAGATACAATGGAACGGTCTTCTTTTGTGTGGCATTGCCCTTTCAGGATTCTACTCTGAGGAGAACTAGCATTGAATACCACCCACATGCTAGAATACATGTGTGTTGATAGTTGGGAAGGGGTATAATTCTGGATGCTTTTCTTGAAATGAGAGACAGAAATGGCTTGCTAAGTGTTTCTGTTTTTCTCTCATGCTCTTTACACAATTCCCTATTTCCTTTGAAAGATATATTTTTTTAACAATGTTATCATCACCACCACCAGCAGCATTGTAGTGGGACTAGAAATGTATCCTAAGAGTGTGCTGTGCTGTTGTTGCTCAATTCCCCATTTACTTCAGGGGAGATTTTTTCTTGTTACCAATATCATCATCACCATCATCACCACTGTAGTAGCACCAGTAGCACTGTAGTAGCACTGCAGCCTGGGTGTTCTGCTTCATGCTTTTGCTATTCATCATCTTGGACTATATCATCCTCATTCAACTCAGTGTTGCAGAAAGAATGTTTTGTTAACATCATTATTATGCTCACAGCACAGTATAGGTGACTTATTGAAATTAATGTCCCTAACTAATTAATTTCAGTGGGTTTACTCTGAGAAAAATCTACTTGAATACCATTGTGCGTGTACTAAGCGTTTGTAAAAATGCAATTATTAAATGCTCACAGTATCTTTGTAAGGGATGGATATGAGGAGAAACTTCCTGACCCCATTGACCAAACCCCCACAATCTCCTAGCCATCCTACCAGGTCCAGGGGGCAGCAGTCGCCACAAAGTAAATGTGGCAGAAGTCCTCCGAGGCATGTAGGAGAAGGGGAGAGAACCTGTAAGCTCGATCCTTTGTTCTATGAGACACATCTACACAGCACAAAGCGTCCTGTTAAGCTTATTATTTATCTATCATGTTTTAGGACAGCAAGGGGGCCAAGGAGGAGTTTTCAGTAGCTTCCAGTATATTCTAGAAACACTTTCCTAAAAAGATTAACCAAACCCAAATCTGTGCATTTTCCAAAAATATTGCAGTACCTTCTTATTACTTCCATTGGTTTCTGGCAACCAGAGAAAGGATGGTAAAGAAGGTGGAGATTTAACATTTGTAAGGTTCTGTTTATTATATGCTTACGGGTTGCCTATTAAATGTGGAAGGACTGGAACTCCAAAAGAAATAGATTGAATGAAAGACTGGCTGGTGTAAGGCCACAAACTTGGTGGTATTAATATTTCTTTATTTACCTCTTTAAATGATGTTGCTAGGCAGTTTGGTGCTTTCTAGTTATCTTACTAGCAAATTATTATGTACACAGTGCAGAATAGCAGCAACTTTTCTTTTTGATGTACAGGAGAGAGGTCCCATTTTTATGAGGGGTGTGTGTGCACACACTCCTTTTTGCTCTAGATGAGTGACGTTCGATAAAAGATGTAGGGCAGGGGTTGCTGACATGGTTGGACTGCAGCCCCAGTCAGTATGGTCAGTGGTTAGAGATGATGAGAGCTGTAGTCTCAGAACATTAGGAGAGCACCACATTGGTTATTCATGTTTCTACAAGTCAGAAATAACATATTCTTTCCATATATGTATGTAATACATGTTGCACACATCCTCGCCTGTAAGCAAGCTTTCAGCAGCTATAATGACAGTTTACATACATTCTACCCGCCCAACACTTTTATATCTCTCTACCCCCCACCCAAGCCACAGTTGAGGACAGTATCCCCACTGCGTATTTAAGATTGTCAGCAATATGGTAGCAAGACTAGTCTCTTTGGTTTATGTAACTCTGGAAGGTGTTGCATACACTATTAGTGTAATGCTAATAATTCAAATTCTTAATGAATGTAGGCAAGCATAGTAGTTGAAGTCTTGCAATGCTCTTTCTTGTTCCCCCAATTTTATCCCTGTGTCTTGTCAGAAGTCTGGAATCTTTACAGATCACATTTGCTTGTTACCTGTGTGCATGCAGTCTTGCCAAAAGCCAGAAAAGCAAATTTTTCATCAGGTTATATCTGTGTGTTTTTAAAAAAACCAAAAACAAAACAATGCAGCCACATAGAACTAAAACATGAGTAGAATCAGTAGCTTCTGTTGTTAATCTTAGCAGTTTTGCGTCTTGCCTTTTTGCCACAACTAGAGGAAGATGCTCACTGCAACTTGATGCTCTTTCATCCTGTACTTAAGATGATAGCACCCTTGGATATCAGCAATAAGGTGCTAAAGGTCTATTATTTCGTTGTACCATGTGTGGAGAGCAGTATTTTCCTCTTCTTGAGGAATGCCAACTTCCGTTTTGCATTAAGACCGGGATGGGAAACTTGTGCCCGTTCTGATATGTTTGGATTTCCAACTCCCATCAGCTGCAGCTGGCATGGCCAATGTAATCCATTAACATCTGGAGGGGCACTGGTTTCCCATCCCTGCCTTAATGGGACTAGCTGGTTAAAACCTCTAAATGGCTGACTTCTCATTCCACTTCCTCATTAAAAGGCTGCTGCACTAGCATTCTCAGCAGTTTATTCATCTTTCACTTCACGTTCTTGAATTCAAGCCTCTTAGCACCCGTTCTTCAGCTTCAGCTGTTAGCCTTTCTTGGGCTAGAATCCCAATACTTAACCTTCTGTGGGATTAAGAACATAGGCTTCTTTTGTCATGTTGCACGAAATGAGACTGGAGAGGCCGGGTACAGTCATTCCTCAAGGTCTCATTCGGACCTCGATCTCTGGTACAAAATGTTGCTGCCCTGAGGTCTCCAACAATATACAGAAATTTCAGGTGGGCTTGCAAGTGGCAGGTGCATTTAACCACCATCATTTTTGTGGGGACTTGTAACATTTAGTTTGTTTCATAAATGGTTGGTAAGCATTAATTGCAGTAGTTTAACATGGGGAAATCTCATTTCTCACATATTTCATCTACTTTACAGACTAGTAAAATGGAAAAACTGCAAGGGTGGCTTGATTAGAGCATCTGACTAGCTTTTTAACTGGAAAGAATTATTACTCTCTTCACACACACACACACACCCAGCAAATGACAAACTGCACTATTGATACTAGGATTTGGGATCTTTCTTTTTGCTCCCCATCATCTTGCCAAGATTCTGAAGCATGCCACAATCAGAGAAGAGGAAGAAAAGAAAAACAGGAAGCAAGAAACAAATACTCTTCAGAAGCAGGACACCAGGAATGTCACGAGGCTCTGATGTCTGGGTCATCCAATACAGATTTGTAATGGTGGGACGGCTGCTATACACTCTACAGGTGGGGCCAGTTCAAAGTTGGCTGCCCTTCACAGCATTATCTAGACCCCATTGATGCTTAGGGCTGGGTATGAACAAAGTGCACACATTATGCCAGTACAATTTAATCGATTGATTGATTGATTCATTCATTCATTAACTATGTTTATGCCACTTGGTCAAACCAAACCTCTTAAGCAGTTTACAAGAAATCTTACAATTGTCATTTAAAAGGACTCTTTGAGCCTTCATTATAGACAATTTGTGTTCTGGTATGACCCTGGGAGAGGCATACATAAGACCGAGGTGAAAGCATAATGCCTTCCACATGTTGGATTACAGCTCACATTAGCCACAGTCAGCAAGGTTGATGATCAGGAATGATGTGAATTTCAGTCCAATCAATATCTGAAGGGAAGCCTGTCAGCTGCCACTGATGTAAAGGTTGCAACTATCTCTGAATCAACAGTTATGTTGTGTTGGAAATGACATTCAAAAGCAGCTGCAGTGGTTCTTTTGCAACTAATAAATTATTGGCTTTAGAATATTTTAAAAGTCTGTATTTCTCACATACAATATTTTGCCTCCAGATTAACATCTGGATTGCCACATGTGGATGCTATATTTAAGCCTCAGGGCCCTACAGTGGACCCTAGCCTAGAAGCATCGGAAAAGGGTATTTATAACCAGATTCATAACAATTTAACCCGTAGTTCTTATGACTGCAACTATATCGATCCAGATTGAGAGCTACTTAATATATGATGTGTGCCATGTGTGTGTTTTATCACAAGTATTCACTACGAAGACCAAGAATCAACCATACATGCATTTTGCTCATATATGTTACACATATTTTGGAGGACACAAAATATGAAGTGGTACTATGTGTTGAGCAGTAAGTGAATATGTGGCACTGGTCAATTTATTGCATGCTCAACATGCTACTACAGATGTAAAAAGAAGCTTTCTGTTTCAAACTAAGTTGCAAAATAAGATTCTATCTTGACTAACCTGTCACAAATGCATCTGGGCCTAAGATTTGTCATACAATGGACTTCAAACTCCTAAAAACCCAGTCAAAACCACTGGATTTAGGATGATTGGAGCTTCACAGCTGGGCTTCACTAGAAATCCCAGGTCTAGCATTGGGACCACATAGCTGTGCTTTGTGGTTTCCTAAGGCCTTGTAGTAGTACTTTGCCTTAGATCACAAGCCCAGCAGCAGGTCTGGCCAAAATCAGTGTATTTCCTGGCCCCAGTCTAATCCACAAACTGTCAAGTTTTCACAGAGCTGAGCCAAGACATGTGGCATTTGTCCACATACAGATGCTGACTAGACTACAGCTGAATCTTACCTCAGCACTGGTGGCAGGATAGCATCCCTCACCATCACTGAGAAAGCAGGCCAGACTGAGGCCAGATGAGGCTGTGTCACAACAAAGTGGGATTGCTGTCCCTCAACATCGAAGCAGCTGCCTGGGGTTATAGGAAATATGTGTGAAGTGGCAAAAGAAGAAAGGAAACAAGAAGATTAAACAATGCATGGATGCTCAGAAGTATCAGTTTTACACACTTAATCTGAGAATAGGTACCACTGAACTCTGGGTAACTCATTTCTGAGTAGACATGCCCAGGATTCTGCTGCAAAAGGTGTATTTGAATGTAGCTTCAGTTCAAGAAACTGACTTTCGCTAAGTGCACTTAATAGATGCATGATGAAAAGGATGTGCCTGCAGTTAGAAAATGTTTTTTCAAAATTTAACTTATTTGAGGTTATCACATCTCAGTTATGTTGCGAATGCAGCCTTTTGCTACTCTGTACATTAAAAACCGCTTGAAACATACACTTTAGAACAAAGAGAGTCAATAATGTATTCTTGAGATGTTGGACAAACTGAGTTGTTAATTTGTTGTTTATTTTGTTGTTAAGATGTTTACATGATTTTGTAATTTTTGCACATTATTTTTCTCCATTTATTTTTATTACTTTTTTCCACAAATTAATATAGTCCCATCATGCCTGAATATTGGCTATCTTTGACTGAGCCTGATACTAATCATAGTCTAACACCTGGAGGGCACCTGGTTGGCTGCACCTGTTTTAGAAGAAGTCATTAGTAGGATACCCCAACATGACTCAGCATTAAGTCAAAACATTTAAATGCTCCTTTAATATGAAAGAGGTCTCATATAAGAGGCCTCTGATTACAATTACAACAGCTCCTGTTGTCACAAAACATTCTGATACAAGAAAGTTGAAAGTTGAGACATTTTCAGGATTTACAAATCTTATCTACCTCTTCTCATCTTCAAAGTGTTGAGATAACACAACTCAGATTCATTTCAGAACATGTCCCCCTTTTGCTGCAGGTATGAAGAAGACTGGATGCTCAGGCATCTCTGGCTCATGAGAACATCCTTGGCAGTGTTAGCCAAGCGACTCTCTCCGTATCAGTCTTCCCACCTGCAATTTGTAGATAATAATACTGGCCTATCTTAAAGAGCGACTGTAAAGATTGCTGAAATGTCTTGAACTTTATTTATTTTTTAAAGTGCTTATTTGTGTATTTAATTTCTCACCCACCCTTTACCGCAGATGTGGAGAATCTTTGGCCCTCCAGATGTCACTGAAATAAGCTCTCATCCCTGGCCATTGGCTATGCCTGCTGGCACTGATGGGAGCAACATCTGGAGCACCACAGCTTTCCTACACCTATGGGACCACATAAGGTCCCAAGGCAGATTACAACTGTAAACTATGTGATTATAAAGTGGGGTGGGAACAACCATAAAACAGGGAGAGGGTAAAAACACCTAAAACAATTCAATGTATAAAAATAGTTCCAGTACAGATGCAGACTGGGATGAAATAATTGTTGAAAAAGAGAGGTCTTCAGTAGGAACCAAAAGGACAGCGGACATGGCACCTAACATGCAATAGGAGGATATGCCGAAGAACTGTTGACACCACACTAATGGCCCAATTCCTGTAGTGCATCGCATGATAGCATGTTCAAGAGGTCCTCTTTTGCAGAGCACATTGATCAATTGGGTATATAAAAAGGGATACAATATTTCAGCATCTCCCCAACAGCCAATGAGCATTCCATGACCACTGAGTGTGCTCAGGCTTCACGATGGGGGAGGGTTCTCCCCTTAGAAGTCAATTTTTCTAAACTTTTTGTGCTTTTACAAGCTTTGTTGCCCCCTGCTCCTAGTGATGTCTCCCACTTGTGATTGGTGCCTTTTTCTTACATAAGCAATGGCACTCAAAAGCTGAACATTGGGAATAGTCCCTATAAAGGAGGGTCGTCTTCTGACTTTAGTGTGATTTGGATGGTATTTTAGTGTAAAAGTGATCAAGACTGAAGACGGCCCAATGGGTTGCCTAGTCTAGCTACCAGCTGTGAAACCTTCCTCACTTTATTCTGTATAGATACCACACAATTGAGAGTTCAATGTGCCATCAACAAGTGGATTTAGGTATCTGGTCTAACAACTTGCCTTTCTTCCACCTGTATGCTATGAAGCATCATTATATTTATTTTGGTTTAGGGTTGGGAATGTAGGTTTTGATTAGCCATTCAGGCAGGACCCTAGAGACCTAATCCCAATGCAATTTAGAACAATTCACAGTTGACCTAGAGGAGGTTCATAGCTTCTGAGACAGGATGAAGTGGGCTTCTAAGGACTATGAGAGTTCTTTTGAATCTGTGTACATTTTTAAAAGGCATCATACATTGAATCGATATGCCATCTGCTTTCATTTTACATCAACACTGAAATTGTATTATTGAACTTTGTAAAACTTATGTATGATAGATGGTGCGTAAAAATAAAGTTTGAATTGCGTACACCAATGTATTGTCTCAATAAAACTGGACTTCAAATGTTGGAACATATCATCTTTTCTTTTGTACGGTGTATGAACACCATTTCAACTTTTGCACTTTAGAAATCCCGCTCTTAACACAAGAGACAAGACAGTATCTGACAATTTTACCTAATCCTACTAATACTTATTTGGAAGCAAGTTTGCAGAACAAAGTGGGACTTGAGTAAATATGTATAAATGCACACATCCTATTGATGAAACATCCTATTGATGTTTCTGAGATGTGTTCCCAAATGCATGTTCTTAGGATACTTACCCTTATACATGCTTATTCATAAATACTCTGTGTTCAGTGACACTTATCAAAGAGGCTAAATATGGATAGGGTTGCAAGCCCAATGTAACAGTCTTGGCCCAAGCTTTATTTACCAGTACAGAAGTGCTTTGGTTGAGGCCAGCAAGCAGCTACATCATTACAATAATATATATATTATAATGTGATGTTATAGCAGTATTCAGTGATATTGCACCAGAACTTCAGGCAGCTAAGATAGTATAAATATTATGAATGATGTGTTATTCAACATGCATTACCACCCAAAATTCAGTAAAATGTTATTATTACGGATCAGACTGGAATAGATACTAAGTTCCTATTCACATATTTAGGATGGGGGGGCACCAGCCTATCCCCCTATGGGCCACTGTGGCACCTGTGAAGGCCTTCATTGGCATGCCTGATTAGGAACCAGAGACTTGGACCTTTCATTTATTTTTTAATAAAAAGTAAGGCTCTAGCCATCTTAGAAAGTTATAAAGCAAAATATGCAGTTTTTCTTCTGAGTGGTTTTTGGGACGAGCTATCCTGCCTGCCCCCACTTGTCAGTGTTTGTGGCCAAACAGCAGGGCTGTGGTTGATAAGTGAGTTGCCAGGAGATCAGGCAATAGGGGTCCCTGGGGTTGCACAGAGCTGCTGTTTCTCCCTCTCTTTTAGTGCACTTTTCCTGCCTTTGTCTTATTGCCTAGCTCTTGGAATCTTCATAGTTTGCCCTTCCCTTTTCCCAGCAACCAGGATGCCTCTTTTCTATGGAGGGTTAATCTGAGATCAGGTACTCCCTAGAAGTTGTTTTCTGCAAATACTACTACACAATACGTGTGAGTAGAGGCTAAAGAATATGCCTTGTCCCCAAAGGGCAAATATGAAAGCATTGCAAAGAAGCCTAAGCATGTATCCTGCTCTGCAGGAAATAAAGACTAGGCAGTTGTTAAGATTTCACTGTACAATGGTCTACATGTGTACTCAGAAGTAAGTCTCCTTGTGTTTAATGTGGCTTACATTCAGGTAAGTGGGTACAGGATAGCAGCCTAGGTTTTAGCATTGAGGGGAAACAGGGCTCTTATGCCTTTAATAGCTGTCTGGCAGGAATAAATCCAACATGTTAAGCCTTTTATAGTATGGAAACAGTTATGGGAATAGTTTCACTAGGACTACCACTAGTTTTATGTAATGCCATGCTTTCCACAGCAATCTATTTGTGTTCTGCCAATGCCCCATGGCAGCCAATTTGTGACCGGTGCCCCCATCACACTGTCAAAATTCAAAATGTCCCCACTAGTCCTAAAAGGTTGCCAAGCCTAATTTAGTCTGATCGTTCCTAGAATAGTAGTAGTAGTAGTAGTAGTAGTAGTAGTAGTAGTAGTAGTACACTGGTATCTTGGGTTACATGCACTTCAGGTTACATATACTTCAGGTTACAGACTCCACTAACCCAGAAATATTACCTCGGGTTAAGAACTTTGCTTCAGGATGAGAACAGAAATCGCGCAGCAGTGGCACGGTGGCAGCAGGAGGCCCCATTAACTAAAGTGGTGCTTCAGGTTAAGAGCAGTTTGAGGTTAAGAACGGACCTCCAGAACGAATTAAGTACTTAACCCGAGGTACCACTGTATTTCAATTTCTATCCTGTCCTTCCTCTTGAAGGAGCCCAGGGCTGCAAACCCATCAATATAAAAACATTTTAAAAGCATTCTAAACCCAGTCTAAATCATCCTCCCAGCCAGTAATTTGCCAGGAACAGTATCTCTCAGGGAAAATAAAGAATGGTTTGCCTAAGAATGTGGGCGGAGCAAGATATTTTTGTACGTCATGAAATCAGAAGCAGTTTGCAAGTATCTCTTGCAGTTGGAAGAGAAACATATGACGTATATAACCTGTCATAATCTTCACTCACCCTGGTTATCTGAATCCATGATTGCTTCAGTAGTGTGAGGTTTGACTTCCAACTTCTTGCAACCGTCCATGACGATAGTTCAATCTTCTGCATCAGCATTACCAGAAAGGTACCAGGAGTATCTTATACCACCTGAAGGAAATGCCTGATAATAACTGAAAAAGTCAGTGCAAGCTGCCCTGCTTGCTAGCACACTCGTTCGTTTATTTATTTTTCATTTCTTATCTACTTCCTTCCATCATGGAATCCAAGATCGTTTACATGTGGCTCCCAGCTGGTCGCTAATCCTAGCACTGGCTAGTCCCAGACCTGCATAGTTTCAGGAAGTTGCTTTCAAATCATACCCTTTAAACCATCCTCTGTGACTACATTCTTCCTTATAAGAACTTGCTAGCGTAGAAAGTCCATACGACCCTGTCTAATGGCATCAGAGAAAACCCCATCCCTTCAGAGGAAGATGTAATTGGTCTGGTGTGGAGCAGGTGTGCCAGAGCTCTTTCCCTTGACTATAAATTATTTGAAATGTTTGGAATCAAGTTAGTTGCATCTGCCACATAGTTTTTCTGTCATCATTTGTTGGTTGGTTGATTGCCTGTCCTTTGTCCTGATTAGAGCACAAGGCAGCTAACAAAGTTGCTGAAAGCCATAAAAATGTAACAAAATAGTAAGGCAGCAGTTAGAACAAATTCATGCCAGCTATAAAATAGCAACATGAAACAATATATTCTCTCAGAAGTGCTGTATGGTTAGCCACCAAATACCTGATGAAATAGAAGTATTTTAAGATGGCACCAAATCACCACCACTAGTGTGGGGAGTTCTGTAGAGGTGGGGCTCTCACAGAAAAGGCCCTGTTCCATGTCACCATCTGACATTCCTCAGGTCCTCCCTCCCTGAAGTTTGTTTTTCCCCCCTTAGTTCACTCAACGTTATGTCTGAGCACATTCCCAGAACGTTCTCCATAATACTCTCTGCTGTTAGTGCAGTATGTTGGTGTGGTTTAATCTGCAAATTAATTTAGAATGCATATTAATTTAGAAGTAGTCCTATGGCCACTTACTTGAGCGCAAACTCCATTGAACTCAATGGGGCTTACTTCTGAGTATGCACACATGCAAAAAAAGTAATTCAAAGGTGGAATTGATGTCTGGAGGAAATTTCCAAAATGTGGCACTTTGTCCTGGATCTTAGGCTAGTCAATTGAAAAATTGTGGTTTTGGGGAGGCTGTCCTGGTTTTTGCTTTTTGAAACATGGTAACCCATGGCTAAGGGACTCGGGTGGCGCTGTGGGTAAAACCTCAGCACCTAGGGCTTGCCGATCGCATGGTCGGCGGTTCGAATCCCCGTGACGGGGTGAGCTCCCGTCTTTCGGTCCCAGCTCCTGCCCACCTAGCAGTTCGAAAGCACCCCTAAGTGCAAGTAGATAAATAGGTACCGCTTTATAGCGGGAAGGTAAACGGCGTTTCCGTGTGCTGCGCTGGTGCCGGCTCGCCAAAGCAGCTTCGTCACGCTGGCCACGTGACCCGGAAGTGTCTTCGGACAGCGCTGGCCCCCGGCCTCTTAAGTGAGATGGGCGCACAACCCTAGAGTCGGACACGACTGGCCCGTACGGGCAGGGGTACCTTTACCTTTACCTTAACCCATGGCTAAAAGTTTGCCTGTTTCTGAGTTTCAAAGTTTGTTGTAGCCATTCTTCATTATTTTAAAAAAAGAAGCAAATTTACCTCAAAGTAACTGATGCCATGCAGAGACTCATGAGGTATTTAAGCATGTAGTAAAGTAATTTTACCCTTTAATATTCCAGCCAATGTCAGAAACAAAAACCTGTGGGTGAATATTTTCATATGTAAAAAGTAGTGGCATTAGCTGGCAAGAGCAGGGGAGGGTTTGATTCTTCTAATTAAATCTTTGACTGTTTTCTAAATTTATTAAAACATCATCTTGCTGCCTTTTCATCATAATGAAATTCAGAGCAGCTAACCCAAATTATAAACCAATATAAGCAATATATAAATTTTGTTAAATAAAAATAAAACAAAAAGAGTGAACCCAAATCGAAACACAGATATAATTACAGCAGGAACTATAAAGTGTGCGACCAGAAATTAATCAAACCTGGGATATATTGTCAGCTTTATGGTGGCCTGACCTCTTACCTTGTTTGACAATGGCTAATATTAAGGATATTAATAGTCTACACTGGTAGTCAATCAGCTTTGTTCCTAGGAACTCCTGGAAGCTTAGTGTGATTCTTTGCTTTGAAAACAAGTGCCTTAGAAAGAATAGAGATGAAGTTTCTAATGGAATGTTTTGCCTTAACTCTGTTCTTCGTAAGTTATATGTTTGTTAAGGGTAGTAAAATGCTTTTTCTTTGTGAGACTACAAGTACAGTGGTACCTTGGAAGTCGAACGCATTAGTTGTTGAACATTTTGGCTCCCAAATGGCGCAAACATGGAAGTGGGTGTTCCGGTTTGCGAACGTTTTTTGGAAGCTGAATGTCCTATGCGGCTTCTGCAGCTTCCGATTGACTGCAGGAAGCTACAGCAGCCAATCAGAAGCTGTGCTTTGGTTTTTGAACTGTTTCGGGAGTTGAATGGACTCCCGGAACGGATTAAATTCGAGAACCAAGGTACCACTGTAACACCAGATAAGCAACCCTACAAGATTGCCGGAGCTCTTTCCTTTTGACTTGGTTTTATTTTTCTCCCTGTACTATTTCTCTTAATAACATCCCTCAGGATTAAATTTAACAAGCTCGCTATTCATTCTTTGAATAAGTACTTGGCTTTCATTAAAACTTACCTGTCAGCAATTAATCAGACATCTCCCAACACTTGAGGTTTCTGGGAGGGAGAGACTTACGTCCCGCACTTACGCCTTCAGCTGCAGTTAAGACCTGCTAAGTTCCCTCTTAGTCATTTCCTTTCTAATAAAAAGAGTCTTTCCTTATTTGAAAATCATTGCATTCCACCAATGACTCTCATTGGAGGTTTCTCCACCACTTCCAGGTCTGCTGTTAACTTTAAGATGGCACAGTTGTTATAATCCTAATAATGTTGTTTTCTTTATATTGTTGTCGATATTTCTGACAGCACAGATTCAGTATTGGAGGCGCCGAAGCAGTTGAAATCTTCGGGGAGTTGGGGAGGGCCTTCACAAATTATCTTTTACCAACCAATAATTTTCATAAACCAAATCAATATTATTTTGATCTGTTGTCACAGGGCCCCTAAAAGGTGTGGGGCTCATTGGCTGGTGCCTACTTGGTAATCCAGCACTGTACAGATTGTAATTATGACAAATACAAGTAAGATTATTTCATTGACAATGACCACTATAGAGTTTCATATAACAGCTAGGAAAGTTTCATTTACTGTTCAAACTATTTTCAAACCTTCCATTTAAATGTATTTTCCGCCATCCGTTTGTTTGTTTGTTTATTAAATAATTGCCTCTCAAAGCAATTTCCAAATATATCTTAAAACAACTAAAAAATAGTTTTGAAAGCAGTATGGAAGAATGACTAAATAGAGATTTAAAAAAACAAAACAAGATGGAAACCAAAGGGAGAGAGTGACCTTTTAACCCAGATGGAAAAGTTGAAACAAAAGTGTCTTCAATTGTTTACGAAGAGTACAGTGGGCACTCGTTGCATCTCAGCAGAAATGCTGTTCACATTTGCTTCAACTGGTATATCCTCAAATGTGTTATTAGGATGGCCAAGTATCTTACGTACAGAGGATGTTCCTCTATTTGCAGGGTTGTCTTGTCCATGTCTGGTTATAAAAGGGGAGGGCCTTAAAGGTGCCCATCAACGGTTAGAATCTGATATTGCAAACAGAGGAGGCTCACAGGTCATCCAATCACAGTCTTATCTGTTCGGGCAGGATGCATTTTGATTTAAATTATAGTAATATATCCCAATTTACATATATCCATAAATATAAATAAGCATACAATTTGCAAGTACTAATATTTGGGAATGTAGAAGTAGCAACCCTAATTGACATCCCCTGAGGATACAGACTTTACATATGCCACGTACAGTGAAAAAAGCTAGATGGTAAGCATTTTGTTACTTTTTGAAGATGTGAATGGATTCACACATCCATCTCTTTCCAATGTTGGATGCAGACAGTGGCTTGTCTGCAGAGGAAAACATACTTGCTACAATTATATACTGGACTCTCCTAACACATTTTTCTTCTGACACGTTAAGACCATTATTTTTAATTCTACACTGGAAAAGGACCAGATTATATCACTTCTATTTTCAGCAGCAGAAAATACATGGAAACCAAATTTGAAGTAGCTTAGGCAATGCACATTTTGTATTCCGTTTAGAATCCTCTCACCGTTGTTTTCATAGGAAGAAGGAGCCTGTCACAAAATTACAGTCATCACATCTAAACCCTCCTATCAAGATATACCCCAAGAGTCTACACTCCTACACTGAACTTTATTTTGCCATGATGCAACAACCTTGATGAAGACTGCCTGGAAAACTAACCATTTCAATTGGATTAGGCAGGATTAAGTAAATGCAGACTCATCTGAGTGTAAAGCAGAGAACATAAGTGATCAAGGCGCAGTCCTCTTTACCTGCAGTAAATAGTTCCAGAAAGTTACTACAGTGGTACCTCAGGTTACAGACGCTTCAGGTTACAGACTCTGCTAACCCAGAAATAGTACCTCAGATTAAAAACTTTGCTTCAGGATGAGAACAGAAATTGCGTGGTGGCAGCACGGTGGTGGTGGGAGGCCCCATTAGCTAAAGTGGTACCTCAGGTTAAGAACGGACCTCCAGAACGAATTAAGTTCTTAACCTGAGGTACCACTGTACTTCAGTTCTTCCTAGCCCTGAACATGCAAATCCTATTTACAAAGTTATTTCCACCCATCATGCCACTTTTAATTGCAGCCGCCCCTGCGACTCAAGGGGAATAGAGGAATATTTTCTGTAGGCCACAGAATGAACCAATAGAATCCACAAAATGTTTTACATTTTTACATTGGATAATTTTCTAGGCGTCCTTCTGAGTAGGCATATAGGACTGCAGCTATGTTAACAGGCCCATTGTAGCGCTTGATTCAGTTAAGTTAATGTTCTTAAACCTAAATAGCATATGCCATCAACTCGTAGATTTGTAGATGCTCCACCTCAGGCAGTGATCCTAACCAGAGGACAGGATTCCAGCCCAAGGTTGAAGGGAGGGGTGTCACTAGACACAGGTGTTAGAACCATAACATCACATGGCACCAATCCCAATTCATGATCCAGCAAGCAAGCCATGGTTAACAACCATCTGGTTCCATCAAGGCAAGAAGCAAATCAATATTGAGTCTTAAGTAGGACTGCAGCTTCCTTTGAGCAGCTAGGTCCATCCTTTATGGGCTGTGCTTCTACCCATGTCTGCTTTAGGAGCCTTTGACTCTGATGGCATGGGGAGTTTGGAGTTCTGCTATGGACGCTGATCTGGTCCTTTGAATCTGAGGGAGGTAATTTGAATTTTTCAAACATTACAAGCTTGACATTACATGCTCCTCTGGTGATGAAAGTCCTAAGCAGGGCAGGAAATCAAAGACTGGTTCTGAGGGGGAAACCTCCTTGCAGTCTAAGATCTCCACTTATCAATGACCTTTTCCTCTTATAATAGCCCTGAATAATGACAGTGGAGCTTAATCTTATTTATTCCAAATTGAGCTTTCCTTTGTTAGAGCATGATCTAGCACAATACTCCTTTCTCTCCTCCTAACTGTGCTCTGGTGATATAATTGTGAAGCTCCAAAATGATATTGTCATTGTTATTGTTATTGTTACAGTGGTACCTTGGTTTAAGAACAGCTTAGTTTATGAACAACTTGGATTAAGAATGCTGCAAACCCGGAAGTAGGTGTTTTGGTTGGTGAACTTTACCTTGGAAGCAGAACAAGTTCCGCTTCCTCTTGAGTGTAAATTGAGTCCCCCCCCCCTACTATGGGAAAGCACGCCTTGGTTTAAGAACGCTTTGGTTTAAGAATGGACTGCCAGAACGGATTAAGTTCATAAACCAAGGTACCACTGTATTATTAAACCACCCTTCGCACTAAAGTCCCAGGGCAAGTTGCAATATTAAAACACAATACTAAAAACAGTTTAAAACAACTTGAGGTGGGTCCCAAAAATACACCTCAAGTTTCCAAAGCTAGGGTAAATGAGTGCCTGTTTGGTAGGTCCAGGGTCATACAGTGGCATTGGAGCAATTGCCACAGGCACCCCCAACTCTTAACAGTGATTATATATTAACTCTTAACATGTAACATATATACTTAAAAATGAACCCACCATTAAAGCAATTCTCTGCTTATCATTGCCAGGCTCCCTTCCCCAAAATAATCTTCATAATCTTCTGGAAGGTATGCAAGGCCACACCCTGCAGAGCCTCTGGAGGGAGTGAGATCATTAAAAAAAATAGCGTAACAATTGTCTCTCTACAACATGCCCTCACTTTTTGATCTTACTACAAGATGAGTGTCATCAAGAATCTGCCTGCATCTTACCACAGAGATCATTAAAACAAGGGAAGAGCTACTCATGTTGGTCCTCAAGGATATATATATATATATACTGTATATAAATCCAGCATCTTTAATTGTGCCCAGAAGGATACAATGGTGTATTGTGCTCCTATAAGGATGTACACCACTGGGTTCTGCAGCAGATGTATCCTTCCAAGAACTATCAAAGAGCATTTTAGTAGCTAAGCTTTTAGTAGTTACTAATCGTCAATTGTTGATACAGGTTCGGTGGTATTTAGAAGAAGCATTAACCTTTTTCTTTTATTGGTGTGATACCATATTCTACCATTTCTGTCCTGTATTCTGCATGGGTAATCTAATATATGCGGTCCTATTTAATAGAGCACTTCCTGTGGGTTGAATCCAATGCTAGTTCTAGTCAGAAGTAGACCCACTGAAATTAACGGACCTGACTAACTTAGGTTCATGGATTTCCGTGGGAGAGAAGTTGGGATTGCAGACTTGCTAATTTACTATTGACTTCCTGCAAGCCAAGGAACTCTGAGCTGCTCTCTCTCTGAGCTCCTCCTCTCAGCTTCCTGGGTGCTGAGGCACTGACCTCTATTTTTATTTACAGTATTAATTAAATTTGTATACCGCCCTTCCTCTGTAGTTCTCAGGGCAGTTCACAGCCCTTGAGCCAAAGGACTGTGCTAGGTCAATTGTCTCAGGTGGTTATGTCGCAAGAGTAGGGCTGTAGCAGCTTTATGACCTTGGTAGAAAGGAGGAGATCATGCTAGTAGGTCCCCTCTGTAAAATAAATAACAGTTGCATATGTACAGAAATATGCAGAAATAAAGAGGCTGACAAAAGCACTCTTGAGCTGGTTTTATTGAGTCAAGCAAGACTGTAAGCTGTCATTATGGAGCAATTTTTCAGAACAGGAAATTAACCCAAACATTTTAATGTGCTGTGCAGCATTACTTCTAAGTGCATGGGTTTTTAATAGATCTTAATTTTCTTTGGAGAGTTGGCAGATTCCTGTTTGTTTAAACATATTCTTTAGATTATGTTTCAGATATTTTAAACTTTCCAAGGGGAATTATTTACTTGCCGTCTATCCCTGCCCAGTCTCGAAGCAGTTCTGTCAAGTGCTTCCTTGGCACGTTTTATTCTGCACTCTGAGGTTGATTGAACAGGAAATGCCTTCTGATTTACATTGGAATATCTTTGGACAAAGTAAGGGCTAGGTTCTTGAATGCATGTCTATTTAGTTGTTACCCCACCTGATTCTGAGGGCTCTGTTGACATTGCATTAGTTCAAAGGATGGATTCTGAAGCACTTATGGTGTAGCCTATCAGACCAGCAAAGCGGGTGGGTTACAGGGAACTCCTTGAGTAGAGTTACAACTTGTGGGACACCCTCTCCCTCTAAGCAACCACAAAAGAAAAGGGGTTTGTGGGGTGGATCCAGTGATGTGGGAGCAGCAGAACTGTGGCTATGCAGCAAGGGTAGGAGACCTTCATCATCTTGAGGACCTCATTCCCTTCTGGGCAAACTTCCAGGGCCCACATGCCTGTGGTGGGCAGGGCCAGAGGCAAAGGAGGGGGGCAGACCAACAAATGTAAATTTTACCATTTTACAATAAGCTAGGTTCTGCCCACACTCTGTCCTACATCCAGGCAAGCAAGGGTCATTAACAGAGTTCAAGGGCAGATTTTAGCCAATCAAAAGGACTCGGGATCTGAGGCAGGGCCTGGGGAGAATGCCACAGGCAAGATATAGAGCTATGGAGAACCACATTTGATCCCCACGAGTGAAGCTCTCCACACAGGTATACAATATATACCGTATGGGATTTGCTCAGACTCCTACCTGTTCATTGCTGACGCCACCAGCCTGCTAGGTAGGCTTCTGGTGGGCCAAGGTGTGTTGTACCGCGGGCACTGTGTAGCTTTCCAGGTTTGAATGTGTTGGACCAGTGTAACAGGACCCTCTCCCTGAATGTGGACATTTCTTGAATGGTTTAGAGCACAATAACCTTAAGTCAAGGTCCCAGGATTTGTGTCTCAGATAAACTCAACTGTCACATGCCTTCCCACCAGGTATTCATTCCAAGCTGGATAAAATACACAGAGTGCTTTTGTTCAAAGATGATAATTTATTTCATATTCATTTGCAGAAGAGACAAAATAATAAAAAATCTATATGCAGATGCCATTTAATGAGTTAATGCAGTACCTAGATGATTCAGGTGAGGCAGGAGTCTGCAATGACATCATCAGCATCACTGATTTTGGGAACAATTGTGATGGGTATATATTCAAGCTCTTTGGATCATTCATTTCTTAGTATGATGGTCTTCTTTATAACAAACCCACTATTCTTTGCTGAATTAAAGTATGAATAACAGAAAGTTTTGAAAAAGAATTTAAGCTCACCCCTTAAAAGTGTGTCTTCTAAAAAATGTGTAGCAATCCTGCAGTCAAAGTAAGCAAGAAGAGATAACTGTTCAGTTTAGTCTGGAGAGCACAGAGAAAACAAATAGTATCAATGCATAGACCAGCCTTGTAAACAAGTCCACAAAATTTACTAGCACTTGCCCCGATAAAACCCTATCCTGCAAGTGCTTGGCACAAGAGGGGCAGATTTCCCTGCTCTAGAAGACTGCTTGGTTTCTCTTGTGGTCACAGAGGGAGGACTGAGTGCCCAACCCCTTTTCTGCCAACCCACTCATTCACTTACATAGAATTCCATGCACTCACTTCCATGCAATTTCTGGTCACCTATAGCAACCAGAAGTGAGGCTTAAACACAAGACCGTACTCGACTTCAGACATTATTATTAGCTTGCTGAAAACATTAAATACTAACCTAGGGAATTTTCTGTATTTGCTTTTGAATGTTGAATCTGTTTTTCATTTGTTTAAAAAAAGCTCGAAACATGCGTCCAGTGACAATTAGTAATTATTCCTTTTGTCAACAGGCAATATGATGAAGGATGTTGTGGCAGCTTACCGGGTGCTGAGCTTGGCAGAGTTCAATGAGAAGAACTTCAGTGTTCTTTTGGGAATCACATCGGATCTTGGTTGCGAAGTATTAGAAGGAAGGAACCTGGCGTTATATATTGAGGAAGCATTGTGTGTCAGAACACACTTTCCAGTAGAAACCAGGGATTACGAATGTACCTACCAGTATTACCTGTCTGAGGCAGGCTTAATTTTATAAATTGAAAGCAATAAACTCTATGAGTTTTTTTAAAAAACAACAACAAAGAAATCTTTTTTTGTGTTTTTGAGGATGATCTGCTCAAAGGAACAGTTGTTGTTTTGCATCCAATACAGAGAGAGGCTCTTCTGCAGGCCCAGAAGAAAACACTGGACTGTAAATCATAAACTAAAACCCACTTGCATCTTCTAATGCTAGTCATCGAAGGACAGGTTGCAAGAAAACAAAAATGCTACAGTGTCAAAGGTGTTCCATTTTCTTTCAGGACATGTCTCTACATATGTTCTTAGGAGGCTCCATTTGATGTAATGCCACATGTGCAATCATTGTGTAGACCTTGAATTGTGACTGGTGCCCTCAGTTCTGGACGTTTGCACTGACAAAGGTGTAATGCCAAAGCAGCATCATGTTTTGTGATCCATTGAAAGGCCACTTCCTAAGCCCTTAATTCCTGGCACAGGAAGTCTAGGGCTCTGGGTTTTAGGCCCGGAGAACACTTGGGTATTTTCAGGTTGATGAGCTGAAAGGTCTTCTGAGTTTCAGAAGAACTGGAAATTAAAACCCCAGGGCCGATATTTGGCCAGTCTCGTCCTTCAGTTCTCTATTAATAACTAGAAGACTAAGCTCTAAAAAGAAAAGTAATGATGAAATTGGGAAAGGGTGGGAATTAAGTAATTTTAAAATCCACTCAGCAGGCAAGAGTTTTCATATTCCTAATTAAGCACCCAAAGAAAAGCTCTACATTTCAGGCTCAAACATGTGGACTTGGTTTAATGATCAACTCAGGTGGGGTGGGGGGTGGGGAGAAGCATGATCATAAGCCATATGTGAAAAGGTCATTTTTGTCTATCTGCTTATTTGTGTTTTGTTCTCTCAGAATGAAAGGGCCAGTCACTTGGAATGTTGTAGTTCATGGTCTCTTGAAATCTGATTAGTCAGAATCGTTCAGCAAGATCATTCCCCTTATGCTGTACCTGCATGGTGACTGCAGCATTCGACCTGTATAACAATAAACGAAGAAGAAAAGTTTTGATGCACAGTTTATTATTTCACTATTGTATGCATCTTGTAAAGCATGGCTTTTAAATCTTATTGTGTGCCTTTGTTTAGTTTCCCATGCTGTGTACAACACAACACTTTGGAACATAGATTACCTAGGGTGTGTTGCCACTCTCCCTAGGTGAGCCCTCAAAATGCAGACGTCATCTGCACACCCCCAATCTACTACCACTCTCCACAGAAACAGGTCTGCGCTGTTTCTGTTATATTTTCAGTGCTGTGGTTGATACACTCATGGCTCCTTCTGTTTCTGTCTGAGTCTTTGTTCAACTTTTACAGGGCCAGTACCATGTTAAGGCTAGAAAACAGACAGACAGTTGCAAGAACAGATACAGGTGGCATACTGTGCTGTATTTCCCTAGCAAGGAAAAAATGGTCTACCAAAGCCTTTTTCCCATGAGCCATAGTAGGGCGATACTTTTATTAGGATCAGCTGAAATGTCACAAAATCCAGAGTGTCTTTGTTCACTGTTTTGTGACCCTTTAGTTAATGCTGATAATGGTGTTGCCCTGCTTTAGAATTTTATTTTTCTGACACACCAACACAGAGCACCCTATGCCTTTTGTGAAAAAGTGTGTGCCCCTCACTACCAATTTTCCCCAAAGACCTACAGCTGCAGGGGAGTTTGGGGAGGGGGGAGGGTGTTCTAGGTGGCTGATAGTTCAATGTTGAAGCTACACACCTGGACAGTACTGCATGTGAACTGTGTGCTGTAGATTAGGGGTGGTCAGCCTGGTGCCCTCCGGGTGTTGTGGACTTCAACTCCCATCATCAGTGCCGGCTGGGGCTGATGGGAGTTGTAGTCCAAAACATCCGCCCTAGACCATGTCCCAGAATCATCTGCAATGCAGGGGGGTTCCTTAGCAGCTAAGTGGGTTCTTTTTTAAAAAAAATAAATTGAAAATACCAATTGTGCTCTAGGGTCAGGGCTGAGCTATAGGCCAGTAAGCTGGGAATCAGGAGGTCAGAACTGAGGGATCAACCCAGGCATCAGGGAACAAAACTAAGGAGCTGGAGCTAGAGAAGGCATAGGAACATACCAGAGCCAAGAAGACATCGCTGCTCTAACAGCAGAAACAGGAAGCCATTTATAGTCCCTTCTAGTTCAAGAGCATTCAGTGACCAGTCTTGGTGGATGGAGCCAATCCAGAGGGCTGTAAGTGGAGTGGGGCAGATACTGGCCCACAGACCTCAATGTTACAAATCCCAAATGAAAAGTATTGTGGAAGTATGTTAGTAGGGCTACAGAAATTCCTTTCTGACACACAGCCTAGATCATGATCCAACCAAGCATTTTTAAGTCAATTGACTAATTTCAATCGGGGAGGCTTAATCAGTGAAACTTCAGAACGCTTCACTTTGGATCACACTCATTGCCTTCCTCATGTTACTAGTATTCATTTTTCTGGTACCTGGAATATTTGCGCCCCTTACTTTTGTGGCTGTCCTGTTTGTCAAGCTGTGCTATTGGAGGTGGTTTCCAGGAACTGCAAAAGGGAGACTCCATCTGTTGAAGAAATCATTTTTAAAGAGAGAGAGAAAGAAAATCCCATGGCATGCTAAGGGCATAGGTTGGGTGTTTTTTGTTCTCTGGATAAATCTGCTTTTCAAAAGCCTTCACTCCTTCCCCCCAGCATCTGGCAAGCTTCTCTTTGTGAATGCCCATGAATATTTACAAGGTCTGGCCTCCACCCCTCCCTTCCTGAAGTTTCAACAGCAAGCTTTTGAGCAGCATTGTCCTGTGGAAACTTCAGACATTCTGATGCAAGGCAGGGCTAGCTTTCTTCACAATATTAGCTGACTTTGACGAGTTGAATCAACTCAATACTACACAATTAGAACAATATTATGTTCACATTCAAATGAGATGGGCAGTCTTTGAACAGGCCTTTAATGGGCAGTCATGCCCCACCCCTCAAAAAAGAACATCTGTTTTGACATAATTTTAGACCTGATCTAAATTCAGGCAGCCAGTTGATTCAGAATTGTTTGGAGATGAGAGTTGTTGTGCCCAGTTAGCCTTCAAGGTTGCAGTGGGAACTCCAGAAATGATGCTTCCGCATTGAAACACGTGGCATTGGCTTTATTTTTTAAAAGCCCACACTTAATCTGATGGCATAATTTGCTCATTATGGGAACAAGCCACTGAGTGCTCCATTGTGGTGCTGTTTTATTGCAAAGGTTGCTTGCCATAATGAACATGTTAGCCAGTAAGAAGCAAAGAGGGACATATTCTAGCTTTCAGGAAGTAAAGACTGCCAATTGCTGTCTTAAGTTTGTCGACACACAGACAAATGATACAATGCATATTTCAAGTGTAGTCATCCACATACATTTTCTTAGTAATCTCCTGGGTGTGGGATGAATTATCCCAAACCAGGCAGACCTATACCGATTTTGAGCCCCTCCCACCCCTATTTTCCTCTGCTGTTTCTCAAAAAAACTGGGCATGAGGCATTCTTAACACTAATCTTCTTATTCAAGGCATTGGAACCCCCAAAGGCTTCTGGCACTAGGTCCTCTCTATCATCAGAAGGAGACGTTTATTTGAAGAAACCACTAGTGTTGTTTGAAGTACAGTTAATGTTTCTCATTTTCTCAGTGACTTTCAGAAGTTAGCCACGTGTTCATAAATATGCTTTGATGCCTTTTCCGCCACAAAATATTTCCATGGGAGCTGCCATCACGAGGATCCTGCATTCATGCTGAATCTTCCTCACGAAATCAATCTGTGAAAAAGTGAATATAAACTTTATTGTACTGGAGATTTTTTAGCTCGGGGCTTCTTTGTTTTGAAATAAACATGATTATGCAGGATGTGGAGGAAATGGACAGGAAGAAACTGGACAGAGGTTGGATGGCCACCTGTCATGGATGCTTTAGTTGAGATTCCTGCATTGCAGGGGGTTGGACTAGATGACCCTTGGAGTCCCTTCCAACTCTATGTTTCCATAATTCTATGGTTCTAAGTTTCTATCTTAATACTAGAACTCAGGGCCATCTAATCAAGCTGAATGTTGGAAGTTTCAGGACAGTAAAATAAACAGAAGGCTCTGGACACTTCTTCAGACGTCATATTAGAATAGACCCTGCAAAGGGATGTTTGAGAAGTATGAGTCCCATATTGATAAGGTAGCTTTGCCACATAGAGGTATGTATTCGGGGGGTGGGCTATGAAGCACACTATTTTTAATTTATAAAGCATATAAACAGAGACCACACAACATCAAAATGGCCTCATTTCATAACCCACAAGAACAACATGCAACGTTGTTAGTAAAGGTAAAGGTAAAGGTACCCCTGCCCGTACGGGCCAGTCGTGTCCGACTCTAGGGTTGTGCGCTCATCTCACTTAAGAGGCCGGGAGCCAGCGCTGTCCGGAGACACTTCCGGGTCACGTGGCCAGTTTTGACGAAGCTGCTCTGGCGAGCCAGCACCAGCGCAGCACACGGAAACGCCGTTTACCTTCCTACTATAAAGTGGTCCCTATTTATCTACTTGCACTTTAGGGGTGCTTTCGAACTGCTAGGTGGGCAGGAGCTGGGACTGAACAACGGGAGCGCATCCCGCCGCGGGGATTCGAACCGCCGACCATATGATCGGCAAGTCCTAGGCACTGAGGTTTTACCCACAGCGCTACCCACGTTGTTATTATTTTTTAATAAAATAACATTATTTTTTAATAAAAAGAAAGAAAACTCAGTTTTAATTTAGGCTCAAGTTACAAAATTTTTCAGTGAGCCCTGCAGTTGTCAGAAATGTTGCTGTGCTGGATCAGTCCCTTAATCCCACTATTTTGTCTTGAATAGTGGGCAGTCCAGATGTCTCTTCTGAAAGCACAAATACTGGGTATGAGGACAATGGGGCGGCTTTCCCCCTGTCATTTAAGCACCTATCACTCAGAAGAAGATTGCCTCTGGACAGGAAAGTTCAACCTGTCTGTTATGGCTGTCTGGTAGCTGTCAATAGACCTGTGCTATATGGAGTTTCAGCTGATGTTCTTCTGCACAGCTATCTGCAACCTCTCTTATTATATTTTTTATGCATGGTTGTGGTGCTTTCCAGTAACACTAGGGGGAGCTCTCCTCCACTCTTATCCCTCACAAGTCCACTTTACACACTACTACTGCTGTTGAATTTTCACCAACAGGCCCACATTATCTACAGAGTAGCAACTAGACCATAATTCTAATAGTCATGAGAAACAAAAGCACACTGCCCACATCTCCAGCTCTTTTTAATTCTTTGTTACAGTTGCTTCCAGTGTCCTTTTCAGAGCTCAGAAGATTTTTATAGCTGATTTTTTTTAAAAAAAATATATGGCATGATTTAACTCCAACATGTGATCACGAAGGTGGATAAATGACCCCATGAAGAAAGGCTAATATTACTTGAGCTGCACACCCAGGAATATGGCAGCCACCTCCGAGATGCTGGCTCCCAGGAAAAGGGTAACTGATCAAAGAAGGAAAGGGCAGCTGTTTGCTCCTCCTTTGTACAAATTTGCCTCCATGTGATTGTAGACAAGATATTGGGGAGGACTTGACAGTGTGAACCACTTCTGATTCTTCCTGGCTGTGGAAACTCATTCCACTGCTGGCATTTCTTCACGTCTGGTGATTTGCACAACCTCTTGCACTGTGTTTCTCTCAGGGGTTGTTTATGTTTGGAAATCCTCCAGTCCCCCCTGGTGTGATTTGTTCATCAGAAGATTCTGAATAGTGCCAGCAACTCGGCTACTGTTTTAAAAGGGGCACAAACCTGGAAGCCTGTCTGATGCTTTGCTTTCTTGGCTAGGAAGAGAAGCTATAATAGCAGCAGGCTCCTAAGTGGCTGGATTCAAAGCTGAAGGGGATGGGGGAAGGTTTCACCATTTCCTATGCTACACTCAGCATCAAAGGGATAGCAGAATAGTTACAATGCCTGACCACAAGGCTGGAGGCTGTGCAGCTGATGTTTGCTGCTCATATCACAAGGCTGCTTCCGTATAATAAAATGACATATCAGACGTCAAAACTGGGTGTGGGGCCAGCTGCTATCACAGTGTGCTATATATGCAGTGTTGATTTAGGAAACCTGCATTCTAGGTTAAGTAGGTGTGATTTCCTTTGGCCACCACAGAACTGTAGCATGCTGTCCAGATCCAGTACTAAGTCAATGTGAGGTTTAGTGTTTCTCAAAAGGAAACGATACAAATGATTGTTCCCTAAGCTGTTCACCATGGTTTTTACCCCTGTCAGTTTGCTTACACAGGGGTGCAGCGCTTGCAGGAAACACAGAATTAAATCACATACTAAAAACGCTACGTTGTGCTGAGACTCTTAGAATGCTATGGGTATATTTGCCAAGTCTTTCTGCTCCCTTTCCCTGGTTGGATGCCGTTCAAGAGAATCCCCAAGCAACTTTCAAGCAGTATGTAACAACAACAAAACTGAACAAAATAATACAGGTGAACCTTTGGCCCTCCAGATGCTGCTGAACTACAACTCCCAACAGCCCTTGCAAGCATGGTCAGATAATAATAATAATAAACATCATAATAATATATTTATATGCAGCCCATCTGATTTATATCCCCATCCACTCTGGGGAGCTTCCAACAAATTAAAGCATCTAACACAATAAAACATTAAACATTAAAAACTTCCCTCTACAGGGCTGCCTTCAGATGTCTGAGGCTGAAGTTCAGCAACATCTGGCAGGCCAAAGGGTCCCCACATCTGTAACAGAACATCAATACAAATACAAATATTATTTATTAAGTCAAAGTCATTGCAAATGATAAAATACATAAAACTGAATAAAAACAGAATAGAACATCAGTCTCAGCTGAGAAATCACAATTACAATGGCAGAGTGAATAACAGCTGACTCTATCAAGTCCCAGTATTGTTAACAAATCCACAATAAATCAGTGATTGTGCAATTCTAACCTATAAAACAATACGAACAAAACAGAAGCAAAGGAGTAGGCTAAGCACTATTACATTCATCGCACCCCACCAAACACGTGGCCTCAAGAATCACTCATTCTGCTCAACTCATTAAAATGCACATCCCAGCATACAAGAGGGCCCAGATGTAACAGAAATATCTATAAGCAGAGCCATACGATAACAGGCACCCAGTCTCCCAAGCACCAGTCCCAGGGATGTGTGTCTGAGGGCTGACTAAATGTATAGTGGTACCTCGGGTTACAAACACCTTGGGTTACAAACAGTTCGGGTAACAGGCTCCACTAACCCAGGAGCAGTACCTCAGGTTAATAACTTTACCTCAGGATAAGAACAGAAATTGCGGTACAGCGACAGCAGGAGGCTCCATTAGCTAAAGTAGTACCTCAGGTTAAGAATGGTTTCAGGTTAAGAACGGACCTCTAAAACAAATTAAGTTCATAACCAGAGGTACCACTGTACCACCTGTTGGTGAGGAACTGAATAAAAGCCCACAAAAACCGGAAAGAGCTAGTCTAGCAATAAAGCTGGGATTTGCTTACAACACTTGATTTATATGCTCGGGAAGGGCAGATATGCAAGGAGAGAGAAGGCCAAAGTACAACCGCGAATGTGAATGGTGAAATAAAAGGTCATGCTTCGGTAGGCATAGACAAAAGGAGGGGGAACCCTGGCTGACTATTTTGCTTCTGTCTACACTTCGAGACGAGGAGAAGAGGTGAGGGCTGAAATAACACACCACCGTACTTCAACTTGGCAAAGTCTAAGGGAGATGGAGAGGGCAGAGGAGAAATGAATTACAGATTTAATGGTGAGACAGGCCAGAAAGCAGGTCCCTGAGATTTTTGTGTGCAAGATGGCTTCATTTGTCCCTAGAAGAAGCAACCGTTAAGGCAGAGAGGGAAGGAAAACCCCAAGCCCAAGTCTGAGACCAGTCATCTCCACTTGGCACTTGCAGCAATGTGGCTTTCTCCCGCTACCCTTTTCCCTAACCAATGCTTCCACACTTTGTCACTGGCACTGCCACAGCCCTTTTTGTGCTCCTTCCACCATGTGAATATAGTACACATGGGAAGAGGCCAGGAATGGCAGCAAGCTATCCATGACAGACAAGAGGGCAACAACTGAAGGCGATGAGACAGCATTCTCCCAATAGTGGGGTCCCGAACCTCTCCCTCTTCTCCTTTCCCCTAGCACTGTTTTCCCACTGCCTCAGAATGGCCTAAATCCAATATTGCATCAGTGGATGTAATGGTTTTCTCTTCCTTCCAGTCTGAGCAAGTGGAAGGCTGTTGCACATGTGGGGTACCACAATTAGAGGTCACCCAAAGGTCCAGCGCAAGAGGACAGTGGTCAGAAACCCAAAGCCCTCCAGGTGCGGTTGAACTGCAGCTCCCAGCTTCCCTGGTCATTGGCCATACTGGCTGGAGCTCATGGGAGTTGGAGTCCCAAAACACCTGGAAGGTTCCCCATCCCTGTTTGAGAAGATAGGACATAGAAACAAATAACTATATAAGCCTGTTACAAACATCTGGGAACCCAGTTAGGAGAAGAGCATCTGGTCAAATTAGGAAATGGGGGAGTGCCTGTTTCTGAGATTAAAAGTATCACCACCATCCAGATGATGCAACCATTATAGATACATTACATGGATATTCTCTGCATTGGAAAAAGTGATATGGTTAACCGATCACTAAAGTCACACCTGATGTTATCTCTCATTAATATTAATAAGGGTTACAGGCCAGACAGGTGAATCCATCAGCAGGCCAACCATTGCGCCTTTTTATTTTTATTTTTTCACTTTGTTTTTACCTGTCACTTTTCAGGGTTTTTTTTTTTACATTTGTATTCCCCCCCTCCCATTCTGTTTCTATCTTCCTAGCTTTATAAACTGCTGAGAAATCTTCAGGTACAGAGTGGGTTCAGAAATGTACCAAGTAAAATAAATTAAGTAAGCCACCAGCCATAGCCCCGCCAGTAGAGAAGAAAAGGCCACAGAATGTCTGTCACTGTAAAAAACCACATCACAGCTAACAGGCATTTTCTCGTGCAACTCTCACTCATTGCAGTGGCCTTGAAGAGAACTTCCCATTCAATTGTGCCCTTAAAAGGAAAGAGGTTTTGTGTGTCATGGAAAGATGGGAGGAGCCGTGGCTCAGTTGATGCCTTGTGTGCTGAAGGTGCCAGGTTCAATTCCACAGAATCTCTAGACAAAACAATCTCTGGTGGCTGGATTAGAAAGGCCCCCTCCTGAGTCTGTGGGGAGACCCATCACCAGCTACTGTAAACAAGAATCCTGTGTTAGAGGGGAACCAATTGTCTGTCATGGTCGGAAGCGGCTTCCTATTATTCTTTCTTCCAATTCTAATGTCCATGTATTTTTGAGATAATTAAATGGTATGCATCTGGAAAATTCAGCATTTGTCTCTAGTTTTAGAAGGCTGCAGAGAAATGAGGTACAACACAACAATTCTCTCTGATTCTTATCTTGTGTTTGGGGCTGAAAGTTATGGAAACTGCTATGCTGTCCATGAATCATTTGCGGAATATATATATATATATATATATATATATATATATATATATATATATGGTGGTGTGAGGTAACTTATCTCCAACTTGGATATGACTTTGGGGGGGGGGCAGCTTATGACTCCAAAGTAGAAGAGCTAGTTTTGAATACAAAGGAATTAGCATGTGTGGCAGAAAATGGCTACAGACACACAGCACTGCAAAAGTGTCCTGGATACTTAGAATCATTGAATTGTAGGGTTGGAAGGGTCATCTAGTTCAACCCCCTGCAATGCAGGAATGACAGCCTGTAACTCTAGATCCATGGGCCAGGAGACAACTTCACCTGTTGAACAGCAGCCTGAAGGGGGAGAAGGGAGAAAGACTCCACCTGCAGCAGATCAGCCTTCTAGGACACAGAGGAGAAGGTGCTGATGAGAACCAGCTGGTTTCATCCTTCTTAAGCAGAGCTTCCAGCAGCAGTCAGACACTGGAATGAACAGTTGTCGTTCCTGGCCCTACTTTGTTGTTTCCTGCTCATCTTGACCCTTGACCTCATGATCATTGGATTCCGTGACCCCAGACCACACAGATTGCTGGTTTGCCCACCCCTAGAACTGGACCAGACGTCAGATGCCTCCAGGCAAGTACACCTCAGAGACTCTTCTGGTTGGCTGGCCTCCCACTCCACTGAGCTCTGCACGTTGTAGCTCGACATTGAGACTATGACACCTGAGGTTTTCTCTACCAGATTCCTTTATGTGTGTGGATGAAGGGACTGGCCCTCACAATGTGCAGGAGCACTGTGCCTACATTGCAGAATACATGAAACTCTGGGTTGGAACAAAACTTGGCAACGCTCCCAAAATGTTGTTTGCTGCAGGCCAGGTCTGCATATGACTCTGTCCCACATCACAAAGACACCTGTCTATACCCTGCAACCATTTTCTGGAAAGGGATCTAAAAATAGTGGTTTATTTCTAGATTTAACACCAGCTTAACCACTGCCGAAAACAGTGAACCAAGATATGGTTTGCTAAATGTTTTTACAGAAGATCACAAACTAGTTGGGTTTTCCATGGTGGGGCTGGCATCTAACAGCTTCGTTGATCAGTTAACAAATCTGGTGACAACAGTAAGAGGATAATAACTTGAACGTTGAGAAAATGATCGTTAACAACACATTGGTCGCCATGTGACAAGTGAAGCCCGCAAGTGCAGCTGCAGCAATGGACCCTTTTGCCTTGTCTGTACAGTGGTACCTCAGGTTACATACGCTTCAGGTTACATATGCTTCAGGTTACAGACTCCGCTAACCCAGAAATAGTGTTTCAGGTTAAGAACTTTGCTTCAGGATGAGAACAGAAATCGTGCTCCGGCGGTGCTGGGGCAGTGGGAGGCCCCATTAGCTAAAGTGGTGCTTCAGGTTAAGAACAGTTTCAGGTTAAGAACGGACCTCCGGAACGAATTAAGTACTTAACCCGAGGTACCACTGTAATAGGAAACCATTGCCTCCAAGTCAGGTCAGCTACAGCAATGCCAGCAGAAGTTTATTTCTTTGACAGCATTTGTATGCTGCACTACCGTTACATTCTCTGAGCAGCTTACAGTGGGTAAGTATGAGAGCCATTTAAATCCAAACTAGAATGTAAAGCCATAAAATCAAAGCATGAGACAACAAAGCTCAACCATGGTAAGCTTGTGTGCACACTTGCACCGAGGGGGGTTGAACCCCTCCATGCAGCAGCTGGTGAATAGGGGTTCAATCCTGCTTTCTGCAGGGATGAGCTGCATGAGCAGCCAATCCAGGCACATCTCTACCTATCCACCCCTGATGTTACTTATGAAGTCAGGTGTGGGGCATGGTTTGGAGGAACTGCATCCTGGTCATGCAATGGACACAGTGCTGGGTGCCTTAACAAACCACTGTTTCCAGGCTCCTTTGGGGAAAGCCATGACTGTTGAAAGTGGTATGGCAGTGTTTTAAATGTATAATGCAAATGAGGCCTTTGGAAAATACGGGGTGTTCTGGAATGTGCAATCAAAATCAACCTAAGATGGCTACGAGATGATTGAGTCCTCATGCATTGTTTTAATTTTCCACTTTATAAACATGGGCATGGTTTATTGAATACAAAACAGTAATCTGTGCGTAACTTAAAAAGAAAAAAGACCAGGGATATTTTGGATACTCACGTTAAAGTAGAATATATAGTTTTTCTTTCTTTCTTATATTTCTGTTGCCAGTTGCTTCCATTTGCTAAGCCACTGCATTTCCTGCTTTTCTGCCTTTTGATGTGATGCTTATGATGTTAGGATCAAACTACACATTCCCTCCCTGCTCCCTGCTTAATTTGGCTCACATTCAGCCAGTTTTCCTTCTGACTCACATCAAGGACATATAAGCCTGTTGTGATTTATTTATTTATTTTAAAAAAACCTAAGCCGCATGACTAATGTGTTTGCTTGTTGCTAATGGGCACAACCCAGTTATGGGGGGGGGGGGGGGGAGAACTCTTCCACATCTAGTGGTTTTATAACTTTCCGATTGCAACCCCAAGCAAATTAGTTTGGGAGTAAGTCCCATGGCAGTCAATGTGACATACAGGGTTGGGATTAAGCTACAAGTTCCTTGTATATTTCAGCATCAGCACCATGGGGGAGGGGGAGTTTAACCCTCTCCTCCTGTCATGACTCCAACAAAAATCACTCTTCCCCCACAGCTGCTACTTGCCTTGGGAGGGAAACCTCTGTCGGTGCTGATGGAAACTTTCCTCTCAATGAAAAATAGCATCTGGGAGCAGGAATGGGATAGTCTCTTCCCATTCCTGCAGTCCTGATGCTGCTCAGGACCTGATGATGGTGTAACACATGCTATTTGCGTGTGGTGCTGTGGTCTAAACCACTGAGCTTCTTGGGCTTGCCGATTGGAAGGTCGGCGGTTCAAATCCCCACGACAGGGTGAGCTCCCGTTGCTCTGTCCCAGCTCCTGCCAACCTAGCAGTTCAAAAACACGCCAGCGCAAGTAGATAAATAGGTACCGCTACAGTGGCATTTCTGTGCTCTCTGGCACTTGTCACGGTCCTCTGTGCACCAGAAACAGTTTAGTCATGCTGGCCACATGACCCAGAAAGCTGTCTGTGGACAAAACACTGGCTGCCTTGGCCTGAAAGCGAGATGAGTGCCACAACCCCATAGTCGCCTTTGACTGGACTTAACCATCCAGGGGTCCTTTACCTTTACTATCTATCATCTATCTATCTATCTATCTATCTATCTATCTATCTATCTATCTATCTATCATCTATCTCTATCTATCATCTATCTGCGCACATGCGTACACCTTCACACAATTGATCTCACATCTCATGTGGCTGTCTGCAGCAACTTGCCCTTGTGTTGGCAAAAACAAGAGAAAAATATCCAAACATAAAGTTATTTTTACTCATATAAATGACCCTATTTGTTTCTGTCCTATTTCAAGAATTATTATTTTTTCCAGGAGAGTTAATTTTGTTTTAGAGTTTTCTGCAAAACAAATGCAAAACAGCCATCTGCTGAATGGCTGCATATCTGTGAATGGCTGCTCCTTTTGCAGACATTCCTAGAATACGGAGAGTAATAGCAAGAGCTGATACGTGTACTTTGCACTCAGGTAGTCACAGAAGAATTTCACGTGGTTCACATTTTGCTAGACACAGCACTTTGCAAGGACCAAACCTTGTGTGTATGTATGTGTTTATTTATTTAATTTCTATATAGCTTTATAGTTTAAATCAAAACCTCAAAGTGGTCTACAGCATATAAAATCAATAAATCAATAAAACAATAGCCGGGCAATGTTCCTCTAGCCTCATGAGGAGCCTCTTCAGTAGGGTTGGTGAGTGTGGGCCCAGCCCCCTAGGCTAGGGGGAAAGGGCCTTGCATATGTATCACATATTTATGTATCACATAAATCAGTGTTCTTGGACCACTGCTGTGGTATGCCTGGTTAACTGGCTTGTAGGTCGAAGTCCCAATACAGAAAGCCTGAAAGAAATAAAAGTATATATTTGCCTTTTGCATAGTTTCCCCACCCTTTAAAGTAGATGCAGAAGGTACACAAGAGGTTAATGGGAAGCAGCCCTTTTTTCATGTTCTGCTTTAAAATGCACTGTGAAAATGCACTGGCAAACTTGCTGAGAAAGGCACATGCTGCAGTGTGCTGACACATCAGTGTTGGCTCATGCAGAATACCTGGGTGTGTGACAGTGTTGTAAAAGCAATAAATCAAATTCCTAAAGTATCGCTTGTTTCTTTTGTCCCCACCCCAGCCTTTGCCAGGGTGGCATTTAAATACCTTATTCAGGGGTTTTTTTGACCTGGGATTTTGAAACTTTTTGAAAGGATATGTATATGATTTCTTAGAAACATGAGATAGAGGGCAGTGAAGCTGCTGCTCCAGCACAACCTCCAGCAATTTCAGTGAGGCTTCAACAGAGCTTCATGGATTGGGTCCCATGATCTTAGACTGAAAGGTTAATAATAATTATTATTATTTATACCCCGCCCATCTGGCTGGGCTGCCCCAGTCACTCTAGGTGGCTTCCAATAGAATATTAAAAATATGATAAAACATCAAACATTAAAAACTTCCCTAAACAGGGCTGCCTTCAGATGTCATTTAAAAGTCAGATACTTGTTTATTTCCTTGACATCTGGTGGGAGGGCATTCCACAGGGCGGGCACCACTACCGAGAAGGCCCTCTGCCTAGCCCCCTGTAACTTGACTTCTCACAGTGAGGGAACCTCCAGAAGGCCCTCGGAGCTGGACCTCATCTAAATGATGAGGGTGGAGACACTCCTTCAGGTATACTGGGCTGAGGCTGTTTAGGGCTTTAAAAGTCAGCACCAAGACTTTGAATTGTGCTAGGAAACGTACTGGGAGCCAATGTAGGTCTTTCTGGACCAGTGTTATATGGTCTTGGCGGTCACTCCCAGTCACCAGTCTCACTGCCGCATTCTGGATTAGTTGTAGTTTCTGAGTCACCTTTAAAGGTAGCCCCACATAGAGCACATTGCAGTAGTCCCACATAATAAAAAAGAGAATAGCAAAAACAGAGTTTTGTATAAAATTTGTATATACTAATGTATGCATGCACATTTAAACTTAATTGCTATCATTTAAACAGAAATACCACAGTGTGGAAGACATATGAGGTGATCTTTGTGTTAGGATATTTCCGTTCCACCTTAAGAGAGAGCAGGCTTGTGAGTCCCAGAGTCTGCGTATTTCCTGTTGAGGATGTTTATGTTTGCTGTTTCCTTTCGATTTCAGTCGGTCGGAGTCACTGACTCAGAACGGTCATGTTTTCCCTTTGTTCTGTTCAACGCTAAATAAAGTCTGTAAATTATGCTCTCTTCTGCGGTGCAAGCTTTCTGGCTGTGGTTTCTGCTGATAAAGAACAGTGTGCACAAGCCTGGAATGTGGCAATCTATTTCTGAGGCTTTGTGTCGCTAACTGCTGGATCTGCCTGGCTACGGGAGATCGATGGACGTTCGGCAGCCGGCTTGGGGCCATGATGGACAATATCTCCCTGGCAGTTTCCCAACAACAAGGTTTCGGGCCCAGATTCACAGCACCTACAGGAGAGTAAAGCTGCAACAGACTGCGTTTGAGAGGTATGAAGTGGGAAAAGCGAAAGAAAGGGAGGCTTTTCTGTTTTACCTCGGACGGAGCCTTTGAACTCCGGCAAGGCTTAATTGGCCTGGGAGCCGAGCCAAAAGGCATCGTGATTAATGGCTGCCAAGATAAGGAGTCTCTGCAGTTAAAAACGACTCACGGCTAAAGCAGAAAGCTGGAAATGGAGTTTTTCCAAGCTTCTGAGGCAAATGCTGAATGCCTTAAGTTACATGGGCAGAATTATGAAACCTGGGCAAAATGGTGTGAGAGTTTGCTGCGTCAGTTTAGGGTGTGGCATACCGTGAGTGAGGCCCCCCCAGTTCCTCTGACAGAGAGATGGAAAGCCGATGATTCGAAGGCGATTGACGTAATAGTCTTATCCGTATCTCTTGAGGAAATTAAGACGCTGGCTGGCAACACCACTGCACGTGGAATGTGGTATGCTTTGATGAAAGCTCACAAGTCAGTCATCCCAGCCCAGAGTTTGACTGCATCGGAGGTCCTGGCTGTTTCCCAGAATGCGAGTGAATGCAGGGATGCTGAGGGCACCGGTTGCAAGCTGCAGGGGGAGCAGACTGTGATGTCATCCCAGGCAGCATTCCAGCCTCCAGAGGGAGCCAAGGAGTCGGCAGCTGAGAGCTCTGTTTCTCGTGAGAACCAAGGTCATCGCCTTTGCAGAGGCCGGAAAGGCAAAGGTAAACAGGCGTCTGCAGATGGCCCGAAGCAGAAGGGGGGTGAAGAGCCCGCGCCAGTGGAAAACAAGGCTTTGTTAGCTGGCACTGCTTCACCAAAGGCTAAAGGCACGTCTGCTGACCAGGAGCAGGGGGGCAAGCTGCAAAAGCCCACGTCAGTGGAAGACAAGGCTATGTCTGCTGGCACAGCTTCACCAAAGGTTAAAGGCACGTCTGCTGGCCAGGAGCAGCAGGGGGGCAAGCTGCAAAAGCCCAAGTCAGTGGAAAACAAGGGTTTGCTTGCTGTAAAGACTGCTCCAACAGCCAAAGGCAGGTTTATTATCGATTCAGGTGCCAGCCGCCATATTTCGAAGGATCGCCACCTGTTTATCTCCTTCAAGCCTCAGGAAGGTGAGATCCACCTGGCTGATGGAAGGACGTTGCAAATTGCAGGAGAAGGGACTGTGAAACTTGCAAGTCTGCATACAACCATCAGTAATGTTCTGTATGTTCCTGGAGCTGCAAGCAATTTGTTGAGCGTCCCGCAGCTTACTGGACGTGGTTTTCAGATTTCCTTCAAGAGGAGCGTCTGTGTCATCAGTAAAGGCAAAGAGGACTATTTGCATGCAAAGTTTATGGATGGTTTGTTCCATATAACTTATGAGGACACTGCTGTTGTATCTAATGCTGATTCTTGTTGTGTTGCACAAACTAACAAAGTTCTTCATGCAGGTTGCATTCATGAAGCGCATCGAAGGTTTGGTCACCTCTCTTGGAAGGCACTGGCCAAGATGCCAGAGGTGGTTGAGGGTTTGAACATCAAACCCTGTAAATTTCACATGAAGTGTGTATCTTGTGCAGAGAACAAGGTGAAGGTTGCTCCAAAAGGCAAAGAGTCTAGCAGGCAGGCTTCCAAGCCCTACCAGCTAGTGCACGCAGACCTGGTTGGGCCACTTACGCCCTCTTTAGGAGGAGCAAGGTTCTTCATGGTTCTAATTGATTCTTTTTCTAGGTACATTCATGTGTTTTTGCTCGAACAGAAATCGCAAGCGTTTCCGAAGTTTAAAGCATTCTGTGCTTGGTTGGAGAATGCTCACGGTAAACGTATTTCCTGTCTGTTTACCGATCGGGGCGGGGAATTCACTTCTCAGCAGTTTGAAGCTTTCCTGACTGAGAAGGGAATCCAGCATGACATGTCAACCCCCAGATCACCATGGATGAATGGGCTTGCGGAGAGAGCAAATCAGACATTGCTGCAAGGAATGAAAACCTTGTTGCATGATGCCAATCTTCCTGATAAGTTTTGGGGGGAGGCTTTGGGGAATCTGGTTTACTCCGTTAATCGCAGATTGTCATCACCCATTGGTTGTACCCCCTATGAGAAGATGTTTGGCAAGAAACCCAACACCAAACACATGAGAATTTTTGGTTCTGACATGTGGGTACGCACCCCACAAACCAACAAGCTTGGGAAGCGTGGGGCACATGGTTTGTTCATGGGGTACGAAAAAGGTGCATACAGGGTATGGATGACTGACTCTAAATCCATAAAGTTCACAAGGAGTGTTGAGTACAATCCTAAGTGGGGGGAAAATGTGGGAATTTTCCAGAGTTACCCAGAGGAGGATGAAGGTGATGTCAAGCAAGCAGCTAAAGCTGAGGAAGCTGCTGAGGATGATGATGATGAGGATGATGATGATGATGATGATCAGAGTTCGGATTCCAGTTCAGTGGGCGGCGCTGCTGCTGATGTCAGTGAGAGTGATGACACAGCAGACTACAAGAGTGCAAAGGCCTCAGTCAGACCATCTGATGCGTCTGACAATGAACTGGAAGAACCACTGTTCACCATTGGTCATTTTTCTCCTAAGAAAGAGGAGATGAGTCCAGAAGACTTGCGTCTAGTACGTAGGTCTGAAAGGGCGACCAAAGGCAGACCTCCTAAGAGATTTGCTGATGAGTTTGCTAAGACTGCAACTGCTGTTCTTAGTAGCTCAGAGAAGGTGTGGGAACCTTCAAGCTTCAAAGAGGTTCAGGAGTTAACCTCTAAAGATGCTGAGCCTTGGCTTAATGCCATGAAGGCTGAAGTTGATTCCTTGAACAGGAACCAAACTTGGGAGCTGGTACCGGTAGTCCCAGGAATGAGACTGGTTGGCAGCAAATGGGTCTTCAAGGCCAAGACAGACCAGAATGGCAAGGTTGTCAGACACAAAGCCAGATTGGTTGCCAGAGGTTTTTCACAGGTACCAGGACAGGATTACCACGAGACCTACTCACCCACCGTCAAATATGAGAGCATTCGGCTGATGCTCAAGATCGCTGCGGAGGAGAAACTGCATGTTTCCCATCATGACATTAATACAGCTTTTTTGTACGGGATTTTGAACGAGGAGCTGTTTATGCTTCCACCTGACGGGATGCAGATACAGAAGGGAATTGTCTGTAAACTGCGGAAATCCTTATATGGTCTCAAGCAGAGTGCTAGGTGTTGGAACACAAAACTCACTGAAACGTTGCTTTCTCTAGGTTTTCACCAGGGCAAAGCTGATCCATGTGTGTTTGTCAAGGAGGAGGGGCAAAACAAACTGTATTGTTTATGTTTTGTTGATGATCTTCTGATGTTTTGGAAGAATCAGGCTTTCTATCAAAGCACCCTAGCTCAGCTGAAGGAGCACTTTGACATGAAGGATCTTGGTGAGGTATCCAACTATCTTTCTCTGCAGGTGGAGAAGGACCAAGCAGGTAATTTTCTGGTACACCAAACACAGAAAATTGCTGATGTGTTAACCAGGTTGAATTTGGTTGATGCAAACCCAGCAGACACACCGATGGTGACAGGTTACCAGGTAGACAGTACTGCTGAAGCGTTTTCTGACACAACGCTATACAGATGCGTTCTAGGCAAGCTGAATTTCATTGCCAGATGTTCAAGACCTGACATAGCTGTAAGCTGTAATCTGCTTAGCAGACATGCCAACAATCCTACGGTTCAGGATTGGAAAGCTCTGAAGCGCATAGCCCGCTATTTGAAAGGGACTATGCACTACAGGCTGAGGTTCACCAGTCAGAAGACTGGAGGTCTTGAAATCTTTGCAGATGCAAGTTTTGGAAGTGACACCACAGATGGTACAAGCACTTCTGGAGTATGCTACATGTACAACCACTGCCTGTTTGACTGGTTGTGCAAGAAGCAAACAACAGTGAGCCTGAGTTCCTGTGAAGCAGAACTCAATGCTCTGTCATTTTCACTCATGGATTGTGAATGGTTGATGCAACTGTTTAAGGACATCGGGGTTTCTGTGAAATGTCCTATACAAGTGTATCAAGACAATAGATCGTGTTTGGCTTTGCTGAACTCCGAGAGTTGCAAGCAAAGAACCAAGTACTTGCAGATTAAGCTACATCGTGCAAGAGAGTGTATTCAAAAGGGACTGATTCGGGTGTCCTACATGGCAGGAAATGAAATTCCTGCTGATCTGTTGTCTAAGGTTGTTAACAAAGAACAGCTTAAGGTTTATGTACAAAGGTTGCAATTGAGTGAACCACAGGTACAACAGGTTACACGGAAAGGGGGAGGATGTTAGGATATTTCCGTTCCACCTTAAGAGAGAGCAGGCTTGTGAGTCCCAGAGTCTGCGTATTTCCTGTTGAGGATGTTTATGTTTGCTGTTTCCTTTCGATTTCAGTCGGTCGGAGTCACTGACTCAGAACGGTCATGTTTTCCCTTTGTTCTGTTCAACGCTAAATAAAGTCTGTAAATTATGCTCTCTTCTGCGGTGCAAGCTTTCTGGCTGTGGTTTCTGCTGATAAAGAACAGTGTGCACAAGCCTGGAATGTGGCAATCTATTTCTGAGGCTTTGTGTCGCTAACTGCTGGATCTGCCTGGCTACGGGAGATCGATGGACGTTCGGCAGCCGGCTTGGGGCCATGATGGACAATATCTCCCTGGCAGTTTCCCAACACTTTGTGCCTGCTCAGTCTGTGTTAATGGGCAACTTCAAGCCCCCTGCTTGCCTATCTTTAAACAGGACTTGAACCAGACAGCCTTTCAAATAGAGGTTGCCACGCCTTCTAATGGGAGACTTGCCCATATAAGACCACTTTGCACATGACAACCTTGCAATAAAAAGCCCCCCAACCTTATTTATTTATTTATTTATTTATTTAGGGTATTGATACGCCACTTCATATACATAATTCCTAAGCAGCTGAAACATGTGTTTTCTACTTATCTAGCTGTGTCTTTTAATAAATAATTATACAATGTATAATTATACAATGCTACAACGTACAAAAGACTGAAACTTTGAAAAATTGCTTGTAGAAAGTCACATTCAGATAATGGGCCTGTGTGTGTGAGAGAGAGAGAGAGAGGGAGAGAGAGGATTGTGTGAGTGAAGGATTGAAGCACAGAGCAAATCCAAGTGGTGAAATACCACAGGGGGAAATCGTTATGGAACCCACGCTTCATTATTTATGCTTCTGTTATGATGAAGTATTTAGGATCTTGCACATTGGGGGAAAGTATTTTCATTTATCTGTAAGGGCATGACTTGATTTGTACAATTGCATACTCCATTTGCTTCCTTTATTCAATTTCTGCTCAGATTGCATAACTGCAAACGACTTGTCCCATGAAAGGAAGTAGGGTTGCCTCCAGTTATGCAGGTTGGCTTTGGGCAAGGTGCCCAGAATCACCCCTCATGTCCTCCTTGCCACTGTCACTGCTGCTACCCCTTCTCTTGTCATCTCCCTTTGTGCCCAATCCACACAACAGAGGGGGGCTGGCCCAAAGTCACTCAGAAGGTTTCATGGCCAAAGGTGACCAGGATAGAAAAATTACACTTTTATGGCAGGCACAAATTGTGGCCTCCTTCAGCAGTCTTTGTCAAAATCCAAATGGGCAAAGAAGCAAAAAACAACAGAAACCCCGTGTCTCACTAGAGGTGCCATATCTTACTCAGGGCTTACAAGCATTTCTGTGAGGAAACAGAAAGAGCGGCCTGCACTATAGTTACCTTTCCAGAATTAGTTAATGGAGGAGAAAGAAGTCATGAATTTCAGGGGCTTTTGCCCCTGACAAATTTCATCAGCGGAACAATTTAGAAGCAAACATCAGGCAAATAGCTCTGCCCCGTTCTGTCAGAAGAAATTAGTGTCGGAGGGTCTAATTCTCCACTCCATTACACCAGATTTTTATGCTGGTGTAATTTCATTTGCCTCAAGTGACTTCTGCCAGTGTAAACCTGGTGTGACTGAATGGAGAATTAGGTCCTGGTTCTTGTTATCAAATACATACCAAGCCTGAGAGTTTAGAGTTGCCTTTCCATTCCCATCCTTCTGCTTTTAACAGCCGCCTGGCAGGTAGAACTGTAGCAGGTGAAACTTCATGGGGACAGCCATGAAGTGATGGGAAAAGCTTCACCCAGTACACCCACACAGAGCAGGGGAGGGTCAATCTACACAATGCACTTAATGCATAGTGTGCAGCTGTGTCTCTTATTTTTCTTATTACATGTGCAGAGTGGGTGACGGTTACCAGGATTGCAATGCAGAGGACTGGGAGATTTACCCAATGACAGACCTCAGGGTCTCAAATTTCAGTGGCGCCCAGTACAACACCAAACTCCATTCTAAATCATAGTTGTGGCATCCCCTATGGCGCGCCCGAGGCTCTGTGCCCAGTGCAACTGAAGCAGTTGCGCTTCCCTAAATCTCCCTGTGTTTATCTCTTCCATCCCCAGATGTGTGTCCTCTCCAAAAATTGCTCCTTCTCCCTCTGCAATATGTGCCAAAGGGAACTTTTAAACTATGTTTTTGTGATTTTTTAATAGGTTTGGGTGGTTGTTGTCATTGCATTTTTTAAAACTCAGTTGTGTAAATCATGTTGGGACTTTTTTTAATGTAGGAAGCAATATATATATATTTAATAAACCTAATCAGAAGTGGCTCACCAGGTAAGGCAGAGCCACTAGACCAGCCATGGCCAAACTTGGCCCTCCAGCTGTTTTGAGACTACAACTCCCATAATCCCTGACCGCTGCTCCTGTTAGCTAGGGATGATGGGAGTTGTAGTCTTAATAATAATAATAATAATAATAATAATAATAATAATAATAATTAATAATAATAATAAATTTTATTTATATCCCGCCTTCCCCAGCCGAAGCCGGGCTCAGGGTGGCTAACACCAATAAAACAGTACAAAAGTACAACACAAACAACACTCTAAAATCATTCGTTATAAAATTAATTCAATTAATTCAAAACAGCTGGAGGGCCAAGTTTGGCCATACCTGCACTAAACAGAGGCAGAGCTAGCTGCTCTGGCACCCGGAGCCATAGCTGTCAACTTCTCCCTTTTCTTGCAAGGAATCCTATTTGGAATAAGGGAATTTCCCTTAAAAAAAGGGAAACGCTGACAATATGGTCAATATGGTGCTTCTGCACTTTTAAGTACACTTTACCCCACCTCCACACAGTAAGCTACAGCAACCCACCTGGTAGGAAGCTAGTGTAGAGGCTCTGCCTCATCCAACCAAATCTCACCCAACTAAATATCATAGGCTGCAAACACACTCTAAATGTAAAGCACCCAAAAAAGAACCCTGAGAACTGTAGTTACTCCTTTCAGAGCTGCAATTCCCATCACCTTTAACAACCTGCAGCTCCCAGGATTCTTGGTGTGTGTGTGGAGGGAGGGTAATGTGTTTTAAATGTGCACACACACCATAAGTGCATACAGCCATAGCCTCATGGGGAGAGGGGGAGGTGAGGGGTAGCAGCTGGGAAGGGATAAAACGCCCTTCCCCATTCACTGCAATCTCAATAACGATCAACCCCCTGACAGCTGTAATTAATTTAAGAAAAACAAGAGACATCTCTGCACACTCTGCATTCAGCATAATGCTTAGTCTGACCCTCGGGCAGAAAAGGAAGGCAGCCTTTAGCAGAGTTAGACACACTTAAGCCCCCTGATTTCAATGGCTTTGGCTTAAGCACACAGAACTGCTGGATTATGTCCTCTCGGTGCAAGCCTGTGTTTACTCAGAATTCAAGGGGAATCGTTTCCTCCTGAGTGTGTTTGGGATGGCAGCTCAACAGTGAATTGCTTTGCACAACCCCAGTAACGCAAACTGATTGGGAAGGAGCAAAGCAGCTTTGAGTTCCTCTCCAGAAGGCTGCAACTTCACATGTCTTGCTAAGTCATCTTTAGGGTTACCATGTTGTGGGAACCAGCTTTTTTTTATTTAAAAATTAGAAAAGTAGAACTGTCTAAGAGCCTTTGGGGGGGGGTGAGAGGGAGAGGTGGGGGAAGATGCCCTCTACTAGGTACTGTATACAAATTCTTTGTGACTTACATACGAAGATAAGATGAGCCTGCTGGGTCAAGCCCAAAGGCTCATCTAGTTCAGCATCCTCTTTTTACAGTGGCCGACCAGATGCCTGTGAGAAGCCTGCAAGATGGACATGAGCACAACAGCACCCTGCCCACCTGCCGTCCCCAGCAACTGGTATTCAGAGGCATCTAGTTTCCAGAAAGTCCAATATTATGCATGTTTACTCAGACAGATATTCTGCTGCATTCGGTGAGGCTTAAACCAAACTACGGCCACAAAGGACTGTAGCCTTAAAATACAGTGGACGCTCGGGTTGCGAACATGATCCATGCGGGATGCACGTTCACAACCCGTGCATGCGCATGCGCGGTTGCTGAAACCCGGAAGTAACCCGTTCCGGTACTTCTGGGTTTTGGCGGTCTGCAACCCCAAAAAACGCAACCTGAAATGGCTGTAACCCGAGGTACAGTGGTGCCTCGCAAGACGAAAAGAATCCGTTCTGTGATTCTCTTCGTCTAGCGGTTTTTTTGTCTTGCGAAGCAACCCCATTAGTGGCTAAGCGGATTAGCGCTATTAGCGGTTTAGCGGCTTAGCGGCTATTAAAGGCTTAGCCACTAAGCTGTTAAAAGGCTATTAACGGCTTAGCAGCTTTGAAAAAGGGGGGGGGAGCGGGGGGAAAACGCAAGACTTGCAAGATGTTTTCGTCTTGCAAAGCAAGCCCATAGGGAAAATCGTCTTGCGAAGCAGCTCAAAAACGGAAAACCCTTTCGTCTAGCGGGTTTTCCGTCTTGCGAGGCATTCGTCTTGCGGGCCACCACTGTATGACGGTAATGCCAAGCAGCCTTGAGACCTATGCCTCACATACCAAAAAAATAAATAAAATGGCAGCATCACTGTAGCAATGGCATATTCTGCGTTTTTGCATCTTACTTGCGTTCTAAGAAGTATATTTTGCACTGCCAACTCCCCCCCCCCTCTCTTACCATGCTGCTCCTTTAAGGGAAAAAATGGAGAGAGAAAAGATGATAACGCTGCAATGGCGCTGCTAATCATCTATATAGCTGCTGAAGATGCACCCGATTTTATGTTTGCTAAAGGGGCCGTTTTTCTTCTCCCATTTTGCACATTTTGCTTTCGACTGCACAAAACTTTAATAAAAATGGTTCCCCAGGAGGGGGCTTTCTTCAGCATTCTCAGCAAAGGCTGTGCATGTTGCAAAAAGGGGAGGGGGTCCCGTCCAACAGTTCGCCCAGCTGTCTTAGCTAAGTAATTAGCCTAATAGCAATTTGGAAGGTTGCTGCCTATTAGGCATTGTGCTTCTTTGATTCCAAGCGAAGTGTGAATCCAATGACTGACATTTCAGAAATGTGTGGGGAAAACCATAATCACCCAGCATCTGCCTTCTGTGTGCTTTTTTAAAAAAAATAAATAAATTCAGGAAGCGTCCTTTTTTGTTTTTCAAATCACTTGCCTTTCAGCAAAGCAGGGCAGCCAGCAAAGGGGTGGGTGTGAATCAGACACAATGCAAATGTGGCACAATGCAGCACAATGTGTGCGAAGTCCGCACACCAGAGTGTCCCTCCAACTAGCACTTTGGCTTTGCCCCTTGTGCGGTTGACTTCAACTCCAAAATAAATTCTTATTCTGCTATTGTAGTGACTCCTAGTTTTTGGCATTTAGACACGGGCTCTGTGGGACAGGTAGGATATAAGAGGTATGCAGGATGGCACGAAAGGTTTGATTGGTTTTATCCAAAGGAAATGTTTTTAAATAAAGTAGGCATAACTTTAAAAATACTAGAGGAAGTAATTCCTTTTTTCATGGGGTAAAGCAGAACTAAAGAAAGCAAATGGCTCTGTTAAGAGCCAACCGAAATAAGCTAGTACGTTTATGTTATTCTGCTTTTCTCTGCCTCTGTGGAGATAAGACTAGAATAAAAATTTGTTTTAATTGTCATGTCAACCCTGTGAGGTAGGTCAGGCTGAACTTGGCCTAAGTCTAGACAGTGAACAGTTTCCTCCAGATTGTTGGTATATGGAGGGATGAGTTCAAGTGCATACCAGGAAATTTAGGTTAGTCCAATTGAAGTGAATTAAAGTGTTCTGTCGGCCTTGCACAAAAATACCCATTAAAAATAAACTGATCCTTGTAGTTATAAAAATAATGGGGAAATGCACCAGAAAGTGTGAAATGAATTGATAATGGGAGAATATGCAAACACTGTGCAAACAAATCTGAATGAATGCTCAATAAATAGGTCATTGGGATGAGTCCTGTATGATTAATCCTTTTAACCTCCCATAACTTTTTCATCCTAGCCCAAAACATCAGTCTTCTGATCATCCTCTTCCTTCCTCCCTTCCTCCCTTCCTCCCCCCTCCCTTCCTTAGTTGTGTAACAGCAGAACTATGTGGATTCTCAGGCTTTTTGTATTCCAGCTGAAATAGCAAGCTTCTTCCTACTATGAACTGCCTATATAGTGGTACCTCGGGTTAAGTACTTAATTTGTTCCGGAGGTCCATTCTTAACCTGAAACTGTTCTTAACCTGAAGCACCACTTAAGCTAATGGGGCCTCCTGCTGCTGCCATGCCGCCAGAGCATGCCAGAGCATGATTTCTGTTCTTATACTGAAGCAAAGTTCTTAACCTGAAGCACTATTTCTGGGTTAGTGGAGTCTGTAACCTGAAGTGTATGTAACCCAAGGTACCATTGTATATATATCACCCCATTCCTCCATAGCTTCAATGTAAACAAGTGCAAATAGATGTATATTGGAGCAAAAAGTTTTAATTTTACAGACACAATCATGGGGTCTGAATTGGAGGTGATGGACCAGGAGCGAGGCCTTGGGGTCAGAGTAGATCCCTTGATGAAGATGTTGACCCAGTGTGCAGTGGCCGTGAAGAAGGCAAAATCCATGCTAGAGATCATTGGGAAAGGAATTGAAAACAGAACTGCCGATAATAATGTCGTTATACAAATATATAATGAAACCACATTTGGAGTACTGTTTACAGTTCTGGTCTCCTCACCTCAAAAAGGAACTTGTAGAGATGGGAAAGGTTTAGAAAAGGGCCACCAAAATAACTGAGGGGATGGAGCGTGAAAAGTTGCAGCATTTGGGACTTTTTAGCTTAGGGAAAAGGTGACTAAGAGGTGACATGGTAGATGTTTACAAAATTATGCATTGTGTGGAGAAAGAAGATAGAGAAAAGGTTTTTTTTCTCCTTCTCTTATAGTACTAGAACTCATTGATACCCAATGAATGTTGGACGATTTAGGACCACTAAAACAAAGTACTTTTTCTCACAGTGCGTAGTTAAACTATGGAATTTACTCTACCAAGAGGCAGAGATGGCCACCAGCTTGGATGGGTTTAAAAGAGGATTAGACAAATTCTTGGGGGCGGGGGGGGGGGAAAAGAGCCATCAATGTCTACTAGTCATGATGGCTATGCTCCACCTCCATAGTTAGAAGCAGCAATGCTTCTGAATATCAGTTGCTGGAAAACACAGGAGGGGGGAGAGGGCTCATGTGCCATATTCTGCTCGCTGGCTTTCTATAGGCATCTGATTTGCTACTGTGGGAACAGGTTGCTGGACTAGATGAGCCATTGGCCTGGTCCAGCCGGGCTCTCAAGGTGTATAGCACCCAAGGTGGCAGACACAGTTCTTCCAATCTACTCCATTTTGTCCTCACAGGGTTGGGGCAAGGCAGAGTATGTGGCCCAAAGCCACCTTGTGAGCTCTGTGGCTGTGTGGCAATTTGAATGTGTATTTCCCCAATCCTAGTCAACACTCTAATCACTATACCACACTGGGCAGGCTTATACATACTGTTGCAGCATGGTGGGAACATTCTGTGTGATCCACTCAAGCTATGCGATTTTCTGTTGCGGATATTACTACTGCACCATGAAGCAGCAGCCCACTCTGTGTGGCATATATGAGCTGGGCCTCAAATTGCATCTATAGAAAACAAAGCTCTTCCCCGTTTATGCATTCAGCAGGATTAAGAGGGTAGACTCTTTTTCTGCACTGTATGGTTGAAGGTGAGGGTTTGAAGGTTTGGATGCTACTCCTTCCAACCTAAATACCTTCTTGCACATAGGAAAGCAGCATGCTCAGACTTCTCAGAGCCAGACATGTGTTTAAAAGCATTATCTGCCACAATGGAAAAAGGGGTAGCCTCTGTTTTTATCAGCAGAAGGTGTGCCTGTCTGAAGAGTGTGAAACTTACACACACACACACACACACACACACACACACACACACACAGAACCTCCCTGTAGTCTGTCTTCATTCTCCATTCAAGGGCTGTGCTTGGAAGAAGGGCTTGTGGGAAAGTGGAGCACCTTCTCCCATGCACTCATCTGCTGGTAAAAACTGCCCACCACCTCCTTTTTTGGGACTGGGGTGAATCCATGTTTTGACACACTGATCTGCCACCATCACATTTAGTTTGGTCTTCCCTTGCATGTTACTTTTCTGTGTTCATGATGCATTTGTTTTTTCCTTCCCATGAGACAATATTTTAAATCAGCTTATCATGGAACTTGACTGATGTTACCACCATGGCAAATCACGGGTACATTCCTTGTGCAGTTAACATCCACACAAGTTGGTCAAACCACACGTGGTTAGCGTGAGCAGTTTTGAGAGCACCAGTCACTCATTTCACTGATTCCATCAAAAGCACTCAATATGGGATTGGCACCTTTCAAATTCAGTGTGATTGGCACCAAACAAAACAAAGAGTGCTGTCAGGGCATGCATATTAGGACCTGTAGATCAGGAGTAGTACAACCAACTCCAAGAATAAGCAGCTCCACAGAATACGACACTGGCTCTGGTCCAATTTGTTTTCACACCTAACTTGGCTAAGCTGTCCCTGGTGAATATAAAGGCTGCTCTGTTGCTATATTTTTAGACCATAAGACTTTAAGCAGGAAAAGTGCAAGTGTGACTATGAGTCATTTCACACACACACTTGCATTTTTATAGATACTTTTCATGATATGAATGAATACTGTAGGCAGGACATCCAATGATTAATCATCCATTGAAAACTAAGCACCATGTAACAATCCGTATAAGTTTTCTACATGGTTGCAAGATAAGCTGAGAGCTCCACTGTCATTCCCACCTCTTGAGGCAGAAATATGGAGCCCAGAAAACATATACAGTATAGATGTGGGTAGTAAGGCATGAATATAAGCAACATGGTGGTGGCAAATGTATAAATAGCACTGTGGTGTTTGCTTTTCAATTATTTTCAGATGTTTGGGGGGGGGGAGAGGTTACATTAAACGTAACTATGAAAAAAACGTTAATGGAAAATAATGTTCTGTTTGTGTCTCATAAAAGTGCTGGACAACAGCCACAATGCATGTATTAAATCTACTAAATTGCAGCTAGGTTGTTCTTGTTCTCAATTTGATTTGAAGCTGGGGGTTTTTTGGGGGGTGGGGAGGAAAGAAATGCATAAAAATGCAGCATTTCTCAAGAAACAACAGGATAGATATTGATTGTGGCTAATGTTGTATGCACCAGCAGTGGGAACACCCTGGTTACAGAGTAAATGGGAATAGGCACACAAACTACAGTTCCAAGGATTCTTTGGGAGAAGCCATGATATCAACGTACGGTAGTGTTTTAAATGGATGGTGTGGATGTGAGCAGTGTTCAGCCCAGCAGAAATGATCTGGGTTGTTAACAGAATATGCTAAATAGTATACTTCAGAGGCATGGTGATCCAAATTGACATGGGAGGGTGATGGGGACAAGCAGAAAATAAACTAAGGATATCATAGGCCACCGTAACTTCTTACTGTAATAGTCACTGTTGAAAATGTTGTACAGGGAGGACAAGAGGCTGATGTGTGGAACGAACAATCCTTCTGGTCTCAGAATGGCCAGTTCTTTACTGCTGGTCCTCACAATTTTGCACTCATTCATGGTACAGTTTGGTTCCTATGGCCATCACACTTACTTCTGCATTTGGAACAAAGCGGTTGTTCTCCACATTCAGTTACGGGTGACTGTCAGCTGTACATTTAAAAATAGCAAACAAAAACTTGGTGCCGTGGCAAGTCAGCGTGTCATTCTCATGCTGGGACTTGCCCACAGCTATGCTGCAATGTTTGAGTTTCCTTTAAGCGCAGCGGAAAGAGCAAAAGGGAGCTGTCCCTATTCCAGCCCCCTTGCACGACCCTCTATGAAGAACATAGGGCAATTTCTCACTGGTTGCCAGGCATCAGCTTATGTTCTTAACATTTAGCATGTAAGTACCTAAGAAAAGCCTGCTGGATCAGGCCAATGGCCCACCTTGTTCAGCATCCTGTTCTCAAAGTGATCAACCAGACATCTTTGGCAAACTTGTGAGCAGGACCTGAGCAAAAGTTCAAACACTTTGGAATGACCTGGCTGTTGGCATTGGGTAGGCACCTTCACGGTACTCTTTTCAGGACCCGCTAGAAACATTTTTTCAGGACCAGACCATCCATGGGGCAAGGGGAGACGACTGTCTTAGGTGGTAGCATCCACAAGAACGGCAGATCTGTCTTCAAGGAATGCATCACTTGCTGCTGCAACTGCTTTGATGGCAGCGATGGCTGTGGTGTGCTCCTTCGGGGCTGGATCTTCTGCCTCCTACAGCAGCCTCTTGGCAAATAGGAGGTGCTCCTTGTCCCCAATGTAGATCTTTATCCCTGCCCCCTTGTTCCTGATGTAGATATTCACTCACCCCTGGCAGGAAGAGGCACCATTTTGTGCTTTGCCTCAGGTGCCAAACTGTATTGGTCCCGCCCTGCATTTTTGTTTAGGCAAGCCTACCCAGATATGTAGAATGTAAGTGTCAATAGTATACAACAGTACAGTGGTACCTCAGGTTAAGTACTTAATTCGTTCCAGAGGTCCATACTTAACCTGAAACTGTTCTTAACTGGAAGCACCACTTTAGCTAATGGGGCCTCCTGCTGCTGCTGCGCCGCTGGAGCACAATTTCTGTTCTCATCCTGAAGCAAAGTTCTTAACCTGAAGCACTATTTCTGGGTTAGCGGAGTCTGTAACCTGAAGCGCATGTAACCTGAAATGTATGCAACCCGAGGTACCACTGTATTCCGTTTGATGGGTGTTGCGTCCGATGGATGCAAGACTGCAGCCTTAAGCTCATTACTCTGGCAACCAGTGGTCTGTGGCACTCTTTCCTGGGTCACCGGAGTATTTTAATTTGATAGAAATATTTTAAATAAACAAATTGCGAGACGCTCATGTGATAAGGATGAGATCCTTCCATGCAGAGGTTCTCACGCTGTCATAGCAATGCAGGAAGGAGTGATAGTGCATCTGCTCCCATAGTGCCAGAGTAACATAAATGTTGATCTCTATCCTCAGCTTATCAGTTACCTACTTTGCAGGATTCTTGAAAGGTTTCTGTTGAGACAGATGACACTGCAAAGTGCCTTGAACACTGTTAAGTGCTATATAAATGCGAAGTGTTCTTAATAAAGTCATTGTTTAAGTAAATAGTCTCTGAGGGGCTCCTCTGGTGCTTATCCTGTAAAACCACACTGCGTCTGGTTGCTGAAGCACATACACACACAAAATTATCTATTATCAGGACTGTTACAATCTTCAGATAGAAATGACCTTGAGAGGTCACCCCCCTTTTGTCATGACAATGTATTTATTTATTTGCAAAATATTATATTTCTTTTCTATCTCAAGAATGCCCACCGTGCTATGAATGTACAACAGAACTTTTCACCTCCAGGTTTCATGAAGACTATTAATGCTTTAAACCCATTTGAAGAACTGTCATTGCTAAACTGGAGTTATTGTGCAAGATCTGAACATTCACATTTCCTCCCTTTGAATGCAGGACAATAAATCTCCCCTCCCTGTGTGCAGATGGTAAGGCTATGACCCAAAAGGAGAATGAGGCTTGCTCATCAAACTGCTCTGACAGTGTAAGTTCCCTTCATTTCAATGGACTGAGTGCCAGTGGAGTGCTTCAAGGATTGAGAAGTTTGCTTTTTATTTATTTTTTTGAAATCCTGGAGGGGAAAGGGGCTTGAAAGAAATTGAGCAATGATGAGCTATAATTTTCAGCATTTTTATTGTTTTTCTTCTAGTAACACACCATAAATTGAACAAATTGGGAAATGTGAAACAAAGAGCCAGCTGTTTATGCATTATATCACTTGTAGGTCCAGAGAGGTTTAGTGATTGTAACTGAGGTCCTGTTGTTCCAGGATGCTGTTTGGGAGATGAGGAGGAGGACCAGGGCCGTCCGTCTGGTTCCATTGTAACTAAACCACTGCAAGTGATCTAAAGGATCAGATTGCATTGGAAAAAGGAACTACACGCTCTCTCTTTTGTGATGCTTTCTCTTAGATGCTGTTTTTAGCAGCCCCGTGCATGATTTGCCTAAACATGGGGGTAATTGAAGAACTGGAAGCTTGTGGGTTTCATTATGGGGAGGGGGTCCCCATCTCTATAATAATTTGAGCACTTGAATTGACTTTAAAATGCCTGCTCTGGGCAGGCATATACATATTACTTTTGGGAGCTGTGGGTGAGGGGGAAATTTGTAATGGAGGAAGAAGGCTTAATCCTTCCTGTAGCCGCTGATTTTCTGCTGCAAGTGATCTACCATGGTTGTTCCCCACCCCCCAACCACTGCAAACTCCCACATGCAGTGTCATGAGGCAGACATACATGAGGATGGGAAGGGGCACCCTGGGTTTAAAAAGTTGCATTGCAGGCCAGTGATAGCTCAGGTTTGTTCTCAATTCGTGAAGTCATTAAACTGGATTAATCCCCATAATCTGAGCTAAATTTGGGGATGGTGTGTACACAGCTATTTCTTCTCATTTGGACTAGCTTTCCTGCTTAATCCCTTCAGACCTTCTTGGGGTTAATTCCCAGCTCAGAATTGCGCTAATGAAACAGCTATTGACAATGTTAAACTAACACAGAATATTAATACCATGTGGTTGCCTGGAAGGAATCACGTTTTGAAATTTCAGCTATGGTTTTGCGGCAGAACAATGATTTGCAACACATATTGCCTAAGTTATAAACCATCTGGACACAAGTATCTGTTCTGTGAAGCTTCTTTATTATCATCGTCGGATCAGTTAACATGCAGCTCACTGCCTCCTGTGAAAAGGGACATTTGGTAGAGCCCATTGCTAGATATTTTGATCACATGGATGGCGAAGGCTATTTTGCATGCTACTAAATTTGGCAGATATGCGACTGATAACACTATATACATGGTGGAAAAAAAATATGGGGCATTTATAGGATATATTGTGGGTACCCACAGTGGATGTGGGGCTGCTAGCGTTTTCTGGAGCAACTCTAGTGCTGTTGATATTTACATAGCATTTCCACACCAGGTAAATATTCAGCTACTGAAATTCTACCTACCAGACACAGGATCCAGATTGGGGTGGGAATGGTAACCCTAGGCACCCCTGCTAATTTTATGCAATATGAACTGAACAATTCGTGAATATAGCCAAGGCTCCCCCCCCTTCTTTTTCTTTTTTTGTAACAGTACTCAATGGCATGGAGTACCAGCATATCTATCTCTCTCTCTCTCTCTCTCTCTCTCTCTCTCTCTCTCTCTCTCTCTCTCTCTCTCTCTCTCTCCTGCCCATGGCTGACATTTGGGGCTGACACCCATGGCACTTTTATCAATATATGAGTACTAGCACCTCTTTTATCTTTACCCCAAAATGTACTGAATGTACATAGTGGCATTGCTGAAGGTTTAGTTCTGGAAATAACTGCCATGTACACTAAGGATAAGGCTTGCTCCCTAACCCTGGCAGGTCACAAGTTATGCAGGGTAGAGATAAATATAAACACTTTATATTGTTCTTGGTCACCCCATGGAGTGTGAGAAAGCTCTCAGTAGATGAATTTCCATTTTCAGGTAGTCCTTTTGCATTTGTATATTTTCCAATAAGAGAAAGGTCTTGTTAGCTCCTGTTAAGCATTCAGTGTCAAGAATCAACAGAATCTGATCTGTGTGTTTCGTTCCATCCCTCCTCCCCCATTCCATATGGTACCTAGAGTCTGCCATGTTTTTTTAATCCTCGCACAGGTTATAGAAATGCTTATAACTTCTTTCAGTCTGAAACAGCAACTTTTTCCAGGGTTTACCACAACAGAATGGGTGGTTTCCCTTTAGCAATTCCACTGGGCTACCCATAAACTTAAAAGATCAATAAGCAGGTTGTTCTGTTTGCAATGTGTGCTTTTTTTGCTGCTTCCCAGTTTGCTTGAGGATTGTGAGTGCTAGTTGTCGAATCTTATGCAGGTGGGGGTAAGTCTTCTCCGAAAGTCTTGGAAATCTTCTCTGAAATAACGGGGGCATCAGATCCAGAATCTATTCTGAAATTAATGGTTGTCCCACCAGTAGCTTATTCTTCTGTGAGGGTTAGTGTCTTTCCAGATTATAAAACTAGCCCTTTAAAGCTCCTGACGCTTTTTGCACCATCTGACTGGGTACGGCATTGAATGGCAAACTGGCCTGCTTTGGAACATTTCCCACATTATGCTCCTCTGGCTAGGCAAGGTATGCGCCTGCCAGGTATGCTTTCTAAAAGGGTGCCTCTTGTTGCTGCCAGGTGTTTTTTTAATGGCTGGACTGCCTTTTCTGGACTTTCCTTTTTCTGCTTTTGGAGAGACATGAAAAGTCAATTTTCCATTTTCAAAAGGGATGCTGCAACTGCTTCTACTGTTTCGTGAACTAGAAGTCACCATTTCCAGATCATTTGTCCCTCTTCTGGACTTTACTTAGATTGCCTTGTCTGCTCTAGTGCTTTGGGAAGGGTTAAGTCCTTTGCATAACAACAAGTTCTTCTTCATCAGCATCAAATCCACAGTTTGCAGTTTGTTCGCTTTCCTCATGAAAAAAAAAGTCCTTTCTTTTGGGGATGCAAGTGTGTGGCACAAGGCACAATCAATCTTAATTGTGCAACCTGAACTTGCCAATGTGACTGAATGCACTGAAGAATAGCAACAGTCTGAAAGTGACTTACAGTTGGGGGAGGAGGGAGTGGAATGAGCACACAATCCCTGCCACAATGTCTCTGCATGCATGGGTTCCTCATCAAACCTTTGCACATTCAGCCCAAATGTCTGAAGGGGTCTTCTACATGCTTAGAAGCCTCCACACAATTGTGAACCCTGCAGACACACCCTCTCCTTCCCCCTCCCCAGGCTTTAAGCCCTCTCATGTTCATGCAGATGCCTGAACAGGCCTCTGGTGGTGATTAACTATATAATGACTCTATCCACACATCTGGTTTGCTTGTAATGTAAAAGTTGGGAGGGGGGGTTCCTTTTCTGTTGTCTTGCTAGCATAAAAAAGTAATTTTCAAAGAATGTGAAAACACCAGTTTAGTGGTAAGCTCAAACACACACACAACACAGTGAAAGAAGAGATGAAGAATTCTGCCCAGACGGACAGCCAGAAATAATTTTTTTAATATAAAAGCTCAACTGAAATTAGATCACTTAGTGGTTATGTTGAAGACCAAGATATTCCAATGGAGAGACAGGCTTACCCTCAACACAACACAGTGGCGGGAGTGGTATAGCGGAATAGCAAAACATACATTTGGGATTATGTCATAGAGGGAGGAAAGACACATTAATCTAATCCAGCAGTGGGGTTTCTGTTTTGCCCAAACTTCAGCACACAAAACAGAACAGCCATTTGGGTATTTCTAGACAATTCTCCTTTCTCTCCCAAAGAGTATCGGGCCCCTTTCATCCCTCCAACTGGCTACCTCCTAGCAACCTAGCCATTGTTCTTATCCATTTTCCTCACAATGATTTTAATATAGCCACCATCATTGTGAACTATACCCACTGGGAGTTCTGACAAAGCCTGATTTAAGGGAGTCTCCCAGTGAAATTAAATCAGCATAGGAAACAGAGCTTCTTTCACTTAATTTCTGTTCTCATAATTAGCTTCCTTTGTACAGTTGCCCTCTATAGATTGTGTTTGTATATGTGTGTACATTATGTTCTGCCTCGTGTCACAGGTTCATTTTTTCCTTGACCCTTCAACGTCCAATTTAGCTGGATTCCCCCTTTCTAATAGAGTAGTTGCATTTTACCTTTCGGGGCACGTATGACTGTAAGTCAGTAAAACATGTGTTCCATGTTCTGTGAAAATTCCACCTGTCATGTGTACACATATTGGGGAGGAAGCTGCATTTGGCCACAGATTTTCAGTTCATATGCATTCAGACAAAGAACAGAAAAAAGAAAGACATATGCTGTAATTATGTATGATGGTGCAGGGGCCTCCCCTCCCCTTCACACACGTATGTAAAATGTTTGGAACATTCCTCAGGGCAGCTTTGCAGAGTTTGTGATGCAGCAAGTTGCGGTGCATTCTTTAGACAGCATTGATTATTACCTCACTTCAGAACGTGGTAAGCCAGCTCTACTGGAATTGAGGGCCCTTGTGCTTATTTTCCTGAGTGGACTCTTGGACACCTGCCCCCAAGTCCTGCCCTGAATGCACTACTGGCAGCAAGTCAAATCCAATCTACTAACCAAATGTGGCAGGCAGCCTCCCAAAGGTCTCTCCAGTCTCACTAACATTCTACACAGATGTGTAGGGTAAATGTGTGGATGTGCCAAGCTAGTACAGTGGTACCTCGGGTTACATACGCTTCAGGTTACAGACTCCGCTAACCCAGAAATATTACCTCAGTGCTAAGAACTTTGCTTAAGGATGAGAACAGAAAGCAGCAGCGGGAGACCCCAATAGCTAAAGTGGTGCTTCAGGTTAAGTAGTGCAGCAGCGGGAGGCCCCATTAGCTAAAGTGATGCTTCAGGTTAAGAACAGTTTCAGGTTAAGAACGGACCTCCGGAACGAATTAAGTACGTAACCAGAGGCACCACTGTATCTATTTTGTCTCATTTGTATTGTTTCCTTCCAGCACCTTGTGAGACATTCACCCTATTAGCCTAAAAGCACTGAGGAGCCAACCTGCTGTCACTGAGAGGCAGGAAAGTTTCCTAGGAAACAGGGTGGAACAAGCTGTGCAGAGTTTTTTAAAAAAACTGGGCAATGGTGCCTGCCTGTGGCTCCCGAGCCTCCCCTGATCTGTCAAAAGAAAGGGGGAAGGGGGCAGGAGATCAGGGGAGGCTTGGGAGTCATGGTGCGCCGTTGCCCAGTTTTTAAAAAACTCTGCGCATTTATGTTTCACAGGGTGCGAAAGAAGGGCTTTGCACCTTGCCTGGCAGAGAAACCATGCACCTTGTGCCTCTCCAGGCCAGTGGCCGCCCACCCACAACTCCCGAGCCTCCCCCATCAGTCAAATCAAAGGGGGAAGGGGGAAGGAGATCTGTACCACTGGACGTCCCCGGTTCCCCTTTGGCAGTGGCGGAGGCAGCCAGCAGCCCAGAGCCAGCCAGAGCCAACTGCGCTACCAGGCTGGCTCTGGGCTGCTGAGGCTGCCACTGCCACGTTTCCCAAGGACAGATGTGCAAATCTGGGGACATTCCGGGGACGGAATTTGTCCGGGGACAGATTTGCAAATCCGGGGACGTCTGGTAACCCTACTATAAGGCAGCTTCCCAGGTCCCTCAGGCAGCCATATCCCTTAGGCCAGCCTTTAATTGTCTCAAGGCCCTTTCGATAGCAATGTGTGTTCAATAGGTGTCGGCGGTCCTATGAAAACAAACTACCTCAGACACACAACATTTCAGAGCGCAGCTCTTGAGGAAGGAACGAGAAGTCATGCGGCCCCTGCCTGTGCCCCCCCCGCCCCCTCCTTCTAGGATGGAAAGCCAGGCCTGTCCTCTGCCTTTGGGGCCCTGCTGCTCAGCCTGCCTCCCGCCCGGACTGCCCCGCCGCCACAGACCGGCAGCTTCTGCCCTGATATTCGCTCTCCCGCGCAAGACGTCGAGGAGTGTTAGGTGGCAGCCGCCCGGCAGGGGCGGAGCTGGAGGAGGAGGAGTTGCTGCTCGTGTGTTGCTGTTTGTCGGCTGTGCGGAGCAGAGTCCAGCAGGAGCCCGCGCCCAAGCAGCCGCCCTCCGCGCGCGCGCCGGCCACTTTCCGAGCGACCTCCGAGGCGCGAGCAACTCGGCTCCCTCGGCGTTTTCCCATTGGCCTCCTTGCCGCGGGGAGGCCGCCTGCTGCTGCTGCTGCTGCTGCTGGGTCTGTGAGCGGCGCGAGGCGGGGCTGCGTTTGTTTGGGATTTGTACTAGCCCGCCGGGGGAGAGCCTGTGCGTGGAAGAAGAGCCCGCGGGGCGGAGAAAGCCGCTTCCCCTCTGGTGGAAAGCGAGGGCGAGCTCTCGAGGGGAGGAGGAAGCCCATTCCAGAGGGGCTGAGTTGTTCTTGTCAGCACACAGAACAGCAGCTCGGCGGCCGCCCTCGGAGGCGGACGGCTCAGCTCACCCTTGCGCGGGTCTCCTCGGAAGGAAACGCTGCTGGCTTACCCCGAGGTAAGGAGGACGGGGCATCCTTCCAGAGGGCTTTTCGAGTGTCTTCCCTTGAATTCGTAAGGCTTGTCCCACCAGCACGTTCTCGGGGTAGACCGGCTGAAATTAATGGGTGCAGCCCATCTAAGACCTGAACTGATTCGGGTAGCACCCTGAGGCGCCTTCAGAACTTCTCTTGTTTAGGTTGGAGGTGAGCTACGAAGCTCGAAGCCGCCGCCCTCTCCTCAAGTTGCTTTAACACTGCAAAGCTCAGCTTTTGGGGTTGTTTTTTTTTAAAATGGTTTCCTTCTGGAAGGTGGCGGGGTGTGAAAACTCTACTGGGATAGATGTATGTCTCCCGCCTCTTGTTTGCTCCGGCGTAGACCCGCTGAAGAAGACGACAGGTTTACTTTCCTGGGATGGATTCCCAGCCGTGGTGTATTTGCTTGATGCTTGGTAATCACTTCAGCTGCGAGTTTTGCTTGACTAGGCGGCGCCCGTTCTAATCAAAGGAATTCTTCCTTCTGGAACTTGTAGGGGAACCCTATGCAGGCTTAATCAGAAGCAACTCAAGCCCCACAATGTTCGGTGGGATTTGTTATCCAGCGCGTGTGTTTAGGATTGCAGCCTTAAGGCTGTGTGGTGGGCTATTTAAGGCATGAGCACGAATCTTTTTTGGAGTGGGTTTCTGATCTGCTCACAAGCTAGCCTGTGGTCTAGTTGGTAGAATCTGTGCTGTGGAAAGTTGTGGGAACACTGCCATATTTTTAATGCATTTCTAAATTGTGTGCTAACCTACTAGTCCAGGAGGACAACGACCGCCTATGTGACTCTGCCCTTGGCATGTCCTTGATATTATAACACCTGTTTTAGTTACCCACCTTTTTAAAGCATTTAACTCTTAATCGGAGTGATCATTGATTTCCAGCATGGATCTAGAGAGCAGTTATTAGCCCACAGCAATTCAGAGTACAAAGATAGGAACTTGTGTGTGCGTCAGCAGAGAGCATTAGCCTGGCTACACACCCCATAACAGCCAAGCTATCTTGTGCATTTATTTATTTTTTTCAGAGGTTTCTATACTGCCAATATTAAGGGAGAACAACATGGTAAAATACAATAACATCCCAACAATAAAACAATTACAAAAGGCACCACCATAGCTGGATTAGTTAAATTTTCTGTAGTTTTGTGTTTTTGAAGTTATTTTGAACTACATTTGAATTCTTAAGTTCTTGTTTCAAAATGTTTCTGTGTGCGTATGCTTTCCTTGGTGCCCATCACAGAAAGGCACGCCTACCAGAGTGTCTGGATAATTTCACTGCAGTTCTTTAATCAGAAAGCATCCAAGAGGATACTAAAAATAAGCATGGTAGTTGTTATGAAAATGTTTCTGAACTTTTGCTGCTGGAGGTCCTGGCTGGATGTGCTGTACAAATACAGTAACTCATAATAAATATTGCTTTCTTCTTGAAGTGTTTAATAGCTTTCCTGCGTAGTACTGAACATGCAAAAAAGAAAAGAAAAGGAGAAAGCTGCTAAGCAAGATTGTCTCCAAGTCTTTGGTTTGTTTGTAGAGCTGTTATTTAACAAAGGCTGGAGGCAGATAATAGGTGCTTTCCCCCCCTAGGGGGTGGGGAGATTGTTGCCCATGGTATATACTCTCATCCTATTTTTGCCTTTGGTAAACTAGTTCAGTATGGTTCTCATATCTATCTATCATCTATCTATCTATCTATCTATCTATCTATCTATCTATCTATCATCATCTATCTATCATCTCTCTCTCTCTCTCTCTCTCTCTCTCTCTCACAGTAGCACCAGTGGGACAAAGAAAATATGTACACCATCCAGACCACTGTCCCTCTCAAACTGCTTTCAACTCTTCTAAAAATTGTCTCTGACCTCTCCCTGATTTACAGATGCAGCATGCATTACAGCCCAGAGCACTGGGGTTAGAGGAGTAGATTAATTTTATACAAAGACAGACCAAAGCTTAAAACTAGGAATACAGGAGACTGAAAGAAGTTTGCTTGTTTGTTGCTCTAGTTATCTCACGCTTGGACTACTGCAACGCGCTCTACGTGGGGCTACCTTTGAAGGTGACCCGGAAACTGCAATTAATCCAGAATGCGGCAGCTAGACTGGTGACTGGGAGTGGCCGCCGGGACCATATAACACCGGTTCTGAGAGACCTGCATTGGCTCCCAGTACGTTTCCGAGCACGATTCAAAGTGTTGGTGCTGACCTTTAAAGCCCTAAACGGCCTCGGTCCTGTATACCTGAAGGAGCGTCTCCACCCCCATCATTCAGCCCGGACACTGAGATCCAGCGCCGAGGGCCTTCTGGCGGTTCCCTCATTGCGAGAAGTGAGGCTACAGGGAACCAGACAGAGGGCCTTCTCGGTAGTGGCGCCCGCCCTGTGGAACGCCCTCCCATTAGATGTCAAAGAGATAAATAATTACCTGATATTCAGAAGACATCTTAAGGCAGCCCTGTTCAGGGAAGTTTTTAATATGTAATGCTGTACTGTTTTTAACACTGATTGGGAGCCGCCCAGAGTGGCTGGGGAAACTCAGCCAGATGGGCGGGGTATAAATAATAAATTATTATTATTATTACAGAAATGTAGCTTTGGGAAGTCCATATGTTTGGGATACTTTGTAAAAAAAAGTATCCCTATCTTTCTTGAAAGAGAGTGGAACTAGAAACAAAGGTGTTTGCTAGCTACATGCTTTGGTAACAAAGAATGATGATGAGAGGGAATTGTGGATTCATGGTTTAGGACATGGGTTATTAAAGATGCCCCTTCACACTCCTGAATCTTTGGAAATTGGCCTTTATCTGAAGACGTGGAGCCTTGCACTAAATTCTGTGCAGCTGGAGCTCTTGCTGAGCTGAAGGTTCTACAAACCCCAAGCACTTGCTGCTGGTGACACTTGTAATTATTAAGTCATCTGAGTGTTGTGATAAGGCTATTATTCACAAATAAGATGTGGCTGCCACGTCCAATTTCTCCCACTCATGTATAGTGTCTCCCTTCCCCCAGCTGCTGTGGTGGGTGACCTACTTATTAAAACAAGAGGCACCTGCTTTTAATTCCTTTCTTGAATTTAGGATTCTTCATCTTCTGTACTTCAATACTTTTTAAAATAAAAAAATCTGTATATTATACTAGAATAGTCTTTTATTTATTTAAATCAATTCTATACTGCTTTACATTTCTGAAAGGAAAATCTCTAAGCAGTTTGCAAACAGAACATGACAAAATATCATTTTTTTTGTTAAACAATAAAATCTCACGTAGTAGTGTGCCAAAATTTGTAGAGATTACTATCTTTTAAAAAACGCTACAGCAGTGGGTAAATGTTTAAAATGTCAAACAAACTTGTAAGGAGAATTTTGGATTTAGCAATGGGAAATAATTTTAATAAAACTTGTGACCTTGGGTTATGTGTATATGACTTCCATTGGTTTTGAGATGGTATCTTGATGGTATGAAAGTATAAGGAGTCTCTGCAGTGACTTTGTGAATGCTGTTTTTCTTGCTCCACCCAGAGCTCTGCTTGAAACTAAATAAACCTGTTCATCAATGCTTATCGTAATGCTTTTTGGTTTTCTGCATAAAGATGCATGCAATATACAGTAAGCTACTGGGAATCGTGATAATGGCATGGTTATCAAACAAGCACATCCTATAGGTGTTAAGTGTGTTTGATGCAAATCATCTCTTGCACTGAGATTATTTCATAGTCCACTTACTTTGGTTCTTGAAAACATTCATACTGTGTAACCATGGAAATGCATATTCTCTTTCGAAAGCTATTTGCAAGTGCCACACCAGCAGGAATAATTAGCTACTAACCATTTACCAGTTGTAAATAGGTTTATTTTCTAGTGCATCGATTAAAAGTGTCTTTGTTCCATCTCTTTTTAATGAATATTAGTTATAAAAAAGAACATATTCACACTCGCTAGTTATAAAGTAAAAGTGAACAGATTTAAGCATCTCCCATGGGAAAAGTTAGCTATAAACATTGCAATACTACTTAAGCATTGAATAGTCCTGTCTTATGTGTTCTCATGTTACTCCCTGAGAAACCTGGATCATTTTTAAAAGGAAAAATTACACTAAACCTGAATAATCTAGATTCTAGAGGCTCTGGACTCCTGGATAATACTGCTTTCCATATTACCGTTTTATATTACTGTTTACATAGTACTAACTATTTATGTAGGGACGCGGGTGGCGTTGTGGGTTAAACCACAGAGCCTAGGACTTGCTGATCAGAAGGTCAGCAGTTTGACCTGTGATGGGGTGAGCTCCCGCTGCTCGGTCCCTGCTCCTGCAAACCTAGCAGTTCGAAAGCACGTCAAAGTGCAAGTAGATAAATAGGTACTGCTCCGGCGGGAAGGTAAACGGTGTTCACCAGAAGCGGCTTAGTCATGCTGGCCACATGACCCGGAAGCTGTACACCGGCTCCCTCGGCCAATAAAGCGAGATGAGCGCTGCAACCCCAGAGTCGGCCATGACTGGACCTAATGGTCAGGGGTCCCTTTACCTTTTATCTATGTATGTAGCGCTTTGTAGGATAGGAAGTGTTGGAAAGATGGGCCCCTGCCTAAGGGAGCTTACAGTCTATATTATGAAGAAAGAGATGACTACAAGGGAAAGGTAATGGGGGACAAATCTGTATGATTACATGTAAACATACTAGAAAGCATGGTTATAGTAGCAGAGGAGAGGAGAGGCAAAGGTTCTGTGGAAAACACTGTTTTTTTAGGTTGGCTTTGAAGAAAGAGAGGGCAACCTGTGAGTGTCTTCCAGGCACAAGATAATGGATAAGTCATTTAAGGGAGAGAGAAATCATTCAGGAGGCTGAAAGTGGTAGAGTTCAAGGCACTAAGAAGGACAAGGATGTATGGACACAGAGATGGGCAAGACCACTGAGGACTTTGAAAGTAAGCTTTAAGGAGCTTCTAAAGATTACAGGACAGATTGGAAGCCAGTGTTAGGAATGGAGGGGGAGTGTCACATGGTGTGTATGATGACAGTAGCAGCGTGAAAATTTAAGTTGTGCATTGTTACAGTCACCTACAGTATCTCTTGGAAGGCAGTATGTGAAGTAGAGTGGAAATTTCCTAAGTGGCTGGGCAATCCCTGCCTTATGGGGCTTCCAGTGCACAGAAGTGGTGACATCCATGTGAACAGAGTTATGTTTGAGTAGGTCCATACGCTCCTCTCCTCCACCCCCTACCTTGTTAGCCTACCTCTTTATGGCCCCTTTACACCAGTTGATTCACAGGACATAGACCCATATGAATAGCAGTCACACTTCTGGACTAGCAGTGGGTTATCTAAGTAATGACCCATAAATCATGTGCAAACTTACTTTCTTTGTAATATTTTCACCACTCAGGCTTGCGGATTGTGCTCTTATGCTAAATAATAAAGGCTGCACATCAAGAAGTTAAACCTGTTTCGTCTATTGTGAAAAATGTAAGTTAGTCTCCATTCTTTGTAGCTATCAGAGCAATAACAACTTAGCTTGCCCAAAAGGAAATTCCTACTTTACAGAAAGAGGGAGAGTGGCCAAGAGAGGAAACACATCATTCTAATTAATTGAGTCACTTTGCATCATTAGGATACTACAGGCACATGTGTTTTTCTCTTACAATTCTGGAAATACAGAGTTTGCTCAAAAACAGAAAGGTGGTGATTAGCACTGGAGTGTAGACTGAACCCATATTACTCCATGTAGTATTTTAAATACAGTGGAAGCTCAGGTTGCAGACGTAATCCGTGACGCATGGACTAGTGGCGAAACCCGGAAGTAACCCTTTCCGGTACTTCCAGGTTTCCCGTGGTCCATAACCTGAAAACTCGTAACCCGAAGTGTCTGTAACCCAAGGTACCACTGTATATGAAGGGAAAATATTTATTTGTTTCCATTTATTTGTTTGTGAATTGCCATAATACCTGTAAACATGATAAAAGCTTTGGCCTTGTCTCACTTGCAGCAGAGGATAGCTATTTGCTTGAACCATGCAAAAGATCTTTATGTAACCTATTCTCTACTTTCCATATGAAATTGAATACTCTCATTCTTTGGGAAGGTTGACTTTTTTGTTTTTTCTGTATCTGCCCTGCATCACTGAGATTTGGTATTTCATTAATTATATTTGATAAGTTGCTATGCAGCTTCAAATTTCAGCTTAGCCACAGTAATATGGCCGAGTAGGTATACTATACAAAATGGCTCTGCATCTCACACTCCAAACATGTTTGCTCTGGGTGGTTTCCTTCAGCAAACTCCTTAAGTGGAATTGTCAGATGAACATCCTGAAATATCTATATTGGCATTCCCAGGAGCCCTGATTACTTGGTAGATGTCTGATGGTTGTGCATACAGATCTGTCACTTATACTTTGTATTTGCCAAAGGAAAGACTAGCACAACATTAGTGTATCTGTGGCAAACATGAATGCTGCATAAAGTGTGGAACCACTCCTTAGTCTTGTGCTTGATCTGCTGTTAGAGAATGAAGCATAATCTCCATTGTGATATATAAGATACATATTGGCTAAAATAATACTTTTTGAGTACTGGAGACAAAATAGGAAATTTATTCTAGAGTTTCTGCTTTTGATCAGCCTCTGGGCTCTCAAGAACTATTTCCAAAGGATGCACACACATGGATGGGCATATTGCTGTGTTGCCAGATTTCTGCACACTTGTATTTCCATGCAGGCACTGGTGGTTTGCTGTTTGCCAGGAGCAGGCACTGTGTGATCCATGATAGTAGCTTCAAGAGCTGCAAAGAAGAAAACAGGATAAATCACTTAGAGGTTTTAACAATTAAGCAGTAGTTGCAAGTTCAAATGAGCCCTATATTCCAAACAAAGTGCTTGATTAACCTGGAGGTAGGCTGTATGAACTCTGTATTGATTTGTAATGTTTTGTTGGGACTCTGGACCATAATAAAGATTGTTGTTGTTGTTGTTGTTGTTGTAGTAGTAGTAGTAGTAGTAGTAATTAAGCAGTAGAAAGACCTTTCAAACAAACAAACAAACAAACAAACAAACAAACAAACAAACACAGACTTAGTGAATTCTTAAGACCAGAGTAATTATTCATATAAAGTCTGAAATCAGTTATTCATTTTATGTCTGATTCAGACCTAAAAAAAAGGATGCCATGATTGTGGAAATAGCACCACACTGATACCTCTGTAGTGACAATTCGCTTACCAGGTAATATTGTATCCAGGAATGGTTGAGCAGGCATCTATGGAGGAGAGAAACACTGTCTGGTTTCCATGCATGAATCTGTCCTTAATAATCAGTATATTTTATAAGTTCAAAGATTTGACAAAAGTTAGTTCAGAAAATATATATCAGTTTGGGACTCAAAGTGGAAGAAACCAATCTGCATTTTACGTGCATTTCTGATATATTAAGAGTTAATTACAGTGGTACCTCGGGTTACATACGCTTCAGGTTACAGAACCCGCTAACCCAGAAATAGTACCCCAGGTTAAGAACTTTGCTTCAGGATGAGAACAGAAATCGTGCTCTGGCGGCGCAGCGGCAGCGGGAGGCCCCATTAGCTAAAGTGGTGCTTCAGGTTAAGAATGGACCTCCGGAACTAATTAAGTACGTAACCAAAGGTACCACTGTATGCATCCTCCTTCATGTGTTGGCATGAGTTTTTTCCACCAATGGAGAACCTTGTATCTCCTAGGAGAAGTGCATTGCTTCCCCCTTTAAATGTAACATTAGAAGCATGAATAGTGATGCACTGTGTCAGTTACCAATCTGCTTTTTGTGTCATCAAAAGAGATTCCCATCTCCTTTGTAGAAGTATGGTGTGTGACTGCTTTGGCGTATGCTGATGTTAGTTGTAGTGAACGAAAAGACCCTGATGTCAGTGGTCAGATAAGGGTTTATGTGTTTATTCTATGTGGTGCAACCTTATCTGGAGTAAAGACAGAAACTAGCACAATTTCTAGCAATGAGGTGATAACTTTGTAAATGGTATCAGGATGTGGGTATGATTTCTGTTCTCCCTAAGAGAGTTGCTTTTTTTGAAATCATGTGTGCTTTGTAATATGTATGTGATGTTTCTGTCCTATAGTATTTATTGAGTGTGTGTGTGTTTATAGAGGCCTCTGAATTCTACTGTGTACAACATTTTATTTAAATAATTGTGAACCTGTAGGGTCATCTAGGGTAGTGTTTGCTTTTTGAATAGTTTGGGCCTCTTTCATTGTTTGCATCTATTGTGACCAACACGGTGGCTAACCTGAGCAGAAGATCGGGGGTGCAATGACAAAAGAAAATAGACGTTCAAGGATTCAACTTCTGAGTAAGAACTTATATACCCAAGAGTACACAGAATTGCAGTTTTGAAATAGCCTTTTATGGCCATGGTCTGTCAGGTTTAGGGTTACTAGTTTTATTGGGATAAATAATAATAATGATATTATTATTATTATTATTATTATTATTATTATTATTATTATTATTATTATTATTATTTATTTTATTATTTATACCCTGCCCATCTAGCTGGGTTTCCCCAGCCACCCTGGGTGGCTCCCAACAGAATATTATTATTATTAATAATAAAAATAAAGCGATAAAACATCAGAAAACAATAACTTCCCTAAACAGGGCTGCCTTCAGATGTCTTCTAAAAGTCAGATACAGCCGTACCTTGGCTTTCAAACAGCTGAGTTTTCGAACGTTTTGGCTCCCGAACGCTGCAAACCCAGAAGTGACTGTTCCAGTTTGCGAACTATTTTTGGAAGCCGAATATCTGATGGGGCTTCCGCTGCTTCCGATTGGCTGCAGGAGCTTCCTTCAGCCAATCAGAAGCTGTGCTTTGGTTTCTGAACGTTTTGGAAGTCGAACGGACTTCTGGAATGGATTCTGTTCGACTTCCAAGGTACGACTATAGTTGTTTATTTCCTTGACATCTGATGGGAGGGTGTTCCACAGGGTGGGCACCACTACTGAGAAGGCCCTCTGCCTGGTTCCCTGTAGCCTCACTTCTTGCAGTGAGAGAATGGCCAGAAGGCCCTCGGAGCTGGACCTCAGTGTCTGGGCTGAACAATGGCGGTGGAGACACTCCTTCAGGTATACTGTTTTGAGACATTTTAGGGCTTTAAAGGTCAGCACCAACACTTCAGATTGTGCCTGGGAAATTTTATGATGAATCAGTAGATGTGATCTTAAATACCTACACATGCTATTATTATTTAATAATAATAAATAATAATTATTTATTTAATAAGTTCTACATATGTTGCTGCTCAAGTATGTTCTATATATGAAGCATACCTGCTTTCTAGTCATGCCTTTATGATAATACTAATCATCTTATAGGAATGTATGGAAGCAAAATTCTAATCTTGAACTGTTCAGCTTTAGCACATAGTAAAAGTGCAGTCATGTGTATACAGGTGTAATTAGGCATTTTTGCCGCTCTTTGCTTTTTAAAGTTGTGTGAAATTTGTGTATTTAATTGAGGCCCTTGGGTGTTTTTTGGTTTTTTTTTAAGGAAGCTGTTCTTTATCTCCATCCATGGAAACTGTGTGTTGTGGAATGCATTGCTGTTCATGACAAGATGCTTTCTGACCTCTGGCTAAGCAATAAATACAATGAAAAATACCATTTGGAACTGGGCATTTTGTTGACATTTCCAGGGCATAAGAAATCCATTTTTATTTTCTACTTATATTTTGTATAGTTTTTATTAATTGGCATCATATTCCAAGAATAGTGGCTTATTTAGTGGTTTTATTGTAAAGTACAGGAAACTTTTAAACCACAGACAAAGCAGATTTCAGTCAACAGCCGAATACAGTTATTGACCTTTAAATAACCACATCCTTTTGTATTTACATATGTGTATATGAATATTTGAGTTGGGCTCTCTAATGTCCGCAAATAAAGTTGCTATCCTCCTGCCACATTCTATCCATATGGTTACATTTCCTTCAACTTTGCTGCTATAAGATTCTAATTACTCTGAGAAGAGTGGCCGGAAAAGAAGAATTAATTTTATTAAACAATGTAGCATGGGCAGAGGAATAATTTACTTTGGTTGTGATGGTTAGCATATAGGGCGGGTTTTGTTTATTTTAGAATTCAGAATTTGTTTTTACAAGAACTGGAGTCAGGGAAAAACATGGTGGGGTTGTGCATTAATGTTACAAAGATTTTGCAAAGAAGGGTGGCCTGTCTTACTAATTACACTAGAGTCCATTTGCATTTTGCAATTGCGGTGTTGCTCCTTTCTTCCACTCAGGCAATGTGAAAAGCTGCAGGTCTGTGGGTAGAGACCATACAGCAACTCCACCCCACAACCAACTTTGGACAATATCTTCCCCTCTCCCAGTTCTTTAGTGTTTTCGTTTGCCTGATTTCATGCCATGATTCATTTCTTCTGGATTACAACAGATTCCTCCATGCATTTCTGAAACATTGTGAAGTGCATGAGAAGTGTGGCCAGTTGCTGAACAATTGTGATCCCCTCTGACATTTTGCTGATCAAACATTAGCCACACATACTTCAGACAAATGCATAGGGCATGCCAGTTTTGCTTCAGCTACTTTTAAAATCTTGGTATTTGTTTATACAGGAATTCCTAGCACACCCATCAAATGGTTCCAGTTCTATTTTCACAGAGAGTTACTGTTTCTTGTGACTCTGCCCATGTATCAAAATCTATAACTAAATGGGATTTTGGAAGCCAGATAATGAATAAAATGTAAGGTTCTCCGCAAGGAAAATGAAATTATGCTTAGCATGTTGTTGGTTTAATAAACCAAGTATGTTTGAAAAAATAATATAAATCACAATCATAGCATAGTTTGGGGGGTACCAAGTGTTACAGATGGACAAAAGTACCAGAGGTTTCTCCATTATTAACACAGTTCAACATTCTTTGCCTAGAAAACTCGTTGGAATTCACAGCCTGTAATTTGGCATAAAAATTGAAGTAAACCCCAGATGCTTTGGGGAGCATATTGAATATTTCTCAAAAGTAATGAATGGTTCTATTTCCCCCTTTTCTTTTTTTAAATAACCAAACCCATAAACCACACACATGTATTTTCACATTTATATCTTTCTCCTTCGCACATATTTTCATGGCCTGTTGTTCAACAGCAAGCAATCAGCAAGTCAGAAAGCATAAAAAATAGTTCACATACTAGGCATGCGAATTATATGCCCACAGTGTATTTGACTATGCCTACATCTGTTCATAGTCAGTATATCATGTACAGCAATGCTTAAATAATTAGGAATATGCATTACTTTCCATTTAGCATAGGCAAATGCTCTGAAGCACTGTGTGAACTGTGTAGCTTTGTTCCAATTATGCACTCTCATGCACTAATTCAGCAGCACTGCACAACACAGGTGATTATTCTGATGCACAAAATGCAATCCTTCTTTTAAAAGAGGGGGGGACCCTTCCTAGTAGCAAACAATTTCTTCAGTGTTAATCTGTGCATACATACTTATACAGGCTACCCCCAACATTAAGGAGAATAGGGTCACTGTTTCCAGCTCTGTGCTGTAGGGCTAGGGTGCATGGGCTGTTAGGGAAGTTAGTACCTTTGGTGGGGACACATCGTGCTTCTTTTGTGTTAGTTTGCCCACCTTTGATCCCCAGCCTGCACTTAGCTCAGGGGTCAGCAAACCTTTTCAGCAGGGGGCTGATCCACTGTCCCTCAGACCTTGTGGGGGGGCGGGCTATATTTTTTTTTGGGGGGGGGGGAATAAACGAATTCCTATGCCCTACAAATAACCCAGAGATGCATTTTAAATAAAAGCACACATTCTACTCATGTAAAAACACCAGGCAGGCCCCACAAATAACCCAGAGATGCATTAAAATAAAAGGACACATTCTACTCATGTAAAAACACACTGATTCCTGGACCGTCCGTGGGCCGGATTTAAAAGTCGATTGGGCCGGATCAAGCCCCCGGGCCCTAGTTTGCCTACCCATGACTTAGCTCTTATATGTGGCTCCTAGAAGCTGCCAGCCTGTGACGGCAGCCACACCCTGGGAATAACTTTGGCTGGCTAAACCAAGTGAGGGTAGCCAATGGGTCTCAAACTCTCAGTGTGTTAGGGACTTACCCTGCATGCAAAAACAGGCTCCATTTGAGCAGACAAGACTAATAGTGGCCTCAACAGGCAAGAAGGCAGTTTCTGCACATGCTGTAAAGAAGCAGATGGGGCTTGTCAACCTGGGAAGGTAGCCAATCTAGAAGAAGTGAAACTCTGATCCTAAACCTCTGCTGCCTTCTGGGATAACTTTGGGAGAAGAAAAGGCTAAGGAGTAAACCCTACACAAATCCTGAGTCCTAAGATGGTTGTATTGCTCTGCTGTCCTTTGGACTACATCAGTGAGGCTGATACACACTGCCCAGGCTTGTTCCTTGGGGAGATCACTTTGGTGCTACTAATGCAGTGGTTTGACTTCACCCCTGGAGGCACACACCATTGTCTCTCAAGCCAGACAGATGCCAACCAACCAAAATCTATAGGGCAGCATAATATTTGGCACATTTGTTTGAAGAACATTTTTGGCACAGGTCATTTGGAATGTAGAAATTGAAGGGTACAACCTGCTCAAAAGGAATAGATCAAAGAAGGAGGGAGGAGAAGTAGCATTATATGTAAAGGATGTGTACACTTGTGAAGAGATCCATAACTTGGGAAATATAAGGCTGATTGAGAGAATATGGGTAAAGATTGTAAGAGAGGGAATCAACAGGGACCTTACTGTGTCTGCTATAGACCTCCAAGCCAGACTGAGGAGTGGATGATGCTTTCTTAGAGCTGATTACCAGACATTCAAAAAGGACAGATATAGTAGTCATGGTAGACTTCATCTACCCCATTATCTGTTGGAAAGCAAACTGCCAAAAATGTAAAGTCCAACAAAATTGGACAATTTCATTTCCCAGAAGGTGGGAGAAGCAACAGAGGGGTCATCTCGCATGGCCCTGGTTCTCACCAACAGGAAGGAGCTGATTGATGAAGTGAAAGTACAGGAAACCAGGGGTGCCACCTTGGATAAAATATTGGGGGCAGGTAAACCCCACTCCACATAATCGACCACGAGGTACTGTACACACATCCATTTGAATGGCAATGCCCATCAACTGGGGGGGTCCCCTCAAATATTTTATTGGGTGGGGACAAAGGGACCTCAGCCCCTAGGCGTTGGCTCCTATGCAGGGAACCTTGGGAGAAAGAGTGCATGTCCTCACATGGAGAGTTCTACTTTGCACAAGACAAATATTGCAATCACTTCTGGTTCTAACATACGAGGTTTTGTTGCTGTGATATGAGTTTTCCCATATATGAGTTTCCATCAGATCCAGTTTTAGTTCAGCAGACACAGATGATTAGCCTGCAGTACTAGCCTGCTGAGGGATTCTGATATGGAGACCACCTTTCCCTTCTCCACATGTTTCCCCTCTGTTGATTTATTTTTAATTCCTTGTGCAAGCTTATTATTCAGAATATGAAGCACACTGCCATATCTCAGTAAGATAATGTTCAAGTGCATTTAGTATTTAAGTTCTAAACTTTGAAGGTTTAATACAGGGATCCCTAGCCTTTTTGGACCCTGGCACACATTTGGAAATCAAAGAAACTGTTGTGGGTGCCACTAAATACCCATTTCACAGCAGAAGAAAAGGCAGTACTTGGAACCACCACCCCCCCAAATAGGCAAAATACATATAACCCCCCCCCCCCCAAAAAAAAAAACAACACCAGCAACACAGCAACACAGGTAACCCTCCATTCTGGCAACCAGAAAAGTGCCCATGGGTGACACACTGAGAACTCCAATTTTAATGTGAGTTATTCTGCTGACAAAACATCAGAAGGCAAAATGTGGGATGATTCTATCCTAATTAAAGCTTATCTCCCCACTTTTGTTCTTTAGATAAGTGGTTGTGGTCTGCTTCTAAATATTTTTATATAGATTTTAAAAACGTAAAGGCTTCAACTAGAGTGTAATGAACCAGCTGGGACAGAGGCAACAGTATAGCCTGAACAGCTTTTATACATTTTTCACCTTATATGGAAAGGTGTCTGCAACTTGTCAGGCAGAAGTAATATTTGCAGCTGTTATCACATTCCTTGAAGTCAGAAGAAATTGCTTATTTTTTTATATTTTGATAGAGTAAAGTTTGCCGCATTTGTATGCTGGTTCAGTACTGGTTTGGTACTAGCTATGTTACTCTGGACAATTATTATTCCTAAGCAAGATAATACCTTTGCATTTTTTTAGTGCTGTTACTAGATTCTTTCCTTTTCTTGAATAGAGAACTGCAGATGGCTCCAGCTATATTCATGATTCTATCTCCAGGGGCTGTTGATATTTCCAAATCCAGTGCACCCTGCCAAGCCACTTCGTCAGTAACAACCTACCATTGAGCCAGCCAGCCTTCCCCACTCATCCCTGCTCCATAGGTCCATGATGAAACTGCAAACACATTGTAGCACTCAGTATTGTAGCCTAGTGTGGTACCAAATCCTGCGCAGCCTTTTATTTTTGCCTGTGGTGGCCCCTCACAAAACCCTTTAAAAAATAATTGTAGCCATGTGCATGTGCATTTTGTGTTGTTGTTTTTAGAAAAAAAGATCCATTTCAAAACGACATTTGCTGTGTCTACCAAATAACAAACCACAAGTTCTGTTTGAGCAATTTCATATTTGCTGCATTATTTTTTAGTCTTCAGTTAGTATGCAATTAATATAACTAATGCAACTAAATGACAATAAAACCAGAGAGAGTACCCTAGACTTTTCAGATGTGATCCAGCCAAGGCATGTTAAATGTCAATGATTTTGCTTGGCAAGTTAAGCTTGTGTTTTATTTTCTTCCATCCAAATTAATAACCTTAGGAGAACTTTGTGTCAGTGGAGTTGCACCCATTTACCTCTTGAGGAGAAGGCTTGAATTGGGAAATAGTTGCAATACTGTACCCTGCATGTGTGGAAGAGAGCAGAATGCTGACTAGGTCCCCGCTGGCCTTCCTATTCCATGTCTAATGTGAAGTGCTCTTACTGTAAAATTCATACGAGCTCTCCAAGCTGCTCAGATTTACTGTTAAGTTTCCACCCATGTGCTTGAGCACTGCTATTTTAGTAAGATGAAGTCTATATATAGGAATAGTGGTAAAATTTAAATACTGTGCAAAACTTTGTCTTAAAGATAGAAACCTTTTGAAAAATCGAGTTATAAAAGTAAATGATATTGTATGGAAACCAAATGTAAAAGGATTTCATTTTGGTTTGTTACTAAGCAAATGACTAATGTTTCTGCTGGCATGCAGACCCTATAATTGGAGAATCTAGCATGTAAATGTTTTAAATACCAGGTTTGTTTCTTTTTGGTGCATAGAACTCTGAGACTATGATATCCAGGATACACAAATCTGGCTGAAATGGATTCTCTACCATTCAAACTTCCACTGAAGGCATTTTCAATTCACTCCAACAGGATTTGTGTAAGAGAGAACTGAGTTATGCCCCAGAGTTTTATATGTTGCCACAGCCTTTGCAAATGTCGGAAAGGAGGGGCAGCTACTTGCATCATAACCTTTTAGAGATGTAAGTAAACACATGAAGCTGCCTTATTCTGTCCATCCGATCACAATTTGTCCATCCTAGAGGTCCACAACCTTTTCAGGCCAATCGGTGCATTTGGATTTGTGAGCAAGTGCAGTGTGTGCTTCCCTTTCTGGCCACTTCTGGATCAGCTCCCCACCCCAAAGAGATAGAAAGAGAGAAAGCACTTGTACACACATCACCTTGCCAAGGCATCTGGCAAAATTTGGATCTAGCAGAATTAATCTGGGCCTTAAAAATTACATAGAGCTGAGAGGGGGACATGGGACAGAGTGTTGCTCTTCCAGCTCCCTCCTTCTGGATGCTTTTAAAGGGAAAGAAAGATAGCCATGAGTGGGTACAGCTCAGAGGCTTTGAGAGTACTAGGGGAGATCTCGAGGATGCCATTGTTTCCACAAGCACCACATTGACAACAACTGTTTTTGCCCAGTGGAATCGGCAGCAACTGTTGTAATGAGTTCTGATATTAGCTAGAGCGCGCAGGAACTGAAGCTGACACTAAGTTACTCAGCTTGAACTGTCCTGGTTAAGGTATAAGCAGGACTGAGTGTATCATGAACGTTTGTAAATTTGCCAAGAAAGGTTGAAACCTAGCTTGGAAGACACAAGTACCCTGGGAATCTTGAGGGTGGTCCCCCCCCCTCCATTGTTGCCATTTCAGAAAGCTGATATCCTCTTCACTAAGGGAAGTTGATGTAGGCATGCTAGCAGCATCTTCCAAGACTCAGAAGAGGGATGCGGTGGAATTCCATGATCAGCCCTGCACAGAGCTTTTTCAGTGCTTTCTCTTTACCCAGCTACTCTTTCTTGCTCCTTTGTTTGATTCTTGCCCTCTAATTCCTATATATACTTTTCTTCCTTGCAAGGAAAACCCTTTATATTATTTTTGAAAACTCTTGATTCTTGAAGACTTAATGAATTATGGGATGGGATGTGTGGCAAGTGCCAATTTGCACAACTAACCCAGAATCAAGATTCTGTCATCTGAATCTCCATTTACAAAAAGTGGTTGTTTTCCTTGAATAGTTCTACTAAGCTTTTGATGTCCCCCTTTCCAAATCAGACAATGCGTTTGCTTCCATCAAATTGTGATAAGCCCAAACTCAGATTTGTTCTGCTTATTTAAGCAAAGTGAAGCCAAGTAAAGATGAGCCTGCTACGATCTGAAAAACCTATGTAAAAGTAGGTTTGACCTGATAAATAGTAAATGTAGTTGAATATTCTCTTTCAGTTATTGTTGCCTGACCTTGAAAATGCATTTTCTGTAAAATTCAGTTATTTGGAAGTTAACAGGTAGGCACAAACTTTGTACCTGGAGAAAGAGCTGAAGGTATGATGAGTGAACAAAGTCAGCTGACAAAGAAATCCTACTGGGCCAATGCAAATGAAATTTAAGGTGGATTAAATGCCAAATCCAAAGTCTTGTTGGGCTCATACTAGCAGGGTGGAATGTCTAGAGGGAGTGTTGCCACTCCTTTTGGTTCTTTCTGGGGGAAAAAGGATTTCCCCCTCATTGGGGCAATTGGAGGAAAATAAACTTCACCTGCTCTACGACTGCTGTAATTTTTCTTTCTTTCTGGGATGTGCTGATGTACTGTTTTGTGGCACATAGTGACAAGAGTTTTCACAATATTTTTAACAAGATTAAGCTCATTTTAGTGGCAGGAATTAGGAAATATTTTGTGCCAGATTAGCTCACGGCTCAGGAAACATCAATCCAAATAAAGTTCCATTATGAAACTTGGAAGGAAAGGTTCAAGCAAATCCATTATTTTTGGATGGAACACGTTTCTATCACTTAAATAAAAAGCTGACTATTTTGGGGCAGAATTTCTTACTCCTTTAAGGAACCCAACAGAGTTCTGAAACTATTGAAATGGGTAATGAAGAGTACATCCAAATTAGGAACATCTGGTCATAGTAGTGCAAAGCAATTAATGGCAGGTTCATTAACCAGCTATTAAAGACCTGGGTTTGGGTGGAGTAGAAGCATGTCTTGGCTTCTACCCTTTTATAGTAAAGTCCTCAACCTGAAAAGTATCTAAGCACATCATAGGCCAAAATGTGCCTCAGGCAGTGACTACCAGTAAGGTGTAAACAGCAGCTGTGCGGGCTTCCCGTAGTACATTCTTCCATTATGCAGATGTCCTATCATTGCATGGAATTTGCATAATCCCATCTTCAAATGACAGAAGAATTTTAAAAAGTAAGTTCATGCTACTTTATTTAATTCTACTTTAAACTGGGCTATGTCCTCAAGCCCCCAAATGTTTAGGTACCTAACATCTGTCAAGAGAGGACAAAACCCCCAACACGATTGCTACGTATTTATTGTTAAGTTATATCCCACTTTTTATTCTTCCATGTTCATTCATGACCTGGCCTGGTCTGGCACTGATTAGACCTAGAACTTAGCTGAACTTTAACAAAGTGGTTGTGTTATAATAGTGGCTGCATAGCATGTGTTAAACTGTGGTGACTACTTGTACTGCTGCTGGTTTCTTGTAGCCAGTCTGCATGCTAAACCATAGTTCAGTGTTGCAAGAATAAGCCTAGGCAAGCTTTGGACTCACAAATTCCCCCTCCCACAAAAGGAGAAATTCAGAATCTTTAGCTTGTAGCTGACATTAATTGAAACTTTTCATGTTGCTCAAAAACTTCTAACCCTGGTAAATCTTATCCGTAGCTTGTTTGAAAGAATCCAACTTCGAACCATGGGTTATGTAAATGGCTTGGTTAAACAGTAATCTGGCTTGTTAACGTTAATCAGTTTTGGTTTCAGTTCAGACAACATGCAAAACTAGCTAACAGAAATTGGAAGGGAAAGCTTCTGAATGCCTCTTTGCAACTACATCTACAGAAAGGGGAGAATAGAGGACCCCAGCCATTGTTGCAGCTTGTTCTTTCCACACTAAACAATGGTTTAGCATTATGTCTGAACATGACCAAAATTTAGTAGTCATTCCAGTGTGATCTCCTTTCTGTAGCATTCCAAGTGATTGCAGCAGAAGGATTTGGATAATGTTTTGCGTATTGCATAGTTGGGGGCAGTAAATTACTGCCTCTCTGTGCAGGTACATCAATCATGTAGCAAACTTTTTAAAGCAGCTGCCTCTTGGTTCTTGCCTGGGTAGTCTCTTTTGACCTGGAGTCATCAAGTTCTGTTTGAAATATTGGGAACATATGCATCAGTGAGACTGCACCTTTGCGTGTCCTTCAAGGGAGTTAGGGCTCAGGTGTGGAATAATGGCATCACATTGCTACTGCATGCAATATATTACAACTTTGATAGGAAATGATTTTATGATCATTTTCCCACACAAAGATAGCTTTGTGTAACTAAGATACAACATGAAGCATCCCTTATGTGTAACAGGTGTTACCTGAGCTCCCTGAGCAATTCTGGTTTTTTAGGCTCCTATTTGTTGTGTCTCTTTCCTTAACTAATCACTCTGTTACCATGGAGTTGCTGTTTGCACCAGGAGTGGTCAGCATCTTGTCATGGAAAATCAGGCACTGCAATGAACTTATGCATGGTATATGTATTTTCATTGAACTCTATTGCGTTGGCAGCATAAACGTAGCTTTAAGCAGATGTAACTATTACTTATGCTTAATAAAAGTTACTTCATTGTGTGTTTCCCTTAGACATTCTAACCATAACTTATTATTGGTGTTGTTCCAGGTCTGTTAATTGGATTTCTGCTAATAAATTTTACACATTCTTCATTTATAGCTCTCCAGCAATTTTAATTGAAATCAGTTTCTTTTCTGGTTGCATTTGAAGACAAGAATTCCAATGTTGTAATGTCCTGTTTTGTACAATGTTGTAATGGTTGGAATCTTGGGTATTTGATCAGCTTCCACTATGAAACAAGGTTGTTTTGCTTTTGAGGAAGTGTCCAACACAAATGCAAACAGTCTTGTTATAATAGCTGGGAACAAATAATCTCTTTCAAATCTTATTGCTCATGCTTCCTTTTGGGTGTGATTTCCAGTTTGGTGTTGATATATGCTAATTCTGTTTTGCCTTATATTATTGAGACAGGAGTTCTACTTCTTAATGAAATTGTGGGTAATTTGTTTTTGAATCCTTCTGGAATAGATACTGGGTCCAAAGCACAGAAATTACTGTATTTTTCACTCTATAAGACGCACCAGACCACAAGACGCACCTAGTTTTTGGAGGAGGAAAACAAGAAAAAAAATATTCTGACTCTCAGAAGCCAGAACAGCAAGAGGGATCACTGCGCAGTGAAAGCAGCAATCCCTCTTGCTGTTCTGGCTTCTGTGATAGCTGTGCAGCCTGTATTCGCTCCAAAAGATGCACACACATTTCCCCTTACTTTTTAGGAAGGAAAAAGTGAGTCTTATAGAGCAAAAAATACGGTAATTGTTCACATTGAAAATTAGATTTGATTCTCCATGTGTTACCCTTTTGAGCTTAGTATATTTCAAGAACCTTCCTCACAAATGCTTAATAGATAGAATCGTTGATTGGTTCAGCACCAAGTAAGAACTTTGACTGGCAAAATACTTGTAGAACCTCAATCATTCAACAAGGGATGAGCTAGGATTGAGAGTTTGTGGCTCACTAAGAACAGGAGCTGTTCCTACTCTATATAGACAGCAAGGCTGTATTACTTGGCCCTAGTCCAAGACCTGAAGAGCTTTAGGATGCTTTTTAAGGAGCTGGCCCCAACCTGTCCCCCATCTGAAAAAGCTTCCTATGAAGCACAGCTATTCCATGTGAGAAACAGAAAAGCATTGATGCAGTGTTTATGACATTTATGTGGAAATTGTATTTTTCAGTTGAGTATTGAATGGTATGAGTGCCCATATGCCTATTTACAGGAAGGAACAGTTAGCTCAGTTGGTTACAGCATGGAGCTGATAATGACAAGGTCGCAGGTTTGATCCCCAGAGGACCACCTACATATTTATGCATTGAAGGAGGTTGGACTAGAAGACCCTCGGAGTCACTTCCAATTCTACAGATCTAGGAGTCTACTGAGCTCTGCCCTGCCACAGCCAACCCCACCCCTTCCATCCATTGGGGTGTGTTTGTAAGAGTGCATGAGCTGCATGCTTGCAAGACAGTATTCTTTTGTTTCCACCCAACATGGGTTCACAAGTCACCCCTTGTACTGTCTTATTGAATAAGGAAGTCTTCACTTTGATGCAAGGCGTTAATAATTCTGTGAGCAATATACCTTGTGATACCCATGATCTTGGGCTATCTCAGAGCTAGCTTAATCTTTGATCCTGAAAAATAATAGAAGCTTCTGGGAAGCTTTTATTTTGATGTCTGGATAGCCAAGTGATGTTCAACATCTAAGTGATGTTGGAATACATGCTTTCTTCCCCTAGGCAACTTTATAATGAAAGAAAGAGCACATTTATTTAATCCATGATTTTTTTGTACCATAGTAGTCTTCTACATCCCCAGAGTTCTCTTTGATGGCAGACAGGCAGTGGTCAGGTGCCTCTGCTGTTACCATGTGATGCCTTTTAACACCAATGTTCTGTGATAATTATCTCTATTAAGTAACCTCCAAAAGCAAATTTTAAAATGTCCTCATAATAGTTTGTGCTTCACTCCCTCCAGGAATTTGAAAGAAACTTTTCATTTTAAAATAGACCTACTCTTCTTTCACTCTAGAACCGTTGTAAAAAATAAATATCTAGTACAACAAGGTACTAAATTCTGGGAAGAAGAAGCTGAAAAGCAGGCTTGTTAATTTCAGTTTCATATGAAATACATCCAGAAATATTGCATGTTTTTCCAACTGGAAAGTGACTTGGTTGGTAGGAATGAAAAACGCCATTTAGCTGTTTAAAGATTTATCATTCAAGCTGCTTTATTTAGATAGTGAAGCAAAGTGGTGATATCTTCAGTTATTACAAACAAGGTGATGGAGAAGAAGACCAGAGGGAGCTGGTTGCCTTCTAGGAAAGAGCAATGATGATAGTTTTGAGAACTGAGTTATGGGCACACTGTCCATGTAAAGTGTGAGCAGGTCATGTATGTCCAGCACAATGTGGAGGCTTAAACTGAATTTGAGTTTTCTTTCTGTATATCCCGCCACTGCATATGGGAGTATCCTGAAAAGGACTTAAGGCATTTCCCTCTCTTTATAAAGACTTGGTAAATGTTGCCATTCCTGGACTATCCAGCTCAAGCACATTGAAGGAAGTAAGCAGCATATTGTTGTATGGAGTGAAGTAGTCCAAGTTGCACTTTCAGACTGTCACTATTTTGGGGTGGGATTCATTTACATACTGGCAAATCCATGTTGCACAATTATAGTTGATTGGAAGCTCTTGTACAACAAATCTTCTTCCACAGAAGATCAAGACTTTTTCCCATTAGGAAAATGATGGGGAAATGTTCTGGAAAGAGTGAGATAACATTTGCTTTAATGCAACCCCCCACCCAAACAAATGGGAATGAATGCTCATTAAATAGCCAACATTGTCTGATCTCCCTGCAAACCAATCAGGATGAATGCTCAATAAACAGATTGTCTGGAAGTGACCTCTGTCCTTGGTGCATAAGAAGGGGCATGAGTGAAATAAAGAACATTCTTCTGTATTATTGTCTTGCTTTGACCACTAGTGCTGAATTAAGAACATGTAATTTAGGCCCTTACTTGCAGTCACATAGATGCTTCACTGGCTCTGTGTTTTGTTCCTGGGGATACAATTCCCTTTAGGAAATTGCATGCAAACAACTTGTTATCAAAGAATCAACCACTGGTTTTACATCTTTAATAATGAGCCACTTTATATCATGAAAACTCCACAAGAGTTTTTGTTGTAGAAGGCAGAATCCAAAATTGTCCATCTTCATACCACCTAAACTGGGACATCCAGATGTGTATCAAGAACTGAGTGTCTCTAGAATTGATTGCCTCTAGGATAAAAGGCAAAAATGCTATCCTTGGGGGAATTAATGGTCATTAGAAGAACTGTCTAGCATGATTACCTTTTATTCTATAGGGAAGGCTTAGGGAAGGCACACCCAAGTTGTCTGGTTTATTAGTGTATGAGTTAGGTCTTTGGAAATGTACCCAAACATCTGCAGGTATTGGAAAGTATTTCTAATTTTATTCTAAATCTTTTTTCTAAATATTTTTGTCTTTCAGAAGATTTGTTGAAGCAACCGAGTCATGTCAATGTGCTCAACATACTAACATGTCTCAATGTTGCTGATTCAGGAAACAGTGGAAGAAAAGAGGAGAACCATAGAGCAAAATAACCACGGTTAGTTTGTTTTGTTAAATTTACAAAGAAATTGTGGTAAAGTGGCAGCGAACATTCATTTATGTCTTGGACTAAATTTTATGTAAAGCCCCAGTTATTGCCTGACTGGGAAGTTTGCAGGCATACTGTTCAACTGCTTTTGATAATTTGGAATGTTCACCTAAGAATAGATGCATTATTCATTGAATTCCACATTCCTATGAACAAATACAAATACAGCTGAAAGAAGATTCTTTCCCCTTATGTGACAGTGTGCTGCTCTAGCCTAGATGAAAAAATTGTGGACTTTGGAAGCTTTTGTTTCCATCTTTGCTTAACCACGGGTTGTATTTCCCCCCCTGAATTGGCAAACTGTTATTATTGTTAACTATGATTTCAAGCTTGCTTGTTTAAAGCAGACCATAGTTAACAATAATAACAGTTTGTTGGCTCAGATGACATGACAAGTTGTGGTAAAATAGAAGTGGAAGTGGAAACAAAAGGAGATGGGGGTGTGGGTAAGTTCAAGAATCACCTAGGCTCATTCATGTCGTGCTAAAGTATGATTTCACGTAATGTCTGAATGTAGCCATTCTGTTTAGCTTTAATTATTTGCTAATATAATAGGCCTAAAGAGTAAGCAAGCTGTGAAATGGAGCCCTAATTACTAATTATTTTGTGTGATTATTTCATTATGATATAATATTAAGAAACATCATTTTCTGTTGGACAAAGTAATATTTCCAAGTTCGGACATTGCTCACTTTTTTATTTGGGTTCCAGGCATGTTGTGCCAGCAGGCGAACCTGAACATTAATCTAATTAGAAGGATTCCAAGATGTGAATAAAGCCTGAAAGTACTATCTATTCACACTTTACAAAAAAGTAATAATTGACCAGTGAAGTATTGGAAGGCATTTGATTGTTTATTAAATTTCCCTTATGTGTGGTTATTGCTGCAGAGAACCTACATCACAAAGAATTAGGCAGAATTAATTGATGGTGCTACAGCCAGTTTAACCTTTACCTTTACCCTAATAATTGTGTCATTCCATTGGATGCTAAAGTAATAATGTTGATACTAATAGTGTGATTAGAGCACTGGCATACCCAAGTCCTGTCCAGAATAATTTCATTCGTGTTGTCTGCAAAATTGTTACAGCTTTCCATGGGAAGAACTACCTGATGATATTAATACTTTTAAAAATTAATATTTGTGTTATTTGCTATTTGCTATATTTCTCTATTCCCCTTTGTGCTGTTTTGCTTATTTATTTATTTTTAACTTTTGCCATTCCAAGGGTATGTGTTGGGTAGCAATTAACAAGTAGATAAACCCAAGGATATGAAGTATACAATAAAACCTGGTTGATCTATTTATTTAAAACATTAAGCTTGTTTCCTTGTGAAGTCAGTCATCCACCCAGTTCAAACAACATGGTCATGCCATCATTGGTGATCGTAGCCTTAAAGGATCATGGGCTTGCATTACTTTCTTACATGCTGATTCCTTCATCCCTTTCCTAGTTTCTTCAAAGCATGATCTCTGAATTGGCAAACCATGGTTTGAGCAAAGAAAGGAAGGAAGGAGAAATTGGCAAGAATGATGAAGCAGCATCAGATTAACCCAACTCGTGTTCACAACTGCCAGAAAATGGTTTGGCTGTGATCTCTTGAGTCTGACCACAGTTAAATAAGTGAAAATACAGTGATTATCACATTGATTTTCAAACATTTAGTAACATTTACACAAGTGGTAATTTTAATAAGAATATGGTCTTTATCTTTTGCCTCTAATGAATTGTGTTTGCTTTATTTGTCAAAGTTTTACTTTCTCCACAGGATTATGTCAGCTTTCCTTGCCAAATTTTGAATTTGCACAGTTGGCTGTCAGGATTTGATTGGCATTGGTTTACTTTAAATTTAAAACTCCATTAGAAGCAGGTGTGGAGGCAGAGAGAGGAAATATTTTGTATATTGTTATTTTTACTGGCATTTGAATGGCAATGGCTAAGGTTTTCAGAAAAGCCCAAAGAAATGAAAAGTTTAGTAGAAATGTAGTGTAGTGTAGCCCAAACTTAAAGAATATCCCATTCAGTATGCAGAGGCGTTTTTTAAATATTTCCATTTCATAATAGTATGATTTCCTCTAGACAAACACCTAGGCAGTGTGTAAATGAGCATACTATTAGTACTAAATAAACAACACAGGGGAAAAAGAAGCTTTATAAGCAGCAAGTCAAGGTAGGGGTATTTCCCAACACAGATATGCATTCTTTTTGCTTGCCCTTTCTATTTAAAGGTGAGGCTTTTTGGAAACAAAGATTGTGTGTAAGTGTATGTTGCTTAAAATAACATTTTGGCCCGTGCTGTATAGAAATGTTGTTTTCTATCTATTTGCATTGGTTTTAAGCCATAAAACAACTGTACTTCCTAATAGCATTTCTTTGCAACTGTATTTTTTATTTTAAACTTTACATGCGTTTGAATGCATGTGAATACCCCAAAATTGAGTTACAACAATCTGATATGAGAAGGTTTGACAATGAGCTGGACAATGAAATAGTTTACATGTACCAGTAACTTTAAGTCAAACCATGGTTTAGTGTACTGGGGGTTCTTGGAGAGGAAATTGCAACCGCTGTGCTCCTTTCCTAGTCCTCATTCTACTGTGAGCTAAGCCATGGTTTGCTTTGGTCATCTGAACCCAGGCTCATGGCTTGTCTTCTTCCAAACTACTCTTGGGTTTACAGCTCAAGGTTTGCCTGGAGGAGACAAACCACAAGCTTGGGTTCAGACAGCCATGCTGAAGCAAATCATGGCTTAGCTCACAGAAGCAGGAGGACCAGGGAAAAAGTGAAATGGTGGCAATCTCTCCTCCAGGGACCTGTGCATTTGTGCTGTTTTACAGGTTGGTTTAGTGTTGTATGCAAACCAGCTCTTTGTTGGAGCATGTAAGCCTTCCAAACTGAACCTTATTGTGATTCCCTGTTCTGGGCCTTTAATCCATGCTTTTTCAATAATTCATATAACTATATGTGAAGAGGTTCACTATACCTAGTGCCTGAATACATCCAGTCCAACCCATCGTCTTGCACCTCTTCTTCAGTAGGACAAATTTTTAGCTTTTAGGAGAATATGAACAATATTTTCAATTGTTCTCCACCAGTTTTGTAATATTGATAGAGACTGAAAAGCAAAATTTCAATTCTGTCTTTAACATCTCATGACATTATATTTATAAGATGTAACATACAGGTAATGTTCATTGAATGAGGGGAAAGTCCATGTACATTTATAGTTTGTTGGCCCACAGGAGCTTGTAATACCTTGTTTAGCTTTTAGGAATCAGTTAGTTTTATATTTCTCACAATAATTGTTTGCTTTTGCTAGGCACGACCCTGAGCAAATAAATGCCTGAATTTAGACACTGAACTGCTCCCTTTTTTGCAGGTGCTTTGTTTCTCCAGACTCTACTAAGTTCTAAAGAATCTTTGAGATGTGTTTGTGTGTGTGTGTGTGTGAGAGAGAGAGACAGACAGACAGACAGCCCATCTGGCTATTTAGCAATCACAAGATTTAAGTGTCCTGAGCTCTCATATGGATCAGAGATAATCATCTGTCTTATAAAAGGCAGGATAAACTGGGGCTGAAATCTAGAGCTAGATCATGGTAAATGAAATGCTGTATCACTGTAAACATCCAACTAGCGTATGTGTGTAGGCACGCAAACCCACACCCACACCCACACCCATATATGCATGTATGTCTTGCTGGTGACCTAGAGAGTTGTAGCATATGACCTTTTCATTTGGGCGTGTGATTGCCAGATATGGTACGCCATAGCCAGTACACAAGCTAACCGGCTTCAAACTGTAGCAGCACAAGCTGATTAAGTTAAGATGGGCTAATCATACAAAGTCTGAGTTGCTCCTGTGCCCTAATAACCATAATGAGAAAAACATGGTGGGTGGGAGGTTAGGCAAAAGGTTGAGTTGCAAATATTCTATTTAGAATCACTGCAGGACACATAATTTCCTATGGGGAAACTGGATTTTGCTGGACTGTGGTTAGTGAGGGGATGTTTTTCTTATTGAAGGGAACTAGGGGTCACAATAGGCATAGCTGTCAACTTTTCCCTTTTCTTGCAAAGAATCCTATTCGGAATGAGGGAATTTCCCTTAAATGGGTTCCTTCTCCATCTTCCTTCCTTGCAAAAATACAAAGTACACTTAAGCAATGTAGTAGAACTACTGCCTTGTTCCTGCCATACCACCAGTTCCTCTGATCCAGTACTGGCTCCTCTGACTGGCATTGATTCTCCGAGGTCTCAGGCTCAGGGTTGAATGCAGCCCTGCTGCCTGGGCATCTGAATGCGAAACGTGCTTACCACAGACTTGTGGCTTCTGTCTTATACCTTCAAAGACGAACAGGCACACCACTCTTTAAAGCAAAATGCATTAAGTGGATAGAGAGACTATAGTCCTCCTTACTGCAGACATTTGCCCTCCTGCGTTGAAAGTTGGAGGTGGGCCTGGGCGATGGAGAAGTGACAGAGCTTGTGCATCTCTGCTGTCTCTCCAAGGATTCTAGTTGAGAGTGCCTACTTTAATGTGGTAGACTTCTGGGTTAAGGAGCTGGTGTGGGGATATGCCTCATATTTGGAACTCATCTTGTGATTTATTCCTGCATTACAGATCTTGAGAATGCTTTAGATTTAGAAATGTGACACTTAGTTTTTATTGTCTGAAAACTTTTAAGTCCCTTCAAAATAGGTTGCACAGACTTGATGAGAACCAGGTTTGACTTCTTATGCCATGGAGGCTGCCTTAATGGACCTTCCTACCCCTCTTGCAACAGAGTCATCGGATTTCCTTATACCATAAAAAAGAGCCAATAGGGCATGCAGTTGATATGAACTCTTTCCTTTATCATGGGAATCTTACATTTCTAGCCATCTGCGACTCTGTAAACAGGAAACATGCAGTGAGGTTACCGAGTTAGAAATGAAAATCCTGCCTCATGGATCATTTTAATGAATGGTTGCAATTTACAGGTTCTTTCCCCCATTTTCATCACCCCGCCTTAAAGCTTGTCTTCTGAATATTAATAGAACAATGTTGTGAAATATGAACCTTTCTTAACAGTAAAAAGGGCACAAAACTGTTAGACAAAAGTGCTGGATTCTATTCAGTCTCAAACAGATGAGCAGATAAAGCTTAGCATGCTGTTTTCTTCTTTCCTGTTAGTGATTTCCTGTATGTCAGAAGATGCGCTTTTGGCTGTTTCCTCTGAATAGGCTCAGTGGACTGAATTCATAGCAACTTTGGGGAGCCTTTGCATATTCTTATTGTGATGGTTCAGTGAAGTGTATTAGTAGAAATGGTATAAACAACAGAAGTTTCTCCTTTGGATATGTTTTGCATGCCTTTGGGGAAATGGCATGTTCTATAGGTTCACTTCACTTTCCTTTTGGAAACTTTTTGAAAGCCTTTTCCACAGGGGGTTTAAGTGTATAAAGCTGTGTGCTTCGATGTACACAATCAGAAAGCTGCCCAGTTCTGCCCTCTCCTCTCACTATACTCTCTGAAAAGCCTTTCCTGAAAGATGGGAGTCTCACAAAAGGAATGTGGAATGGGTTTGGCAGTGGGGAGCAGGAGGAACTGGTGAAAATTGGCTTTAGGCAGCTCCACATTTTTCACAATTCTAAATTGTGAACTATAACTATTATTGATATTTTGTAGAGTTCCTGCTCTGCTACACCTCTTGACTTGCTCCTTCTGCTCAAGGTGATGACTGTTAATGCACAATAAGTGACTGTTCTGCTCCTGCCCTCTTTTATTACACTGATTGTCAAGTGGTGTTTCCATAGGATGAACTTTCACCAAAGGACAAAGTGCCTTTCAAGTAGTCTGTGCCTTTTTATAAAAGAGGGTGTTGTCAAACACAGTTCCTACTGATGATGTTGCAACAGGAGGGCTTGACCAAGACTGCAATTGCCCTCTTTCCTTTTCCTCATGTTTGCAGTAAAGATTTATTCTGATGAATGCAGAGTAAACAATGACATTGATTCGTAAATGGAGGTAGCTTGGTAAAAACAATGGGTGTAGATTTCTCTTAAACATAACCTTGAGGTAGATGTGGATATTTTATTAACTAGTGAATTGTTTTGTTAGTACAAGTCTAAGGCTGAGCCAGAATAAAAGAACATTACCCACCCCCACTGCCGCCAAAAAACCCAGGTCATCCCCATGTGAAAAGGACACCGCCAATCCCAATTTTGGCTATCTTGTGGAAAGGAAAATATTTGCTTTCACCACATTGCTATATGGGATGTAATTGTTCTGCTTTTGACAAGAGGGGATTTGTCCCATGGTCACTTCATTGTACTGGGATCCAAACAGTATGATACCAGCATCTGGTGGTATAGATACTGGAAGTGTGGTGCAGCATACCAGTTCAAACACAACCACAGAGCTGAAGTGGCTCTATTCAAGATTAGGCAGAAGAAACGAAACTTAAAACAAATGGAAGCTAAGTCAAGGAAGAAATGAGAATAGAAACGCCCTGTTGGGAGTTGTTGCACTAGCAAAGGTCAGACAGAGACTGGGGGGTTCTATGCTAGTCCAGCCTGACCCCTTCCAGATCATCATCTGGGCTACAAAATGCAGTTAGTGTCTCCTACACCTGAAGAGATCCTTCTTAAGTTTCTTTGCAGCCAGGTGTACACTCTAACTCTGTATCGCCCAGCACACCTTAGGTCCTGGGAGCTGGGATACACATGAAGGGAGAGGGCCTGTATCCATGGTGTGGTGTGCATTAAGGTTGCAATCCCAAGCACATTTACTAGAGAGTAAGCCCCACTGACCTCTGAGTTAGCATATCTGGGGTTATTCAGTAACATAGTTCCAGGAATTTGGAAGGCTGTACATTAAAATGTTCACAGATGGAACGGAAATTATTGGGCATTCAAAAATGGTTAAAATAATAAATCAGGATGAGAGAACTTAAAACATCTGGCTTAAAATGAGTATAGTTTCTAGGTAATCATTCTGACCTAAATAGATGGTTGAATTAAGGCCAGTCCAGAAGTTACATGGAAAGGCTTCTACGTGAACTTGTTCTGATTGTGAATTACGTCCAGTGCTTGACAACAGTTTTATGAACTGATTAATGATCTGTGTTCTGTAGGCGTGGGTTTCCGCTTTTCCTGGCCAGTAGTACTGTTAGCATTCTACAAGTGCTGCATTCCTAGAAAATTAGGAAAGGGTTCCAAAAGGAAACGATTGAGCAGCAAACTAAACAAAGAGCTAATATTCCCTTTTGAAAACTGAATCAGAAGTTATTTCTGTAAAACACCAGTCTCTTTGCTTTTCAGTGTGTCCATGAGACTTCTTCATACCAAGCATGAATTGAATCACCTAACCACCACATAATTACTCGTTTTGTACAATTGTGACATGTGTCAGAAGCCACCCTGTGAACCAACTCCCTTTATATAAATTAGGTAGTTGTGATATGCATGAGCTGGTCAAGGGATTTCCTAATAATCTAGGTTTGTTAAGAGTGGCCCTCATATTTCTCAGTTCCTTCAAAACCTGCTAGGCTGACACATCTGCTGCTGCTGCAAGGCAACCTCTGCTTCCCTGCCACATTACTATTAGTATTGTTATTAATTTATCCAGGGTTGTATCCAGTGCTCCATGAGCAGAGGAACTCCTCCCCCCCTTCACCCCAAAGTGTTCTCCTACCTTCCAGAGGTACTTTTGAGGGAGGGAGGGAGGGTGGGTGGGAGAGGCGAGGAGGGTTGAAATTCTGTCCAACAAGTGGAAGTCTTTTGTGCTGATGGAGCAGGAATGTTGGATTACTGCCCTAAAATTATCTCCTGCCTTTACTCACAAAGGAGCCCAGAGGCACAAGCACAAGGTGATAAAATTACAATGTATTTAAACATTTAATAACCTCTACAAATATTTAAAAGCATTGAGAGCATCTAAAAATGTGCCAAACAACTACGTATAATTTCAAGGTCATCAATAAAAGTTATCTTTCAGTATTCAAATGCCTGGGTGTACAGGAATGTTTTAAAGTTTTTCCTAAAAGTTAATAATGGGGGAAATAGATGCACCTCACCAGAGAAAGCATTCCATAGAAATGGAATTGCCACCAAGAGGGCCAGCTGGGTAGGTCCCAGCAGTAGCAGCACCAATAGGGACTTCCCTGCTTATCTTAGAACCTAATATGGTTGTTCCTCAGGAGGAGTTCTTTCAGGTACCTGGGTCCCAAGCCATTTAGGGCTTTGTACACTAGAGCTTAGAACGCGGGTGGCGCTGTGGTCTAAACCACAGAGCCTATGGCTTGCTGATCAGAAGGTTGGCGGTTTGAATCCCCACAACGGGGTGAGCTCCCGTTGTTTGGTCCCTGCTCCTGCCAACCTAGCAGTTCGAAAGCACGTCAAAGTGCAAGTAGATAAATAGGTACAGCTCTGGAGGGAAAGGTAAACAGTGTTTCCATGCGCTGCTCTGGTTCGCCAGAAGCAGCTTAGTCATGCTGGCCACATGACCCGGAAGCTGTCTGAAGACAAACGCCGGCTCCCTTGGCCCATAGAGCGAGATGAGCGCAGCTACCCCAGAGTCGGTCACGACTGGACCTAATGGTCAGGGGTCCCTTTACACTAGAGCCAACACATGGACTTGTGTCACCTGTGCTGCCACTGCCTGTTTTATCACCGAGAGCTCATCAGAAAACCAATAGTTATACCTAAAGCTTTAATGCTTTTGAAGAGCACACTTTTGCTTTCATTATTTTAAACTGCTTCTGAAGCAGGACTGATTTTATTGACACAGGGGCAACCAATCAGTATTATGCAAATCCAGGCTCAACACCGAAATCAGAACACCGAATCAGAAATGTGAGTGTTCTACCAATCATTGTCTAGATGCAACCCTTGTTATGGGATCCTCTCAAGGGATCGCTCTGGGTGGCTGTTCCCCTCCTCAGCCACTGTGGAATAATGCACACAGCTTCAAAGACAGCATTATTCTGACTCCCAGATGCTCAGGATTAACAACAGGCGCTTGGCTATCTGAGCACATTTAGCAGAAAGAAAGCTATATTCTGCAGTGCTAGTTAGGAACTGCGGTTCTTTTGGGGCACTAACTAGGAAATTTCTGACCATTTTAATCATTTGTATACATTTTCACTGTGTGTATTCGATCAGCTGGTCTTGTGAGCTTGGTACCACGAAATGTGATGTTTCAAATATTAAAGTTAAGCAAGGTTGTATCTCCACCTACAGAAATCTTTCAAATGTGTTTGCAGGTGACTAGAATGCTGGATGCCCACAAGTCAGATGTCAGCTTCTCCATAACATGTGTGGACTATTAAAAGCAGGATTCATGGGGAAGTAACAATAGCTCTACATCCCAATCATAACAGCTACATTTTAAATATACTTTCAATGTATTTTAGTGATTACTGTCATTGAGGCAAATGTTGTCTAGAAGTGGGAATGAACATTCTATTATGGTATTGGTTTGGCTTAGCACAATAGGGACCATTTCATTTTTAAGAAAGTTCATACTTTTCTAGTGGCAAAACATCCCCCTCCCCCAAAAAAGTTATCTTGCACATAATTGACTGAAATCTGTCCTCTTCTCACTTTAGCATAGCACTGCAAGTACAGTGGTACCTCGGGTTAAGTACTTAATTCGTTCCGGAGGTCCGTACTTAACCTGAAACTGTTCTTAACCTGAAGCACCACTTTAGCTAATGGGGCCTCCCGCTGCCGGATTTCTGTTCTCATCCTGAGGCAAAGTTCTTAACCTGAGGTACTATTTCTGGGTTAGCGGAGTCTGTAACCAGAAGCGTATGTAACCTGAAGCGTATGTAACCCGAGGTACCACTGTAAGTGTATTTTAGAAATACAGTCTAAGATTGTTATAATGTTGCCTATATTTTTTGCTCTGTTGTAGAACATATATAGGGGAGAAGTAAATAATCTAGATTATCTGTCAGAGTGATAATTAACCATTTGTTCCGTAGAGACTGGCTTGCTTTCTCTCTATGTGGTGTGTGTTCCACATAAAATTTCAGCAACTTTTTAAAAAACAACAACAAAGCATTTATTTGTGGCTTCCGAAACCAATGGAATAAGGCAGCACTGGATTCTGGCAACAGTTAGAATAAATCATATTGCAACTTTGTTCTATCATCATAAGTCTGGGATCTCCAATTACTATTTGCAGGAGAAGTGGCCATGCAAGGGTCTGTTAGAATGGCAGAAACTGCTTCTGATCCCTGATAAGATGCAGGCCATTGTGAGGAAGCTGGATGAGTTTTCTGAGTGAGCTGTTTTGTTACATGTGTTTGCTGCTTATCTAGATCTTTTCATGCTGTTCTGGTATATGTGTTATCTTGCAAAATGATTGATTAAAGAGGAAAAGGATTACCACACTACAGGATAATTTCTTAATAAGATAATTTTTAGTTTTAAACGTTATCTCCTCACCTTTATGTCCTCAAATAGCACCCTTGGCAGCAAATAGAAGCCAGGCAAGGGGGATTCTCAGTAGTATCGGGGATTGCTTTTTCTTCAAAAGTGCCAGTTTCAAAACACTGTTTTGAAAGCATGAATAGCTTTTAAAGAACTGCATATTACTTCCATGTTCATTTGTGAATCCACTTTATTCTGCTTTCATTGTAGCTTCTCCTGCCTCAAATGTTGGAAGCTCCTCAGGGCAGGAACCCTGTCCAATCAACACTGATGGTCCTCAACTAACAATTGCAATGATTAGCAATATTGCAACACACGTGCAATTTCTCTGCAGTGCAGAGTTTCAGAATACAAACAATGTTTTAAACAAAAACTAGAGAAACATGTAAGAGTTGCTTCCATTCAGTTTTTGCTTCCTGTCTATTTTACTTGCATGATTAAAATGGGCTCACATGGTGATGTTCTCCTTGATTAGCATGATGGGCTGTAAAAGAGTAAAAGAACCCCTGTGCCGCCCCCCCCCCCCCCCCCGCTTCCCAACAGACCATGAGTAGAAAGAGTCCCTTGAGACTTGGCAAGTAAGTCAGGCTATTAAGAACCTGTCATTTCAAACAAAGGCACCTCCAACAAGCAAAATGGCTGAGAGTTATTAGATGCCTTGGCAGATGTTGAACTTGTCTGTGTCATTAATTTTGCCTTGGGCAGCTTTTCTTGTAGCAGCAAATTCCAATACATCACTCAGCTTGTGATGTGCAAATGCAAATAGACACACTTTTATTTTACATGTTATGTTTTTGAGATCATTTTATTTGAAATTGTAATGCCATATTTCCTCCCTGGATAAAGCTAAGCCAGCCAAATACATATCCCCTATGCATTTTTATGTAAACAAATGGCAATGGCAATCTGATAAGCCAACAAACTAGATTAGGTCTTCTTGTAAGATAACATAAGACGATTTGCTATGAGTAGTTATTGTGAAGTTGAGAAGCAAAAAACTGGAATGTCAGAGATATTCTTTCAATTTTCACGTTATATTGGACCCAAGTTAAAACCAGGGAAATGCCTGAAATTCTTTACAGCCTGATTCCCGATAAGAGAAATCCACTTTAAAAGTTCTGCAGCTAAATGGGCTGAGCTAAGTATGTCTTATTGATGAGAGGAAATTAGAACAATACCAAATAATATAGGTATAGCAATTACAATACAATTAAACACCAGAGTTCAGGATGTCTATTAATGCAAGCAGAGCTAAATACAGGTGCCCTGTTGCATCCAGAAATAGCAAAAATGGGTAAAAATGACTGACACTAAAAGAGGTAGAGAAACTGAAATCTCATGGGAAAATAATAAATGGAAATCACCTGAAGAAATCAAAGCAAAAATTCACAGGTTGAACATAAAGGATAGGAACCCCTGATGCAGTCCTTAATTCACATTGCTATTGTATCATCTAACAGTCTGGTGCTATATGAGAGAGAGAAACAGAAAGAGAGAAAAAGAAAGAGAAAGAGAAAAAGGGAGGGAGAATGTCATACAGGTCCTCCCCACCTCATTGCCACCCTTAATCTTAGCCAAACACCAGGGTTTTGTTTTTTTAAAAAAATAAAGTTTTCGTGAAATATAATGACTATTACTGACTGCTTGAAAGTACAGTAGTCGGGTATTGCCTTTTACACAGCTCAAAACACATACAAGAAAAGGAGCATGGAAAGAAGTGGTAACACACCAATATAAATCAAGATAGCCATATTGCCCAATCAACTACTCTCAAGCATAAGAAATAAGATCCCAGATGATGTAGAAGAGTTCTAGGTCCTCCATCCCTCTGGAGACCCAAAGTTTATGTGTTATTTTTTTCTGCAATAGCCAAAGTCCATAGGTTTTCATACCAAAAAGACAAATGCTGATTTTTTAAATAAAAGTTTTGCATGGCAGGGCTAATGAAATCCTATTTGCAGTTAGCACCCCTATCAAAAGTTCTGTTTTCTAAAATTGGTTGAAAAGATGTGTCATATTATTCCACCTTACCCCTTTTGTAGCTTACTTGCAGTGATAGAGAGTGGTAAGAGCAGCTTGGCAGTTCTGTGCTGGTTTTGACAGCTTCAGCTTCAGAAGGGCCATTGCAATCTGCGTTGTATGAATTATCTGTGTAGGATGAATTATTGTAAAAATTACAAGGCAACTTTCCCCACCCTGTAAGGCTCAATCTAGTGGTACAGTCTTGTTCTACAATATTTTGCATTTCTTGGGTGGGCTGGTGGGGAATACAAAAAAAAATCAGAAATCACTAAAAGTGTCCACATAGGAAGCTAAAATAGCTCTTCAATCCTTTATCAACAGCATATATTGGAGAAGCAATAATAACCTGTTACAATGCATCACTGAGTCCAAGGAGTTTTAAAAAAGTTGTGAGGTCTAAAAACCAACCATCACTTTACCCTGCTGGGTAAATGACTCATTTCTTAATGCATTGTATTATTTTGATAGGACTATGAAACTTTGGATTACTGCTGCATTCTGAAATAAGGAGCTTTCATTGTTGTTAAAGTTAACTGAGGGTTAAAGTAATTGAGGGCTATTGATGGTTACGGCTGAATTTTTAACATTCTAAAATAAAAGCAAGAATCTGTCAAGTTTGACTATGCCTAATACTATGCTGCACGATAACTTTAAGGACTTTATATAAGAAATATAACATTCCTTCTGTGGTTTGGGAAGTTGCTTGTTTATCTAGGCGAACTATATTAAAACGAAGAAAGTTAAAGTTATGCATTATTAATTAATATATAGACATATATTTTAAAGACACTGAAGTCCTACCTTTTAAGCAAGCAAACCTTTATTCAGCAAGCCTTTTAGTAGCTTTCCTATGGCACTTTGGTGGTAATTCAGGAATGCAGGGTCAAACAACAGCCTAGTCATAGAGTATTCCCTGAAGGCTTAGAGGCATTATGGCAGGCTGTCCAGGCTAATCATTTCAAGCGGCCCATGGAAAACCACTTTCTGGTTAAGTCTGCATCATCCTGTTCCACCAATGGAAAAAATTGAACATGAGGAGGGTGTGTAGCTTGCAGACAAAAATATATCCAGCGTAGCACAGAATCTGTTTTTAGCCCATAACTGCTGAACATTTTGGAGACTTAGACACAGTTTCCTGGCTTACCAGAAGCAGAAAAAGAAAGGGAGAGTCTGTGTGTATGTATGCTAAACGGTTCTGTGACACGTTTGGAGAAACGGACTGGAGCAGAAGCTCTGGGCAGCAGAGACTTGGGGTAAGGAATCTAGTGGGATACGCAGTCTGCTCAATAAGAAAAGAAGTTGTGAAGGGGGAACTGGGCAGAGTGGTTCTGTTTGTGATTCTTGGCTTTGAACTTTTGCTTTCCTTTCCAAACAGATTAAGAGGGACACATTTCCCTTTCAGCAGTCTTATGAGCGACTTTGCTGAACGAGCTAGTGGCTGCCGTTGTTTAAACCGTTGAGTTAGCTGCTATTCAAATTGTCTTACAGTTTGAATAGTAAAAGATTTATTTTCTTACAGAGAAAGATTTCTGTAGTAGAGCTTTTATCCTGCCTGCATACAGTATGACTAATCAGTAAATAACTCTTGCTTGCTCTCTTGGTTGTTTTTCCCTGAAATTTACAGTGTATAAATGCATTGCTTAACTGTCTGAAAATTTACTTTATTGTTATTCTGTATTACTTATATATTAGATGAACACTTCAGGTCTGAACTTGCTCCAATATTGAATTAAGTAACTTAAAAAAAAACAACAAAGTACGGATGCTTCCTTCTCCCCTCCCTCCCTCCCCACCCACCCCCTGGCTAGGATGGATCTTTAGACTATTGCATAGCTTTTCAGATGGAATGTTATTCATATGCCACACAATACAACCATTCTAATGATACCTTTGCAGTTCCAAATGATAAGTATCTGGCAGCTGCTGTTGGAATCGACATGCTACAATAGATGGAGCCTTGGTGTGATCCAACAAGACATATTTTATGTGTTTATGAAAGAAAAATGCTACTGAAAAAGAGGAAGTGTCTTTATTAAGAGTGCTGATCAATATTTCCACTAGAATGGAATTGCCAAGTTGATATGCCTCCCTTGGTGTAACTGGCATCCTATTTTAAGCCACTTACTTTGAAATAATTGGCTTTAGTGGCATTTGGCATTTTGTTCCAGCTTTATTTAAAACTAGTTTATTAGTTACAGGATAGCTGCGAATGGTCCCAGAGTAAGCTTTTTGTGCGAAATCAAGAAGGACTTCATGCAGCAATAAGAGCATCAGTGGTTTGTCTCAGTTCAGTGGCTGCTCTGGGCCAGCACTGGCATTCAAGGCCACATCAGCAGTGATGCAGCAATGAGCCACACCACTGAAGTGTCAGGCAAAGGCATTGGCTTTGGCAGAGGAAGTAGTTGATGGGCTGGGAAAGGATGTGGCCAGAAATGCTTAAGCACCCTAGGTAGGGAAAGGAGAGAGTCTGTGACTAGGAGCTGCAGTATGTCAAATGAGCCTGTGACCATTTAATTCAGCTAAAGGAAGGTGAAGTTGTGTTTTCTAGCAGAAAACTAGTATAGGAAAAGAGCCTGAAGGAGTAGGCACTTTTGTTTCTAGTCCTAAAAGTAGCCTTCTATGTTGGTAGAGTTTGCTGTTGGGGCAAGTTGGTCTCCGTCCAACTACCCATGGCAATTGGAGGATGTTCATTAGGCATGAGTGGGGACCATGATTCAGGGCTTTGCAGAGGGTGGTGGCTGTGTAGCTATATGATAAGACTAGAATGAAAATGCACAAAACCCCAGTGTGCACACAGGCATAATGGAAGCAGTGTCATAGTTGGATGGGTTTTGCACTTTTTAGAGGAAAGTGGATCTTTATAGTTGGGATTGCCTCACACTATTATCATTTCTACAGTACATTCTGCTGTACAGCGTACTTAATCCATCCATCTATTTGCCTACCTTATGGAATAAACTAAGGCAGTAGGTACCGTTATCAGGATACCAGATGTACAGGGATTTGGGGCTCAGTCTCCCACATCCAAACCCAACAGTCTATCCACTGCATCACTCTATTAACCTAAGCGACATGATATGGCATGATTGAGGTCTTCACTTTCTTTTTGTTAGAGCGGATCTTATGCACTATTAATGTTCAGACCTATAGACTAATTTGTGTTCATGTGATAACTTCCTTCTAATTCTAAACTGCAATGATTTACTTGTTTGCAATTAGTACTGTTGGTATGTGCTAATTTGACAAATCTACATTGGAACTGATGGCTGACCACAAAGTGTAATGCACTGGTGTGTCATTTCCATTATATCCTTTTCTACATCCCAAATTGAGAGGGTGCAGCGGAGACAGTAGGCAACAGCTGCATGTCATGTGAGTAATCATGCTGAATCTTGAGTATACCCAGAGGACCATTTCCAGGAAGACTGCATAGTAAAGTTGATTCCACATGATTTTAGTCTTATCTTAAAGTAGTGCAAGGAGTGGTGATTTGAGTTTGTGTTACTTACTGTGACTACAGAATCAGAAGGTCATTGCTATTAAGGAATAATTAACCTGGAAGATAAGGATGTGATTTTGCACATGAACTAGAATAAAGCGAGATGAGTGCCGCAACCCCAGAGTCGTTTGCGGCTGGACCTAATGGTCAGCGGTTCCTTTACCTTACTAAAATAAAGTAGTCCACATTTAATCTTCAAAATAGAACATGTGAACAAGAAGTGTCTACAATTGCACTCTGCAATGTGCCTTTCTTTATTTATTTTTGAGATTGCTGTTCATAATTTTTAGGCTGCTGATTTGTGGAACGTATGTAGATTCTTTGGTTTCAGATTTGGTGAGAGACCGTTCTATAATGGTGTCAAAGTGGCATTACAGCTAGAATACATACAGTGGTGCCTCGCAAGACAAAATTAATCCGTTCCGCGAGTCTCTTCGTCTTGTGGTTTTTTCGTCTTGCAAAGCACGGCTATTAGCGGCTTAGCGGCTATTAACGGCTTAGCGGCTATTAACGGCTTAGCGGCTTAGCGGCTTTAAGAAAAAGGAAACAAACTCGCAAGAACTCGCAAGACGTTTTGTCTTGCAAAGCAAGCCCATAGGGAAATTCGTCTTGCGGAACGACTCAAAAAACGAAAAACTCTTTCGTCTAGCGAGTTTTTCATCTTGCGAGGCATTCGTCTTGTGGGGCACCACTGTAAATCATGCTTCCAGTTGGAATAACTGAACCCTTTAAGACTAAATAGGAATATAAAAATCATAATCATTTGTATTTGTGTGGCTGCTCATTCCTTGAGTTTCTTGGTATATAATTTAAAATAGTAAATCTGCCAAGAATATCATAGTAGCATTAGTGTGTGTGTGTGTGTGTGTGTGTGTGTGTGTGTGTGTATAGGCATAGGAGTGTTGCTAAGATTGTAGAAATCAAAAGCTCTGCTTTTGGTTTGCAATAGCATGTGACTAAGATGCCTGGTTTTCAAAAATGCAGTAAATTATTCCAGGAAGTCTTCTGTGAAAGAGCTGAAAACTGTTATGCACACATCTCCACTCAGTTGCTTGATATATAAAAAAGTCACGTGTGGCCTTGGCAAAAGGCGCATGAATGTAATAATCATGTAAGTGGTTTTGTCCTCTTACATTTGCAGTTTTACTTTTAATACAAAGTGTTCAACTTGACAAGGAAATATACTATATCCTTGTGCGGCTATCCAATAACATAATTTCCTATTGAATATCCTGCTAATGCAAACATCGTGATCATACGTGTGCATGAGTTATTGACATAGGATTGTGATGATAGAAAAGCTGTTGTGAACATAGGGAAGAGCCCATCTAGTCCAGCATCATTTCTCACAATGCCCAACCAGATGCTTATGGGAAGCTTGCAAGCAGGGCATGGGCACAATAGCACCCTCCCTGTTTGTGATCCCCACCAGTTGGCATTCAAGACCCACCCTATATCTGTGGCTGAGATTTGTTTTAACTATTTTACTCCTGAATTTTAGATTGTTGTAACCCACCCAGGGACTGTGGACGAATTGTGGGTAATAATAATTATAAGAATGCCACCTCTGATACTGGAGGTCTTGCACATCCATCATGGCCAGCAGCCATTGACAGCCATATCCTCCATTAATCTCTCTTAACTCCCTTTTAAAGCCACCCAAGTTGGTGGCCATCCGTTTATCTTGTGGTAGGGAATTTAAGTGTGGGAAGAACTTGATTTGGCTGTCCTGAAACTTTCCACATTCGGCTTTATTGGTTGACTCAGGGTTCTAGTATTATGAAAGAGAGAAAAACCTCTCTCTATCCACTTACCCCACAATTATTAGTATTAGCATTATTGTCACATATTTATTTATTTATACCCTTCCTTTTTTCATGGTGGCTTACAAATAAAAACCAAGGTGAATAACTTAACACATCCTTATCATGTCCTGCTTTACTCGCCTATTTCTAAACTAAAACACTTCAAATGTTACAGCCTTTCCTCACGGAGGAGTTGTTCTAGCCTCATGATCATTTTGGCTGCTCACTCTACTGATTTGCAAGAGCTAGGTAGACGCCATTTTATTTCACATCACAGCAGTGCAGTAAAATAACATCAAGTTTGTAAGAGGAATAGGTGGACGTGTTTGTCTCGCCATGGAAAAACCCATTGGCTGAAATTAACTCTATGGCCATTGGCCTTTAAGAAGCCAGCAACCTTTTTTTGCGGGGGGGGGGGCGTGCACTATATTTTTCTTATAAAATAGCCTCCCCTTAACATTTCCTCTGTCATTTCCCCTCTATGAATTATAAAATTCAAGGTCTGGTTACACTTTTCCATTTTGTTATTTATTCTAAACATGATCCATTTGTATGATGTCAAGATCCCCTAGACCTTGAATCCATTTGTTTGAATTATGTGATGTTATGTGATAGTTGTGAAGACTTGTTGGCTAACAAAAAAAGAAACCAATTGCTTGTGAATATTCAGGTGCTTTGAATGGTCCTACCTGGGACATCCACCCAAATAAAGCTGAATCTGCTGCGTGGCAGAACCCTTGAAATGACCATCAACTGGATGGTTACTGGGTTGTGTCTGGGATAAAGAACTGGTGACAATAAACAGAATTCACTGACTTTATTAGGACCTAAGAACCACAAGAATGAGCCTCATCAAGCCTTAGCTTATGCTGCCCACCCTCCAGCTGTGTTGCAAGGAGATTTCATTTCTATTTTAGATCATCCATAGCTTGTTGTGTTGTTCAAACTCAAATAAAATAAATTCAGACTTAACTATAGTGTGTTGAAGCTAGCCAACTTCAGGCCGCGTTTATGAATCTAGATTATTTCAATTTAACCATAATTAAGTTAACCACAGTTTAGATTTTGGATGATGCACTGAACCATGCTTAATCTAAAATGGAAATGAAAACTTCTGATCTCACATTTGTGTCTCACTGGAGGAAGAAAGGGGAGTCGAGGAGAGTGCAAGCCTCACAACTGCAGCTCAGTCATGAAGAGATGTAGCATGCAGAAATTTTCATTCAGATAGGAATGGGAGAGCCCGTTCCTTGCAAGTCTGGAGAGCTACTGCTAGTTAGTGTAGGTAGTACTAAGCTAAATAGACAATTGTCCAACTCATTATAAGATAGAGATAAAGGAATGCCTCTGTGGCAGATCTAGCCACAGTGAGACAGCCTAGCGTATGAATAAAGTGAACAAGTTATAAATGATTGTGCGTTTATTACCAAGTGTAATCAGGACTGAAACACATAGTTCTAAGTGCTGGCAAGCTCTTGTGTTTGCTTTCTGCTGTTAGGAAGTTGCCTTACATGATAAGAAATAGTGCTCCATGACAGTACTTTTCACATGCAGTGCTTGTAGCCTTAACTGTTCATTGTGCTGAGTGTCAGCTCGTTTTGCATACCTGCCTTTGATAGACGTATTTATTAACCATCTTCATTGTATTGGTGTACAATGGAGGTTGTATCAGTGGCTTAAGTTTGAAGAATTGATGCTGTTATACTGAGGTCTATAACAGCAGCTTGCTTGCCACTTGCTCTGTTAAAAAGGATTATTCTGTGAGTGCATAATCATGGTAGAGACCAGATGGTCTTTGACTGATTCTTCAGACAAATTGGGCTTCATGTCCTCTTATAAATAGAAATAGGCTTCTGAAAGTTGCCTTGTGAATGTAGTTTATGTTCTTGTAACTTGGGTTCTGAATATAAATGCTCTCATTGGTGACTCCTCTGTGTTTCATTGGTCAATAGTCCCCTGGAGATTTCCATTTACACGGTAACAAGGGGCATGCAAAATTTATGTGGTGTTTTCCTTCCAATCATCACTGTTGTTTTGTCTGTATCTTAGCATTGTGCTGTGCCTGTTACCAAAAACGTGCTTTATGTTGGTGACATTTATACATTGAAGCAATTAGTACTTACAAAGGAGGGGGTGTCATAAATATTTTTTAAAAGGTATTTTTGTTGGTGTAATAAGACTGAGTCACAGCACTTTGTATCAGAGTTACACAGCTAATTTTCTATTAGTGAAAATGTTCATGACTTTGTATACATTGATAATGCAGGGTATAATCTGGAAAGTCATTGTCATTTGTTTGCTGAGCTTCTTTGTGTCAGTGCTATAGTAAGGCTTCATTAACTTGTAGATTAGTGATTTATTTGTTTGAACAAGTTTGTGTAATATTATTATTATTGTAAGTTTGACAAACATTACAATAAAATACCTGCTTTGTTTTTTAGAAAGCGTAAATCTCTATTCACCTTTAGGGCAGATATTCTTAAAATACTTAGGGCTCTACAAACATAGCTTCTAGAATGTACATCAGATAGCTTAAAGTTATAAAAAGAAATTAGTCTCTTGTGTGCTTTAGAAATACAAACCTTATAGCATCGTTCTACGATGCTGATCTATTTGCTTTGAAATTCAGCTTTCTGTATGCTCTCTGAATAAGTTTCTATTAGAGTCAGTTTCTCAAAAGCTGCTTTTGTCCCTTGGTGTGTGCAACGCCTGGTGCTTTCCTTTTGTTGTTCTTACTTTTCTGGCAGATCAACCTTAAAATACAAACAGAGTTTGCCAGCTGGTAGGATGAGTGAATTACCCAGTGGCCTTTTACCTCTGGGTCACAGCTGGAATTCAGACGGGATTGTGGATCGAGAACAACAAAAGCCCCACAGAGATTTATCAAACTATAATTTGAGATCCAGCTATTAAACAAAAAACTTTGAATCAGCATCTCACTTGATGGTAATTTTAATTGTAATATTATGCCTTGGGATACTTGGGCCTGGTTCAGATGTAATGCCTAGCATGGTTTGGCAGTATATGAATGTGTCCAAGTAAACTCAAAATTTCAGGCAGATGTAGTTTGCCCACAAACCCACTTTAGACCATGGTTTGTAATCCTTGGATGTGGGCAAGTTTGCACTAACCATAGCTTGTCTGGCTCCACTGAAGCTGCAAACTGATTTGCCAAGACCCTGAAATTAAGGGAAGGAATATGAGCATAGAAGGAGCACATGAGCACCACCCGTGGTTTTTGTGTTAGCATGGTTAAGTCATTTGAAATAATTACTGCTAAGTTAATGGTCTAAAAAAGCATTATATAAAACATTAAATACAATATGAAGACGTGTGTATTAACTTGACTGAGACATTACCCAACCACTTGTTTTACAGGGATTCATGTGGAATTATGTGGTGACCAGCTATCAAGATAATGCCAAGGACACAGACTGGTTATTCCATCTACATTTGAGTGATTGTTCAGGTTTGTCTGATACAAAAGTTTTCATTTTGAACCAGGAAGTGCTGTGCAGAATGAAAAATGAAAGCAGCCCAGCAGATCTGAACTTTGGTTTGCTGAGAATCTATAAATTCAAGCCATGACATGGGTGTAGCACAACCTTTAAGTTACATTCAAACTATCTGTACTTTCTGGAAACAGTTGAAGACATTTTTGTTCCAACAAGCTTTTCCAGCTGGATAAATGGGTCTTTACCATGAATGTCCACTTGTTAGGGTTTTTATCTTGTTTTAAATGTATTTGTTATTGTTATTGTGTTTTTAACTGTTTTATTTATATGCAACTTGCCTTGGGATGGTATTTTAGAAGGCGGTTAATAAATTAATAATGATGATAATAATTTATAAGGTAGCTTCCAGGATAATTCCTATGCAAACTAAATGTGCAAAAACAACAACAACACAACATCCCTTGTTTTGTCCCCAGGAAAAAAAATCCACATTAGTGGAATTTTCTTATAAGCAATTATTTTTAGAAGTTTAAATTAAGACTGAAAGTTTACTTTGTTAGAGTGTTTTAATAACCACAGCTGTTCATACTCTCTTGATTTAGTGAAAAATGGGGAATTCAGAAAGCCAGTACAGCCTTCAGGGAACAAAAAACCATACTAATTCTACACCCAGTGCCAAGCAAAAGCCCTGTTCTCTGAAAATTCGCAGCATCCATGCTAAAGATGAGAAGTCCTCTTCCACGCAGGGATGGAATCACAGCACCAGTGGCACAAACTACAAATCTCGAGCAATAACCAGAAGTTGCCTTTCTCATTTCAAGAGTACTCAGCCTTATTCTTCTAGACTTGGTGACACAGTAGTGAAAGTTTCAAAGGGTAGCAGCCATGCCAAACATAGGACGCACAACTTGGGAAGCTACAGTCAAGGGAGTAATAATGCAGTTTTGCCTGAGAAATTGCACTACATTGACTTTGAAGCTACCAGCAACCATGTTGCTTCCAGGGAATGTAATGGGCATTTCTTAAATTGCTATGGGAAGAAAGAAAGCCCACCATCGGATGACAGAATGAGTCCAAAAGTCCTCATTAAGACACTGGGAAAGTTGGATGGGTGTTTGAGGGTTGAATTTCACAACAGCAGCAGCAACAGCACAGTCTCCAGAGAGGATTCCAGTGGACCAGTTCAACTCTTGCGGTACTCGCCTACTTTAGAGTCTGAAAAGAATAATGTGCTTGAAGTGAAGGAAACATGTGGCACAGACTATGTTGGAAGTCACCGCCTGTCAGCCACTGATTCAAGGCTTAGATCCAGTAAAGGGAGCTCTATTAGCTCGGAGTCTTCGTGGTATGATGCTCCGTGGGGAAATAATGGAGACATGAATGAACTGGATGGGTCATACTTGTCTAGGAGCACCCTCGATGCAAGTATCCAAGTTGAATTTCCCCAGAATGACTGCAAGAAACCATTGAACCAAAGTTCGTCTCTCTCTTCCCTCCGTGATTTATATAGGGATTCAAATCTAAGAAGCTCCCAAACCTCTGATATTGGGCTCTCTGCAGATTATATCAATGCTCACCATGCTGGTTTAAGCAACCGTGTTTCATTTACCTCAGCCATAGACGTTCCTTCTAAAGTAGAGCACAGGGGACCTCCGCAGTACTCTTCCTACACTCTGCCCTGCAGAAAATCTGCAACCCTTAATGAAGACGCAGCAAAGAAGGAAACGCTGAAAAGCCGTATGCGCAGAATCAGTGATTGGACAGGAAGCCTGTCAAGAAAGAAGAGGAAACTACAGGTATGTGGAGTTTCAGCCCAAATTTCTTTCAAAAGTACAAATCTTAGCCCCTTTCCCATTAATGCATATGACAACTTGGTTTGTTTCCAAGTCTTTTTGTTCAGAAGTGTGTGTGTGTGTGTGTGTGTGTGTGTGTGTGTGTGTGTGTGTAAATGATAGCATTTTCTCTTCAAAATAACTCAACTGCTCCAGTACAGTGGTCTGAAAATACTGAATGGTTGGGAAAACAGACCACTGGACTCAGACATTTTAAAAAATAAATAAATATATGCAATGTTGCTTTTCAGTTAGACATCTTCAGGGTGTAAAATAACCTTAAGACTTACAGGATATCTGCAAGATTGCTGATGTACCCATGCACAAAATTATAGCCAACTTGAGTGTTCAGAAAAAATAAGGATTTCAGAAATGTTAAGTATTTATCCTACCCCAGTCGAGCCACTGCATTGTACCAGCTGCAGCTTCTGCACAGGGTGGTGCCCACCTGTCTCCTTTCCTGGACTGTTTCAGCAAACCTCTTGGCTGAGGTATCATGCAGGATGGTTTTGTAGCAACAGAAAGGTACGGGAGAGAGGAGGGTTGTGCGCAGGTATTGGAAATTCATGTGCATATTCTCTTTGCATAAACTGAAACCCAACCAGCACATTTTACATCACTGTTGACATTTTAGAAAGTCCACATTTTAAAATTCATTAGCATTGGTGTACAACATGGGCACGATGGGTGTAATCTATGAAGAATAAAGAGGTCCGAGATTAGTGTATGTCAGGGCTGGTTCTTCTCCTTGGACCTCTGAATAAACATTCTGATAGCAATGGCTTTTTTCATGGGAAGAACGACCTTTCTAATGACAGCTGCAGCTGTGGGTGTACTGCAATGGTGTGGCTGCATGTTGGAGGTGACTCATCCTGTCTAAAGCGTGACACAGCTTTTTTGATGAGTGACCGCTTAAGGCAGGGGTTGTCAACCTGGTCCCTACCGCCCACTAGTGGGTGTTTCAGGATTCTAGGTAGGGGGTTCTACGGCGCAAGCTGAATCCTCCTTCCATCGAGCACTGGTGGGTGGTAGGGAAATTTTACCATCAAGAAAGATGCATTAGTGGGCGGTAGGTATAAAAAGTTTGACTACCCCTGGTTTAAGGAGTGGGCAGTGTTGCATGCCATTCAGTGCTTGTGATGTGATGATCCGAAGCACACTGTTAAGACTGATTCTATTTGTTCTGTCCTTAATTTCTTTTTAAAGTTCAAAGCAAATCCTTTAATAAAGTCTATGGAAGCATCAGTGGAGAAAACAATGTAAAACATTTGGGAGGTTCTTCTGATGGCGTGGTGAACAGCTGCCTTGGATAGCTCTTTCAGTACTTAATATTATTAAGTAATTGTGTTCGCTTATGACTTACTCTACACATGCACATGTTCTATTTTAAGCATTTCAGTAATAGTGTCATGCAGGGATACTCCACCCAACAGAACTGATTCTCAAACACTATTGAGAAAGATATTTATGTACAAAGATATTTATTTGGGAAGAGTCTCCTAGAGCTCTGTGGGAGCTGATGGTAATTATTACCTTCTGCTATCAGGCCCTATAAACTACAGTTCTGTAATGATCTCCAGATAGACTAACATACATATAAGCAGAAGATCTAGAAAATGAGTGCTGCCAAATTAAAATCAAAATCATATGTCAAGTATTCGGCTCTGAACAGTTGAGTGCTCTGCCCATCTTATAAAAATTCCTTCACATAGTCACAGCTTGTGCAAATGGGGAACATACAACTTTGCTCTGATGGATCATTAGACTTTCAGAAACACCAAACAAACATAATGTTCCAAAAGTTATTGCTTAAAAAATACTTGTCCTATATATTAAAGATGAAGGTAGAATTAATGGTATATGCCAGTCTTGGAGATATAGTTAGGTACCTTCCCAAACAGGAGTCTACAAATATAGTCACCACAGTTGTCATGGTGACCATGAATTTAATTCTGGCACTCAGAATTGAGGTGTAGTCTCTAGCAAAGAGAAGCTGTGGTATTTTGCCCTTTAAAATTATAAACAAACAACTGCCAACATTTTCCCTACTCAGAGTGCAAATTTCATTTCCAAACCATCTCTGTCGCTTTGTCAATCCTACTCCGCCATCCTGCCTCGGTCCTCTGATTGGCTGAATGGGAGCTGGCAGTGTCTTTTTCAAAATTCCCTTTTATTTATTTTTTTGTACATGCCTTTTCTGACTCTCTCCGCTGCTTTTCTGTCTCAGAGTGCTTGTCTGTTTCTTGCTCATTTTTCTGGTCTTCCCCTCTTCACTTATACTCTCCACCCCCCTATACACACTTTATGTACAGAGAATTGCAAGAATGAAAGGTGGGTTAAAAACTGGGGTGGGCTTCTGTGGAAGATTGGGCATACTTGTCTTTTGTTGCCTTAGTACTGAAATTGATTTCTGATGGGGATGCATGCATGTCCCTCAGCTCAAATGCTTGCAGAGCCTCCAGGCACTCAAGAAGTACCTCCACCTCGTCCTTCCCCTTCCTCTGTCCCGAGGCTCCCCAGAAACTTACGTTGGGGCAGAAGGAAGGCAGAGGCAGCTTAGCCTTTTCCCCACTGGAGGCTGGACCTCTCAGCATCAATAGCTGCATATGATGCTGCACATACAGTTCCACTTTAGGAGAAGGCCCAGTGTCAGAAGTTTGGCAGCTTGGGACTGTGGCTCACAATCTGGCAAGGTATTTCATGGTTGAATGGTGCACACTGACTGGTGCAGTGTTTATTGTCAGAGAATGGCCCTTAAGAGTTATGAAAACAGCATATATACCAGCTGTCCTGTGGACTTATGTACAGAAATGGGTCCAAATAATGAATGAAATGCAGTTCTTCTGCCGAAACGAAGCAGATCTGGCCCTGTAAGCTGCCTGGGTAGGATACCACCTGTGAGAACCCTATATGAGGTGCTCTGTGGAACCGTTCAAAATTATTCCTTATAGAATAGTGAATGTTTTGAATTAGTCAGAACATTTTAGTACAATTATAATTATACCAATGCAGTCATACCTTGGTTTTTGAACAGCTTAGTTCTCTAACGTTTTGGCTCCCAAATGCTGCAAGCCCAGATGTGATTGTTCTGGTTTGTGAACGATTTTTGGAAGCCGAATGTCCGACTTGGCTTCCACCGCTTCTGGCTGGCTGCAGGAGCTTGCTGAAGTCTCACTTTGGTTTCTGAATGTTTTGGAAGTCGAACGGACTTCCAGAACGGATTCCATGCAACTTCCAAGGTACAACTGTAATAAACATACCTTGTGACTCCAAAAGAAAACATTGCCATTTGTCAAAGCTAAAAGAAGATTTGTAGTCCTCAGGGCTGCTTCTGATGCCTGCTGCCATCAGACTCTGTGCCACAGACATCACAGCAGTTGCTGCTGTGCTGTAGATTTCATATAAGACCTTAGAGTCAGCAAGTGCTAATGTTTAAGGGGTGGTCAGGACTCTGCTGATTTACGAACTTTACCACTTTATCCACAGGAAACAAAATGCAAAGATTCAGGTGAATACTTTGACAACGGAATTGAAAGTCTTTCTCCAGACACTCTTGCTCCCCCACATTTCTCTGGTTCTCTGTGGTCCGCTGGCTCTGGCCAGTTCTTCCCACAGAGAAGTGAGTCTGCTAATGCAATCAGCAGTGATGTCCTGAGGCAGAACATTTATGAGAACTTCATGCGGGAGCTTGACCTGAGCAAGACCAACAATGAAAACACAGACACGTCCACAGGAACAGAGGACTCGAGCAGCGAGTCGCTCGGCTCCTTAGAACAACTGGATCTGCTGTATGAGAAAGAACAAGGAGTGGTCCGCAAAGCTGGGTGGCTTTTCTTCAAACCTCTTGTGACCCTACAGAAAGAGAAGAAACTTGAGTTGGTTACTCGGAGAAAATGGAAGCAGTACTGGATAACACTGAAAGGTCAGTTATGGCTCATGGTTCTTAACTAATGTAGACTGCATTAAGTGGCAGCATTTGGCAGTGCATTTTAAATTTATTTCTATTCTGCATCTGTTCTGGAAAACCTTTCAATTACTAGGACAGAAGTTATCAAAAGCATATTTATAATGAATGTTTTATGGTTCCCCCTTTGTTACCTTTTTGTTGAAAGATTTCAGAAGATTTATCCCATGTGCAAGTATTCACGATTCTTGTAACTCAAATATGTTCTGTCTGTTCTAGTTGCATGTGTTAATATTTCTTACTCTTTTGCTTATTCCCTGGTCTGCAACCAGGTGCGTGCTGCTGCAGTTTACATTCTGAAACTTTTAGAGTAAAAGCCACCGACAGGGTTGGCCCCACCATCCTTGAGTGTCCTTCCCAGAAGTATCATCTATCTTAATCCTCTTCTGGTTGTGTGCACTTTCTCATTATTGTATTGTTCATTAAATTTATATACCGCTCTTCATCTGCAGATCTCAGGGTGGCTCACAGCATAAAAGTACAATATGTGAAGGTAACACATGAACCACTGCACATGCATAGGCATCTTCAGTGCAAAAACATGGACATCTGGAAGTGGGGCCACAGTAATCGCATGATGCCTCCATTATGGGATTCACATGTCAAGGGGTCTATCGTAGAATGGAAACTGAGAGGACATTATTGTAGTGTGATTGGGAGAGATAATTAAGAACATATGTTATTATGGTACTGGTACTTTTAACTGTACACATCTGGCACTTTGATAATCAGTGTGCTTTTTGCTGGAGTGTGAGGGTTCAGACTGCAGACATGTAGCACTGGGCTCTGCAGCACTAACCCTCAGCCAGTGCTCACTTTTGTGTTGATAGAACTTGCAGTACATAGCGGGCTGTCTGAGCATGAATAATCTATGTTTCCTGGACATTTCCCCAGTTTTCTTCCCTCCTCATAGTAATGTCTCTTTGTCCTTTAACTTTGCTTCCATTCAGTTTTAGTTCCATGAAGCAATACTTTGAAAAGCAATGTCTTTTTAAAGAGAAAGTGGGTCAATGATAAATCATGTTATAGTTGAATTATTGTTATAGTTGAATCATTTCCTGCTTGGGCAAGATGGCAGGTATAAATGTCCTTGCTGTTTGACTTCTAAACTGTGAGTGTTGGAATTCAAGTCTGTTATGGCGTATGACCAAACAAATAAAATTTTCTTATAATTCAAGCCTACTTAAACTTCATCCCTTCTGACCTATAAGCCTTGTTGCCTAATGCAGATGTTTGGCAGGAGACCTGATAATAGTTACTTAGCATTGAAGGAAAGTAGCTCTGCATGTGCTTAGAGCACCATGTTACCTCACCTGTTTCAAGGCTTGAATTCTGACAAATGATTCGTCTGTGTGTTTGTAAATATTTTCTTACTGATTTTCAAAAGTACAAGAAAACCAACAAGACAGTTATATCAGTCAACATCCAGTGAAGTTGGTGTATGCAGAACAAAATAAACACCAGTGATTCCTAGGTTATGTTAATCGCTGGATACTTTGTAGGTGGATGTCAAAGACAATGGCTGGATAAATTATATGCATTGCAAAGCATGGATTAGGATTAATTAACTTGGAGAGGTGGTGATTTTCTGCATTTTTGCAGGGTTTGTCATTCAGCACATACTACTTCAAAGAAATATTTTCTGTGTGTGTATGTGTGTGTGTGTGTAATTTATCTCTGTGTTATTATGCTAAAGGAAAGGATGGAGTCAGAAGGGAAACCCCATTTTAACAAGATTTGCCTGTTCTAGAACACATTAGGCACACACTGTACAGTAATCACTGTCATTGTCTAAAAAGTGGAAATGCTGGTTTATTTTAATAAAGCTGGAAGAAAAAAAATTTTCTTCCTTTCTAAAGCTGGAAGAAAAAAGTTTTTTTGTCAAGAAAATAGGAAGCTGCCTTATTACTAAGTATAAAATCATAGAATTGTAGAGTTCGCTTTATCTGGACACTATACTTCTGGTGATGCAGCCTAGAATAACATTAGCTTTTATTTGCTGCTGCTCCCTTCTCTCTCCTCTTTGCATTCACACTATTAACTCATGTTAATCTTGGGGTCTACTTAAGACCCCAGATCCATTTTACATGTACTACGGATAATCCAGGTGTCCCCAATCTTATATTTGTACAGCTGGTTCTTCCTGCCTAACTGTAGAACCTGACATTTGTTCCTATTGAACATGAGACAAGGGTGGCATTGTGGTCTAAACCACTGAGCCTCTCGTGCTTGCCAATTGGAAGGTTGGCAGTTCGAATCTGTGCGATGGGGTGAACTCCCATCACTCTGTCCCAGCTTCTGCCAACCTAGCAGTTCGAAAGCATACCAGTGCAAGTAGATAAATAGGTACTGCTACGGTGGGAAGGTAAATGGCGTTTCCCTGCGCTCTGGTTTCCGTCACTGTGTTCCGTTGCACCAGAAGCCTGTTTAGTCCTGCTGGCCACATGATCTGAAAAGCTGTCTTTGGACAAACGCCAGCTCCCTTGGCCTGAAAGCGAGATGAGCTCCACACCCCATAGTTGTCTTTGACTAGACTTAACCATCCAGGGGTACTTTACCTTTACCCTTTTTTTTTAACCTATTGAAATTTGTTTTGTTAGTTTTGGCCCAGTCCTCCAATCTGTTAAGGTCAAATTGAATCCCGATTCTGTCTCCTGTGGCATTAGCTGCTCCTCTCACTTTCGTGTTATCTGCAAATTTGACGAGCATCCCTCAGTTCCTTCATCCAAGTCATTTATAGAGACACTGAACAACAATGGGCCCAGGACAGAACCCTGCGGCACCCCTAGCTAAATATTATTCACTGGCTGGCATTGACCTTCCAGGTTTTTAGGCAGGAGGTGCTTGGAGTTGAACCTGGGGCCTTCTGCAAGCAAAGCATGTGCTTTTCCACTGAGCTGGGACTTTTCCCAAAGAAGTCAAAATATTGAATTAAATGTTCAATTAAAAGGTTAAACCTTTACCTCTGTTTATTTTCAAGTAATTATGCCTAAGTCCAGAGTGCATATTGGATTTATTTTTAACGGGGCAAAGGCCCTAAAATGATAAACCAGGCCTACTGACAGCCTATGTAAAATCAAAAGAGTAAGGACTTTTGGATTTTTGTAGCAGTAGTATATATCTGGCTTGCTTTCGGTAAATTCATAAGCTTCCCATCCCTGAGACTTCTCATACTACAATTGACATATTGGTGTGCCTCAAGACAAAGCATTATCCAAAATGTTTGTTCAGTTTCACAATTGACTTCACTGATGTTGCCACCTGTTGCTGCTCTGGGCTTCATGATGACCTCTTCTGCTAAAACATCCTAGCTTTGTAGATGTTGTGGTAGAAATTTGCTTGGTTTCAGATCATTTAACTTGTCAGGCACTTGGAATCTAATTGGCCAGATATCAGTGAGTGTTCCTAGCTGTATAAATGGCTGGAAGCTTCTGTTTGTGCTTTTAACTTACTAAACTAAAACCACTGATTTGTGGAGGTGGTATTATTTTCTGTGCCGTCTCTTGAGCTATGTTTAGTTTTATCAATGACAGGAAAGATTACAACCATCTGGTCACCTGCCAAAAGTGAATTGATGGGTGTCCTGAGACTTCAGCAGTGCTTAAATGGCCATCAAGATCATTCCTTTAATATGGAATGTTTTTCTTTACCATCTGTCCACCCTAATTAATTTATCCGGGCAAGGAATATTACATTCCAACCACGTTCTGATCATAGCACATATGCTGTAATCTGGTCCTGGAAGCAGAGGTGGGGGCAGCCTCAAGAAGGCTGTCTAGTCCCATCTGTGGGCAGAAACAGGGGCTGTCATTTTATTTCTTAATATAAAGGGGTGGTAGCTGATTAAGTTCTAGAACAGACCCACTGAAATCAATGGACTTAAATCAGTTAATTCCACCGGCTTCAATGGGTCTGCTTAAGTGTGACTTAGTTGGGTATCATCTATAACCTCCCAGTTCCCACATAAAATGACAACATAAAATCATGGTGATAGCTAACAAGTGTGTTTCAAGCATGCACATTTTGGATAGCTTTTTAGCAATTGACATTATTTGGGATTGCTAGATTTTTAACAGGATACATTGTCTGCTTCGAATTGACAGCTGTTGTTTACTATCTTACACCTCAAGGATAAACGCATTTACCTGGCAGCAAAATCCAATGATTTCAATGAAACTCGGGGCCGGCGGTAGACCTTTCGGTCTCAAATTTCAGCTGCGCCATGTGTGATGCAAAAATCTGGCACCCCCACTTCTCACACTCCATTTTAAATCATAGCTGTCATGTCCCTGAGGCTCCATGTGACCGAACCAGTTGCAAACACCTAAATCTGCCTCTGTTTCCCATAGCAAATCTATTATCTCTGGATTTCATGCATATGGCCTTCCCCTCTATAAACTTGCCCTAACATTAAATTCAGATGTAAAAGGCTTGCTTTCTGTAGAGAACTGATTAATAGGTATATAAATCCGGACTTTTTTTAGTGGTGGCACCAAAATATAGAATTCCTCCTCTATATACAGTGGTACCCCGCAAGACGAATGCCTCGCAAGACGGAAAACCCGCAAGACGAAAGGGTTTTCTGTTTTGGAGGCGCTTCGCAAGACGAATTTCCCTATGGGCTTGCATCGCAAGACGAAAGCCCATAGGGAAATGCTGGCGGTCGGGAGCAAAGACTTTCGCCCACAGCCGGCCTTCAGAAGAGGACCTCTTCTGAAGGCCGGCGGGGGGCAAAAGTCTTTGCTCCCCCCGCCTGCCTTCCCCCCGCCTGCCGGGGGCGATCTTAAAATGCTGGCGGGCGGGAGCGAAGCGTTCGCTGCCGACCCCCAGCATTTTAAAATCTCCAAGGGACAGCAGAGAAGTCTCTGTCCCGGGGAGGTTTTAAAATGCTGGGGGTCGGGAGCGAAGCGCTGCCGACCCCCTGCATTTTAAAATCTCCCCGTGTCCCGGGAAGGTTTTAAAATGCTGGGGGTCGGGAGCGAAGCGCTGCCGACCCCCAGCATTTTAAAATCTCCCCGTGTCCCGGGGAGGTTTTAAAATGCTGGGGGTCGGGAGCGAAGCGCTGCCGACCCCCTGCATTTTAAAATCTCCCCGTGTCCCGGGAAGGTTTTAAAATGCTGGGGGTCGGGAGCGAAGCGCTGCCGACCCCCAGCATTTTAAAATCTCCCCGTGTCCCGGGGAGGTTTTAAAATGCTGGGGGTCGGGAGCGAAGCGCTGCCGACCCCCTGCATTTTAAAATCTCCCCGTGTCCCGGGAAGGTTTTAAAATGCTGGGGGTCGGGAGCGAAGCGCTGCCGACCCCCAGCATTTTAAAATCTCCCCGTGTCCCGGGGAGGTTTTAAAATGCTGGGGGTCGGGAGCGAAGCGCTGCCGACCCCCTGCATTTTAAAATCTCCCCGTGTCCCGGGGAGGTTTTAAAATGCTGGGGGTCGGCAGCCCGACCCCCAGCATTTTAAAATCTTCCCGGGACACGGGGAGATTTTAAAATGCTGGGGGTCGGCAGCGCTTCGCTCCCGACCCCCAGCATTTTAAAACGCTGTTCCGAAGGGGGGGGGACACCTGCCCCAGCCGCCCCACTTCGGAAAGCTGTTCCGAAGTGGGGAGGGAGGGCGGGGACATCTGCCCCAGCCGCCCCACTTCGGAAAGCTGTTCCGAAGTGGGGAGGGGGGGCGGGGACATCTGCCCCAGCCGCCCCACTTCGGAAAGCTGTTCCGAAGCGGGGAGGGGGGGCGGGGACACCTGCCCCAGCCGCCCCACTTCGGAAAGCTGTTCCGAAGCGGGGAGGGAGGGCGGGGACACCTGCCCCAGCCGCCCCACTTCGGAAAGCTGTTCCGAAGCGGGGAGGGGGGGCGGGGACACCTGCCCCAGCCGCCCCACTTCGGAAAGCTGTTCCGAAGCGGGGAGGGGGGGCGGGGACACCTGCCCCAGCCGCCCCACTTCGGAAAGCTGTTCCGAAGCGGGGAGGGGGGGCGGGGACATCTGCCCCAGCCGCCCCACTTCGGAAAGCTGTTCCGAAGCGGGGAGGGGGGGCGGGGACATCTGCCCCAGCCGCCCCACTTCGGAAAGCTGTTCCGAAGCGGGGAGGGGGGGCGGGGACACCTGCCCCAGCCGCCCCACTTCGGAAAGCTGTTCCGAAGCGGGGAGGGGGGGCGGGGACATCTGCCCCAGCCGCCCCACTTCGGAAAGCTGTTCCGAAGCGGGGAGGGGGGGCGGGGACATCTGCCCCAGCCGCCCCACTTCGGAAAGCTGTTCCGAAGCGGGGAGGGGGGGCGGGGACACCTGCCCCAGCCGCCCCACTTCGGAAAGCTGTTCCGAAGCGGGGAGGGGGGGCGGGGACACCTGCCCCAGCCGCCCCACTTCGGAAAGCTGTTCCGAAGCGGGGAGGGGGGGCGGGGACATCTGCCCCAGCCGCCCCACTTCGGAAAGCTGTTCCGAAGCGGGGAGGGGGGGCGGGGACATCTGCCCCAGCCGCCCCACTTCGGAAAGCTGTTCCGAAGCGGGGAGGGGGGCGGGGACATCTGCCCCAGCCGCCCCACTTCGGAAAGCTGTTCCGAAGCAGGGAGGGGGGGCGGGGACATCTGCCCCAGCCGCCCCACTTCGGAAAGCTGTTCCGAAGCGGGGAGGGGGGGCGGGGACATCTGCCCCAGCCGCCCCACTTCGGAAAGCTGTTCCGAAGCGGGGAGGGGGGACGGGGACATCTGCCCCAGCCGCCCCACTTCGGAAAGCTGTTCCGAAGTGGGGAGGGGGGGCGGGGACACCTGCCCCAGCCGCCCCACTTCAGAAAGCTGTTCCGAAGCGGGGCGGGGGCGGGAACACCTTCTGAAGGCGGGCGGGGGGCGAAAGTCTTTGTCCCCCCTGCCTGCCTTCCCAGGGGCTTTTAAATCGCCTCGGAGAGCGGAGAAGTCCTCCGCTGTCCCGGGGTTTTTTAAAAATGCTGGGGGTGGGAAGAAAAGCCCTTGTTCCCCCCCCCCCCAGCTTTCAGAAGAGGTCCGGGGACAGACTGTCCCCGGACCTGGTCTGAAGGCGGTTTCCCTAGGAACGCATTAATTGATTTTCAATGCATTCCTATGGGAAACCGTGCATCGCAAGACGAAAAAACCGCAAGACGAAGAGACTTGCGGAACGAATTAATTTCGTCTTGCGAGGCACCACTGTATGTTTGCCAGTCTCCTTCTTTGTATTTCCTACGTGTCTCTGGAAGCCTGTTTCCTTCCAGCTTTTAATATTTCAGGATGTACCACTTTTAAGACTGTTCTGTTTAACTTTAGGGATCCTTAAAGTCTGACAGTCCTCTCTGTTGGCCTCCCAGAGGTGTTGTAACACATACCTCTTTTGTTTGGCCTTTGGTAGTTTGCAGCAGTCTTGAGTGCTGGGTTTTTTTTAAAAATGTATCCCTCTGCTAACAGAAAATCTGTGATAATAAGCAATCACAATAGTTCACATCTTTAACCAGTTATTTGCATAAATCCGGGAACCTATTTGGGCCAGAGTTCTCAGATGTGTGTGTATAAAAGTTTGAAGATGAATATGTTGCCCATACTTGTTTAGTGCTTCCTGTAGAAAGTTGCTCCCAATTCCAGCTGCACATATGAACATTTTAATATTGTATTTTAAGAGGATATGAGTTTAGAAAGATCCAAGACATAAACCAGAACTACTTTTCGTTTTTACATTTTTCGTTTGAAAAGGATGCACCTTGCTGTTTTATGAGACTTATGGGAGAAATTCCATGGAGCAGAACAGCTCGCCTCGATATGCCCTGTTTGCAGAAGACAGTATAGTGCAGTCTTGTCCAGAACACCCCAAGAAAGAGAATGTTTTCTGTCTCAGCAACTCTTTCGGTGATGTCTACTTATTCCAGGTATTCTGTTTTTGGTTTTTGTGTTTTATCATTAAATGAAGTCATATTGTATTTAAATCAGTGCTCTTGGAGTAGAATTCTAGATCATGTTGTTTTGTCTCTGTTCCTTCTGTGTGCTCCAGAAATCTTAGATAAACCCTCTTTCTTTAGGAATTCTACTCACCAGACCATAAAGTAGCAGACCAGGAAGCATGCTATCTAACTATCTAAAGGTAATTAGGTAGAGGGACTTCCCTAAGATGGTTGGATGGTGCCTTGTACGCCTCCCTCTGGCAACTCCTGCAGCCAAGCTGGTGCCAAACATAATGGTCTGCTTTCCTTTGGACCACATCAGTGAGACTAAGAGGGGGGAGGCTTGTCGTCTAGGCAGTCTAGAACCTCCATACACACTGCCTTGGATTGTGCCCCAGAGAGGTTACTTCAGTGCTCCTAAAGCATCAAATACAATGCAGGTGGCAACAGTTATGAGTTACCTGTCTCTGCTGCCACAGTGGGTGCTGTGATTCTTCAGTGGTTTGGTTTCACCCCCACTGGCACACTCAGTTGTCTCTCAAGACAGACGGATATCAACATATAGCTAGACCAACAATTCTAATGTTTTGGAATGCATAATGGACAGGCATACTTCTACACAGCCAAGGGCTGCTTCAAATTTGTATGTTTTTCCTTAACAGAAAACACTTTGCCTCTGTATAAGAAAAGCATATTGATTGAAGAGGCCCATGATACACTGCAGAAAGCAATTGCAAAAAATTAGGAAGGGAGTGCATTGCATAGCTATTAAAGTCGGTGTCTTGTCTCCCCTCCCTTTGTGCTTGAAGAAAATTTGGTGTATCCTGGTTCATGCATACTTTCAAATGTAACTTTAGTTCAGTATATTTTTAAAAAATTAAACTAATAATGGGTTAGGTAATTGCCATTCCTGTAGCCAAGCATCATGTGATGAATGTCATCTTTTATACAGAGTTCTTCCTCTTTTGATAAAGAGTAAGCATTGCTAGTAATTACAGTTGCCAGTTGTTCAAGGAAACATTAGCATAGCAGAAACCTTTTATTATTTGCAGACTTTGATGGGAAATTTGCATATAAGCAACATGGTGCAATGAAGTGGGGAGGGTAAGTGGATCCCACTTAGACTGGCCCCACACTGTTGTTCTTGACTGAAGTTGGTTTTGGAACCCACTAGATGCTATTATAGTGTTTTGTTTATAAAGTTAATTTTCTTGCTTTTTTCTTTTTTCAGGCTACAAGCCAGACTGACCTTGAAAACTGGGTTACAGCAATACACTCTGCTTCCGCATCTCTCTTTGCAAAGAAACTTGGGAAAGAAGATACGATCAGATTGCTGAAAAATCAGACCAAAAGCCTTATCCAAAAGATTGACATGGATAGTAAGATGAAAAAGATGGCTGAGCTGCAGCTCTCAATTGTTAGTGACCCTAAAAACAGGAAAGCAATTGAGAACCAGGTAATAAACAAAGGATTGATTCTTGCAAAGAGTATCACTCTTCAGAGTACACAGTTTAAGCACTTTGAGGCTAGAAAACAACTATCCCTATGGATTTACATTGCAAATGGGAGCATCACTAGTGCCTGTATGATGCAGTAGATCAGACTGAATTGTCGTTTACAGGCAACTGCTCTTGGAGTCAAACTTCCCTCCTGTGGAAATCTTGAAAGAAGCAAAACAAATTTTCATTTCACTTCCTGCTATGTAAATTGAGGGTTTTATAAATAAATCATTTATATTTCAGCTCAAAAAGAAGCCCCACTGGCCAACAACAAAATATCAATATAATTAAAATGAACATCTCCCTAGCTGCTCCCCTGTCCAGAATACATCCATCCCACCCTTTTCTCAATGTTCTTGACCAAAATTAGGTTATTGGATTGTAATTGTGGTTAATAACATTAAATACACTTCCCTCTGGGGTAGTAAATCTTCATTAAGAGTGAACCTGGTTAGCATTAACTGTGATTAACATTTGTGTCAAAGGAATGCTTAATTAGTGTTCAGTGTGAAGGGAATTCACCCTAAAGGGGAATGAGTTCACACTCTGCTCAGCTCCCTTGTGCTAAATTAACCACAACAGGGAAAGTAGGAGCTGCTACACACATTGTCTTCAGCACAGGAAAGCTATCAAAACCAGTATCTTCATGGCAAGTTCTCCCTTGGTTCATACATGTGCATTCTATGGAGGTTGATCAGCCTCACTACATTTCAAATAGACATGGCCCTGTTTCACATTCCTGGCAGTGGTAGTGGCTATTGGGGCACCGTGCTGGGCTCCCCTCTTGAAAAGACAGCAGACCATTGCAGCCTTACCCATGCTGCCCTTCAGCTGCTACTGCCTAGCAGCCATTGGTTAGAACATGGCCACTCCAAACCTGATTAGGCTGTTGCCATGACTAATGCATCCAAGTGCTGCCAGGTTTATCTAGTCCAGTGCTTCCCAAAGTTGCCAAGAACGTCTCTGGGGTGTGTGTGCTGGAATGATCCAGGGGGGGGGGTGTAGTAGCCTCAGGTGCAATGGGGGGCATTGAATAAAAATAAGGGGGTGGCGGAAGCATAAGGAAAGAAAAAAATGAAAAACCATTCGTACATGTTTCATCTGTTGTGTACTGCCAAGTTGGGCGCCGTTGCAGGACAACAATGCCTCCCCTGGATCTGGTGGTCATGCTGGAGGTGAGGGGTTTTCCTGGGCTTGAGTGAACGCTTCTCAGCTTCACCCAGGCCTGGGAAATGGATCACAGCTTGCCTGCCTATTTGGCCAAAGGCAGGCAAGCTGTGGCACCAGCCCTGCCCCTTCACTTAAAGAAGGTAGATTTCCAGGTGACTGTGGAGTAAAACAATTTCTGAAAAGGGGGCAGTAGGCCAAATAAGTTTGGGAACCTCTGATCCAGGTCAAATCCCCCAAAGTTGGCAATCCCCCAAAGTTGGCGAGCATTTCCATTGTCCTCAGTCATGGGAAATCCCATGTTCTGGTTTTTTCTAAATGGTCTGGTTTCTGGACAGATGCAGAAGAGACAAGATTAATTAACAAAGGCTGCATTCAGACAGCTTTTTATTCTATCCTCTTGTTGTTTTCTTCCCTTTCCTTCCTTCCACCATGTTTCAGCTGAATTTTCGCATGACAAAAATTCAACTTATGGAAATCTTAGCACAAGTGTAGCTGTCATTTGTGCATTATTTGTTTCTGTGAAAAATCCACTTGCAACCATATTAACTTGCTAAATCACAGAAGGTTTGAGCTGTAATTTTCCTGAAAATGTATCTGAATTGTTAAATCTTTATACATTCATAGTAATGGGTAGATATCATGTATTTGCTCATAGCAAATACAGAGACTGAGCAAACAACACTTTAGCAAATTGTAGCTGAGTGAGCAGGGAGGCTGTTGCCTATGAAGGCCCATGCTACAATGTCTCAAATACTACAGTGCTCTTTGTATTTTCATTTTAAAGGAACCTGTAAGAACACAGCCAGTATCATCCACAGCATATGAAGTACTGTGAAATAAATGTGCTTTAAATGGAATTAACCATTATGGCATTATGATTATAAGTGTGAAATGATCTTTAACCATGACAAGGTGATGGGATCTCCAGTTTTATATCTTAGATGAAAGAGCTGTTTCAGGTACAGTTGCAGCTGAACTGAATTTAGCAGGGATCAGGAGCTGAATCTGCAGAAATCACTATGTTCTGCATTATATGTAGGGTAGATGCCAAGTCTATTAGAAAATCTTAGTAAACCCCATGTTCTGTTTAATGCTGAAAACAGGCCCTTAACTGAATAGAAAAGAAGTGTATCTTAGGCTGAAATTTCATAGAAATTCATAAAGACCTTCCCTACCTGGATCAAATGTTTCACACAGAGAGTTCAGGGAGTACTATATAGTGGCATAAAAATGGCATGAGTGAGATTATAATAAGGCGGGCTCAGTGGCACCTACAGATGCCAGTGTGCCCACCAACATCTCCTATGGTACCCACAAAAGGTCTCAGTAAATGCCTCCTCAAAAATACAGAGTGCATAACACGACTGCGTTTCCTGTTCAGTTCTTGTGTGCTCCGATTCTGCCTGTCACACAGTGAGCACACCCCCTTAAACATCGCATTTCACTGGGTGCCATGATTGGACACCCACACTCCTGTCTCTTCTGAACAGAGGTGAGGTGCAATTCACTCCTGCCTGTGACCTAGTTTTGTGGTGTCCAATGTAGGTGCCTTTAAAAGGAGATAGAAATGCCTCTTTTGTAAAAGTTATCACTGACTAGAAAAACACATGGTAGAATAGTTCCTGCCTTCCTGCCTTCCTTCCCGCCCCCTCCAAGTCTCCAAGCTGCTGAATTTTAGCAATGCAGTGCCTTCAAAAGAATACTTACTCTGGGTCTCAGGACACTTAGCCTTGCACAGGTAAAAGCTCAATTGGGCTGCAGAAGATTCCCGCCCCCCCCCCCAATCTCTTTATTAATTAGCTACTGTGTAGGCCAGGACTTAGAAGGCTTCTGGGGCAAGCCAATTAGAGATGGCAAAAGTGGAGACCTGAGCACTGTCACTTGCCTCTTCTCTGATGAATCAGTTACATTAGCAAGCCTTCACTAGGTGCTGATCTTTACATCTTTCATTAGGATATCATGACCGTCATCTGCTTTTGGCCTCTGAAAAAGTACTCAGAATTGCCTTTCAAGTTGGAAGACTTACGGCCCCAAGAAGTAATCTAACCTCACTCTGAGAATTGTGCCAGAACAAGGGTGTTTAAAGGGGATAAACCTCTCTGTATTAAGTCTCAACAATAATAAAATTTTACCTCCATACTTACCCTGTGACTCAGTGACTCTCCCTGACAGCCGCTTGTCCATGGGAAGCACAGATCTATCTTGGATCATCTCATCTTTCACAAGCCTTTTGGTTCTGGCTTCCCAGATTTGCATGAGTAAAATATGTGCTGTATCAAATTGGCTTTAGAGAGAGCCTTGTAAAACAAAGATGAAACAACCTAAATACTTGGTGAGTCATCTATATTGATGCCATATGGTTTGTCTCTGAGATGTAGTAATTGAAGTGTAAAAAAGTTTTTGTGTGTGGTGTTTGTAATGTGGTTGACAAAATCATTATATAAAATAGCAGGACATCTTAAAGGAGGAACAGTCTCTGTGGGGTCCTAAGTTTTTGCGTAGCTCCATCGTTAGAGATACCCAGTAAAGGCATTAGTCGTACTACTATGCTATTTATTCATTGAATTAACTCATTGCAATCACCATTTTATTTATATTATCAACCTTTTATGTACAGAGTGATGAATGGCATGTTTAAGGCTTTATAAACTTGGAGAAGGGATTGGGTTATGAACAGCCTTCAACAGATTCTCTTGGGCCCTTTCTGCTTCCTATCAGCTAACATGTGTGCTTCCACAAGGCGGTTCTGTACCTTTCATCTTTAAAGTAGGAGTAGAAAAAAACAACTTTAAAATACTTCCTTCAAACCTTGTTTAATCTTTAAACCAAAGAGATAAGATGGGAATTAGATTGTTGTATCCTTGTAACAAACTGATGGTAACTAGAAGCATCTTAGACCTTGTGAGGCTGTGCGTATATTTTGTTGTCTTGTGTGTATTACTGAATATGCTTCCACCGGGTAGGTCATTCATAGTAATTAAAGATGGTGACTGTGATCCAGAAAAAATTGTGCCCATATTGTGAGAAAACATTTCAGAGCCCCAATACTGTTTACACCCAGGGCAACCTATGTGGTGCAATCCAGATAGGAAGCATAATGTAATCTGTAAGTAGTCTAGAGCATTGTGGATTGCAAGAATCCTTTTTTTAAAATGTTTGACTTCTGTGGGTAACCAACTATTTTCCTAAATAATGATGTCAGCATGCAGTTAAGGCCACCAACTTTGTTTTATTTTGATCCATTTTTTTTGAAGGTTCATTTCTTGCGTGTGACAGAATGTCTTTTTGGACGTGAGCAACTAATCAGCCCTTCGAATGCTACAGATGAAAGCGATTTAGCTGAGGGTGCAGAACTTTGACCACCCTCCACAAGCCATTAATTTATCTTCTCCTATTTCATTTTTGTGTATATAAACAGATCCAGCAATGGGAACAGAATCTGGAGAAATTTAACATGGATCTCTTCAGGATGCGCTGTTATCTAGCCAGCTTGCAAGGCGGGGAGTTGCCAAATCCAAAGAGCCTTTTGGCAGCTGCCAGTCGTCCTTCAAAGATGGCATTAGGAAGGCTGGGCATCTTCTCTGTCTCATCCTTTCATGCACTGGTGAGTTGGACACAGCTTCATAGAAGTGTTTTGTAGAGGAGTTTATTTGTGACAAGATGCAGAAATGCATTCCTTCCCCCTCCCTATGTATGGTCCTCTTCAGGCTTTTGGCTATACCCTTTTAAATGTGTGTTGGGGGGAGGAGGGGTTTTTGGTTTGTGTGGTTTATTCCCCCATTCTTGTTTTTGTTACGTATTTTGTGCCCCGAGATCTACGGATGAAGGCTGGTTTACAAAGTTAATAACTATATAAACATTTTGCTGGTAAATGTAATTTCAAGGTGAATCTGACTATGAAAGTCAGTTTTGTGACCCCTTTCTTGGCTGAAGAAAAAGTACTGTACTTTAAAAAGACCAACAATATTACTCATTTGTTTAGACCATTTATATCTCACACGTCTCCCAAAGATCTCAGGGTGGGTGATGGCAAAATTGAGTAGAATCCTGTGTCCGTACACAATATAATGAAAACACAATGAAAGCAAAACTACACCAATTACTGAATATTAGTGACCACTCCCAAAAGCTTGAGTTTTGAGCAGGTGACTGAATACCATCAAATTGAGCACCAGCAGAATTTTGGAATGAGTGAGGGGTAGACAGGTGGTTTCAAAGCCAGGAGGAAAGTCCATGGAGATGATGCCATGTTTTGCAACTCCTGGTGGCAGAATGCTAGGAAGAACTTTTCTGGGTGATCTTAACATATGACAGGATTGTACAAGGAGATACACTCTTTCAAGTACTTTGGTCCCAAGACATTCAAGACTTTGTATCTGTAAAATACATAATTTGAAATTGAAATGTATTGGCAGCCAGTTCAAATCTTCATAAGAGCAGGTGTAATAGAAGTTCTGTACAGAGAGTCTGCTTAGGAGCCAGGTCACTGCAGTTTCTGTGTCATCTTCAAGGGCAACACTAAATAGAGTTGATTACAGACCATAGATTACTGTAGCTGTGCTATGCTGGTCCAAGAATGGCTATTGCTGGTTAACCAGCCAGAGCTGGGGGGAAATTCTCCATGACACTGCAGACGCTTGAGTCTCTAGTGACAAGGTGGAATCAAGGAGAATCCCAGGCTATATATTGTTTATTATTATTAATTACATTTGTATATCACCCTTCATCCGCAGATCTCAGGGTGATTCACCATTTAAAAATACATGATAAAAACACAAAACACATAATAAAATCAAGAACAAAAAACCAAAACAATGACCTCCCCACCCGCCCTCAAAGAGAGTGCAATCACATCAAGAACAGGTTGTTCATCTGATTCCCAGAACTGCCAAACCACAGCATCTCTATCTTATCAGGATTCATTAGCAATTTATTTACCTTCATCCAGCCCATTACTGTAGCTAGACAGTGATCCACACCTGATTCACTTGATGTGGAAAAATGAAACTCCATGTCAGCAAAGCTGAGTTCCTTACTGTAAAAGTATTCTCATATTGGAAAAGACATGAACATTCTGGTGGCAATGGCACACATGACTGTTTCCCCCCTGGGAATCTATAATTGGCCACTGCTGTAGATACAGTGAAATAGATGAATGTGTGATCATCACACATGATCTTCATGTGGGGTTGTTGTTTTTTTAACTACTTCTATTTGTTCCATAGAAGTGCCAGCCATGTAGGAAATTTGTAACATTTGAAATGATCCTGAAAGAAGTTTCTACCAAAAAAAAAGCAAACAGTATATTGTCCTTTTTCTCTCTAAAACACTAAGCTCAAAACAACATGAATGATACTTTGTTGAAAAATGAGATACAATATCTACTTGCTAGTAAAATCTTATGATACACTAACCATGTTATTTATATATTATGTAGATTACTGGTGTATGTTGAAAAAGTATAGCTTTTTTTTAAAAAAAAAACCCCAACACCACCATGTTCTCATTATTACTGAAATATAGAACTGATTATTAAATATAAAAATGCATACAGTTTCTTAAAATATCCAATTAAAGCAAAGTAAAATTAGTTCCAAAAATGGCTTTAAAATCATTTTTTCAAAGCTCGGAAAGCTTTCTCTAGGATGCTGGTATCGCCACATTCTACTAAGATCTATAATTCAGCCTTACACTAAACACACTGTTTACCCTGCATGTTATAATGCATCTCTTCCTTTTGGAATCTGGCCAGTTCACAGCTTACCATTCTTTGTTGGCTGCTTTGCAAAAGCTTATGTGGGTTTGGCAGGAGGTATTTCACAGATAAATCGTAGCTGGTGTGTGCGGGGTTTGTTTTTTTAATGTCTTTGGCTGCAATTCTAGACACATTTACACCTAGGAGTAAATTTCATTGAGCTCAATGACAAATATTTCTGAACAGATATATAGGATTGCACTGTTCATCTTTTGTGTCACATTTCATTATAATTAGGTTTTTGCTACCATTTGTTTTGATGAACAAGTTATGAAAAGCTTATATTTATAACTATGCTTGTATCTTCCTCGTTTACTTCTCTCTCTCTCTCTCTCTCTCTCTCTGTCTGTCTCTCTATCAATTAGATCTGCTCCAGGGATGAGGCAGCTCTTAGGAAGCGAACACTCTCTCTCTCACAGAGGGTTCGGAGCAAGAAAGGTTTGTTTTCCTCCCTTAAGGGACTGGACACCCTTGCAAGAAAGGCAAAGGAAAAAAGGCCTTCTATAACACAGGTAGTTCCCAGTTGATGCATATATATTTTTAATTTTAAAAAAATCTATAAAATTGTTCTAAAATTGCATTGATCATCCATCAGTGGTGTAAGAAACAAATGGTTTAAATTAGGATGCCTAATTGGTTATTGCAAACAGTGGTGTGCAGAAAGCTGGCAGCCACACACATGCCACACACCATGTTTCCTTGCAGTTGCATGTAGCATCTCCCACATCAGGCAGTCTTCAGATGTCATTGTAAGATGCTAATCTCGGCCTAGCTAGTTAGGAGTGATAAAAGTCACTTCCCAGCAATGACAGGATATGCAGGATGATAAAATATGGCACTGGATTTGCCATTGCAACAGTCAGGCCTTTCCGTAAGGTGAAGCTGAGTGATGTGTTCTCAAATGACCAGCAAGATAAGGAGACATGAATAAAGGCAGTTTTATCAGAATGAAACCAACTTCCTCCTCTTCCCTAAAGAAGACATGTGGGTGAATTCTCAGTTGATAGGAGTTCCCTAATCACAACTGGTTCCTCTGAAGTACTTCTTTAAAATATAAAAAACCCTTTAAATAAATAGTGTGGGCATTTAATAGACAAGTACAGGAAAGTGGAGGGTAAACGTGACCAAGATAGGCAATACAAATAAAGTAAAACTTTATTATGATTGGGAAATCACCAGTGGCACATAGGTTGCTTCTCCATGGTTCCAGAAATGTAATGAAACATGGAAATAAAAACCCAGTCTGAATACTTTAAGGTAACTGTAAATCAATGGAACAACTTTTCATATCTATAGAACCTAGGTACCAAATCCATAACTTATTTTCTCTTGTTCCTGGATTATTATTATTAATTCAGTCACTCTAAAATTGATAACAGCCTCTCTAAAGTGAATGACTTTGTTAATATCTTTTCTCTAAATTGAAGAGACTGGAAGTCACGTTATCTATGTTTACATACAGTGGCTACCTATCTTTTTGATGTGACTTAATAACACATTGTTTGGAAAGATGTCATTTAACTATAAACGACATGGAGCTTGTCTCATTGTAAATCTCTTTGGGACTTCTGCTGTGGGAAATGATACACAAATTTAGTATACATAAACCAACCTAAAGCAAAGTTGTACACTGTACTTCAGAAACATGGGGCAAGTATGAAGCATCAGCTGTGGGAACCAATGTTACCCTGCCTTCTTTTTGCAAATCCCACTGGGTTAAATGGTTTCTAATAGGAAACCTTCCATAATATCCTACTTTGCAAATGGGAAATGTGAGCCAGGTTTATATAGTTATTGTAAAATATTACGTTATCACAATTGAATACTTCAATCAAACCATATTGTAAGTTTTCAGCCTGCAGACTGGACCAGAATATCACAGCTAGAGCCCTCATCTGAAGATGGATATTCTGGAAACATGACATAGCTAGGGGATTATAACTTTATGTCAATTTTTAGTTTATCCCAATTCCTACATTTTAACAAGCAAACCTTATGACATGTGAACATGTCATTTATCTATCTTGAATTTTCCAACATGCATCTTCACTGGATGTCCTCGAGTTCCAGTGTTATCAGAGAGGGGGGGGGGGGACTTTTTCCTATGCACTTTCTCCATGCCATGTATAATTTTATGACCCTGAACAAACCCTTTGGGGAATTCTACTTTGCTGGACTCAGTGGACTTAATGATCTCTTTGACATACAGAATGGCACCTTGTCCTTTCCCTGTCCATCCTATAGAGTTTATATCTGAAGATAACCCACTGATGTCCCACTTATTTCCTCCATTCCACCAGGTTTCCATTATGCCCACTGTACGAAGTACATGGCAGCCATGAGTGCTGTGAATCATTTAAAGCCATAAGCGCAGTTCCTTATCTTAAAATACATTTAACAAGATACAGATTAATAATCAGAAGCATATCGGAAAAACAAAACAGCTCTGCTTTTATCTTCAAGTGGTTTCTCACATGCTCCTTATCGAAAACCCAGCTATTGAGACGTAAGAAAAATGATAGCAGTGACACATCAGTAGAACAGACTTTATAGCAATAATGTTTTTAAGGAGAAAGGGGAGGACATCATAAATATTCTGAATCCTAACTTATCTCTGAAATGTACTAAAGGGCTTGCAGTTTACCAGGCTGGCTTCAAATCCCAGTTAGTGTTAACCAGGTGGGAACTGGAGGGAGTGCCTTTGGTGGAGAGGGAGAAGACATGGGTAATGAGTACATGATCCAATGTTTCTTAAGGCTTGGAAATTTTACATGCAAAACAACCATCACATACAAATCGCACACAAAAAACCCCAGCTGGCACTCATTGAGTTCTGTGTCTTGCTCAGCAAAAACAGCTGCCATTGGTTACTGTCATTCATATATTGGGTTCAGCCACTGCTATCTAGGTTCAGCTGCTGAAAGGAGAAGATCCTGACTATTTTATAACTGTTTTATTTGTTTTATAATTGTATGTTTTATTGTTGAAACCTGCCTTGGGTGCTTATGGTGTGTGGCAAGTGAGAAATCTAATAAACAAACAAAGAAAAATAGTAGTACACGATTTGCACTGGTATTTAATTGCTGTATGTAAACTTTGAGTGCATGACGTTGCTGGTGCGTATTTTAAACGTGGCTGGATGAAAGATTAAGATATAGGATTGCCCTAAGAACCTTTTCCAGAGTGTTTTAGTTTGATAACTGTAACAAATTTGCAGTGAATTCTCCAACAGTATTTGAAACAACATGCGGGTGCCAACTCTTTGCCTGCCTAACAAATTGTTGCTGGAGAGGAAGGATTTGGCCCAAAGAGTTCTCCAAGTACAATCCCCCCACCAACAATCACTTGGACTCCTAATATGCTATCTCTGAAACAAATGCACTCACCATTGATCACTGCCATGACAAAAGAAGCGTTCTGCATTCTCTTCATTACTGAAGCAACTATTTGGGAGACATAACTGGACTTGGGGACAATGTGCCAAGGGGCATACTTTCTCTTAGTCAAGCTATTTGCATCCCTCTCTTCCAAGCTGGCAGTGAAAGGAGAGCTAGGCTAAGAGTGGCTGCTCAGAAACTGGTTATCAGGATGATCCTGGGAAAGGCTTGAGAGCAATTGGATGTGAAGTCAGCTTCCTGATTGGCAGCTGTTTGTGTTGGCTGCTTGGTTAGCACAATTGCCCCAGGATTCTAGGACTAGTGTGTACAAAATGCTCTCAGCTGTCAGGACAGATATCTGGCAGAATTATATAGTGCATGCATGTGATTTTTAGGGTGTAGAAATTGGAAGGTCTGAATGTCAGTATAATCTCTTAGTGCAAGGGGCTTCCACCCTGCCCTTTTCCTGGAATGCCTGCACACACTAACACCCAAATTTAAAAATAGTAAACTACTCTTCAGTTGTTCGGCTTTACTGATCTAAGTTCACTAGCTTTTCCTTCCTTTTTGTGTGCATGTGAAACCGTTTTGCAAGGAATGCTTTGTTTATATTAGGATACACATTCTTTTTAATTAGATTTTTGACTCAACTGGAGGGCATGGATTTACTGGAACACAGCTACCTCAGAATTCCAGTAATTCTACCGAGGTAAGGGTTCTAAATCTTTGCTGTTCACTATTTATCACACTTTCTGAATGTGTTTCTTAAATCATGATTTATCTATGTTTCTCTCTCTCTCCTCTCCCCCCAAAAGAACCACTTAATACATTTTGTAGAAAAAAGGATTAGCTAGTCATGTGCATATGAAACTATTAGCAAGTCATAACTTATATACATTTGGCCACACCTTAATGTTTCATGGATTTATAAGTAGTGAATTCCTATTGAATCCTAATCCTCAAACAAGGAACAGAGGGCATGGCTACCTATATATTCAATATTCGTTTAAAATGGGTGAGTGTAATTTGATACAGATTAGTCTTTAAAAACTGAAGCAATCATTATGTATGTATGTATGTATGTATGTATATCTTAAAACCCTTGTGCAGCTGTATGAACTGCAAACCAAAGGAAACATTTTGACTGATTCTCTCCAATCCCGCCCTGCTTCTGATCAATTAGTATGTCCTCTTTGTATTTTCCTCTATCCTTTAGTGGGCATGTGCTAGGAATACTCATTTTTCTACTACAAGAAGAAATTGTCATGTAGATTTCCTCTGGGGTAAGCAGGCTTCAGGACCAAACCAGCTGTCATAATTGAAAAGCTTTTAATGAGCGAACACTTCAATAATACCATAAGCATAGCTGGCTGTGCATCACTTCAATGGTCCTGTCAGCAGGACTCAGCAGGACTCTAGGCCTTTTATTTCAAACTTAGGCTAAACCTGTTTGCTTTCTTTTTTCTTGGGAATAGAAGTGCACCCTCCATCTTAATATCCAGTACCCTGGTTAATTCACGTACTTGTTCATTCTGGAATTTTAAAAGCTTAAATTATTTTCTTTAAAGGCATTTTATCACCAGCACCTACAAAGTGTGCCAGTTTACACGTCACACTTTCAAAAATTCCTTTCCCAAACAGTGAAAAGTCTTATAAGGTGGTGGTTGTTGCTTAGTCGTTTAGTCGTGTCCAACTCTTTGTGACCCCACGGACCAGAGCATGCCAGGCACTCCTGTCTTCCACTGCCTCCTGCAGTTTGGTCAAACTCATGTTGGTAGTTTCGAGAACACTGTCCAGCCATCTCGTCCTCTGTCGTCCCCTTCTCCTTGTGCCCTCAATCTTTCCCAACATCAGGGTCTTTTCCAGGGAGTCTTCTCTTCTTATGAGGTGGCAAAGTATTGGAGCCTCAGCTTCAGGATCTGTCCTTCCAGTGAGCACTCAGGGCTGATTTCTTTAAGAATGGATAGGTTTGATCTTCTTGCAGTCCATGGGACTCTCAAGAATCTCCACCAGCACCATAATTCAAAAGCATCAATTCTTCGGCGATCAGCCTTCTTTTCTTCTTTACCTTATAAGGTAGAAGACCTCTTTATCTGACCTTCTTGTGCCTTGGGATGCTAGGATGGGTTTGTTAGTACAGTGGTGCCTCGCAAGACGAAATTAATCCGTTCCACGAGTCTCTTCGTCTTGCGGTTTTTTCATCTTGCGAAGCACAGCTATTAGCGGCTTAGCGGCTATTAATGGCTTAGCGGCTTTAAGAAAAAGGAAACAAACTCGCAAGAACTCGCAAGACGTTTCGTCTTGCGAAGCAAGCCCATAGGGAAATTCGTCTTGCGGAACGACTCAAAAAACGGAAAACTCTTTCGTCTAGCGAGTTTTTCGTCTTGCGAGGCATTCGTCTTGCGGGGCACCACTGTATTATTTGTAAAGCTCATGGGTAGAGCATCTGTGTTGCATGCAGGAGGTCCCAAGTTCAATATTTGGCATCTCCAGGCAGGACTGTGAGAGATTCCTACCTAAAACCCTGGAGAGCAGACAATACTGAGGAAGATGGTCTGTTTCAATATAAAGCAGCTTCCTTGTGCTCCTAATGTGGACAAGGCTGCATTTGAAGTGAGATCTTCTAAATGCAACTTTATAATTGGACAAAAGCCTGTCTTCTGAATATCTCTTGATCTTTCCTATCACTGTGTTTTTGGTGTGTTTTTTTTGGCATACATCCTGTACTTCGAAAATTTATTTGGATATTGCTCAGAAGTGTTCAGTAGCTTTCAAGTCAGGTGGAAAAATCTATAATTTTATAATGAGCTTGGATTTTCAAACCAAAACTATTCCTTCTGTGGAACTTGGTTTATGAGCCACTGGTCTTATGTCTGCTAAATGGATAAGATTGGGCATTCCATCTATGTAAACGTTTGAAGGACTTGAATAACTGTCTGCAGATTTGTAGGAGTTTCTACAGTTTCTTCATGCCTCATCCAACAACTTTTTAAAAAAAGTGATTCATCATAGCTCGCAAAACCACCAAAGTTGGAAACAAGCCTATTCTGTTAGGAAATTTTGAAGAAAAACAAAATCGAACCGTTACAAGAGACTTCCTGATGAGTTCAGTGAAGCACAGCCCCATTAAATGTTCCATGCAGGTTTTCTGAGGTGTTTCATATAAAATTTCTGACAAAACAAAGACAGGAAAATCATGAAGTAACCAACTGCTCTTCAACCAACACCGTGGCAAAGCATAGTACACTCTACAACCCTGGCATATATTTATGGAAAACTGAACGTGTTGTCAGGCCTCTGCATGGCCATGGATGAATAAAGTACTGTGGTTATTACTCACTCTGCAGACGTTACTGGGTGGGAAAATACAACCCCTTTAGATTCAAAGGTGGAAAATTTGGATGGAGTAAAAAAAAATGTAAACCACCATAGAGCGTTTCCATGAAACAATCAAAACTTTTACAAATGTTTTTGTTTACTTATCCCTGGTCACGGTAAACCTAAAACAGTTTGTAAAGACTCACACCTATATGAATTTTAGGCATTGTTTTAGAACAAGTGTCTGTCTGTTATCACGTTGCTCTGGGACCCGGATGGTTTTGACAAAGGTAGCTGAGGTTTGAAAATTGGGAATGTAAAAGAAACTTAAGCCTTAAAAAGAAAAAACACCAAAAACTGTTAGTAGTGTGAATCCCCTGTATTACATTTCTGTTTCCAGATAGTATTGAAACGGAGTGCCCTCTGCTGATGAAATTTACACAAATCTGAACATCTGAAAATGATTCTGTTGAATCATTTATACACTGTATATTTTTTGTGTATCGTTTTCTCACTTTGAAAAGCACATGAAGAGAATAAAGAATCAAACTCATTTGGAGAGCAGAGGTCATTTAATGGAATCACCGTATATTCTTTTCCACTCTTGAGTGCTCAAGATCGTGTGATACAGACATTTGTATTGTGACTATTTATATATGGAATGGCTTTCATGCACCTCATGTATGAAGTGATCTTAAGTGTGGCCCCAGAGTTTCTGGGGCAACCCAGTCAGATGGGTGGGGTTATAAGTAATAAAATTATAATTATTAGTTGAAATTAGAGTGACTTAGTTCCTACCCCTCCTCCTTGTGTCATCTCCATTCTCCCCCCCCCCCCCCATTTTCCTGCTGCATTAGCAGCAGCAGTGCTGTTGGTGTTTCTGCTGCCCCTTGCACCTCATCCCTGCATTCTGGGTGAGTTGACCAGGAAAGCGCTTCTGCTGCCACTGTGATGAGAAATTCTAAGTACATAAAGTCTAGTAAAGTTACTGGAAAGTGATTGTACAAAGAAGAAGATGATTTAAACACTATTTCAGTGCAGCAGTGTTGCAGGAGCTGTCCTGGTCACTTCTCACAGAATTCCTCACTCTGAGAAAAGAACACCTTGGTCCTTTCTCAGAGTGAAGCAGGGAAGTGATGTGAGTTGTGGTATAGAGCCTAGCATCACTGGGTGGGAGTCTGCCTGATGGTTTTGGCCACAGCTGGATGAGTACTGGCAACCCCAGCTGGCCAGCCAATAATGAGGTAAATGGGTGGGGGTCCTGGGAGGGGTTCTAGTTTACCACTATCTGGGACAATTGCCTTGTGATTGGGCCAGCCCTCCTTAAATAGAACTGTGTATCATGGTTCTGTGAGTTGTGATTCAGTGAACTTCTTAGGTTGTATTCATGCAACATCCATCCTATTCTCCAAATTCTTGTTTGCTTTCCTGTAACCCTCTTGTCAGCTGATTGTCTCTTGTGAGTGCAGCATGTAGGAGGCAGAGGTATGGTGGTGGGAAATTAGAACAAAAGCCACATTGTTATTTCATTCTAGTAATCTTCTTTCACTCAGATTATACAGTGGTACCTTGGTCCTCAAACTTAATCCATTCCGGAAGTCTGTTTCAAAACCAAGGCGTGCTTTCCCATAGAAAGTAATGCAAAACGGATTAATCCGTTCCAGACTTTAAAAAACAATCCCTAAAACAGCAATTTAACATGAATTTTACTATCTAACGAGACCACTGATCCATAAAATGAAAGCAATAATCAATGTACTGTACTATAAAACATTGTAGATGATAAAAATTAAAATTATTTTTTATGTCTTACCTGCACTGATGATAGTCATTGTTTGGATGGGGGGCTTTTATCCACTTCTGCAGTCACACAATCAATCAATCAATCAATCAATCAATCAGTAGCTGAACAGTTCCACACAGTCACAAAAACAAATTAACCAAAAAAACCTCAAAAACAAAAATGCAAAATAAATAGTAAAAACAAAAGTGTCAAACTGAATCCATTCCGGAAGTCAGTTTGACTTCCGAAATGTTCAAAAACAAAGGCACAGCTTCTGATTGGTGCAGGCACCCCAGAAACAATAGCCAACAGCCACATCAGCTGTTCGGCTTCTGGAAAACTTTTGAAAACCGGTACACTCACTTCTGTGTTTTTGGTGTTTGGGAGCCAAGGTGTTTGAGTACCAAACTACCATAGTACTATAGTATACTCTAGTTGGGTTAGCCAAAATGGAGAGTGAGGTGTTCATACCCCAATTTGTGAACATAAACACAATTTATTAGTAGACAATGGACTCTTTGTTTGAAAAACATCAGTAACAAATAACAGTATTTAAGTGATACTGCTTTATTAAATTGTTATATTTTTCTTCCAGCAGAAAGTAGATGAATTTCTAAATGTGTACTGCCCAGCTCCAGAAAGTTGTTCAAAAGAAAATACCTGGGACATCCAGTCACCTGTTCACTTTCCTGACGGCCAAGGAGTAATGCTAACTCTCAAGCCAGAACACAGAGTAGATGATGTTTTGACTCTGGCATGCAAGGTACATTATTCTTCATCTTAATTTGTCTGGCTAATCCCACTGCTTAGAACTTTAAAGCCCAGGTGTTGCATCCTTGCAAATATGTATATATGGTTTTAAAGGATTCTGTGTAAGATGACACGGCACACAATGCAGTTCAGTCTCCAGTAAAGCTAAGCACCAGATTTTAACCTACTATATTTTTCTGTCTCTAAAATTATGAATTGGCTTTGCCCCCAGTATAGCTGAAAGATATGTAACAGTGAAGCACAGTATGAAAAAGTTGAATCCTAGGATCTCAGAATTTCTATAAAAACAAATTGATTTAGAAAGCCAAACCACAATGTATTTTTTCTCCAAAACCACTGAAAGAGCATTTTAGATCATAAGAAAAATTGCATTATACAGGAAGCAATAACATCAATGGATCTATTCTTAGTAAAATATGGGTAATGCACTTATAAATCCTAATGACTTGAATGCAAACATACCCATGTGCACAGAATCACAGTCAGTGGCAAAAAGTAACCAAATATATATATATATATATATTTGACACAAAATCCAGTCATTGAATGCCTGAAAAACCCAAATTAAGCCCAATTAAATTTATTTGTTTTTAATAATACTGGAGTGTGTTCAGCTTTTTATTGTACCTCTTCTGGATAAGCAAAGCAAAGTGGCAAGTGCAGGTGATGGGGGAGAGTTTGGACTAGGCATTGCCCTCTGAATCACCCTTGATGGTTATTGATAGACGTCACCAGTAAAATTAGTCTGGGCCTCTTAGTTTAGGGTTAGCCTAAAAGTGGCTTCACTTTAGGTGCCATAAATAGGACATGTCAGTCTCGCAAGCACACCCTTAACTACCCATGGTCATATAGCAGAAGGGGAGAATCAGGCTTTTCCTGGCATTACTACTAGATGTTAATATTCTTGGCTTTAATTACACCATGTCACTACAAATATATATATTTAAGTTGCTCTTATTACCCACTTTAGCTTCTAGTTTTATCTTTGTGTTTCCTATTCTATGAATTAATAAGGGGAAAAGCAATGTATTATAGGGAATGCCACTAGGTGGCGGGAGAGACCTGAAGCCTGGGGAAAAGGGAAAATTGAGAAAATACTGCTATTTGAACAAGGAAAACCTTGAAGAAGAACTATAATAACCTCTCATAAAAACAAACTACTTTGTGGTGAAATATCTGTGTTTAGATACTGGGGATTTTTTTTTTTTGTAGCTTCTCTTTTTGTATATATCACTTCATTGATCTGAAGTTATTTTGATTTCTTTTTCAATTAAAACTTTGTTTCTGTTTTATCTTTCTTTCTGTTCTGAATACTTTTAATGTTTTTCATAAGCAGTCTCTTAATGCTGACTCCTTTCTGCTACATCTTTCCTGGTTCTTTTTTCTTACATTTCCATACTTCTCTGGTGAGTGCTGGGAATCTTCATTCTTTAGTGCAAAGTGGTGTTTGAATGTTTGTGTATGTTTTGCATTTGTGTCTGGCACAAGGGCGGTAGATAAGGACAAAAGGGGGGGCATAGGTTGCTTGTCTCCCACTGTATTTAAGTAATCTGACTGTGTCTGTGTAGTAGGTACAGTTAAGGATCTTCCCCATTACCTGCTGATGTCATTTTTATACTTGGATAAGAATGACGATCTCTAAATTCCTATTTAGATCCAACAAAAGATTATTGCATATCAGGTTCATAAGTTTCTAAATGGAACATACAAATACCAGAGCAAGGTAAGATAATCAGTAGAAAATATATTAATGCAGGAGCATTAAAAAGAGCCACATACCCAATTGCTTTACAGTACTTTTCTTTAAAAACTACTGCTTTATAATATAATCTGTCCTTTTACAAATATGTATACATAGTCATAGAAACAATATTTGAACTCATCATAGACTAGGTTCAAGGGAAATAATCATGATCCAGGGAACTGAGCCACAATAGCATAAAAAGAGCCTTGCTAGATTCGGCTAATGTCCCAAATAGTCCAGCATCCTGTTATCACAGTGGCCAGCCTGTGAGTAGCCTCTGGCCGCCTTATGCCTGTTTGCTGCCTCCTTCTCCTTTCTGTTCTCCCTTCACCTCACAATTTGGTGAACGCTCAAACATTTGAATCGGGAAACAGTGGTTTAAAGGCCTCTTTGAAAAATAGAATATGTAAGCCAAGTACTGATCCTGAACTGCAGGGAGCGCTTAAACTACAGATGAAGATTAGGATACTTTGCCAAAGTTAGCCATACAATGGAGAGAGGAAGAAGAGAGGGTGTGAGCAAATGGATCCATCTCAGTATGATAAACTGTAGCAGTCAAGTTCACAAGGTGTGAACTGGGACCTGGTCAACTTCAGCAGCTTAATTGCATCAGAACATTTGCAATGTACCATGTACATTTGGCAGTTCTCTTTAGCAAGTGTAAGGTGCTGAAGAAGACAAACTCATGTGAAAGCAGCAAAAACACAAACATGTCTTTTAAAGAATGGATGATACCATGAAGCAGTTGATTTTATATACAAATTTGGATATGTTGCTATTTTTCTTACATTCCGCTACATGTCTTCATATACTTTATGGATTATTATAGTGGTGGATGATTGATACAGTTTAGTGTATTAGGCTACTGTTCATTTACTTGTTTGCCTAAACAAATAAACAACCCAGGAAGAGTGCTTTATTTGTAGCATCAAAGATTCATTGAGATTTTGTAAATAAAAACTTGGTCATTTACAGCAGTAATAGTGCTGGTTATCAACATCTCCTGAAATGTTTTATTTGGATAACAACCACTTACTGGTACTTTTTTCTTTGAAAAAACTTCTGCTGGTTACTCAAAGTTGAAACTAAATTGATACAAATTGTGCAGGATTGCAACCATTTTCAAGTACAGTGGTACCTTGGTCTACGAACTTAATCCGTTCCGGAAGTCCGTTCTTAAACCAAAGCATTCTTAAATCAAGGTGTGCTTTCCCCTAGCAGCGGGGGACTCGATTTACAAATGGAACACACTCAACAGGAAGCGTAACATGTTCTTATTCCAAGGCAAAGTTCACAAACCAAAACACCTACTTCCGGGTTTGCAGTGTTCTTAATGCAAGTTGTTCATAAACTAAGCTGTTCTTAAACCAAGGTACCACTGTATTTGTTCATCCAGGTTTCATGGAATAGATCCTTTATTCTTTGTGCTGGAATTCTTTTTTTAATTAATGTGACAAATCCAAGAAATACACATTTAAATCAGATAAATCAAAATGTGACAGGCTTTGTAAAAATCACATTCTGCCTAAAATCTTGCTGAATTACCTTGTTCAACTGAATAATGTGTAGCTAGAAGATGCAATCTCATGAGCTGAGTTCCACTCAACAGAAAGATCCCATGAGCTAAGTTGTGTTTGCAGAAAGGGCTTCTTCGGCACTCTTTAATAGAAGGGGAAGGCAGTATTCGCCAGTCCTTTCTGAAGCCTCCTGCACCCTCCCATCTGCTCTGCTGGGTTGAGGGGACCCTTCCTGGGAGGTGGCATGGAGTTTGCAGCCTCCATTGGATCAAATCCTTCTTTGCATGTAGGGATTCCTTTTGAGCATGGAAGGGCCTGATAGGTACCAACCCTCTCTCTTAATGGGTGCACAGATTGTTTTGTTTGTGCTGTTAATTTGTTGATGCTTGAAATGAGATCAGTGGAACCTCAACTTTATCCCGAGAGTTTAAGGAACAGTACCTCAAGGGTTTCACTCTGTAAGGACAATCTCTTGAGGGAAGTCCTTCCTCTTCCGTTATTCCACACATGTTGTGGAAAAAATAGGTGGCGTTTCACGATCTCAGAGGAAATTGGCAGTAAAGAGTTCAATAAAAGCCAGCTGATGCAGAACATCCTTCTCTTAACAGCCTGTGTGCACATATGCATTTTATACATCAGATGTGTATGTTTCACTGAGCAGAACTAAGTCATCTGGAAGACCTGTAGAAACTTAACAGATGTCAGTTTAAACTGAGGAAGAGAACAAGGTTCAAAGTTTATTTACCTACCTTACCAGACAGTTAATTTTATGTGCAAGAATAAACATTATAAACCTTTTGATTTTTAAAAGCAACAAAACTGCTGCTGTGAAATCTGTACATCTTAAGTTTATTTATGGTGGTTATTTAGGAAGTGGCTTATTGAAGACTGCTGTTGCATCATTTGGTATCTGTGTGCATCTGCTGTGACATCTAGACTTTTACAAATGATTTCTGAATTCTAGATATATTCTTTTCATCCATTAGATTAAGCAGCTGGAACCAAGACACTATGGCTTACAACTTAAAAGGCTTGCTGATGAAAATATTGAGCACTATGTTCCTGAAGTGTACGAATACATACAAGATCAGGCAAGTGACACAATGAAAGATGTGCAATTCATTATTCAGACCTTTTACTCGTTGGACTACACCCTTGTATTATTGATTGATTGATTGATTAAATTAATATAGCATCCTTCATCCAAAGGTCAAAGGGTGGTTCACAACATACAAATGATAAGGTAGACAAATATTGCAAGGTGGAGCAGAGTTGCACTCATTCAACACTTGCTCTTCATCAGTCACATTGTTGCAGAGGGTTGGACTAGATGACCCTTGTTGTCCCTTCCAGTTCTACAATTCTATGATTCTTTGAAATAGGTTACAAAGCACTATATGTGCTGGAGGAGGAACATTTGTGTTTATTCAGATGGGACTACTTAATAAATACGGGTAGAAGGTTGCAGCTTCTTCCTTGGTTCACTCTGAAAGAGACACTTGAGGCACGCCAGCCTTAATCCATGAATACCAAGTGAATTGGGTGGACATAAATTTGAAATGCCTAGCTCTAGCTTGGGGCTGAATTATACTTGATGCTAAATATGTAATTAAAAATAATGGGGGGAGGGGAGGAAAAAATATAGGTGCAGGGGGAACATCTTCACGCTGACTGTCCCAATCCCTTTTTGATATGTGAACAGGAAAGACACATGATCAAAGTCAGCATGTCTAGTTTAATCTAAATGATAAATAGTTGAATAGTTGGAACAAGTTAACTTTCACAACTCTTTCCACCCCCCACCTCTAAGGTGGTGTACAATGAGCACAAACGAGTATGGCTCCCGAGGCACAAAACGTAAATGGGGTCCTGCATGGTTAAAATATAGTAAATCAAATAACTGGCATCTCTCTACCTAGAAACTGTGACCCAGAGCAGCTGAAACAAAATTAGTCCAATGGTGATTAGGTTGGGAGTTCCTTCTAAGTACATCTTTGGGATGTATTTCTCTACAGTTAAAAAGTTAAGATTATATTTTCTCTCCTACAGATATATGACGAAATAGAAATCTTTCCTTTATGTATCTATCATGTGCATCTGACCAAGAATGAGGGTATAACTGATTTTGGTGAGTACAGTTTCCAAAATATAAATTTAAGAGATGCCGGTGCATCATAAACTATACTACTAAGTATAGTAACCTTGTCATAGAAGTTAAACTGAAGAGATTCAATAACAGAGATTTATACCTGCCAATGCATGTACATACATTCTTTGGAGAAAGGGTGTGTGTGGATGAGTCATGCCAGAGGCCTGTAGCCTTTAGCTGCTTCACGAAGCCCATCACAGCTGGTGTCCTAACCTTGAACAGAAATCAGATGTGGGAGAACATATTCCCAAATTACACCAACACCATCTACCCCTTTTTTCCAAGTTAAGATTGACTTCTTTTTTGATCCTCTGGTGGTGTCAGAAAAATAGGCAGATCTTCTTGATGAGTTGGTTCATACTAACGGCCTGCTGTGTGGAAACAGCTGCCATGTGAAAAGATTTGAAATTGCTTCCAACATGGCATTTCTAATGTGTGCACTGTCTTAGTTGCTAGTCTTTTGTTTAGTTGACCTTGATTGTACTAGAAGGAAATTGTGGCTCCAGGGTGTCCGGAGCCATTCTGTAGCTGCAGAACTTCCGTTTTAGGAGGACAACTGCAAAAATGAAACAAAATGTGAGACCTTTGAGTGCCAGAATATCGGGGGGGGGGCAGGGAAACTAAGATGAGCTGTGGTAGGAGTCATTTGGTAGGGAGTATGGGACTTCTGAAGACACCAGCCCTTCTTGCTACACAGTTTTTAAAAAATTAAAAATTCTGAATTTTATTAATAATTCTATACAATAAACACAATTTTGCTTTCATGTCTCATATTATGCAAAATATTAATAAGATATAGCATCCGTGTGGTGTAGTGATTAGAGTGTTGGCCATAGGACCTGAGATGCTAGGTATCCATTCCCCACTCAGCCATGAAGCTCTCTGGGCGACCTTGCAGTCAGTCATAGTCTCTTAGCCTAACCCAGGCATAGGCAAACTTGGCCCGCCAGATGTTTTGGGACTACAATTCCCATCATTCCTTACCACTGGTCCTGTTAGCTAGGGATGATAGGAGTTGTAGTCCAAAAACATCTGGAGGGCCAAGTTTGCCTTTGCCTATGCTTGGCGTAACCTAACTCACAGGATTGTTGAGAAGATAAAATGGAAAGGGGGGAATGAACCATGCTTGCCACCTTGAGCTCCTTGAGTGAAAGGTTGGATACAAATGTAATAATAAAGGAATAAACAAACAAACAAACAAACACATATTTATTCATTTAATGCAATTTATATGCCACTTAACATTAAAAAAAACCTCTTAAGTAGGACAGAATAAAAATACAGCAATTACACCTTTGTTGTAATATAAAAGAGGATTATTTTCAATTATGAGAGTATTTCAACTCACTATCTGATAATCTGATTTTTAGAATTGTTTTAAGACTAATTTAAAACAGCGTTACTTTTTTTAACTCCAGGATTTGCGGTCACTGCACAAGTGGATGAACGCCAGCATCTCACCCATATCTTCATAAGTGATGTTCTCCCTGATGGGATGGCTTACAGAGAAGGTTTGTGCAGCCTTGTTACATATGTGTGTAGGCTCTTCTAATGAGGTATATATGGGAGTGAGTGCCCTTTTGCACAAAAAAGCAAATATCAACCTTGAGAAAATAATGGTTAGACATGTTCATTTCATCAAAGTGTGTATCATGGCCTAATATATAATAATATGAAGACCAGGGTACTGGTTTGAACAATTAAGGTGCTATACGGTTAGCTGAATATTTCTGACTGCTCCAGTATGCTTACTCAATCTTCTTTTACTTTCTCTTCCTCATGCTCCCAGGGTTACGTGTGGGCAATGAAATCTTGACTATAAATGGAGAATCGGTGTGTGATCTTGACCTCAGACAGATGGAGTTATTGTTCTCTGAGAAAAGTGTGAAGCTGACTTTGACTACAAATCTTGGCCGCAATAAAAGTGCATTATGCACTTCGTGGTCAGATGGTGACATTTCCAGGGAAGCAAGAAACTCTCTACCCCCTCTGAACCAGTCACAACTCCTGGAGGAATTTCTGGATAACTTCAAAAAGAATACAGCAAACGGTGAGATACTGCTCGTGATGGATCCTTCCTTCCTTCCTTCCTTCCTTCCTTCCTTCCTTCCTTCCTTCCTTCCTTTTTTCATTTTGTCATAGCTGATTGCTTCTAGATAATATCAGGATGGTGCCTTCTTTTTAAAGTGCTCTATGTACCAAAAGGTCAAATGCAATTATTTTAATGTCATCTAAATGACGTTAGCCTTTAAAAAAGAAGAAAGAGAAAAAGACAGAAAGAAACAAGGCATCGAAAAAGGAATAGGTGGTTTATATGATCAGCTGATCTGAGAGGACATGTTTTTCAGAGTCTAATCTGCTGCTATTAGAAAGACTTGGGTGCTTCCTATGTCTGGGAGATGGGCAAGTTACATGTTCTAGATGGGGTCGCACCATCTAGGAGCTAGTGCGTGGCTTGGGGGTACCCCTGGACGCATCTTGCTTTCTGGAGGCCCAAGAGTCCTCTCTGGCAAGGAGTGATATCAGTCTGGTTGGGGTTCGTAGCAGCAATTTTTCTGCCAGGGGAAGAAGTTGCCCTGGAAGCCTCCAGGGGGAAGGCAGGCTATACATTTCAAGATAAGAAAGAAGTACAGGGCTTCTTCTTAAATATCTAAACAAAGCTGGGATATTTTTTAATGTGTCTTTAAAACACATTTGGAGGACTAGTCTGGAGGGCTAGAAAGCCACTTAAAAGAAGCATGAAAAGAAGCAGAAGCAGTAAAGGGGAGATGGTGGTAGCTGTTGGTTTCCGTACAGTTTTAAGGAGAAATGTTAACAAATTATTGCAAATAAGCTGCTTTGATTTGGTGAGATCAGCAGAATTTCTTTCCTGGGTACTAAATCACTATGGAAGGGTTGTAGCTCAGGAAGGGTTGTAGCTCAGTGACAGGGCATCTGTTTTGGATGCAGAAGGTCTCGGGTTCAGTTCCTGGTATCTCCAGATAGGGTTTGAAGAGACCGCTGCCTCGAGCCCTGAAGGAGCTGTTGAAGGTCAGTGTGCTGAGCTGTATGGGCCAATTGTCTGGCTCTACATAAGGCAGCTTCCTGTGTTCCACTTCCCAGAAACTATGGGAGCACATTCAGTATTCAAGGATGCAGATGACCATTGCCCAACATTTTCTTTTTATAAAAAGCCACCCCAGGGGACTAGGAAATTGACCATATCAATGGTATCTAAGAGACTGCTTAATCATTTCATATCCTGCCATATTTTAATTTTTACCCCAAAATGTCTCCCCAAGTTGCTTTTCCATTCATTGAGGAAATGATCCATATACATACTTTTTTCTTCCATGGGTAAAAAGACATATTGAGATGGTGATTTTTGAGCAGTAAAAATAGGCCACTGTTCCTTTGATCAAACTCACTGAATCCATGGCTGCTTTTTATGTTCTTCTGTAGAAAAAAAAAGTGAGCTAACTTGTATTCGCTATGCAGTGTCTACACTGACCAGAGATGTGGTTTATTTTCTGCATCAGCAACTTGCCTACAGTAGAGGTTGCTATTAAACTTTGGCTGAAAGTGTAACTGAAGTGTGTTGTTCTTGGGTAAGTGATTAATGTGGTTGATTCAATGTATCAAGGGCTTTTGATCTGATTTTTTCATACCTCTAAAAATTGAAAGGTCACGAAGGAGAATTTCCTAGGGTTGATTTAATTATAAAATAGCAGCTTTATTAGGTCATACTTAAAGTAAAAAATGATGGCAAGAATTGTGGCACAGTAAGAAGCATCTTCCTCATGGGTCGTAGTCCAATTTTAAATACTATTAAATTGACTGTTGGCATATAAAAGTTCATGTCATAAAACAAAAATTATGGTGCTAATTAATTACTCTTCATTTTATTAGGGCTATCACTCAGATTGTTAGCTTGATATCATAAGCCAGCATTACCTAGTGCATTCGCCATAGTAAGTGTATGTGCCCATTTACCGGATTGATTGTTCCTTAGGGACACGTTTGCAACTTGTGTTAATCTCCATATATTATAATAGGAAATTGTTAGAAATGTATGTTGCTCCCAGACACCAAAGGATAAAAGGTATTTTGGCTTTGACTGTCTGATTCAGACAGCAACCAAGGCAGACGTATTTACAATGAGTTGGGGGCAGGGATAATTATTCTAAATTAATCTCTGTGAGAGAGTCTGTCACATTTATCAGATTATAGTGTGTCGGCATTTAGTTTATGCCTTTTCAAATGGCTTGTTATAGAAACCAGTACAGGCAGCACAGCTTTGACTGAATGCATCCGTTTAATGAGTTTACCCTTTTCTGCCCATGTTCTCTCACATTTTATGCCCTGACTTCATTTGCAGTGGCCTACCATCTTAGTTGGACGTGGGTGGCACTGTGGTCTAAACCACAGAGCCTAGGGCTTGCCGATTGGAAGGTCGGCAGTTCAAATCCCCACAATGGGCTGAGCTCCCATTGTTCGGTCCCAGCTCCTGCCCACCTAGCAGTTCGAAAGCATGTCAAGTGCAAGTAGATACTTCCGGCAGGAAAGTAAACGGTGTTTCCGTGCACTGTTTAGTCATGCTGGCCACATGACCCGGAAGCTGTCTGCGGACAAATGCCAGCTCCCTCAGTTTATAGAGCGAGATGAGTGCGCAACCCCAGAGTTGTTCACGACTGGACCTAACAGTCAGGGGTACCTTTACATTTACCATCTTAGTTGTATGACTTAGTCTGCATGAGGTTGTGGGAAATCACTAGCCCTGATTTATATAGATCTGGGTCTTCCACTTCCAGCTCTGGTTTAAATACAGCAGCCGTGGCGAACTTCTGGTCTCCAGATGTTGCTTGACTACAACTCCCATCATCCCTATCTACCATGTTGGCTGGTGCAAATGGAGTTGGAGTCCAGCCACATCTGGAGGACCACAGGTTTCTCCAACTCTGACATACAGAATGGCTGCAATGATTCCCTTAGGTCAAAAGGCCCACCTAGTCCAGCATTTTGTTTCCAGTAATGGCCAATCGGGTACTTCCAAGAAGTTCAAAAGCATAGCATGGAAGCACCAGTCCTTCTCTGTGGAATCCTGATAATTAATTTGTTGTTGTTTTTAATTAGAGCAATATCCAAGATCCGTTGAAATTAACCAACCCACCTTAGTCATGTTCATTGCTCTCAGTGTGTCTGCTCTGGGTAAACACTGTGCAATGTAAATTTCAGCTAAATGTGTTCTGCAATAAGGGGATATCAGTTCTTTACACAGTGCAGCACTCTAAAGCTCTCTTCATGACACTTGTTTCCGGTTCTGCTTTTAGGAAGGAGTTCCCTAGATTAACTGAAAATGTTAACAATGGTCAAAACCTTATATGTGTGGGGAACCTGGACTAGTCATTTCTATTGGTAGTAGTAGAGGATTTTCTCAAGGCACCAGGTGTGCTAAGATGGTCATCTGTATCTAGTTAGGGTTTTCTTTCTTTTTTTGTTTCGGAATCTTGTGGTGATCTGTAATGAGAGAACTAAGACAACAGGGACTGGGTGGGGGTGGAGAGAGAGAAAATGAGGTGGCTCTTTGGATAAGCTGAAAGCTAGCATTTCTTCTAATGGTTGCAAACTATGTCTGAAGCTGAAGCATTTTATATTCACAGTTACCCATGTCTTTGCTACCATCTGTCAGGTTGTGAATTTCATTTTCTTTATGAATCACTTTTTGCTTACATAAGAAGGCTATTAAAGTAAACCCCCATATGGCCACTTGACAATAAAAGGTATGGAGGGGTTTTTTTGAACTTTAATTTTCCACAGCTTTGAGTAAAAGTCTAACTTTTACTACAAACTTAAGCATTTTGTCTTGATGTCATATATATACAGTGGTACCTTGGGTTAAGAACTTAATTTGTTCTGGAGGTCTGTTCTTAACCTGAAACTGTTCTTAACCTGAAGCACCACTTTAGCTAATGGGGCCTCCTGCTGCCGCTGTGCCGCTGCTGCATGATTTCTGTTCTCAACCTGAAGCAAAGTCCTTAATCCAAGGTAATATTTCTGGGTTAGCGGAGTCTGTAACCTGAAGCGTATGTAACCTGAGGTACCAGTGTGTGTGTGTGTGTGTGTGTGTGTGTGTGTGTGTGTGTATCTATATATATGGTGGGGGGAGAGGCTGACTGGGATTGCAAATCAAATCTTACTCATCTCTTCCTAATTATGCACAATTATGTACTGAGCATGCACTACAATTCTCATCCCTGATGTCATGACACTCATGAAGGAATCATGGAGGGGATGGTCAGATCCTGAGGAGGATGGGAACAGCTTGGGCAACTGAAGGATCCTGGGGAGGGCTCTAGCAAGATGGCGGAGGTGGATCAGGATGCCAATAAGTTCCTGAGCCAGGATGGATCTTGGGGTGGGGGGTGGGGGGTAGAGATCTGGATTCAGAGGAGAAGACTGAGCAGGTTGTCAGAGGAGTGTCCCCCCGCTCCCGCTGGCACATCCTCCTGTCTGTGCGGAGCCTGCTATTCTGGGGAAATGACTGAGAGTAAGCTTGATGCTCAGCCAGCTATGGCTCCTAAGAAGATTAAGCCTTGCTGAAATGTTGACACTGTGTGTATTGTGAAAGGGGGTGTCTTTAAAACTTGGGGGTTAATAAGGGATTAATATTCCCCACCCCATTTTTTGAGAATTTGTATGAAGAGGCATATATCACAGAGGTGTCTCTAGGTAAGAAACCTTCAAAATTCCAAGAGGATAAACTCAGGAATTGGAGAGCTATGATTCTGTTTTCATTTACCCATTGAGATTACTTGGGCAAACACTATCATTGAGGTTTCTCCCACATTAATCAGCTAAGTGATTAATCAGATGATTGGTCACAAGTATTTGTTTCAACTTGATTCTGAAGCATACAGTGTTTACTGTTAAATACTCCTAATAGCTAATTTTAATAAAAAGTGCTGAGCAAGTAATTAATGTAATAAGCTGATAAAGACTCTCCTCCCTGGAAGAGAGGGGAGTGGTTGTGGGCGGGAGACCGAGCTCCGCCCCTGGTAGGGGGCCTTAGCCCCCTCCCCTCCTTACCTGGCTGGCGCCCACGCCCACTGGAGGCAGCCAACCAGGTGCCTCAGGGGGGCGTGTGTAGCAGCTTAATGCTGTGGCGCCAGCTCCGCCTCCTCCTCATTCGTCGTCGTCCCTCAGCAAGTCACCCACCCTCCACTCCCATTTAGCTCAGGGTCTAGGTTTTTGGCCTTGCTATGGACCTTAGGTTGGTCGCCCCGGTTGTCTGGGGGGCCTGGTAGGAATTTTTCCATTTGGCATTAGGCTTTTTGGTTTTTTCGCCTACCTCGTAGCAATCGTCACTTTTTTGGTATTGGTGGGTAGGTTAGGCATTGGATTCATGTGTTGTGCTGTGTCAAGGGCTAGGTGTGGCCATCGCCTATGCTATCTACCGTGGGTTATTCCGTTAAAGGAATCTGGCGGTCGTGTATTCCGTCCGATGCCTGCTTGGCGGGAGGCCATGGCACGACCCTCGGTGACATCAGGGGGTGATGCCAATTGGATTGGCATCAACAGGCTCCACCTACTGTTGAATAAACCCACCTCCTATAGTCATCCAATGCCTAAGCCAATACCTTTTCACTGCTGTAATCAATAAAGTTGTGGCCTTTCCTTGCCCATTAACCTTATATCACGTGTCCTTGTGTATTTATTTCACATAGCGGGGGTCGGGCCCTCGATCCACAATTAACAATGCATAGTGTTTTCAACAAGTGATTTGTGAAAGCTGGAAATGTGCTTATTCTGTTCTGTTGAAAACAGAATAGCATTATTTTTATCTTCTGGGCTGACCATTACCCTTGGAATTGTTGTTTGCAAAGGGAGAATTGTTTGTAGTTCATTCAACAGCTGTTTTCATTCTTCAGGATGCAATATAGTATTTCATTTGCCGCTCCCTTCAGCATTTTTCCAGTCATTACTAAATACCAGGACCACCAAGGTTTTGTACCTTCTTGAGGTTTGGCTCCATTCCTGAACTGCTTACACAGAAGCCTTTCGGCAGCTTGCCTGATCAAAACATCTAGAAGAATATGAGAAACTTCTGATGTAAATAAATCCGACCCCATTCATGAAAACACCAGTACATGTGATTATATTTTTCTCCCTAAGCCTTTCCTCTTTCCTTCAAAATGTGAAGTATCTTGAGAGAGTATTTTGAGATTTCCCCAGTATTTTAATTTGGGAGTGAAAGCGGGTACTGCAAGCATCCTTTTGTCAGCTGTTGCTTTATATCCTTTTTACTATAGCTTTTGTTACACAGTGTTGTTGTTTTGGTGGCTTTTTTATGGCAAGACTTCCCCCTACAAGAGTAAGTTCATGTTCTGTACGTTCTGGAAAAACTGATAAAGATAATTAGGTTCAAGAACATTCAAGCTGTATTTTCCTTGAGAACATATTTAAACCTCTTTTGTTGTCCACCGGCATTACACTTTCCATTCTTAAGTTGGGAATAGAGTAGTTGCTTTAGAAGACGATAATTAGGCATCTAAACAACATGACCAGTCCAATGAAGCTGATGTTGAATTATCATTATTTCACTATATTAAATACTGTGTAGTGTTGTAAATAAAATATGCCCTTTTCCCTTATGGGGTATCCAAGAGCCCATATAGAGTCCTTACATAGGTTCCCTATTGGTAGGAGAAAATAACAGAGGCCAACCAGAGAATATTGAGAAGCAAAGCAGCTAGTAAGCTTGATCATTATTGATCTGTTGCAACAGGGTACTCCCTCACATGCAGGAGAGGAGGAGGACCCAGAAAGATGGTGTGCAAGGGCTTATAAAGACTTTTGAAATTCCCATCCTCTAGATCAAGACCACCCCCAGAAACATTATGCATACATCACAGAAGGGGTGTAACCTAAGACCACCCCTCAGATACATCCCACCTACATCACAGAAATTTAAATGTTGTTTTTCTCCTGTCACAGTTTATCTCCTGTCTGGCAAGTTACTTGATTGCATTTCCCGGGGAGCCTGGCCATTCTTTTGTAGTGGTAAAATACTTATTTCCTGGGCCAGGTCACAGGCTCACACCTTATTCATATCTTAAATGTGTCCTTAAGACAGGATTTGTGAGGAAAGAGACAATGGGGAGACTTTTCCAGTTTGACCTTGCAGAGAAAACATTTGGTCAGTTTAGGAATCAAAATGGTTCCAGGTTGGCCTTCCTGTGTTGATCTATGTATGTGCGGTTATGAACATTGCCATATATCTAAGACCATAAAATTCCTATCACAGTAGAACTGCTGTTTGTATTCTGTTTCAAACTGATTGTGGAAGAGCAGTGACTCAGCGTAACTAAATATCTTATTTTGCTATGGACCATTCACATTTCTACTCCTTCTCATATTAACAGCTTTCCCCCACAAGGTATTCCATCCTTGTTGAACAAATATATTGCCTGAGTTAAACACATACCCCATTAGGCAGTCTGTGCTCTGAAACTCTCACAGGCATGACCTAGAAAACTGAACAAATTGCCTATACAGCTTTTCTACTTTGTGAGAGGTTGGGTACATCTAATTTTCGCTGTGCCATCTGGTTTTATTTTTAGTTCTCCATCCCCTCCCCTCTATTACTGTCAGAAGACTAGAAGGTAAAGCACACCTCCTTTTTCTGGCTTGGAAGAGTCTTTCCCACCTACCCATGCTCTTGACATTTGATAACACTTGATTTTTCCCTCCTGATGAGCAATAAGTCACTTGTTCAGAATAGAGCTATGAATGGTAGGAAGCATTCCCAGCACCAAGATATTTAAGAGCAAGTTCTCTATTCCTACTTACTCCTCACTGTAATTTCCCCTTTATTTGCAGAGAGAAGGATGAGATGGCAAGAGAAGTGCTGATTAGAATGTAATTAAGGCTTCATTAATCAAGTGGGCTAAGAGGCAACATGTGAAGGCTGCATCTGCTCTCTTTTCTTACATGGTAGAAAGACCTCCTCCATGGAAGAGAGGGTTTTGGGGGTTTTTGAAGCCCCCCCCCCCTTGTTTTCCTAGCCTTCAATATGTTAGCACCAAAAACCTCTGCAGCACATGCATGGTCTTTGCATCTGATAATTTTGATTATGCCCCGTTGTCAGCTTTTATTCTGTGGCCTGTACCTCTGTGAAAGTGCAAATACCTGCATTCCCTTATGGTTGACAAATATTTGGTTCCTTCTGTGACTATCGCATCTGTGCACAGTCTGTTTGCCTTTAATTGAATAATCAACTGTAAGGGAATGATTTGGGAAACCATGGTGTACTCTTTGAATTCTGGTGGCTACATGATCATTTCTTTTGAATGACGGCGAGTCATAGATCTGCCTGCCTGTATAACACAACGTTATATAAGTCATGTAATTAAGGAGCCACTGGTCACACAAGACTGAATACAGTCAAGCACTCACTGAAGTTGCCTGCCATTGTGGGCGCTCCATGGCTTCTGAGTGCCTCTGGGCAAAATATTTTGAGTAGTATTCAATTTGCCATTTGCTCTGAAAAGCACTAAAAAGCAGTTTTCCATGGGGCAAAGCAATGGGACAAGAAGAAGTATGGATAAGCTATAAGTTTTGCTCAGAGTAAACCCACTGATATTAGCTTGGTCATGTTCATTTATCTCAATGGGTATACTCAATGGGAGGAGAGAAGGCAAGCAAAATGTGAGGGAGATAGTGAAAGATACAGGAAATTGAATGCAGATTTCCAAAGAATAGCAAGGAGAGACAAGAAGGCCTTCTTAAACGAGCAATGCAAACAAATAGAGGAAAACAACAGAATGGGAAGAACCAGAGATCTGTTCAAGAAAATTGGAGATATGAAAGGAACATTTCGTACAAAGATTACCATAATAAAGGACAAAAGTGGTAAGGACCTAACAGAAGCAGAAGACATCAAGAAGAGGTGGCAAGAATACACAGAGGAATTATACCAGAAAGATATGGATGTCTCGTACACCCCAGGTAGTGTGGTTGCTGACCTTGAGCCAGACATCCTGGAGAGTGAAGTCAAATGGGCCTTAGAAAGCACTGCAAATAACAAGGCCAGTGGAAGTGATGGTATTCCAGCTGAACTATTTAAAATTTTAAAAGATGATGCTGTTAAGGTGCTACACTCAATATGCCAGCAAATTTGGAAAACTCAGCAGTGGCCAGAAGATTGGAGAAGATCAGTCTACATCCCAATCCCAAAGAAGGGCAGTGCCAAAGAATGCTCCAACTACCGCACAATTGCACTCATCTCACACGCTAGCAAGGTTATGCTTAAAATTCTACAAGGAAGGCTCAAGCAGTATGTGGATCGAGAACTCCCAGAAGTGCAAGCTGGATTTCGAAGAGGCAGAGGAACCAGAGACCAAATTGCAAACATGCGCTGGATTATGGAGAAAGCTAGAGAGTTCCAGAAAGACATCTACTTCTGCTTCATTGACTATGCAAAAGCCTTTGACTGTGTCGACCACAGCAAACTATGGCAAGTTCTTAAAGAAATGGGAGTGCCTGATCACCTCATCTGTCTCCTGAGAAATCTCTATGTGGGACAAGAAGCTACAGTTAGAACTGGATATGGAACAACTGATTGGTTCAAAATTGGGAAAGGAGTACGACAAGGCTGTATTTTGTCTCCCTGCTTATTTAATTTATATGCAGAATACATCATGTGAAAGGCTGGGCTGGATGAATCCCAAGCTGGAATTAAGATTGCCGGAAGAAATATCAACAACCTCAGATATGCAGATGACACAACCTTGATGGCAGAAAGTGAGGAGGAATTAAAGAACCTTTTAATGAGGGTGAAAGAGGAGAGCGCAAAATATGGTCTGAAGCTCAACATCAAAAAAACGAAGATCATGGCCACTGGTCCCATCACCTCCTGGCAAATAGAAGGGGAAGAAATGGAGGCAGTGAGAGATTTTACTTTCTTGGGCTCCATGATCACTGCAGATGGTGACAGCAGCCACGAAATTAAAAGACGCCTCCTTCTTGGGAGAAGGGCAATGACAGGCCTAGACAGCATCTTGAGAAGTAGAGACGTCACCTTGCCAACAAAGGTCCGTATAGTTAAAGCCATGGTTTTTCCAGTAGTGATGTATGGAAGTGAGAGCTGGACCATAAAGAAGGCTGATCGCCGAAGAATTGATGCTTTTGAATTATGGTGCTGGAGAAGACTCTTGAGAGTCCCATGGACTGCAAGAAGATCAAACGTATCCATTCTTAAGGAAATCAGCCCTGAGTGCTCACTGGAAAGGACAGATCGTGAAGCTGAGGCTCCAGTACTTTGGCCACCTCATGAGAAGAGAAGACTCCCTGGAGAAGACACTGATGCTGGGAAAGATGGAGGGCACAAGGAGAAGGGGGCGACAGAGGACGAGATGGTTGGATAGTGTTTTCGAGGTTACCAGCATGAGTCTGACCAAACTGCGGGAAGTAGTGGAGGACAGAGGTGCCTGGCGTGCTCTGGTCCATGGGGTCACGAAGAGTCGGACACGACTAAACAACTAAACAACAACAACAACAACAATACTCTAAATAAAACTGAGCTGGATTCCACCCTTGGTTTTGTTGCAGTAAATTCATACTACCGTATTGGCCTGAATATAAGCCACACTCTCTCCTCCCCCCCCCCCCATTCCAATCGTGAAAAGTTAAAGTGCGGTTTCAATTCACAACCTTACAAAAATTGGCTTTTACGATATCGCTGTAGCATTTTCTTCTGAGTTTGCCATTTTGGGGTGTGAGTGCCTGTGGAATTTTAAGGGAGCAGATTCTATCCAGGTATTGTCTTTTTCTCTCTCCCCCCCCCCCCAATACAGTACTTGCCGCAATTTCAGAAATGCTGTCTGCTGGCATACCACCCCCACCACTGGGTGAAACCCACGGTTTTCCTTTGATTTTTGGCATAATTATAAGGCTACCGCTAATAACTGTACTAGTTAGGCCTTTGAACTATGAATTTGCTTTTAACCTATTCAGTTGTATAGATTTTGTCACTAATGTTTTTACTGTTGTCAAAGTTTTTATATGCTGTACATCCTCATATTGTATTTTTTCTGGAAGTGTGGTTTAGAAGTAGCTATAATAAAGAACTAATAATAGCATTTTAAAATTGGATTTAGAGGGCAGATTATCCTTACCCTTTTGGATCTGTATGTGCAAATGCACCCCACTAAAATATGGATAGATGTTAACCTTTTTATCCAGTCTCTGGAGATCAGATAAGGATCCCACTGACGCTGTCAGAACCATTCTTAATAGCCACAGCTTTACCATTTCTTTGCTTTCCAATTTTCTTGAGGGTCTCCTTGCACTGACATCCCCTTACTTGACTCCTGAGTATTAGTGGGACAGTTGCTTTGGATTTGGCTTGCTCTAGACCAGTAAGGCTGCCGCTGGTGGTAGCAGCAGCAGCTGGCTTAGCATTTGGCTTCTTGTGGCTTGGCCAGCCACTTCCCAGCCATACTGTGATTGGGAAAGCAGCGCCAATGGCAGATGGCTGGTGGGGCACTATGCCAGCCCATCCCTGTTGAAAGCTGAGTCAGCCGCCTGCCTAGTGCAACTGATTTTAATATGATGAATGGCGTCGACTCAGTTCCCCAAACCCCCAAATGCTGTACCTTGGAATACGGCGGGGGAAACTATTGATGGGGGGGGGGGAGATGCATAATAACCAGAAACAGATAATGCATTATTTTAAACTTTTGTGTTGTATGCTCCAGAGTGTGATTTTTGTTGAGTGAAATTAGTAACAGATTCCAGTTCAGGGTGGGGGTACTTAGCACATGGGCTCTCAAAGAGAAAACATGGAACTGATTGTCAAACCGTAGTATTGGTCTCATGGCCTGAGGTGGAAATAGTGAAAGAGTTGTGAGGAGTCAGAAAAGAATATTGAACTGGGCTCCCCATCCTTGGTTTGTAATTTTCAACTTTTAAAGATTTTAGGCTTTTCCTAATAAGAATATATGCAGTGGTGAATAAGTTGTGTACAGGACAGATGTATTTATCCCATGTTTGCAAAAGGTGTGTGTGTTTGTGTGTGTGCACATACAAAGTTTGGGTGCTCTTATTGGGAGATTTGAACCTTCCTTTTCTTTTTGTTAAAATTGCCTGCACGGTGTCTGATGTTGGTCAAGGACAGCGCTATCATCCCTCCATTGCCAGTTTTCCAAATTGTTTCTCTAGACAACTGCATTAAGAAGGAAGCCAGGGTGGCTCCCTCCCCTGCCCACTTTGCTCCACTAATGTATTTATGAACCACGTCATGTTGCAGAACGTTGTGTTCATCCAAGAGAATCACTTGATACATGGAGTCATTTTTATTGGTTGTTCCCTTCGGCCAGCACAAACTGTGCTACACTGTAGACAGATGATGCTACATTAGGAATTTGGGGAGGAAGAGCTTAATTTTAGCTGATCAAATATGTGCATTACTTCAGAGAGGCTGTTTTAGCTGAACTGCCTTTTAAAAGAGGCGGGGGGGGGGAGCGAGCAGTAGAAGTAGCAAAGTAGTCCTCCTTCCCCTCTCCCTGGTACAGAGAGCTTTTATGAATGAAGCAAGAAATATTTTTCTACTGCTGATAATTGAACTCTCTGAATTTTTTGCTTTTCATTTGCATGCAGATTTCAGCAATGTGCCTGATGTTACTGCAAGTCTGAAAAGAAGCAGTACGAATGGCATTCTGGACCAGGTTCCCCAGAAGGAGAAACTTGAGTTATCTTTCCAGGTAAGAGCACTTCTTAAAAACCTAGAGCACAGTAATCAGCAATCAGTAATCTTGCTGACAGCTCTTATACATGATATAATTTAGCATAAAATTCTGTACTCAATAGCCTTACCTTAATCTGTAGTACATTTTGGAGTATGACTGCTATCTATACCTGTAGGAAAGCATCTGTTTTTGAGGAGGCAAAATGCATTTTCAAGATGAACGAAGTCTGTCAATGATGGTTATGCTTGGTAATAAATTGTCAGGTACCACAGCCTACATGCTGTGTATTGTTGTGGGCAAAGTGCTGGATTTACCGCTGGGACTCCTGGTTTCAAACTTCCTGCATGTTGAATGCAAGTGATTTCATTTCATTCTTCATTTGCTTATTGCCTTTATATGTAACTATGATCAAATGTAGCACAAACAGGAATCTTGCCAGACTGAATGAGATAAGAACTGTCTATCCTCTAGATCAGGTATGGTCAAACTTGGCCTTCCAGATGTTTTGGGACTACAACTCCCATCATCCTTAGCTAACAGGACCAGTGGTCAGAGATGATGGGAATTGTAGTCCCAAAACATCTGGAGGGCCACGTTTGGCCATGCCTGCTCTAGATGTTGTCAGTATTTTTACTCCTTCAACTGCTCTTGAACTTTGGCTTATCATTTTTAGGATTAAGAGGATCATAGTTATTTAGACCATGACTTGAATGGCTGTTCATTTTTGTATACCTCAATCATGTGCCCAGTCAAGTGAATTGGCATGGGTTTACCCCAGGTTTGGTTTGGTTTGGGACTGGTCAGCTAGATCAGCACTGCAGTGCACAGGAGGTTTGTGAGAAGCATGTAGGTAGGGCTAGGAAAGAAACTATTTTGGAAATGTGGAGCATTTGAGGTGCCAAAAGGTTCTGACCAGTATGTGTACGTACACTGGTTTCTATGGGCAACTCGTTTCTCTTCTAAAGCACATTTAAAAGTAGTCTCTCAATGCGAGCCAGGTGATGCCCTATCCACACAACGAGGCAAGTAGTTTCAAGTTGGGCATCAGCAACATCTGGAGGGCTACAGGTTTCCAAGCCCCGTCCTACCCAGTGAGGGAATTTAAAGTTAAGTGTCACTGAAATTCAGTCAGCCCCTCAGCCGCATTTGGGCCATGCTAGCTGCTAATGGAAACTCATGGAGGAGAAGTGAAGAGCATCAGGTAATACCTGTATCTCCTTCAAGGACTTCTAAAAGCTCAAGGATGTGCACACACACACACACACACACACACACACACACGTGTATAACTTGTTCCCCAACCCATCTGTGCTCCTTGCCTTCTTTCTTTGTCTCCTCAACTTCTTTAACCACTGGCCTCACCTGACAGCTGATCCATGGTATTTTGAAACTGCCTGGACTTCTACAGCCATACCTGTACCTTACCCGCAAACTCCTCCTTGGTCCCTGATGACAGCTAGTGGTTTTCCAGTGCCTACAGATGAGGTCAGCAGTGAGCACCAAGAGCTGTGGCAACCCCACATCACCCAATGCCATCTCAGAGAACGGGTTGATGCCTCCCACAGGCTGCTTGCCAAATGGCAGGTCAGTAGCCAGCAGTAAGGTCTGTCCTGGACCCTCCTTGAGGGCAGAAGCAATAAGCAGCTGCTTGATTGTGCCCAGCCCTGCATGCCAGCCATGGTTGGCTCTACCCTTTGTCCTTCATCTTCTTTCATCCAGCCCCATTCTCGCCATGTCGTCCCTGATTTCAAACAGGGCTGCAGGCAATAACTGCATCCAAAAAAATCCCCCTTCACCTTCAAAACTGCATCGCTACCTATCGCTCTTCTTGTCCGTCACAAAAATGATTTCCTCTTCCAAGTGGAGTGCTACTTTCCACACTCATAAGAAATGGAACTACTTGAGCTTCAGCTTGAGGGAAGCTCAGTTTTCAGGTAGTTGTAGGTATGTATGCATGTATTTTATTTTTGCTGATTCTGTGCCATGAGGTACCCAAAGTGACTTAAAGCAAGCAATATTAACATCTTACCAGAAAGTAATAACACAAAACATTTTTTAAAGCTACCAAACAATAGAAAAAACCCTTCAAGCCAGCAATCAACATCCCAAAAGTTTGGTGTCCAAACTTTTTTCAAAGAGGGCCAGATTTGATGAAGTAAAGGGCCATAGGGCCAACCAAAGGGCCAACCAAAGTTGTTGACCTTTTTGGTAGTTGAGGGTTTTTTAGGATTTCCCCCCAGGAAATAAACTACCACAGGGGCCAGATTAAACCGATCGGTGGGCCGGATTAGGCCCCCGAAACGGACTTTGGACATGCCTGCCATATACTTTTTAAGAAGGGCTTGGGGTTAAAAAAAAAAGTACTTTCATCTGCAAATGGAAAGCAGTTTGGGAGTTAAGCAGATCTCTTTGACATTAAATTCCTGAGAGTGGGTGTAGATCTCTTGTTGATCTTAATATGGGCCGAAAATGAAACGTATCTACAAAATCTCACTCCCTGATTTCAAAGGACAGGAAGTGCTATATGAGAGAAGATGCTTATTGAAAGAATATGCAGGACATGTAGGATGATCCTTGAGACACCAAAATGTCCAAGGGGAAAGCTACTCACACATATGCACTAGCAGTCAAGGAAGCTGCAGAAAGAGGTATAACTACTTAGCATAATAGTAGAACAAATACGGGAAGAGACAACAACAAATCAAAGCAGAGTCAGGTCTTACTTGGATGCTGCTTGATTACATAAATCAGTTGCTTGTTTTTCTTGGATGTGTTTGATGTTTTTGTTATTGAATTTTTAGCAACTGTTAAATTGCAGAAAAACAAGGGGGAATAGCTGGCTATAGCTCTACTTCTGTTTTCGTTGTACTTCATTACTTGACAATACCCTAAAGTGTTCTGTTAAGACAAAACCCAGCAGAATATTTTTTCCAAAGCCCAGGTGCAGAGGGCCACATGTGCATGTTTTTGGTACCTCAACCTAGTTTTACTTTTTCCTGAATTTCGGTAGGTCTTGGAGCCTACTATGACAACCAATTCGGCATTTGGAATCCATGGGGAAGAATTACCCTCTGCTGATTTGCAACTGTTCTAGGCTGTGAAAAACTTTTCATGTGGATTTTCTTCTGTGTGTGTCACATTCATCTTTTTAGTACAGCAAAGCAAACCTTCATTTTAAGGCGGGTTCCAATGCCATGCTAAAAATCAAATTGTCTGGCTGGCAATGCTACATTCAGTTAGTTTGTGCCATACTGAAGTAGCCAGAAATCAATATGAACTAGCCAAGTTGCCACAGCAGCCACATGACGATTAGGTTGTGGAAACAGGCCTTCGAAGCACTAGTTCAAGTTGTGGCTATATTACATGCAATTGAAACACCATTAACCAATTTTGTAAATGCCTCTTTCTGTGATAGAATTTTTACTTTGTGACTCGCACTATAATGAGAGGTTAAATTGGCCGTGAAACCATAGTCCTTATTCACACTGTGAGATTGCAGCTTTTCAGCACAGTAAGGGGATTTTTGCATATAATCTTTGATTAAAAGGTTCTGGACTTTCTGGTATAAATATGGAGGGAAAGAGCTATTTTTTATGATGACCAGCTGAATGTGTGCTTTCATAATACAAAATCACATTAGTATTACGAAGGGAGACCTAGTGTTTGAAAGGTGATCAAGGAAGAATACAAGGAATAAACAGAGAAATATATTAAACGAGGAGAAAAAAAGCACTAGTAGGATATACTATGCCTATTGTGTCAAGTCTTTGTATTTTAGTCTTCTGGGCTTTTGGCCAAATTAATTAAGGGCAAAAAAATCTTCCCAGGCTTCAGTGTGGTCCTGTAGATTGCTTACAAGTCTATTGGCTGGGCACACTTTACACAGGGCATCGTTAAACTGTGGAATTCAATCCACAAGAAATAGTGATTGCCTCCAACTTGGATGGCTTTAGAAGAGCTTTAGCCTTATGCTCCATGAAATTGGTCTGTCAATAGCTACCAGCCACAGTGACTAGGTTCTGCTTCTAATATTGGACACAGTTTGCCCTTGAATGCAATGCCAGTGTCAGTATTTCTCCAGCCCAAACAGTATATCTAGAAGGATACCAAGGTCAATGGTTTTAAAAGCTGCCAGAAGGACCAAAGATCATTTCATAGAGTAACCAAAGCAGTTTTTGTTCCCAAACCAGACTGAAATGCATCTAGAAAATCAGTATTGTCTCTAAGAGTGCCTGGAGCTGGCCAGCAACCACCTGCTCAAACACCTTGCCCAGAAAGCGAATGTTTGCAACTGGCCTGCAGAAGTCAACATCTTCTGGGTCCAGGCAATGTTTATTTTGAAGGGCAGTCTAATGATTGCTTCTTTTAAAGAGGCTGGGACTGCACTCTTTCTTGCATTGAGACATATACAAGCTCCTGGACTTACATAGTAGGACACTCCCTGCCTATTTGCTGTGATAAGTCCAGACATACACTAACGTGTCCAGCACATTAGTCTTGCATCTTTTGTGAAGTTGTATCATGCTCTGGTTTCAGACTAATTTCCACAAACGTTTCTGTGAGAATCCCCACTCTGTAGTTTCAGACCCCAGTTTTAGCCATCTAGTTCTACAGTGTTGTTCAATCCAAAGGAAAGTCACAATCCATTCTTCGCCCTTGGCCCTATCTCCTTGCTCAAAATAAATAAAGTGGAGATAGCTCCATTGTCTCTGTTCCCTTGCATTTGTTAGTTCTTCTTTTTAAAAACAAACAAACAAAAAGAAACTCCAATCAATACGTAATTTGATGACTAAAGGAAAATAACTGCTTATCAAAAGAATTTCTGCTTCCTTTGTCCTCTGCTCTGGAAGCCTGGCAATAACAGCAAATTTAGTAGAAGGGCTGCACACAGGCACAATTTATTTATAGTGCTTTTCAATGCAAACCGTAAGTTGTCCTTTACATTCCTTTGCATATGTTACTTTAACAATTAATTGGAAAGGTACAGGGAAGTGTTTTTTTTATAATTGTGTTTGTGTGTGCATGCGCATGCATGCTGACATGTTTGGTACTATTGTTCATAATGCACTAACACTATTGTTAGAGCATTTTGTCCTAGATAATGTTGCTGATGTTTTGAGCAGTTAAGTAAGGATGTTCTAGATTTTAAGTTGCAGTAGGAAAAAAATGGTTTGAGCTTTAACACTACCAGACTTGAACCACCAACTGTAGCAGTGTCTTTGACAGCCCTACAATTTCTGCAAATGGCTTATAATCGAATGCCGGTTTTTTGGTTGGAGGGTGCCTATTACTGTCAGAGCAATTTGTATGACCCTGTCTGTCTCCAACAGATGTGTGTGTTGGTGTGTGTGTTGGGGGGGGGGGTGTGCATTAGAAAGTAGTCTTGCTGAAAAGATATTGTGAGCGGAGACAGAAAGAGCAACATGATGTCTCTTTTCTTTTCCTAGCCTTGTTTTAGACATCCTCTTCGTGAGTAGCCTTAAGACTTTCATAGCAATTTACTATTGAAAATGCTTGATTTCCACCCCAGCTTCATATTTCTGCATGACTTCATTGAGTGCACTTATGTGAAAGTACAGCAGAAGAAGCATCTTGGCGTTATGTAATATTGTTAAGTGTGGGACTATGTAAAAACATGATGTGAAGAAGATGGTCGTGACACTAGGAGGTTTTCAGTGCAGGCTGGAAGAACAATCAGTCTGAGGATTATTTTGTGAAAGAGGGATTGCAAGAAGTGCTCAGTTCCTGGCAGACAACAGCTTTAGATATCATCCCTGAGTCTGGAAGGAGAAAATTATTATCTGACTCTCTTTCCTTAACATATGTAAGTAAAGAAATCAAAATTGTAATTAATCTAAACTCCACAAGTGTTTGTTTGTTTGTGTGTTTGTGTGTTTGTGTGTGTGCACATAATGCACAAACGTATATCTGAGTTTCTGTTTTTCTTCTTGCTTTATGATTTAAAGCTTAAGCAAAGTAATTCACATATTTTTGAAGCTTCTTTGAATGTAAATTTATTTCACAACTTTTGGGGGAAGGAAGACCTTTCTCTTACCGTACGCAACACGTTTACATTGACTAGCAGACTGCTCTGCATTTGCAACGGAGGTGGTGGATGAAGAAAAGGATTTCTGTCTGTGAACTTAAAAGCAAATTAAGACAAAAATCAACTGAAATGGTGCTTAATTTTCCAAAAAGGAAGTTGTTTCCCCCTGTGTGGAATGTGTAAATCTACATTCTCTTGATGATGCTCCTTAAATGTTGTGTTTCTTTCCCTTGAACTTTCTCTTTGTGGGAGTTCCAACTGCTTTCTTTTTAAAAATAAGACACTTCTGTTTTCCTTCAGAACCACAGTGTGGTTGTGTATTGCAATGGTGTGGATATCATAGATAGAGAGATAGTAAGACTTCAAACCATGTTTCAAAACGGTTTTATGGTAATGACACATACACTCTATAGCTGTTGCCTTGAAACTATAACAGAGGACATTAAAATACATGAGGATGCAGTATAATTGCTGAGTGAATTGTTTGTGCTTTGTTGAATCATATCTGTGGGTCTGTGTGCTCTTTGCTTTTACGTAAAGGCTGATATATACTGACAGCAATCAAGGTCAATGAATTATCTATACACTAAAATGCCATGTTCTACATGTTGCCTGACAAGATAGTAGTTTAGATGCTTCTTTTTCTTTGTTATGTATATTGGTTAGAAGTTAAGGATTGAATCAAACTAAGTTTTACCCAGAGTAGACTCATTGAAGTTAATGAGCCTAAGTTAGTCATGTGTATTAATTTCATTAGATACAGTCTAAGTGTACTTCAGCCAGTCCTATGCATGCTTACTTGGAAATAAGTCTCCATGAGTTCATAGGATTGCAGACTGAAATGATTCTAATAGAACAGGGTTGGCGAACTTTTTTAGCACAAAGGTCCCATTCACCCTTGGCCAATCCTCAAAGGGCTGTGTGCTAGCATGTGGCCAGGAAATGTTGAGGCCAATGCATGCTTTCACCATTACACTCGCCACACACACTGGTTGCATTGGACACATCACATGTGCACATATGACATACAAAAATACAAGGCATGCACACACACACATCCCCAATAGCTCCCCCTGCTCACCTTGTTCATGCAGATCAACTAGGTAGGGAGCATAAAGTCACCCCTTTGCCACTCATCAACTTAATACCTCTCTAGGGGTGGATGGCATTCTTAGAATACTCATGTGAAATTGCTGGACTACTTACAAAAATGTGCAACTTACTAAAATCAGACTACATATCAGAGGATTAGAGGGATAGCTCTCTTAGGTGAATTGGTAGAAAGTGACATTAGATTGGTAAAAAAGGGGGGGCAAGAGAGCTGGATGAATCAGAATGGCTTTTGCAAAGGGATTCCTGCAACACCAACCTTTTAGAATTATTTGATTGTAGGTTTACACAACTCCCCAATGTATTAAAAGTATATCTCAAGGGCTTGCATGATTGTGCCAGCTAGCGCTATCCAACACTGCCACTTCGTGCAACACCCACGTCCCTTCCAGCTGCACGTGGGCCATGTGAAATGGCAAGATGCACATGCACCTCCTCCATGAAAGGTAAAAATGCATCTGTATAGATTTAAGGTTGCTTCACATGGGTGCCGAACATACAGATGTTGGCAACATGGGAGGGGATTCATGTGAACCCCCTATTTATTTATTAAATTTGTATAGCACCCTTCATCTGTAGATCTCAGGGTGGTTTTCAACATAAAAATACAAGATAAAAACCACAAAATACGTAATAAAAGCCCTTTGATGAGTGGGTGCATTCCAAGCAGTGAGAGAGGGATGGTGGGAGATCCCATGACAAGTGTGGCACTGAGGAGAAGAGGCAGGCTGAATCTAAGCCCGAGGAGCAGACCTGCATGAAGACTGGCTGTCAACCAATCAGGCCCGCTCCCTGGAAGCCCACCTCCAGGCCTGCCTGTGATTGGCCAATTGCAGGCAAGCCTGGACTTTGAATTCCCAGTGGCCAATGAGGAAGGATATGACATCTCCCACCATCAGTAGGGCAAAATTCCCAGAGCCACGGCCATGGCAGCGGGGGGCAGCGCTATGCTGCAACCTCCACGCCACTTTCCTGATAGAAGCACTATGACAATTGGCAATGTTCTGGTGGTCAGAAACTGGCAATCAAAAATAAACTCCGTGTTTTCTGTTTATCTGCTAACCATTGCAAGAAATGGCTATATAAGTTACTTGAAGCCTGAATAAAAGTGCTGCATAACTGGAGTTTGTCTTCTGGCATTTTTGAAGACTTGCTGGTCCAAAGGAAAACATAACCAGTTCTGTGTTTCTGTGTGGTGTAGCTCATAAGCCAAGTACTCGCTGTAATAGGAAGTTTTGCCCTTGAACTCATGTAATTGTTGACTTCTAAAAATTGATATGAGCAAGTATGGAACAGATAGCAAAGAAAAGAATCCTTGATTATTACTCAAAACAGTTAATGAAAGCTCCTTATCAGCCACTGATAGGGGGCTCTATTCCTGTGATCCTGAAACACCATTGTTATACTTTTACTATTCCATAATAAGTTCTTTTTACTATGTCAATGGAACACATTTAATGTTTCAAACCAAAATTGTGGTGTCTTTATGTTAATAGCAAAGTCAAAGAATTCTTAAAAGATATGAGTGATACCGAGAATGAATTCTCAGTGGTTACCATAGTTTCAGACTCTGATCCTTAGGAAATGGTTATGGAACAAGGCTCTGTCACTCTGTGTAATTATAGTAAAGTGGAATGTTGTTAATGTGGGAATTCATCAAACATTTAAAATAAAATAAAATTTGCATTTAAACATCTTCACACCAAGCCACTAACTTTCTAATGTCAAATATTTTAGCCAAATACACCCACCCACTAGGTAGTATATGGATTCAATAGTGTCAACTATTTGGGAAAATATAGTTTGGGGTTGAAAATAAATATTTCATGTATTACAATCTAGGATATTTTGTGGTTTTCCTAGAAGAAAAACCTTCAAAGTGAATTTTATAATACATTGGCAGAGTGTAGTGTGTCACCTAAACTTTAAACTGTGGTTAATCTTACTTATGGTTTGAGGTCAGCCTGTTTTAACAAAGAATGGTTAAAACGGGCCACAGTTTGTTGGAGTTGGGACATAATGAACTCCTTCCAAACTCCTCACAGCCCCGGCAGTGAAGGAAATCTTCATGCCATGGTTGCCTCCTGGAAGCATACGTTAGGCTAGTGTGGAAATATAAGGCAGGACCTTTTATCTAGTCCAGCAGAGTTTCTCTTACAATCACAAAGCAATTTGAATGGCCTCTTGTTTTCCAATTTACTTGTATTTTTCAAGTTGCAAGATGAAGAGATTATTGAACTATTTGATACAAAAATGGTTGCAATTTGTTAATTAAGAGCTTGTGCCAGCTGCCATATGGTTAGCTTTTAATTCATGAAGCTGCTAAATCTGTTCCGCCTCCAACACGGAACTGAAGCATTTGCTGTATACTTTGAGCAGGAGTGAAGATACTGTTGACTCTAGAACTATGCAGCCTTTTCCAGTCATGGCGTAAGAAAGTGTGGGAGTGTTTTTCAAGATTACTCTGTTGGAAGAGTTGCATATCACACATTGCTGTATTTCCCCCCAAATGCACCAAATGGAAAAAGTGGGTTTCACTTAGTGAAGGATTGCTGAAGATGAGCTTCATCCACATACTGTATTGTATTTAGACACCAACTAATTAAGAGAATGGCCTTTTTTTACTGGGGTGTCTTTGGGCTGGTTCTCATATGTATATACATTCCTTGATTACTTTGCATTTGATGACTTGCAGCATGCTTCAGCTAACCATTGAAAACATTTCTGGACTCAATGGCACATTCACACATGCTATTCATCACTCAATGTTGCAATTATTAAGAGCTGGATGTGATCTGTCAACCAGCATTTGCACTTCATTCTTTGTTCAGTTTCAAGAGTGAAAATTGAACCAATTGCATTATTGAATAGCAACAGGAAAGGAATACTCATGTTATCAAATTACATGGGTTCTAATCTTTCTCCTTCCCTTCAAATTGGGTTTAGCTAATATGGTGTCCTCCAGATGTTGTTGGACTCCAGCTCTCATCAGCCCCAGCTAGTGTGGCCAGTGATCAGAAATTATGGGAGAAGTCATCCAGCAACACCTGGAGGGTACCACATTGACTACTCATGGCTTAAATCTTTATTCTTCCCATTTGCACTCAGCACATATTTCAGACCTAGACAATGGCCTTCATTCACACTAAAAAGAGCAATTACAAAATGGAAAGAAAATCTGTAAGGACTTGGCCAGATTTATCTCATACATACCCTCAGATCTACAATGACATTGTGCAAAGCCATTCTGACAACTGCATCTTTCTGATAAGGCTAGGGAGCAGTGGTGTCATGACTACCATGGCATCATATGTCATTACTTCTATTTTGGATTCCAGTTATACAAGCAGCCAGTTATTAGACGTCCTTTAAAAAAATAACGATGAATTGCATTTATTTTTCAGAAATGGCATTATTCTATATCACTTCAATTCAACATCAAGTATATTCTCTTTCTGGAGATCAGCCACAGCTACATTAGGTAGTTTCAGGCAAATTGCCATCTTTCAGCCTTAATTCCCATTCTGCAGAAAAAGAATAATAGTGACCTATCTCACAGAATTTCAATGAGGAAGAAAGAGAACAATTGTGAAACACATGACTAAGACATTAAGATAGGAGACAGGGCAAGACTACAGAGATTGGAATTGGCTCAATTTTCGAGGGTTTCTATTCAGTTTTATGAGACAAATAAAAGAGCTGCAGTCTGTAGGACTGGGGGTGGGGGACCTTTTGGCACTTGTGTTACTTCCCAGGTTCTTTCTATGTTGGATTTACACAGTTGAAAAAAAGTCTTCAAATGAAAGCAGAGTCTAGTGGCAGTGAGCTAAATCAGTCACTACCCTGTTTCGGGAGTGTGGATGTCCCCATTGTACACCTTTACTTTTTCTCTATCAGTGAGGGTCTGCCATTCCGTTCCCATTGGGTCGAGTGAAGTGTTGGCCTTCACTAAGGTGGATGTGTATATATGTATGTGTGTTCATAGAGTACTACAAGCCCCAGACTCTTTGCTAACCGTGTCCTCTCCCCACCCATGTTTGTTTAATTGAAATCCTACCCTGCCTGTCATACCTGGCATTTTACTAGTAAGTAAGTAAATAAAATAATTGATGCATATTCATACAGTCTTAGTATACTCATCCTGACCATTAGTATATTTATACTGTAGCATGTCAGAAGTTAAGAACAGAATTGTGCAAGTATTTCTAAAAGATTGACATCCTTAGACGATAGTCGGTACTCAGTACTGCTGATTGTCTGCCTGTCTGCTTGCTTATGAAAGCCACTTTATACATGCAAAAAATACATTCAAGCTAAGCATACTAAGAAGTTCACCATGATCAAATGGCTTCTTTGTGAATGACAGTGTTTTACTGCACACATGCACCTAACCTATTGTGCATGCAGATATTACTTGGCTCATAAATGAAAATAGCCGCTGCATGTCTGAAGCTCTGCATGAGTATTGGAGACCCAACTGTGAGCCATAATCATTGTCTTAATATTCTTGCTGTAGAACCCGAATACGGGTCCTTTGGACATTGGTGAAAATGCAGATCATGATGCCATTTCATCTGGGCCTAAGCACTTTCCATGTAGTTCAGTTGGACCACATCTCCCATCATCTCTGACCACAAGCCATGGTAGCTGGGGATTGTGGGAATTGGGTCCCATAATATCTGAAGGGACACACGTTTCCCATTGTTGGGATCCATGTCCTTTTCAGCTGCTCTTCCCATCTCATCTTTGGCTGCAGAGCTAAGAGACACTGGGAAGCATACATACAGGCAGGCATACAGGTGTACTTGCTCAGAAGGCCACACATGGAGTGTGGAAGCTAGATTGCTGTAGAAAGATGTGCTAGCCCTTGTGTTTTGTGGTTGAGAACCCCAGCTAACCAGACAGCCTGGCTCTTGCCACTCTTCTTGGCTTTGAATAAGAGAGGGAAAGGGTGTGTATAGGACAGATTTCCATACTTTGTGAGTAGATATAATGTGAGTATGGCCTGTTCTTGTTGTACCAACTTGTTCTAGCACCACATTCTTTTCTGAAATGTGATCTTGGTTGGTTTCAACCAGCACAAAGGTTCTCCACCCTTATTGTACATCAGCCAGTAACTTTGGACTTCCTCCCATTAGGCATAGTCTTTATTGTCTTCACGGCACCTATTGAAGACCACCTTTTTTTAAACAAGACTTTTTATTGGAGATCTATATACCTGTTTCTATCTGTACTGGGCTAGAAATTTTATTTACTTACATATTTATTGTTAAATTGCTTTATTGTCTTTATTGATAAATTATTTCAGAACTTTTTATGGGAGTGATTCATGCAGCAGCCAGACTGGTGACTGGGAACGGCCGCCGAGACCATATAACACCGGTCTTGAAAGACCTACATTGGCTCCCAGTACGTTTCCGAGCACAATTCAAAGTGTTGGTGCTGACCTTTAAAGCCCTAAACAGCCTCGGTCCAGTATACCTGAAGGAGCGTCTCCACCCCCATCGTTCTACCCGGACACTGAGGTCCAGCACCGAGGGCCTTCTGGCGGTTCCCTCACTGCGAGAAGCCAAGTTACAGGGAACCAGGCAGAGGGCCTTCTCGGTAGTGGCGCCCTCCCTGTGGAACGCCCTCCCACCAGATGTCAAAGAGAACAACAACTACCAGACTTTTAGAAGACATCTGAAGGCAGCCCTGTTTAGGGAAGCTTTTAATGTTTGATGTATCACAGTATTTTAATATTCTTTTGGAAGCCGCCCAGAGTGGCTGGGGAAACCCAGCCAGATGGGCGGGGTATAAATAATAAATTATTATTATTATTATTATTATTATTATTATTATTATTATTAATAGAACATATTACTTAAGGGGGAGAAAACTACGATTTCTTGAACATTTATTCTAAAGCAGTACTTTTTCTACAGCAGTACTGTATGCAGAAACATTTTCTGTAGGTTTCTTCTTAACTAGCTCCAAGAAATGCAGGCTTCAGCTATCACCATGCATCACATCACATAGCATAACCTGCCCTTGGATTGCAAATTGATGAAGGGCAGGATAGAAATGGAAAGAATGAATGATGGATGAAAGAATAAATAAACAATGTCTCCAGAAGCATCTTTTCAAATCTTCTCAAAATGCTCTGGAAACAATCCCATGTGTGTTTGTTTAATTGAAATCCTTTTTTTTTTTTTTTTTTAGCATTAGGTCTCCAAGTGAGCTTGCAAAGTAAACAGTAAAAATTATAGTATTAAAATATCACAAATGTGCATTTAAAGCAGTGACCATTAATTAAGATACAATGAAATATAGGGAGTTAAATGTCTTTTCAAGCAAGAATTTATTAATCAGCACAGCTTAGATTTTTGTATTGACACAATTACAACTGGGCAGTTCAAATAAAGGACAAGAAAAATTATATAAACACAAACCCCACTGAACTGTATACAATTTTTGGCATTCTAACTTTCCAGTGCTGTGTTGCTGTTTTTGAAGCCACGGCATTCAGTGTCTGAAATACTTGACAGAGCAGCAGTGTCACTGAAAACTCACTCTGACCTTCAGAGCCATCCAGCCTCTCTATTCTCTCTCTATCCAGCAGATTTCTAATAGTACCCGATGTTTTGGGTTACACGTTAAATTTCATAGGGTTTGTTAGCCAGAAACCTCTAAATGGGATTTGATCCACAAATTTTTGGGTTTCTTTAAGCAGAGAAACGCTGTGGTGTTCAGTTGAATCTTGAAGGTATTCTTCCACCCCTTGCAGGAATTGCAATAGTTTTGTAAGAGATATTTTATAGACCTGAGTAGTGTGCTTTTCCCTCTATTTTGTTTAGCTCAACTAGATGCAGAACAGCAGCATATCAGGTTATCATACGTCAGTGCACAAGGTAGCTGCTGGGTGGTGTTTTTTTCCATACTGCCAAAGTGCACCTCAAAATAATGTGCCAGAGTGGCTTAATAAAGGGCCTCGCCACCTTCCCTTTTTGAAGTATTTGGTTTTTTAGGGAGAAAAATTCATTGAGGCAAGTTATACAATGCCTGCCTTCAAACACAGTAAAACCAGAGTTAAGGGCTTAGCTTTAGGAAGGAAAGCAAAGCAGCAAACATCAGCAGCTTACGGATCCCTGCAGAGGATAGTTTCAAGGGTAAGTGTTTCGTTCTTTAAACTGCTTGAGCAAACTTGAAATGCAAAATTTGAAAGAAGCAGGAATTGTATATAAAACCTATGGACTGTCCTTCCATTTAATGCATGCACAGTTATTAATATAATAATATCCATAAGTGAGCATGGCAGTAATTAACAGAATTGATCTTGAGGAAGGATAAACTAAATTTGCTCTGTGTGTGTGTGTGTGTGTGTTTAAAAAAACATAATGGATTGTGTTTGAGATTGGTGTCCAAAACAATACCACTCACAATACTATGTTGAATCAAACTTCAACAACTTTCAGAATTCTTTGCAAAATTGTCTCCCTTCTACATCTTGCAGCTATAAACTATCTGAGAAGGCATTTAAAAGAACAAGGAAGTGCATCTCTAGTATAACTGTGCTAATGATACAATCTGCAACTAGCGAAATCCTCCTACTTTGGCAGTAGAGGGGTTTCTTTTTCAGAAAACATTTATGTCAGTATGATTCTTGGGGGGGGGGGGGAATTTTGGCTGCAGCGCTGCGCTGTCCCTTAAGTTTCCAACCTCAGTGATTTACAGCACTGATACAGGTGAAGGAGACTTGTATGCAGAAATGGGAAATGCAAGCCTACACGCAGAAACCACCTATGTAAATTGCATAACATTCTTGATTTCTCATTCATATTCATGTATAGATATAGACTGAAAGTAAAGCACTGGGGTAGATGGGATCCATTACCCAGGTGTACATACAATTTGCACTTTCATTCCTGATAGGAGCACAGACATGAACCTTCCATACATGGATATCCTTCTCTGGATTGTGGAGTTTTGGACCCCCCCCCCCAAAAAATAAAAAAATAAAAATATACATCTGGAAACTAAAATGAATGTACTTAAATACAAAGGACAATGAGATAAATACTGCAGACCTTGACTGTTGCTGCAATAGCCTGCAACTTACTTCTTAATTAACACTTTCTGGATGGATTTTAGAGTGGGAACAACAGAAGATGACAGAGAACTCTGAGTGCAGGGACACCTTATGTCTAAGCCATGTTTTAAACGTCTGTGATAATATTGAATCCTGAAGTACCTTTTCCATTGCATACTGTTGAAATTGCATAGAGAAACCACTTACTTTCTTTCTAATTCATTATAAACACAACATTAATAGCCAATAAGCTTCAGAATAAGGCTTCAAACTAATACTGATTCAGAGGCTTCCATTGAGCCTGAGCCTCCTTGAATACATCACCTTAAGCAGTTGGTGGATTACCTTGTAACATCTTACTCAGTTTGTGGTTATCTAATCCAGCAAAAATTGATTCATGAGCAAAAGATACTGTGCTTGAAGTATTGATCAGGCATATTTTTTTCTTGCTGTGGGTGGAGAATAGCAAGACACTGGGCTGCTTAATGAAACTATTTTTATATTGAATTTTTTCATCACAAAGGAATCCAGTTATCAAGATATTTTGATTAGATTTCTGTGTTGCATTTTCTTAGACTAGAGATCATTTATCTTTCTTGTGTTCTATTCTCTCTCCCACCCCTGACAACCTATATAGCTATTACTGACAATATTTAAGTGTTTGAAGGTTATAACATACCCTCCCAACATTTTGGGAGGGCAATTCAGGGCACCCTCCACCCCATCCCTCACCCTCTCACTGCCACCGACCGTGACCAAACCCTTCCTCACCTGCCTGCTCGCCCCCCTCCAGGGCAGCTTCTGTAAATTTGGGATGTCTGGATTAAACTGGGACACTTGAGGGGTCTGTTATAATAACATAGTAGCCTGAATGGTCTGAGCTATAGCTGTATTTAGTAGCTTGGCTGTCTACTTCTGTGCCAAATTGTTTGATTGTTTCTGATGCCATTATTAGAGGATGAATGATTATCCATAATCTAAAATAATGGTAGGAGTGATGAGAAGCCAAAGTCTGAAGCTTGCTCACTGTGTCCATTTTATCTGTAAGCAAAAACTAAACGCATCATTTTCTAAATAACTTTTGGTGCATACCTTTTGGTGCATTGCATCTAATTTATTGAGGGGGAGGCGTAGGTGCAACTGCACAAATTCATTTTAGAGAAAACTTTAAAGTCTACAATTCTGGAAGATTCAACTACATGAAATACTGGGACAGCGAGGAAGAACACAAAATGAAATGTGACAAGTGTGTTGAATCTTGACACAGCTTGAAGTCACTCACATTCCTGGAAAATGCTTTGGACGGATGAATCTGGCACAGATATAGCACTAAACTAGAAAACAGCACTTCCTGTCATTATCAACATCTATCTGTTCTGGTGTATCTGTGAGCATGATAACATTTTGTTCTTTATAACAACAATTTAACATCTTTGGATAACAAATTGAGGATTGATGCTGACATTGTTTGTGGGTGCAGTCATTTGCTATAAAAATGCCAGAGTCTGGAATACTGACCATTTCTAACGCCTTCCCACATTCTGCAAGTTTTCAAAAATACACAACAATGTTTCTTGTCACTTTTCCCATGACCAATACTACTCAGATTGTAAAATAATACACTTCGAGAAATGGGAACAATAGGCTGCATGACTAGCATGTCTGATCTGCAGCATCGCTGACAATGAATGTCATCTTTTTGAAGCACCTACAATCATTGTTCTGTGTGCAAGAGATAAAGGAAGCCCTTGCACACAGACCTCAAATCTGGAGGGTAGGAAAGATGAGGAGAAAAAGGGAGAGTGGTATTAAATAAGAAAGTGCAGAGCAGCGGGTCCAGGGATGGCTGATAATCACAAGAAAGATTGGAAAAAATGTGTGGTTGAAAAAGTAAGTTATCATAGGACAGCAATTCAGCTAGAAATGCCATACGGTAACTGAAAATCATAGAACTGCTAAGTTGGAGTGGACATCAGTGTCCATTCCCCCCACCCCATCTTGTTTCCAGATTAAGGTCAAACAGCATATTACATGAAATGTGTGGTCCTATTTAACATAACTGGTTTTTGTTGTTGTTGTTTATCCTTTCTTCTTGGAGCTCTAGTGTCATGTGGTTTTCTTATCGTTGTCATTCAAAGGCCGATCTTTAAGTGGCATTGTGTTGTGTATTTTTCTGATGTTTGAATAAATAGGTTGTAACAGGAAAATCAGAAACCAAGAAGTTGGTTGGAAAACTGAAAACTGAACATGTTTTAGCTTACTATTTAGGTATTCTCACATTAGTGCATTATACACTATCTTCCATGGATATTTTAGATCGAGCAAGAACCTGTATTATGCCTTTGCATCTTAAATAATTCATTCACCAAATGGAGTGGGAGCGGGGAGTCTGCCCCTACCAGCATAGCCAGTGGGCACGGATGATGGAAGTTGTAGTCCAACAACATCTGCAGGGCCATAGAATTAAACATGTAGGCTGCAATCCTATACCCGTGTTCCTGGGACCAAGTCCAGTTGAACTCAATAGGACTTTCTTCTGGGTAGACATGGATGGGATTGCACTGGTTAGAGACTTTTGGATTGCACTGTTAGTTAATCATATATTTCCCTGCTATACGTGCAATGGTACATATGTCAATGTCAAATGAGCAGTGGGAAGCAAAGTATGATAACTAGTCTGTCTCTGTGTTTTTCAATCGACAGAGCACCGAGCAGATTTCAGCTTTGTGTCCACATTTCCATGAATCTCAGGTAAACAGTATGGAAGGAATAAAGAACATTCCGCCTCTGAAGCCACTGGCACGGCAACTTACTGATGCAGACAGACTTAGGAAGGTCATCCAAGAGCTTATGGACACAGAAAAATCTTATGTAAAGGTAATACAAACATTTTACCATGTTCATTTTCTTATTTGGCTGGGATAATTTATTTCCCTCTGTGTTCTAGCGGCTGTTTTCCGTATATTAACCAGCAAAATTTGCCTTTTATATGGCATCCCATCATCTTTTATGGGTATTTGCCCATGAATAAAAGATTCAAAATTTGGAGGGCACGGGACAGGATTTCCCAAACGTTTTCCTATGCATGCTTTCACAGTTTTCTCATGCAATTGCAGTTCGTTCCATGTTGCATACCCTGTGTTGGATGCACGCGTGAAAGCTTTCACATGTAGACCTTTGACCCTTGCCTGTACCACAAGGTTCGAAGTAGCAGTTTAAAAACTTTTCCCTTCCTATAATCCACCCAAAGTGTGGCATCAGTGAGTCAGTTTAAAATGTGATGATTGGAAGAAGTTTTAAATCTTCTAGCTTAGCTTTCATTAGTTCATATATTCTGTTGCCCTCAAGAATCTTAAGCTTTACTTTAAAAAGAACACCAAACTTGTGCTTTTGAAGACCTTCTCTTGACAGTGTTAAAATGCATGAGAACTAATACCCAGTACGCCAAGAACCATCGAATCAGCTCTCTTTGAAACAGGTCTGGCCAAGTGTGAGAGAAAGTGTCATACAGCAGCTAAGATATTGGACTTTTCTCTGTTCTCTTAGCCTCAGACCTCCATCTGCACTATGGGATAATAGTATGGACTTAACTAATAGGACAGTTATATTTGAATATATAATATATTGAATATACTGTATTATATATTGGAATGCTTGAACACTACATAAATTTGTTGTATTGTTGTTGTTCTAGTGTTCGTTATTCTTTCATCAGTGTGACTTTCAGTAGTGTGAATGAAACCTTACAGAGCACAAATGACTCAGATCAGGCATTTGTATCATAACTATTCACTATGGCCAGTTTCAGAATGTAATGCTACACTATGGATTGGTGTTACAGGAGCAAGTCTAGGACTCTTATGCTTCCTTCCTCTCTGCTATCCTTTTGCACACGAGATCGAAAACTTCTCATTTTTCTTTAAAACTAATCACAGCTGTCTGCGATGTCTTTACATGAGAACTGTGCTCTGTTCTAACTGTAGTTTATAGACTACTTAGAATAAACCACAGTCCTTTGTTCGTCTGGTGGATGAATCCCCTGCTTTAGAGGGTTCATGTTTACATATACTAACAGCCTTGTGTTGCTGGAGAAGGCAATCATTGAGGGCCATGTCGCCACCTTGTGGTTAAAGGCAGGCAAGAGACCTTAAAAAGAGGACTTGAGAGAAGTAGGCAGCTCCCAGAATCTAATTCACTTTCCTGCCTTCCTTCCTTTGCTCGGGGTATTTCTGGTTTTGACAGCTAATAGTCCCTGATTGTTACGGAAGGAGGTCCCTCCCAATCAACATGTACAAGCTTGGTGAGGACACAAATGTGATTCTGGGAGCATCCTGCTTCCCTTCAGTTCTCTTTCCTGCTTTTGACCACAAGGTGGTGCCATAATCCTCAGTGATGACCTTTCAGTGACACATTCAGCTAGAAATAAACAGTTCTTCCTCCTTTAACAAGTTTTTATTAAAGATTGCATTGTGTTACCAAACAAACAAACAAACAAGGAAAAGTTTAGAAATCATGCGATTGTGTGGAGAGAGGGAGGAACGGAGATGGGGAGTAAGGTTCTTTTGTTCAAACAGTTCTTTTTTCATGTCATCATGTTCCTAAGCTGTCTTTGCTATTCCTAGTAAAAGTGCCACAGTTATGGAGTTCAAGCAATAGAGTTAGAATAATAAGACTTTGGATGTCAGTTAAAACTATTTTTCATTAGTTTTATACCCGGGTGAATGTTATCAAGGAATTGTTTTCTTTTGAAACTGTGCAATTTTTGTGCCTTTATAGGACCTGAGCTGCCTCTTCCAATTATACTTGGAACCTCTTCAAAGTGAGACCTTCCTCACTCAAGATGAGGTGAGAGGATTTTGCTTTTGTTGTTTTAACTGCTTTCCAATCTGTTGCAATGTTGCAAGCATTTCCATCATATCATACATGAAAGAAAAGACAAACTGTGTTTTTCTATCCGCTGCATCAATCATGTCTTAGTTATAAAACTTGAGTCCACTTCTGACGACAGTGCTTCTAAGACATCTTTGTTTCAGAAACCACTTGTTTTTCCATGTTCAGTGCCAAAACTATTATGAGACAAATTCATTAATGCTAAGTGTCTCTTTGTTTGCTGTAGCAACATATTGATTGATTGCCTTCACTTGGATAGTATTACCGTCAAGTACAAACAATTCATGTGCTCCATATTTGATTCTCCTCCCCACATGTAGATGGAGTCTTTGTTTGGCAGTCTGCCAGAGATGCTGGATTTTCAAAAGGTATTTTTGGAGACTCTTGAAGATGGCATTTCCTCCTGCTCTGACTTCAACACACTTGAAACACCATCTCAGTTCCGGGTAAATATAAAATCTCAAACTCATTACATATATAAAAGTACCTCTATATTTTGTTAGTATCAGTTCACATGTAATGCCAAACAATGGCTTAGCACTGCATAGTTTCTATTAGCATGAGTAATGTGTTAGACTTGCCTGCTCCCTCTCTTGCTCCCTTGTCACTTCTTTCAAACTCTCTCAGTTTTGCACTAGATGTGTACCAGGAATCTAGGGTTAAAACAAGCAATGTCTAGTTAAACAAGCCAGCTTCATAAAACGGAAACGGACTATAGAAACTGATTGGAGTTTGTTTTAAAACAGCATCCCTGGTTCATACATAATGGTAAAACAATATTCTTTAAGAACGAAACTGAACTTGACATGTGTTCATGGCTGCTCAGGACAGGAGAGGAGAGCACAAACCATGGTTTAATGTTACGTGTGAATACGGCCATTGACTGAATTATCGCAGTCACTGGCTCAATTTGCTCATAACACTAAGCCAAACCATGGCTTAGAGCAAACTTGCAAGTTTCCAGAGAGAAGGTTGTGACCCCCCCTCCCCCAATATTACATTGGGATAAATTTAAGGGAATATGTGCACATTGCAACCCCAAACTGCTTAAAATTAATTCTGTAGACGTAGGTTCTCTTCTCAAAGATCCTGGAAACTGTAGTTTTATGAGGATGCTTTCTTCTCTTCCTCAGAATTACTTTTGTATAAAGCATCGACTACTAAACTGTTTTCAGACAGGCAAGCATGTAGTGAATACTCTTTTTGGGGGAGGAGGAATTCATGTAATTTTATGTTAAGAGAAAGGGGAAAGAGTTTTCTTAGTCTTAAGAAGCATATCTTTATTGTCCTACATCCAGAAAAAGTAAAACAAGTTTATGAAATGTTTTCCCAGTTAAACCACTCACTTTCATGATTTCCATGTCAGAGCTTACCTGCATTGCATCAAGGTACAACAAACCCATGCCTGATCTCCCCCTAGTCCCATCCTATAATTGTATTATCTTGATAACTGTCTGGAGGGGGAAATGCTGTACTCAACAGCTGAGCAAATTCTTGTCTTAAGAGTCACGGTCACCCTGTTCTCTCTCCAACACAAACATTTTGTTTCATACACGTAAATAACATGAAGCATTGATGATGCCTTTGTGCTTTTTATTGTTGTTAGGCATCTTTGTTGTCCTTTTGACGCAAAAAGAAAAGGTATACATATTTTCACAAATATGTGAAATTGTTAGAACTTGATGACACCTGCAGTGCCAAAGTAGCAGTCGATAATCTAGCCACTGTGTCCTGAACCAACTGCACTTTCTGAACAGACTTCAAAGACAGCCTCACTTGATGTGCATTGCAGCACCAGGCATGTTCCCAGAGCATGGATCACGCTGGCCAGGCTTTGCATGTCCATGAGTAGTCACACCATTGGCGAACACAAACAGGGTTATGGAACTCTTGTTTTCTGATTTGTTCTGTGGGGTGAAAAATATGGCAAATCTGGGAATAGTTTCTTTTGTACAGTTGCTTACTGTGTGCCATGAAAGGAATGCAGTTCTTAATTATACATTTCCCCCAAGATATTTTGCAAAACAGGAATATATAGAGGGGAAACTATGCACATTCACAATTGGGTTTTTTCTTCATGTTATGGGGTTTTCTCATATTCTCTCATGTTTTTACAAACATTCTATAGTAAGACTGGCTCTACTAATCTGGTATCAGGGTCAAATATATCCGAAGCAACTTCTATACCACTTAATTATAATAAGTTATGTACAAGTAATTCAATATAATAAAGACAAAATTCAATAAAAACTATGAAATCATAATTTAGTTAAAATGCCTGCTGGATTTTTATATTTACACACACACACACACACACACACACACACACACTAAAATACTAAACTAAATTATGATTTCATAGTTTTTATTGAATTTTGTCTTTATTAGATATAGATGTAGAGAGAGAGATATTCATATTCAGAAGGTGCTGGAAATTCAAGAGGGAGGGCCCAGTCTGGCCACAACTGGGAATGCCATTAAACTAGGCCCATAACACCATGGGCTATTAACACTTCTGCATTTGAGGGCATGACTCCGGGGGTGAATTTCTGGTTTGTTTTTGCAGTGTGACAATCAGAGCACCGGCTTTCCTTAGCTAAACACCTGTTCATGTTAAGATATTTGCAAAAGGTGTTGCTGAGGTCTGCATTCATCATTTTCAAGGCACAATGTCTTTGAATGGTATGCCATTATTTTAACTGCTGTTATACACTTCCTGAATGCTAATGGCAGGCAGACCACAAATGTTTTGCATTAAGGAATGGATCTTCTAACTAAAGAATAATACTAGAGTACCTACTAAATAAAAAAAAGTTCTCTTCCTAACTTCTGATTGTGTTGCTTTCAGAAACTGCTGTTCTCCCTGGGAGGTTCCTTCCTGTATTATGCTGACCACTTTAAATTGTACAGTGGGTTCTGTGCAAACCACATAAAAGTCCAGAAAGTTCTTGAAAGAGGTAAAAGTCTTACTGATGCTATATATCGATGCAACAGATTCATAGCACCAAAGTAATTGTTTTTCATGGTGATGGTATAAAGAAAATAGCTTTTTAGTTTTTCAGGCTGCCCTCTGATGATGTAGGGACTATTTTGCAGTGCTTTTAATAGGGTGTGCTTGCCTCAACATCCCATACATTTTCCATTTGTACTTTCCCTCTTTCTCTCCCTGGAATATGGAAATAATATTCTAGTGTAACCTCTGTGTAAATATGAGGAATAAGGGCTGTAGCCAACTAAATAATGGAGCAAGTGGAATGATTCCCACTCCTGCACCAAAACCTCCTCTCCTCCTTCTGTGCCCCCACTCTCTGGGGATGCACAGGGGCCTAGAGGGAGGGCAAGTTAGTTGGATTGAACTGTGGGTTTGGAAGTTTATATCATTTTCTTTAATATATATATATAGAGAGAGAGAGTATGAACTTGTTCACAAGTACACAGTGAGGCTTTGAGGGGTTTTTTTGAGGTTTATATCAATATATATATATATAGTTTGAACGTGTTCACAAGTACACAGTGAGGCTGTTTAAAATAGTGTTTTTCCTTGAGTGGATATGGCAGCTTGCCACCTGGAAAGAAAATGCACTGCCACAGCTTTTTGGGAGTAATTTTAGATGGAAGTAGAATCTGTGACATCCCCTGAAAGGAGGACGATATTCTTTGTGACCGCTGGGAATGTTTGTAAATCTTTAGTAAAGTTGAACACTTCTAGTGCACATTCCAGAAGTAAAATCTTTATCAGATACCACTCATGGTGAAGAGTTCATAAGTGATTGATGTTATGTTCTGCAACATATTCCACCCCAACCCCCGCAAAATGCAAACATACCCATAGTGAGACAAGCCTTATAAAAATAAAATATATTTTTAAAAATTATTATTTTATATTTATATACTGGCCAACAGAAGTGTCTCGCCCAGTTTTCCAGCCATGGGTTTGCTGCCGTTTACTGGGAGGGACAAAGGACTAGGTGATGGGATGTGCTGTGGACAGACTGGCAGGAGCACCAGCTTGGCTTCCCTGTGCCAATCTCCCTGCCATTTAGCCCCATCCAGTAAGTTGCTGCTGCTGCTGCTGGGAAGCTAGCATTGTAGCTGTGCCCTGCCAGCCACTTCCACCGCCCAGTAGTAAATGCCCTGTGGTCAATTTAATAGCTGTGGAAAACTAAGCTGCACAGCAGTGATTGTAGATTAAGGTGGAGTAACAAAGGATGCATAATATGGGAAAGGATTATCTCTCTGTTGCTTATTGCTACATAGAATATTGATGGCCTTTGCCAAGAGGGAGGCAGAGGAGTGTGGCCTATTGTTTGCCAGGTCCTGGAATGAAATGCAGAAGATTGATTCTCCATATTGTTGCTTTTGGGCTGCTAATACGCTCTGGGTTTTTGTTGTTTTTCCTTTAGCCAAAACAGATAAAGCCTTTAAGGCCTTTCTGGATGCTCGCAACCCAGCTAAACAGCATTCTTCCACATTGGAGTCCTTTCTCATCAAGCCAGTTCAGAGGGTGCTGAAATACCCGCTGCTCCTGAAGGAGCTGGTATCTCTGACAGACCCTGAAAGCGAGGAGCATTACCATCTCACAGGTACTTCCCAAGGAAATAAGCTTTGCTATCTGTGCTTCTGAATACCAGTTGAACAGGAGGGGAGAATGTTCTTGTGCTCGATTCCTGCTTGCTGGTTTCACAGAGGCAACTGGTCAGCCATTGTGAGAACAGGATGCTGGACTTAGATGGACCAATGGCAGGATCTTTTTATGTTCTTAAAAACTGTCCCAGCTGTTTGTGTCATATCATGTATTTAGCATTGAGCCAAGCACACGATAGGGAACCTCATTGCACATTACAGAGTGTAAAGTGGTTTTCCACATGATTAATAGAAATTTTTGGCAAGACACGGGGAGCGGTTTTGCTTATTTGGTTATCATCAACAGTGCATTTGTTTCTGCACTTCCTAAGATGATGAATTCCTGGGTTTTAAGTGACTCAAGGGTACAGCTTTCAACTGGCCCATTCAGTGTATATCAAATAATGGATTTGCCTTTACAAATTGCAGAAGCACTGAAGGCAATGGAAAAGGTGGCCAGTCACATCAATGAAATGCAGAAGATTTACGAGGATTACGGTGCAGTGTTTGACCAACTAGTTGCAGATCAAAGTGGAACTGAGAAAGAGGTAAGAAGATGGGAGCAGGGTTTTGTGTGTGCAGATAATTCAAATTTTGGCCTTAATCTTTGTCCAACAGTATCATCATCATCAATTTTTATGCCGCCTTTTCATAGTCAAGACATCTTACAACAAGAAAGACAAGAGTTACCTGAATTACAAACATAACAAAAAGCATAAACATAAAACGCATAAAAAGTACAGATAATTGAAAAATTTCCACATAAGTCATTATAAGAGCCAGAAATTAAGATACAAAAATTAATATCAGTAACAGCAGCAAAATCCCCCTAAACAATACCCCAGCCAAAGAGCCTGTTCAGCAAGTGATGCCAATTGCTGTATGTTAGAATGAATAACTCTTCTACTCTACAATGGACATAGGTCACCGAACTTTCCATGGGAGAACTTCTAATGCACTCTACTGTTGCCTGGCTGAATCCATTCTCATCATTAGGCAAAACAAGAAAAGACCTGGAACTCACAGTGTTTGGTGAGTGATTTATTCAAACTATGTCAAAACATCATCTAAAATAGTTCATTCAGTGGTTACAGGTATGCATTGTTGATATCAGATCTGTTAGCTTTCTATGCTTGCTCCAAGATGGAACTTGGTTGAAATGCATTCCACTACTGAAAATTAGTGATGGTGGTATTGTTGTGAATATAGTATATGATGTAGATCTCAAAATTTTTGTGAAAGTATTTACACATTTTATCACAGTGATAACAGTGTTACAGAGTAGGCCAGTATCGTCCCATTATTGAAGAGAGAAGGATAAGACAGGTGGGAGCACAACAAAAGGTTGCAGTGTAGTTTGTTCCTGTTGAGGGCCACAGTCAGTTAACTATGCTCTTTCTGGTGATAGGTTTTTCCATTCCCTCCCTCCTTGATATTACTATTTTTCCTAACAATCTAACAGCATTCTGTGGCCTCTGAGCCTGCTTAGTCGTTATTCTGCACCATGGGGTTTTTCTGCTCTTTGTCATTTAAGCTACACCTGCTGGAATTCTTCTGTATAACTTTAGAAGATGCAGAGCCCTGTCCTCTTTTGCATCTGACTGCCCTAGGTCTATCCTCCTCCCTACAAGTATATTTGTATGTCTGTATTCCCCGGAATATCCAAGCCCACTGATGCCTCCTCTCTTGTGTATGGTATTGATTCTGCTGCATAATGGCCCATGAATGAGTTTTCTATTACTATATGATTGTGACGTTTCTTAATGGCATTCAGTTAATAGCCATGGGACTTCCTGTTTTGAGTCAGGGACTTCCAATTTTATGGCTCAGCCTATTAACCACTATGCTGTACCAGCTCTCAAGTAACACAGACTGTAACTTGAATTTTTGATCCTTTTAGCAGAGTGGGAGAGACACCAGATAAAACATTGTGGGGTAGCAGGCTGTAGATGGCTAAGGTCATGGACAAGGATGAGACTGAGTAATGAAGTCTTATCTACTGATTGCCTTGCTTTGACCTTCCCCAGTCACTTAGGGTGACATTCAATGATTTTTGCATACTTGCCACAACAGAAATCTGCTCATACACCCATACTTCCTGTTTCTCTTCTGTCCCCTCCAGCCCCCTGCATATCCCCAAAATCTGCTGTAGAAGTTTTCTCTGCCTTTTGAAGTCTATTTTTGGAGAGAAATTTGTGAGGGGGGTGGGCGGCTGAGGTGAGGAGAGAAAGAACTACCATTACACATGATGTTGCCTGTTTGCATTAGGTAGCTCTCACCTCAAGTATTTAACTCCTCCCAGCTTTTCTTTTCTTTTTAAGAACATCATTAGAATTAGCAACTAAAGTTCAAAATATGAGCAGGCTGCTATACATGCTACTGTTTCCACACTGGAGCTGCTGAAAAATGCTGCTGCATTATTAAGGCTTGGATGAAGATTGTAACAATTGCAAGGTGCTAACATGAATCAATTAGCTTTGTGCAATTAAGATAAAGGACCTACAGCAATCAATCAAATTTCTGTTCATGCCTTTGTCTATAGTTGTGTGAATGATGTGTTTGCATATTATAAATAGCTCTTACTAAAGGATTATATAGTCTTCTTACAGATTGCATTATTATTAATATTATTATTATTAGGTATTTTGACTCTTATTCCCTTTCACTTTAATTTGTGTATCCCATTGTCCCAGAACAAAGTTCTGTAAGTTTCTTATACATAAATGCTTCTTCTGGAACTGTAGTCTTGTTAATAGTAAATTTGAATGATTGCACCCATCTCGGATAAATTTGATCCAGTTTATTGATGGGAGGAGAGAAAAGTGGATAACGTAGATGGGATTGGGATGCAGCTGTGCTCAGATTCTGTAAAATAAATGAGCTGACAAAAATGTGAATAGATAAACGCTTTAATGTACAGTTGAACATATTTACAATATTTGGGAATAGGTAAAGTGAAAGACTTCCAGCTACCAGCTATACCAGTCAGGCAAACATCTTGCTTCTCATTAAATGCAACCCAAGATTGTATAAATATAAGCCCCAGGAGTGAAATGCAAGCAATGGCAGATCTAGAGAGGACACAAATCCCTGTGCAAATCCCTGTAGCAATTTGCTTTGCCAGTTAAGACACACTATTATTAGTGTATGTCATAACTGAATTCAAAAATTAAAATGTAGTACTCATTTTGGAAGTCTAATCAATAAAAGTTGCCTTGTCACTCTCTCTTCTTAGCATTCAAAAGAGCTGTCATCTTAGTATATAAAGAGAACTGCAAACTGAAGAAGAAACTGGTAAGTTTTTCTTAGTCACAAATTAAGACTACCTAAGATGCATTGTGTATTATTGTTCTGATTTACAATACAAAATGTCTCAAGGTATACGTACAGAAGATACATGGAATGTTTTATACATTACTTAGAGAATTTTTCTAGATAAAGTAGATTAGAAATAGGTGAAAAAATCTAGACTCACAAGGGACTGTGATCTAGTGGAAGCTTCCCATTTTAGAAAGGGGTGGGGGAGATTTTTGTTTGTTTTGCCTTCTTACCCATCACATCCAAATGGGGTGATGTCAAAAAGTCACTCGCTTACATGATCCCTGATCCAAACTCCCTGCTCTCCCAGAAGCATAATTCTGTTTTCTAGGAATGAAGCTTTAATTAATTCTTTATAAGGCAATGGCACTTAAACTGATTCAGTACTTTTTATTTACAGGCAACAAATGTCCGTACTACGCATAATCACAATGATTTGGACTTGTTTAAATTTCGTTGGCTGATTCCTTTATCTGCTCTTCAAGTCCGACTGGGCAATACAGCAGGTGACCTTATCTATAGATAATAATACATTTTTTATTAAACATTTTTATTGTTTTTCGATGTTTGTTACCAATGAATGTGTTCAGTACTTTTATTACTTCAAATCTTAACATATGGAGTAAAGCTAAACAACAGAAGAAAATGGCCACATTGAAACAATTATATGTAAACTATGGTTCATGTTTTCCAAACAAGACAATATATTAAGGCTTCATAGCCTGCTGTTTGAAACTAACAATAGTTTCCTAATTCAGACAAAATAGAAACCTGTAATCAACTGTGGTTTGTCCCCTGCTGATGTGACGGCAAAAGTAATGTTGATGCAGGAGGGTGGTTTATAACTTGGCCTTAGCTAGAGATTTTGTTGTCGCTATGGTTGATCAAGCAGTGCATCCATCACAACTTTTTAGAATATAGATTGAAGGACACTTGTGAAAGAATTCAGTGTTTATTATAGTTGTCAATAATGTAGTGCCTATTTACATCAGGCAGCATGTTTAGCATAATTTGCTAAGTATCTTGTTATTTACCAATAAAAAACGAATTTCTTCAGTAACTGTGAATCTGAGATTAAGATTTTTTTAATTCAGTAGAAGATAAATGACAAAAAGCTGTCCTGGGTTGGATGCTGAACTTACTTTGCTGTTAAGCAAACAGTGTGGGTAGAGTCTCTAATGCGATGTTGGATACAGTTAATGGCACAACTGCAAATAAGGGGAAAACCTGATTTTTCTTCCCAATAATCCATATCGATAGTGTATGTCATGGTAGGGCTACACAGCTTACCTGCTGCATACCAGCATATAGAGGGAGAGTGATAGCATCTTTATTTGGTAAAACAGTGGTGGTGGTGGGGGGGATGACATAAATTGATAGAATATAAAACACAATAGTAATAGGTGAGGGCACTATGTCTTGAAGGATCTTGAAGTTTTCCCTGTGGTCTCATAAGTCTTTCCATGAAAATTGTTTGGCAACAGACTTGTAGACATCATGAAATATTTACAGTAACATGTCTTTCTTTCCACATGCAGGAACAGAAAACAATTGCATTTGGGAATTGATTCATACCAAGTCAGAATTGGAAGGAAGACCTGAAACAACCTTCCAGCTATGTAGCAGGTACAATCGTGGGTTCACTTTCCCCTCCAAATAATCTTTTTCTCCTTTCATTCCAACCCTACATAATAGCCTCTATATAATATGCATAATTTGGGCCATTAGATATCCTTTGGAATTAATCACAGCATACTGAATTTTCCTTGTTTAACGGCAGCTGTATGTACACTTCCCAAGAAACCTCAGGTGAAAGATATTTTATGTTGTTGCTCATGCAGCAAGGCCAATCATCTCCCTATGGATGTGCTCTGCCAACTCCGCTCTCAAAAGCTGTAGAACTGAACTGTGTAGGCACAGAACTTTATGCAAACCCCATGAGGAATTGCACATTCATGCTGATTCTCCAGACACTTAAGTGTTCCTTCTGTGAACAATTAAGGTTTCCAAATTGCTCATTCAAATTACGAAGACAAAGCCAAATCATATGTGTTTGTATTATCTAAAACCTAACTACACTTTTCTTGAATTTTGCAGTGATTGTGAAAGCAAGACCAATATAGTCAAAGTGATTCGTTCAATTCTAAGAGAAAACTTAAGGCGTCAAATAAAGTGTGACTCACCATTGGAGAAAACATGTAAAAGCCGCCTAGTTCTGCATAAAAATCGAATTCCTGTTTCAGCAAAATTGGGTAAGAATGTATTTTTTGTCAAAATTTAAACTCATACTAGTTTGTAGTAATACTATCCAAGCATGTTCAAACACTTATCTGTAGTATTGCTGGAGAGGAAACAAAGATTACAGTAACTAAACTTATTCTGTTTGTACTGCACTTTGTTGAAAATTACTAGTTGTGCAACTGTATATTTAGTAGGCGTTATTGCATCATCTTGCAGTTGAAAAGGTAGGAAGAACTAAAACTTTGCAAAGCACAGAAATTGATGTTTTTAAATACCTGTCTGATTCTAGGTTGGTTTGGGGTTGTTGTTTTTTTGCTTTTGAGACATAAATTTAATAGTAAAAAAACGTGTACAAGCGTGGGAGAACATTAATTTTGCTTAAACTAAAAGTCAGTTGTGTTGGATTATAAGGGGGGAGGGGGAGAGCCAGAATCCTCCTTAGAACCACCACCTTACTAGGTCAACTGAAATGTCACAAAACAGCATGCAAGCTTTCAAGTGTTCCCGAACATTTAATCAGACCAGATAGTAAACAAAGCAAGACGATGGGGGGGGGGATAATTTGGGTTATTTATTTATTTAATGTTTATATACCACTTAATCATAAAAATATATCACAGTGGTTTGTTGTTGTTGTTTAGTCGTTTAGTCGTGTCCGACTCTTCGTGACCCCATGTGGTTTACAACAATATAAAACCTTTCTTACGTATCTTTAGGCACCAGGCAAAAACATTTCTCTTCTCCCAGGCCTTTTGCTAATTAAAAAATATATGGCCTTTTAAAACTTCGGGAGGGTATGCTTTTATTTGTTACTACGGTATGTGTTTTTATATTGTAAACTGTCCTGTGATCCTCAGATAAAAGATGGTATAGAAATTGTAATAATACACATCAACTTTGTGATTAACAAAGTAGGATATTCTTCCACACACAAAGTCTGAGCAATCTTCAAAATAGAAGTATTTCCTCTACACTGACTGCTTGAAATTACTTTCTCATAAACTTACTTAGCCTTTGACTGAAGAGCTGAGACTGCCATAGAGGCTTATCCTCAGAGCAGTTGAGGTAAGGTTGAAGCATAGCACAGGAATGAGCGGTTCCTTATCTTTGACATAGTGCATAAGCAGAACTTGTTCACTTCAGCAGTCCCTCCAGCTTCATGCAAAGATCCTTACTCAGTACTTGAACCTTACAAACTTGTCTTTGTAGGAGTTTTTTTTTGGGGGGGGGCAGGGGGAATAGTGCTAGTCTATTTTATTGACAGGCTTCCACAGTGACTAGGCAGGAAGCACTGAACCCTGTTCCTTCCTAGTGCTCTAAGAGGCAGCTTAATGTTGCCATTTTTATACAGTCAGTCCACATGGAGTTTGCCTCTGTGGGCTCCTGGATTAATCAGCCAATCTAAGTTCAGAGTTTTTGTTTGTTTGAAGAAAGCCACACTTCATAACTTAAAATATCTCCCCTGTGATATAACGAAAGTAGTTTAAAATGTCACTTCATACTGAAACGTAATTGTGAAACTATATAACTCTTATTGTTATGCTTGCCAGAGTTGTTGAGTATAGGAATTTAGCATGTGTTTTTACCCTGGCAGCTTCCTCAAGATCATTAAAGTTAATGAAGAACTCTCCCAGTAATGAATGGAACACTGAAGCAGGCAAAGTAAATGAATTGGATTCTGATGAATGCAGCCTGAGTAGCAGTACTCCAAGTAGCAGTTGCCATACCACCGATAGCATCCTGGAATCTAAAAATTTGTCCCCCGTGAAACATCTCCAAAACTCTGCATCAGATTTTTCAAACAGTCCTGTCAAAGAATCTGACATTTTAAGCGATGACGAGGATGACTACCAGCAGATTCTAAAGATAGGCAGTCCCACAAAAGACATAGAAATTCAGTTCCAGCGGCTGAAGATTTCCGAGAATCCTAGTGATGATACAGAGGATAAGTATTCTTCTGAGAGTGAGTATGGAGAAGGGCGGAGGGTGGGTGATCACCCTAAACTAGTCAGGGCGCACTTTTGCCCTATTAAACGGAAAGTGAACAGCACAAGACGCGACAAAGGAACATTACTGGCAATGCAAGAACGGCACCAGTCTCTTGATAGCCATCCAGATGCAGCAAGTTTTGACCTGAACTCTATTTTAGAAAGAGAATTTAGTGTACAAAGTTTAACTTCAGTGGTTAATGAGGACTGCTTTTATGAAACAGTAGACAGGCATGGAAAGTCCTAGCTGCCTGATTCCAGCATCACCACATACAGATTTACATACTTTAAAAAGGGTGACTATTGTAACTTGAGAAACTATTCAGTTTAATGCACTACTGTGTTTTCCACAGAAGTAGTTGTAAAGGCTTAAGTTATTTTAATTTATTGTGGAACAGAAATTTAGATTGAGCTGTTTACGATTCAGGGCAGTGTAATCTCATTTAAATAAAATTAAGAGATGTTTTAAAATTTTTGAAAAGGGAATGAACTCTTGTCAATACCTATGATCTTTTGAGAAAGTTCAAGCAACTTTAATTCGGGGCATTTAAAGCAAAAAATATTTTTAAATTCATCTTAGAAAAATTAAAGTCCTGCACTCAGTTGCACTAAGATGTTTATACTTGATTTTTATATATATGTAAATATAAAAAGCCTGTACTGTAATCTTATTGTATTTTTCATTTTTCTCTACCAGCTTGTACAGTAAAATGCTAAATGCAATTGGTGTGCTTTGTTTTTTATACTGTTCTCTCTTCAATGAATTTCACATACCTTAGTTCAAAAAGACTTAACATTCCATCTTAGAATGTATTTCATTCCACTCGACAGAAACACACATCGTGGCTGGTTACTTTTCTAGAATGAGCTAGATCACGTCATCCTTAGTCTTGCAAAATCTGCTCCTCTTCCTGTTTCGTTTCTCTGTCAATTCATCCCTATAGTTATATGTAAAAAGTTTTGGGTCTTCATCACACATTTTTCTATAGACATCACAAAGGCTTTTAAAATGAAACATGGAAAGTTGAGTCGGGCGTAGAATTGGATCAACATCTGCCAGCTTGAGTAGCTGTTCTGCTTTTTCTAAACGTTCAGCTTCTGGAAATAAGACCCTGAAAGAAAATAGTAGAGATAATCCAAGTGAGTTTGTTAAACGGGGTCTCTTCCTTTATTCAGGTTTTTTAACCATCAGAAACAGTGACCCGCTTCAATAAAATTACCTGACTAATCCATGCTAAGAATAGTTGCCTGCACTAGGTGCAGTTACCCCACAGTGTTGGTCTACCACACCCCAATGAAACCATCTTATGCTGCTCAATCTTTTCTCTATCTCCTGTACTCTGCCCCCTCACTCAGTGGTTGGCTTTCCTTATCCAATTTTTTGCCTTCTCTGCACATCACTTAGAAATTTTACTTTCTCTTGCCAAACACTGCCATTCTCTATGGAAAGCTTTAGTTCTAAAATGAAAAGCCACAGAGCTCAAGCTTGCATTGACATCCTAACCATAAACCAATGATGTCTTTTATTTTGTCTTACAAGTCAACATGGAAACAGCAGCACTAAAGTATCACAAGTTTAGTTTTCAGCAAGCAGCAGATCAGTTCACTTTAAAAGTCAGGCCACACTGTTAAAATTTCTACCATACTGAAAATTCCCCCTCCCAGTTCCTTAAGGAGGGGTGCTGCCGCAAAGAAAGCCTCACCCTTATCCCAATCAAGTTTCAGATAATAAACAGGCACCAAGGCCTCATCTGCTGATTGTAGGTCATAGAGGTGCGGTGACAAGATGGCATTTAAAGCAAGGTTGGGGAGCCAGTGGCAATCCATATATTCTTGCACTCCAATGCCCATCATCCCCAGCCAATCCAAATTGCAGCCCAGCAGCAGGTTCCATGCGCTTGCATTAAAAGGAGTGGCTTGCATGCTCTGATTGCTGTAAACCTTTTCATCATAACTATAGCCACTACTTGTCAGCGGGCATTAACTGTTTGGTGCTCATTTTTGCTTGGTGTACTATGGTCTGGATTGTGAAGTAGATGTTAGTTAGTAGAAAGGAACTAGGCCTGGATAATTTCTCTCTCTCTTTGTAGGCCTATAGAGTGGCATGGGCAGTGAGTGAGTGAGTGAGTGAGGGTGTGTGTGTGTGTGTGTGATTGTCACTGTTTATTCTCAGAGACATATCTGAAGACACTCATTTACTTTGTTTCATGTTCCCTTACCAAATAATAAAATTTATTATGTTTATTTAAAAGGTAAACACACATATTTTACCCTCAAAATAAGTGAGATTTATATCCACTTGTGATCCACTGGTCATGAAAAGCTCACTGATTCAGTGGGGAAGCCATGATCACACACCTGACATCTGACGTAACATGGGATGACAAGCAGGGTCTGTAACGGTGGGACTTCAAAGGAATGATCAGGAGCTTAAGATGAACTCCCGACTGGGTGCATACCTTGCTCCAGCAAAGGAACAACCAGCCTTCAATTGAAACTGGAGGTTTAAGGAGCAGCATGGAAGGGAGAAGACCTCCTTCAATAAAGTGAGAAGTTAATACCAAAGGACATTGTGCTTTGTGCTTTGAATTTCCCACAATCGGGGCTGCAAAGCACAACATCACTTGACCACACTAGGACATCAAGTGATTGACAGGTGGGTGGCCCCAGCTACATGTTACATTTGGCCCACTTATGGCTGGGGAGATAAGGATCTGGCCCAAGGAGGAGAAAATGGTTCCCAACTCCTCCTATAGATAATACGAGATGCAAGAGCTCTTTCTGAGGAATTTGGTCAATGCTGGCTATTTCTCTCACACACCATGCTGACTGCTGTCACCAACTAAAGATTCCCATGTGTGAAATTACTTTGCATAGCCATTGTATTAAGAATACCATTCTGAAGATTTTAAAAAATGTATGTAGGGAAAAGATCTCTTACCGTACACTTTGATGACAATATTTCCTTCTGAACTGAAACACAGTTCGGACAACTTTCTCCACCAGCTTAAATGGCTGTTCTATTTTTGGTTGCACCAACGGGGTAAAATGAATGACAGTCACATCCACCTGTGAACAGAAATAAAAACAATGGATCTAAGAAAGTATATGAGCCTAATGAAAAGTTACAGTACAAATAATAAACATTTGAAAAAGTTGTTAGCGCAATTAAACTGCCAAATAACAAGATAAAATGGTTATCATTCTGAAAAATTCAAGCCGGGTGCCCACCCTAGTTCCTGTAGCAGGATGCAAATTACGATGTCAGGTAATTGGAAAGACACAATTAAGAGCTGCTGCTGAATGTACAGAATATCCTGTTGGCTATTTTGATTCCTTCTATAAGGGCTCTACACTGCAGTTTGGATTCAAAGTCCTGTAAGGAAAAACCTGGAATAATTGCATTTACCTTGAACAAATCTACCCCAAATTCACATCAACATAGAAACTAGTAATTGCCAAAGTCATCCTCCTACTACAATAGTCGTGGATGATGGGAGTTGTATTCCAGCAACTTCTGCAGAGTGTCACCTTGGCTACCCCTGTCCTATTTTCATATATGGTGACAGTTCATGGATAAGCATTCTTAGGAAACTCACACCGGTCCCCTTTCACAGGTAAAGCAAAATGTTTATGAGCACTTTTACCCCCCCCCCCAAGCTACACTTTGTGAGGGAGCCTTGTAAGATCAGTCCTGAAAGACCGTACAGTTTCTAACTGTGTGTGTACTGCTTTGGAAGATTCTACGGTACCAAAAAAAAAAGTTTTTGACTCGGAACCAAAACAAACAATGACTTGTGTGAATAATTGTGTAATCAATAGCAGGGTATGTCTTGCAATGCAGTACCACAAATGATTCATTGGTTATGTTGCAGTAGGTGAAAGCCCATGAATAAGGACAATATAGGAGATAGCAGTTAAGAATTCTACTGGCTTTCAAAAGGAGCTTGTGCTAAATTATTGCATGAGAAGAAGAACTCTGGATTTGGAGGTTCTTGTCCCCACACAGCCCTCTTCCAGTAGGTTAGAAACAGTCATTCCATGAGCAAAGGACTTCCTACTTGCAGAAGTGAAATCCCATATACCGTATTTTTTGCACCATAGGACGCACTTTTTCCCCTCCAAAAATGAAGGGGAAATGTGTGTGCGTCCTATGGTGCGAATGCAGTCTTTCGCTGAAGCCTGGAGAGTGAGAGGGGTCGGTGCGCACCAACCCCTCACGCTCTCCAGGCTTCGCACACCTCTCCGCAAGCAACGGGAGCCCAGTGCTGGGCTCCCGCTGCTTGCGGAGAGTTGCCGGCATGCTGAAACCTGCACGCGCTGAGATCAGCGCGTCCAGGCTTCGCAGACCTCTCCACAAGCAGCGGGAGCCAGCGCTGGGCTCCCACGGCTTGCAGAGAGCTGCCTGTTTGGGGGCTGGGGTCGGGGGAAGCTCGAGCTTCCCCCGCCCCAGCCCCGCGCCTGGGGGGCAAATAATTTTTTCCTCTTTATTTCCCCCCCAAAAAACTGGGTGTGCCCTATGGTCCAGTGCGCCCTATGGTGCGAAAAATACGGTAAATAAATATTTTGGATAATATGATACAGGTTAGGTTCCAATGGAAACTAAGATATACAGAAATAAAGCACATTAGAATGTTTTCTTTCTATGGAAATACAAAGCAATTCTCATTACTTCATTATAGGCTTGGGCTCTTAGAATACTAGGAAAGCTGTTTTGTTACTATGGGAACGGTTATAGAAAATGCTGTTCCCTTCTGATTGGATGCTTTGAAATTTCTAACATTATATCCTATTTCTTCGTTGTGCATACTAGCAGGCTGAATTTCAAAATCTAACAAGGTACACACAAGCATATTTTAAAACTGCTGATAATCATACGACCTTCACCTTATTTTGCAAATGTTTTTTGTAAAACATAAAATTACAGCTAAGATGAAATACTAGCTCATCTCACTGAGGGGGACCTACACCCCAGCCCCCAAACAATTCTGTCACTTCTGTTGCCAAAGCTTGTTTTGTTTTGCAAACACAAGCCTGGATTTTGTCCAGGGTGAAATCTACATACATATAAAAAGTGTTCTGGAAATGCATTTTAAGAAAACGTTTGTAAAAATACAGTGAATTTTCCATAAGGCTCATCATCACCATTTAGTGTCACATTGTGTATTGCACTTAAAACACACTTAAAACATTTTATTTGCAGCTGTATACCTAAGTCCCAGTACATTAAGAAAAAGGACTTCTGGATAAACAGATTGCCTTTTTGAATCCTTTTCTCAAACAACATGCAGCTATATACAGCGATAATGTAATAAAGAATGTAATAAACAAACATCTTAAAACTATATTATGTTAACTCCCTAGTTTTGCTCCTCCAACTTTCCCATCCTTAGCTGCTGCCTCCGAGTGTCCTGCTCTTTTAAACTCCAGCCAGTCTACCTTGTTGCCCCTTCTATTGGAATTGTCTGCCCAAACAGAAACATCTACATTTATTTATTGGTTTTTTTATTTTTAGTAAATGCACAATGCAAACTCGTAAAATGGCACCACCAATCTATATTATTCAGTCTACATTCTTTCCCACCTTTCAAGCAAAACTGAAGCCTGCGTTTTCGTCAAGGATAGGGATAAGCATATGTACACAGGTATGTTTCATTACCCTTGTTTCTCCCATATGTCTCTTGCCATTTAGAAAGTTTTATATTACAGTATAGACTTTTCAGAGCAGATACCTGCTTCATTTTTTATGGAAAATTCTGTAAATGCCATACAAGGTCAGTGCTAAAACTATACGGCCTCGGCCCAGTGTACCTGAAGGAGCATCTCCACCCCCATTGTTCAGCCCGGACACTGAGGTCCAGCGCCGAGGGCCTTCTGGTGGTTCCCTCATTGCGAGAAGTGAGGTTACAGGGAACCAGGCAGAGGGCCTTCTCAGTAGTGGTGCCTGTCCTGTGGAACACCCTCCCACCAGATGTCAAAGGAAAAACAACTACCAGACTTTTAGGAGACATCTGAAGACAGCCCTGTTTAGGGAAGCTTTTAATATATGAAGGACTATTGTATTTTAATATTTTGTTGGAAGCCACCCAGAGTGGCTGGGGAAACCCAGCCAGATGGGCGGGGTCTAAATAATAAATAATAATAATTTAAATAGGTCAGTTTAAAAAACTACCACACTAGCCTTTAGCTACAAGAACTCCTCTGAGCTCCTTAGAAGAAAAGTGGGATATAAATGTAGTAATAATAAAACTAAACAAAAGTTGGAGATTTCTGTCAACTTAGCCCTCTCCTAGGCTAAGCAGTGTCACCATGACAGGAAAAAAAAAACTATGGAAAAAGAATACACAATGTCTTGTAGGCGCATTTTACCTGAGCCTGAGAAAGAACATGTACCTACCATTTGCTCAGGATTAGTTCCCATGGATTTCAATTATATTTACTTGCTATTAAGCATGGCTAGAAATGCAGCTTAAACTAGTCTACAATTCACTATCTATATAAACCAGGATTGCTCATTAAAGAAATGCAATAAAACCCATTTATACAAAAATCTGTCTGCTCTTGAAGCTTAAGTACTTATTGCAACTTCACAAAATGAGTAAGGAAAAACAGCCAATGCAGTGCAGTGCCACATGCTGTTCTGGGGGTTCTCCTAACCTACCCAAGCAGATTGGGGGGTGGACTTGTATTGCACTAGTGGGATTCATTGCACTGATTTCCACTACCACAACAACTCTTGAATCTCCCACCTGCAGAGTTTCAAAAACTGCTGGCCCATCATGGCCCTGGATACGTCTACCTAATTACCTGACCAGGGGAATAAAAAGAGAAATAATTATGATTTACCATCCCATCCCCTTGCTGCTTTACAGACATTCCTTTATTTGCAGAAAGGATGGAGCGTCTGTGGCCCTCCAGATCTGGTGGACCCCAACTTCCATTAGCATAGCCAATGGTCAGGGGTGGTGGGAGTTGTAGTCCAGCAGCATCTTGTGGGTCAGTTTCCCCAACTGAAAGGAATACTAGTCTAGCAACTTCATAAATGAGTTACAACCACATGTACTTTTGCTGTGCATTTCCATTGTCAGCCATGGGGTCCACTGAGTAAGCCATCCATGTCAATGCTTTAAACAAATTTAATGCCATTAAGTCAAATACATGTGCAGCCCAATGCTATGAATGTTTACTCAGGTGTAAGTCCCACCGAGTTCAATTAGACTTACGCCCAATGAAGTGTTTTAATAGAATTGTAGTCCTCTCCAGACATGAAAAGCTTCCAAGTGTTTTCAAAGCGCATGAGACCACAGAAACAAACCCCTATCCTTATACTGAGTGACTAGTGACTAGAGTGACTAGTGGGGTGCCACAGGGTTCTGTCTTGGGCCCGGTCTTATTCAACATCTTTATCAACGACTTGGATGATGGACTCAAGGGCATCCTGATCAAATTTGCAGATGACACCAAACTGGGAGGGGTGACTAACACCCCAGAGGACAGGATCACACTTCAAAACGACCTTGACAGATTAGAGAACTGGGCCAAAACAAACAAGATGAATTTTAACAGGGAGAAATGTAAAGTATTGCACTTGGGCAAAAAAAATGAGAGGCACAAATACAAGATGGGGGACACCTGGCTTGAGAGCAGTACATGTGAAAAGGATCTAGGAGTCTTGGTTGACCACAAACTTGACATGAGCCAACAATGTGACGCGGCAGCTAAAAAAGCCAATGCAATTCTGGGCCTCATCAATAGGAGTATAGCATCTAGATCAAGGGAAGTAATAGTGCCACTGTATTCTGCTCTGGTCAGACCTCACCTGGAGTACTGTGTCCAGTTCTGGGCACCACAGTTCAAGAAGGACACTGACAAACTGGAACGTGTCCAGAGGAGGGCAACCAAAATGGTCAAAGGCCTGGAAACGATGCCTTATGAGGAACGGCTAAGGGAGCTGGGCATGTTTAGCCTGGAGAAGAGGAGGTTACGGGGTGATATGATAGCCATGTACAAATATATAAAAGGATGTCACATAGAGGAGGGAGAAAGGCTGTTTTCTGCTGCTCCAGAGAAACGGACACGGAGCAATGGATCCAAACTACAAGAAAGAAGATTCCACCTAAACATTAGGAAGAACTTCCTGACAGTAAGAGCTGTTCGACAGTGGAATTTGCTGCCAAGGAGTGTGGTGGAGTCTCCTTCTTTGGAGGTCTTTAAGCAGAGGCTTGACAACCATATGTCAGGAGTGCTCTGATGGTGTTTCCTGCTTGGCAGGGGGTTGGACTCGATGGCCCTTGTGGTCTCTTCCAACTCTATGATTCTATGATTCTATGATTCTATACGGGGCTGGAGAAGGGAAGGGGTTTATCCTGTTGCTGCAATAAGCTTCACTCCCAAGCAGCTTCACTCCCAAAGCTCAATCAGAGACCCTGCCGTAGCCCAGGGTCAACCATTACTAAGCCCAGACACAATCACCAGAGGCTGTAGAAATCAAATGTGAAACTGCATTACTGTGGTATAGATCAGCCTTAAAAACTCAACATTAAAACTGTTCTGAGAGGAAAACGTAGAACCCCCGTTACTTCAAAGACTAACGAAGCAAGGGATAAAATTATGTAGCTGTCAACTATCACATGCTACAAACCACTGCCTTTTCCTTTTCTACACACTGCGAAGAGTCAGACGACAATAGGGAGAACTCATATTTATCTTGCTGCACAATCAGCAGGTTTCCCTCCCCACTTTCTTTGCTTTTTAGTCTCCCTCTTGCTGACTTGTCAGGATCTCCTCAACAGTGCTCTGTATTTAATCACAAAGCCTCATCAGCATTACTACTTTATTTTGCCTTCTGGTCTTTAGGGAAAGGTGACTAATTACAGAAAGAACTAGAGAAGGCTACAAGCTACTAGTAGCAGGTATGTAAAACTCAACCATATACCTTTGTCACTTTAAATATATTTCTGCATCATAATTAATAGCAGGAATTATAAACTTATTGTGGCTCTTTATAATGTAAATTCTGATTTGCAGGTGCAGTAAAGGTCACTCTGAAGTTTCATTTCCTTATAATTAAAGCAGCTTTTAAAATATAGGGTTTATGTTTTTTGAAATACATATTGCTCTATATTTCTCCTGATTTCTAAACTACTGTCAAACATTCACCATAGGATCTAGAAATCATTGTATTTTTAGAATTAAGGGTTTGCATGTGTTTCCTCCATGATAGCTTTGCATGTGCTCCTTCAACAAAGTATTCCCCCCCCCCCTTTCAGTGCAGATTCATTAAACAAAGTAGTTCTTTATTCTCCAGTAGATGGTACTAAGACAGGGAATGGGCAGGACTGCTGTGGTCATAGCATCAGAGAGCTATTTTTGTTTAATAAAAAAAAACACCCAATGCATTTTTTTAATGAAGAGAGATCTTTACATTCAAGAGAAGTTGTTTCTACGACTTATACTGCCGAGAAAGCATCCTGAATCTCCCATTTAGCAGTAAGTACTGAACTTCATTAGACTCTGTACATTACAGTTTATGGTGTTTAAAAATGTTCTATCCAAACATTGCAGTTTAATGTGCGTGTAATTTAGTCTGCTTCTAGCAGTTATTGGGATAAGCTACCATTCCTATTGTCATCAAGCTTGTTTTAATTTTTAAAGCTGCTGAAATGCAAAATCTGAAGCAAAGATAAATAGTAAAAGAATGATGGGTAGACAGTGCCATGCAGGGATGGCTCCATTTCCCACCCTCACAGCCTATGAAATGGATGTGGAGTAAACAGGGGCACCTGCTCTGTGGCAGATCCACGGGTTGGTTGGTAGCCTGCTGGTCCCACAGAAATATAGACCTAGTTAACAAGTCAATCTCTTTAAAGAGCTGCTTGGCTCAGCAAAAGATGCAGCAAACTTTCAAGCTATATAAAACTATATTGTGGGAAATTGAGGCTATGAGAGGGCAGAAAGGCTCTTGCATAACTGTTAGGTTGGACTGTTTTAGAAGCAGATATATCTGTAAGCTGCCTTGAGTCCTGGTCTAAGAGAAAGGTGGCATAGAAATAAATGAATAATAATAATAATAATAATAATAATAATAATAATAATAATAATAATAATAATAATATAACAGGACAGCTCATGGCATCAGTTCCATAAACTGATCGCTAACTGGGTGTCACACTTTTCAAAGACTACCAGAAGGGCAGGAAAGAATGTGTATCTCTGCACTGGTGGCAAATGGGGCAGATAACTAAATACAGTTTCTCTGCTGAAACAGGAGAGAGGGCATGGAAACAGAAAATTGTTCTGAGTAGCCCAGGTGATATTTGCTCCCCTTGGTCCATGACATAATCAAAAATGCCAAGAGAACTTCACATCTGCCCGAAATTTCTTTTAATGTACCTTTTGAAAAAAGAAGTTAAATTTTGGATCATAGGGGACAGACAGTGACTCCCTTCTCCACACAAGTTGCAGTATAATGTGTGTGGTGGGTAGTGAAAAGGATACTTTGGCTCATACAACAGAAGAGATGGCAATTAGGGTTTGTGGGGAACTGAGCAAGATTTGTTTAGAAAGCTTATTAAAGTGCTTCTTTAGCTATAAAATCATTATCCAGAAAATAAAATACACATTAAAGGACAGACAACATCAATTATATAAAATATATGTATAAAACTAATCTAGTTTCTTTCTCTGGTCCAAGTAAAAGTTAAAATCAGCAGATGTCAGTCATAACAGATATCATACAAATGCCCCCCCCCCAAAAAAAAACCCAGGTGGGCAGACCCTTGTTCTAAGCTTGTTCTAAGCATAAGTGCACGCAATGCAGTATTTACAGAAAAGGTCAAAAGTTCTTTTTTCTTAAACCACTCTATTCCTCAAAATATCTACCTAAGCAGGTAAAAAAAAGGCTGTTTCAGCATAATGATTTTTTCATGTTTTTAAGATGCTGGCAGCACATTTTAGATTCCAAGTCTTGTTATATACATGAGAAATGTACAAGCTGAAGAATCCATTAATTACTGGATTCTGAATATGCTCAGGCTTGTATGTCAATTACATGCTGCTTTTCACAAGAGATGTTAGCTCATCTACCATTCAGTATAAGCCCAGCCTTTCAAATTCAAATACATGTATTTTTTAAAAAACCTAATCACACCAAGTCCTACTGTTACTTCTATTATACAGGTTGGTTCCAAAGAGTACACACATATGCACTGAGTTAGACTACTGGCCCATGTGGGCCAGCATTGTCTGTTGCACTAGGTAACACCCCACCCCCTGAATACACTTTGTGCACTTTCCCACTGAACCCAAATGGTTTAAGAGGTACTGAACCCGTGCCCATTTCAATGTAGCAGGAGATGGGATGTTTGCAGGTGGAGAGGACCTAAATGTAACACCTAGAGCAAAAATGTATTGGACTTCCCCAAGCCTTTCTGCTTAGACCTTCAAGTGGTTCACTGGTAAAGTCCTACCAAAATTAATGGACCTGCAATTTTATCCACCCTGTTACTACATAAGTGATACCACCCAACTTAAGTCACTGGCACTATTTAAAAGCTAAGAATGCCAGTAAGTGGTCTTATGAACAGCTAAATTAATTAGATGAGCTTGCATTCAATACTTTAGGATTAATAGTATAAAACTAATGACCTTTCTCTATAGTTAGAAAGCTCAAACCTCCTCTCCTAAATCCAATTCATTTGAATTGGAATTAAAAGTAATTATAACATTATTATTCTATAATTTTAATTATCATGGCTCTTTGTCCAACAAAATATATGAAACCTAGAGCTATATGAGTTTTCCATGTACCAGGCATCATTTAGACTGCAAGGAAATAATCCAGCTAATATTAAGCACATTTAAGTGTCACTGATTTCAATGGCAGCGTTGATTTCAGAGTTAACATGCAGATGACCCTGCCATTTAAAACCAACAAAATTTAAATGTACTTAAATTTAGCTGACTCATTCTTTCAGTCTTTAGCAATTGCTTTATTTACTCTTAGTTATTGTGCTATATCAGAGGTGGTTAGTTTGAATCAAGGGATAGGGTAAATTTAGGTTTCTGGTCCAAGGGTTGGCAATGTGCAGCCCACAAAGCCCGTTTTACCGGCCCACGAGCCGCCCAACCGAGCAGTCTGCTCAGCAAGTCCCCCGCGTGCTGTGTTATATACATGATGGCATCTGCGCACATGCAGATACCAGAAATCACTTCTGTGCATGTCCAGATGCTGAAAATCGCTTCTGCGCAGGCGCGATTTTCAGCATCTGGGCATGAACAGAAGCGATTTCTGGCGCCGTGGACATGCGCAGACGCAATTTCTGGCATTGCACTGCACCAGTCCAGCCCACGAACGATCTCTATGGGAGTGATCTGGCCCATGGCCAGTAAACCTTGCCAACCCCTGTTCTAGTCCTTAAGAATTTCAAGTTCTATATGGCCAACACAGAAGTTTGAGCTTTGCTCTTCAGAAAATAGTAAGGAAACAGATTTTTTGTGAAACAACAACTTGGGACCAGTTTCCCTGAAAGGTTGCCTTAATTTATATATGTCTACTCAAACACTTTGATATGAAGAACTGGCACGGTTACAGGGGCCACATAATACCTATTCTGCATTCGTAAGAAAGCAATCTTTTAGTGCTGCAGCACCCACGCTTTGGAACCCCCTGCCTATTGACATCAGACAGGGGCCTTTACTGTGCTCTGTTTGATGCCTGCTAGAATCATTTTCGTTTAGATAAGCCTACTTAGATGGGTAGAAAAAACGTTGATGTGTGCTTTAACCTGTTTTTAGTTTACCACTGATTTATTTTAAAAAATAATTGTTTTAACTGCTTTTATTGATCATTTTATTCTTTTTGTAAACTGCTGAGGTTGTTTTTTTTAAATGAAGCAGTGTACAAATTTTATGAGATACATATATAAATAAAAGAGCACTTGCTGAACCATTAAAAACCATGTAAATGGGGAAAAGATTATACTGACCTAAATTTCCAAGGATTAAAATTTCCTATGGAAACTGGAAAGAAAGTATATACTTACAAGCCATTGCTTTAGTTAACTGTAGATTTTGAATAGATACCTTGTTCTACTTTTGTGCCACAGAAGCGAGATGGTCACTGAGGGCAAGAATAGCTCAATTTTGTATTTCTGTGTTTTTTGGCATTTACATGATCCTAGTCTTGTGCCTTCAGTGTTTCAATTTGAGTTTTCTTGAAGTGGTAGAATATTGAAGGGTAGTTCCTTGTGCTCAGTCGCTCACACACTGTTCATTTATAATCATTTCTGTTCAAGTGCCCTGTGTACAGCTGCTCTGTGCTTTTGTAGCCTTCTCATCTGCTGCAGGGTCACGTTCAGTCATTCATTCAGATAGCAGTGATTTTAAATGCAAGTGTTCCAGTTTGCTCATTTCTCTTTCCTTTGCCCCTGCCATTTTCCCCCTTCCTCCCCCTTCTATCACATGCGGACAGCTATAGCCGTGGCTGGGGAGCCATCAGGCATACAAAGGTTTACAACAGGAGAGGAACAGGCAGACAAAAGGTGACAGCACATCTCATCATGGCATCAGCAGCTCTACAGTTCTTTGCTTTCATTCTAGCCTTGTTTGGCGTTTTCGGTGCAATTACAGCCACCTTGTTGCCCAACTGGAAGGTGAACGCAGACGTAGGTTCAAACATCATCACAGCCATAACTCAGATGCAAGGACTCTGGATGGACTGCACATGGTACAGCACCGGGATGTTTAGCTGCACGTTGAAATATTCAATCCTCTCCCTCCCTGTTTACATCCAGGCAGCACGGACCACCATGGTGTTGTCTTGCATCCTCTCCACTTTTGGAATCTGCATCGCCACGGTGGGGATGAAGTGCACTCGGCTGGGAGGAGACCATGACACCAAGAGCCACACTACATTTGCAGGAGGAGTCTTCTTCATCCTTGCAGGTATATTCGGCTTGATACCAACAGCCTGGTACACGAGAGAAATCATTTCAAATTTTCTGGACCCAACAGTCCCAGAAAGCAGTAAGAATGAACCAGGAGGAGCAGTTTACATTGGATTCATTTCAGCAGGACTTCTGCTCACTGCAGGTGCCATCTTTGGCACTTCCTGTTTTACAAAGCAGCAAAGAGCATGGATTTATCCCAACAAAACACAGCAACAGTTCCCAGCTGCCCAGCAAGAGAACAACACAGGCTACAACCTGAAGGATTATGTGTAAATACAGTTGTCGGTCTGTCACTCAAGGCTCCTGCTCAGTTGTGGGGCGGGGGTGTGTGTGTTTATTGTAGTTCTGGGTTTTTTAAAATATCGAAGAAAGTTTTTTGTTCTTGATGCAAGTGTCATAATTACACTCTGGTATGGTATGGGGGGATTTAAATCACTGCAACAAGCATTAATTGATATTGCTTTGCAACTGAATTGTATTAGAAAAAACAAACAAAAAGAACGGTAAAAATGCGTACTGTACAGGTTGTTGTTTTTTAGCATGTGAAAGTTAGATATCTGTAATGTGGCTTACTTAATTTCAACACAACTCTAATTTTAATTAGGATACCCGCCAAACCTACTCTGCCTTTATGTGAAACCCTATGTATTGTTTTTAAAATTGTAGCTTTCATTGTCAATACCCAACTACCATGGTAACTAAATTTCTTCATTTAAAAACAAACAAAGCCTCGTGTATTTGCATATCAGAGGCTGAAGACACTGCTTCAGTTGTTGCCAAGGCTGCCCCCTCATCTCCTGACCACCTGCAGCAGATTCCATTTTTATGTTTTTTTAAAAAATGTCTACTTAGCAGTCTGCAGCTAATTGAAGGGTTAGACACAGCTCAGGACTAAGAAATGGGTGTATCAGCAGCAGTCTCTGTAACTAAAAGAAACTTAAACCCTCCAATTTCATGCTCCACTTTAAAAATATTTTTGACTTCTCCTTGACTTCTGTATGTTATACTCAAGTCATTGCATGATTTAACTAACCAAAATGCATCTGTTCCCAATCTGTTCAGGGCTTCAGTGTGATTTTAACCTGCACATCATTTGGTTTCTTTAAATCCTTTATTTTATGCAAACTATTTACTATTGGATCAGAGTTACTGGCAATCTGCCACACACAGAGTTCTTGCAGGTGATAGCAACTCAGTTTGCAATTACTTTGTCAGCATGATTCACTTGGTTAATTTGCCTTGATTCTCATAACCTTTTTTTTAACATGCTGAAATTATTATTAGTCACTGTGGGGAACCCCTCATTTCTATTCAGGAGGCAAGGCAGAGTTTGAATCCTTTGGTATATAAGGGAAGGAATAGAAAAGAGACGTTTGGGCCATAACTTGGGACACGTGTAAATTTGCATACACACAGATATTCTAGTGCAAATAGAATGAGTTTATATTTCACTAAAGAATATGGCTTGGTCTCTTGTAAAAGATGAGTAAGATTATTAGTTCCATATTAGTTTTAATTTTTCTACCCATCTTTCAAATATTAGCTCTGAGTTGGAGATGTAAACAGCTCTTCATAGAAAAGGTACAGGAAAAGGGCACTAAAATGAAAAGGGAGCTGAAGTAACTCCCATACTAAGAAATGATGCAACATTTGGGTCTTCTTAATTTACAAAAAAGGTGAGTAAGAGGGGACATGCTAGAGGTGTATAAAATAATATCTGGTGTGAAGAGAGATGTTTTCTTGCTCTTTCATACTACTAGCTACTAGCCAGGTTCATTGAAGAAGGCTGAATGGTGAGAGATTCACACGCTGCATAGTTAAACTGTGGAATTCACCATCACAAGATGTGGTGATGGCAACAAAGTTAGACTGCTTTAAAAGGTGATTAGACAAATTCACAGAAGATAAGGCTATTAATGACTACTAGCAATGATGGCTATAGGCCACCTTCAGGATCAGAGGCAGCATACCTCAGTTATTTGCAAACAACAATAGGGAAAGGTCTATCACCCTAGTGTCCTTTTTGTGAACTTTACAGGGAAGTCTGGCTGGCCACGTGTGAGAAACAGAATGTTGGACTAGATAGGCCTTTGGTCTGATTCAGCAGGGCTCTTAATCAAATGTGAAACGTGTGTTAAAAATCAAGAAACTTGTTTCATTACCCACTATAGATTGATGGACAGACAGACCAAGAATGTACCAAAGTTATTTGGTGATTGCAGTGGTTCAATCTTAGGTCTGTAAATAATAAGGTGTCTACCCCGCCCCCCCCCCCACTGCCAACAACTCTTTTAGGATGAATAAATAAATACTGTCTTATTTTTATTGCAAATACCTGTGATACCTAAACAAGCTCAGGTGTGTTTTGGGGCTTTTTACAGTCCAATGTATATGTTTTTTCTTAAATAATGAAAAGATATACCAAAACTTAAACCAGGAGAAAGAAGAGTCACAGAAATATTAATGTTGCTACTTGGTCATTAAGATAAAGATCAAGATCATGGTATGAAAGGAAAACCAAATACAGAATCCTCCACATGTATGACACCCACAGAGTAAGACATATAATCCAGACCACATTGCTCCCCCAACAGGGAGATCCAGGAGCAAACATAGACCCCAGAAGAGAATACAAGCTCTTCTGAGCTACGAGCTTGAACGTAATAGTTATTCCAAAGCAGTCTCAATTATTTCAGTGGGTTTAATTCTCAAACAAACAGTGGTGGTTTACCAGTGTAAGCAGTAAGGCCATCATTTTCTCCAATGCATATTCGTAGCTCTCTTTAGAATATATCAGAGTTCAAGAAAGTATTTGCGGGTTGGGCTGGGGGGAGGGGTTTCCAGCAAACATATAAAACATGATAGGAAACAGCCTGGCACTCTGAACTGCTTCTGTACACTTTGTGTATTAAGCATCCTATCTGTAGAATTATTTAAAAGTTTGCAAAACTGAAACACATTGTCTGAACTTAAGGACTGAAAGGCAAGCTTGGAAGGTTCCATTAGCACAAATAACACAATATTAGAGCACTACAGGGTCATTCCAGCTAAACGCTTAACAGGCTCAGCTTTTAAAAAAAGAAGTGAAAATACTCTGACAGAGTCTACAAAGACACAGTGCTGAAAAATGACACCAAGCAATTGCTGCCAACAAAACCATGTCAGAGCAAACGAAATGCCACATACAGAGAGACAGAGAAGGGGAATAGTCATTAACAGTGAGCACCATCCCTAAAGGCATATATTCTTGCTGCAACATTCACATAGAAAGACACATCCAGTACAAAGGAGGGCGGGGATAGAGCACCATCAGGAAAAGAGCAGATGGCACCACATACTAATGCAAATGAAATTAACATACACAACTCTCCATTGGTGATCTCAAAAGACACCATCATGGTGATCTCAAAAGACAAAACAGATCTGCAAGACAAACAAGTACCCTGTTGCTGGCACAAATGAACATTAGCATGACACAACAACAGCACATGGCTCAATAGGCCTAGAGAAAAAAGCACAGACTAGCTCAGTCTCTGTTCTTCTCTCCTACAGATGAAAGGACCATCTCCACTATGCAAGAAACAGGAATTATTACAAAGGAACGTGGGTGGCGCTGTGGTCTAAACCACAGAGCCTAGGGCTTGCCGATCAGAAGGTCGGCGGTTTGAATCACCGCGACGGGGTGAGCTTCTGTTGCTCGGTCCCTGCTCCTGCCAACCTAACAGTTCGAAAGCACGTCAAAGTGCAAGTAGATAAATAGGTACCGCTCCGGCAGGAAGGTAAACGACGTTTCTGTGCGCTGCTCTAGTTTGCCAGAAGCGGCTTAGTCATGCTAGCCACATGACCTGGAAGCTGTACGCTGGCTCCCTCGGCCAGTAAAGCGAGATGAATGCTGCAATCCCAGAGTCGTCTGCAACTGGACCTAACCATCAGGGGTCCCTTTACCTTTAGGAATTATCACACCTGAAATCCAGAATGTCTTACACAGAAAACATTCTACTATTTCCCACCAAATTCTGAGAATCCCCAAGAGTACTGTTCAGTGTTTATAGAGGGGTATTTCCAGATGCACAGAGAATGGGGAAAAGGCAACACTGTACAGAAAACCTCGCAACCTACATGGGGGTTACATTTCAGGGATAGCACCTAAAGCCAAAATCAAAAACAGTCAAACCTCATTGGGTTCAATGGCAGGTGGGCTTGCCAAAGCCTTTTTTCCTGGAACTATGTCCCCTTTCCATTTTATTTTTTTTTAACTGCCACACACTTAAATCTGAATGTGCGTAAGTTAAATACATTTAAGTTGCAGGTTTGCTGTTACTGCATTTAGAAATAAAATAATTTTCATGCATTAAGCTTCTTACAGTACTTGAATGACTTCTGATTGTTTCAACCTGACAATGTAGATCAGTCTTGGGCTACTACATGACCACTACCGCTAGGAAATTTGCCTTGCTTCTGTATCTCTTTAGTACAATAACTACAACCCATCATCTCATTACTAAAAGCACGAATGATTGATTTAGTGTCCATACCAACCTTGTTGAGTGAATTTATGAAACTTGTTTGACACATTTGTATCCTAGTTTCCTTCCAAGGAGTTGAGAACAGCATACATACAATTTATCAGATGAGGGCCAATAAACTGAGACTGAATCCCAATTAAAACATGAGGTTTTGTGGCTTGGTTGTTTCAAGATCCAAGAATTAAGCAGGTGCATTGATTAATATCCCAGATTAATCTCCCAATTAATACTCAATTGACTCTGCACTACTGAGAAAATTTCTGCTTATCATTTTAAGTCACCTCCAAATCAGCTTCAACCAAGTTTGATTGGCTCCACTGCTGTTAGTGTTCAGGAGCTTTTCAAAGCAGCATCTGACAACTGGGCTTGTAGCAACTGAGTTGAAAATGACCACATCAATTTACAGTGGTACCTCTGGATGTGAACGGGATCCGTTCTGGAGCCCTGTTTGCATCCTGAAGCGATGTCTGCGCGTGTCGCGATTCACCACTGCCGCAAATGACTATATTTTGAGTGTCTGTGCATGCACGAGCAAAGAAACCCAGAAGTAATAGCCGCGGAGCGTAATCTGAAAATGCTCAACCTGAAGCACATTTAACCTGAGGTATGACTGTATATTCATAGCAGTGCTATAGGTTCATTCATCCTCTGCTAGTGCCAAGCTTAATCTTCAAGTCTGCATTCCTAGTCTGGTATTTGTCACCTCCCTAAACCTTTACTTAGATCCCATGTTGACTGTAACTGGCTACTAATCCATGGGCAAAAGCAGCTTTTCAGATTACATTCTTTCTCTGGGCATCTGTTGGTCAATCCTCAAAGTGCCAGTTAGCTGTAAATCTTTAAATTCATGGTACTGTCACTGATCAACACTAATGCCTATAGTTTCAGGAATTCTGTGCAATTCATTTTGCTTTGGGGGATTTTCCTCACATAGCGGGAATCACTTTACAAAGGCAGGCTGCATTAAAATTGCAACACCATTTGAAAAGAGGTACCATTTGCAAGGCCATGGTTCAAAATGGTCAGTTTGAAGAATTACTCAAAAAGAAGTTGGTGATACAATTACTCAGTCTTTTTGAATTTCAAAATATCACAAACAAATCATACTAGCAATCCAATCCATTTGCAAGGCCATGGTTCAAAATGGTCAGTTTGAAGAATTACTCAAAAAGAAGTTGGTGATACAATTACTCAGTCTTTTTGAATTTCAAAATATCACAAACAAATCATACTAGCAATCCAATTCTGATACATATTCTTCAGCAACAATATTACTGTAATGTGCTGGCTGATCTATTGACCCATCTCTTGCTTTTGGCTATGAGACTGGTACAAGAAAACTCCTAAAGCTATGATAAAAACCAGACACACGCGATTTGCCTGATGAATTCCTGTCCTTCTCAAGAGCAGGGGGCAGGCAACTCTAGGCAATATTTGCCTCAGGTGGATACAGTCAATGAGCAATTCCCTTTTCAGGATCTTTGGATCTAAATCTATAGTTGTGTGTGATTTTAGCACTCATTCAGTCCAGTTTCTCAGAATCAGACAGCACATTCAGCTTGCATTTATGTGCTGGTGGCTTTGCCATTTTAAGTTTGAAGCTTTAATTTCTAATTCTTAGTACTAAAGAAAGAAGAGACTCACCTCTGGCTTTGGAACAAAAGCTCGACCTGGAATTGTGAAACACTTGTGAACAGTGCACAAGTACTGAGACATAATGGAAAGTCTGCTTCGCTGCCTGGCTCCTGTACTAGCTGTCAATCTCTGTGAAAGAAAACCACTTTTTGGTGAGTAAATTCATTCCAGCTAATTAAGCATTAACTTCTAGAAATTTAACAGGTGATATTTAACTCGCAAAAAACAGAAGAGACTTTCAGAGCATTCTCTTAATCAGAAAAACGATCAAAAAGCTTCTGAAGATGTCCATTAATGTCTAAAAAGGGCATGCGTTTTATTTATTTATGTACCGCTCTTCACACAAGCCACAGGCATATAGATAGGCATACGATAGGCATATAGATTTTTAAAACCAATAATCCTTAAAAACATGTAACAAAGCAAAGGGCCCAAGCTGGGCTGGAAAGGACAATCCCAGCCACAAGGGGCTTGCAGTCCATGCTAATCAATGCCAAGGGCAAACCCTTTTTTTCAAGAGGGATCAGCACAGCTCAGGAACACAACTGGAACCAATCCCAATAGGGCTTCCACTTAGCATCAAAGTTAGGCCTACTGGACCAATTTTGACCAATGGCCCAGATATCCCCATATCTACGATGCAAGTAGTGAACATAACTCCACTATGGGTCTCTTATACAGTCATACCTTGAGTTTAATGTGCTTTAGAATTAGCGCGTTCGAGTTGCGCTCCACGGCAACCCAGAAGTAACGAAGCGTGTTACTTCCTGGTTTTGCCGCTTGCGCAGACGCTCAAAATGACGTCGGTGCATGCGCAGAAGCGCCGAAACGTGACCCACGCACGTGCGGACATGGGTTACGTTTGCTTCTAGATGTGAACGGGGCTCCGGAACGGATCCTGTTTGCATCTAGAGGTACCACTGTACAAACAAAAAAGGTCCCTTTGTTCGCTAAAGAGTTTTTCATCTAGCAAAGGTATCAGATAATGAAAGATGAAATAAGTTTTCACCAATTCCCCTTTGCCCTAAAGCTCCCAGCACCATTATCCACAATGTACTGAAGGGTTTCCCAACCCACCAGATCAGATCTTTGGGAGACAAAAGAGGCAATTGGCAAAAATCACCTCTTCTGTTAATGGAGGTATCTGTTGGGTCAAAAGCCCTTCTGCAAATGGATCTGCATAATTGCATTCAACTTTAACTGGACACTTGGAGCTTATTACTGCAGTGTAATGTTATCTGCACTGGCATATCTGAGCTCAGTTCAAGATACTGGTTCTTGAAATAATGCCTTCTGATCTGGGTATTTGGATGACTCCTCTATATACGCCTCATGTATTCCATTTAACACATGAAGACTGTAGTTTGGTGTATGTCTATCAGAAACAAGCTCTTTCCAACAGGCAAGCTCTCCCCAGTAATTTCAGGCATCAGGCTTTTTCGTAAGTCTTTAGGGACTGGCTGAAGTTGTCTTTAGGGACTTATTTCTATGGTTGCATTTACAAAAAAAGAACAATGTTGGGCCAGAAGCAGAGAAACAAGAATTAAAATCTTCTCTTAGTCATGAAGATCAGACATTGCATCCCTCATCTCTCTCAGGGAAACCTACTTCACAGAGATATTGTGAAAATAATGAAAGGAGGAATGATGTACAAAAGCCTGAGCTCTTTGAAGGAAGGACTGAATAAAGATGTACTTAAACTTGAAAGTGTGGGGAGAAAAGCTTTTAAAGACCAGAAAACTTCCACCAAATCTAGCTCATTCTATTACCATGATCATATCACTGCATTTCCTGTAGCTTTGTTCCTAGCAGACAAGCACAAGAAACTCACTGTGCATGCTATTTTCCATCTCATTTAAGCTACATTTTGTGCAGAAGCACTATAATCTACATGTCACACATAAGGAAAAAAATTGATCACATATACAGCTGGTTACAGCTATATAAAGCACAGACTCTATTTCCTCCTAGCTGCCAACATACTCTTCCCTTTCATTTCCAACCTATTTCAGAATTACAAGTCTCATCCACTGGCCAGATCACTAAGCTTAGAAAGCAGTTCACACTATCAAATATTTCAGCAAATCCAACACAGCATTTGTGCCAGAAACCACGTGGATTGAAAACTGATAAAAGGGATTTGTTTTGTCTCACAACTGCAGCATCTTAAGAGGTTGGTGCTGATGGTGATCCTTATATCATGGCAATAACATTAGGAACTGATATTCAACATTCATAAATTGCACTATGTAAGATGCAACATATAAAAGGCCATCTTCAATACCAAATATGACTGAAACAGTGACTTCAAGGTATGGGTAGCATACACACTTCCAAGGGGAGGAAGTGCCACAGACAAGGTGCCACTACAGAAATTAGCTCATTCAGTGTCACTACACTGGGCAGCTTTCACTGGTGGTACAAAGAGTCTTCACTGCATTTCTTAAGCCTCCAGCAAGATCATATAGGGAGAGGAACTTGCTCAAGTATTTGGATGCCAAGTGGTTTAGAACTTTATAAGTTAACATTTTGAACTGGGGCTGGTAGTGTATAGGCAGCCAGTGCAGATTCTGCAGAACTGGAGATACATTCTCCTAGTACGTTGTACTAATAAAAATTCTGGTGGCCATACTGACACATTTGTTTCTGCTTCCAGACCATGTTGAAAGATAGCTTCAAAAGAGTGCATTACAGTAATCTAGTTGAAAGGTTAACAGATGATGGATTACTGCGGCAAAGTTATTCTGGTCCTGGAGTGCTTGTAGCTTGTGAACGAGCTGCAGCTAGAAATAGGCACTCCTTGCCACTAACACCACCTGGGCGTCAAAAGACAATGATGGATCAAGAAGTACCCCTAAACAATGTACCAGCTCCTTTGGGAGGAGCACAACCCTGTCAAGACTAGGCTATCTTATAAATTTCTGGAGAAGAGAACCAATCAACAGTTTAGCTTAGATATGCCTTAATTTAGAGAATTTGTACTTGCAGAGTTGCCCTCCTAAAATAGTGAGCAAACTCTGCCATCAACCAAATTTTGGGCGACCAATGTTGAAGTCAGAAAACAAAGTTAGAAGTGTAATTCCAGTCACAACATTTAGTTACTTTTATAGCTCAGTGCATAGGAGGCATGCATGAAGAACCCATGGGATCACCAGAAGAAGGGTTCAAGTCTGTCTGTCGGAATACTGCAGGAGGCTTATTTTGCTGCTAGTGTGAGGGGAACAAGCTTTTTGCAAAGGAGGGGACCACAGTCCCAAGGAAAACAGAACCCACAACAGGAAGCACAAGGGTCCACCACCACATACTCTTTCCAAAATGGAATTATTGCCAGATACTTCCATAAGAGGTGCACCATATCTGCCACAGATGACTTACAAAGACAGAACCTATTATGTATGGATTTACATACTAAACAGGCACAGTGTTGGTCCCAAGTTTCCACCCAACTCTTGCTCTCTCCCCCACAAAAAGAAACCCTGATCTCTTGCCATATACTAGATTCACCCATTTTTTGTCCCTGCTCTGGAAGTTTATTGCAAGTGTTTTGATTATGCTGGCACAAATGTATTGTTAATGTAAGTCCACCCCCCAAAAAAAACACCACATAGCACTGTGCTCAAATAGCAGCCTGGGGGACTCGTGGGTAGGATCGTTCTGTTGGACTCTGGTATGCATAGTCTAAGTCAGCTACTTTGACAGATGTCTCTAGTTTTTGTCAGGACTTGCTTATGAAGCTAGTAGTAGTAGTAGTAGTAGTAGTAGTAGTAGTAGTAGTACAGTGGTGCCCCGCAAGACGAACGCCTCGCAAGACGGAAAACCCGCTAGACGTAAGGGTTTTCCGTTTTGGAGGCGCTTCGCAAAACGAATTTCCCTATGGGCTTCCTTCGCAAGACGAAAGCCCATAAGGAAATCTCCGGGACAGCGGGAATGCGCAGCGCGTCTTCCCCACTGTCCTCGGACCTCCTCCGTAGCCTGGCAGCGGGAGGAGGTCTCTCCGCCCCCCCCACCAGGCTTCGGAAGGCTGCTCCGAAGCCAGGCAGCGGGAGGAGGTCTCTCCGCCCCCCCGCCAGGCTTCGGAAGGATGCTCCGAAGCCAGGCAGCGGGAGGAGGTCTCTCCGCTCCCCCGCCAGGCTTCGGAAGGCTGCTCCGAAGCCTGGCGGGGGGGCGGAGAGACCTCCTTCCGCCGCCAGGCTTCGGAGCAGCCTTCCGAAGCCTGGCGGGGGGGCGGAGAGGTTTTTTAAAAACCCCGAGACAGCGGAGGACTTCTCCGCTGTCCGGGGCGATTTTAAAATGCTGGCGGGCGGGAGCGAAGCCTTCACTGCCGCCCGCCAGCATTTTAAAAAACCACGGGACAGCGGGGGACTTCTCCGCTGTCCGGGGCGATCTTAAAATGCTGGCGGGCGGGAGCGAAGCCTTCGCTGCCGCCCGCCAGCATTTTAAAATCGCCCCGGACAGCGGAGAAGTCCCCCGCTATCCCGGGGTTTTTTAAAATGCTGGAGGTGGGAAGAAAAGCCCCCCCCCCAGCCTTCAGAAGAGGTCGGGGGACAGACTGTCCTCGGACCTGGTCTGAAGGCGGTTTCCATAGGAACGCATTGATTGATTTTCAATGCATTCCTATGGAAAACCGTGCTTCGCAAGACGAAAAAATCGCAAGACGACAAAACTTGCAGAACGAATTAATTTCGTCTTGCGAGGCACCACTGTAGTAGTAAGCTATTTATTTATTTTGTTTTTCTTTTTATTTAGGAAGAAGAAATGGATTCCCCTTGGAATGGTTGTGGATGAAAGTGGTAATGGTTCCACTACTGTGTTTTCATCCTAAGAATGAATTCAGTAAACCGAAAAGCCAGAACTAAGGAACTTCAAAATAATACCTCTTGCACTTGGAAGAATTTAGACTAACTTTTATATTAGCATAGCATGCAATATAATTTTTGTTACAAAAAGTTTTTCCCTACAAATCTTGAAGATTGAAAGAGCAACACACCAAGACGTACAGCAGGGATCAGCAACATGCGACCCATGTGCCGGATGCAGCCCACAAAGACCGTTTTATCGGCCCATGAGCCGTCCCTGAACCGAGCTAAACTGGCGCAGTGCAGGGACTTGCCGAGCACCACCAGAAATCGCTTCTGCGCATGTACAAATGCCGAAAATAGCTTCTGTACAGGTGTGGTTTTTGGCATCTGGGCATGTGCAGAAGCGATTTCCAGCACTGTGGACATGCGCAGAAGCGATTTCTGGCATTGCACTGCACCGGTCTGGCCCACGGACAATCTCCACGGGAGTGATCCAGCCCATGGCCGGTAAGCCTTGCCAACCCCTGATGTACAGCATATTAAATGTCTCAAAAAACTCAAGTAATATAACTAAGACATTTCTTAATTTACATATTAGATCTGTTTCTGGTTTAATAATTTATAAGGAAGTAATAAGCAAACTTACCTCCCCAACTTCCTTCTGAAAGGTCAATGTCATCTGTGTTCTACCATATCTAAAAGGTCCATCTCTCTTTGATATATTCTCAAGCCACTTGATTATTAGGGGAGTTGAAACACTAAAAGGTAGATTTCCTATAATATGTATGTCTGGTGGATCTATAAGAAAGTGTGAAAGAAAACATTTTTACATATCTCTATGTGATTGATATTTATGTATGAATGAAAAACATTTTCACTACGGGTGGGAATTGGCCACAAGATTTGACTTATCTCTGCACCTATGAGAAGCAACCTTCCTTTGGGCTTCCTTTGCTCTGTGCATTTCAATTATCTGGGACCATTAATTAGATCTGTTAAAAATGAACCTGTTTCTCCCCACCTCCAAATTGCTAAAAATAGCAATATATTTCCCCTTTTTCATATAAGGAGTTGACATTTGCAGACATACGACCGGTAGGCAGATACATCCAGCAACCCTATTTTTACTATAGAGAATACAAACTATTCATTACCACCTGAATATTTTAGCATGCCTGATGAGACATTTAGTGTCATGTCTAGTTTAGCGCTATGTTTGCTGAAAGATTCACACATCACACTGATGAAGCCTTGTCAAGTTATATGTAACCAACCAAAATAAATACAAAAGAAAGTTTAAAAAATCTATTGGAAGGGGCCTATCACAACTTGCTTGGGTTAAGCCCAGAAAGAATTCTGAGGGTCCCATACATTTTGTTTGTATGTTGTTGTTTTTAAAGTACACATTTTATTCAGGTGAATGTTAAAAAATGTGCAACAGATCTCCAAAATCCTTTTTTCCATTTAATTTGTTCTTACTGGCTGAGGTTTCTGCCAAAAGTTAGGGTAGTAGGAAGGTTCAGTTTATTTTTCATAATGAGAATGCACTGTCCCTTCCTTTAGTAGGTTCTCAAGTTAAAAAGACACAAATGTTCAATCAATTACTAGTTTTTTTAATATCTGCATACGCCACTAAAACTGCAATCACCAACAGCTAAAAATATTTGATAGCAGGGTGGAAAGTGAATTATCTGAACCACAGTGGGAGAAGACCTGCAGATCAGGAATTTGAGAAGTTTAGAAAGGCAGTCTGGGAATGATAGGTGAAGAAGCCCAAATTAACCACCCACCCCAATGGGGGAAGAAGTCTTCTTATCATCAATGTCTTCCATTTCCTCTCTAAACACATGAGATGTAACCGGCTATGCTCTTAGATAAATAAGGTATACTATTCATAGTATCAAATTATAAATTTCAACGGAAGTAACTCAAAGTTCAACAATGAACAAAGCAGAAGACCTAGTGGATCAGATCATTATTTAGTCAGTTCATGCAAAAGGTCCATCTGTGTAATGGTGACTATTCCATCTGTCTGTTTGTAAAGTCCAAAAAATCCACATGAAAGGTTGCTACAGATCCACAAAATCCTTACACAGAGTCTAGACAAAGATTTCCAGAATATTGGCCTTGTTTCACCGTCCTGGGCTTCATCAGTACTTAAAGCTCTAAGTAATGCAAATAAATATAAGATCATGATCTCACACATTTTACAGCAAAAATAATATAAAACAATAAACAACTGTACATACCATATGTGACATTACAGGACAGTGGATCTTATGGAATAACAGTAGCTGCGGTAAGTAGCAACTGTTACAAAGTGGGGTTATATGGACAAGCACAAAATTGATTGCGTTACAGGTGTTGGCAATCCACAGATACAAAATATCTTTCTTAAAGTGACCCATATGGCACAGCAAAAGTAAAACCAAACTTAATCCATGTTCAGGTGATATACATGTAAACATTAATACAAACTCATACATAAATGTAAACAATTTTCGGATCTAAAGTAATGGCAATCCACAGATGCACAATTAAGTACTCAAAATAAACCACTTGGAAACAAACTTAGTCCATGCTACATGTACAAATTAGTACATTAGTACAAATTCACAAAAAACAACTATAATCAATTTCAGTATTCAGACCTGAGAGATGTAAGGAATTGAATAAGAAAATAAACCTAGTTTCTTTCTGCAAAAGTATTTTTTTAGCTCGTTCTACAGGACCTGAATACGTCCAAATTACAAAAAATGTCAAGTCCTCATAGGAATGCGATGTTTCAATAAAATGTTGCACTAAAGAAGCATCTATTACATTGTTCCTGATCCTAGATCAGTGTTCTGATATTCTTACTTATCCACAGGGACATCTAATCCTGTACAGGCATTTGCCACATGTACTAATCCACATGTAATTTACATGATTAGATGTCCCTGTGAATTGTTGTATGTAGGTCATACTCTCAGACCTATCAAAGTAAGGATGAGAAGCATCTCATTCCGATGAGGACTTGGTGTTTGTTGAACTTTATGAGTTACTTCCGTTGAAATTTATAATTTGATACTATGAATAGTATACCTTATTTATCTAAGAACACAGCCGGTTATGTCTCGTATGTTTATTGAGTATGCTTTACATGGCCATAGGTTTGTTTGTTGTTGTTTTCCATTTTCTCTCAGCAAGAATTAAACAGCTAGCAAGGAAATACCAAACTTCTAAACAAGAGTGAAACCAAGTGTCAGAAACTGGTAAATACCTTGAAATTGCATCTATACACTGTCAGAAGAACAAGTGTAGAAAAATGACTGCTTCACAAGGTATTAACCAACCAGAAACAATATCCACAATTGCTTTGAGGAAGCATAATGTTGAGACAAGTATACCAGTCTCCTAGCACTCACAGATAACCGAAAATATACAGACCACTGAGTGTTCCATTCATCCAATAAGCAGCTAGCAGTTTTGATTACAGAAATCTTTTTAAAAAACAGTATTCTGAATCACTTTAGTTCTAGCATACTAACCATCTTCCCAGTTCTTCATAAGGTGTTCTGGAAAAGCTTTGCCTAATTTATTATACGTTAAAATGTCTCCATGAACAATACGAACTTTTCCTGGAGCTGCATCAGACAACATCTGTGATTTTTCAAAGAAAAAAAAAGCAAGAATAAGAGAAGGGGGGGGGGAATAAAGTATAGAAAGAAGAAGAGACAGAGACTACAAAGTCCTCTATCACAAATATATCTTAACCCTTATTCCACACACAGAAGAGTGAACCCTCTCAGTTCTCACCAGGGACCTTCCCGCTCTTCCCCCAACCTCCCACCCTGGGAGATCCTCTCAACCCTGCCCCTCACGTAGGGGTCTTCATCTTCCATCCATCACCTTCCTGTGTGTATCTTTATATCAAAGCACGAACATGGGACAGGTAAAGGCCTCAATATTCGTGATTAAGGGTGAGACTCAGATCATATTTACTGGAAAGTGAATACACTTAAAAAACTAACTACCTGCTGAATAAACAGAACTGTGGCAAAACAACTGAAATGTTATTTGGCACAGACTTAATAGGATATCCAACTTTTAAAATAGGATATTCAACATTTAAAACAGCTGAAAAAGGAAAATTACTATCAAAAGTCTTGTGAAACATTTAGATACCTGAAGCCCTGGAATAAAACGAGGATCTTTCTCAATTAACAGGACTTCTGCAACACCAGCATTCAAAATAGATCTTGTGATTCCTCCTGGCCCAGGGCCTACCTCGCACACATGCGCATCTTTCAGACTGCCAGCTTTTCTCACTATCTTATCTGCAAGAAAGGACACACAAATTAGTTCATCCTCAATGCACAGAGCTCATTAAGAAAAGCAGTTCTATGAGTTCATTTCAGAATGGAAATCAATGATTGCATCATCAAGTTAATTAAATTGGATATAAATTGGACTAGGACATCTATCACAAGGTGTATGTACTTGGTCTTTAACTACAAAACTTATTTTAACTGTATTTGAAATTCCTCTTTCATACAGAGTAACATTGGCTAGGGCATACACTCCCTAGCCTATACATGTTTACCTGGGTATAAGTTCCACTGAACTCAAACAGACATACTGAGGACTTGGCTATACAGCTGCAAATAAAATGTTTTAAGTGTGTTGTAAAGTGCAAATACGAATGTGACACTAGATGGTGAAGGTGAGCTACGGCAAATTCAGTACATTTTTCCAGTGCTTTTTTCTGGGGGGATGTAGGGGTACACATACCCCTAAACATTTTGTGAATCTAAGTTTGGCCTCATTGAGGGGCAGTATTTCAATATGAGTAAGGAAATGAGAGTGCCCCTAAACATTTTTTTTTCTGAAAAAAAGCACTGCATTTTTCAAAACGTTTCTTAAAAAAGCATTTTCATAGCGTGTTTTATATGTGTGTAGATTTCATCAGCGTAAACATATAATATGCTTGAACTGTAAAAGTAATAAATTTTGTTACAGTTTGCAAACATTTTCTCATTAACTATGATTTTGGTTTGCAAGCTTTTTTAAAAAAGAAAAACAATTACCAAAAAAACTGTATGCAAATGAACAAATATGGCCTTCTAGGTTCAAAAACGTTTACCTCTGCTTAAAACTTTGTCAGATTGTACTATGTCGTTTTCTTCTTCCTCCATGCTCTCATTTAGTGATTCGTCTGACAGACTTAGTTTCAAGAATCACCTCACTTTGATTCAGTTGTCACTTCATTCCTAATCCTACCCTGGCATGACAATGGCACCAGATTTGTTTGATTAGCAGATCCTGCTGACCAGAAAGAACTGGGCCACTTTACATCTACTTTTTTCATATTAAAAAATCACTGTGTTACTGTTAATGAAATTTAGGTTATTTACTGGCTATTCACATAAAATAGTTCCCACCTCTCCAACTTCTTTGTTCAAATCTCTAGAACTTGGCAAAAACTAATCTTTCTGGGCCCTCAGACAATAATGCAAAATGGCTGCTGTAGGTGAGCCTGTCTATTCACAAAATGACTGCCAAGAAAGTAACAAAACTGATTACCCTGCATTCAATCTCTCTCACACCAGATCTTCACAAATGCACATCTGTTCTCTCCCAGATATTGTGACTGGAAGTGCATTCGTATGTAACATATGTCTCATGTTTAACCAGTCCAATAGTCAAACCTATGCCACATAACTATGTGCTGCCTGCAAGTGCTCCAGTTGAAGAACAGCTTTTACCAAAGGTGTCGTGGGTTTTGAAGACACTCAAACTCAGGACGCAAGGGAGAAACGTGCTAGGAGGAAGGCACGCTTGGCAAATCCACACCATGATCAGCTCCCACCCAGAAACCAATGTCCCCACTGTGGAAGGACGTGTGGATCCAGAATTGGCCTCCACAGTCACTTACGGACTCATTGTTAAAACTGTGTTTATGGAAGACAATCTTACTTGGCTACGAGTGATCACCAAAGAAGAAGACAGTGCAAAGCTATCAGGGAGAATGGCCTAGTGAACTGGTTAAACACGTGACATTTAGTTCACAGGAATTACATTGCCACACATGAACTCTCTCCACATGGTCTACCTCAATGGGTCACTGTGAAAGTAAATAAGAGAATCATCACTTTCACTAGTGGCTTCAGTACGGGGCACATTGTGTATGTTTCAGTTTGGGTGATAACCTGGCTCTGCATAACATAACTTTATCCATTAATTTATATCATCAGTACACGCTATAGAGGTAAATTGATAGCCCTTGACCTATGCTACCATACTGAAGTATTCTAAACTGTAGACACTACATAATTAAGGCCTGGAGTATATGCAACTCCGCATTTATGTGCGTTCAAGGCATGCACAACCATGACCACACACATCGCCATGAACCTGGAAGTGCCCCCCCCCCAAAAAAACGCAAAAATGGCCCCAAAAGAGCGCAAAAACTGCCCAAAAATAGCTTCTAGCAACCCAACGAGCCTTAACAAGTGCAATTCCAGGAGCCTTTGCACTGACCTTGGAGAGGCCTGTGAAGAGTTGGAGTTTTGAGCGAGCAATTGTGGTAGAATTGCCTATATGGAATATTTTCATGAATCATGCCATATCTGGCCTTTAATTGTGCACTCACTTACCTGGGAGTACGTCCCATTAAACTCAATGGGTCCTTTTTCTAACAAAACAATAGAATGCTTAAACTGCTAATCCATGTTTGAATAATTTAAACATAGTGCATTCAATTTAAATAAACATACAAATATAATCTATTTAAACACAGCTTTTTAAAAATGTAGAAAACCACAAAGTAGTATATGTATGAAAACTGAAAGATGACACAGACTGCTTACCTGTAAGTCTCAGATCCAGAAGAAAGTTCTGGGACAGCTGCTTTTCAGCTTTGAGCTTAAACAGTTTAATAATTTCTCCAATTGTTGGAAGAGGTGGTAGGCGGAACATAGCCGCTTGTCTTGATGCAGCCATTGATTAAAAGTGTTACTCTTTGCCACTAGCAAAATATTAGGAGGAAAAGATTAAATTAGAACTTATTATATATTTGGCTATCAAGTTTTAAGAGGCCTTGACATTCTACACCCTCCCACATTAAAGCTTTTTTAGTTGGACCAGCAACATCCAACACATGCTTTCCGTCAGCATCAAACGTTCTAAAGTACCCAAAACTTTATGTTATATGTTTCTGAAGACTTTCTGACTGAAAATATGGCCTAGAGTGGATACAAATACAGTGGTACCTTGGGTTACATACGCTTTAGGTTACATACGCTTCAGGTTACAGACTCCGCTGACCCAGAAATAGTACCTTGGGTTAAGAACTTTGCTTCAGGAGGAGAACAGAAATTGTGCTCTGGCGGCGCGGCAGCAGCAGGAGGCCCCATTAGCTAAAGTGGTGCTTCAGGTTAAGAACAGTTTCAGGTTAAGAACGGACCTCCAGAACGAATTAAGTACTTAACCTCAGGTACCACTGTATTTATGTGTGGTTTAGGAAGCAGCACACGAGATAATAACAAGTTGCTCTTGCAATCCTGGTTGTTATATGTTGGGATGCTTCTAAACTCACTTCGAGAAAACATTCAAACCCCGCTTTTCGCAGCCCCCCCCCCCCTATGGCAACTCTACCTTGCCTTGCAAGAACCTGCAAGGGCCGTATATAGAAACACTGGTCTTCCGTGAGGGCAACCTACTCAAGTTTAGCAAGCAAGGCGCCACACGCCGCTCCTCTGCGTGAACTGAGGGGCAGAAGCTTTCGGGCTGCCAACTGGCTAAAGAAAAGAACCTCTCTTGGAGCCCGCTGACAACAGTTTATACACGTTTTTCACAGCATTTGATAATGGATTTGATAATGGTGGGGTCGAGGGAAGGGCATACCCCGCCTCCCGTCACGGGCTTCTTGGGCTCTAACCGAAAAGGCTCTCGGCCAGTTCACTGAAGGGAGTCGGCGTGAGCGCACAGGAGGAGCAGAGCAGCCGACAGAACCAGCCGCCGCGCGCTCAGGTCGCCGGTGCGCACGCGCAACGCGGGGAGGGGCGGGGGAAAACGCGCGAGAAGCGAAGGCGGGCGCTTGCAACTTACAGTTATGGGTCCGTTTCCCTCACAAGACGCCGCATTAGGAAAGAGGCGGAATGAAGTAAAACGACGAGGAACACAAATACCGGGGGAGGGGAGTGCTCGCTTGTTCCTAATGAGATGGAATACCCCTTTCCCCCCCCCACCTCCCTTAAATAAAAAAAAAAATGCCCTCATGACCCCGGATGCGGAAATCCGTATCATTCACCCTCTTCCCACTGCAGGATTGGAAAAGACGCTCTACCCCTTCTTCTTGTCTTCTCTCCAGGGAGAACTCCGCCCAACTGCCGACAGCCGCCCGCTCATTGGCTGGTGTTCATTAGCGCCTAAAGGGGGCGGGACGCACTTGGCTGCGTATAGCGCTCGAGGAAGGCGTTCGCCGCTCAACGCTTTATTGCTTCGCTGCCTTCTTCCGCCTCTTCGTGGTTTCCGGAGTTTTTCGCTCGCTGCTTTCCACCACCCAACTTTCTCAGCCAGCCCTCAAGAGCGAAGGGCGGGAAGATCTGAGATCCTTCTGTGGCATTTAAGCTCTTCCTCCATCTTCAGTGGAGATTTGACTCTGGGTCAGGATCATGCAATAAGGAATAACATAGGAGAGATCGGAGTCATAACAACAGATTCCAGCGAGAAAAGAGCGTCTCTGGACATGTGCAAAGTGCAGTTCCCCCTCTGCTTAGTAACCATGAGAGATAGTATTTTGGCCTTAGGAGATGAGGTTCTGTGAGAAGGTGTAGCTAGTATGTAGAATGCAATGCAGAATACTAACGAAAAGCTAATTTTTATAGCAATCAAGAACTCCCTTCTGTCATGCTGACCCTTGGTCAGGTCAGTCACATTTCCCCAAGTCTAGCAAAGGTGTGAGGGGATTTCATAGACTTCACACTGACAACAGAAAACAGCAAGAAATCTCAGTTGTTTTCTCAGCCAAGAGTTCCCAAGCTCTGGAACATGGACCATCAGTGGTCCACAAGCGTTATTCAGGTGGTCCACAGTGTGTGGATTTGTGGTTGAAGACAGAAGATGGCACATCTTTTGCATTAGATTGTTTTTTTAATTTTATTGTTATGAGTTGTGGCGGATGGGTTGTGCGCCCAAGCCCCCTTCTAATAACTGGATCCAGCACAGATTCAATTCTTGGAAGATCCAGGCTAGCTTTTGGGTGAGGTAATGCCCCTCTATCTAAGATAACTGTGTCATACAGCAAATTGGTGGGGGGCCCTCCCTCAACTCTCAGCTCTGGCTTTTGTCTAACTACCATCATTAGAAAGACAAAGGCAAGAAGTGAGAGTTGAGGCTGGATGCCTTATCTCTACTAAGTATAGAAGCTTATGTGTTATGTAAGATTAGTTTTGCAATTAGAAAATGTGGATTTTTAAAAAAATACAAAGTGGAAGTATACAAAAAAACCATTATTTTCAATCTTTAGATTTTGTTTCATTCTGAAAAATACTGTTTCATTTTACAGTTTATTATTGCTTACTTTTGAATTAGATATGGGGGCACCAAAATCAAGTGCTTAGGGCCTCTAAACTGGCCCTGCCCCCTCCCCTTAATCTAATTCCCCCCTTCTGTAGAAAATCTGATAAATAAAAAAAACTGTTGGTGACAACACATTTGCAGTATTAATGTCCTCTGTAAGCACCCAAACTTATCTTGAGAAATATTTCTACAGCTGTAGTTTTCAGTCTACAAGTGGTGAACATACAGCAACTTCATTTGTTCCATATTCTTAATTTAATCTGACAATAGTAAAGTGTTTCAGGTTCTCAATACTATGTCTTCATATTCAGTGGCAACGTCCAATCAATTCAACATTTGTGTCTTACACAGGTCCTGGGCACCACTTAGAATTAAGTGTTGGGCTGTCTCCTTTCTTGCTGGGTCCATGACCAACTGTTCTAGGGCACAAATTATTGAACACAGGTTGAAATGTCACATGCTAGCATTCCAGCTGCCGGATATGGTGTAGCTAAAAATACACATACCTTCTTCGAACAATTTCTAGGGATGATTGTCAGAGGTGTCCTGCTTGCAAAGGAAGTGATTTTGGGAGGCCGTTTGCACAAATGTTCCGCAAAGCAGGGAAGAATGTTCTCTCCGTGGTACTGTAAAACTAATGATGGGTTTCAAGGATTTCCTTATGATTTTGTCTGTTTCCATTTTCTTACTTGCTGTTCACTGTGAGTATAAATGAATGGCAAGACGCTGTTTTGTGGTAGTGGAATGTTTAATAAAAGTGCATAGAGATTGTCTGGAAGATCAGGCAGTGCATTAGATAAGGGCAGAAATCAAAGATTTACTGAAGTAAGTAACTTCACTCCTTTTCACCCATTCACTTTGTAGAAGTGTCCAGTACTCAATGGAGCAATGTGCACTTGTTATTTGGATAATCGGTGATAAATTATATATATATATATTTAAAAAACCAAGTTAGTCCCACCCATTTTTTGTCCAAAATGTGACAAACGTTAGCCTCAAATAACTTGAGAACCAGAATCCTAATGATGCTTAAGTGCTTCTTAAAAGCATTAGGCAGAGTAAGATAGGACATTAATAAATCTCAGCCTCAGGTGTTTGTACACAATCTAGGAATGAAAGAGATATTGACGTACTGTAAGTAAAAGAAAAAAGCCCAGATAAATCAGGAGCTCAAATATACCTGATCTTCTGAAAATAGAGCTTGCAGTTGGCACTGAATATAAATACAACACAGATCAAACCCCATTATTAGCAGGGAACTTCCTTTGCAGCCTAATCAGAGAATTGTAGAGTCGAGGGCCATCTAGTCTAACCTCCTGCAATGTTGTTTGGAAGCATCAAAGTGGCCCGTCAAGGTTGGGGTAGAGAAGTTCAGAATCAGCCCTGGTGCTCATCCTGTTCCCCATCTCTTCCAAGACAAGGAAAATGGAATTTTAGAGAGTAACTGTCAGGGAAAACTGTGAAAGTCATATTTTATTCTCCTTTAGCTTTCAACTTACTCATTTTTTAAAAAATAAAGTCAAATTGAAGCCTTTTTAACCAGCTACAGCTAAAAGCTGATGGCTGAAAATAGAATTAACTATTCTAAAGTTAAAAGTTAGATCATGACAAAAATATTTGGGGACAACTCATCTCTTCTCTCCAGCACTCAGTAAATCTGCTCAGAAGATGCAGAAATAAAGGCATAGCAAATAAACAAAATGCACAGTAATCTCACCACTAGATGACACTCTTGTTCCATGCTATGTGAACTCTTAAATTTCTAGATTACCAACACCAGCAGCACCAAAAACCTGAATGCATGGCTCAGGTTAATGAAATAATCTTGCTATGAAGAAAGAAAAGAGGAAAGTACACATAATAAAACTGGATGCCACCTTGACTAGGAGGGGTAGATTTGCACAAGGAACCTTTATAGTGGAAGGTGATTTTTTTTTTGAGATTGCTTCATTCACATGGAACGCCTACTTAGCAATGCACTGATTATGCTGTCAGCTGACCATGAAAAGTCTTAAAAATGGCAGTTTCCTGGAGAACAGCGAGGTGGCAGCACCGCTAAAGGTGAGCATGTTGAGAAGCCTTGGCTCCATTATATATAAAAAAGTGCACTTATTTACATAGGGTGCACTTAATTGCACACAATGAATGAATAACGAAATATTTCAATGACAACTGAGCAACTTGAGCCCAGAGCTTTCCCAACTTTTCATGTTGGTGGCACACTTTTTAGACATGCATCGTTTTGTGACACAGTAATTCAGTTTTACTAGCAAACCAGAGGCTAAACGAACCCCTTTCCAGCCCCGGGAGAAGCGTGAGGCGCATTCACACGATACACCTACAGACTGCAGCAGACACACTAATATGTCATGACACACAGTTTGGAAAGCTTTGTTTTAGCCCAATATTTTTATGTTACATTCGTATTAAGACACCCATTCTTCACCATAGTGCCATTACTTGCAATGAGGCTGCGCTAGAGTAAATAGATCTAAGGAGGTTGTGACCTCAATGCTGCTGTTTCATTGTTGAGATGGCGTCCCCAAGAGTTGAACTTAAATGTTAAGATAGAAAGGTACATGTGAAAGACTTTTATGTCTCTCTACCTGAAAATCTAAATCATTTTTTTAATACTTTGGTGAACTTAATGCTTCTCCCTTAACACTCATCCATGCAGGAAAAACTGAGCATGTTATTAACCACTTGTAGAATGACTGAAGGGAAATTAAATAAGTCTAGTTGTGCTGGTCATAGGGACTATGGTGTCACTTCTGTCATTATGATAGGTTGAGCTCAAGCCCATGAATCAAGTTTATGACTATCTGATTTCTTAATTGATAATGCTTGCTTCAGTTGACAGAACTTTCCCTGCTTAACACTGCAACTAAATACTTAATGCTTTTGGGTAATCATTGGGATTAATGAATATGGTCAAGTATAACCACAAAAGAAAATATTTTACTCCTCTGTTAATTTTCCTTGCTATCCCATTGAAAATGCATTCATGCTGCAACAATGATTTTTGTATTTATTGATGTTAAAGAATAGGAAGACAGGGTGAGACCTGCCAATCAATCTGGGTTATACTCCAATAATTCTCAGATATTGCCCATCATCTGTGGAAGGTCTTGGGGAACCGCTGTAACCCTGTACCCACGTACCTGAGATTAGGCACCACTGAACATAATAGTGGATCAGATCTGAGTTGATATGTATAGGGCAGAACTCATATAATGCCCTATCACAACCCAACAGTATCGTATTGTGGGTTGCCTGCGCCCGAAGCAAGTGCTGCACCCCGCACCAGTGGACTGGGTAGCTGGGGTGGAGGCATGTGCCTGAGGGGTGCATGTGGAGCCCACAAGGCACATGGCTGCTGGTGCCGGCACTGCTGCTGCTGGTGGCCACATACCCTCTTGACTTCATGGCTCCAGCGCTTCCCAGCTCAGCCAGCCAAGGGGCAGGGCATGCGGGCATCCCTTTGCCAGCCACAAGGAGAAGGAGGTGCGACCCAAGCTTCTAAAGCCCAGCCCAGGCCCAGTTTGCCTCCCCATGGCTCTAGAAAGGGGCAGAAGCTCAGCCACACAAGGGAGCCTCTGAGAATTTTGTGCCCATGGTCACCACCCCTCTGCCCCCCTCAACACTACACTACGCCACTGCAACTCAGGCTTCAAGAACAAGGTCTATGTGATGTTTATTTCAGTTCTGCAGTTTTGCTAAAGCTTCACATATCCAAAAAGCAAATTCATTTCTGTTTGTTATTTTGTTTTGCCCTTCATTCCACCTCACTCCAGGCACAGCTGCAATATGCACTCCTAAAGTTGTAGTGAATGGGTAAAATAGCACTTCTCCCAGCAGGGTTCTATACATCCTCATCCTATTATCCATTTCTGATTTCAGCCGCATCCATAATAAAGCGATCTTCATTCAGTGTAAATACAGTTTCATTCTAGTCTAACAAGCCTCGCCAATCTTTCCCCCACCTCCTTCCTTTCCCCCCCTTTCATTCTAAGTCACTCACCCTGATACCAGGGAAATTCACCTCTCACAGTGATAACACTTCTGCTACTCAGTCAACTGCAGCAAGGACTCAAAATGCGTCTTCTGTAGCATACCACATTGATTTGCAAAAGCGAGAATAAATCAAAGCAGTGGAGAGATGCCACATTGAGCTAGAAGCAAAAACATTACATCTTGTTGCAGGAGGCTGCCCTAAGTATAGGTTGTGGGGAATGAGAGCACGGTACTTCAGACACTATGCTTGTTGCTTCCTATATAGGCTCCATTAAAAGAACCACTCTGGATCTGTCGGAAATTACCGCTTCTTTCTTCAACAGAGTAGCAGCTGATCCTTGTTTCCGCACAGCACTCCTCTTCACAAAAGCTTGATGTTTCTTTCTCTATGAAATTTATATTTTTAATGTGTCAAGTTTCTCTGAGGTTCAGTACAACACTGAGGCGAAGGGAAGCCTCCGGGCAAACCACCACGGAGATTCATTCATCACTTACTCTGTGGCTCCTGCCAATGCCCCACATTAATCATTTCATACAGAGGGGAAAGAAGAAGAAAAACCACATCTTTTAAAACTATTTGGAAATAAAGATATACAGCCTTAAACTCAATCATAGTACAACTGCGCCTTTTATAGCAAGCTTTCCATACAAATTTGGTCCCCAAACAGAAGATTATAAACTATAACTGTAGCGTTCAGTAATATGCAGGTTTTCTTGCTCTGTATACTCTCACTGGGTTTTTGTGTTTTTTTAGTGTTTTACCACTGCCTTGTACGTGCATGTATGTATAATGTTGTCATTTGTCTTGTTCATCTGGTGACACACATGGGATGTTTTGCACTTCAGGTTTTATTGCGTGGATCAGTAAACGCATTATCTGATCCCCTTGATCCGTATTTTACACCTCAGTACAACCGCAATGCCTTTCTTTTGTTTACTGTCGAACAAATCTACTGCTATTTATGTGCTAATTCTTTGGAGTTTGTATGGATGCTCCCCTCCCCCACACTTTTTGGAAACTTCACCATTAGGTATATAAGTGTCAGGTTTCAAATACATATTCTTAATGGTTTATCAATGACCAGAGTAAAGAAAAGCAGCACTTACAGGGAGAGGAGGGAAGTAGCAAAGCACCTGAGTAGGAAAAGTGTTATGATCTCAGCTGGAATCTAAAAACAGATGGGAGTTGAATCAGGTAGAAAGAAAAAGGGGGAGCAGAACAGTCTGAAAGCATAGAAGGTAACTAAGTTGGAATTTTCAAGTGGTATTCAATCACATACCAGGCGCATTCAGGTTGTGTAATTAAAGTAGATCCGGAGCTCTTGTGTAGGGTTACCATACATCTGGGGAAACCCGGACGTGTCCTCTTTTTGAGTGCCAACATACCCATCTGGGCAGATTTTTACAGTTTAAAGGAAATGTCTGGTTTGGGGGCGTGTTTGGGGCTCAGGCATTTCAGGTGCCCACACACCTCTTTCCCCAGCTCAGGCTTGCACTGGCTTGGGCTGTCCTCTTTTTTGCTCTTCAAGATATGGCAACCCTATCTTGTGTGACAAGCTTGCTCCCCTCCTCATGTGTTATGTCTTTGTAGATGCGCCTGAGGGGAAGGACCTGAAACTGATTTCTGTAAGCAGTGCTGAGAGCCTTTTTGGCTAAAGGGCAAGATATAAATGCTGTAAAGAAGAAATACATAACAAAGAGTGGTGATGCAGGGAAGCCTTGAACAATACATTTTCATTGTTAAAGACCAGACAAGGTTCAGACAAACTTAGACCCAGTACTCCTTAATAATTCTGAGCTTGCAAGCTTCGTCTTCCAGGTAATAAAAATTTGTAACTGATTCAGTTTCATGAGATTGTGTATCTATGACCAAGAAGGCTATATCACTCTACAGAAGACCTTACAGGTATAGATAGGTCTGGTTCTTTTGTTCCTATAAAAACTGCACAATAGTTACACATGTTGTATCTTCACTACCACACAAACCAGATTCTCATTTGGACCACCAAATGGAGTACAATTGTTGCTGTTGTTATTATTAATGTGCTGTGACTGGATGGTGGGCCTGGAGAAATGAGGTTCTGCCCATCACTTTTTTATTCTAAGCATGATCTAAATGTATTAGCATTTATATGTAGTATTATTATTGTTGCTGTTGTTTATTGATTTATATAATGCTTATATGCAAAAATGGCTTCTAAGTGGTTTACAGCTATAAAATCAGTTATAAAATTTAAACATAATTAAAATACACAATGACAATTCCACCAGAGCATTTAAACATCCCTAATGAAAATATACAATAAAACAAGCCAGTTAAAAAGCACAACAGCTGAAGCAGTTAAAAAAATCAAGTTCAGAGGAACACTTGCCTAAACAGGTACTTCTGGGACCTTTCATATTTCAGCAGGGAGGGCATTTTACAACACTCGTGCTGCCATTGAAATACCCCACCTCCAGGTTACCATAAGCTGATAGAAAAACAGCCAAGTCCCATTTGCTAATCCTAATGCTCATAGAGGAAAGGGGAAGATTGTTTTTCAGGTGACCTGTTTGCTTAGCACTTGTCTAACTCAGAATACGTGGGACTACTGAGCTGGTGAGAACTTCTCTCCACTACTGTGCTGTTGTTTTTAAAGCAGCAAACTCACTCTAAGCAATCTCGGGTTGCAATTTAAGGACAAAGTAAATTCCTCTACTAAACACAGAATGCCAAATGCTCTGTTTCAAAAGGTCTAGAAACTTTCTTTGTTGTAGTAAAACTGAACACCTCTTGGATCAGCGGATGAATACCAGCTGCACTTCTTTCGAAGGGTTTGAGACAGAGATTTAGGTCCGCAGAAGAAAACACCAATGTTATTGCTGCCAAGAAAAGCAAGATACCCAGATTAATTTCAGAAGGAAAGAAAGGCGGGGGGGATAATAATATGTAATGCCAACTTTATTACAGAGCATGGGAAATATGTTTCCAGCTTCATGACCATTATTTGGGGGATGCTGTCAGAACACTGAATGGCAAGATGAAGTTTGCACTGCCCTGGAGCTTTTTTTGTCTGTTTCTGAAAGTCACCCTTTGAAAAGGGTCATAGGGCTAAACATGCATCAAACATTTTATAGGGAAAAAATCCTTTAAAGCATGAACTATATGGACTTGAAAGCAAAGACTTTATATTCTGTCATGTTTGTGTATCACAGCTGATTTCACGTGGCCTCCCAAGTCAATGGTTAGGCATCTCTGGATTAGGTAGTCCACTGGATAGATTCCATTTGAATTCTTACTAGAAAGTAAGCTTCACTTGTCTCAGGAGTGCTTATAGCTGAGTAATCATATATAGGATTGCCAGGCAGGTTTTTCTTATTTAAAAAGACATTCTTATTGGTCAACTGGCAGGTAAATAGTGGGCACTGCTAAACAGGGACTGATGGGTCTGTCAATTTCAATTTCTAGTTCTTCCAGTCTTACATTCACTTCTCCACATTTCCACAACAGCTTGTAATTAAAGAAAACATTTTCATGAAAATTCACCAGCATTTTAGTGTGAATTTCTCCTAATACTGTATTGCTTGTATATATACACATGTTTGTATATAATTCTGCCTAATATACACATTTTTGCAAAGCAATCTGCCCTAAGATAATGCACTTTTCACATGTTACTTTCATTAGTATACACATATTCATGCACACTATATAAATTACTTGGAGAACTAGATTGCAAATTTCAAATGATGGCTGCATTTTGGTATACACACCATTTCAGATTACATAGATTCACCTTTAAATGCAAACTGAATCAAATTTCTCCAACACCCCTACTGCTGTTAAGAAACTACAAAATATTTTTGTTTATGTCCTTTTTCTGGGTGATGAAGACAAAATAAGCTGCAGTGACTGCTTCAGAGGCTACTGGGAACAAATAAGCCTTTTCTAAGCTTTTCTTAGCAAAACTCTGGAATTCAACTTAGACCTTTCAAGCTGAGATGAACTAATAACATAAGAGCATTGTCTTTACATCCACAGCCAATTATGTTGGGGAACAAACACATCCTTGACATCGTAAGAAAAAGGCCTCACTGTTTATCTCTTTAATAACCATTTTCAAGGGAAATTAGTGTTACTTTGTCCTTTGTGCTGAACAATAATTGGATTGTGTCTTTCAATTATAGCTGGACAAATGCCAAGATATTTTAATACTTCAAATATTAGATTCTCCTGTCCAAAAATTAGATTTTATTGGCATTGTCTATCCAAGATTTCTTCATCTAAAGTTTTATTACACATAAAGATGCTTTCAGCATAAGAACTCAGCTCAAATTATTATTGAAAGTGTTATTGATAAAGTGGTACAATTTTTCTTCCCTACCTAGCTCACTGGGGAAAATGCAGTATAATGACATTACTTGCTAATTTGCCTTACCTAGGATGATTTTCTGCTATATGTTTGAATTCTGTGTCCCAGTTTGGTCGTCCATAGAAGGTCTTTTGTTTCAAACCAGTAATTACATCCAACTTTTCATCATAATGTAAGGCAATATGAGTAGCCTGTATTGTTGAGAACCAAAAGGTAATTATTTGAGAACCAGCAAGTTTAACATCACCTTCAAGTAAAAAAAGGAAAGGCTATAATCCTAAAATATAGAGGAACAGACTAAAAGAGGCACTCCAAAGTCTAGATCAGGGATGCCCTCCAAATGACCACTGACCATGTTGGCTGGGCTGATGGGATTTATATTCCAAGTTCATATTCTCCTGGGATAGCTCAGTCAGTAGAGCATGATACTCTTAATCTCAGGGTCATGGGTCATGGGTTCGATCCCCGCATTGGACAAAAGATTCCTGCATTGCAGGGAGTTGGACTATACATGACCCTTGTGGTCCCAACTCTACAATTCATAAGACATCTTCATTAGTTATGACCATGGTATTGTTGCTCTAAATGTTAACATTCTGTGGATGTTTCTGAAATCGGCATCCATAGTGGACCTGCCCAATCTCATGAGTGGCACGTGGTGCTGGCATGCAGACTTCCCACATTAGCCAGCAGATTCACATGGGTAGCTAAGCTACATACATCATGCAGCATCTACTCAAGGTCAGCAAGAGATAATGGATTTCTGTAGCTATGCCTCCCTTCCCTCTTCTCTTTCCCCATCTCCCATACCCCTTAACCCTTGATTCCAACCTTGCATTCCTTTCTTTATTATCACAGTGGCATCAATTTGTGTAGCAAACTGCACAGTAGGCAGGAATACTTGCCCTGGTCATCAAACTCCTGAAAGATAACCCCAAATTATGTATAGGTAGAAGATAACCCCAAATCTGTCCCCAGTGCCTTCCTGTTTCTCCATCAGTTAACCAAAATAGTTAGTAGAGATGAATGTACAAGTTGTGGGAGAAATTGTGAAGTGCCATAAAGAGAAATTTAGTGGACAGGGTGGCACTGCCATAAGGGGTTGGGAGCAGGCAGAGTCACGGGGGGAAGGAAAGCTGGAAGGAGGGAAAGGAAAGTGTAAGAGAAGAACTAAAGAGAAGAGGGCTTGGGGAGCAGTTGCAGATCTGGCTGCCAATCTGCCAGGGCTTGGGTGCTCCTGCATCTGCAGAGAACCTGGCATCAAGGGGACTACCATGGTAAATATAGTTGGAATGAATACTTTCAAAAGACAAATGTTACAACTATTCACTCTAAGGAAGCTACGCTTTATGTGATTAGGCATTCATTTGATTACTGTTCCTTAGGCTGCAGTCCTGGAAAAGTAAGATTCAGTAACTCAGTCCCATAAGATTTCATTTATACCTGACTTTCATCCCAGCCAGTAAGAAATATGTGATAGCTTAGAAAATGGGCTTTCCCTTTCTCAGCCATTTGTGCTTCCAGCAAGCACAGGAGATCAGCAAACCACTCAAAGGCAGATGGATCTCGGCAAATCCAATAGAAATAAACCTGTCAAGGGAAAGTAAAACAATTCAACAAAGTGCAAGCTTTCATCGGGCGTCCTATATGGCTCTTAAATTATTTATTTGGAGATAAGTAGCTAATCTTATAGCTGGCTACTGTGCTCAGGTGTAAATTTATACTTGATTTTCTATCCAGCATTGACGATGTAGAGTTTTTAAACATACTCCAGCAGTCATTCATATACAGTTTAAACGGATTTTTGAAAATCACAGCCACTGCCTCTAAGGCACTGAAATGTAGACATTCTTAATGCTCCATCTAAACTGCTTCCAGTAATATGACAGCACAAGGGACTTGGACCTGGGAGATTTGGTTCAAATATCTGACAAGTCAGGATGCTCTGGCAACTAATATAAGAATTTGGCAAGTTTTGGCAATCAGTATAAGAATAGTAACCAACATTTCTATAGCACTTCTTAAGTGTTCAAAGCACTTCACATCCTTTACCTCAGTAATTCTTACAACAACCCACTGAGGTAGATCTTTATTTTTATCCATACTGCAGATGGCTGAGAAGAGTGGCTTAACTAAGTCCACCTAATGAGTCACATCTGAAGTAACATTTAAACTAGGAGCTTCCTGGACTACATCTCACACACTTAGCCGCTACACTGCACCTCTTTTTAGACTTAATTTTCATAATGAGTTCGTGTACAATTACTATCAGTTTTCTCTCGGTAAAATGGGAGTTTCAGTGACACACCTTACAGCATTTTTACAAGGGCCAGACACCTCCCCTCAACGCATTACCTTGTTTGTGGAATACATGCAGAACTGGAAAAAAGTGGGGAGGAATGGAAATGAATTAATAATTCACCTCAACCCCTATCACTAGCAGGGCACCAGCACTTTGGCATCATGAATGCCAACTGACACAGCTAAACAACAACAATCCAGCCACTAGATATCACTAAATGCAAGGCCATACAACCATATTTCAGGAATCAAATAAAGCTAATTCCCACCCCAGTGGGGGAATGATTAACATGAAAATAGGATATGGGTTATATCACCAAACTGACCAATATAGTGTACATCAGAGAAGGAAGATAATGCAACAGGGTCAGCACAAAATGAAGTCTGTTTACTAGGCTATGAAGTTCAAGTCATAATCAATACATATGTTCTATTGGGTGAAATATAGTCCAGACTTCTAGAATATCTAGAATCATATTAACGTATTTATGCAGAGTTCAAGGCCCCATCTGCGCTATACGTTTAAAGCAGCATCACACCACAGTCATGGCTTCTCCCAAAGAATCTTAATACTGTGGGCCATTTAGCTAAGTGTTGAACAAAGGTAAGAATAAGCAGCTACAGATAGGATTTGCCTAGGAAAAAGCCAGGCAGCTTTGCCTCCCTTACACAGAATGCCACAAGTTAATAGAATTGGGACATTAGCTGGAAGGCAAGTGGCTAGTACAACGATGATGGTTATTTACTGAAATGATCCCCCAAATGAGCAAGTGATGCAAAGCATATTTGCAAATGAAATATCTAACCACAATACTGATTACCTTTTCCAGTCTCAGTCCCGTGCTTAGATTACAGCACTTATACCAAATCGATTTCAGAATGGAAGCAAAAGGAGTGACTCCTATTCCTGCTGCAATGCAGACACTAATTTGATACTGAAACGCATCTGTTGCTGCTGCTCCAAAGGGCCCATCCACAGCTAGTCTGTAACAAGAAACACTCAGCTAAAATTAGAAGTCTGCCACTGTTCAGAGTTTTCTTTTTGTTGATTTAAGTTTATGTGGATTTTATTTTTCTAATACAGTGGTTCTCAAACGCCTTGGTACTCAAAAGTCTTGGTTCTCAAATGCCGAAAAACCGGAAGTAAGTGTTCCAGTTTCCGAACATTTTTCGGAAGCTGAATATCCGATGCGACTGTCGGCTATTGTTTCCTGGTCACCTGCACCAATCAGAAGCTGCGCCTTGGTTTTTTAATATTTCGGAAGTCTATTTCGGACTTCTGGAACGGATTAAGTTGGGCGCTTTTGTTTTTGCTATTTATTTTGAGGTTTTGTTTTTGAGGCTTTTTTGGTTAATTTGTTTTTGTGACTGTGTGGTACCCAGTTCAGCTACTGATTGATTGTGTGACTGTGGAAATGAATAATAATAAAAAAAACCCTATCTAAACAATGACTATCATCAGTGCAGGTAAGAAAAAAAAAGTTGATTTTAATTTTTATCATCTACAATACTGTCTTATTTATTTTATAGTACAGTACATTGATTATTGCTTTCATTTTGTGGATCAATGGTCTCGTTAGATAGCAAAATTCATGTTAAATTGCTGTTTTAGGGGTTGTTTTTAAAAGTCTGGAATGAATTAGTCCATTTTGCATTACTTTCTATGGGAAAACGTGCCTTGGTTTTGGAACACTTTGGTTTTGGAACAGACTTCTGGAATGGATTAAGTTTGAGAACCAAGGTCCACTGTACCTGTTATTTTAATATATGGATTACTAACTGTCATGGGTAAATGGAAGAACGGTGGGATATAATTTTTAATAAATACATAAATAAAATATGTTAAAGGACAAAACAGAATCGTTCCAAAATGATGACTTGGCTATATTTGTTACAAGAAGAAGGGCACAGTTTTCCATGAGTGCTGCTTTGCTATCAAAGAAATGATTTAGCAGAAGAGAGCAGGAGGGCTATGTGCATAAGGGCTCTGGCCATTTTATTTAAGCATGCAATTGCAATTTTAAGGATTCCGGCAATCTGATTAGTGACTTAATTGCATGGCCAAATTTAGTGAGAGCATTTGCATATTTAATTATGATTTAAGAAAAAAAAGCATCCTGCTTTAAAAGTCTTATTTTCCATAGTGTGCAAATCAAGGCACAGAGGAACTGATTTAATTTTGGAATGTTTTTAATCAGTTTGAAAACTTCTTGCTATGCGGTGAAGGAATGAAAAATGTGAGGGTGGGGATAGAATTAGTTATATTAGCGTGTAATTCATAAATATATGAAAATGTATTTGCATTAAAAGGAGCATTCAGAGCAAAACGAGCTTGCCACCAATTCAGGAAGGGAGATTCCTTCTTCTCTTACACTGCTTCTCAGTCCTCCTGGCTAGATAAGTTTTTCCTACGGAGCCTCTTGCTCTTGAATGCACATGACTGGTGCCCGACTGTCCATTGTTCTTTCTTAAATGCCATGCTTAAAATCATCTAACATCTTTTCTACTTTGAGGATATTTTGAAGACCTAATCCCTGATTCATTGGATAAAAAGTGGTTTGTTGACATAAACTCAGAAGACTTAAAATTCAGGATTTGGATTTAATATATAGGGTTTATATTTTAATCCTCTCTGGGGCAATCTGGTTAAAAAAAGAAGTTAAGGATAGTTAATCATACACAGGAAGCTGCTTTATACTATCTTAGACTGTTTGCTCAACTACCCCAGCATTGTTTAATCCAAGGCTGGAGAACAGCAGGCCTTGCCATTTTCCAGGCCCTCTTCCTAAACTTAACTCCTTCCCAATCCACACACACTCTAGTCCAGGCTTCCTCAACCTCGGCCCTCCAGATGTTTTTGGCCTACAACTCCCATGATCCCTAGCTAGCAGGACCAGTGGTCAGGGATGATGGGAATTGTAGTCTCAAAACATCTGGAGGGCCGAGGTTGAGGAAGCCAGCTCTAGTCTCAGGCTACAGCCCCAATGGCCCTGTTTTGTGCCCTCCTCAAGAGTTTTTTGCCTGGTTGAAATGCTTCCCTGAACTATAATTAGGCCTCTCGCTAGCCTGAAAGGATGACAGAGAGATTTGGGTGTGGGGAGGGGAATGCGACACTATGTCAAAAGCTCTGATGTTTACTGTACAAGGGTAAGAGTCATGCCTGTTGCTCCACCTAAATTTGCTCTGACCCCACCCACTACACGCATGTGGCCCCTAGGAACAGGGATGGTGGGGGAATTTGATTCATTATGCGTTTAATGCCAAATCTATCAGCCTCACACTTTCCGAAACAAAATGCAAACAGCCAGCTGGCCTTTGGAATTCTCACTTATCCAAATTTTGCAGATCTCCAACCCATCAATGCATGTATTAGGGAAAAGTCTGCATAAAAATGAAGATATCTATGAAAATAACATACAAAAACACATTATATTAGGTGGGGATTGTTTGCAAGAATGGGTCCATTAGTCAAAACTGCATGGAAAAATGTGTTCATTATGAGATATTCATGCTAAAATGCTAAGGGATTTTCTTCAGGTTGCTGCAGAAATGCAGAGAGCTGAATTTAAGATTGGAACATGGAGAAATACATAATTATATGTCCACTAAACAGGGTGAGACATAAATAAAAGAAAGAAAACAAAAAAGAGAAACCATTTCTAACTTTCAATAAAGAAGTCTGTGGTTTTTTATTTTTTGTTTTTTTAAAAAAATATGGAAAAACGAGAAACCGAGAGAACCAAAATTGGCTGATCCTTCCACCCTACACAGGAGGCTTTCCATGAGGGAAGGAGGCCTGAAGAAGGATCCCCACCCCAATCCAATCTGACTGGCAGAAGCTCTTTAGGGTCTCAGGAGGAGGTAATCTTTGCCTCCACCTTTTACCTGATACCTTTAACAAGAGATGTCCAAGGCCTCCTTGCAAAGCTTGTTCTCTGAGCTCCAGTCCCTTTTCTACACTGGAACCTGGTCATTTCCTATCAGGGGTCCTTAGGCACCTTTAACTTTCTCTAGACTGCACCTCAATTCAGAAGGTATCCCTGACTGGTAGGGGTTTTATGAATCGTGATATCGCGTCAGGTCGCATGACATGTGCCAACTTTTAGGAAGCTGCAAGCAGACGGGAAGAAGATAGATTTGTGAACAACTTCCTGTGAACAAAATGCCAGCATCCAGCACACGCTGCAAAGATTGCCTTGTCCCAGATACCCTGTTAAGTTGCTGGTACTATTTTATAATGATTAGGAAGGATGAAGAAAGTTTATGGCAAAGCTGGGGGGGGGGGGGGAATAGCAAGTATGCTAACAAGCAAATAAGAACTGGCTATAGAGCCAGAGTAGATTCAAAAAGTTTTACTTCCAATCTGGGGGTAATTTATTTTTATCTCTTTTATCCTTTGGTTATTTATAGGCATTGCAGCAAAAACAAACATTTCTGATTTTTAGTTAAAACATCTATCCTCTCCCTTCCCATGTAGCATAGTGGTAAGCATACATAGTTACTCAGAAGTAAATGCTATGGAGTTCAATGGACTTACTCCCAGTATTTGAATTACAGGGGAAGGAGGCATTGTCTTTGTGTTACTGTTTTTAGAAAACTATGGAGGGACATGATTTTGCTAAAATTGGGAGGTAGGATCTGTGGATTTCATTAAGCCCCCTGCTCCCCCCCCCAAACCTGTCCCTTCCCTTATAATTGAAACACTTTATGAACCTTACAGTTGCAGAGTTAAACAGCTGCTTAGCTTTCCTACTGAAAACCATGGAATGTCAAAGTGCTTACTTTTGGCTGGATCATGGGCATATCAAATAATATTCAATATCTTTTCCAAGTAGCATGATTTAAGCAGTCCTCCTGAAGGAAAACATTAATATATGGGGTTTTTTTCCCTCCTGCCAGTGAGACTTCGAGAATGCTGTGTTTTACTACATCTATAATTATAATTTATACTCTGTTTCTATATGGGGGGGGGGGGGGAAACCCTTCACAAATTGTTAGTTAATCAAAACAAAATGACAAGTATGCAACACTGCAGTTAGTTATCAAACCTTGGCAGCTTCCAGGGCTCCTGAAAGGTTTTCTCCTCTGCTCCAAAGGCGCTGAAAAGGGCTTCTGTCCAATCCCCGACTGACCGTATGTGTACACTGAAAAAGTCGTCTTCTGGGGCTGAAGTGAGAGTGAATGGGTGCCATTCCATCTGTGAGATAGCGGGGCACTGGAGAAAGATATACTGACCAGCCTCCATCTTAAAGCCACGTTTTTTCATATGAAGCTCCAGAACTCCAGAGGAATGAGACACCACCTAAGCCACAGTCAAATGACAATCAGCACGCAATATATCTAGGAACCCAAGGAGCTTCCTTCTACCAAGTCCATTGGTCCATCTAGTTCAGTATTGTGTACACTGACCAGGAGTGGCTCTTTCCAGAGTTTCAGGCAAGGAACTCATGGAACTCACACAGCCCAACCTAGAGATGCTGGGGATTGAACCTGCATGCAAAGCAGAGGCTCTACCACTGAATGGCAACCCCAAAATAGTCCTGTGCATCAACAAGGGATGTAATAATAGAAGTGACTAAGCTGATTTTAAATGGGCAAATATTAGCTACCATTTGCACCTGGTTGCATGACTTTTTGCTGGCCACAGCGCCTCCATATTTTTCACGTGGTGATGCTGTTGCATACCTTGCAGTTCAATTTCAGACTTGCCGTTGCAGGAAAACTTTTTTCTTAACAGTATTATGAAAGTAAGGCAATATTGAAATGCTCATGTATATGGTAATGAAAATGAACCTGCGAACAGAATGTGCAATACACCAACAAAATATTGAATACAGAACTTTCTACTGATGAAGCAATATAACCATACATTTTTATTTTAATACAGATAATAAAGCTGATACGACATACACACCTTTGTAACGACAACCTCTTGCTGAAACCTCCAGAGCCTAATAATTCTTTCACAGATGTACAATATCACAGGGCATAAGACCCACTTCCAAGCCTGTTGGGGATCATATAAAGAGAAGTTTTAATGCATATATAAGCTTTAAATTTCTGATGGAAACCACTGCAGGCACTATGTTATTTCAGTCCATCTCCACCTTGCCTTCAAAGAGGATGGTAAGGCGGGCAATATACCCAAAATTCGTAGCAAAGAGGAGGAGTGCTTGCCAAACACTCCACCACCCCACTGACGGAGAAGAGATGGCAGGTTTCCATCTTTTCCACAGGGATTGGAAACTTATGGCCCATGGAGCTGTCAAGGGCTTTAAATACTAATAGTAGCTCCTTGAATTTAACCCACTAATGAAACGGAAGCCAGTGCAGCTCTCTGAGCAGGGTGTGTAATATGCTGACAGGGTGTCACTCCTGTCAGTAATTGTGCTGCATCTTCCTGACCTAACCAAGGAAAGTGCAAAGAAAGCCCTACTTAGAATGTGTTACAAGAATGCAATAAGACCGTGGGTGGAGCTATGGTCTAAACCACTGAGCCTCTTGGGCTTGCCAACCAGAAGGTCAACAGTTCGAATCCCCACGATGGAGTGAGCTCCCATTACTCTGTCCCAGCTCCTGCCAACCTAGCAGTTCGAAAGCACGCCAGTGCAAGTAGATAAATAGGTATTGCTGTGGCTGGAAGGTAAATGGTGTTTCCGTGCGCTCTGGTTTTCGTCGCGGTGTTCCGTTACGCCAGAAATGGTTTAGTCCTGCTGGCCACATGAGCCAGAAAGCTGTCTGTGGACAAACACCAGCACCCTCGGCCTAAAAGCAAGATGAGCACCACAACCCCATAGTTGCCTTTGACTGAACTTAACCATCCAGGGGTCCTTTACCTTTACCTTTATCTTACAATAATTCAATATTAAAGTAAGTAATGCCTGGACTACAGTAGGGAAACTGCGAGAAATGGAATTCCCTACCTGTTCATTGTTCAGAGTCCTGAACTAGAAAAAACAATGGGAGGCCTTTCCAAGCTTTTGGAAATCAAGGAGGGGGTGGGCTGTAGAGGGTCCATGGTGTCAGTGGTGGGCTCTGCCAGGGCATAGGGCTTCTTGCACCTGCCTAAGCATGATGGTTGCTGATGCAAGCCACCCTCAGCTATTCAGGACATGGTTCCTGTTTAGCTCAGAGTGCATAAATGCATGCTCCGTGAAACTGTTGCTTCTCTTTTTCTGACACAGGCTCTCTAGATTGGATTCTTGAACCTTTAAGAAAAGAGAACCAATTTCCACTCCCTGATTTTGCTGTACAATTAGCAAAGTTTTCTAGTATGATGCATTGGCCAGAAATTGACCCAAAAAGTTCAGTTATGCTGAAATGACCTATTTTTATTAAATTGATTGGGCTGTTTTATTGTCAATAATTACACTTAGCAGATCTATGACATCAAGTTGCTTAGACCTCAAGATATTATAGCTGATAATTGCACTTCATGGTCATATATACTGATCATCCTATTGATCAAATGTACTTAGCTGACCATATATATTAACTGGTCATTCTGTTCAGCTTGAGCTACAACAGCTTTAGATAATTAGATATAATGGAAGATGCAGGATTTTTTTAGACATGCAAGCATTCATTCTCCCGTTTTAGTTTTAGTATCGGAAAAACAGCTTACAATGGCTTATTTTAGTCAGCAGAGGATATGCAAAATGGATGTGCTTTCATTTATTGACTTTGCAACTCAATTATACCAAAGTACTTAGATTTAAGTTTCTCTTTAATTAATACTTTATATATTAATAAAACCAAGAATAACAGTATGCAATAGGGAGAAAGACGGGGCAGTTGCCCTAGTCTGTATCCAATGCTGAACAAAACTAGATCATGTAGCTGTTTGCAAATACTATTGTTTAATCTTTGTTCTTTTAATTCTGCAAATTCACACATTACCATCACATTTCAGCTTTCCTTAAAACTCTCATTATTAAAGGAGCTGATTTATATTCCCACATCATCAATGCACTGGGTGCAAATGAATGGAAAGATGCTAGTTCCAATTCATAATAATTAAAATAATCATTATAAAGCCCACAATTGGGCAATACGTATTGTTATCAGAACCAGCCAAAGTGATGCAGAATAGTTGTCTATAAAATTCTTGAACCCTTTGACACTGCAGGTTTTCCACATTTTTCATTACCCTCCTCCCCAGTTTTCCAGAGTATGGTACCATCACTGAACTGGTTGTAATGATTTCTGTTGAAATTTAACACTGATGACATTGTGGCAAAAAAATACACTTGTTTGTATCCACAGGGGATGTTTTCACTAGCAGAAAGAGGCACCTGATTTTCAATCATTTCCCCCTGACCTACTCAAGCCTCATTTGCCTTATTCTACCCCATTCCAGAGGGTCCCTCAAACATCAAGGGCCATGGTTTGGGGCTGGGGGTCACTTACAAATCGATAGCAGAACCTGCAAAAACAAGTGTCCCAGTTTATGGAATGATACGCTTTTTTCAACCAGCACAAAGCCATCTGAAGTGACTTGACTTGGGGAAGAACTGTGTGGTGGGAGCTGCCCTGTCCTCCTGGCCTGGACATTTTTATCAGCTGTGCTCCTAAATCTGATCTGGGGTATTGGATGTTCCCAGGGAGGAGCCAGAACTGCTACTGACTTTGCAACTTAGCAGTCATACTTGAGGACAGGAAGTTAAAGATGCAAAAAGGAGGTCATTTATGGCCCACAACTCTCTCTAGCCTCATTGCATGGTGATGCTTTCACTTAGGGGGTAATGTAAATGGCAACTATAGCCTTGCCCTCTTGTCTTGAATGAATTGTCTTTTTAGTTGCAGTCTTCGAGACTAACAAATTTATAATGGGTTAAGCTTAAAAGGACTCTAATCCATAACATTGGGCCATATGAAATTTGTGGGTCTTTAAGATGCCACAAGACTCTTCACTGATTTTCCTGTGGCAGCCTAACTCAGTTACCCTCTGGAACATTAGCTTTATTTTTATTTTATATAATGAAATTTATATACCACTTGATTGCAAATAGAACAGCTAGGTGGTTTAGAAACCCCCCCCCCAAATAATCACATTGTCAATAAAAGATAAAGTTAAAAAAGATAATGTATTTTAAATAAAAATACTATCTTTAAATAAAAGATAAAGTTAAAAAGATAAAGTATTTTAAGCAATCCAAAATATAATTAAAACCAACAGTTAAACTAAAAACAGATTAAAACACATGTCAACTTCTACATGTCTGGATAGGTTTGCCTAAAGTGTTTTTAGCAGGCATCAAAAAGTGTACAGCAAAGTTACCTGCTTGATATCAAGAGACAGGGAATTCCAAATTGTGGGTGAAGCCATACTAAATTATTGATTTCTTACAAGTGCAAAACAAATATTAAGTGATACCTGTAGGAGTGCCAGTTCTGCAGTTCAGAGTGGTCAAATGGGCATATACGAGGTAAGATTATCTGAGTACCACAAGCTTAATGCTTGCACCAGGGAGTCTAAGGTGGCACCACAAGATCAAAGTCACTCCATTGCATCAACATTCTTCACCATAATAGGGTTGCTGCTCAGGCTATAACTCATCTCAGCAGAAGGACTGGAGGTAAAATATTGCTCTGGCTTAAGAAACTGCAGTGGTGCAAGTCACCGATGAAAAGTAAATCATTGGCCTAATTACTAGCTACAGAAAAGCGAAAATCAACCGTCTTTCTTCTTTCTGTTTGTATTGCACAGACAGAAAAACCCTGCTGAGGAATTTTTAAACTATTTGATATCCTCCCTGAGAATTCAGCCAAGGCTTTCAAATATGCTCCTTTGATCCTTTCGCAAGCAGCTGTAGAAAGTGCTATCTTTAAAGTGTTCTTTTTGTTGGAAATGAATAGCCTTTGATGACTTGTTGAGTGACCAAAGCTTCTTTCCTTGTATTCAGGACACTTGCCTTGTGCCAAGGTGACAAATTCATTAGTCCTGACATTAAATGATATTGGACAGGCTGATGATGGAAGCTGAGGATACAGGCTTTAGTACTCTAAAGGTAGATCACCATCACTTGGAGGTGAACCTGGTCAAATCTATGAAGTGTGTTTCTTTTATATATGTTCTAAACAACTAATAACAGTTTAACTAACATTCTTTAAAGAGATGATTGACTTCATTCCTTGGCAAGCTTGCTGAATTCTCCATTTGTGACACTTTTGAGACCCACTTTAGACCTAATGTTGATGGCCTTTTTACTGTCCTGGAAACAGGCATTTCCATTTCAATACTACTGATTATTATTATTATTATTATTACTACTATTATTATTATTACTATTATTATTATTCCCTGCCCATCTGGCTGGATTTCCCCAGCCACTCTGGACGGCTTTAAGTGATACTGTTTAAGCGATACTGTTCATATAGGCTTTGATTTACACCTTTGTGTGATTTGATCAGTGTTGACCAGTTATTCTCATGTGCTCAGAGAGATTAATAAAGTTGAATCTCAAAGTCCTCCAGGAGATATTCTCCCAGTTTGCTTGTGGGTGGCTTAGTGGTGGCGTTGTAAATCAGAAGAGTTGGGTTTTGTTTTTTTAAAACAATGACCTGGTGACAGTCAACCAAACATCCTTACCCAGCGCTGTCATGGCACAGGCACAAGAAACAAATCTTGAAACTCCTTAAGGAGTAAGATAGATGGCTGTAACATTCATTGCTTATTTAACGCTCACAAAGACTTCTTTGTGAATGTCTACATTGGGAATGTGGTAAGGAAAGCTTCCTTCTTGGACATCCTAATATCTATTGAGTTCCACTCAGAGGAAATCTTCCAGGAAGCAGTGAATGATCTGTAAAACTAAGTGGTATGTGCCAACATTGTGTTTTCCCAACTTCAATGTGTTTGTCATCTGTTTCATAGACCAAATCATCTTAATCTGGTATGACTTTGAGATTCAAGATCCATCAGCATTCAAAACTATGCAACAGAGACTGGTCTTCCAGCCTCAGTCTGCCCTCAACCTTGCCTATCTTCTTACTTACTATCAGTCCAGAGCACTGGCTGTCAGCTTCCTCCTTCTTAGACTCAGTGTTGCACAACTCAGAGGAGGATGCTCACAAAAGTAGAATTAGTCGGCATTGCAAGTCATTTGCTCTGGCTCCACCTACCCTTGGTCACCTTGAGTTCCACCCTATTGGTCCCAATGGGCCTCAGCCACCACTGAAAGCACAATGAAGCATCAGCTATGAAACTAGGGAGATCTGTCGATCTATTAATCTATCTACAACACAGAAAGCTGCTTTATGCTGAGTCAGAGCATTGGTCCCTCTAGCCCAATACTGTCTACAATGACTAAGCAGCTCTCCAGAATTCCAAGCAGGGGTCTCTCCCAGTCATACCTGGAGATGCTGGAGGTTACCCCTGGGACTTTAACCATGTAGAGCAGGTGCCCTACCACTTTCACAGCGCTTCCCCAATCTTGAGTACATTCCTTTGGGTGTGCAGGGAAGGAGACGTGCCTCACTGATGTTATGCTCATTAGTTTCAGTGCACGGTATTGCAAGACAATGGCTGTCTTTATTCACAGTATTTATTTCTATGGAGACGCTAAGTTTTTTGAGATACATTAATATGCGTGCAGGGTAGTAGCAAATAATAGTTTTATGTGGGAACCAATCTAGGTCAGTCATTACAATCCTTCTAAGTTATTGATGTATTTTTCCCCCATTGTATTTTAACATAGTAATTTTATTCCTGCTTTCTTTCTGCCCAATCCTAATCTTTTGTGAATAGTAGCCTAAAAATATCTTAATAAATGTTAGATTTTTGTCACTCAAGAATGTGACAAGCATGCACATGATGGTTACTTAATTACCCCCTGTGGATTTGCAGTCTTTGGAGAGTTTGTTTTTGAAGAAGAATTCAAACTCTTAGACAGCTTACTTTTGTTTTCTCATTTTGTATTTTTTTAAAAATGTCTTGACATAAAATATTGTTCTTTGCACTGGGTGGTCAGACTGGCAACATTATTCTAATCAGAGAATTATAGGCACAATATGACACATAATGAAATCATCTAATAGCTTGGAAGGCATTATTGGCAAAGACGGTCAAGCAAATTAATTGGGATTTTTAAACAGGTGCCACTGCAATTCATTTTATACAGGAGGCACTCTTGTTTTTCTACAACCTTGTAAACAGAGCAACACTCTTGGGGCTCTTCCAGATGTGTTTTGTGTAGCCCTATAGCTGACTTATTCTGAAATACCTTAAATAGTTCCACAATATTTTCATTGTGTGTAAGGTGCTTTGTGCAGTTTCTCACTTTTATATGTGGCAAGGTGGTGGTAGTTTGAGCAATTTTTGTTTCATGGCATTTCCCCATTTTTTCTGACAGGAGGCCTGTCAATGCAGTCTCTAAAACAATGGACAGCTCAGACTGACTCAGTAAACCAAGTACAGTGGTACCTCGGGTTACAGACACTTCAGGTTACAGACGCTTCAGGTTACAGACTCCGCTAACCCAGAAATAGTACCTCAGGTTAAGAACTTTGCTTCAGGATGAGAACAGAAATCATGCTTCGGCGATGCGGCGGCAGCGAGAGGCCCCATCAGCTAAAGTGGTGCTTCAGGTTAAGAACAGTTTCAGGTTAAGAATGGACCTCCGGAACGAATTAAGTTCTTAACCCGAGGTACCACTGTAGTTCCTGCTGTCTATTCTCCTAATCTCCCACAGGGTCAGAATTATATCATATCACATGTTATATGCAAAACAACAACAACAACAAACACTGAAAGGGGTATCAATAATGTGGGCACATGCTCATAACTCCAACATTTATTGCTTGGTGGAATGAGGGCACAGAACATTTCTCAATCTGAACCAGATTTTCCCAAACTTAGATCTCCAGCTCCTTTTGGACTACAGTTCCCATCATCCCTGACAACTGGCCCTGCTAGCTAGGGATGATGGGAGTTGTAGTCCAAAAACAGCTAGAGACCCAAGTTTGGAAAACCCAGATTCTGAACAATTCCCTCCTTGGAGTGGATTGGAAGAAGTGCAATCACTCTCTAAGAAACAGCAAAGTAACAATAACACTTTTAAAAAAATCTGAACAGCAGCACATCTGAAAGGGCCTAGAATGAGGCAAGAAGCAAGAGTCATTCTTACCACAGGGTCATTGCCAGAGAACTGTGGCAAAGGACATTGACCTGATGTTTCCCACTCCAAATAATGATCTTTGCAGTAAGTGACATTGTGCAGCAACAAACTCTGAGGGGTCTGGCCACGGATGAGCTGACTAAACAGAAAAAGAAAAGCATTATAAAGCTAGAGCTGAATAAAAAATGGTCTTTGACATTCCCTTTTCACTTGCATTACCATCAAAAAGTCCCTCTGTGAATTAAAAATCTCGTGAGCCTTTCTTTCAGCACACATGGAATAACACAGTGGTGGTCAGCAGTGTCCATCACAATGGGGCAGTGCCAACAGAGGCATCTTTGCTGCTTATATGGGCAATGTGCCAGGGTAAAGCTGGGCAGCAATGAGGTCAGGGCTGTTCAGGCACGCTAGCGCAGCCAGTCCAGTGCTCCCCCCAGCGAACCAGGCAGCCTCAGCTTCACTCTTGCCCTGCCTCATTCTGGGATGGCAGTGTGGTACCACCCCACTGTATCAGCCATTCCTGGTGGCGGCAGGCTGGGGGAAATTGTGGGTAGGTTACAGCAGGAAGCAGGAGTGTTGGCCTCTTAGACTGTTTCTATGCTGCCCTCAAAGAAGTCCACTATCCCTCTTGCATAAATTTATAATATGGGTGATGTGACTTTGGGCACAATCTGGTAGGAAAGCAACACACAAATGATGACTTCTGATGATGATGACATTGAGTCATATTGAGGTATACTGATACTCACCCCATCCCATGGATAGCTAAACCAATGAAGAAAACAACAAACAGGTGATGAGTATACCAGAACACCTCATAGAAGGACCTTGTGATGATCTCTGTAGATGAAGTCATGATCAGAATTAATGACACAGTGATCAGGAGACCTGTCATTCCAGCAGTGGTTGTTAGTATTTCAGTTATTGTATTCTTTTTTTGGGGGGGAAGAAAAATAATAAAGTGGTTTTATAGGACAAATGAATAAATGTTGTAGCTTCAGCATAAAAATAAACACATGAAAGATTTGGGGGGTTTTAATCAGACATACTGGGTTGTTTCTAAGTATTACTCAGAGTAGACACACTGAAATTAATGGGCCTAAGTTAGTTATGTCTGTTATTTTTAATGGATAGAACTAGCATTGGATGCAACCTATTGGCACTGATTATTAAAACTTAGGTTTGTGCTGGAAAGTGGTATAAATAATATTAGCTGCAATTTGTTTGCTTCTGTGAAAGGATTACAGGAAATGATATGATCGAAGAGGTAGCTGTTTTGCTACACTGGAGTCCTTCTGAGGGAATGAAATAGAGCAAGATTCAATGAAACAGAAAGGTAAGAATGAAACCCATGCAGATTAATCTAGCTGTAACTTTCCAAAAGGCAGGTGTTAGGCAATAATGAGTTATACACATGGTGCCACATTCTTCTTTCAAAATAAAGTGTGCTTGTGCAGACATCTGAAGACACTAAACATTTGAAGACTTTTTGCTTCTATTGTTTCTGGTGTGTGTGAGAGAGAGAGAGCAAGAGAGAGAGAGCACGCATTTTCAAGACAGGGGAAACAGTCCAATGACAAACACCAGCCAATCCCCAAAATGCCAACTTACCATGTCATAGTTCCTGATTGGGTTCAAGTAGGATTCATTAGGGCTCTTGCCAATGTCTGACAGTTTACTGCTTAACTCTCCTGCTTGTTTTGACTGGCTAAGATGGTATCGCTCTATGTTGATCAAATGTGCAATGATGTGAATGGCTTTGAAAAGAAAGAGTTGTATAAAGTGAGGACCATAATATGAAATATTGGAAGCAAACAGATTCTTATTTCATGGATGAGTCATTGGGTAAACAATGGCTGGCTAAACATGTATTCCCAGAATAGAGCTGGGTAGCCTTGATGATGGTGATGACAAATATTTTTCCAACAATGGTCAGGTAATGAGTTATGTGCTTGAGAACATAGCTTGGTTTACCTTTTGCATTCAATTTCTCTCTCTCTCTCTCTCTCTCTCTCTCTCTCTCACGTGTGTGTGTGTGTGTGTGTGTGAGAGAGAGAGAGAGAGAGAGAGAGAGAGAGAATGTTACAATATAAACCATGAAAGGTTGATATTATCCCTGAATACATATTTATACTATAAATCAATATAATACTGTTTCAGTTCATATGTGATACATAACGTTCAAACATGGGGTGGTTCAGCCTCTCTCACCTTTATCTTTTATCAGGGCCTGCAAGACAGAGCTGTTCCGCCAAGCCTTTGGCCAGGGCACAGCCTGACTCCCTCCTTTGGCAATCTACCCAATGGTTGCCATCAATTTGATTTGAAGTAATTTTTTAATGAAATGATTTTAAAATGTTGTCTTATTTTATTGTTGTTAGCCGCCCTGAGCCCGGCTTCGGCTGGAGAGGGCGGGATATAAATAAAAAAATATTTTTATTTTTTTATGATGATGATGATGATCTTTCCACTTTTTCTACAGCTCTCCTTATCATTTAAAACCTGTGAATGCATGCAGGGGCCTGGTTTTATTCCCATAGGTTCAAAACACCAGAGTCGTTGCCCTATTCACTTCTGTGGGATTGCAGAGGAACAAGCACACAACATTGTCTTTCCCACTTCTGTGAATGAGGCTGCCCTTGTAGGCAACGTGCTGTTCAATTTACATTGAAGCCTTTTTGTGTGGAAGATGCATAGACCCCCACTTTTTTGCACTGTGGAGAAATGTGTGTGTTTGCCCATTGTAGTGTATAGAGCACCTCTTACATTCAAAACATGCCCATCACACGTCAGCAGCTATGGAAGAGCAGGCCATAAATGCAAGTCTATGATCATACATAAGTAGTTCATATGTGCTATTATTACTTTGTTGCACGCTAGTCTATAATTTTCCATCTATCTCATTGCTGGATTGTTTTATGGAGAGGGGGTTAGTAAATGAGCTGCAATTACAGGTCATTATCCATCAGTTCAGCATGTAGAAAAAGAGCCAAACAAGAGAGATGTCTTGATACATTTAGCTAATCTGTGTTTGTTCTCAGTGAAGCATATACAGCTCTTATTGAACTGGTGCACATACTTATTCAAGAGAGTAAAAGCCACTTCTCTGTCTTTCTGCATGCCTGTCTGGGATAATAGTTGCACTGAAGTTAGTCACCTTTTAATTAAGTACTTAAGCATACCCATTACAATCAGTTTCCTAACTTGTATTATATGGATTCTATTCTATTCATCAAAATGTTAAAATAGCACAATTTAAAATAAAACAAAAACATATTTTTAAACAGTTTAAAACTATCTAAAACATTTAGAAGCATCTCTTACACTCAGATTTATTAATTTCACAGTTACCGTGCTCAGAATTGAACAGCCATGTCTTAACCTGCATAGATTGCCAATGCCTCCCATTATTTACACATCTCCTATACCGTGATCGCCACCATCCTGTAAATTATTCCTAGTCCATTAATAGCTTTCATGTCTTATCATAAATGCATACATACAAACATAGTTAGATAAAATCCCTGTTCCATTCCTCCCAAGGCAGAGGCCCTGAGCAGTATCTGTGGACAAGAAAGTAAAAACTAGAGGGGAATCCCAACCTCTCAACAACAATGTTTCCCATGCATCACATAACCAGCTCTGTCTAAAGCAGTCTTTCTCAACCTGTGGGTCCTCAGATGTTGTTGAACTACAACTCCCATCACCCCTAGCTAGCAAGGCCAGAGCTCAGGGATGATGAGAGTTGTAGTCCAACAATATCTGGGGACCCACAGGTTGAGAACCGCTGGTCTAAAGGGAGCCCCATCTACATGTATAGGGTTTTCCTGCATAGGAATGAGAAACACGGCTGGGTAGTTTCCCCATCTTTGTAGAAGAAGCCCAAAAGTAGCACTTTTCAGACCCAGTTAATCATGTAGGAGCTGGGAGGAAAATCTCTCTCCTGAAGCTGCTATTTGTATTGGGAGGAAATCTCCCTTTGGTGGACTTTAAGTTAATGCACCTTTAGTTTGATACCTTGAGGAAACTAAAACAAGATCAATTAATACATTTCTATTCCTGGAATGACTTGTTAATTAAAAGGGGGAAATTGTGCTTTCTTCAGGAATCCATTCTTATGATGAAAGGAAAGTGGTATGTTGCTGGGCTGATAGAGAAATATAACTCCACGCAGCACTGCAATGTGTTCTGCATTCCATGCTCTTTTGAGGTTTTGAGCAGAACAAAAATTCAGCTGACTGATCCTGGTGGGAAGTGTGCCATCTTGGAGCCCTTCCACAGTCCTTCTTGAAGGCAAGGGAGTATCAACAGCTGTTGGGCAGAACTCTTGAGCCACTGATCCTATTATTTAGACTCATCCCTTTTGCACTGGATCTGCATTGTATGCAGAAGGAATGAATCTAAGTTGATGGTTGGGTACAGGCGACTTCACACTTACATGAGGGTTACAATCGCAGGTACCGCACATATATGTGAAATCATGTATAGTGGGGAACAGCATCTAAAAAGCTTGTAAACACCTTGCAAACCTCTGGAACCGCGTGAAAAATTCATTTAAAAAACCAGCAGCATTTCCTAGTCTTTCCCCCCACTCTTTTCACACCATTTTCACAGCTTTTGTGCTCTTTTGGGGCCATTTTTGCCCGTTTCACACCTTTTTTGCAGTTTAAATTGAATTATTTATTCATTTCCCAACACCACACACATACACGGTTGTATGCGAGTTGAACCTGTGTAAGGAGGGAGTTGCCTGTATAACAAAGAATGTAATATATGTCTTTTTAAAAATGGGGGGGTGTTTAGTGAATGTATGGGAGAATGTTTATTTATACAATGGCTGATGATAAAGAATGGATCTGAGTGCCGAATTGTTGGTGGGAACTATAGAGGGCATCTGGGAACATCTGCTGGAGGAAGGAAAGCCAAAAATACACACTACAAACAGCTAAAAGCAAGCGGTCTTTTGAAAATCTATGGCTATTTCCAATATGTGAGACCTAAGGTTAAAAGATCAGGAAGAAGGCCAAGACAGAAGGCTGTGTTCTGGTTGTCTTAGGACTCCTGAAAGTACAAAAGATCAGGGAGTGGGAACCTGTCTGAAAAACAGCATATGATGGAACAGCATATGAGGGTCTGGGAAACTACCCCGATGACCCCAGATCTATGCCCTCAAATGCTACTCACTCATAACTTTCGTCATGTTTGATGAAAACTGGAAAGTATAAAGCAAGGACTTGTGCACCTAGGATTTTGGAGATCAAGAAGACAAGTCCAGTGGTCAGAGTGCATCAGCCAAACTCTTCACCTCTTCACCAGCTCTGCTCAGATTGGCCATCAGAGGAGGTATGCTTGAGTAAGTATGAATGGATAGGGATAATGTTTAGACCATGGGTAGGCAAACTAAGGCCTGGGGCCGGATCCGGCCCAATCGCCTTCTAAATCCGGCCAGCCAATGGTCTGGGAATCAGCGTGTTTTTACATAAGTAGAATGTGTCCCTTTATTTAAAATGCATCTCTGGGTTATTTGTGGGGCATAGGAATTTGTTCATTTCCCCCCCCCCCTTCAAAATGTAGTCCAGGCCCCCACAAGGTCTGAGGGACAGTGGACTGGCCCCCTGCTGAAAAAGTTTGCTGAACCCTGTTTTAGACCTTGTTATTGACTAAATAAGGGACGCGGGTGGCGCTGTGGGTAAAAGCTCAGCGCCTAGGGCTTGCCGATCGCATGGTCGGCGGTTCGAATCCCCGCGGCGGGGTGCGCTCCCATCGTTCGGTCCCAGCGCCTGCCAACCTAGCAGTTCGAAAGCACCCCCGGGTGCAAGTAGATAAATAGGGACCGCTTGCTAGCGGGAAGGTAAACGGCGTTTTCATGTGCTGTGCTGGCTCGCCAGATGCAGCTTTGTCACGCTGGCCACGTGACCCGGAAGTGTCTGTGGACAGCGCTGGCCCCCGGCCTCTTGAGTGAGATGAGCGCACAACCCTAGAGTCTGGCAAGACTGGCCCGAACGGGCAGGGGTACCTTTACCTTTACCTTATTGACTAAATAATTGATTGCAGCATAAAGGTGTGTGTTTGGTCTTTGGCACTCCTATCCGTAAGATCCTCCTGTTTAAAAGGGTAAGCCCTCTGACCCAGCAATTAAATGGTTAAAGGCACACATTCTGCATAACAAAGGATCTGTGTTGCTCCTTGGATGTAGTAAAGAAAGCTGCAGAAAACTTTGTAGAAAACTGGAATGGTTTGGAGAAGAGCAAATGCTCCTGCCTCCTGTGAAGACTGCACATTTTCTAGTAACTAATGAGAGGAGAAATTTCTTGAGAGAATGCTGTCTCCTGCCAGGGAGATTCAGAATTTTAAGTCTTGTTTTATGCTTTTATCCATTTAGGTTTTACATAATTGTATTTGGATTTGCATGGATTCATTTTGTTTCATCTCATTTTTATTTCAATTTAATATTGCATTTTCATATTTGTTAAAAGAGGGCCATTTTCTTTCTTCTTCTTTTTTAAAGGGGCAGGGTAGTGCTATGCCAGGAAAAATCAGGGTGGCATTCAACTAAGTTTTACTAAGAGTAGACCCATTGAAGAGAATGGACCTAACTGAGTCATGATCATTACTTTCAGTGGGTCTACTCTGAATAAGCCTTAGTTGGCATTTTAAGCTTGTTTATGCTGCAGGGTTTCGGTGGATCTAAACTTCAGTCAATGTTACCTTGCGTTACTTTCATTCTGTTAAACCTTTGTTTTGTAATGATCTGATGACTAGATAGAAATAAAGGAAATTGAATCTCACCTGCTACTAAAATATGTAAGAATTGCAAATCAATAATAGGGGTACCATAAGTGATACCAGACAGAGTTTCTTCCTTTTCCCAAAAAACAACTGCATTTATTCACTCCCTCAGCAAGCCATCCCTGAAATAACAGAACTGGTCTCCATCACAGCAGAAAGTGATGTTATCAGAGAGAAGGGAAAATGCACACTTTCATTGAAAACAATAGATTCTAAGGAGACATATTTGAGAACACTGAGAGTGTCTCTGGATACCAAGGGTAGAAAGCTGAGTTCTTCAGAGATCCCCCCCCCAAGTATTTTATATTTTGTTTGCTCACACCTGAATTCCAAATATTCAGGCATTTTACTGAAAGTGTGTGGCTAAAAGCAGGGCCAGGCCACACATACAAGCCTGGCCCTCAGTGTCCCCACATGGGCCAGTTCCACATTGGACCTCCCTGCATTAAGACTGCATGATTAGCACTCCAAATTCATAACACTCCAGACAAAACAAGGAAGCCTACATTGTAAGCATTAGGTTAAAAAAAAAAAACCTACTTGCATTCACAGCTACTCCATATGCAATAGTCTTGTGAAATGTGACACTTTTGTCAAGTTGTCTCCTCAGGACTCCTCCACAACACTTGATGAAAAGGGGGGAAGATATGCATCTTAAATCATTTTTATGAACTTGAAATTGCATGCAAACATAATTATAAAGTACAGTTTATCTAGTCCAGAATTTACTGAACATAGCTGGAATACTGCAGCCAGAAGCAATATTGAGAGGTGATTCCAAGATTCACCTATGCTCACTCCTACAATAACAAACTATGGTTTATCATTACAAGAATGATCAAAAACCCTTAGGGAAAAAGGAGATGGTGCTGCTGTCACTGATAATGGCGAGCTACACTCCTGAAAAACTGTTACAGAGTTTCTCCTCACCTTGGAGAAGTTTGATGGCATGGTCCTCCTCATTTCCTTGCTCAAAATTAGGCTGGGGAATTTTGAGAGGCCATTTTGAGAGGCCAAACTCAAGTTACGGTAATTTTGGCTGTGGTTTACTGTAACAAGCTAGCTTCACAAGCCAGTATCTTAAGTAGGCTTCTTTAAGTAAAGTATAGTTAAAGCTAATTGAAGCTTGTCCAGATTGGGCCATAATGCTAAACAACTGGTGGTTAAAAAAAATAAAAATAGTAGCAAAAGCTCCCAATGTCCTCCCTGCAGCTATATCAGCTGAGGAGAAAAGAAGAGAGAGTGAATGAGTCTAAGTCACCTAGGCTCACTCCAGTAATGATAAACTTTTGTTTTTGTTTTTATTATGTATTTTCTCTTTTCATCTTGTATTTTTATGCTGCGAAGTGCCCTGAAGAGTGGTATGCAAATAAAATGAATGAATGACCTTTAAAGCCCTAAACAGCCTCGGTCCAGTATACCTGAAGGAGTGTCTCCACCCCCGTCGTTCTGCCCGGACACTGAGGTCCAGTGCTGAGGGCCTTTTGGTGGTTCCCTCACTGTGAGAAGCCAAGTTACAGGGAACCAGGCAGAGGGCCTTCTCAGTAGTGGCCCCCGCCCTGTGGAACACCCTCCCACCAGATGTCAAAGAGAAAAACAACTACCAGACTTTTAGAAGACAACTGAAGGCAGCCCTGTTTAGGGAAGCTTTTAATGTTTGATGTATTTTAATATTCTTTTGGAAGCCGCCCAGAGTGGCTGGGGAAACCCAGCCAGATGGGCGGGATATTAATAATTTTATTATTATTATTGAAATATTATAGCTGTATTTGCAACACTGTGATAAGTCTATGGAAAAATACACTCCTATAAATATCCACTAGCAGTCACATGCTACAGTTTATCAGTTTCTTTTAAATGTGCATTTATAACAAGAACATTATCAGTGAACCTTTTCAATGATTGTTTAAAAGGCAATACTTGTGCAATAGGGAAAAAAGTACTTACAAAACTTGTTCCCCTTAAGAATGAAACCAGGTTTCTACTAACTGGTAAGAGGATTAGCAGGCAGTTAAAGTTGAGGCAGGTGGCAGAAGCTCTTGCCCAGGCAAGCGTGGACTAGACACAAAATGACAAAATGTGTTACACATATGAAATGAATAAAAACACAAAAAATGTTTTAGCCCCCCAAAGCTGACAAATTACCATTTGATTTTATGTTTCACAGCTTTACAGCCAGGGAGGGCAATTCTGCCATACAGCAGGGTGAAGTGACCTGGTGTGTGTGTGAAATGGATGAAGGCAAGATTTGGAATCTTAATGCTGCAACAAGACTTTTAACGTTTTGGTCCTCATCACTCCAAGACATCATTGCCAATGGCCAATGGCCAAGAATGATGGAGGTTGTAGTCACAAAGTAGCTGGAAAGCACCGAATCGGGGAAGGCTGTAGTAGTATAATGTCACAAATCATATCATGTTAGGTAGTCAGGAATATTATGATGTCCCTGCAGTAAGTGGTACTGCTTGGGTAAGAGGTGCATTACTGTATAGATACATGATTCAGGAAACAATGGATAAGTTCTTTTTCTAATCCAGTTTATGACTAACAAAAATGAATGAGATATGGATGCAGTATACTTCTAAATCACAAAACTAAAACGAATCAAGTGGGATAAAAAAAAAGCAACCAGTTAGGCTGGTTTTAAAATTATGGGGCATTTGGTTACAAAAAACGGGGGGGGGGGGAGACACGAAGCAGAATGGCATGCAGATCAGTGAGACTAAATAAATAACAATGCAGAAGCACATCCAAGAGAAAGCCTGGTTAAAGGGGCATTTAACAAACTTTTACTTACACCCAACATAACCCGAGTATAAAGATAGGCACCCTCCTCTTCATACCAGTTGAATGTGTCAATAAACAGGTATAAATTCATTCCCAACCACAATAACTACAGTAAATAGAAAATATATTGAAGATCAATTACAATTACAATGTTCTTTTCCTCTTTTTCTTTTCTAATGCAATGTATAATTAAGAAATTTCACAATTGCGTTGTATTTGTCAAAAGAACCCAATTCTAAACAGAATGAAACTTTTGAGCATCAGTTGTGTGAATGATAAAAATGAAACATTTAGGGGAAAGTGGAGAGTTCCTTTGAAATATCAGAAAATGAATCAGAACCAGCAGCTTGATTATGAAATAGATACTTACAAATAACAGAACTGACAAGCTTTCATTCAAAATCCAATACACCATCTTGATTGTCTCTGTTCTGTGCTAGCAACAATTCACTCCCTTGTAATACAAATTGAATTCTCTGTATCTTCCTCTTGCTGCATAATCAGCTCTCTGGAGCAGCAGCCTAGGAATATTCTAATTAAGGACTTCCTACCAGATGTCGATCTCCAAGGGGGACATAGTTTGTGATGTGAGAAACTAATCTAATAGGCAGTTTCTGTCCAAATTATTTTGGAATAAATGAAAGGTTTATTAGAATCAGTGAATCCCAGCCCCCACCCACCCAGCTTCAAACAACAGGTTTCAAATACACCCTTGATTTTCCCCACCCACCCACCCCTTACAAACACTGGAGATTAGGAAGCTGTCTTATAGACTGAGGCTGGTCCGTCTACTTCAACATTGTATACACTGACTGGCAGTGGTTTTCCATAGTTTTAGATAGGGAACTTTTCCCAGTCCTACCTGAAATGCAGGGGATTCAACCTGGGACATTCTGCATGCCAAACAGGTGTTCTACTCTATCACCAAGATGTGGCTCTTTCCCAACAGTAATGCAATATTTAGCATATACATGCCTGTATATAATATGTGGAAAATATCCAATGGGTGCTGTGCAGAGCTTCCACCCGCAGTCTAGAATTTCTCATAGCTCCAGCCAGATTCTACATCAACTAATTTTACTTACCTTCAAAACCCTCCATGACATGGCCCCACCCTGCTATTTTTCTGCTCTGAATCCCAGCTCAACCAGTCTCAACCATCCAAAGATCTTTTGCCCATTCTCCCTCACTTTCCCTAATGCCTGGAGCTTCCTCCAAGAATCCTCCAACTGCTCTCCCTTATGTCCTCTTCAGAACTCACTTTTCCCAGGAAGCCTTTGGAATATCCCCCTAGATGCAACACCCTATTGTAACTAAGCCAAAGTAGAATAGAATACAGTGGTACCTCGGGTTAAGAACTTAATTCATTCCGGAGGTCCGTTCTTAACCTGAAACTGTTCTAAACCTGAAGCACCACTTTAGCTAATGGGGCCTCCTGCTGCTACCGCGCCACTGGAGCACGATTTCTGTTCTCATCCTGAAGCAAAGTTCTTTTAAGATGATATGCCTCTTGGAAGCAAGGACCCATCAGATCTGTTTTATGAAAAGCCCCATGCACATGGATGGTAGCATATAAAGAAATAAATTTATAATAAACAAATTTAATCCACAGTTTAAGGAGTATATTGACAAGTTGGAATATGTGTTAGAGGAGGGTGACTCTAGATGAGGGGTCTGGAAACCAAGCCTTATGAGGAACAGTTGAAGGAGCTGGGTTTGTTTAGCCTGGAAAAGAAGGAACTGAGAGGATATATGATAGCCACCTTCAAATTTCTAAAGGGCTGTCATGTGGAAGATGGAGCATGTTTGTTTTCTCCTGCTCTGGAGGGTAGAACCCAAACCAAATGGATTCAAGTTACAAGAAAGAAGATTCTTGTACTAAATGCCAGGAAGAAAGAAGATTCCTGACTAAACATCAGGAAGAACTTTCTGAATGTAAGAGCTGTTTGACAGTGGAACAGACTCCCTCCGAAGGTGGTGGACTCTCCTTCCTTGGAGGTTTTCAAGCAGAGGTTGGATGGCCATCTGTCATGGATGCTTTAGTTGAGATTCCTGCATTGCAGGGGCCCTCCCTCAGGGGCCCTTCCAGAACTACAATTCTATGATTCTGTGGTTCTAAATTATTCAGGTTATTATTACAGCATGGCGCACTACACCTTTCTCACACTGGCTGAAGAAGAAAGAAAACGACACAGCAGCAAAGAAGAATGACGAGAGCATGACTAAGGTGAATGCCAATTTCGGCTCCCTCATCCTAAAAAAAAAGGAAGAAAGTAAGTCTGCATCTGAATTAGTCATACTTCAAAGCAAAAAAAAAAAAAAGCTGTATGAGACATTCTGCTTTGAAGTACAGCTGATTCAGACACCAATTTTCTAAAATGCGTATTATTTTTTAAAGACATCTGACTGGGATTTTTTCCAAGTACAGCAGATTCAGAAACTGATTTGGGTTCCTAAACTTGTCTGTGCTTGTAGCTGTACTTCAAAGAAGACTAGTTCTGCGTAGCATTCTGCTTTGAAGTGCATCAGATCCAGATGCTCGTTTTTTTAAAGAAGCCAGTGCTAGTGCATGAACTGATAGTGCTTCTTTAAATTATTATCCAGCAGATAGTAGAGTACATTTTCTTACATGAAATGAATTAATATCCATTGTGAAAGATGAATGAAGTGATGGTATACTCTGTGACCTTGCCACTGATATCAGTGAGAGATACTTACCCCCTTTTTATCTGATATAAGCAACTGCCCAAAGATAACACACAAAGTGTAAGCAGAGGTTACTGTGTATATACAGAGAATATACAGAGCTGTCCAATTAGACAGGAGTAGCAACAAAAAGTATGCAGAGGAAATAATTATTAAATAGTTGGCTGTTAGATTTCAATTCTGCTGTTTACATTTTCTGAGCCTAGTCACGTTCATTTTAGAATAAAACCCAACCTACACATAAGAAAATTATAACCATGATTCCGCTTTTCAGAGACTGTGGTCGCCTCTGAACTGTTCGTAATTTACGGAGTGGATTCAGTCACATAACGGAAATGGATGTTTGCACAATTAAAGTGGATTAAAGCCCTCAGGAATTTTTGTGGCTAAAGAAGTGACACACTTTCAGACTGGAGACTGGACCCCAGTTCTGGGTGCTACAATTTGAGAAGGATATTGACAAGCTGAAACGTGTGCAGAGGAGGGCAACCAAGTTGTTCAAGGGTATGGAAACCAAGCCTTATGAGAAATGGTTGTCATTCAAATGGTTTGCATTCTCCGCATCTTGTGATCGATTATGCAGGGTAAGGCTTACCGGTCGTCCCCGCCCCCAATTTTTTTTAAATAATTTTTTTATTGCATTTTAAAATCTGCAGATATACAGTCACACCTTGGGTTGAATGTGCTTCGGGTTGAGCACGTTCGAGTTGTGCTCCGCGGCAACCCGGAAGTAATGGAGCGTGTTACTTCCGGGTTTCGCCGCTCGTGCAGATACTCAAAACGACGTCATGCGCATGCGCGGAAGCGGCAAAACACGACCCGCGCATGCGCAGACGTGCTGTCACGGCTTACGTTGCATTCAGGATGCGAACGGGGCTCCATAACAGATCCCATTCGCATCCCGAGGTACCACTGTACATCTTATTTCCTTCATTCTTATACATACATACATACATACATACATACATACTTGCAAGCACACATACATACATACATAATCTATTTCTTCTTCTGAAATTATTCATTTCCATAGTACATTAATTGACTTCCCCCTACCTCTTAGCGGATTCTTCATATCTCTTTATTTCCTTTTCCCTTCAAACTGTGTTCTAGTATTCTTTCAACCTTTCCTCTCTATAAAATAACTCATCTAACTGTTTTTTACTTTGTGAAATTTATTCTAGGCACATCGACGTTTTAAGTTGGGAACCATGTTTAGCTAGATAATTTTTAAAACATTCCCATTCCTTTTTAAACCTTGTAAACAAGTGATTTCTTACCACTTCGGTCATTTTGGCTAGTTCTACATATTCACCCAATTTACTTTGCCATTCTTCCTTAGTTGGAGTCGAATTCCCTTTCCAGTATTTGGCAATTACGTAATACTCTATTTCTATATGCAACTACGCTGGCTAATCTTTTGCTTTCTTTTGGGATGTTTATTGTCATAATGCCCAATAAAAAGGCTTCTGGTCTTTTAGTGAATGTTTGAGCATTTTCTTTAATTCTTCATAGACCATGTCCCCAAATCCCCCCCAATGTTTTATCTAAGTTGGCATCTCTGGTATGAGGGGTTATCCCTTAAGAAAACTGGTTCCTTGGGAAGAGGGTTAAATCTAGAGCCCTTCCCACCCCACCTCTGAGAAAAAGAATTCAAACATGTAGTCTCTTGCAATTGCAATTTGACTGTGAATCACCCAGTCTGGGGTGAGGGGGACCTACAATGAATGCCTCTGCTAGGTATGACTGCATCTGTCAGTTTTGGTTTCTCATTTTACTCATTTTTTCAATGTTAAGCACAGTTCTCCATATGTCTACATCCGCTTGCAATTTAAAAAGCAAATGAGACCTTGTGAAAACCCATCATAATTTCAGTTGGAGGTATCCTGCTGTCCAGTGGCGTAGCGTGGGGGGTGCAGGGGGGGCCGGCCGCACCGGGCGCAACATCTGGGGTTAGGGCAAATCCACAGGTTAGGGGGCGCAAATTACTTGCCTTGCCCCGGGTGCTGAAAACCCACGCTACGCCACTGCTGCTGTCTACATTTTTATATGCAGTTTGGCCCAATGGAGTGCAATTATGAGCATTATTTTCAGCAATACATGCATTTGTAGGCACACTTTGCCCCAGCACAGGAAGTTCTGTACATATTGCTTGGCTTGAGAAGTACATTGCAAAATCCAGAGGACAGCAAATTTCGAAGGATGGCTGTTTTGCGAAGTGTGCCAGAGACCGCAAATTAGGCAGGTTCACCTTTAAATGCAAAAGGAATCAAATTTCTCCCTCACCCCCACGTGTGGATCAGCTGACATCCTACTCATTTTGATTAAACCAAATTAAAGCGTGCATAGTGCCTCAGACAGCGTTATTTGAAAAGAAGGGGGAAACCTGGTAATTCTTTCTGTTCTTCTCTCCTCCTCCAGAGCTATAAGCTTTAGGCTTGCCTGAGGCTTTTAGTGCTTTAGTAAAAATGCACTTGAAGGGTTTAAAAAAATATGTTGCAGTGCAACAGGTGGATACAAAATGTTTCTCATTCTGTTCAAAATGAGTGCTTCTGTTACTAGAAGATTGAAAGGAGCTATTAAAACGTGCAGGGAGCCTTAATATCCCCCAAGGAATGGCAGGGAGGGAAACAGAGTGAATTAATTTCACTTTACCATGAATAATTCATTTAAAAAAAAAACCCCAAATCTATCTTATTAGCATGACAAGTGGTACCAGGGGTTTCCAAAGTAAACAGGAGGGTGCTAATCTCTAGAGAAAAATAGGTTGGGTGGAACAGGCTAAACCCTAAACAGGGTTTAGAGAGAGTTGGAGTGGACAGTCACTGAAGACTTGGTACAAGCATCAGAATCCGTGTGTGTGTGTGCGCGCACGCACGCACACATGAGAGAGAGAGAGAGAGAGAGAGAGAGAGAGAGAGAGAGAGAGAGAGAGAGAGAAGAGCACATCTGACTGCTAAGGGAATACGTGGAATATGGTTACCCCAGGCTGTGCATCCTTCAGCTGTTAAGTAGTCCTCCTTCCATTCTTTGCCCGATTCCAATTCAGTTGTTGTTATTGCTGGAGCTGCCGCCGCCACCTTCCTTTTCTTCTGTGACGGCATATCACTTAGCTGTAGTGTAAGTTCCACATGTACAAAGCCTTTAGCTTTTTAGTTGGTCCTTATAAAGTGATTACCCAACTTCGGGCTTGTTCTTCTTCTTATGAACCAGCATGGCTACCTTTCCTTTCCTTTTTGCATCTCTTCTGGCTCTTAAGAGCTCATGATGACGCACTTTGGGTTTTTATCCTGTACAGTACATTACAAGCATCTAGATGAGTGTCACTTTATATAACACACATGTTGGGTGCATTAAGACTAACGTAGAGATGATAAAAGTTAACCAGATCTGTATGCCCTTGTAGGCATGAAGCCTTAACTTTGAGGGCATGATTTGGTCAGACAATCACAGATTTGTTACAGGTGCAGCTTTTGAAAGGGTTTTAAATACTGGTGTATTTTTTTTAAGGTTGCCTCATTTTCCAGTTTCCTAGAGAAGTGACACTACAACATTTGTCTCTGTAGGCTGAGTAGGTCAAGAAGCTTTGTGATTTGTTTGATCATTCAGGCTGTCAAACAATATGCAAGGTAGTGATTGGTTTGCAGAGCAATTTTCAGATGATTTTGAGCAAGCAGATGCTAAGGTTCAGCTACAACTGGCTTGCAATGTTGGGTGATTCAAAGTTCTGCAAAGGGAACTGACTGGATTTCTATAGACCTTCTCTCAATAAAAGTAGCTGAGAAGTAGTCACATCCAGCAGTGCCTGCGTGCTCCTGGTCCTAGTAGCATCTAGACGTGTTCCATCAGGTTTCAAGTCTTGTTTCAAAGTAGAAGAGTACACTGGATCCTGATCCTCTTATCCTGAGAGCCCAGCACTGTGTGTGTGTGAGAGAGAGGGGGGGGGGAGGGAGAGAGAGAGGAGAGAGAAAGAAAGAAAGAAAGAAAGAAAGAAAGAAAGAAAGAAAGAAAGAGAATGCATCAAGTCATGTTACGGGTCTAAGAATGTGGAAACAAACTGCATTTGTCTGATAGGTATTTGTGTTTTAGATGGAAGTCATGAAATGTGGCTGGCACTCAAAGGCCCAGGATCTGTTCCTACTATGATCATCCTACTGTGTGAACAAACTGTCGCTTAGTACAAACTACTCTCTCCCTTATTTGAATAAAGCAAGAAACTATAGCTTGTTTCAAACTGCAAATGGAAGCTTCTAATTTTGCCATCCCACATGAAAGAGAGAACAAGAGGAAGTGGAGTGCATGGGCCCAAGGCTTGTCACAGTTTGTACCTGTAACAATGCAGCCACACTTAAGAAGTGTATACACAGTTTATTCCATCAACTTATTAAATTACCAGGAAACACTCAGAAGCAGCAAGTCAGCTGGTGAAAAAGAGGCTTGTAAATATACAAATAAGCATGTGAAGGTTAAGGATTTGGTCTACAGTGGTACCTTGGGTTAAGTACTTAATTTGTTCTGGAGGTCCGTTCTTAACCTGAAACTGTTCTTAACCTGAAGCACCACTTTAGCTAATGGGGCCTCCCACTGCTGCTGCGCCACCGGAGCACGATTTCTGTTCTCACCCTGAAGCAAAGTTCTTAACCCGAGGTACTATTTCTGAGTTAGTGGTGTCTGTAACCTGAAGCGTATGTAACCCAGGGTACCACTGTATTTGCATCAAGGCGTTCAAATCTAGACAGTCTTGCTCTCTCTCCCACAACGCAGTACAGTGGTACCTCGGGTTACAGATGCTTCAGGTTACAGACTCCACTAACCCAGAAATAGTACCTCAGGTTAAGAACTTTGCTTCAGGAAGAAAACAGAAATTGCATGGCGGCGGCACAGCAGCAGCAGGAGGCCCCATTAGCTAAAGTGGTACCTCAGGTTAAGAACGGTTTCAGGTTAAGAACGGACCTCCAGAACGAATTAAGTTCTTAACCCAAGGTACCACTGTACCTAGAGGAGAAGAGCTGCAGGATCTTCAGAGCATGGTCTCCCTGCTAGTCTTCCAACAGTACCTTTCTTTTCTATGTTGACAAAGGTTTTCAGCAGAATACAGGTGCACAGTTGAATCTACAGGCAAGGAACATTATATGGAGACGCACAATTATGAGAGTGCATTTTTACCATTTAAAAAGGGGGGAAGAATATTGATATACATAAATTTAATTGATCTAAAATAGATTTACAAAAAGAAAGGTAGGAAGGAAGGTAAAAAAAGGAAGAAAGGAAGAAGCATACAGGACAAGAAGTGTTAAGTATTTGACTTGCTAAGTGGTACCTTGTTTTTTTTAAAAGTCCTGAAAATTGCTTTCCATTTTTACAGGCATTTTAAAATATAATCCCTCTAAATATATATTATTGTGTGCTATTCCATCAAGTTTGTATATTTAATTTTCAGATGAAAATTACAGGTTTCTAATACACTCATGGATAGACTCAGTGTGTTCTGCTGAATTATCAGCACTTTTCTCATAAGAACACAAACTAATGCAGTTAGATCATAAAATTGCATGAGATAACACCAAATTGTAGCAGTATATATTTTTCTTCATCCACAAAGCAAACATCTTTGACTGTATAAAACAAAGCAAATTGTTCAGTTCCTGCATTAGGATAACCCTCAATCTCTGTTTATTTTACTAAAGTCCAGGGGATTATGCAGTATTAATATTTTAACCTCCCTAGACAAACACTTAATTTTACAAAATTAATTTTGCCTTGTTTGCTTAAGACATAGATTATTGGATTAAGATGATCTCACTGCTGGCTCCTATTCAAACAGTTTCAAGGATGATGACATGCTTTCAAGTGCATTGGATAGAATATTTTAAGCAGGATATTCAGTGTTCTTCCCTTGGTTGCTAGCCTAATTTTGCATATCCTTCCTCTGGATATAACAGATGAGCGGCATGTGATGAGCTGAAATGGCAACTTTACCACTTTAAATAACAGGTCATGTGAGCCTGTTTAATGGTTTACACTTCAATCAATGCTCAAAAATAGACTAGGTAGATTGTACTGGGCTGAACAATTGCCAATAATTTCTATTAAGCAAGTTTTATGGGACCCAAATCAAATGCACAACGGGACTTTGGGTTTCTCTTCTTCCCCCGATCAGCCCCCGCAATGCCCCAAACTGTTCTGGAGGTGCCCCCAGCCCTACTCATGGTTATATTTTTTTCTTCAGTGTATTGTCTTTGTGGTCAATTTAAAGGGTTCATAGCAATTTTATCCAAACCACTCTTTTCTTTGTATCAAATTCCACAATAGTCTAGGGCTAGAGTGAACTTCAGCTTAGTCATCAACTAGAACCCTTTGCTGTAAGTGGGGAAGTTTTCACTGAGAGGAGCTTTTGTTTCAAGCATGGTCCAGTTAATACAATCAGAGGTTTTTAATGGATGGTTTCAAAATATTTGTATATCTTTATCATTCTGGATTCTATTTATGTAGGAACAATAGCATTTCTCACTATATGATATGCTGGCCAGTTCTCAAAGTAAAATAAAATATGATATTATATGAAGGTCCGAGCTAAAATATTTCAGTGACTATATACGTCAAGGCAGTGACTGATTTTCAAAATATGAATTAAATGTGATTGAATGCACCAACGTTTCACAGTCATAATGCTTTCTTCCTTTCCCAGCATTGCCTTCCTAATAAAGTTTTGGTCATTCCAAAATAGTGGAATACTGCTCCTTTTCCTAGTTTGGGGAACCACTATATAAGCCTCTTCCAATTGGAAGGGAGCTCTAGAGTCAGAAACACGCACAGATAGCCATGGTTAAATAACTGGTGATGCCACCAATCAGATACCGTACTTGGGAGGAGGAAGCATGGAAGAGGTCCCCTTTTGAACAGCTGAGTGGTACTATCACTGATTATCAGGGGGGAAAGGAACTATAGCCCTATTCAGATGTGCTGTTTCTTTGCACAATGTGAGAGAGAATATTGGGGTTGGTTGGGAAGTCCCACGCCCTCCAGTGTTCCACTTTTATCCATGATTAGGAAAGTGAATCTCTGAAGCGGAGCACCACCTGTACTAATAAAGGCTCCTCACACAATTTATAACCCTGATTTCGCAGTGTTCTAAATTGCAAAAAAGGTCCTCCACAAAACTCCCATGCAATGGGAAAGTGCACACAAGAGAGGGAAAGGGATGCAGTGGCTGACTGGATTGTGCCCCCAAGTTTTTATACGAGTGATCTAGCCAAAGTTAAGCCCTCTGACGACCCAATGATATTGAAGGACAGAGTTAGGCACATGCTTTAACCCTGGCCCACAATAATTAATGGGCTTTAAAAGTGATCGGCAGGACTGTTTCCACAGCATTTCCCCCAAGTACTCAAAGTGACATTATTTATGTGGTTTAGTCTTGTGTGGCTTTGTTAAAAAATAAATTGACAAGGCCCTGAACCAGATTGGAACTGTGTATGGGGGAAGGTTGCTAGGTTTTTTTGTTTGTTTATTGTTTTGCCCCCACCATGATCTTTACTGGAATACCCTCATGGTTGCTGTTTGCAATGAGAACCAACTAGCCTGGTTTTTCTCATTGAAATTTATTTCTACCAACATTTCTTTATAAACATTAGCCCACAGCTCAGTTGCCACATGGTGGCAGTGCGTGACTACACAGACAATGGAGAAACGTCAACATTATCTGGCCAGACGTCACCCAAGGGCCCTCATGCTGCCCACTTCTGGTTAGGTTGCTCTCGTATAAATAAAAGCAACAAAACTGAACATGGGAAAGTCCTTGATGGTATTCCTCCTTTGGAACTTGAGCATCAAAAAAGAAGAAATGAACAAAACTATTTGCCATCAAAGTTTTGAGAAAGGCAGCAATCTAAACTGAGTAATTCTCCAGTTCTTGAACCATCCTATATGTAAACGGCACTATTTTGTACAACTGTGTCAATATTTGAATATGTTAGTCCTGTATGATGACGACAGGGCAGGCCTGGGTTTAAATTTGTGCTCAGCCATTAAGTTCATGGGGCAACCTTGGGCCAGCAGTTGCTGCGAGAATAGGTTAGGAGGAGGGAAGCCTGTTATGCCGAGCACCCCTAGCCCCCCAACGAAGACACATGATTGGAAGTTTAGTTATTTATTGGCAAAACACTCAATTACATCAGCTCCTAAAGTGCAAGAATTGCATGCACCACTCCTGCTAAATATCTAGTTAGCCATCTTCTTCTAAAGACCTGTGCTCCAAACTAAACAGTTGCAGCAACAGCGCAACCATGCCTCCAACAGCACATTTAAACCTCCTCTTCTGACATGGTGCATGCAAGCAGCTGATGACTTCTGCACAGCATCTCTAGCTCCTCCTGCCACTTTAAGTCTCTCCTCATCCTGGGAGATCATGGGTGAAGAGATGGAGGAGAGTCTTATGGCCTGACACTCTCTGAGACTGTCTCTTCCACCTCTGCACCTTCCTCCACCTCCTCTTCTCCTGCCTATACTTCTGTCTCTGTTTGCCCAGTCTCTGCCTCCTGTCTCACAGGTGGCACAGAACCCCACAAATCACTGGTCTCTTCCGCTAGTTCACCCTCCTGCCCCCTGCCTCCTCTGCCTGCCCTTCAGACTCCTACCTGTCCTTGACACCTGCACATCACCACTGGAGTGATGCTCTATTTCATTCCTGCTGGTTTTCCAGGTCCCTCACTCCAACAATCAGTTAGCATGGGAAATTCAGCCAATGGGTGTGAATCACAAATGGCTGTTGTGGGCATGACTTGTCACAAAATGGCTGTTATAGGGGTGTGACATAATGGAGCACCTGGAACGTTGTGCAGCGGCTCGACAGAGATTGGGGTGTCCTGTAACAATATAATTGATTTGCTCTGTTTTCAGCATTGTGAAGTACAATTAATTTTTTTCATTGCATTACTAAGAATTCATATAGTTTTTGATTTACAGTTTGCAATTATAATTTGCAATTAGATGAAATGATTAGAGTATCTTTCATTTCCCCCATATTTCCTTAAGGGACAAAATACAATTGCCTTCTGCTTCAAATGAATCAGGATAAAAGCCTCTCTGTATCTTTAATGTCCTTTCAGTTAAGGTCAGTGGGCAACATCTGCAGACAATATGTGAAGTACCATTCACTTTTGTGATGCTAGATATTTTGTGTAGCCCTCTTTTGCTGTCCTGTTAGAACTCATGAAGGGGCAGGCAGGAATACATGGAGTAAGCTCCATCCATCCCCAAAATGATACACTCCCTGGACAATGGGTGATCAGCATTATTGTGAAAGGGACTCCCTTATGTGTAGGGTTTCGAACACTGAAACAAGAACCCTGAGTGGTAGGTTAGAGACAGTCAACAGTCTTTCTCAGAAAGCTGCAGGTCTTATGGCAAGCCCATTGCAATTCATAGTTTCCACACTATTGCTTTATTTTTGTCCCAATGTTGCCTCTGGCAGGTTTGCAGGTTTCAAGATACTAGGAAGACAACACTGGGATAAGAAGACACCAATGCACAAAAGCTGCTCCAAGACTCCTGCAGCTTTGTTGAACAGACCTGTCCCAGCTCCTTGACTTACTAAGAAAGTCCCCTGCATTGCTGCCAAAGCTATGCTTGAGAATTGGGGAGAACCTCTGAGCAGCATTAAATGTTGCTCATTCTCTCTCTCTCTCTCTCTCTCTCTCTCTCTCTCTCTCTCTGTGTGTGTGTGTGTGTAAGAGCGAAATCAGTTGAAATCAGAGATACCCCCTGGCACAAGTATAATTCTGTTCCACTTGAACCAGGCCACTATTGGAGCCAAGGCATTGTCTATTTCTAGCACAAATCTCACAAATTGTACTCTTAGGCTGCAATCCTAAATGCACTTACTGAACACAGTGGCACTTACTTCTGATTAGACATGCATAGAATTGTGTTGCTAGTTTGTTACTACATTTTAGAAAATTAATTTCCAGAGGTTTCTGAAAGGCTATTTGTCAGAACATTCAGAGTGGGACAGATTGTATATATCCTACCACTGGATAGAATCACATATCTAGCCCATTGTCAAATAGAAATGAAACAGTCATGGGGTTCAGGTATGTTAATGCTGCTGACATTTATGCTTGTTTTCATTCATTTTTGTGATCTTTGCTCATGACTACTTAGATGCAATACTGATTCTTTTTGTAACAAATAGATTAATTATACTAATCTTCCTTTTGCATAATGAGCTCCCATTAGAAATGAATGTCATTAAAAGCAATTTGCAGTTTCTTACATTTATAGGGGGAGTCAGTGCTTCTAAGCAGTCATCAATCCCTCCCTCCCTCTGACAACCTACCTATGTCGTATCAGGATTTTAAAAGCCTTTTGAATGCCATTTTTAGTATGTTTCTGAAACATCCAAAGTAACATTGCATATTTAGGTGGAGAATGCAATCTCATTAGCAGTTTGCTATGATGCAATGTTCCTTAACATTGGGTCTTCAAATGTTGTTGTTGGGCTACAGCTCCCATCATTCCCAGCCACACTAGCCAATGGTCAAGTATGATGGGAGTTGTAGTCCTCCAGCTTTGGGGGGCTCAAGGTGGAAGAATGGTTGTGGAGCATGGCCTCAGTCCAGACAGTTAGTTGCCTTGAAATAAATGGGTGAAATTCGTCACCAGCTATCTACCGTATATTAAATATGTAACCCAGCACCCAAGCAGAAGGGAAAATAGGGATTCTGTTGCACAGTCTTCATGTCACTCATGTAAGCCTATGCTACCATGAGCTCATGTTGCCTCTAGAGGTCTCTACAGTCTGTGTTCTGATTTGTTTGAATAAGGCCTCTCTACTACTGCCCCAGTAGATGACAACATGGGGGTAATTGCCTGCAATACTGGGCTTTTGATGACACAGAGTGATTCCTCAACCTATGTGGGAGGTTTTGTTCATGTACAGCTTCACTGCACCATGAAATCTGCAGTTTTGATGTCCAGGACTTTACACGCAGCCTACCACATGAACAGTGCAGATTAGTATTACTTAGCAGGAACAGCAAGGGACCCTTTGATTCAGATCCTCCCCAGATAATTGATTGCCATTGTGCTTGACACTCGGCCTGAACTGTATGCTATTGTCAGAACCCCACATGCTAATATGAGCCAATGAAGTGGGTTAACCACTGGCAAAGTCCCCAAGTGCCTAACAGGTATATGGAGATGGAGTCATTCAACCAGGGGACTTGTATATGATGCAAGTAAGAGAATCCCCTAAAAGTGTATGTGCAACACATACATGTGTATATATGTATTGCTAACAACAACGGTGCCACAAACAACAATTTGAAAGAGCATGAAAAATATAATCAATTTTTGGTTTGGAACTGTGGCCATAACTTTTATAAAAGAAAAATATCACACACAGTGCTGAGATATTAGTCTATGGTATGAAACTAAATGAAAAAATTAAAATTGTTATAGTTCTTTGCCTGCAATTTGGTCACTACTTAATTTAATTTTTATTTTGTATTATTTAATCAAAACCAAAGCAAGCAGCTCATTTGGGTTGTAAATCACATGACACCTGCCCTTTATTTCATGCACTCTTGATCAGTTTTGGCAGGTGTGATTCAATAATTCAATCACTGGCCAGACAAAATTGCCACTTAATCAATAGGGAAGGTCAGAACTCTAAAAGTGATACAGAAAAACATCTAATAAAAATCTAAGACAATTAGGTCTACATAATGTTTTGCTATCTTTTAGACACAGTTATTGACTTCACAGCTGTTATTGGTTGTAACAAAGTGGCTTCAAACTTAGTATCCTATTTGCATAGCTGTTAAGATGGCAAGATATTCCATCCTGTTTATCGATTGCTTCAGGTTATCTGATATTCTGGCCTTTACATCCACGGATGCACAACTGTCTCATATGAAGAAGTTCTGAATAATAATCAACAAGTTCTGGACACATTTATGTATCTGGATTTTTCAGTGAAACTTTCCAACTTCCTATCACATATTTTACATTTAGATGTGATCACTGTACCATGATCACTATGTGAGAGGCTGTCACGTTAAAATCTTCCAATTCCTGTAGTTCTGTTTGGTACCTTTTGTTGGCTTTTTGAAAGTACAGGATGCAGATAAACTTATTATAATGATTTCTAATTTACTCAATAAATCTAAGGGTTCTTTGGGTGCAGGCATGAATATTCTAAATCTCTGTTGATTTGGAGTAATTTACTGATGATAATGTTGGATGCGATAATTTTATATAGATTTAACACAATTAAAGTGAATGGGAAAAGAGTCAAATATATCAGCATTCAGGACTGAACAAATGCATTTCTGTGATCTCACCATCCCATCAGACCCCTTGCACTGCAGTCCACTGCATAAAAAGGACTCCTAAACATTTGGGGCACCTTTTCAGGGGGGTCTTGGGAGTGCCAGGCAGAGGAAGGTCATCTTTGCCTGCCTCCCACCATTGATAGGTTTGTCCTGAAAACAATATGGTGCACAGAGTAGCATTCTTGGCAGCAAAACCAAACTGTGCATTATATGTACCGTATTTTTCGCTCTATAACACGCACGTAGTTTTTAGAGGAGGAAAATCCGTAGGCATGCCACCCGTAGGCATTCCCTCCATAACACGCACAGACATTTCCCCTTACTTTTTAGGAGGAAAAAAGTGAGTGTTATGGTGCAAAAAATACGGTAAATTTAAAGCCTGTTAGCTGCTTCTTTTAGCTTTGTGAACTCATCTCCACACTTCTTTATGGAAAAGAACCCACTCTTTTCATTGTAAACACCAGCCACCAAGCTTTAATGAATGCAATTGAAGGGCTGTAACATATAGCCTGGTACTTAGTCACTGAATTCTGACCTAGAAAAGGCTATGTGCTGCTTTATAACCACATTCAGGGTCAGTATGAAAATACTAAGATATTTTCTCTTCTAGATGTGAATGCACCAGTGCATTCAAATGGTTATCACCATTCTGCTTTTCCTAGATGAGAATTGATTTTGCTAAGTGGAATTGCATGAATACACCATGCAGTTCAGAGCTTGCAAGTAAACACACACTTCTATTTCACTGCATGCACAGCACCTCTGGCTGTGTACACATAACACTACACCTAGAAGTGTGTTGTTGCAGATGATCTTTATAGAAGGTAGGTCGTGTTGGGTTCTTCTTTTTTTCTCTCCTCTTGGGAAAGGTGGGCAGGCTACTTGATAGTTGTTGGGAAACCAGGTTCAGCAAGTGCCATTCACATCCTGTCACTGCAAGGACTTCCTTCTCCTTCCCCCATGCATGTCCTGTGTCCTCCCCCAAACCTATTCCAGAAGGTTGGGGGAACCCCTAGAACAGATTTAGGAAATGCACAGAAAGGGGGTGTTCCATTGTGCAAGCAGAAATCCTTGTGCGGATGGAGCTACTAGGGAGTCTGTAGAGCTACTAGGGAGTCTCCTTCTTAACACTCCAAGGAAATGTTAACTGGTTATTTGGGGTTTTGTGAAGCATGCCATGTGATAAGCTAGATGCTGGGAACATTGCAGGTTTCTAGCATGAGAGTGGACCTGGAGATTCTAGATAGGAAAACCTGCCAGGTTAGGAGACTTTGGGAGTCAACTAACCCACCCAGCTAAATAAGGCCTAGTTCTTGTCAAGAACAAACAATGGAGTAAATATGTTTCTAGGCTGCAAATTGGGGGTGGGGTGGGGTTCATATGATTGAATATCTCTTCATATAAAAAAATAAAATTCCCTGCATGCAGAAAGATGGACAGTCACAGAATAAACTAAGGTAGAACCCACCCCCCTCAACAGCTAGTTTTCTATGTACAGGGATTCCAGGGATTTATTTTTTAGGGGGCATTTCAGGGGCTGGACCAGATGACCATTGGCGGTCCCTTCCAACTCTACAATTCTACGAATCATTGGATCATGTGATCCTTACAGGCAGTCTGTAGTAGCACAGTTGAGAAACCCGTTTCTGAGTACAGTGGTACCTCAGGTCAAGTACTTAATTCGTTCCGGAGGTCCGTACTTAACTTGAAACTATTCTGAACCTGAAGCACCACTTTAGCTAATGGGGCCTCCCGCTGCTGCCACACCATAGGAGCACGATTTCTGTTCTCACCCTGAAGCAAAGTTCTTAACCTGAAGCACTATTTTTGGGTTAGCGGAGTCTGTTACTTGAAGCGTATGTAACCTGAAGCATATGTAACCTGAGGTACCACTGTATTAGACATAAGAAATGAATAACTCTCAAGGGCAGCTTTAGAAACAAAATAAATAAATCATTATATAGCCCTCTAAACATGGTTTTTTTCAGAACGCATTACAATATTTTCTTGTCAATACAATATTCAATCAAGATACCAAACATCAGTTCTAAACAGTGTCGCTGTTCAGCATTATTGAGCTTACTTAAAGTGTGAGCAGTTTCAATTTAAACACATGCTGCTATTTAATTATGCCTCTATAGAAGTTTTCTCTAAGTCCAATTAATCAAAAAGACAGTATGAAAAAAAGTAATACAGGACTAAAAATGTGTTGCATGCACAGTAAATACATTTTTTCAACTGCTTCTGTTGCAAAGACTTTAAAACAGGGAGGTCCTGTAAACCAAATTCCCAGCCTCTCAAAAATAACAAGGCAGCAAACTTAGGATCACACAGCATTTGACATCCAGTGGTATTTGACATCCAGTGAATCACTATTTACATTTTATCCCAAAACATTTACCTGAGAAAAGGTCATGGTGTTAAATTTGGAGACATTTACAGCAATTGCCAAATGTTTACTATCTACATGAATGTCATGCTTCTTAGTCAAAAGAAGCCAACGCACTAAATGTCAATTATTTCAGCGTGTTTGATGGCAGCACAGATTGCCAAGCAACATAAAAGGAGGTTTGATAAATATTATATACACTGGTAACCATTAATCTAGCCTAGCAGAGGTTTGAGTTTCACATATAAAGGATTTATAGCAAGAAACAGAATGTGACGCTTTGGTTATTGTGTCCTGGGAGAAAAGCATTATTGCTAACTTGTGGAACTTAGAACTTGTTTCTTCTAGTGCACTTAGAAGAAAGCTTCAGTAACTGTGCTGCTCCTGCTATCATTAGGATCATGGATGTAATTTCATTTGCAGACAATTTCTCTCTATATACGTAAAAATATAAGGCGGTCATTTTGCAGCCCCCATTGAAGGATATGTAGAGCTGCCTCACAATCCTGGCTTTGCATGGAGGGGATGGTAGGTTCATAGTTGGAAAGAGGGCAGAAAGGGTGCTTAATAGTTGCGACAGGAGGAGGAAGGAGATGCAGGAGTTTTTCATAGGGGTGGTTTGTGTACAAGGAAGTTGCAAAGAAGGAGTGGGGAAGAGACCTGGGGCTGGGGGTGAAGGCGAAAACAAAGTGAGAATGAAAAACAGAAAACAGAAGTGGTTTTAGAAAAGGGGTTAGGGAGCAGAATAGCAAGCTTAGTAGCTGCATGGGGCAGGAAGGGGAAGCTGTGGAGGGTTAATGTGGAGGGGATGTCGGGGTAGGTGAGTGGAGCAAGCAGGAGAACAGCCCCTAGCAAATACCATTTTGTTGTTTAATAGAAAGGCTAGGATGCAAATTGGTTTACAATCCTTGCTGGAATCTGAAGCGCTACACAAGCTTGTGGAATTACCACCCCATCCCCCTTCCATATCACAAATGCCCTTTTAAGTTCCTGTTTGTCAGAGGAGGCTGCTATTCTGTGAACCCTCCAGATTCGCAGAGCTAGTTTCACAGGTCTTTCAATCCTGGCCCTTGTCTCATTCCCACAGTAACTCTGTGAAGCTCATTGATGCCGGCATTTTATAGGTGGGGAGTTTAAGATTGAAAAAATAGGTACTAGCTGTATGTAAGGAACCTTAACAACCGAGTAGAGATCTGAATGCAGACGGCCCAAACCAAACTTACCATTTGACCACAATGTCCCATAGTACTTAACAGCACAATCCTAAACATGCCAGAAGCAACTCCAATTGAATTTAATCCCATGTAAATGGGGTTAAGATTGCAAACTTCATTAATGTGCCCAAATTTGCTATAATTCAGCCAAAGTCAAGCATTTCAAATTCCCATTTCTTTCAACAGAAGAAAGAGGGTGTATGGATTGAGGATGTGCTTAACTTTAACTGGATTATACTAGTTTGTTTGTTTTTTACTTGTAAGTATCTATTGATGACTAGACTAGCTTCCTTTGAGCTGAAAGAGTTGTAGGAGGCTTCCCTATTATACTGCCTAATACTATGTTCACCCCAATTCTTTATGTGGCAAGACATTCCAGGGAGACAGCAATAGCCCCCTTCTGGTTCACTTTGGAAGGAGTCCACTGGAAATTTATTTGTGTTTTGTGATACTTATGTTCATTTACGGGACACGGGTGGTGCTGTGGTCTAAACCACAGATCCTAGGGCTTGCCGATCAGAAGGTCGGCGGTTCGAATCCCTGTGAGAGACCCGTTGCTCAGTCCCAGCTTCTATCCACCTAGCAGTTAGAAAGCACACCAAAAAGTGCAAGTAGATAAATAGCTACCGCTCCAGCGGGAAGGTAAATGGCCTTTCCGTGCGCTGCTCTGGTTCGGCTTAGTTATGCTGGCCCCATGACCCGGAAGCTGTCTGCAGAGAAATGCCAGCTCCCTCGGCCTATAGAGCGAGATGAGCGCCGCAACCCCAGAGTCGTCTGCGACTGGACCTAACGGTCAGGGGCACCTTTACCTTTATGTTTATTTACATGTATAAACACTGAACATAGGAGGACATAAATGCATATGTTTCAACAGACAGCCCAAGTATACAGTTCCCACATAAAACAGACAGCACTCAAATGCTACTTGCTTGTTGTTGTTGTTGTTTAGTCGTTTAGTCGTGTCCGACTCTTCGTGACCCCATGGACCAGAGCACGCTAGGCACCTCTGTCCTCTACTACCTCCCGCAGTTTGGTCAAACTCATGCTGGTAACCTCGAAAACACTACCCAACCATCTCGTCCTCTGTCGCCCCCTTCTCCTTGTGCCCTCCATCTTTCCCAGCATCAGTGTCTTCTCCAGGGAGTCTTCTCTTCTCGTGAGGTGGCCAAAGTACTGGAGCCTCAGCTTCACGATGTGTCCTTCCAGTGAGCACTCAGGGCTGATTTCCTTAAGAATGGATGCGTTTGATCTTCTTGCAGTCCATGGGACTCTCAAGAGTCTCCTCCAGCACCATAATTCAAAAGCATCAATTCTTCGGCGGTCAGCCTTCTTTATGGTCCAGCTCTCACTTCCATACATCACTACTGGGAAAACCATGGCTTTAACTATACGGACCTTTGTTGGCAAGGTGACGTCTCTACTTCTCAAGATGCTGTCTAGGCCTGTCATTGCCCTTCTCCCAAGAAGCAGGCGTCTTTTAATTTCGTGGCTGCTGTCACCATCTGCAGTGATCATGGAGCCCAAGAAAGTACAATCTCTCACTGCCTCCATTTCTTCCCCTTCTATTTGCCAGGAGGTGATGGGACCAGTGGCCATGATCTTCGTTTTTTTGGATGTTGCTTACTAAACCCAAACTCAACCCTCTGTATCTTTCTTAGGGAGCTTTCATGTGACCCATTTATTGCACAGTCATTCTCATTTGTTTGTGGAAGGCTTAGCTGACATTACATCAAATATAATTTCCCCATTCCTTCTCTTATTGCAAAAGTCAAATCATTGGAGGAAATCTGGTTTGTTATGCAAGACCTCCAATCAACTCTAGGTGTGCAATCTGAATTTGCTGGTATGTGAATGAATCCCACATGGAAGTTTCTGTCTCACATGTTCTTTTGACACACAACTAGCCCACTCCCAGTGGCTAGATCGGAAAGAGAATTCAGATGAGTTATGCCTTCTTAGCTCCCATAGAGACATATCAGCAGAACATGATGGGATGTCAAGTCTAGGTCTTGCCTCAGAGCAACCCACCTGGATATCCCCAAAGAAATCTCATTTAAAAAACCCACAACAATACTATGTTGTTGGGCATATCTATACATTGTAACATTCCTCTGTGTTTAGTTTCTTCTTTTATCTTTATAGGGATATTTTTATAACTTCCTCTTACTAAGCTGCACAAGATCATAAAGTTATGAGATTCAACCTGCCCACAGTCAGCTGTCATTTTTTGGGTCACTACATTTACATGAATTTAGTTCTATGTATAGAGGGCTGTTTTCCTTTGGAAGCTGTTTCTGTTTACAGAATCCATAAATTCAAAGCTTGAATGACTGATAGGTCACACAGAGAAGGTTGCAATGCTGAGATAGTATAGCACAGCATACCTCTGTATGCTAAACTCCTTGCAAAAGTAATGTTAAGAATGCCATCCTGAATAAAAAGCAATCCATCAATAATCCTTCCTCTGCTAACACACTTCAGAACTTCTGGTTACAATAACTAAAAGGGCTTACTAAGAAAGGAATGGCATTCCAATTAATTTGCAACTGATGCATAAAATAAGCTTGTCTGTGAAATCACCACTCTGAAATTTCTCTTCTCATGCATTTTTCATTGTTATTATTTGGCTACCTCAACTCTTACGGGTCAAATTAAAATTCATTCATCCAGGTCTGATATAGAGACAGTAGATAACTTCATATTAGTGATTCCTATTGAAGTTTATACAACTGTTTGCAAATCCAGAAAGCTTTCTGATTGCCCAAGAGTATTATAAACTACAGCAGGAAGGTTCTCACATTTAGTTTAATATCCTACAGAAACAAAATGAAAAAGCCACACCACCCTTACAGTGGAGCAGAAGAAACTGGTGGCAGCAGAACCCCCTACAGGCTCAGATTTCAGGGCTGAGGTCACCAACCTTTCCCTACTTCAGGTCCTATTCCCCCCCCCCCCCGAAATATACTCAGATGATCTGTGATTTCAATAACTCACAGACACTGAAGAGGTTGACCAGTTTGTTTAACATAATATAACTGTTGCTGATTTTTTTCTGTTGAAGGTGAATAGTTGGAAGTTGAACCACACTGGCTGCATTACTCTTCATGCTTTCTGGTAATTCTTGGAAATCATCAGATAAAAGAACTCTAGAACCAATTTCGTCTGAAAATTCACTGCGCAGGGACAACGTTACCACTCTGTTTGCACGACATTACACATACTATATTAATATATGATGATACATTCCCAAGTGCTCCCATGTTTCTACCTCGTGCCTTTCCTACCTCCTAGAATACTGTTACTTTAAAAACAAACAAACCACTCTTTCTAACATACCATCATTTAAAATTTTGAGCATGCTTCTTTACATATGCCTGCTAGTGCAAGTCCCACTAGCCATGAACTGAAACAGATAAGAGTTGCTACTGAAACATTGCCAAAAGTAAAATTCAAAGGAAATATAGGAGTTCTTCATCAGGTGAAACATCTTGAGTAGTTTGAGAAACTCTTACATTTATTGGGAGAGTCTGCACTTCCATATATCAAATCACTGGGAGTATGAATTAGACTGAGCTAACCAGCAGCATTGACTTTCCTAAGATCTGTGCTCTGAGGAAAGATCCAGAGAGAGCACATTGTCACTACTTTCACTATTGATCACTATTTGTGATCAGTAGTGAACCTGCAGTACAACTTCCAGCAGTTTTTGTTCTGGACCAGAAATCCCTCTTATTTTGAGAAAGATACATTGCTACTCCTATCAAAAGCATGTGAAAAGAACACTCCAGAGACTGTACGTAAAGAGCCAAGGACAAAAGTTATATTTTCAGCTCTAGATGTGACCAGATTTTCAAAATTTAAAAGTGAGACACTTCTGAGCAAATGATTTGAACCTAGTCTGAAACATTAAAGAGGGCCTGTTATACAAGTTGCACTCCGATGTTTATCACTTGAGCACAACTGCTTCTATAAACACAAAGCATTAACTCCTTCTAACCCAACCTGCCTCTCCATCTGAATCCTCTTAAAGTGAACAGCTGCAGTCCTTCAGAAACAATTTCAAAATATAGCTTGTTTTCTTGTTGCTTTTAACGCAGGTTCTGGTTTGAAAGAATCTATTAGAGGAAACTTTCTAAGACTTGCTAGTGATAGTTTTCCTAAAATCACATGATTACAGAACGCCTCTGTAATCTAAAGATGAGTTTTAGGAATCCAATTATTTGAAAATCAGAAAAATAAGACAGACAGTAAAAAGGGGGTGAAAGCCATATAACTGATATTGCCATCTTGTGGCTTAAAGAGGCTGTAACACGCAAGTTAAAAGATGATGTCCCTGTCTCTGATGTTCTGTAAACATAACACATTTTCAATTAAATATGAGAGACGAAGTAGCACAAGAAAGAAATACTATTCAGACACACACATCAGAATTAATTACAGGAGAAGAGGAACAATCCTATTTGTCTGGAAAGGCCAATCTCATGAGCAGCCATTAGAACTGATATGCACAGATTTTTATTCAATGAAATAGAAGTAGACACGTTTCCACAACAGCAGCTCCTAAATTAGCAGAAGTTCCAAACACAGCCTGGAACATTTTTTCCCTATACCTATACTCAGTTTGAATGTGATCCATCCTGTACAAACAGAGTCCAAAATACAGCCACATGGAACAATGTACTGTGAGAGCAAACACTCGATGGATTTATCTCAAGCCATTTATTGTCTCTCAGCCTAACCCGCCTGGGTTGCTTTAAATATAAGATCTTCCTTCACATTGGAGGATGTGCATAATATGTCTATAAAAATATGGCAGTCATGTGCAAGTAACAGTCCCATAAGCAGCCTCCAATGAGCAGATAAGAGTGCATACATCATATCATTTTAGCATGGCTTCTTGCTGCCAAATGATGTGCTTTAGCGGAGGCCTCACTGCAAAGTGTTCCTAGCTTTGCTACCACAGGTGTTTGGGATGGGGAGCGAGCTAAAATGCTGAGCCAATGTTCCTGCCTATTCAGCCCTTTCTCCACTTAAGAAATAGCTACTGCTGAAAACTATTTATTGAAACAGTAAATTTTTGAAACAAGTAACTTATTTCCATCTGTATTCCAGTGCAGGTAGTACGTGCAGCCCTATCTGCAGACTGGGGGGTCGTTGTGTCTAAACAGGACCTAAAACTGAGACTATCCGATTATATTCAGGGGCAGAGGATGGGGGGTGGGGTGGGGGTGGGTCCCCCCAGGTGTCACCACAGAGGGGGGTGACAAAATGCTGGGTGGCACTCACCACAGGGCCTGCAGCGCGCCTGAGCCATGCGTCTCTCCTAGGAGTGACGTGGTGGCTTGGGTGTGCGCAGGCTCTGCGCTGCCCCAAACGGTCCGCCTGCTGCCTCTCCCTCAGCTATAGGGCGGCTGAGAGGCAGGAGGCAGGCAGACTCCTAGGAGGCCCCACAGTGTGTCCTGCCCCAGCTGGCCCCACCTCTGAGCACAGGGTACATGCACCGCCTCAGGCGCCCAATTGGCTTGCTCGGCCACTGATTATATTAGCTACAATTAAGGAACACAAGTGGGACTTGTAACAAAACGTTGCACAAGGGGAGCTCAAAGTTCCAGCCAGCCAGCCGTGGCGTTTCCCAGGATACTCCATTCCATTCCTCCACCCTGGTTTCCTGTCACCCTGCCCCCCCCAACAAAAAAACCCAGTTAATCAACATTCCATGGCTGCTCACCATTGAGCTGTTTTTGGCTTGTTCTCTCCCTTAGGAATATTCCCCTAAAGCATTTTCTATTTCTGCCAACCTGTGGGCCCCACCAAGTATGACAATACAGTACTTCACTCTTTGGGCTACATAAGCATTAAGGTAAAGGTAAAGGTACCCCTGCCCGTACGGGCCAGTCGTGTCCAACTCTAGGGTTGTGCACCCATCTCACTTAAGAGGCCGGGGGCCAGCACTGTCCGGAGACACTTCCGGGTCACGTGGCCAGCTTGACGAAGCTGCTCTGGCGAGCCGGCATCAGCGCAGCACACGGAAACGCCGTTTACCTTCCCGCTATAAAGCGGTACCTATTTATCTACTTGCACTTAAGGGTGCTTTCGAACTGCTAGGTGGGCAGGAGCTGGGACCGAACGATGGGAGCGCACTCCGCCGCGGGGATTCAAACCGCCGACCATGCGATTGGCAAGCCCTAAGAACCACTGAGAGGTTTCTGTGAATAAGTTGTATACAAAATCTGTTAAATAAACAATTAAAATACAAATAGCATTGTAACACAGCGCCACCCGCATCCCTACATAAGCATTAGCACGTGAATAATGAGTTTGCTATTTGTATTTTAATTGTTTATTTAACAGATTTTGTATACCACTTATTCACAGAAACCTCTAAGTGGTTTACATAAAATATACATTAAATTGTATAGTGTGTGTGTGTGTGTGTGTGTGCGCGCGCGCGCGCGCTAAATTGCATCTTGTTGGTCTGGTTATGTGATGATCTATAAAATGGTAGATCATCCAATTCTGAAGACAATTGTATTTTCCCTGTTAAGCTACTGAAGAAGAGAAATGGCCACACGTATCAATACACACTGGCTTACATATACAAGGTCTTAATCATATGCCATCTTCTAGCTTCTATAAATGCTCACTAGCTCTCCACTTTGCTCAGTTTCACGCTAACTGGCATAAAATGTTTCCTTAGATTTCTTACATTGCCAGCAAAATGCAAATGATGTAGCCGAACATTTTAATAACATTAACATCTGTACATTGACATTCATTTTTATTCAGTTTTTTAAAAATAAAAAATACTTGTTTTTAGAAGGAAATGGTGTCGAGTGATTTAACTTTACTACATCACTTCTGATGATTCACTTAAAGAATGAGAAGTGATTCCATTGTTCCTGCTAGAAATATAATCCTGAATGAGCCCTTGGAGCAAAATCTGAAATCAAACAGTTACTTATCAACATGGAATAGATTAACTATGATTAATAGCATAGGCTGATTGTGTACCCTTATCTAACTCACGCAAGTGAGATAAAAGTGCATGAAAATTACGTGTAAAATAAAGAATTTAATACTTGGAATGGCTGTGCCAAAGCCACAGAGAGCTTATCCAAAGCTTGTGCAAGAGAGACTGTTTTATTATTTGCTGTGTTGCTTGTTGGATATATTTGCATATCTCCATTTAATTTACAGGGAGAAAGAGTTTTTAAGAGTTCTTATAAATATGACAGACAACAATCTATCCTCAGCAATAGTCCTCTTCAGGTGTTACAGTTAAGGGGGAAAATATTTGGGGAAAATAGTAATCCAGTGTGTGAGTCTATTGGTACAGAAAAGTATGATATACTCTGAAATCTTAAAATTCTATTTGTCCTAAGACAAATTCTACAATTATAAATTACCTATACTTTAAAAGCTAAATTCTAGAATCTCAGGGTCTAAATCAGTTCTCCAGATAATAGTCTATGGACAAAGAAGTGATCAAGTTAGGATTAATAATGGGCAACCAACTATTGAATGGTGCTAGCCCTCAAAATCAAATGGGCCTTTGGGAATTATTGCTGAAAACCTGAACGCCTTCAAAAGATACTGAGCATTTGAAGGAACTCAGAAAGTGGAACTGATGGAGAGGGAAATATGGCTCCCCCTTGGGCTATGGAGAACTTCAAAGAAGATGGAAGAAGCTCACTGGGCCTCTCCCCCTTCAGGCAAGTGATGCTGTGGGGGATCATGGGTTTGACCTACAAGTTGATAGACCTCTCACTGGCTGTAGAGGATGCCGACAATGGGCAGGATTGTGCAGTTTGTCATTGCCAGGCTTTCATGTGCGAAGGAGGAGACGTTTCCTAAGCTCTTCCCGCCTAACACCCCTCCAGCTGCTACCTGCCCCTTCCCTTAGATTACTTATTTTTCTTGAGGGTGGGGGATTTGGTAGCAGTTAGCAAATGGCTTAGGGGCGCAAGCAGAAACTGCCTACTCATGAGACTGCCTTAACTGTGCTTGCATTTGAGCAGGGGTGCTTGCATAATCAAAGAACTTCCTGCTTTGAGTTTTTGCTCCACTGCTAGTTAGAACCATGTAGCAGTATCAGCCTATACCTGGCATCATGTATTATGAGAATGAACAGGACTCTGGCTTCCTGTCCTGTAGATTGCATGCTATGTAAGGGCATCTCAGATTGATGCCAATTGTGCACCAGCAGGGGAGAATGACTGACACAGATGTGGTGAATGAAACAGTGAAGGTAGTTCCTATTGTCCCTGTGGTTTAGTCGTTTAGTCGTGTCCGACTCTTCGTGACCCCATGGACCAGAGCACGCTAGGCACTCCTGTCTTCCCCTTACTGCATTTGTATTGAACGCTGTAAGTGGGATACACTCATGTGCTTGTTCGTAGCACTTTTGTACACAGTTATTTACATACGTCATATAAAATCCAAATGTGAATTTCACACATAGAATCACTATTTCTGAAAGCTTTACTGTTATTATAAGGCCACTAAGACCAGAAAATGCCTTCTGGGGATGAGGTTGCAGGCTGGATCTTGTATGTTGGTGTTGGCCATCCTTGTTTTAAAGGAACTAAATATAAAATGCAACATTACATTTTACCATGCTGTTCACTGTATATAAAAGTTTAAGCAGCACACTACAATTCACTGTAGCTACACAAAGACAAGTTTCTTAGATTTCTGTTTCTTGTTCTAAAGCATGTTGTTGCTAACAAAGGAGAAAGGAGATTAATTAGTAAGTGAACCAGTTAATATTAGAATTAAATCTGCCTAAGATTTGCTGGCGGCATTCTTGGCAATTCTGCAAAGTAAGTAAAGTAATGATGTTTGCTCTTTTCCCTTTCTTCCCACTCCATTACTGAAAGCAAGGATTAGTTTAAAATAACATGGAAGGGACAAAGTTAAATGAAGTAACATATGTATTTGGCAAGACCCAATTATGACATCTACACAAGGCACAAGAAAATTATCAAGTCCCACCCCACATCCTGTCCTCAGTTAATATTTTCCTCATATCAGCTCCCCTCTCCCTGAAAACATATCGACACACATAACCCAAAGCACAGTGTGCTACAGGGAGATGAAGGGAACATGAATGGCACCTGCAGAGTTTACTGTTCAAGGTGCAAATGAGTCAAGATATATGCACTTTATAGGAAAGGGAACTGAGCCTGAATATTAATAATAGAGTCACTTTGCTGAAGCTAAGCAGCTTTATGTTTGGTCTGCATTTGTATAAGAGACCACCTTGAAATCCATCATGGAGTCATCTTGAGCTCTGTGATGGATGAAAGGTGAGGTGTAAATGTACTAAATGACCTCTGATAAAGGCACTCATATGGTCATGAGTACAGCGGTATCTCGGTTTTCGAACGGCTCCATTGATGAACATTTTGGTTTCCGAATGCCGTAAACCCGGATGTAAATGCTTCGGTTTTCGAACACACCCCAGAAGTTGAACATTCCACGTGGCTTCCGTACTGAGTTTTCCGTATTGAGGTTTTGGTTTTTGAACATTTCGGAACTCGGTCTTCTGAGATGGATTATGTTTGAAAACCGAGGTACCACTGTACAAGCTATTTTTGTCTGGCCCCTTAGAATTCCATGGGCCTAGATATTACCAAGTCTACAACTTCCTCTCGTTATGCTACACTAACAAATGTGTGTGTGTGTGTGTGTGTGTGTGTGTGTGTGTGTGTAGCCACAAAGTTGTGATGTTTTGGGGATCCGTTATCCAGAGTGACAGCGCATCACCACAAGGAGATTCTGCAGTTACTTGGGGGGCAATAGTGGACCGTGTGGTTGGGCAGAAATGCTTACCTGGCATCCCGGCAGGTGAGTCACTGCTGCTTATTGGGAAGGAGAGGGGATAGGCAGGGTCAGTATAGTTCAAACACACCAGCAGATACAATCTTGCACTCCCTACTCCCTCATACTTCCACCTCCCAGTAAGCAGCAGTGACTCACCTGCCACGAGGTCAGGTAAATGTCTCTGCGCCACTAGGTCATCCTCTACTGCTTGTGGAAATTAGCAACAGCCTCTGGGTCCCAATCTGAGTAGAAGTAGTTGAGGCAGGAGTAGAGGGCTCATGTTTATCATGGGAGTGGGGATGGGAGGCTTAGCCCACTTTGCTCAGCTAACGGTATTATGTAATATTGATCTGTTATACTTGAGTCCAGTACAGAAATTTGCCTTATGTTCAGTACTAGATATCCCTTTTACTTTTGTTTTTGACATTTGTTATTATACTTTTATGTTCCATTAAAAATAAGATATATTTTTTAAAAAGAAATCAATATGAATAATACTTAGGATTTATATACTTATATGGTCATTTTAGAGATTTTCACAGTGCTTCAGTTTATTACTTAGAATCCTAACAACAATCTTGAAAGGTCAGTATCATTGTCACCATAGAACCAATGGAGGGCTCTCTCTCTCTCTCTCTCTCTCTCTCTCTGTGTGTGTGTGTGTGAGAGAGAGAGAGAGAGAGAGAGAGAGAGAGAGGCAGAGAGAGAGGCAGAGAGAGAGAGGCACTTGCATAGCTGGAAAGGTCATGACAAAGGTGACTCAAATGAGGAACTTCCTGATTTGTAGCTCAATTTCTTAGCCACTCTGCTTCAAGACCTGAAGAAAAACCTAATAACTGTAATCAGTACATTGCCAAGAACTCAGTCTTGTTGCTTTTGGCAATCGTTAATTAAATTTTATTTTTGCAAGAGAAGCATAAAGCTTTGCTTCTGACCTATTTCTTTTTTTTGAATTTGAGAACTTGATTTGCATATATGTCTAAAGGAATGAGCCACAGTATTTAGGGGAGGAGGGGTTAAGCTCAGAATCTTTCTTAAAAAATATTTTATTAGGGATAAGAAAAGTATACTATTACTGAGAATGAAGCCCAGCCTTGAAAATAAGTGTTTCTTTGCCCTTGTGACCTGTTTTAGCAGTACATTTAATAGGTGCAAGGAAGAGCTGGTGACAGCAGCGTGGGACGCTTCAAAGCACCACCAATTTGCTAGCAGGAGAGGCTACTTGAAAGAGAAGGCAAGGGTGAAAAGCAGTTGGTTTTGTCTCTCTAGGTCTTTTTCCAGTGCTATCTGCTCCATTTCTCTCCTGCTTATAGCAGCCCTGCAGATGGATGTTGTCATCCATCTTGAGAGACAATGGAGCGCACCTCCAGGGCAGTGGGAGTCAAACCGCTGCATTAGCAGCACTGAAGTGACCTCCCCAGGGTGCAAACTTGGGCAGCATGTATGGAGGTCCTGATTTGCCTGGATGACAAAAGTGTTAGGATTCTCAGCCGTCAGTCAGAGGTAACTGGCCACACACCAGGCATTCGGCTCGAGATCCTTGATGACCTTCCCGGCTGCGTCTCCCGGCAGGTTACAGGCAAGGTCACAAATCGGCGATCCCACTCAACGTGAGAGGGACACACCCTCCTCCCTCCTCCCTGCTTCTTCAGGGAGGAGAAAAGAGACAGACAGAAATCTATTTACATCTCTTTATTTCTGTCATTCCAGCAGTACAGAGAAACATGTCTGTACCCTCCAGTCTCCAGCAGAAGACCACACTGACTCCACCCATGTACTTCCAGTACAGGTCAGATGACACTCTGAGCTAACATCCGGTGCTCAGTACACTGAATAGACTGCCCCCTTTTTCCAATAGTACAGTCCCAGACATCAACATTGTGTTTTGCATTCCAGACACCTGCAGCTTGCTTTTGCATTGCTGCTTTTTCCTGACAAAAATAACCCTTTCAGCCTCACTGACGTGGTTCAAAGGAGAGCAGAGCAATACCTTTGGCACCAGCTTAGCTGCAGGAAATGCCAGAAGGAATTGTACGCAGCACCATCCAACCATCTTAGGGACTCCACTCTGGATTTGTGTAGGTTTCACATCCTTTTCTTCTCCTGAAGATATCTTGCAAGGCAGCGGAGGTTTAGGATTACTTTTCCTTCTTCTAGATAGGCTACCTCTGGGCCCCACCTGCCCCTCACCTTCCTTCACAGCAGTTGCTGAAACCACTTTCTTGACCATTGGACCCTCTATTGGTCTCATCTGGTCAATCTGCTAGAGCATGTCTTCCCATGCAGAGGAAGTCCTTAACTCATTGAGGGCTTGAGACCCATCAGCTACCCTCACTTGGTTTAGACAGCCAGTCAAAGCCACGTCCAAGATGTGGCAGCTGCCACATGCTTCTAGGATCCACCAGTGAGAGCTGAGGTCAAGGTGGGTACCAAAGGTGGGCAAACTATCTTACAAGGAGCATGATGCATCACCCACCAGGGGTATCAACCCTCCCCTAATGCCCCATACCCCCCAACCCTGCTATGTAATCCACTGTATATATTGCAAGTCAAAGCTGGGTTGAGGCTGAGTTGGGATTCACGGGGGGGGGGGGGGAGGCTTTGTTTGTTATTGGGGTATGTATTCTTCTGTTTTTATATTGTAAACCAACCAACAATCCTGTGATCTTTGAATGAAGGGTGGTATCAAAATTTAATATAATAATAGTAATAGTAATAGTGGTCTTTCCATCCCAGTGTTGTCCATGTGATGTTTTCCCATTCTTGGAAAGTCTGAAATGGCCAAGATGGGGGGCAAATCCTGCATTTAAAGTGGGGAAAGATCCAGGATAACACTGGGATGGGGTGCTATTTGGGCATCCCTACATTACTGGGGTAACAAGGAGGTGTAAATCTACATTTAGGTCCAGTGTGGACAAGTCTAAGTGTCTCTGCCTGGTGTTTTTCTTCTGTTTCAGTCTCTCTCCCCCAGGAAACACACAACTGTCTTTCCCAGGTCAGAGTCAAAGGACACAGCAGGGAGCACTGCAAAATTTAGTCCCTAGACTCAGCAGTTCCATTACGAAATAGTGGTACATTTGCATAATTGTTCTTGGCATCAGGCACAGAGCATTACATCAGTGGAAGGAAGTCTACAGCTGAGAAAAGAATGATACATGAATAGGAGGGTATCAAACTGTCTCTTTGCTTCCAGATGGCTGACCACAAGTTCACAGAAGGAATTTGTTTGCTCTAAACATATAATCATTCTCATTGCAGCTAAGAGTCTCAGTCTTTGCACTTCATCCTTATAACGGTTAACCCAACTCCAGTTATTTTCATTTTGCATTTCTTTCCTTGCAGTGTTTCTTTCCTCCCTCCCATAAAAGGTTGGTTTAGAAGCCAAAAAAAGGCAAGTATTCATAATTATATTAATCACAGAATTTGCTATAGCTGTATAAAAACTAAACAAATCACAAAATCATAGGCTGCATTGAATTTATTTCTCACATATTTAGTGCGCCCCTCCTCCAGAGCAACACATGGCCTGTCCCTGTTCTTATCACAACAATCCAGTGAGGTAGGTTCCACTGAAAGAGGGCAATTGGCTCACACTCACCCTGTGAGTTTGGATTTAAAGTTTAGATTTTAACTTTATATCTTCCTAGCTCAACGTTCTATTATGCCATATTGGCTATCTAATGGCTGACTTCCTCGCTCAAATGCTTCAAAATAAACGATTCAGCAGCCAATTGGATCCACATTTCCTCACACAGAGTTCAGCATAGCAAATCTGAAAGGCGCTTCTCAAGCACAAGAAGGCACAGGCAGCATCTTGCTGAAGGGATACAGAAAGGAAGTACATCAGTTCAGCAAAACGAGCCAAGTCTAATTGCCAGCACCAGCAAAGATCAACAGTTTCCCCACATGCTGAGTCCTGCTGTTTAATGGGCTTCGTGTATTGGCACTTTAACCAAGGGAGACGTCACAGACCCAGTAAGTATCTGCCACAAGTTGCTAGTGCTTCCAGATTTCCCCTTCTATGGCAGCAATGGGCACGTAGAACAGATGCTTTTCTCAGCTGATGCCACTGCAGAATAAATAGCTAACAAGCAAGCCGAGAGAATTTTTGTTTAACATGTCTGCACCCCTACAAACAAAGGTTTTTATTTTATGTTCATTTCCACCGACCCCCAGAGTGGGTGCAAGCATGCACAGGTGATCTGGATATGAACTGCCATTAGTATTCCCAGTGAAATTCCCTGAAACGTTCTCTAATCTAAATGCACAGGCAGGAGGCTTTGGAACAGGGGTCAGCAAATGTTTTCAGCAGGGGGCCGCTCCACTGTCCCTCAGACCTTGTGGGGAGCCGGACTATATTCTGAAGGGGGGGAAATGAATGAATGCCTATGCCCCACAAATAACCCAGAGATGCATTTTAAATGACACATTCTACTCATATAAAAACATGTTGATTCCCAGACTGTGTGCGGGCCAGATTTAGAAGGCGATTGGGCCAGATTCGGCTTCCGGGCCTTAGTTTGCCTACCCATGCCTTGGAGCAATCACTTTTGTGCCATTATCAGTTTGTACATCTTTTCCACTGTGTCCAATGATTAACTCACAACTGTTGCATGAGCGAGACCTCCCTCTGCTACCAGCCTGGGCAACATGATCACTTTCATAGACGCTGCTGTGTAGCTGCACCTGTGTAGCTACAAATAAGCATCACTTTATATGCAAAAGTCACAACCGCTATGCCTATCTACAGACCCCTAGCACCCAACCAAAACACACCACAAGACCACTCTCTTCCGGCAAGCTCCGTGGTAGAGCCACCCTTATTCTAGCTCTTCAGACATGGACTCAGACCTTAAGAATTGACACCAGGTGTTCCTTAAACTATAATTTCCAGCTAATGAAGGAGGGCAGAGGGAGAGGGAATTGGCATCAAGGAATAATCTGCTACAGGACAGACCCAGAAAAGAAAGTGTGAAGAACCAGGCACTTTTTAAAAAAATAAAATAAAATTCATTTGTGTTAAATTTAAGAGACAATTAGACAACTTGCATTTAGGATTTTGTTTTTTGTTTTTGCTCAGCTAGCCATAATCTACCATCACTACCACGATATTCCTGGCTATTGATTTTATAGCACCAGAGGAATTGTGAAGGCTCAGCACATCTGCATGGAGGTTTAGAGTGGGTTTTAAAGAGCATCTGAGGCACTTAATTCCTACTCTCCACTACCCCCCATAACCATACATATGTGACGTTACTATTGCCATTGTTTCCCTTCTTTTCCATAGCATGCATCAAGAGTACAGGATCTGCTGTTGAGCAACTCGTTTCCCTGTATCAAAGTAGGAGGTATTTAGTGAAGGACTCTTTCTTTGCTCTTTCTGTGCACTCCAGAATTAAACCATTAGCAGGGGAAGCTGTTATGCAAATGTGTACTTAGAGTAATCATTCTGTTGATGCTCTGTCGCTCAGGGAAACAGTTGCTTTCCTCCTTAAATTCCTATAGAAATTGGCTTTGATCCAGAAAAAGGAAATTGTGCTCTGGTCCCATTGAAATGAATGGGAGTTGAGTTTACACAGCAGTTTAAATGAGACTTAAGCACTGTCTTAATTGAGGCATCATCCTTTCACTCTTCTGATTTGAGCAGGATCCAGCCAAAGCCAAGCATGTAAATTCCTGTTTATTACAATTGCAAAATTACTAATATACTTCCTGGTTATCATTGAATCTTACCCATGGACTTCACATTCTAGGGTAACACTTTTTATCCTGACTTTGTATTCCCAGATATATTTTTAAAACCACACTGAAGTGGTAAAATTGTAGTAAACCACCAGGTAATATTAAAGTACAATTTAGCCATATTGTTAGGGTGAAATTTGTTTGTGAAAAGATATTATGCTCTGCATGTGTGGTACAAAATGCAGAATTAACCAACAATTAGTTACAGTGAGTTTTAATTTCTCCTATTAAAAAAAGCTCCCTTTCACTGTGTCCAAATGATTAGCTCACAATTGTTGCATGAATGAGACATAAACCACAAGATTACCAGAGGCAGCTATGTAACAAGGGATTAAAGGAGGAAAAATCCATATATTTAAAGATGTGTTTCCAAAAACAGCCTGAAATATTGGTACTTTTGTGCTTTAATCTCTTGGAGCAGGGTTTTAATTGTCTCCTCACAGTCTGAATAATATTCTAAGCCACTTGGCCACTGTTCATTCTAGTACTGTAGGATTATTTTCTACTTTCAGAGCTCTTTGTTCTCTTTGTTGGGATCAGTATGGGGAAAATCGCTCTTGAGTTTAAGAAGTTGTGTGTGCATAAAAACACGGATGGGAGAGTGAATGCTTGGAGCTGACTTCTTCACTGTCTCAGGACACAGTACTGTTTGACATGATGAGAACAAGACTGAAGAGAGACCATCCTAGATTTACTTACCTAGAAGTAAGCAGCACTGAGCTCAGTGGGAATTCTCATTAGACCTGTATAGCGTTGTGCCATCAGTCTCACATTTACTCCCGAACTTGCAAAAATAGGGAGTCTTTGGTCTGCAAGCTAGCAACACAAACCTTAGCTTGCAGGTACAAATGTAACAGCTTACCAGAAATTCTAAAGTAAGTAATGATTCTGAGCACGCCTGGGGAAAAAGAGGGCGCCCTCAAGTCTGACGCTTCTTCCAAGAGTCAATGGTTTGGCATTACGTTTGAACTGAGCCACTCACTCATATCAACATGGTTATTATTAGGGTGGTGTATCTAGTACAAGATGCCCTGGTATCTAAAAATAAAAATGGGATCCCCTTCTTTTATGAAAAAGGAAATATAAATTATGCCATGTCAGACAAAGAACACTTTATTTTCCTACACTTTTAAATCCTCCACATGACACCTCACCATCTGCGAAAGGTTTTGCTGCTATACCAAACTCACTGCCACCACATGAAGAATTCTCGAGTATATCAAAGTAATATGGTTATTGCCAAGGGGGGTGCCAAGCCCTGGGCCTTTTGTGCATTAATCTTGGTCAGGTACCTGCAATGGTCAGGTACCTGCAAAGAATAGGGACAATGAGACCCCATAATCTACCATCTTATTTTACCCACATACAAATTAAGCCCTGATGGCAGCAAGTTTGTTTTTCCCCCTGTGAAAGTCAGCCTAAATTTGAATCTTTACATATAAATTAGCATATGCATATTTTATGCAAATATGTGCTATAACCCTGTGCCCTGAGTCTTTAAAGTACCTAGCAACACCCCTGGTTGTTGCTGTGAAAGCTGTTAACCTTGAGAGTGGCAGCGTGTGCTTTGAATTTATCCAAGCTCCGCTGAATAAGCAACAATGTATTAATTCTCCTTTTTTTAAGTAAGAGGAACAACTTCATAGATTCTGCACAAAGTCAACCAAACCAAGCACGTAATCAGTGCAAAATAGAGAAAAAGCTGCCCTCTAAATTATGGTAGCTAATTTTTTTATGATAATTTCCTCTCTAAACTAGGTTAGCTACTTACAAAGATATCACAAAAAGGACAGATGTGCATAATTTAGAAATGATTCCTATCATTTAAAAATAAATTCGATACATCTCACTCTGTGACCAGCTGACCTGTGTGCCCATTTAGTCTGCTGTCCAAGTATTTTTCCTGGGTAACTTCAAGGCCCCTTCTATCCTTTTTCTATTTTGTTTTGTTTTTAATTTTGACCTGGACTTGGACTGGGCAACTATTTAAATAGATTACTCCTTCAGAAAAGAAGAGGGGAAAGGATTGCCTTCTGTCAATCCTTTAGGCAGAGGGAAGTCCTCTGTATATAACCACACTATAAGTCCCCAAATGTACATATGTGGTAGGGGAATCTTCCCCACCCCACCCCACTCCACCCCACCCCACCCCAAAAAAACACTCCATTTCTCTTCAATTGCCAGCTCCCAGCTGACCTAAGGGAATCTTCTACTTAATTGTTCAGATCCTCAATGTCTATTCTCATCTCAGAAAAGAAAACCAAGCATATTCATGTTCCGTAATCTCCACAGCCAATCAAAACAGTAGGCTTGTTCACGTTACATGGTACAAGCAGTCTCTACACATGTACAAGTGCTTGCGTGACAGAATGTACGCTTGCTGATTTTGACCTGCATTTTTCTTTCTTTATAATCAATACATAATTATATACACACACTCACCCATATTCCTCATTTGTGGATATTTACTACAGCCACTCTCCCTATTTCTCCATACTCTGCTCACTAATTTAAAGCTGCTTTGTGTCCGTTTTTATTTCTACTGAGTGCTTTTACACTTTTTGTGCTTTAATGTTTTGTTTTTAATTTCTTTTATTGGAATTTCAACTTTTTGTAAACTTCCCTAGGAGTATAAATCCCTTAGGGTATAAATCCCTTAACCCCTTAACCAATCTGGCAATATTTATTTTCTTTGTTTAAAATATTTCCACACTAACTAGACAACTGATACCTCATACTAAGGTAAAGGTAAAGGGACCCCTGACCATTAGGTCCAGTCGTGGCTGACTCTGGGGTTGCGGCGCTCATCTCGCTTTATTGGCCGAGGGAGCCGGCGTACAGCTTCCAGGTCATGTGGCCAGCATGACTAAGCCGCTTCTGGCAAACCAGAGCAGCACATGGAAACGCCGTTTACCTTCCCGCCGGAGCAGTACCTATGTATCTACTTGCACTTTGACGTGCTTTCGAACTGCTAGGTTGGCAGGACCAGGGACCGAACAACGGGAGCTCACCCCGTCACAGGGATTCGAACTGCCGACCTTCTGATCGGCAAGTCCTAGGCTCAGTGGTTTAACCCACAGCGCCACCTGTGTCCCTAGTATGATACCTCATACTAGAATACCTTTTCACTGCACAGGAGTGCTTTTCGTACAGTAAATCCACAACTTACATGAGGGTTACATTTGGGGGACTATGCCTATAGTCAAAAGCGCATATAGGTTTTTCTTGAAACCCCACCCTTTTAATTTTTTTCTGAACTTTTTTTTTTTTTTGCCACACACATAGAAGTTAAATGTATAACTTGTAGGCTTCATATATACACTTGGAAATGGGTGACACTATGGTCTAAACCACTGAGCCTCTTGGGATTGCTGATCGGAAGGTCAGCAATTGGAATCCCTGTGACGGGGTGAGTTCCCATTGCTCTGTCGCAAACCTAGCAATTCAAAAGCACGACAGTGCAAGTAGATAAAGAGGTACCGCTGTGGCGGGAAGGTAAATTGCATTTCCGTGCTCTCTGGCTTCTGTCATGGTGTTTCGTTGCACCAGAAGTGGTTGGTCATGCTAGCCACATGACCCAGAAAGCTGTCTGTGGACAAGCGCCGGCTCCCTTGGCCTGAAAGTGAGATGAGTGCCGCCACCTCATTTGCCGCTTTTGACTGGACTTAACCATCCAGGGGTCTTTCACCTTTACTTTTACTATATGACAAAGATGTCACAAAACAGCTTTCAATGCTCTCTTTAAAGTAAACATACCCTGTAACCGTTGCCTGGGGGTTCTGGGAACATGGGTGAAGCATGGAAGAATGGCACCATCTACATTAAACATTAAAAGCAGTATCACACCATTTTAAACAATCATGGCTTCCCCCAAAGCATTGTGGAAACTCTAGTTTGTTAAGGGTGCTGAGAGTTGTTAATTAAATCATGACATGGTTTTTTTTTATTTTAATACCACATAAACCAACTCCTGACTTAGTAATACTTCAGAGCAACCTGAATGTACTTCCAGCATTTATTTCCTCTTCCAGGCCTTGTTCAATTTGTACCCAAGCTTTCTGCCAAGTGGTGTTCAAGCTGGCTAATAGTGATAAAAGATAAAGTAAAAGATGAATGCCAGTCAGTGTACAAAACACTGCATTTTATACAAGCACTGTATGATGTAAACGACTGCATTTAACCTGTGTGGCTTCTAACATCACCCTTTAGTATATGCACACTAATGAGCAGTGTTTTTGCAATAAATACACTTTGCATATGACATTTGAAGCTGTTGATTAAGGGAAAAGGCTAATTAAAACTTAATAGAAATGCTAGATTTCAGTTGAAGCACTTTCTAGATTTTATAATTGCATTAGAAAGCTACAAGTACACACCATTCTTGAATGGGGGAGGGGGGACTAGATATGGCTTCCTGGAACATTCACTGTAAAATAAATTATAAATCTTGTTTCCGGTACAAAATATATATTCATTTGAAGGGTTGCAGTTTGCTGAGTAGTTGTTGCATTTGTTAGTGTAAGTGCACTTGCCAACTTAAAGCGATAATTTGTCTAAAGGGATGGAGGGGGGAAGAGATGTGGTCAGGTGTGTCCTGCTGCAGTGAATGCTAATATGCCTTCAGCAAAAGCATATTACTCCTTTATTTTTGACTGTACATTGAATTATTTACACCTTCAAGGCAGTTGATTGAACTGCAGCATCAGTCAATTAGCAAATCAAAAATTTATATGATTCCAATTTAGCATGGAGTCCAATCTCTCTCCCTCCCTCTTTTTCTTTTTAGATTTTCACCCTGACAGTGACAAATTACTCCTCTGCTGGCTGAGATTGGAAATTAAAAGCATTTAGAGTTGCTCATGCATTTATGCTAATGAGAACTCTGATATGATTTGCATGCAAAAGAGGACAATTTGAAAGCTCATCAGTTTTTCATGCTCCTGCATTTTGATGTGGTAGGATTTTCCCCCTCCTGTTTTTTGGCATGTGTAAAAAAATAAGAAGGGTGGGGTGGGGGAGGGAGGTACAATATAGCTTGCAAAAAAATAGTGTTTCAAGTTGGAAGGCTCCTTTAAAAAAAAGTCTCCAGATTTTTGTAAAATCATTTGCCTTGCTATTTCAGAACTACATCCACCCTTCATTAGCATTTCAGATGTTTATCAAAGGAATGATCCAGTATCTGCCATCCATTGCCATGCAAGATTATAGCACAAGCCTCATTTCAAATTCAGTAAAGAAAGAAAAAAAGGAACTAAAATAAAAAAGACCCCAGGACAGATCAGAAGAGGGATGTATGCCCCAACTGTTTTTCTTGTGGAAACTCCCTGAATTAATCTCATTTAGAGCAAAATCTGATTAATCACCAGAGCTGGTAGCTTCAGGTTTATTGCAGTAGTTAGCAGCACTGACATATTTTCGGGAACGTTGTAGTAAAGCCTTTCTTGGTATGCAGCAGAAGAAGGTGGAATATAAAACTTTAATTTTATTAAAGTAGGTATTTTAGTATGCAGGTGCTTAATTTTCCTCATTAGTTTCGTCAAAGGAAAGAATGTGTCAGAACTGCCCTGATGGATTTGGCAGTTTTAAAATTCTATGAGCCTCATCCAAAGCAAGGAAGACTATAAGGGTCTCAATTAAATCAGTGGAAATTAGGGCCTCTTCATATATTTTATGCTTTCAGATGTATATATAAGGTGTTCTAAATGTATGTAATGCCCTAGCCCTTTTGGAATGTTGGTGAGGTCCTTGTTGTGACTGACAGGAGTATTTTGGCACAGTTACAGACTCAGAGTCAATTGAAGACCGTTTGAAAAGTCAATGGAGACAGAAGCTCTACTCAGATATTCAAAAAATGCCTGCCCCCCCCCAAAAAAAGCATGGGGGAGGTGCAGGGCTGTGCATACAAACCCCACTTCCAATACCCCCCCATGCCTATCAGCGCCACCCGACTTTCATGTGCTGAAATCAAGGGCCTGATGGTGTACTGTATGCACATTCAGCTGAATGGGGACCCTGAGCAATCATGGGGAGAATTCTAAGTGTGTTCAGTTGACCTTCAGATCTTCTAGCTCAACGTAGGAAGGTCAGATGTGGAAGTGGCAAGGATGGGAATCTCAGGGGACCTATCTGATCTTGCAACCCCATTAGCCACCCAATTCCAGTTATCATTAGCAGCTAAGGGGAATAGTAGGCACTGAAATTTTGCGTGCCCCGCAGTGGTTCAAAGCACAGAGCTGCTGATTATAAAACAGAGAAGACAGCAAACCTCCTTAGAAATTGCCTTAGGTTGTTTTGTAGTATTGCAACTAAGGCTATTTACCTGATCAAAGGAATTTTAGTCAATGTATATTGTATAATTTAGAAATAAATAAATCTGCCTATGAGTAAAGCAAAAAAAAATCATAGCTCAGGTGGTTAGAGCATGGTGCTGATAATGCCAAGGTTGCAGGTGTTATCTCCATATGGGCCAGCTGTATATTCCTGCATTGCAGGGGGTTGGACTAGATGATCCACAGGGTCCCTTTCCATCCCTATGATCCTGTTTTATATACATATACATATATATGAATGAGAATAATATGCACTTACATGTTGGAGTATTATTTTAGAGGTTCCTCCCTTGTGGAAGAGACAAGGGGAAAAGGCAATACCTACCGCCCACATTTTTTTGAACCTCTTTAAGCATTTTTTAAAAAAAGCTTTCTTAAATTTATCAAATTATCAAATTTAATTCTGTTTAATTCATCAAAAGAATTTCAGTTGATTGATCCACCCAAATGCAGCCTTAACTGTGAGCATGTATATTTTGATTACCGCGATTTTGAATTTGACATACTGTGCATTTGGCAGAGCAAGCTGACATACCTGGGAGAGACCTCTGGTAGGCCTTCCATGGCGTCCATAGTCCTGCTGGCTTCTTCTAGCCTGAGCAGAAGTTTGGGGCACATAGATTTTCTGGTTTTTTCATCTTGTCCTACTTCCCTCCCCACTCCTGCACCTTAGTACTAATGGTAGAAGGAAATATGCCAGCTCCAGGACTGGTGAAATCCCCTATGCTGAGGGAACAAGGGAGTTTTGAATCCTACAGAACCAAGCCCACCCCCTACAACATACACTTCTAGGCCCACAACCTGTGGAGCTCTGTAGCTTGAAAAGTGATATCCATGGACATTTACACTGCAGCAAGGAGAAAGTTTCCACCACAGAGATCCTCAGCATCCAACAGCCCTTCAGCTGTCCTCCCTGGGAGCTTTGACGTGTTTTTATGCTAATTCTTCAGACTGCAAATGCTAACCAAACTATTTATCCATTCAACAATGTAAAGCATAGGTTTTCCCTGTCCACATTTAAAATGGCTGTGGGATAACCTATTTTTTACATGAAACAGAGTGCATAGGGAAGGGGGATAGAGCCAAGTTTTGCTCACCCCACATCGTCCTGTTTTATATGTGAAGAAGATAAATAATACGTACTTAACAAACATGCACTTGCCCTGCATACCTGGTCCTAATTTATGTAATCTTATCTACACTTACATATGAGTAAACCTCACTGAACCCAACGGCACTTTATTCTGAGTAAATCTGCATCAGATTGTCATGTTAGTCATGCTACTTGTTAATCACTTATGATGGAAAACATGGGCTTCATACCGGCTAGTCCTCACATTGCTATTATTTTTAATTAACTTTCCTGTTTATTATTGAAACTGAACTATAACCAAGGGAAATAGATGGTCTTAAATAGCCTGGCTCTTGGTATTGGCAAAGCTAATGGCAAAGGAGTAAGATTTCATTCATTCAAAGGAAGGTCAATCTATCATTAATGGATAGAAGAGATACTGCAGGCTATTTAATAAAGAGTATTTCTTATCTATTAAAGATCCTTGACCTTTCAAAAGTCAGAGGAAGCTGATTTCTTCCAAGCACCTGTTGACAATTTCCACTACAAAATCTCAAAGTGTTCCCTCACCCTCTTTCGCTTTTTATTCCCCTGCCACTCGCATCCCCTTCTTTCTGCAACCCAATTAGCAGATTAGCTAGCAGGCTTGGATGCCTGGAGAAGTGGAAATTAAATTGATTTTTATCACATGCCAACCTCAATGTTGAGTTATCCAAGAGCAGTATCATACCCTCAGAGAGTTTTTCCTTCCTTAAGGAACCCAATGGGTGGATAAGAAAGATCAAAAGTGTAATCAAAGACTCCTTTAAAGTTGTGATGCCTCCTTATGTAAATAGATCACAATGGTTTATATAAGAGGCAATAATTACATAATTAGATAACAGCAACAGAGCTGGATAGGAACACACATTATATTCACGTTTTTTTTTAAGAGATTTACAGTTATTTTCTCAGCATTGATTAATATTGCCGTTCTATTTATTGATATCTTCTATGAATTTCAAAATGAAGTACTCACATGTGATGAGCTGAGAGTGGTATCTAATGGTATCGCCTTCTGCTGACAGAATGCATCAGTTAGTGTAATGAGGAGCAATTCCACCTCCTTCTGAAGCTCTCCTCATGATTGGAGCCCCCCTCTCCAATTTCTTCCAAAATCTCCCCTAGAGGATTGAGGGACCTTCCAGAGCAGATATGGGAAAGAGAAACAAGGAGCCTATTAGAGTTCTTTGAGATTGTCAAAAAGCATAAAGATAGAGATGATCCAGTTGCCATAGTGTACTTGGGATTTCAAATAGCATTCAACAAGGTACTTCACCAAATACGTTTAGCAGCCAAGGAACCAGAGTAGAGGTCCTCTTGTGGATCAGGAATTGGTTAAGTAGCAGGAAGCATGAATGAATGGACAGTTCTCAAAATGGAGGGATGTAGCATCTACCAAGGATTGGAATAGGGACCCCTGCTTTTTAACTCATTCCTAAATGATCTAGAATTAGGGGTGAAAATGAGGTGGCCAAGTTTGCTGATGACACAAAATCAACAAGAGATTTTCAAAGAGCTCCAAAAGGACCTACCCAAACGGAGTAAATGAGTGGTAAAATGGCAAATGTGATTCAGTGTAAGCAAGTGTAAAGCAATGCATGTCAGGGCAAAAATAAATAAATAAATCTTAACTTCACATATATGCTCGTGTGACTTCAGTGATAATGCACTGCCTGCAGGTAATTTAAGCATAATGAAATCCTCTTAATGAAAGGTTCTCTCATTTAATTTATTTTATCATGCCCAAAAGGAGACTAAATAGCTACCGTTTGGCATCATGAAAATGTGTTATTCCATGGAAATGCAAAAGCCAGAGGTAGTATCTAATTAGAGGATACTTCTATGACTGTCTGATGGTCTGACCCCACAATTATTTGACTTGGGGAAGTACAATCTTTACTTTGACCACTAGATCTCCTCCTCCTCCATTCTTGCTCAAGCACGTATACTAGGCATTTTCAAAAATCCTATCTACCCAACATGGCTGCTTGACGACTAAAGGTGAAGACTATTCACATTTCTGGCTGGGGCACAGCACCAATGAATAAAAGGGGCACCGTGTCACAATGAGAGTGATGCTGATGCTTCCCAAATGCTCCATTATGAAATTCCAGGCTTTTTCATCATCAGTACAGTTTTTCATTCCCCACTCCGCCTGGCAAAATGAAAAAACTGGGCAATATGAATTTTCCCAGGTTTGAAGAGCTTTCCCCCTCTTGCTAATTATCTGTCAACCAGCTTTTTTCCCCTTATTAATTAATTAAAGCATATTGAACCAGGTCACCGTTCACATGTTGCAACAGCAGATGCAAAGGGAGATGTGAGTGACAAGATGAAAATTATTCGGCACTATCTTGGCACCAGGCTTCAGAAAGACATTACGAAAGCTTTTTGGCATTAAGTATTTGGGAGCTCTTCCACTGTTCTGATTACTAAGTATACGGTACAAATGCTTAGATTCAGGTCTGCCAACACTGTCATTCCAATCTATCAATCCCGGATTTCTTTTTATAAGTGCTACAAATGTAGTGCTCATCATTGTTATTCTGTTCCATTATAACATTTGCCAGTTCTGCATACCGTCAAAGGCATATGATAGTCTTTGATAGATTGGTACTGAAATGATCCACTAAAATCTATATCTAATTCCCAAGAGTGCTTTTTATCAGTACTGGCAAGTATCTGGGTTTTAACTGTGCAACTTCTAACATAGTCACATTTTACATAGCAAACGATTGTCTCAGAATTGGTACTGACTGCTAAAAAACCCTCCCAAATTCTGCTACAGAATGGGGAGCGTGCCCCATTGGGATTGAGTTTCTGATCTCAAGAGAACAGAAAATCAGCAAATCTTCATTTGTTTGTGAAAGTAGGACACTTCTTTGGATGGTGGGCTGGGGAGAAGAGGACAGTTTGCTCCGCACTGGAGCTTCCATTGTAAATTTATTTGTTATGTTTTAAGATTTTTTTGTTTCTACGGCAGCATAAATAACTCTTCCCAGCTGAGTAACAGAGCAATTCAGGCTAGGGAAAATCCACAACTGAGTGCAGGCACCGGCGATCCTCCAGCTCAGAAACCACTGCATCCAAACCTCACTCGGCACTTTCCATTACTGGGAGCACCAAGCACAAACACATTCCTGCACTGTCCTTAGTAATATCACATGGTGAATCAGTGGTGCGCACATGCAACTAGCACATTCAAGGATGTAAACAATTGTAAACAACTGTCCAGCAGCACCAGACAAGAGAAGCACCCCTCACAAACCTGGGCAGACACCCCTTTCACTTATAGTGATATCTGGGAATGAAGTTTTTGGGAGAAGCGTTAACTATAGCCATGCTTCCCCAGCCATGCTGGGGATGCAGCATTTTCTGTGTCCTGTGTTTGCGCTTGGTGCTCATAATAATGCACCACGGCAGCCCAGAACACCTCCCACCACCACATGCTATGGTGTTTGGGTTGCAAATTAAGCCGCTGATTGAGAAAATATCCTGCAGACAACAACATGGCAAAATGGAATCTTGTGCTGTGCTGTGTGAATGGTGGAGGTCAGGCTTGGGGGTTCCTTGTCCCATTGCTGTAGTGTACAGCCCCTTTGCTAAAAACCCTGCACCAAAGATGCCCATGACTTGTCTTACGTAAGATGCTGCTGCAGCCATTGCTTTGAAACCCTCTGCAATTGCCACACCAGGATAGGTTTGCGCTGCATATAAAAGATGGCCTCAAAGAACTTGAGTTTTTGCATTCACAGTGGGAGTGGTCAAATGGGAGGCTAGTGGAAAAGAGCAATAGCAGCACGTGGCCCTGCAATGCCTAGAAGATGCTCCTTTTGAATGGGGATGCATGTGGAAGAGGTTGCAGTGAGTAGGAGCCATCAACAATAATCAAGTGTGTGAGTGGAAATGTCATCATTTGATACATCCCTTAGTCTTGAAGGTGCTACATGGCAGCCTGCTATTTATCAGAAGAAACATGAAATGATGAATCAGGATGATGAAATTTAAAAATCATCTTAGGGTCTCAAATCTCTTCTTTTTTAGCCCTGGGTTACTGTCACTCTTTTCTTGCAATAGAGTTGCTTCCAAAATTACATTTAGAGTGAAATTTGAGTTCCCCTTCAGGCAAAACATTTCCTGGGAAATCAAAAGTTTCAATAAAATTTCTCAGAGTGGCTCTAGGTTTTCTTCTGGATTTTGCTTAAAGGAAAACCTGAAGCCAAGTATTCAGGTTCCTCCTTAAGCAAACCATCTTAAAGAATCAAGGTGTTTTCACAAGGGCAGCAAAATTTCTCAGGGGTGTTCTGTCTATCTGAACATTGAAAATACAGGTGTGCGTTGCTCTTGCATCTCCCCCCCTCCCCACTTGTCTGAGCTCCTTTGTAGGTGTTGGAGTGGGAGGAGAACACTGGGGGTGTCTATGCAATTTAAAGGCTGCATGAAAAGCAAAACACTTCACAAAATTGAGGGATTCGGATGATACTTTTGTGAGGAGAGGCAGGGCTGAGTAGGAGGACATCTGATGCCAGATTGTATAATTTTTTTGAAATAAGAAAGGCTGCATCTGCCACTATTATTGGAGATCAAAGTTAAAAGTGCAGTGAGCTAATTGCTTTTCACAATTGTTAATATATTTCAGTGCAGTCCTGATTTCTGTATCCTGGCCTGCTCTAATTCAGAATGATTGTTCATTTTCCAGGATCTTTCAAGTGAATAGGAGGCATCCAATTGGCACTGGGTGTCCCCCACCCCCACTTTCCCTCAGCATATGCTACTTTCGCTTGCTTGCATGCTTCATCTTCTCTTCTGAAATGAACAAGAAAGGCAGTGCTGTTTCAACTCCACTGAGATATATTTGCTTTCCCCGTGCTTATATAAGTATGGGGAAGAAAAAGACATAAAAGAGAGAAGGGGGAAATGCATAAAGAGACACAAATTTGAATGTCACTGATCAGCTGAAAGCAAAAGATAAAACACATAATAAGTATGGTAATTCCAGCAACTTGGGTCAGACTTGATGAAGAAAGCCATGCAAAATCAAAAATTCTTCCCTTCTGCTTTGAAAAATGTGTGCTTTCTCATTGTCTTAAGAGTTTTATGCAGCAGCCTGCTTTGGATTTTTGGAGTGTTTAGGGCAATTTCTTCTTGCCACTTATATCTTGTCTAGTCTGTCAGTGGAAAGGTCCCTGAGTGCATGTACAGAGGATGAATCCCAAGTACTTTGAGCCAGGGAGAAACTCTGCCACAGCTTTAGGATATAATCCCCATCCTACTGAAGTTAAGAAAGCAAAACTGCCATTGATCTTAATTGCTCTGCCTTGCATAGTTAGGGTGAGATTCTAGACAACAGCAAAACAGGTGAGAAAGAAGCATGTGCACAAAAAGAAGAGTTTTGAAAGTTTTAACTCTTTTGCCAAGTAATAGACCACATACACATTGCTCCTTCCTTGCCCATGTGATGGCTGTCTAGAATTGTGGCCCCACATTTTGTAGACAAAAGTGCCGTTCCAACCACGTTCTGGTATCTCTCATCACTGAAGCAGATATGCAGCTTGGCCCTATGCATGTTTATTCAGAAATAAACCTCACTGATTTCAATGGGTTTTACTCCCAGTGTAAAGGATTGCAGCATGTTTCCAGGTATTCAAAAGAGGGCATTTTTGTTGAATAACTTGGCAGGTGAAAGAATTAAAAAATTAAAAAATTCCATAGGTGGCAGTTGATTATTCTCACGCAAGTGTGCATAGGATTGCAGCCTGTTTACTCAGAGCTAAGTGCCACTCAGCTCACTGTGGCCCATTCTCAGTCAATTGTACATATGATCACACCATTAGGCTATAATTCTAAACACACTTACTACTATGAACTGCAAATCTCACACCGGGATGTTGAAATTGGTACTTAAATATAGAAAATTAGCTTTTCGCCTATGCCTAAGTATTAATTTCAATGTCATAATGTCTATTCCGTAGCCCTATTAAGATGTCTATTTTTCTTCCCAAAAAACAAAACAAAACTGGGCTACTTTCCCAGACATTTTTGGCAGCAATTTTAGATAGAGTTTTCACCAAGGTCCAGATTTTGAATATGATGTGTGAATTATTTGTTTTCCTGCACTGCTCGGGTATTTCAGTTTCTTTCATGGAGGCAAAGGAGCTTTCATAGTATGCACAGAATAGCAAAGCAAAAGACAACAATGAAACTTATACCAGGACACCAAGATAGCAACCAAGTGCTTAGCGCACAGGACTGCGGAAAAAACACAAATCAATCATGTGTGGCTTTTACCAGTATCTCAGAATATCCACTGAAGCAGGGCACGTTCTAGACCAAAAGTCACAACATCCAATACAAAAAGGGTTCTTCCTGTTTGCAAGACCCATGTGTAACAAAGAAGTTTAAAAGGGTACCTGTTTTATGGAGCCTGAAATTGAAAGCGATGTTCAATATTGCATATTATGAGTGCAGCAATGAAACAATATATCTGACTCCTTAAAAAAAGAAGGAAAAAGCCCTCTCTACAGATCTTCAGTGAGAATTTGAAAGCCCAGTAACCTCTCAGGAACAAGATCAACATAAAAGCTTCTCTGCCAGGCACTACAGTTCTGCAGTGAGTGCATTAAGATTATCCGCCACTTTGGAAAATGTACAGAAACAACCACAGAAAGTAATGTGAGCCATTTTGAAAGGTCTCTTAACTTTACTATTTTATAAGAAAATAAAATCATTTTTGGCCCTAAAGCATCCTTCTCGTGTCTTTAAAAGATGCACTCATATACACAGAGGGAAGGAAGAAGAATTTAAGCAAATGCATTCCGGAGATTTTTCCAGAGGTTTTTTTTTAAGAGCAGTTTAACATCTTCACTGGCAGTTCTGAAGATACTGTAGTCTGTTAAGTGGCATCAGCACTATATGATTTCCCTCCCCATAGCAAATGAAAGTAGTCAGAGAAAGGTTCATCCATTTTGGATGACCCTGGTTTCCAGGATTTGCCCCTTCCCCAAGATCAAAGTTCTGGTATCTGTCCTCGCACCTTGAAATGTCCAGATGGCAACTAAAATGTAGTGCAAGATCAGGGACAATCTCCCAAACTCCAAGCTTGGACTGGGTACAGGAACCTCAGAATTACACTTTCATTGTGCACCATGTCTCTTGGAAATATAGCTTGGAACTGGAGTAGAGGGCTTGGGCTTACTTTGGATCTCTGCTTCTTGAGCACTTTGGAGAGGAAGAGCCAAAAAAACGAGTCTGTTTCCTGCTCTACACCTCCCAGTACTCACATCCAGGAGCTGGAGAGTGGGGCAGAATTGCCTCGGCAATTGTGCTGAGCCTCAGAGGTGTTTGGCCTCTGTCCTCCTCTCCAGGTCCAAGCTGGCCATTTTGATGCTGAAACAGACAAGCTGAAACAGACAAAGTTGTTGGCATCCCTCTGTCTCAAAAGACAACGGAGTGCACCTCTGGGGGAACACAGAACCAGAACCACCACCTGTCGAGGCATGTCCAAACCTTGAATCTGGGGAGGGAATAGACATAATCTCTAGAGCTGTGATGTGCTGAGAGGATGCTCTGACTTCCCAGTCCATCAATTCACACTGGGCAGCCATGCCCTACTGAATGAACACCAGGCATCCCTATCTGGCCATCAGGGTTTTTCCCAGGCCACCCTTCCTCCCCAGTCACATCCCTCACTGACCTTTCTTAGCATCCTGCTGGGATGTTTTTGCTTGACTGGCATGTGTTCTTCAACTCTGTTGCTTGCCTGAATGGAGGATGGAGAGGAATGCGTGAATGCAAAGAAACCAGCCTGCTGTACAAAAGTAAAATTGTACATTCATTGTTCTGTCCAACCTTCTCTCTCTGGTCCTGCCCACCATGAGTTTATGGCTCTTGGAAGGATGCCCAGAATGTGATGTGGTCCTCAAACTGAAAAAGTTCCCACACTCCTGGTGCAGTGGACTTGGTATGGACAGACCCTAAATCCCTCTCCCTCTCAACATCTCCTAATATATGTGGGATAAAAGGTAAAGGGACCCCTGACCGTTAGGTCCAGTCGCGGACGACTCTGGAGTTGCGGCGCTCATCTTGCTTTACTGGCCGAGGGAGCTGGCGTACAGCTTCCGGGTCACGTGGCCAGCATGACTAAGCCACTTCTGGTGAACCAGAGCAGTGCACAGAAACGCCCTTTACCTTCCTGCCGGAGCGGTACCTATTTATATACTTGAACTGTGTGGTTTCAAACTGCTAGGTTGGCAGGAGCAGGGACCGAGCAACGGGAGCTCACCCCGTCGCAGGGATTCGAACCGCTGACCTTCTGATCAACAAGCCCTAGGCTCAGTGGTTTAACCCACAGATCCACCCATGTCCCAATATATGTGGGATAGCCAGCCTCATATAACCAACATGCTTAGGTCTAATTACACAAAGGGGTTAAATGGTTTACTTACAAAATCTCCAACACATGAAGCTGTTGTGATAACACCCCCGCCCATGAGCTTCTGAAGGAAATGTGTAGAGATGTGAGAAACAAAAGATAAAAAGGGAGATAGAAAAGAATCGTGAAAGGGCTATCAATGGTTCCTAACCATGATGGTTGTGCTCTGTATCCACACTGCTGCAGGCAAAAGGTTTCCTGCATGTTCCAATGCCTGTTGCTGGAAACGCCTGCTTGTGAGCGTCCCACAGGCATTTGGTTGGCCACCATGAAAATAGGATGTTGGACAAACTGGGCCATTGGCCTGATCCAGCAGATTCTCTTTAGCAGTCTTATGGGGTACTATTTTTAGACTTGTCTGATGTTTAGGCGTGTTGATATTTAGGTAAGATAGTGAATGCAAGTCTGTGTTGTCACAAAATCTACTCTATCACACACTTGTGTACTATGATGCCCTACATAAAGGGTTGCATTTAAGCAAACCTTCAGTCTTTGGCTTCTTCCATACTGACATTGCTTCATGGGTGAGAGTCAATTGCTACTGGCCGGGTTGTGTACCATTCAAATGAGTTTGGGTCTCTTGCACAATAAACTTGAATTGGGTCTTTTGTGAATAAAGGAAGTGATGGGAAAATGCACTGGAAAGCATGGAACAGCAATCATTTGCTGCGTCATTCTATAACCTCCTCACAAATAAATCAGAATGACTGTGGGTATGGTGTAAGTTCCCTGCAAACTATGTGCAAACCAAGGAGAATGAATGCTCAGTAAACAGGTCATCTGGAAGCGGCCTTTATCACTCATTACAAAACATTTAACAGTGAAACATATAGAGCAGAAGTGAACAATGCGTGTCTTGCATCTTGTTCTTTTCAAGCTGAAGCTCAGTTTACATTCCTGTTTTGTGTGGAGGCAACTAAATTGGCTTTGACGCCCTGTAGAGAACCTCTACCAAGTCTTCCCAGTTCCTGCGATAGGCATAAATAACCTTGAATAACTTCATTTAATTATAATAACACTGTTATGATAAATGTGCTCCATTACGGAAATAGAGTTAGTAAGTGAAAATTAGTCATGGCTGAGCAACAGCTTTTTCAGCAAAGATAATAGAACAATGCCTGAACACAGATAACACTAAATAGGAGCAGATGACCCCTAATGGGACATTGCCAGAGATGGGTTTCAATTGGAATCTTGCGTGGTTACTCTGCTCATTCATCCTTTTCAGATTGATTGTACATTTCCATTTGCAAAAGCCTGTGCAAGATGAGCACATGCCTTACAAACATCCATTATTATTATTATTATTTACCCACCCTTCCCTCCCAGGTCCCAGGGTAGGTTACAACATTAAAACAAAATGTTAAAAATAGTTTCAAACACCTTACAACCACAGAAAGAAAGTTGATCCTAAAAATATACAGGCTCCCCACCCCTTACATGCATTCTACCTGTGTGCAACTAGGTATACGTGTGGCGCCAGGAAATAATTAAATAAATAGAATCACACCAAGAAATGGTGGGAGAGAGCTGGAAAGTCCTCATGACTCAAGAGGAGATCCTCCCCAGAGCCCAAAGAGGACGTTAGTGAGGGCGGAGGAAGCTCTGAAGAGACCAGAAATGCAGTAGGGCTTTGCTTAGGCTGCTCGGCTACTTTGGCTAACAGCTGATACGCAGGGTAGCGCAGCAGCAGCAGCTGCTTTCCTGTACGTCCTCTAGCCTCCAGCCATCCCCAGAGCTTCAACTCTAGATATTTTAGTCTGGATTGGAACTTTACTGTTTTATTTTTGTTTTAATACTGTTGCTTTGTTGTTGTACACCACATAAAATATACTGACAGAAAATGAGTTTAAAATGGCGGCAATTTTTATTGGTTACAAACTTCCAGTTTGGCATGGCACAATCTTAGCATCCAGATATTGTGCAACCTGACTACTGTTACTATCACCCAGGCCACATGCTAGCAGGACACTGAAGGATAGCAGTAAGTTCAGAGCCATTCTTTCTACCAGCTATTCCCAGGAACTGGTACTTAGAGGAACATTGCCTCTGACAGTGGAGGCAGAACAAACCATATCAGGTGACCATAGTGCCGTTGTTATTTAGAAGATGTAGCCTTATAAAGAGGTATTCGGCAAACTCCAGGGGTTTTTTTGTGGGGGGGGGGGAATACATTTATTCACAAAGCCATTTTTAATAATGAATAGATTGCAGAAAATATAATTTGTGGATTGAAAAAAGGCAACATCCTCAACTAAATGATTGTAATATGAATTATTAACCAACCCCTAGTCATGACATTGAAGAAAAATTAGCTAATATTTTAACGGAAAAGCTACTGTGTAGTTTAGGCAAAAAGCCAGTTTGGTTTAGCCTGGCCCACTAGAGGCTAGAATGTTGTGCATAGATGCGATTACAGTATTTGTTGCTGGGGCAAAAGAAGAAAGAAGCAATACTTTGCAACAAGTCACTTTAGACTTAAGATCATTCTGTGAAGCAGTGCCCCAGAAGATGATCAAATCTGAAATACATTGGGTCAAGTTCTTCTTCCTTTGTTTTTGGAATTTAAGTGTGCAACATTGACAAGAAGATGCTGGGAGGGATCACTAAGGTACAGTGGTACCTCGAAAGTCAAACAGAATCCGTTCTGGAAGCCTATTCGACTTCCAAAATGTTCGGAAACCAAAGTGAAGCTTCCAACTGGCTGCAGGAAGCTCCTGCAGCCAATCGGAAGCCACATTGGACGTTTGGATTCCAAAGAACTTTCGCAAACCAAAACACTCACTTCCGGGTTTGCAGCGTTCAGGAGCCAAAACGTTTGGCTCTCAAGGCATTCATCAACCAAGGTATGACTGTATTTGGAACGAGGTGTCATCAATATGCTAATAACACCAACTCTAGTTTTCTTTTCCATCTTAGTTGGGTAATGCAGTGGATGTACTGATCTAGTGCTATGGACAGGAAAAGAGTCAATAAACTAAAGGTCAAGCCAGAAACGAAGGAGGTACTGTTGATAGGCAGTCTGTCTAAAAGGGAAAGTGGTGTTCAACCTGTTCTGGATGGTCCTTCCCACCACCCCTGGCTGCCCACTATGAATCAGAGCACATAACTGGAGCTGGTACTGGAATCAGCTTTGTCATTGAAGACCCAAGTGGCACTACATCATTATAGTAAAAGAAATATGGTGAATAAGGAAAATGCGGACTATAGCCAAGCAAAAGGGAGAGCACTCTCTATGAGATGGCAATGTTTCTCACCCACTACCTCCCAAACCATCATTTCCTGTGGGTACATTGCAACATCAAGGGTATCTATGTGTGCCAAACATAGCCAAAGTTTGTAGAGGGGGGAATAATTAACTGGAGGTGCCCTCTTCAACTTCTACTTTGGGCCAGGACAAATAATACAGCCAAACTAAGAAGAGAGTGTCCTCTATGTGGTGCCATCCTACCTGGCCCAGAGTATCCTGTGGGCATATGTCACAGATAAAAAGAACTATGCACAACAAAAATAGACAAAAAACAAAACAAAAAACAAAACTGGGGTACCCACTCCAAAATGGGTTTCAACAGTGGAACACAAATCATATGCTTTTGTGTTTGGAAAAGGTTTCTAAATGAGATGGACTGGTTTCCACCCAACACAGAGCTTCCTGTAAGGGCATGGCATGTTCAAGCACACACCAAGAGTAGCCAAAGCATAGTTTGGGGAACTTTCTGGATGGAAATGTGGGAAAGAAATCAAATCAAAGAAATTTCCAAACAAAGGTGAGAGACCATTTCCTCTAATCACCACTGTCCTTGAGGAATGTTTGAATATGAACCCTTAGTGTTATCAGGCAGCATTAGTTTCTCCTGAATCTGACTAGACCCTTTAAAATATCCACTCATCTTTGTATTGATTATAGTAAGCTACCAGCGTACCGCAAGCAAGCCTCCCTTGGCTGATGCCACTTAGCCTGCTGCAAATTGATGTGGATAGCTCATATGCTTTGGAGACTGAACGTTTTCACCTTCACCATGAACTCAGCTTTGAGTGGCCTGGGGCTTAGCAGGCTGTTATAAATCCTTAACTAATATATTTCCTCCCTGCATTGTAACGTGTTCTAACAAAGTTGCTAGAATAAAATCTCAAATATCTTGTCACCTTCTAGGAAGGGCAATGATTTCACCGACTGTCATATGCTCCTATCCCTTTTTTGCACAGTAAGGCTTCAAATTAAAGACAGCATCAAGTTACAGAAGAAGCTATGATGCAAACAAGCCAAGTGCAGAGGATGGTTGTGCTTATATATATATTTGTCTATTATTCGGTTAATCCCATGCCATTTATGCATCCGCTTCCTCAGATAAAACACCTTTGTATATTTAGCATGCTTAGCAACAGTGTTTTAACAGAGACAATTGTGCACAAAGAAGCTTTTCGTTGTTCCCAACAGGAATGTCAGTTTTCTGTTGGCTGTTCCTGGAAAATTATCACTATTTTGAATTTTTTAAGGGAAATATAGGGAGGGGCTTCCTTCACATTTTTTTATCAATATTTTCAAAAGCTGGAAGGGATTGACATTGCCTCTCACCCACTCTGTTTTTGACAGGGAAATGTAAATTATAAGAATAATTTATCATCATTGTTCAACAATGATTTTTCATTATTTGTTTTCAGCACACCCAAATATGGTCTATTGCAGGGGTCGGCAAACTATGACTCCCGGGCCGGATCAGGCCCACCTGGGTCCTAAATCTGACCTGCGCTGCCAAGCCAGAACCCACTGCAAAGCCAAGACTCCTGGCGATGGCGATGGGAGGCAGAGGCCAAGCGGCGGCAGCTCTGTCAATGAAAACGCCGCACCTGGTTTACCTCAGTGCGGTGCAGGGACGTCTCTGCCAATGAAACATCACGCCTGGTTTACCTCAGCGGCATTTGATTGGCAGTGACGTCCCCACACCGCACTGAGGTAAACCAGAAACCACTGCCGCCCTGGTGCTCCTGTGGGCCAGAGAGCGGAGCAGATGAGCTCGCTCTGCCTACCCGCTTCATGAGAAGCAGCAGCAACAGCGATGGTGGTGGCAGCCCCTGGGAAGCACAGTGCCTTCTTTCTCTAGGCAGGGAGAAAGCCCGTTTCACACCACCACCGCCAGCCCTTCAGTGAATGAGGCAGGCGGCAAACTGAGAAGGCGGCTGGGGCTGGGGGTGGGTGGGGAGGAGAACTACTTGTCCCCCGCAGTGTGCATAAGAATTGTGTGTGTGTGTGTGTGTGTAATCCCACCCTCCACAAGGTCTGAGGGACAGTGGACCAGCCCTCTGCAGAAAAAGTCTGCTGACCCCGGTCTATTGGGTATACAGTGGTACCTCAGGTTACATACGCTTCAGATTACATACGCCTCAGGTTACAGACTCCGCTAACCCATAAATATTACCTCGGGTTAAGCGCTTTGCTTCAGGATGAGAACAGAAATTGTGCTCTGGCGGCGCAGCAGCAGCAGGAGGCCCCATTAGCTAAAGTGGTGCTTCAGGTTAAGAACAGTTCCAGGTTAAGTACGGACCTCCAGAACGAATTAAGTACTTAACCTGAGGTACTACTGTATATAACTTTGCATAAAAAGGTAAAGGTACCCCTGCCCATACGGGCCAGTCTTGCCAGACTCTAGGGTTGTGCGCTCATCTCACTCTATAGGCCGGGAGCCAGCGCTGTCCGCAGACACTTCCGGGTCACGTGGCCAGCGTGACAAGCTGCATCTGGCGAGCCAGCGCAGCACACGGAACGCCGTTTACCTTCCCGCTGGTAAGCGGTCCCTATTTATCTACTTGCACCCAAAGGTGCTTTCCAACTGCTAGGTTGGCAGGCGCTGGGACCGAATGGCGGGAGCGCACCCGTTAACTTTGCATACAGTGCTTTAATTTCCTTTAAAAATGTTTAGGGGTACTCTCATTTTCCTACTCATATTGAAATACTGCCCCTCAATGAGGCCAAACTTAGATTCACAAAATGTTTAGGAGTATGCTTAGCTCTGTGTCCCCCCAGAAAAAAAGCACTGTTTGTATAGTTTTATGCATAAGAATTCTCCAAGACATGGCTAAGTAGAAGCTTTGACATTTGATGGTGACAGAAGCTACATCCACCAGAAAGCTTTATAATGAGAGAATGTGAGAGAAAAGTTAACGCCTACTAGACACCTCATTTAGTCCTATGTCTACTATGAGAGGATCCAGAAAGCAGTGAAACTTACTTTCCTCATCATAACCGAGGTGATATGAATCCAGTCAATATGAGGACAGTTAAAATTACCCATTATTATCATTATGTGCAGACCAAATTGTAAGGGCCGCCTCACAGTCTACACTGTCTACCTTTCTTCCTTTCATGTTATCCTTTTCCTCTTTCCCGCCTCAGTTTTCTATTCATCCTTTGTATATCACAAATTCCCTTCTACATATACTAACCTAACTTTTTATCTCAATCCTTTGTTCCATTTATCTCTCTGATGGATGACAAGATAGAATTTGACAAGGCTGACATAACCCCACAGCAGGACTCATCTTAATATAAAAAGTGAAATATAGGAAACTTGAATATTTTAACTGCATATATGTGTGTGTGTGTGTGTGTGTGTGTGTTAACTCTTTTAATTTGCCTTAATTTATACGATTCAAATTTTTAATTTTCAAAATGATTTCCCAGCAATAGCTCCAGGTTGATTGAGTGACTTGCTCTAGGAGGAAGAGGACTATCTTTTATTTACCGTAATTTCCACTTCCAAAACTATACTGCGACCTGTCACCTATGCCACATGACTCAGTGACTGACTGTGTACATAAACAGGGGAAGATGGGACTTTTTGCAAGCTCAGATGACTGGGCCATATTAAATGACATCACTTGCTCCAAGAACATTCATTTATTCACATCAATGCCCTGCTTAACCGCTTTCTTTTCTCCTCCCATATGCCACTCTTGCCCTGGGCATACTCCAGGGAAAGTCAGTCACAAGCCCTATTGAAATAAATGGGACAGGTTAAAAACAGCTTGAGACCCATTCCATTGTTTTCAATAGCCACAACTAACTTTTGCTGGATTGTGTCCTCTAACAGTAAACAGCCTACATAATGATTATAGGATTGTTCCTCAGGACACTGTCCCCAGGAAATCTAAAGACTCATCCACACTGAGGTTTCATGTGGATTTGAAGCTGTTTGTGCCTCTGTGGCATGAGTGTAGGTTCCACGTGATGTTCTCCTCATCCAAGTGGCAGCCTGCACTGCCTTCTGCAAAATTCAGGCTTTCCTAATCAGTGGATGATTCAGTAAGAGAAGGAAATCCAATATAAAATTGGATGTTATCTGATTGTGGATGTACTGAAGTGTATTGTTTTGGGGGCATGTCACTGGGTGTTGCTCCCTGGCCCCAAAACATTAAAATTAAAATCCCACTCTGTGAAATGGCATTCCTGGCCCTGATATTTGTGCAGAAATCCATTCGCTATTTTAGGATGCAATGTGTTTGTAATCTAGGTTTAAGAGAATGTTCACTTAAACAGCATAGTTCCCTTGAAGTGTAGATATAAGTCACGGCCTGGGATCCTCCTCCTTTGGCTGTTCACTGGAGGTTTGTATTTTTTTTATTATTTTTAAACTGCTGGAGTTTCAGATGTTAACTGAATTGGTGAAAAGTAAAAGTGACACTCTGTAATATATCTCAGTATAGCAGATACCTTTTTTCCTACATTAAATATTCGTATCTTACTTGCTGAATCTGAAATTGCTTACTTTTTTATAGGAACCATGCCAGGGTATTACAGACAAAATTGCTAAATTGGTTCTGGAAGGGAACACAAGCTGCTTAAAATAAGATTACATTTATTTTTTAAACATCTTGTTTGTATGTATGTATGCATGACTTAAAGTGTTGGTATTCTGTAATTTAACTGTATGATTTTATGCCTGTTGAACTTTAGGATGCTCATGAAAATAGTTATCTTTCTTATTTCTATCCTTCCTTGCATTGTTCCTTCAGGATACCTGCTTTAAATCCCATTCTGTAATTTATTATGAAAGCTAAAAAAACACCTTATATTCATCTATCCTTATACCTTGGTTTAAGCATATATTGTGTAATTTCTTTTTCTTTTTCTATTTCTTATTTCAAGCATTAAAACACCTATTAACTTAGGGTGGAAACAGACATCCATTTACTATTGGGAAGTGAGCCTGTGGCCCCAGATGTTGCTAGACTCCGACTCCCACCAATCTTAGCCAGCATGGCCAATGGTCAAGGATGATGGGAAGTGTAGTCCAGCAACATTTAAAGGTTTGCAGGTTGTCCATCCCTGATGCAACCAGTTGATAAATCAGTTCTGTTTGTAGCATCTTTCTTCATTTCACCACATACCAAGTGCAAATTTGTAGTAAAATAAGTGGGAAAGTGGTTGTGTTTGTAAACATCCAATTCTTCTCAGCAAATACCTGTCCCAGTATTTCCTCACATCAAAGCATACAAAATTTTCAGTGGTTCTATTTCCAGTAGTACCCATACCCAAAGATGAGAAGCAAGGCCACGCTTCTGAATGCTAAGGATTGTGGTCCCTAGAGAGAGGGGACAGTTTTACAAGTCTCTTATCAGAATGGCAGGCCCCAAGAAGCACCCGTTTATCTGCATAGTCTAGGGGCATCTTCCATGGAGTTTACTGGAATAGTTATGCAGAAATAAACTCTTACCTCATGGAGAGATCCTTGAGCTCAAAAAACTACAATAATATGGCCTAGTTCTATCCAAAAGGAACCAGGGTTGGCGATCCTTGGGGCAAGGCAATCCTTGGACCATTATAATATATTCATTTTCTTAAGAAGGAAGAAGGGGAGAATACTGTTGCATTCAGGTCCTGCTTCTGGGCTTTCCATAGGCATCTTGTTGCCAACCGTGACCATGACATAAAATGTTCTGTTCCTATCCAAGATGACTCTTTTTATGTTACTGAGTAAGGAAATTTAATATACATCTTTACATGGCACAGCACACTTAAATTGTACCTTTGTTTAAATATGTAGATAATCACCATAATGTCAACAATTACCAGTCTAATATAGAATATATTATTTTCTTTACAAATAATATTATTCCTAAGTGATTCTAGGGACTATGATGTCATCATGACTCTTTCCAAACTGGATGGTTGTGACAGAACCCATTACTGGGTCATAGTGTGATCTAAGGTGGTTCACAATAGCAGTACTACTGCCACACAAATATACAGTAAAAATAAATAAATAAGAAATTGGTCCACAAACACATATTTGAGTTGAAGGCAGGTCCTGAGTCTGAAAAGGTTGAAGACCACTGAGCTAGACCAATCAGATTTTACCTACCAATTCAGTAATATTTTTTGGTAGTTCTCCAGCCATTTCATGTGTTCTGACTAGTCATTTCATCCACTAAAAGGTAGCAATAATCTCTCCTTTTCCCCAACAAAGCACAAGAAATTAGAAAACATGCTACTTGGATTCAGGCTCCGCAAACAAGCAATTTTAATTTGACTATGCATGTGAATGTATATTTAAAAACTGGTAAAATGCCCATCTTTGGAGGAGAATTGATTGAATATACAGTGCAGGATTTAGAAACTAGCATGCTGTATGGTAGAGGAGGCACATCAGAAACAGTTCACAGTCCAACGTATGCTTGCTACTCACATGGGACAGCAATTATTTTTCTCTAGCCATTACGATAACAAAAAGTCAGAAGAAAGCGTCTCGGGGGTGAGGGAGTTAAGTAAAGCACGAACCAATTAAAGTTCATGGGAGAGTTAAACATAAATAATTAGCTTCCATGTCTAAAGCTCATGCCAAGTGTGAATTTCATGGGATTTTACAAACTTCAATACACCAAGGATCATAATATCTCTGGAAAAGCATGCCATCCTTATTTCATAGGTCCCGAGAAGCCAAAATAATTTGCTTAGAATCTCGGAGAAAATTTGGGTAACAGCCATGACAACAGTAACAAAGTTTTATGGGTCTCCATCACTTGACTATGCTGTTCATCTTTTGGTTCCCTAATTGTCAGGGACAACTTTCCTCCTCTTTGAATGATATAATCATTCTAAGAACACAAGTAAGTAACCAATACTGAAACACCCTGTAATTGATGAAGTCTACTGGGCACTTAAGCCCTCGTTGATTCAGGTAAAAACATGTAAATTATTGTACCATGTTCCCAAAGGCACTTTCTTTTCAGTCAATTGTATGTATATTTTATGAAACATACATACATACATACATACATACATCATGGTCTTATGGTATAAGTTCATCCCACACATTCCTAATGACACCTTTTTTTCCAGAAAAAAACACCCATCTTTGTGTCTAGTAGGAGACAAACTGGCCAGACACGGAACGTATGAGTGATGTGGAGGGACCCTTAGCTTCAAATCAGGAGTATTTAATACGGTTTCTAAAGAAGATACAAATATATGCACTCCAACCTTTTATCCAATACTACATAATACCTGATCTGTTACTTTTCTTGCCCTGACTGAGAAGTCTCAAGACATTATTCTCCAGAAGATCAAAGACCACTGCCGTTTTATATGTTTCAAGATGTAAAATGATTAGATGTTGTATAGTGTTTATTCTTTACCCTAATACTGTACATTTCTTCTCCCCAGCAAGAAATGAATTATTTTATCAACTCGTCCTTTGCACTGGCATTTGGTGAACTTTACCTGCCTGTGCGTGTTGGGATTTGGTGTCAGCGCCGGTGTTTGAATATATATGAGCAGTTGGGCTAGGGATTATGAGTTATGTACACATTCTTGTATATTTCAATATAGCTCTGTCAAATGCAGCAATTAGAAAAGGTATAAAGGAAATGCAGAGATCATGAAGATTGGTCTCCACTGGTCGATAATACCAAGCAAATATTTTATATGTGAAGTCTAAAAAAAAATAGTACAAAGCCTAGAACTTCTCTGCTGAGTCTACGCTAAGAAACTTTTAAAAATTGCAATGCATTTTAAAAGTGTTATTTAATAAGCATATATTTACCCATCAAAACAAACTATGTACATACACAGGTTTTCTTTTATTTAAAATTTTCACTTACAAAGCTATGTTGTGGCTAAACAATATGGTTGCCATTAACACATCTCCTTTTTTGTTCTCTGCTCCTTAATACTTTAGAGTCCTGCATAACTATTTATATTATAAATGTTTACGTTGTAAATAGCTTGCCATTCTGATGTCTTATCTATTAGAATCTTACATGATGTCGCTAATGCACAAGATACTCTAAGCATTACATAGAAACACTCTACACATATATTTATGAATAATGTGGTTGAACGGTATCATTTCAGACTGCAGATGGAAAAAAATTGAATTAGTTCTTTGGGACTTACCTCCATGTAAGTCTGTAAAGGACTGCAGTCTAATGCTGTGTTTACATGAATGTTGAAGTCCATTCACATGTGCATCACATTAAGTAGAATCAGAAGTAGGCAGGGCGGCTGTGCATCCGATACGATGTCTGCATGGGAAAACTTATGTCTAATGGCATCAATATGCATAGGCTTTCCCTGTGTTCTGGAAACCTACCACAATTGTGGTTCCAGAATGTGGAGAGGGCTTACATGGGTAGCCTTTCCCCTTGCAGGCATGCATGGACATCAAGGCTGGAACCAAAAGTGGCACACAAGATGCATGGCCTCGCAGCCCCATTCTATGCACAAAAGCTGAACAATGTTAGGGACTCTTGTTTTGGTTATTCAGGAGAGTGTACCTACTTTGTAATATTGACACATTTTATGGCAAGGGCAATCAAATGACTGCTGAAAAACACTTGCTTCTTGAGATGGGCAGACAAAAGGATCAGGGGAAAGGAAGTGGAAGGCCTGGAGTGCCTTCCATCAGCTTCGGCTGGTGGCCCAGCTACACCCCTATCTGGACAGGGATAGCTTAACTACTGTTATCTATGCTCTGGTAACTTCAGGGTTAGATTACTGCAACACGTTATACATAGGGCTGTCTCTGAAGACGGTTCGGAAACTTCAGCTGGTGCAGAATTCAGCGGCCAGGCTGCTCACCGGAGCAAGGCAGTTTGAGCATATTACGCCGATCCTGGTCTGACTGCACTGGCTACCAATTAGTTTCCGGGCCCAATTCAAAGTGCTGGTTTTGACCTATAAAGCCTTCAACAGCTCAGAACCGCAAGGACCGCAATACCTCAAGGACCGCCTCTTTCCATATGAACCAACCTGGACCCTGAGATCATCTTCTGAGGCCCTCCTCCGTGTGCCTTCTCAAGAGGTCTGGAGGGTGGCAACACGAGAACGGGCCTTCTCTGCAGTGGCTCCCCGCCTGTGGAATGCTCTCCCCAGGGAAGTTTGCCTAGCGCCTTCATTATCCTATACCCTTTTAAAATGTGGCTCTTTTCGGGAGGGGGGGTTATTGGGTTGTTGTTTTTATTCTGATTATATATGTTGTGATCTTTTCCGTGAACTGTCCTGAGACCTCAGGGTATAGGGCGGTATATAAACTCAATAATAATAATTATAATAATAGACTCTCATTTGAGCAGTTGCATTTGCCCTCCAGATTGCAATGCAGTAACACTAGTGCTTGGAAATGATCCACTTTTGCCTTAAACTCTGCCTTATGTGCCCTGCCTTTAAGTAGTTCCAAGTAGTTATGGAAAACAGATTTGTTTCGGCACACTGATACAGCAATGCAACTGGAACACCAACATGAAAATAAGTCACAATATTACTGTTATTGAACCACAGGCATTGATTCCTTTGCAGAACAAACACTGAAACAAAGTGATATAAGATTCAAATCAATCACAAAAAGGGATGAGAAATATGCTGGTCAAGCTTGCCTCTGACTAACTTTGATAGTGTTGCCAACCCATCTTATATAAAGACACAAGTTATAGAACAAACAGAGAGAGCTAAATTCATTCCTGGATGATTACAGAAAATCTATGGAGCTGCACTAGGAGTAATTTTCTCTCAGGATAATTTCTGCAACATTCTTTCTATAATTTAAAGGAATTTTCTGTAAATGCACTCAGCACAATATCTGACAATATAATTGGAAACAATTTAATTGTTTGAGTTTTCCAGAAATGCAAGCATCCTGTAAAATAAGTTTTATAATCATCTAGCACGCATACACACCCTCCCAGGCTTTGTTGTTATTTTTACTCCCCCCCCCCCCTTCAAGCTCACTCTTATCTTTAATACCGAAGCGGCTGGTGATGGCGTTTTCTGCTGCTAGTACACTAATGCATTCTGTGTACCTCTTTTAAAATTTATTTCTTGTTTGGATGTGGTGTGCCTCTGAAAAGTTGGCTTCTTAGTTGTAATGAGAGGTTCTATACATTGTTTACATTGCCCTGATTTTCAGCACCGCAGGGTTTGTTTCTTGGTGTGCATCAGGAAGGGCCATAGGTCAGTGTAAGAAACATATGCTTCATATGTAAATGGTCCCATGTTCAATTCCTGGCATTTCAGTGTAGGGCTGGGAGGAAAGACCTCACCTGGTGAGTTTCAGCAGGTTGAAACTCATCAGGTGAACTCCTTTCCACCACTACAATCGGCATGGTGGATAAAGCTTCACATGCCAAGCCACTTAAAACTATCCTTTTTGGTTGCATAGAGAGCTGCCTTTTCATAAAGCAAATCCATTTCATAAAGAAACTATGAACTTCCAGCTTGCTGTAACTCCAAAAGTGGAAAAAGAGCAAAACCCTTTTTAATGTAAATACATTGCTACTGTGTTAAAAAAACACACACACCTTTCTCCCTACCCCTTTCTCATAAAGTATTTATTAGGTGTTAGGTTTTATAAATTGTTTGGTCCTGCAGCTTTTATTTTAAAAAGAATGAGTTTTTTCTCTGAATGCATTACCAAGAATCTTGTGGAATACTTCACATAAAAGGAAACAGAAAATGTATAAATGTAAACAGGCTAATTGTATGCAGATATAAATTATGCATGTTGGCCTTATGAAAAAGCCTCCCTGATTTGCAGGGATCTTACTCAGCAGCTTTGCGCCTTGTCTGAGGGGATATTTAGTATGGCTGTGATATGCAGAATTTAAAGCAAAACTTTGAATTCTGAAGGATAAAATATAGCTCAGCTGTAATAAGGCCACGCTATAGAAGGAAAGGGGCTCTCTGCTACTTTATTCATGTTGACTGCTGCGCTTGTTAGCCATGGCATCTAGTAGCCCAGGGATACAGTGCCAAGCAAAGGCTTTGTCAAGACTTAACATTTGCAAAAGGATTAAGGTTAGCTTGATGCTGCTTAATAGGAAAGTATAAAACATTATCAAAGCCACAAGCCCTTTCATGGCTGAAACCTTGCTGGGTTATTTCTAGACACTGTTAACCTGATTGGCAGAAACAAACAAACAAAAACCACCCTGCAGTGTCCACAGTTATTGTTGACTTTCATGTGAATTGTCTGCATTTCTGGTAGTCAAGTTGGACATGAGAATGGCAGATCCATGACATGAATCCATTGCTATGTTGCTGTTGTTGCTGCTGTTGTTTCCTTCAACCTAAGGTTCTAGGATGGGTTACAGTAATTGAAACACACACTATTAAAAACAGTTTAAAACAATTTAACAATTATAGAAATAAGGGGAGTCCTAAAAATTTGTATCAAAAGCTGGGGCAAAGAGCTGTGTCATCAGCATTTGTCGAAAGCTGATGATGGTGCCAGATACGCCTCTGTGAGAAGGGAGTTCCACAACCTATGGACTGTCACAGAGAATGTCACCTCCCAGGCCACCACCACCAGAGCTTCTAAGGGCAGTGGAACAACTAAGAGAACCTTCTCTTATGAATCTTAGCACCCAAGAGGGAATGAGGTAGTCTTTCAGGTACCTGGGACTTGACTCATTTAGGGTTTAAACACTAACATGAGCACATTACATTGGGCCCTGAAACAAACTGTTGTTCCAGTCATTCGTTCGTTTGTTCGTTCGTTTCACAAGACTGCTTGATGGTAATAAAACCCTCAAAGTGGTTTCCCTCTATATTGCGATGGCCTATGGTTTTAAGCAATAAATGTATGAGTTGACTGAGAAGCAACTATTGGCAGGACTTGGAAGCTACCTGGATTTGAAGGAAGAAAGAGGACCCGTGTGCCTGGAAAAGCAAGGAAAATGTGCTATGTGTGTTGGGGATACTTGAACATTGCACTCAATTCCTGCTTGGAGGCTTCTCAGAAGCATCTGGATCACCGCTGTGGGAACAGAAAGCTGGACTTGATGAGCCTTTGACGTCATCCTGCAGGTCCCTTTCCAATGAGTATCTAGGTTTAGCATATTGAATTATTAAATGCATGCATACATGCAACATGTTTACACTATGAAATGTGATAAGAGTGAGACACCCATGATGAAGCAACTTCATTTGGTTGGTGTTTTTTTTGAAATACCACAGAAAGAGAAGACTTAAATGGTGAGGTGGAATGAATTTTCCTGTTTAAAAATGTCTCCTACTGAAGTTGCTATTTGCCTTAAATAGTAAATCATATAAATACAATACCTGCATGTTTTGCCCTGTGTAGGGCAATAACAAGCTTTGAGAGAGGAGAGTGATTTTAATTGGGGAAGTGACAGGGAGGAGAAGTGTAAAATCCCATTCCTCCACTGCCACAGACCAGATCCAAATCAGGGCCCCTTATGGCTGCTATTGTGGGAGATCCCATTTGCAGCCCTTAGCTTCCTGAAGTAGTGGTGCTACATAATGTAAGATGTTCTCTTTGAAGGGCCACAACCAAACTACAGTGGTACCTCAGGTTAAGTACTTAATTTGTTCCGGAGGTCCGTACTTAACCTGAAACTGTTCTTAACCTGAAGCACCACTTTAGCTAATGGGGCCTCCTGCCGCGCCGCCAGAGCACGATTTCTGTTCTCATCCTGAAGCAAAGTTCTTAACCTGAAGTACTGTTTCTGGGTTAGCGGAGTCTTTAACCTGAAGCGTATGTAACCTGAGGTGGCACTGTACTTTGAGAACAAACTTTAACACACATTAGACACAAGCTCACCACAAATCTCTCTTCAACTGCATCAGGGCCTAAATCTCTGGAGCTCCTGGGCTTTGTTTAAAACGTGGAGTGGAGAATCATTCACATTTACACAAATCACACTCCACATCCACAACTGCTGATCTACAGTCCTACCTAGAATCATATTACACTTTGCAGAGCAGCTGACCTGGCTGTATACAACCACTTGTTATCTTCTTCGCTTGCCCTGCAGGTACAAAGCCTCATAGCTAACAGTTTTTGTGTGCCGTATACAACATTTAAAGAGACACATGAGTTGGTGATGGTCTTTACTTAGATAGCCTTTTAGAGGGATTATACAGATTCATGGCGGACAGGCTTATCAATGACTATTAGCCATGACAAACTGACAGCTACATGCAGCCACCATATTCAGAGACAATGTACTTCTCTGATAGCCAGCTGCTAGGGGCAAAGAACAAGGAATGCCTGTCTCTAGCCTGTCAGCTTTCCAGTGGCATGCAGTTGGCTACTGATAGAGACAGGAGGCTGGAGCAGAAGATGGAGTCTTGGTCTGGTTCAGTTTAGGCAGTTTGTCTCGTAAGACTATTTAAATTCCCAAGATTTGGATTCTGCATCTGCAAATCAGACCAGGTTCTGGTGTGCTCTGTCCTGAGGGGGAAAGAACACAATACAGGAATATTCCTTTTCAGTTCCATTTGATACCATGTGAGCTGCATAGGATAGTTGCCTCGGTCTTCTGAATTGTGCCAGAATACCTTTGTTAACTCCCTTCCCATAAAAACTTCCATGGCCACTTCTTTCATTTGCAAAATAGGCTGGGTTGGCCCAGCTCTACCATTAGACAGTGTGAGGCAGCTGCCTCAAACAGCAGATGCTGGGCGGGGGTGGACAGTGGTGACAAGGAGCTGGAGACTCAGAACTGTGTGTGCAACATGGTACAGCCTGTACTTCCTAAACTAGCCTGCTATCCCACTGCAGTGAGTCTCAACGGCCCATCTGGTTGGTTTATGTTTGTGGAAGCTGCCATCTTGCATTATGCTCTAGACAGCAAAATGCCTTAGGTCAACCTTGAGAAATGGTTCACTCTGAGCTCCTTAGGAATATAGGATTAATTATGCTCCTTTGGTTTCAGTTACTGTTGTTCTGGTGGTGGTGTTAAACAATGTCATTTCCCACCAGATACCAGAGCTAGCTCTAATTTCTATTGCAGGAGGCAAAATCCCACTCGTGCATTCATGACCAACATCACTCAGTGCCTTCCAGCTTGACTTTTTCTGTGGTCCTGTGGAAGTGGCAGTGCTAAAAATAAATGCTAGCTCTCTGAATCAGAGCCCAGTTGAAGCCCAATGTGAAGCCAGAGCCAAAACTCCAAATGACTTTAACATGAGCCGAATGAGAGCAATGCTTAAGAATCCCACCCACTATTTTGTGTCTATGTAATAAACCGAAGACTACACAACCAAGTAATGTGTGTGCATTTCATGTGCTTTGTAGGTTTTTCTCCCCCTCTGGCTCCCATTACAACGAATGTTTCCAATTTGGGTCATTTCTCTCTTGCTGATGCCAGTTTTCCAATCCAGCATGATCCAAATTAAATAACCTTCTATTGTGCCAGTCCCGATAAGCGTCAGCTTACTATGAGCAGAATTTGGGGCTTTGCCTGACAAGATGATTATTGCAATATTTAAACAACCCTTAGGGTCCTAATTCACTAGCAATTTATGGTGCATCAAATTCATGACTGCCATCTTAGCAAAACCCATGTGTAGCCTGCCATGAAAATGTGCTACAAACTGAAAAATGCATTTACTCTACTTGCTTCACTTCTTTGTTGTGTGCTAAAGAGCATAGTAATAGCCCACAAGGCTCAGAGAGCCAGACAAGTTTAGTTCTGAATTAAAAAGTGAGAAACTATGAATAAAAAGATATTGGCAAAGGCAATCATGCTGTTGTTCCTGTTGCTTATTTGGGAAAAATTGAAACAATATCTGTGCTCCATTTGCTCCTTTGGAACACAACACAGCTTACCATCTTTGATCACTTTTATGTTCATCCATCAATATCCTTATGAGGTGAGTAAAATGAAAGAGTAAGCTCTTTATTAAAGAGCTGGGTCACCCAGAGTTAGATCTTAAGAATTTGAAGGGGGTGAAAGCTGAAACTAATGACCTAGGGTGGCATTCAACTAAGTTTTACTCAGAGTACATTCACTGAAATGAATGAAAGGAAGTTACATTATTTTCTCTCCTGAAAGCAACCAGCAGCGCTTATTACGCAGATTTGTATATGAATGCCTATTTCTTCCCACCCATGGCAATGTGAAATATTTCAGTTATATTCACGAACATCCAGATCTTAAGAACCAACCCAGCACTTCCTAGAATTAAGAAGGCTCTCAGCACCAGAATAAAGGCTCAATCGGCACCCATCTCCAGCCCTTGTAGTGCTGCTGCTGTAGCTGTTGGCACTGTTGTACTGCTCCCCTTCCCCATTTCAACCTTTCTGTACTCATAGCTTTATTTAGATTTTTTTAAAGGCAGGGATAGTGAACCTATGGCCTTCAGGAGTCGTTGGACTTCAATCAGTCCTAACTAGCCTGACAAATGGCTAGGAAAGATGAGAGTTGAATGACATCTGGAAGAATATATCATTTCTAAGAAGGGTGAAACTAATGCATGGACCAGGGTTCAGGATTGTAGCAGTGGGCCCTGTCCCTGACTTGCACATATTGATCTGTTCTGCGTGCACAGTGTATGGAAGACAGGGCAGCATGGCCAGGAGATGTGATCCCAATTCCAAGTTCACAAATTGATTCTTTCCATATTCGGAATGCCTGACTGGGTGTTCATATACAGTGGTACCTTGGGTTAAGTACTTAATTCGTTCCAGAGGTCTGTTCTTAACCTGAAACTGTTCTTAACCTGAAGCACCACTTTAGCTAATGGGGCCTCCAGCTGCTGCCGCACCGCTGGAGCCCAATTTCTGTTCTCACCCTGAAGCAAAGTTCTTAACCTGAAGCGCTATTTCTGGGTTAGTGGAGTCTGTAACCTGAAGCGTATGTAACCTGAGGTACCACTGTAACAGTATTATGCAGCATTCTAAGCCCATTTGTTGGTGCAGCAGTATGGACAGACTTCCACAACTCTCTGCTCTTGCAAGGCATAGAATGTGATGCTAGAAACTACTATCTGTCCTGTTGTCGCAGCTAAAGTAGACCTTTAAAATAAGGCTTCTCGGTATTTCCTGTATTAAACTATCAAACCTGAGTAATTATTCAGTCCTGAAAAGTGAGCCTCATAAAATATGGCTCTATAAGAAGCTTCTTTGCACATGTGTGTGGGCATGTTCATATACACACAGCATCTTCACTATCACACTAAAAAAAAAAAAATTCTCTATGTGAAAAATGCCAGCCTCCCCACAGCACATTGTAATTCTGGTAGCCTTTGAAATGAGAGGTGTTATCAAAAATATCTACAGAATTATTACCAGTAGTGCAGTCAGATAGGATATTTACAAAGGATTTCAAAACCCATTTACAATATCTGCTGTGTTTGTGAATTGGCAAATACTAAGAGGAGCTTAGGCTGTACAATGGCAACGCTGAGCATAATCGGTGTAGATCAGATACACATTATCAAATCAAAAGCATTTTATTTATGCATTATGCAGGATCATGAATCATATTTGTGTAAGTTCTAATGCCGGAATGCAAAAGGAGTTGGAAATCCAAGTGCAGCCACACCAGCATGTAATCCCATTATGAATAATCGCATCCAACAGAGGCATAATAGAGCAAGCCATTACATTTTGAGGTACCTTTGGATATTCAAGGGTAACAAAATAGCCAGGCCTATGTGGCAGATGAACACCAACTCATGTATACTCGTCTGAGAAAATCAGTTGGCAGAGCGGGGCAGATTACTGGCTAATGGCTCCATTATGTACAGAAGCTATAACCGTTAGCTATTTTACATATGGACAAAGGAGAATTTATTTGATGGCCCACAGCCCAGCAGAAACCAGAGAGGGGACGGCTTCCCCCTAATGACAGAGACATTAAATAATCACATGAGTGGGGAGGGTGGAGAGGTGGCATTAATTCTGTGTTATTTTCTACAGCAGAGAGTTTTAAAATATTCACTGAGGAAATGCAATCAAACAGCACAGAGGAGAGGGGAAAGTTCTCACAAGTTAAGAGGGTCCAGGGTGTAAGTTCTTTTCCCTATTGAAGAGTGGCAATGTGCTTCATTGGATAGTCATTTGATGATAAGATGTTATCTTCCAGAGCATTTATTTGCTCAGGGGGTGGGCGGGAAAGGGAACCACAGCTCTTAAACTACTTCTGATCACAGAACATTTATGTATTTTTCTCTCACACACATTTATGCAATTACTTTCATTTGCTATACTTAAAGTAAAAACTAAGCCAACCTGAATGCAGCATTAAACAGGAAAACCTGTTTCAGTTCTCCAAGCAATCTCATCTTTATTGTCCGTGCATGTTTGCATTATCATGTCAGATTTGCTATAATAACCATTATCCTAAAAGATCATGGGATTCGTTGCAAATTACAGTGAAATAATATGCAATCGTTACTTCACCCACGACTGAAACACAGCATTTTATATTGCCTTAAATGCTCTCTTTTTATCCTTTAGACACAAAAATGGCAGAAAAAGTCTAAACAAAATTTCACACAACCACATAATTAGGTAAAGCCAGCCATATCAACAACAGTAATATATCGTTAAAACTAAAAACCAATTCTTAAGAGCCTAACTATAGCGATAAAGAACATGGTATGGTTGTGATCCTAATTATACTTCCACAAGTGTCCGCTGGACATAAATCAATGGAGTTTACTTCTGCATGTTCAAGGTGCTTAAAAGTTGGATACACAGTTTTGATGGCTGGAATCCTGAACTCTAAGGCTGCGTACACAGAATACCACATTTTTCACTCTATAAGACGCACTTTTCCCCTCCTAAAAAGTAAGGGGAAATGTGTGTGCGTCTTTGGAGTGGATGCAGGCTGCACAGCTTTCGCTGAAGCCAGGAGACCCGCCCGAAGCCTCCAGAGCGCAGCGGAGCACTCCCTCCGCTGCGCTCCGGAGGCTTCGCATTGCTTTCACTGAAGCCAGGAGAGCAAGAGGGATCAATCCCTCTTGCTTTCCTGGCTTCGCTTTGCTGGAGAGCCGCTGCACAGCTTTCCCTCTCTGCGCAGCGCCCCTTCCGCAAAGGAGGAAGAGAAATGGAGCCCCTTCCGTTTCTCCTCCTGCTCTAAAACTAGGTGCGTCTTATGGTCCAATGCATCTTATAGAGCGAAAGATACAGTACTTTTAAAGCAAATTCTGGATTTTCTTATTGCAGGAGAGTCAGTGCAGTGTAATGTAATGGTTAGAGTGTTGGACTAGGACCTGGGAGAGCAAGGTTCGAAACCCCACGCAGCCACGAAACTCACTGGGTGCCCTTGGGCCAGTCACCATTTCTTAGCCTGACCTACCTCACAGGGTGGTTGTGAGGATGAAATGGGGAGGAGGAGAACCATGTACACCACCTTGAGCTCCCTGGAAGATAAAGGTGGCATACAAATGTAATAAATAATAAATTCGAAGCACATTTCCACCCTGCAAGAATTCTGGGAACTGTAAATTGTTAAGGGTTGATGGGAATTGTAGCTCTGTGAGGGATAAATTCCAGTTCCCAGTTCATTCTTCATACTGCAGGTCAGAGGAGAGGCTGATACCCAGTTAAAAATCCCCCACACCTCTCAGGTTGTAGCAAATGTCAATCTCCTTACATTTCCCTCACTGGCCAAATGAAGCACTCAGTAAACCTCTTGCTCCATTGACATGCATGCAGACTGATTGCACTTTTAAATTTTAAAAAACTAAGTAAATAAAATTTCCACACAAAGTAACGACCGATTACTTTGTTTTTCATCCCCAGCTGCGATGTATTCAGGCACTCCATGCACACTAGGATTACAACAGTATCTCTTAACTTCTGTGCTTTCTCTGGCAGTTTCTTTCCACATCTTGCAACAGTGGTGCCTCGCAAGACGAAATTAATTCGTTCCGCAAGTCTCTTCGTCTTGCGAGTTTTTCGTCTTGCGATGCACGGTTTCCCATAGGAATGCATTGAAAATCAATTAATGCGTTCCTATGGAAACCGCCTTCAGACCAGGTCGGGGACAGTCTGTCCCCCGACCTCTTCTGAAGGCTGGGGGGGGGGGGGACAAGGGCTTTTCTTCCCACCCCCAGCATTTTAAAAAACCCCGGGACAGCGGAGGACTTCTCCGCTGTCCGGGGCGATTTAAAAGCCCCTGGGAAGGCAGGCAGGGGGGGACAAAGACTTTTGCCCCCCGCCAGCCTTCAGAAGAGGTCCAGGACCTCTTCTGAAGGCGGGCGGGGGGCAAAAGTCTTTGCACCCCCCCGCCTGCCTTCAAAAGCCTTCCGGGACAGTGGAGAAACGCGCTGCATTTCTCCGCTCTCCCGGGAAGGCAGGCAGGGGGGAACAAAGACTTTTGCCCCCCGCCGGCCTTCAGAAGGTGTTCCTGCCCCACCGCCCGGCTTCGTTGCCGCCCCTTGCTTCAAAAGAGGTCCGGGGACAGCGGGGAAGATGCCAGCATTTTAAAAAACCTCGGGACAGTGGGGGACTTCTCTGCTGTCCGGGGCGATTTTAAAATGCTGGCAGGCAGCAGCGAAGCCTTCGCTGCCGCCCGCCAGCATTTTAAAATCGCCCCGGACAGCGGAGAAGTCCTCCGCTGTCCCGGGGTTTTTAAAAAACCTCTCCGCCCCCCCGCCAGGCTTCGGAGCAGCCTTCTGAAGCCTGGCGGCGGGAGGAGGTCTCTCCGCGCCCCCCCCCCCGCCAGGCTTCGGAGGAGGTCTGAGGACAGTGGGGAAGACGTGCTGCGCTTACCCGCTGTCCCGGAGATTTCCCTATGGGCTTTCGTCTTGCGAAGGAAGCCCATAGGGAAATTCGTTTTGCGAAGCGCCTCCAAAACGGAAAACCCTTTCGTCTAGCGGGTTTTCCGTCTTGCGAGGCGTTCGTCTTGCGGGGCACCACTGTATTTCCATTTAGCTGCCATGAGTAACAGCATAACCAACCCCCTGTACAAGGCACTAGACTGGCTTTTCTTGGTTTCATTAAACCAACAAAGCAATCAAGAATACTCAACTATCCATCCAAAAATTAAAGTAGGGGGTGGAGAAACTCAGGCTCCTGGCCAAATGTCTCTGTCTGATCCTCAGGACTCTGCCCAAGCCTCACACCCATGCCTTCCCCTCTGACCACTGCCAAACCCTGCACTAGCCTTGCTGCACATCCTCCTTGAGTGTTTTTGCCTGGCTAAAAGTCTTTGCTCCCCCCCGCCTGCCTTCAAAAGCCTTCCGGGACAGTGGAGAAACGCGCTGCATTTCTCCGCTCTCCCGGGAAGGCAGGCAGGGGGGAACAAAGACTTTTGCCCCCCGCCGGCCTTCAGAAGGTGTTCCTGCCCCACCGCCCGGCTTGGGAGGAGCCTTCCGAAGCTGGGCGGCGGGAGGAGGTGTTCCTGCCCTGCTGCCCGGCTTCGGAGGAGCCTTCCGAAGCCGGGCGGCGGCGGGAGGTGTTCCCGGACCTGTTTTAAAGCAAGGGGCAGCGGGGAGAAGATTGCTTCTCCCCGTTGCCTGCCCCGCAATCTCTGGGGACAGAGGGGAAGGCGCGCCTTCCCCTCTGTCCCCTCTTTTGAAGCAAGGGGCGGAGGGGAGAAGATCGCTTCTCCGCGTTGCCGCCCCTTGCTTCAAAAGGGGTCCAGGGAGAAAGGGGAAGACGCGCGCCTTCCCCTCTGTCCCCTCTTTTGAAGCAAGGGGCGGAGGGGAGAAGAGCTCTTCTCCGCGTTGCCGCCCCTTGCTTCAAAAGGGGTCCGGGGAGAAAGGGGAAGACGCGTGCCTTCCCCTCTGTCCCCGGACCTGTTTTAAAGCAAGGGGCAGCGGGGAGAAGATTGCTTTTCCCCGTTGCCTGCCCCGCAATCTCCGGGGACAGAGGGGAAGACGCGCGCCTTCCCCTCTGTCCCCTCTTTTGAAGCAAGGGGCGGAGGGGAGAAGATCGCTTCTCCGCGTTGCCGCCCCTTGCTTCAAAAGGGGTCCGGGGAGAAAGGGGAAGACGCGCGCCTTCCCCTCTGTCCCCTCTTTTGAAGCAAGGGGCGGAGGGGAGAAGATCGCTTCTCTGCGTTGCCGCCCCTTGCTTCAAAAGAGGTCCGGGGACAGCGGGGAAGATGCCAGCATTTTAAAAAACCTCGGGACAGTGGGGGACTTCTCTGCTGTCCGGGGCGATTTTAAAATGCTGGCAGGCAGCAGCGAAGCCTTCGCTGCCGCCCGCCAGCATTTTAAAATCGCCCCGGACAGCGGAGAAGTCCTCCGCTGTCCCGGGGTTTTTAAAAAACCTCTCCGCCCCCCCGCCAGGCTTCGGAGCAGCCTTCTGAAGCCTGGCGGCGGGAGGAGGTCTCTCCGCGCCCCCCCCCCCCGCCAGGCTTCGGAGGAGGTCTGAGGACAGTGGGGAAGACGTGCTGCGCTTACCCACTGTCCCGGAGATTTCCCTATGGGCTTTCGTCTTGCGAAGGAAGCCCATAGGGAAATTCGTTTTGCGAAGCGCCTCCAAAACGGAAAACCCTTTCGTCTAGCGGGTTTTCCGTCTTGCGAGGCGTTCGTCTTGCGGGGCACCACTGTATTTCCATTTAGCTGCCATGAGTAACAGCATAACCAACCCCCTGTACAAGGCACTAGACTGGCTTTTCTTGGTTTCATTAAACCAACAAAGCAATCAAGAATACTCAACTATCCATCCAAAAATTAAAGTAGGGGGTGGAGAAACTCAGGCTCCTGGCCAAATGTCTCTGTCTGATCCTCAGGACTCTGCCCAAGCCTCACACCCATGCCTTCCCCTCTGACCACTGCCAAACCCTGCACTAGCCTTGCTGCACATCCTCCTTGAGTGTTTTTGCCTGACTAGAATGCATGGACGTAGCCAAGATTTTTGTTAGGGGGAGCAGAACCGACGTGATTGGTCAGTTAAGTATTTCTATTGTTTTATTTGATATAGGGGGGCAGCTCTTCACCCTCTACTCCCAGCTATGCCTATGCTGGAATGTGTCCTTGAATTCTAATAATTACTGATTGCCTGGGTGAAGGATAGAGAGAAGGGTGTGTGTGGAAGCTAGCCTACCGTACAAGGGTAAAATTAATATAATTATTTATGGCTCTGCCTACTTCTGCCTCTGGCCCCATCAACCACTAACATGCGGCCCCTGTAATGTTGCTCAGAATGGATTATGGCCCTTGGGCTGAAAAGGTTCCTTGCCCCCCAAAAAAGAGTATTCATTGTAAAATGGACCCACTCATATATTAGAAATGAATTGAGCATGAAATCCTACCTCCCAGTTTGCCCTTGAATTCCTTCATAGCTTCTTGGTTAGCTTGTAAAATCAGCTCAACATGTCCCCATGTCGATTTGCATTACTGACTGATGTGGCAGAGTCAAGTTGATCTGTCTATAATTTATGCTTTATAACCTGTAAAGTGAAGAGGAGCAACAGAAACATACATCTTAACCCTGTCTCTTTAAGGCTATATTCAGGTGAATAGCTCAAGCCAAAACAATTAACATGCGTAGTCATGGCTGTTAGTCTGCGGAACTAAGAACTGAAGGGACTTTTGAGCCTTGTGGACACCTATTAGGAAATTAGATTTTGAATTTTAAAATGATCAAAAGAAATTAGGGGGGGGAATGGTTTGTGCAATGTAGTCAATGTAATCCTGAATGGATCTGGGAATATATTGTGGGTATTTCTTTGAAGACTGATTGTGGAAATACTTATGAGAAAAATATATAAAGGCAATTTTTTTAAGTCATCTACAAATAAAGCAACAGAGAGGGGAGATATATAGGAAAATAAATGAAAAATTGATTCACCCTAAGCCATACTGGTACAACTACTCAGCTTATTTACACCCACCAACCTCAGAACATTTGCTCTGTCATTTCTGGACATCTAAGGCTAGTGAAACACTGCTGGCAATAATAATAATAACAATAATAACAATAACAATAATAATAATAATAATAGCAGCAGCAATCGTTCTACTTGTTGACATTCAAACAAATAATAGCATGTTACTTCAAGGCATTATACAGTGGTACCTCGGTTTATGAACTTAATTCGTTCCGGACATCCGTTCTTAAACCAAAACCGTTCTTAAACCGAGGCGCACTTTCCCTAAGGAGGCCTCCCGCCACCGGTGCCCTTCCACTGTTCGGATTCCGTTCTTAGACCAAGGTAAAGTTCCCAAACCAGGACACTACTTCCGGTTTTGCGGAGTTCGTAAACCGAATAGTTCGTAAACAGGACTGTTCTTAAACCGAGGTACCACTGTACTGCTGTCCACCTAACTGTCACACATAGTGAACAAATGCTGCAGGGTGTTTTTTTTTTAGTGATATGCAAATACCCCTGGGGTTTGTGTAAATGCAGAGCTTTTTTTAAGCTGCAACTCACATCTGGCACCTCTCAGGTGGGCACCATTGTCATTATAAGAGAACTGGGGGAGGCATTCCTGGTGAGTTCTGGCATCTCTTTTTCTTGAAAAATAGCACTGTGTAAATGGTTACTATTTACACCTTTTTGGCTTCTTCAGATTGCATAATTAGAAACTCAGACAAATTTCCCTTTAATCAGCACCACTCTATGCTACTCTTAACACAAAATGTTTCTCCTACTTTGCTATAATTTCTATGTAAGGAAAACGCCATGCTCATTATCTGTGAGTATTGTGTCACAAGTACATAGACAAAAGCCAATGCATGCAGTTTAAAATTTTTGTAGGTCAATTTTAAGTAGGCCTTAATACATCTAGTATGAAGGAAACCCAGAGTCAGGGTGGGGCATCTGGGAGGAAATGGAAACATATGCAATGCTTACTTATCAAACCTAAATGCATTTTACTGCTTCAACACCGTAAAATCCATCATTTATAACTTAACATATAAAATTGTGCTGGTTGGCATATCCATTAAATTTACATAATCATGGGTAGCATGGGTAGGCTTGCAGCCTCAAAGGTATAAATGCCTTTCTCTTGTGCAAGCAAAGTTGTGTTTATGCCCAGTACTAAAAAGGGAGTTGCACACTTCTGCACACTGTATAGCTTAAGCACATGCATCTTCTTAGTTTTTGCCACTTGAGAAATAGTACAAAAATAAAAGCTGAAACTAGAAAGCAATAGATACCGGTAGTCTCCCTCCCATGACTCCCACGAGTAAGGAACAAGGATGTCTAGAATCAGCAGGAACCACACAGAATTAATATTATGGGATGGGACTGGTTTGTATAAAGCCAGAAAGCAACCAATGCAACCTTGTATGCTGGGAATGGCCCAGGGCTTACAGAGTCAAAGAACTATATATATATATATATATATATATATATATATATATATATATGTATGTATATGTATATATATGTATATATATGTATATATATGTATATATATGTATATATATGTATATATATGCAGGTTTTGGTGTCCTCGGGTGTCTTCCCGTGTAAAAGTTGGGGTGTCTAGGCGACGTTTCGACGAGGTCTCACTCGTCATCTTCAGGCTGGTGCTTTCGGCTTCTTGTTACTGGAACAGAGCAGGATCTCAGTGTTTGAGTTCCTATAAATACTGTGAGGAGGTGTGGTGTATAGCCTCCAATGTTCTGGGCAGAGAGGAAGTTCCCAGGCTAGTGTGCCTTTTCTTCTTTTGTTCCTTAATTACTTGAGGGATATCTTGAGTGATTTCTTGAGTGATATCCTGAGTACCACTTAGGTGGGTCATTAGGTGTGGATTAGTTGCTAAAGCCTTTGTGTCTTGACCTCTTGAACTTTGTGAAGAGTTTTTCTGAGAAGATGGCTGTACTGCACTTAGTTGTGCTCTGGCTTGGCTACGTGTATAGGGGCGAGCTGTGGTTTTGTGGCCTGTGCCAGCCAGATCTGTGTAGGGATTGCAGGGGGGTGCAGCATCCGGAGGTGCCACCATGGTTTGGCTACTGGATGGTGTCTGTAATTTATCTGTGGAGAGGGTCTGGGTTTGGGTCTGGTGTGGTTGATTGGTGATGGCGTTCTGTGTGCCTCTGGATCTGGTGTCAGTTTTTGTGGGGAGGGCTAATTTCCAGATGTCTGGCAAGCGGGATGTGTCGTCACGCTTGTTCATGTTGTGAGGGTGTTTCTCTATCTCGATGGCTTCCATGATTATTCTCTTGTGGTGATGTTCCATGTTAAAGAGCAATTTGGAATCTGCAAAATTAATTTCGTGTCCTGTTTCTTTCATGTGTTGGAAAAGAGAGGAAGTTTTTTCTTCTTTTTTGACGGCATTCTTGTGTTCTGCAATACGTGCATTTATTCGTCTGTTTGTTTGTCCAATGTACGTGGCTGGGCAGACTTTGCAGGGTATTTCATAGACCCCTTGGTTTTCCAACTGGATTTTATCCTTGGGGTTTCTGAGGATATTGGCTATTTTTTGGTTGGTGCAAAAGGCTGTTTTGATATTGTGTTTATGGAGGATTTTGCTAATTTTATCTGTAGTGCCCTTGATATAAGGAAGGGCACGTACATTGGACAAACAAACAGACGAATAAATGCACGTATTGCAGAACACAAGAATGCCGTCAAAAAAGAAGAAAAAACTTCCTCTCTTTTCCAACACATGAAAGAAACAGGACACGAAATTAATTTTGCAGATTCCAAATTGCTCTTTAACATGGAACATCACCACAAGAGAATAATCATGGAAGCCATCGAGATAGAGAAACACCCTCACAACATGAACAAGCGTGACGACACATCCCGCTTGCCAGACATCTGGAAATTAGCCCTCCCCACAAAAACTGACACCAGATCCAGAGGCACACAGAACGCCATCACCAATCAACCACACCAGACCCAAACCCAGACCCTCTCCACAGATAAATTACAGACACCATCCAGTAGCCAAACCATGGTGGCACCTCCGGATGCTGCACCCCCCTGCAATCCCTACACAGATCTGGCTGGCACAGGCCACAAAACCACAGCTCGCCCCTATACACGTAGCCAAGCCAGAGCACAACTAAGTGCAGTACAGCCATCTTCTCAGAAAAACTCTTCACAAAGTTCAAGAGGTCAAGACACAAAGGCTTTAGCAACTAATCCACACCTAATGACCCACCTAAGTGGTACTCAGGATATCACTCAAGAAATCACTCAAGATATCCCTCAAGTAATTAAGGAACAAAAGAAGAAAAGGCACACTAGCCTGGGAACTTCCTCTCTGCCCAGAACATTGGAGGCTATACACCACACCTCCTCACAGTATTTATAGGAACTCAAACACTGAGATCCTGCTCTGTTCCAGTAACAAGAAGCCGAAAGCACCAGCCTGAAGATGACGAGTGAGACCTCGTCGAAACGTCGCCTAGACACCCCAACTTTTACACGGGAAGACACCCGAGGACACCAAAACCTGCATTCCTGTACCCGTGAAAATCTACGAAAGCAAATGTATATATATATATATATATATATATATATATATATATATATATATATTTACTTCTATGGAAATATAATGTTGTAAAATACCTCAATGAATTTAAATGCTACACTCCATTTATTTGAGCTTAATTTATCATAGAAAAGTGGAGTACAAATGCAAAATTAAATCACCAGACAAAATCTTTAAATACCTACTAGCATATATACCTTCACTTTCCGCTTGGTGTTTTTTATCCCAGCCAGAGTTGTCACTGCAGAAACACTTTGGAAAACTGTGCTCCGAAAACTGAAGAGAAAGAAAACTATAATAAGCAATACATTTTGCATCTTCTCCCACAAAAATCTATACATACATGGCGGCTTCTCCCTTTATATTTTTCTTTGCATGTTTATGGCCACAGACCACTTCTTTTTTGTCTTTTTTTACAAATCCTCACATTTAACCACACTGGAAATAACGCAAACTTGGGGGGGGGGGATCTTAAGTCATGATCCAGCATTTCTGCTCATTCACATATCTATCTCAAATACAATATCACAATTAAGTTGTGGCTCTGCATTTTGTTTAGATTAAACCACGTCTTCATGCTATGCTTTTTCTATATGGGATGCTTGAGTGCTACTCCTCAGTACAAGGGAGTTATAAAGCTTTCACATGACTTTCTTAGCTTCTGTGAAACCTGTCCTTCTGATTTGTCTCCTCATTTATTAGCCCTGATCTTACAATGGAAATTACACATCTTTTTTGCACTTTGGGCACTAGCCAATTACATTTATATTTGAGTTCCATTAGAAGACTTTCACGCATGAGTGAGCCTGTCTACATTCTTCCCACTTGACCAAACTCTTCAGATTTTAAAGGTGTTTTTAACTCAACTTGTATGAGGCAAAAAATAAAAATCCTATACTGCAGGGCGGGAGGCAGAGAATCCCCAAGCCCAATAACTTCATCATACTTATTAGAGAGAAGAGGAGAGAGAAACTAGATCTCCATCACAGACATTACTGCTTACAGTTAACCCTTTGCCATCAAATGTAAAGATGGCTTAGGAAAGAAATCAAAATCCTTTCAATTCCATAAACTCCTTGACTTCATATTCCCAGTGCAAATCTTCTGGGCTTTTTTTCTGCTCTCTTTAAACAAGTGGTGAAATAGCAGGCTTGTGGTTTCAGATATAAGGGTAATTAAATAAGAAGGAGGGAACCAATAAAGTGAAAGGGCAGGTACTTTCGTTTAAACAATTTCAAACTAAATTTTACCCTTCTTTGAAATTAAAACAGTTCTACAACTCAGGGAACACCTGGTATGCTGAAAATGAAATTACATGTTCACATATATTCTTAGTGTGTAATATGCCATACCACCTTCCATTATCAGATTTTATAAACATGAGCTACAGAAAATTCCTCTCATTTTTATTATGGGAGTTTAAATCCATTTATTTGATGCAGTGGATTATCTGAACCTTAGCAGCAATGCTCTCTGTTATGTTTTGTTCAAAATGATCTTTGGAGAAGAAAACCCAGAGGGCCAATATGAAAAACAGAACAAAAAAGTGAAGCCAAATAGAGGAGCAAAAATGTTTTTAACAGTGCAATCTTATCCACATCTACCTAGGAGTAAATCCCATTATTAGGACTTATTTCTAGGTAAGCATATATGGGACTGCACTGTTAAACGTACAGAAAAATGTTTTAAGTAGTTCCTAATCCCAATATGTACTTTATCATGTGTTTTTGTATTGCCTTCATCAGAGAAACTAAAATATAAGGAACAATTCACACACATAATAATTTAAACTAAACATAAACTATCTGTATTAGTATCATCTTATAATCCATGACATAAAATATTATACAAAACCTACAGAATGTTTACAAGCCAATTAAAGCATGTCTAGTAGTATCAGTATTAGTAGTATTTAAATTCATATACCACCCTTGATCTGAAGATCACAGGGTGGTTCACAGCATAAAAATACAAAATACATAATAAAAACAAAACCAGAACAAACCAATAGCCTCCTCTCCCACAAACACATTTAAAAGTATAATTAGCCCAAGGCCTGCTTCTAGAGAAACATTTTTGCCTGATGCCTAGAGACTTATGTGAAAAATATCACTGCCATACAATATGAAACAAGATTGTTACTACAAAAAATACATGTTTTATCAATTAGAAAACCAAAATTGAACCCTATTTCTCAATAAAACCAATAAAACTTTCTAACAATTGGCCGGAAGCAGGGCCATGAGAGAGAGGGACTGTGGCTTCTGTTGTACCAGACCCCCAGTCAGCAATGTCTTCAGGCTGAGCTAGCTAGCTTTCTTTCTTCTCTTTCTTTCTTTCTTTCTTTCTTTCTTTCTTTCTTTCTTTCGGAGCACTAGGTGATAGAAACTCTTGGGGTCCTTGAAGTGCAGGTGCGTTCAGGCATGACAAGACCAAGATTCGGCTCAAAAAGGATTTATTGGAATATCAGGAACAAGAATAACAAACAGGGGCAAACAGTATATATGCCTTAAACCGGCCCTGGCAAAATACACACACTGCCTGTGAAATTAGCTGCAATTAGTGTTAAGTTGTGGGTGAACATATCAGACACAGCAATTCTTCAGACAGCTCTTGTTTAGTCACAGGCCAGAACAAAACAGGGCTGAAGGGTTCAGCCAACCTGCTTATATAGAGCTCAACTACAAAGCAACAGTAACAACTTTCTGTAACTATCCAATCACTGAACGTCACTTTCAATTCCTTATTTGTATATGCGGACCTGAGTGAAAACTATCTACAGTATCCCCCTGCTGGCCCAGGGTGAGAACTTCAGTACATAACAATTTGCAAATCACAACAATGACCCTATGCAGATGAAGCTCCTGAGCTCCTGGAAGCCTGAAGGCCTAGGCCTGCATTGCATGCATACAGTCTGGCTTTGGCCTACAATGCCTGCATACATAACACCCCTAATGTAGTTTTCTAGTCTTTGGAATTTCCATAGTTTGCCCTTCCTTTCCCCTTACCAACCACAGTGCATCTTTCCTGTGGCGGGCTTCTCAACTACTACTACACAACAAGTGTGGGTTGGTGTTAAAAGAATCCACCCACCCCAAATGGAAAATGCAAAATGTAAATGAACACTGCAAAGAGGCTTCAATATGTTTCTTACCAAACAGTGTTGTTCTTGGGTGGAAGTCAGAATGGGGAGTAGAGATTCAGCTAGCTGGGGCAACATCTTTAAACCCGAAGATGCAGATTTGCAGTTTGGTTGTACGTCTGGATTTAGCTCTGAGCCTGGATGCCAGAAGTGCTGTTGCAGCTAAAGCTGGTACACCAGCTGCTCCCAATCCTGGAGATGTCTGATCTGGCCAAAGTGACACAAGTCTTGTTTGGATTACACTAATATGCTCGGAAACATCAACTGGCCCAAAATGAATGCAGCCAAACTGTTGACTGGGACTGGTTATAGAGAACATATAACTCCCTTGTTACAACAGCTCGACTGGCTACCTGTCTGGCACAACTCAAAGTGCTGGTTATGATTTATAAAGCCCTATACCACTTAGGTCCAAACTATCTGAAGGAACATTTTGTCCCATACCGACCTGCCCAGGTTTTGAGATCTTCAAGGGAGGCCTTTCTCTCAGTCCCACCACCCTCACAGGCATGTCTGGTGAGGACACGAAATTGGCTATTTGCAGTTTAGTAGCGCTGCAGAGAGCTTGCTGGGGAGACCATGCATTAAAAAGGGACTCAAAAAATAACTTAAACAAGGTTTTAATAACAAAAACAAAACCTCCTTATACACTAAATACATCAACAACAAACCAGACCCAACCACCATCCCATCCCCCAGGGTAATGAGAGAGCTAGGTGCTGCTCCTTATATATTATACCCAATTGCTGACACAGCTTAATTAACACAACCCAGCAGCACCTGCTATGTTTCACAGCTGTAAGACTGGGTCTCGTTATCTGTCCTGGCCCTTAAAGACATACACAACTTGTGAAGCGATAATGAACCTTCACATTTTAAAGTGACCATTCAACAGAAAGATGACCTTCTCAGTGGCTTCTCCCAAACTTTGGAACTCCCTTCCTAGAGAAACTAGACTGTCTCCCTCTTTGTTGTCCTTCTGCCAGCAGGTGAAGACCATTTTATTCCAACAGGTTTTTGAGAACAGACTGTTTTTAAGGAAAGCATTTTTAACAGTATTGCGCTGTTGGTACTATCTGTATTTTAATAGATTTGTTTTTATATTGTTTTGATTCTACTATACTTTAATTACTTTTTAACTATTTTCTTTTATATGTTTCTGTATTTTATCTGTTGTTTTAATCTGTGTAAGATGCCTTACATTGGGGAAAAGGCAGGATATAAAATAGAATAATAATAATAATAATAATAATAATAATAATAATAATAATAATAATAATAATGCAGGAGCTAAAGATGACTCATTAAGAATTCATTGTATAGCTATCTAAAAAGCTGTATAGAAAATAATATACTCCACCAAGTGGTGGAAGCAGAAAGTACAGAAAAAAGCATAGTGTCCAAACTCAGCATGTCACACTTATTTGCATGTTGGAGAGAGCTGTGCTCTATGTTTTATTGTAATTGACGGAATAAGTTAATGAACAGAAGGGTACCTGGGACACTTGTGCCTCTTTGTCAGCTAGCTCCTTGTCACTCAGTGCTGATGCTAGTTTGCCCTGAATAGTAGTGGCCTCTGGAGGGCAGTTGGGAGAGGGGTAGTTGAGCAACAACCTGTTCCCTGTCACTGCCATAAAATAATGTAAGCATCTACATTATTAAGTGCCCAAGGGTTCTGTGAACCACCCTTTATTTCTATAAAAATCCAAAATGTTTTCTTTGGGATGCTGGGGGATAAAATTGATTTCCTATTTGAAAAGAATTCACAGCTACCTTTCCAATTTCCTAAAAATTATGACGGGGATTAAATAAAGTTGTTTCAACAATTATTTTTGAATTAATTTTCCACATTAGAGACTCAACCAGCAAAATCAGCAAAACCATGGCATGTTTCTACTAAGGTTTAGTACTTTCTCGTTTCAAAGGAAAAACACACTCAAATGGCACACTTTAAAAACATTAAAAAGGAGAAAAGCTATTTTTCTGGAACAATTTATAAAACATTTTGTGGTTTAAAACAAGAAAAAATTACTCCACAGGTGAAGCTTAAAAAACTGAAGGTACGTCAAAAACTAGCAGGCAAAACGCAGAAAAGCTATTTATACAAAATTAAAGTGCTTTGTAACAGTAAGGTTAATGGAATGAGAGAGGAGAACAGGGTAGGGGAGATAATTTAGTGAAGTTTTTAAAAACCATCGTGCCAAACCTTAGCTAATCAGAATAACATATTTTATCACTGAATGTGTAGTTTATAGTGTTGATCTGCACAATTAAAAAAAAAAAAGTTTTGTGGGGAAAGGCCATTATCTCTTTCCCCTAGGAAGTTATAGACTTTGCAAAGATCTTAAATGTTCACGATGTAGAAACAGGCATTACATAAAGTCTCTTTGTTCTTGATTGCTTAGAAGCATTTTCCAGAGTAATATTGGAAATTAAAGTTTAAGGACCAAGACCCCAATTGCTGCGCAGCTCTACGTTTAGTATACAGTGGTACCTCGGGATGCGAACGGGATCCGTTCCGGAGCCCCGTTCACATCCTGAACAGAACGTAAGGCGCGACTGCGCATGCGCTGGTCGCATTTCGCCGCTTCCACACATGCGCGTGACATCATTTTTAACCGTCTGCGCATGCACAAGCGGCAAAACCCGGAAGTAACACACTCTGTTACTTCCAGGTCGCCGCGGAGTGCAACCCAAAAATACTTATCCTGAAGCATATTTATCCCGAGGTATGGCTGTAATGAGGAGAACAACTGTTTGGCTTTCTGTAGGTAAATTACTGCTACTTTATGGGGGAACTGTTCAGTCACAGACTATATGGTACAATATCAATTGATCATGAACTAGCAAGTCTGTAATTCATTTTTTCATGCCAGGATTTTAGTGTATGGTGTATCGAATTGCAGCATGGTAGCCGTGCTAACACCACAGCCAGCAGTCTGCAACAGTGAAAATGAAACTAAAGAGTGCTTGTTCAACCCAACGGGTACATTAGAAACTCACTGAGTATGGTGGATAGAATGATGTTACTGAGTGTGATGGACAGGATAATGGCATATTATGGTTTAAAGCATAATAATTAAATTTTGCTCCTAATTGATTTACCTACCTTCAGTCCATTTTCATTAGGGCCAAACTCTGTTATATAGACCGTTGTCACTTTTTCTTTCCGTTCTGAAGTGCATTCCAACCAACACACTCCCTGTACCAGAAGGAAGGTTTTGAATGTATAGCTTGATCCCATGCATTGCCACACTGTAAGAAAAATGGGTTAGCTAGACAGAACTAAACAACTGCTGTAGTGCTCCAGCATCACTACTTATGGCACTGTGTGTGTGGAACATTACAACCGAAGCTGATAGGAGAAGTTGTGCATAGAAGTTGGGCATATGTTGGTATTTGTGTACAGCCGCTTCTCATAAATACTGAGCAACACATAGAGGGTGAGGAGTATAGATGCTGGGCTCAGCTGTAGCAGGGAACAGAGTTAGCTTCCACTGCTCTGATACATTATTTCAATGCATGTGTGTCTGTGGGGTGTCATCTGTGTTCTGAAACCTGCTACTGTCATACTAATGCAAATATGAAATTGAACACATATTGGGCTGGGGAATCCGTAGTGCAGCTGCTGTCATTCCTGAACATTGCCTATGTTGGCTTGGGGTGATGGGAGGTGGGACTCCAACAACATCTGAAGAGTCACAGCTTCCCCAGTCCTGACCTAACAGAATAACACATTTTTTAAAAAATGTTTAAAAATGACAATGTGGCTTGAAGAGTATTCCCCCCTCCAGCAACATTTCTAGCTTTTGAGGAAAGAGGGAAGCAGATACGTGAACAAATGGCAGGAGCTGAGAGATAGGAGAGTTGTGTGGGGGCCCAGTTTGCTTTGAGAGAAGTAGGAAAAAATGGTTTATAGGATGATTCTAAAGTTTCTGAGGTTTTTTATTATTATTGTCCATTGAGTTTCTCTGCCAGCAGACTCTATCCCGATGGTCATGATGACAGACACTGTCCCAGCGAAACCAAAGGCCATTATACATTTGTGAACAGAAAAGCACAGAAACCCCCACATCTTACTTTCATCTACGAGGGACATTTCCTTTGTTACCATCTTCCAAAGAAATATTTTTCTCTCTTAAATGTTTCATGAACCCCACTGTTCCAATAACTGGAGTATTGTGTTGTTGAAAATAAAAAGCATTTGTAAGAAGCTCTTCTGCAACTATCTATAAATAGACCCCTTTGCAATCCAAGAAATAGCATGTTGTTTTGGGGGAAGGGAAGCACTGACATTGCTGTTCTATTGTCACCCAATGGTAATTGAAAATGTGTTTCTGTATTCCTCTGTAGGCAGAGTGCAAATTGACAAAGGGGGGGATGGAAAACCTCAGTGATAAACAAGAAAGATTTTGTGACTTCTATCTTGCACTGGTGATCTTAGGTTCTTCTTTCTTATTATCCAGCACATTATTCCCACCAACTCCTCAGTAGTACACTGTTTTTTCCCCATGTGTCTCCCTGATTCAATTAATAGTGAAGTGTCTCATGTGCTGAAGCAAGGATTATAGTCTAAAACAATCAGGGACGCGGACTTATAAAAAATATTGGGGGGGCCCGGGAAAGCTCATGAATAATAAATAAGCTCATGAATATGCAAATAAAGTGGCGCCGCCTCCTCGTGAGCGAATAGGGGAGAGCGTGCTGCGCCTATTAATCAGCTCCAAAGGAAATTGGGTGGAGCTTTTGCTCGGGAGGGAGGGCAGGAGGCATGCAGCCCGCCCCTCCCTGTGCATTTTGGGCTGGGGGAGGGGCGGCGATGGCGCTCTGCTGGAGGGGCGCCGGAGATTATTGGGGGGGCGGAGCCCCCCCAAACGAATTTTTGAGGGGGCTCGGGCCCCCTCAAGCCCCATGGAGTCGGCGCCTATGAAAACAATCATATGGCACCCAGTTGTGCTTGCCTTTGTCATTTTGTGGATGTTTCGTACTGAATTAAAACTGAGGATGATGAATTAATATGTTGCATTCAGTGATACCTAAACTGAGATGGGCTTATTGCAATCAACTCTGGCTTGTTTTTACTGACTGTTGGGTTGTAAAGAGATCATGTGGAAGATGGCAGCAGTTCCACATGTTTTCAGATGATCAAATGGCATCTGCAGTCATCACATGGCCAAATCATCCCATAGGAATGCATTCTAAGTAAGAGCTTCCAGATTTGGCTCAGGGATTCCTTTGTCTGAAGGCAGACATGAAAAAGAACAACAACAAAAACCTTTCCTGACAGGCTTGGACCAGCTCCAAAATTGAAGCAACAGCCTCTTACACTGTGGTTTTTGCTCAGACTGAACCAGCCAGGTAATTCTGAGGCGGAAGATAGATGTGGGCACCCATCTATTAGGATCTAGACTGGGACCACCAGCTCATGTCAGATAGGCCACCGAAAAGCAATCAAATGGCAATGATTTTCAATCACTACTGACAGGAGGGTGGATTCAAACCAGTGACCTAGAGGTGAAATGCTCCATATCCTATTACTAATCCTCAAAATTATTCCTTTTCCCACAGCTGAGCCATGAACGACATAAAAAAAAGAAAAGGAATGTGAGAAGAATTGCAATGGGCATGCAGAGCCAGTAATTCATGAAAGGCTAACAAAAATTCATGCCTAGTATTGTGAATATTGTTACGTTGAAAGCATTGTCTGAACATTCTTGCTGCTTTTCCTGACGAGGGTTCAAGAAATGAGAAACAAAAATTCACTCTGGTGGACCTGTTCAAAGTCCATACTTTGAACTATGAATTGTATAACATACTGCTTACTACTGAGTAAACAGGTCTAGGCTTGCACTGTTAGTCCTATATGATTTAAGGGGAATCATGAAAATTAAAACTGTCATTGAGATAAAGCAAAGTGCGTCAGATTTGCCCAGTGTTACCAGCCTATTCCTGATACATGTGGAATCTTGTGCAAGTCTGTCTTCGTTTTCTTGATTAAACTAAGTCTCATTTCCATCAAGGAAAAAGTGTACTTGGTTAGACTTCTCCTTCATTGTCCAGCTGATGGTCCCGTTGCCCCTCATACTACTGGTGCATGAAATCAATACAGCAGCTATGTGATTAAAGCATATGTTCTGCATTGTGCATTGACAGCTTTAATTTTCATGCCTGCAGACCTTGTTCACCATAGCCAAGGTGCTGGTACATGAAGAGGAACTAATGCATGCTTATTTGCAGCCAATGTGCTGTATCTGACTTAATACACATCAACAAATTAGCCTACGTGAATTCTGAAGGAAAGTGCTTTTGAAAGAAACCTGGGATTTGTATGAGCCACCTTGCATCACAGTGCAGATTAATGCTATTTTAGCCTCTCCTCCCGCCCCCGCCCCCAATAGAAACCAGCCCGTAAAAAGAGATGGTGCTGTAGTCAAAGGACTCATTGAGCTGAGAGCTTATTGACTGGCCAAGCCTAACGTGTTTACAGAACCTGAGCAGCTTAGAACCTGTGCTACACTCAAACACACAATTCTTTTCTTGCCCTGAGAGAAATCCTTCCCAGATTGACATCTGCTGTTCAATAGCTGCCTAATGAGTTGCCTAGAAACTGTTACCAAAAATTAATGAGTCAAGTCACAGTTACAATTACCATACTGCAGATCACCTTACTGTATTGGATTGCCGTTGACTTCTGTCTATAGATTGTTATGCCACAAATACTGGTTAAATGGGGTACCTATTCCAGCAGACCGCACTGTCTCTTTTTCTTAGGTATTAATTGGCTGCCTCAGGGTTCCGTCCTCTCCCCCATGCTTTTTAACATCTATATGAAGCCACTGGGAGAGATCATTGCGGGTTTGGGCTGGGTGTTCATCAGTATGTGGGTGATACCCAGCTTTACCTCCCTTCTAAATCAGAACCAGTGAAGGAGGTTAATGTCCTGTGTGAGTGTCTGGAGGCAGTTGGAGGATGGATGGCAGCTAACAGATTGGGGTTGAATCCTGACAAGACATATGTACTGTTTTGGGGGGACAGGGGGCAGGGACTCCCTGGTCCTGAATGGGGTAACTGTGCACCTGAAGGACCAGGTGCACAGCCTGGGAGTCATTTTGGACTCACAGCTGTCCATGGAGGTGCAGGTCAATTCTGTGTACAGGACAGCTGTTTATCAGCTCCATCTGGTATGCAGGCTGAGACCTTACCTGCCCACATCCCGTCTTGCCAGAGTTGTGCATGCTCTGATTATCTCCTGCTTGGACTACTGCAACATGCTCTATGTGAGGCTACCTTTGGAGGTGACTCGGAAACTACAACTAATCCAGAATGCGGCAGCTAGACTGGTGACTGGGAGTGGCCACCGAGACCATATAACACCGGTCCTGAAAGACCTACATTGGCATCCTGTATGTTTCTGAGCACAATTCTAAGTGTTGGTGCTGAGCTTTAAAATCCTAAACAGCTTCTGCCCAGTGTACCTGAAGGAGCATCTCCACCTCCATCATTCATCCTGGACACTGAAGTCCAACTCCAAGGGCCTTCTGGTGGTTCCCTCCCTGCAAGAAGTGAGGTTACAGGGAACAAGGCAGAGGGCCTTATTCGTAGTGGCGCCTGCCCTGTGGAACGCCCTCCCATCAGATGTCAAGGAAATAAACAATTATTTGACTTTTAGAAGACATCTGAAGGCAACTCTGTATCGGGAATTTTTTTTATGTCTAATGTTTTGCAATTTTTTATGTGCTGTAAGCTGCCCAGAGTGGCTGGGGGAAATTGTTGTTGTTGTATGAAAAATGCATTGACAAAGTTAGTGGTAAATATAAACAGATGGTTTCATTTGACTCATAACCCCTGTTGCTGAAAAATATACACAGAGCCATTCTCTCATGTATGGCGCATAGCTGTGGTGACATCATCAGAATGGCCTCCACTGCGAAAGCAACAAGCTTTTACGGAACTGGGGCTCCAATCCTATTGCATGGTACTTTTCTCAGGCACAAATGAAGATAGGATGCAGATAGGTGGTCTTACCAACAGGGGATGAAATATTTATCTATCTGATTGTGCTCCTAGCCTTGACTCTCGTTTTGAGACATAGCTTACCAATTTTCAGCTGAAAATGGTCCTTGCTGTGAAGGCATCTGGCCTTCAACCTCATTTTCAAAAGCATGGACATTACCCAGCTATCTCATTTTATCAGCACAAGGATTTCTGCTTGCACAATGGAACTTACCCACGTCCTTTCCCCACACATGTCCTGTGCTGTCCCCAAATCCACTCTGGAGGTTTGGGGAATAACCCGGGGGAGGTGGGACAGATTTGGGAGGAGGGGGGGGCAGTTCTGTTGCTCAAGCAGAAATACTTGATCCAATTGAACAGAGTTGGATTCCACCCTATGTATTCAATTAGGATTGGGAGTGCAGTGGCAGAGGCTGGCTTGTCACCTGGAGCCATGTTCCCTCCACAGTTAAGAAGTGTCTTAACAAGGTGAAGTGTTGAGATTCCTGCCAAATATATTTGGCAGTTTTATTTGGCAGAATAATATATTGTATCTGAGACCCATCCCTAAATATTACCAGTCCTGAAATCAAACACATTTTTAAAGACCAGACCTGTACAATATGTGACTCACCATTTGTACCAGACCACCAGCCAGCTGCTTAGCAATCTCCTTGTTTTTGCAGTCTCTAGTCAGACGGGGGGGGGGTTGAAGCGTGGGGAGCAGAGGGCTTATTAAGTCCCAATTAAACAACCATACAAGGCTGGCAGGCTGCAAGCAGCTTGATGGCTCACGAGCTGTACAGACTTGCCTTGAACACTTCCTTTCCCACTACCAAACTGGCAGAGTTTCAATCCTGAAAGCTTCATTTGTTCCAGTCCCTTCAAGTGTGTGGGTCACCCTAAAGTCACTAGCTCTGCTGAGAAGGAATGACTTAACATAGGGATGAAAAGGTGAGAGCCAAAGAATGATGTGCTTGGGGAAATCTATCCCCAAATCTCCCAGTGACAAATTTCTGAGCCATTTCTCTTGCTTCACTTATTCCCTTCTCCAAGGAATTGCCTGTTAACACAAACAAACAAGGCAAGTCAATAATATCCAGTTAGATAGACGGGGATCTATTGAGCCAATTCGAAGTTAGGTGGATAGCAAGTGCTGAAATATTATAGCTGTTACCTTTGTGCAGTGAGACATTAGCTCTCTGTTATTTACACTTCCATATAAAGACCTGGCAAGCACTATTCTGGGGTGTCAACATTATGGCAGTAGAGTGTTCTTGTGGGTGGCTGGATGTGAGTGTTAACAGGAACATGAATTGAAAGTATTTCTCTTGAACCAGAAATATTGTAATCATATAGGGCTCAACAATGTTTACTTTAATCACATTTTAATCACAGACTAATTCCCCCTTTACATCTTAATTAGATGCTATGTATTTTATTTCAGGGTGCTTTTTTAAAGTGTTGTGATTATGTTATGCTAACTTAAATGCTATGCCCCAAATAGTTTATGTTGAATTGTGCACCATGAGTCCTTATTTGCAGATTTCAAAAACCTGTTGCCTTTAGATAACCCCTACAAATGTGCATACAAAGAACAGTTCATTTAGAATGCCATAAAAGTGGCATTTCTGGAGCTTAGGGGACAATTGCTTCTTGAAAAATGTTTGCAGATTCCTTGCCATATGGCAGGAAAATCCCTGACATGTCCTGGTTTTCGGGTGTAAAGATGGTGTCGGGGGGAATGTCAGGAAAACCTGAATGTATGGTAACATATGGGAAAAGCAGTAGAAACAGCTCCAAAAGTTAAAATCACTATTTTGGTGGGAAGTTTTCCCCAAAAAGCTCAACAATGTTTTTGAGTTTATAAAAAAAAGTTCAACAATTTGTGTTCTAAACAGTTTGGCCGGGAAACTCCAGCCCATGAGCCAAATTTGGCCCACCAGGCCTCTCTATTTGCCCCATGAGCCCATTTCCGCCATGGTGGTCCTGCCCAGCTGTAAAAGTTGGCCTGTGAGGAGAAATAAAGGTCTGTCCATTAGGCCAAAAACCTTCCCCACCCCTGCTATATAAACAACTAGATGAGGGACACCATTTTAAATTTCTGTAAGGGGAGCAAAAAGTAAGTGCCCAAATGTTCAAAGTTGTTTCTCGTGGATATAATTAAGATTTAAATTGTGGTTGTTTCTGATTTTTTTTTAAAGTGTGTGTTTGAAGGGCATTTGTTGTGGTTTTATTTTTGTATCTGTCAATAGCTTCTCAACACATTACACATCTCTCTCTCTCTCTCTCTCTCTCTCTCTCTCTCTCTCTCTTATTTAAAAAAAGGAATATATGTTTGGACATAAATACCTAGTCTAGGCTTGTAGATTACCTCTCAGGCTGATCGCCCAAGTAGCATAAATAACTCCCTACAATTCTGTTTGTATACTGTGTTACAGAATCAGGATTCAAGATGAGCCTAACTTATTGGTGAACTGGGCCAAACTAACAAAATGAATTTCAATAGGACAAATGTAAGGTTCTGCACTTCGGCAGCGATAACTAGCTGCAAAAATATAAGCTGTGCAACACCTGGCTCACCAGTAATACATGTGAAAAGAATCTAGGGGTTTTCATGGACAACAAGCTTAACATGAGTCAACAGCATGATGCAACAGCAAAAAAACTGGTGCCATTCTAAGCTGTATTAACAAAAGTATAGTGTCCAGATCAAGAGAAGTAATAGTACCACTGTATTCTGCCTTGCTCAGACCACACCTGGAATACTGTGTCCAGTTCTGGGTGCCACAATTTAAGAAGCATATTGACAATCCCTAAAGAGGGAGGGAGCAGTGGGACAAAAGGAAGTGTGAATAAGTCCTCAGTTAACCACTGAGTGATTTTTTTCAGTACTAAATATATATGTGAATAAGCCAGCATTTTCACTTGTGGCTGAAATCTTTTGCCCTATTTTTTAAAGGCCTCTGCCAGATTCTCCAAGTGTCCCTATTTTCCAGGGATGTCCCTGATTTAGAGAAGCCGTCCCACTTTCTAATTTGATCCCAGAATATTCAACTTTTCCTTAGGATAACCCTATTTTCATTGGAGAAATGATGGAGGGTATGGAGTTATCCGACCCCCGAGCAATCCTGTATAGGTAAGCATTTTAATGTCTAATGTTTTATTATGTTTATATATATGTTGGAAGCTGCCCAGAGTAGCTGGGGCAACCCAGTAAGACGTGTGGGGTATAAATAGTAAAATTATCCTTATGGAATGGGACGTTCCTATTTACATCGGAGAAATGTTGGAGGGTATGCTCTTCTGTCCTTGTGCTGTGTTTCTCTCCTTATTGAGAGTCTGTAATTGTCTGAGTCAGCTTGACTATCATAGTAGTATTTAGGGGGCTTAATCTTCCCTTCATGTTTACTTTCGGCTTGTGTGCCCTAAGGGTGAATCATTTGGAATCTTGAAAGTGAGTTATTCATCTGCTCTTTATAGTTGCAACTATTATCTCATAGGAGGGGGAGGAAAAAAAACATTAAAAGAGGGCTAATCTGGGAGGAGCCACCAATGTCAGTTTGAGGGGGGAAAGGATGCTTTTGTCTTTGCCCTTTTGGAGGCGAGAAGATAAAGCTGCTTCTTTTAAAATACCTCAAGGTAAAAAAGCCAAAAACGAAATAAAATCCTCCCTCTTGATTTCCCCTTCCTTTCTCATTTCTTTAAGGCAAAATCTGCTACTTCACTACCATACCGTTAAAGGTATGAGAATAAAATCTTTTGTTTTGTTCAATTTTAAGGTTTCTCTCTCTCTCTCTCTCTCTCTCTCTCTCACTCACACACACATACACACACACACACACACACACACACACACTGACCAGTACAGTAAAAGAAAATCTGGACTGACAGGTTTTCTGGCCTTCCTTAAAAGGCTGACTTAGTACACGATTGATTGATTGATTGATTGATTGATTATTTATTTATTTATTTTTGTGAAAATGGGCATTCATGATGATTTGTGCTCATACTAGTAATGAGGTGGTTATTAGCAACCCACACTTTCAACACTGTCTGCACCTGCAAATGTTTCAGAGTGGGCGCACTGCTTTGTTTCCAGTCAGTGCATGCCCCATAGCTTAAAATGTATGGTTTGTATCCAGTGCTGCAAGAGTGGCTTTCTGCTCACACAGTGAGATCTTTCTTCTTCTCTTTTCCCCACAAACCTCCCCCCCCCCCCCCGCCAAAAAATGTGGTCCAAGGGATTCCCCCAACCTTCTGGAGTAGATTTTGAGGGAGGGGGCTGCAGGGGAGATGGGAAAATTTCCATTCTGCAACTGGATGTCTGTCACACAGGTGGAATGGCAGCATTAGATATAACCCTCTTATGTTTGGGCTAAGCTTGAATTGGCCCTCTGGTTGGGAATATATGTGTTCCTCCAGTGAGAATAGTGATAGTGGTAAGTGTTCAAACAAGGTAGTTCAGAGTGGACCCCAAAATGGGAGGGAGGGGTAAGCACAGCAAAAATGATTTAGATGTTGGCTGAAGGAGGGAATGAGAGTTGCCAACATTTGATAAGGGACAAAAATTATATTCTCAACTTCCTGAGACAGTTTGCAGATAGTATACCTATGAACCACAGTTCCTTATTAAGCAGTAAGGGGTTTTATTCCTTCTGACCTTACTGAAATTCATAGCTGTGTGTTGCTGCTACAAACCCAGGGACAACATTTATATAGAAGGTCCTTGGTCTAGCCAACAGTTTTAGTTAAGAACTGGCTTTGTTGTTTAACAATAATCCTTCTTTTATGAATATGATAGCTATTTAATTTGTACTATAAACTTATAAATGAAACTTCCTATAAATGTTTGTTTTTAAAACTTTCCGGAATACAAAACACACTGACTTAAACATTATACTGCTCTTTCCGTTTCTAACTGATTTGCTAGGAAATCATAATTGTCGTGGGCTGAAATGCTAGCATTTCTCTAAGCTCTTCCAGTGTTCCAGTGTTTTAACTTTCAATATCCTTTTTAACTGTCCAAGAACAAATAAAATTAATTTGCTTCCCAAATTCTCATTCTAAAACCGATTATAACAATTACCTGCCCAGTCAGTCTGTGTCATTGAGTACAAACAAGTCTGGCATAAAAATCAATTTTATTATCCTTAATTTTATTTTAGACACCTAATTTGTTTTTGTATTTGATACCTTTAGGCAAAAGCATAAAAGACTGCTGATCTCTTGGGTTTTTTTCCCCCTGCAGGGAATGTAATTGGACACTATCTGATCCATGGCACTGCTATTCTAAATAACACAGAAAAGCAAATGAAGAGGCGAGATGTTTAAAAAAAGAGGGGAGGGGGGAGATGAAACTATTTAATGTATTTATGGTTACCTTCTGACTATAATAAGAAATAATTACATGAAGATACAAATGTGAAAGAAAGATGATCAAGTAGGCATCTTGATCCAGTGTACAGGGAATGACCCTAAGTTAGTTAAATAGCTAAACTCACCGATTTTCAATGGGGTTTATGTGTCAGAGAAGGAGCCCCATCCACCAGCTCTCAGCTGGTTCAGTGCTAAAAGTGGCAGGATTTCACTACAACCATCACAGTTACAGTGCCTTTGTAGAACCAAAAACATTTAAACTATCCAGAATTTGTTGGCCTATGAAAGCTTGAGCGCTTGGTGTCTTATAGTTCCAGAAGGTCTCTGAGCAAAGAGAGATTCCCCATTAGCCTAGGCATGTAAATGGTCCCTAGGAAGCAATACTTATTAATGTGATCACACCAGCTCATGTGTTATTTTCTCCACATGGCTCTGTTTATGAGCCCCATCAGCATAGAGAATTTTAGAGTGCATGGACTGGCCCCCAATTGTAATTCAAGATTTCAAATTTAATTAGTAAGTGCAACTGTTGAAGGTCACGGCAGGTGTCAGGCGTCCTCTTAACACAAGTACTTTGATCCAGAAGTATCCTAAAATTCAAACTTCTCTGGTGGAAAGCTCCACTTAGCTGAAGAGAACTAAGACAGAATATATACAGCAATCTCATATTCTCGCATTAAGTCTTGGTTTTCTTTCCAGGGTGTTTAGATTGTTTTCAGTGTCCTTAGGGTACTTGGAATAAAACAAGCACAGACAAAAATAAAGGTTTTAAGGTTTTAAAGATTATTATTACATTATAACTCACAACAATTATGGCCAAGAAGGGTTTTGCTTTGTTTTTGGGGCAGTATTTTCGGCCTGTGTTTAATACAACAGCACTGTGACTCCAAAACAAATAGCCCCGTGGCTTAGAGGAAGTATGAACTTCTGTGCTTTATGTTAGGCAGTTACAGTCCATCAAGCAGATATAATATTCTGCCTTGGCAACCCTGTTGAACTCAAGAAGGTGACACATCAGTAGGGAAGGGAGAGGAAAACTTAGTCATTACGGTTTGAACTATTTATTATTAAGGAGTATCACTGTCTTGTTCTTTAGCCAGGAGGCAGGTTTCTATTGTATCACATGCTTCATAGTTATTGAAATACTTAAAACCAAAGTTAAGATGTGTTGTTTGGTGAAAAAATTGGAGTGGATCAAAATGAATGCAATTCTTTAGGACATAACTGCTGGGTGCAAACATGAAATGTCTCTGTTAGTCTGTTTTTCCGCTTGTTTTCTTTTTTTGTCTACTTCTTGTTCCCAGCAAATGGATCAATACAGCCTATATTTAGCTGACAAAAAATGTGTTTTTCAGTCATTTATTTGGTTCAGAGTAGTTGTAACCATTGAAGTTCTTCTTTTCTTTTCTTGCACTAGCCCTGGGGACCTCTTGGTGTTACCTTTGCCAACAGGCATCTGAAAACCCATAACGCTATGTCAACATCAGGTGTCTTGACAATAATGAAGCTATGAGTTTACATCATCATTGTCACAAAGCACATTCACAAAGTAGGTGGCTGAAATGGATGTGTGTCTATTATTTCACCATCTTGGACAATCTTGCCTGGAAGACCTTCTCCCTGCTTTTTCCCACCTGACTGTTTCGAGCTACAAATTCAGAGGCTGCTGAGCAGACACTTGGGCAGGGTATTGTTGGGTGTGTGTATGTGGCTGTTATTGATATAACTTTTTGCATCTTTCTTTTAAATCTTACTATGATTTATGTGGAGATTGTTTCAATTTGGTTGTGTACTCTTTGATGTTTTAGTTATTGCTTATAACTACTTTTGTTTGGTTTGTAATTATGTAATCTTTTCCCCATTGTAAGCTGCTTTGAGCATGGTTTTAACCAGGGCTTTTTTTCTGGGGGACACAGGGGTGCGCATACCCCTAAACATTTTGTGAATCTAAAGGGAGAAGAAACTAAAATAAAATAAAAAAATAGTTTCTTCTCTAGCACTGTGAATCGTCAGTTCCATTGCTACCTCTGATGGCGACCTCATTTCCTGTCACGGTGTTTCCTGAGTCTCAGACAGAAGTGAGCATTTAATGTTTGAAGTAGGAGTTGGAATCTAGCATGATGATTGGTCAGTTTTGTTGTTACCACCTCTGATGGCAGCTTCCTTTCCTTTCCTGGTGTTTTCTGTTAGTGCACACAACCTCATGCCAATGTGGAAGTTACTGTGAGATGTCAGCTGTGTAATATGAGGTAATGCATGTTCTTTGTACTTTTGTCCATTTACTGTATTTATTTTCCCCAATTTGAACTATAAAATGGTGGTTTTCATGAGTCAAAATGAGACTACCCATAAACATTATATTTTTTAGAAAAAAAACACTGGTTTTAACTATGGAAAATTATGTACAGTGTCAGGGAAAGGTTTGGATTGCAATCTAAAAGAATAAGGAGAGGTTACAAGAAAGAAGGGTGGCCACTGCTTCCTGCTTCTATCCTCATCATCACAACTGAACAAATATGCATCCTGATGTCATTATGCTATGCATTGTCCCATCCCCACCTCACATTCATTTTACTTATTTATTATTTCAGTTTCTATCTTGCCCTTCAATGAATTCATGTTCTATAGTTAGGTTACAATACAAAACATAATAAACAATAAATTCACATTAACATTTCAAAATCAAAAGTTCAGATAAAAATCCCAACGACCTTAAAAATTATTCAGACCAGACAATGTATCAGTGCACAGCTGGTGATTTTAATACACTGGCCATAAAGGGCTGGGCAAATAATTTCATCTTCAGCTGAACATTGGTATTTCTCAAACCTCAATAGGAGTAGCTCTCCATTAATGAGGTGCTACCACAGGGATGCGGGTGGCGCTGTGGGTAAAACCTCAGTGCCTAGGACTTGCCGATCGCATGGTCGGCGGTTCGAATCCCCACGGCAGGGTGCGCTCCCGTCGTTCGGTCCCAGTGCCTGCCAACCTAGCAGTTTGAAAGCACCCCCGGGTGCAAGTAGATAAATAGGGACTGCTTACCAGCGGGAAGGTAAACGGTGTTCCGTGTGCTGCGCTGGCTCCCCAGATGCAGCTTGGCTCCCGGCCTATAGAGTGAGATGAGCGCACAACCCTAGAGTCTGGCAAGACTGGCCCGTACGGGCAGGGGTACCTTTACCTTTACCTTTTACCACAGGGAAGGCCCATACCATTGACTATCAGTGAGGGAGGCAGTCCAACACGCATTATCATTACACGCTATAATTACACGCTAGAAATTATATAAGAGAAGGAAAGAAGAAGGAAACAGCAACAGTGCCATGTGTCGTGCAGTTTCTCGTTAGAGGAAATATTTCCTTATCAGCACTAAGACTGGTTCAAAATCTATTAATAGGATCCTCAACTGAAAGCATCTGTTCACCCAGGCTCTCATTTGACATGCTTACATTTGCCTATTTTTCTGTCAATTTCTACGTTCAAATCAACTTCTGTCCCCCAGTTTACTTACACATAGGTGGTTTCCAAAATACATTTGGTCCGCATACACACTAATTCATCCATAGTGCAAAAATGTAGTCCCCCCCCCCCTCAATTTGGAATCATTCATGCTGGTCCCATACACTGCTTTCAATCTGGTGCAGAAGTGGGATGCCTGGGTTATAAGGAAGGATAATTTCTCTCCTGCCAGTAAAGTCTTCAATAATATTTCCCTCAAAACTACAGAGCCTCACACATGGCTGTATGTGAGGATTCTAGGAGCTCACTTACCAAACAAATAAATGGGTCTTGATTGACAAGAGAGTGAGATTAGGTTTGAAGGTGGAGCCAAATTCTTAAGATCTAAGGTGCACCATCGAATAGCATGTGGGTGCCTTTAAAAAAGAAACTTGAAGCTAGTGGATTCTGCAGATATTCCAGTGCAGCCATGATTTTGGTCACTTCCAGTACCTTACATCATATTGAGTTCCGTGTGATCCCTGAATCATCCTTTCCTTTTAGTCAATTACAGGAACACTCTCTTAGCAGAGCTTTTACCTCCTCCTCTCTTTCGCTCCCAAGGGGCGGTTACTTTGCTGTTGGCAAGGCGTCTCTCCAGTGCTAATGAGCAGAGCACTTCCTTCCATGTGAAGCGGTGTACATCCTCTGATCACATTTCTTTCCATCTGTCCGCTCAGTCATATCCTGCACTGAACTTTTGCCCTCTCTTTAACTGTGCTTCGAAACACTCAGACATAACAATGCATAGATTTAAGTTTATCTACCACAGCCAAAGCAGCCCTGGAGATAGTGATTTAATAATTCCTCTTACAGGGAAAAAGGTGTTTATAAATATGGATTTAAGTGGGGGGTTTTCCAGTGGGAGATAACTTTGCACCATCCCTAGGGGTTTTCTGTATGAGACATTATCCATTTAATTTACAAAAGCATCCACTTTGGGGGCCTCTTGTACACATTCTGCTTCACCTGAAATTACTTATGAGGATGCACACAACCTTAGCAAGCTTGGATCTCTTCCACTAATATCAACAGAAATATCCAAGACAGTACAGAGCCCTTAGATTTTCAGATTTAGAGTTACAGAATTTCCTCTGTATGAAACTGATTAGGCTCATTTAAAGAAGATGATTACTGAGCAGCTTTACTTCAATCTGAATTCAGTATGCTTCTGAATCTCAGTTGCTGGCGTTCACGATTGAGGAGAGGGCTATTGCTCTCATATCTCGCCTACGGTTTTCTTATAGGCATCTCCTTAGCCACAGTGAAGAAAGAATGCTGGACTAGATTGGTCATTTGTCTGGTGTAGCAAGGCTTTTCTTATTTTTTATTTATATGTGTGCATGTGATTATTGGCTTATTGAGGATTATTGAGGACCCTATGGAATAGGTTTTGGGGGCATCCTGGGCCTGCAGGGTTATGGAGAGGAAAGAGAAGTCCCATTGCATGAATGGAACTTTGCTTGCACAGTATTGGATACAACACATTGTCTTTTTCCTGTGTGATCCTTTGTATGCTTAAGATGCTTCCCAGACGCACAGTTCCAAGAAATCATTTCATTAGTGGGATTGCTTCATGTTCATGGAAAGAATATCCATCCAGTTGATACAAACCTGGAAAAAGGATGTAGTATGTGTAGAACGGGGACACAATCCATGAAACTCATAGCCATGAGTTGGGTCTGATGGAGGATGGAATTCAAAACATCTGGAAGACACCAGGTTGGGGAAGGTTGCTTTAGGAGATTATGTAGGGGTATTATTACAGTTGTGTGGATTAAACAAAATAAAATCACACACGCCCTTTCAATTCCAAATATTCATTAAAAAATGTAAGTTCTCAAACCTACCAATTATTCGAAAATGCCTCTGATTCTATTTTGGACTGCAACACAAAAGGAGTGAACCCAATTAAACCCCAAAGAGATCCTGAGACCTTCAGAGTGTGCAGTGGTGAAAAGTGTATTTAGACTCACTTTCTTCTCCTTCCCTTAATCAAATTAGTGTTATATTTAATTAAACTCCTTCTGAAATAATAAGCCTTCTAGGTTTACATGAGCTTTGAGATACTGTACTTTTCCATGTATAAGACTATGTTTCCCCCCCTTAGAAATCATGCTAAAAAGTTTGGGTCATCTTATACATGGGTAGTGCATAGGGTGGACGTTCGATTGGTTGCTGTCGCGTCTTCTTGGTTGCTGCATCAATGGGTGGTGTTGATTGGCCATCGCTCTGGCAATTGGGAGCTTATGCCGGTGAGGGGACTGACGGGGCTCGGATTTTGTGATGTGTGTGGTTGATTTTCGGCATTTTCCCCTAATAAAAGCTCAACAACCCTTGGTAATCCCCCCAACAACTCTGTGCAATCCTCCGTAAAAAAAGCTCAACAACTTTGTGACATCACCCCCCATTTTCTTAAATTTCAGTCCCCCAAAATAGGGGGCTTCTTATACATGGGGGTGTCTTATAGACGGAAAAGTACGGTAGTTTAAACCATTCCAGCAACCAGCAGCAAACTGTTCGCAATTCAGTTCACTGTTATAATTGAGTGGCTTAAGCAAGCAATGTACAGGAATGGAGTTTAATTCTATTTATTCTAGGTGAAAATATGTTCATTTTCTGAGCTACCTTTTTAAAAAGAATGCCTTACTGGTACTAGAGTATGCTAAATGATATTACATTTTGTTGCATGTTTTACAAGAGAAATGCCCGTAGTGATGGATGAGACATAAAGGAAGGTGTTTATATACTGCAGAGACCAAATGCACTATGTGAACAGCCACACATTATACTCCTGGCTGCTCTCACACAGTTCATCTCCTTGGGTTGTATCATAAGAACATATGAAGAGCCCTTGCAGAGCAGACCAAAGGCCCATTTAGTCCAGCACCCAAGTGCCTTTGGGAAACCTGCAAGCAGCACCCTCCTGCCCCCTTAATACTGGTTGGAAAGGGAATGGCCCCCTCAACATTGAGGGGCCCCGTTGCACACCTGCAACATCATTTGTATCACAGATCACAGCTTCAGCACCCGGCTCCTCAGCCTCCTCCAGACAACACAACATTATGCATCCTTGTGACATCACACATGTGCAACATGCCCCAGGCCCCCTCAATCTTGGGGACAACCTGGCTCCTCTGCTTCTGCTAACCATAAGCAACTGGCATTTAAAGGCAGGCTGCCTCTGATACTGGAGATAATGTATAACCAGCCTTCATGTCCATACGCTTGTCCAATTCCCTTTTAAAGCCATCCCTTTATCTTTCATAACTATGAACTGTGTGAAGAAGTGCTTCCTTTTTGCCTGTCCTGAATCTTCCAACACTCAGCTTCATTGAATGGCCCCAGGTTCTAGTATTAGGAGAGAGGGAGGAAAATCTTATCTCTGTCCACTTTTTCCACACCATGCGTAATTTTTACAGCAGCACAGTAGTAGAGCATTTACTCTGCATACAGAAAATACCAGGTTCAGTTCCTGCAAGAGACTCCTGAACGAAATCCTGAAGATCCACAGCAAATCAGTGTAGACAAGGTGGATCTAGATAGACGAGTGATCTGGCTTGGTATAAGACAGCATCCTATGTTTCCATGTCTTTTTTTTTAACTAGAAAGCCCCCAGATGCCGTGACCTTTCCTCATAGGACCCCTTGATCATTTTGATCTCCCTTTTCAGAATGACTTAAAACTCTACAACAGGGGTGGCCAACTCCCAAGAGACTGCGATCTACTCACAGAGTTAAAGACTAGCAGTGATCTACCCTCTTTTTAGGGGTGCAGGGCAAAAATGTTGAGCTTTTTTTAAGGGAGCCAAACTTGTTGAGCTTCTCGGGGGGAGCCAGTGATCTACCAGTGATCTACCACAGTTGTCCAGTGATCTACTGGTAGATCACGATCTACCTGTTGGACGTGCCTGCTCTACAATATCCTTTTTGAGGTGTGGCGACGAGAACTGCACACAGTATTCCAACTTCAGTCACAGCAATTGGAGCTTTGCGTTAGTAGAAATCGCTTCCACTTTTGCAAGGCAGGGCACCCAATTCCCACCAATTCCCCATGCCCACTACGTCACCTTATCCCCTTCACCAACAAGCTACTCTTGAGCGGTGCCCCCCCCGCCCCCCGCAATGGAATGAGGCAATGCACAGAGAGCTGTCTTTCTTTCAGTCCTGAACAAAGCAAGAGACCAAGCGTCCTGTCTCCTCAGTTCTTTGCACACAATGGTGAACTCAAGAACTGATTGCGTAGCAGAAGACTAAACTTTACTTTTTTAAAAAATTACTTCATTCAGTTGCTCCATGTATAAATGATTACTGTTAAATAATGCAGCCAGGGATTAATTTAGACTGCAGAGTTTGAACTGAGAAGAGTAATTACAAGGCCACAAGACTCACTTAATGAAGCTTAGCGAAGGTGAGAAATCAGGGAATTGAGTGGAGGCGGGGAGCTTAGGCAGGGTTGGGCTTAATAACTTGTTTTTTTTAAAAAAAATTGTCTAAGAGGAAGGGGGAGGGGTTTAGGCAAATAAGGCTGGTTGGGAGTAGAAAATGGATACACTCCCTTGGCTGCTCTGGGAGGAGGGGAAGGATATAAATTTAATAAATGAAATAGGAAGTTTAGATTGCTAGGAAGGAGGAGAATCCCTTAGATTATAACTACTGAGTAAAAGTGGTTAACGATGATGGACTAGATTAGTTACTCAAATGATTTTTTCTGTTTTTGTCTCCCTATTGCTCCTTTTCTTCAAGTTCAGCGTCCATTCTCGTCTGTGATCCCCTTTGACAGAAACAAAAAATAAAATTATGCAAGGAGTCTTTAACGAATAATTAACGAATAATCTGTAAAACAATTACAAACTATAAAACACTATTAACAAAATAATTTTTTTAAAAAGCTAAACAGCACAATTACAACAAAGGTAATATAAAATAGCAACCAAAAATAATAATCGTTTAATTCATACACACACTCTCCCGATGACTGGTAATCTTCCATTCTATTCGGTTCATTAAAAGGCGCATACACATAATGTCTGTGGCATCAACACTACAGTGGTACCTCGGGTTACAGACGCTTCAGGTTACAGACTCCGCTAACCCAGAAATAGTCCCTCGGGTTAAGAACTTTGCTTCAGGGTAAGAACAGAAATCGTGCAGCAGCGGTGTGGCAGCAGCAGGAGGCTCCATTAGCTAAAGTGGTACCTCAGGTTAAGAACAGTTTCACATTAAGAACAGACCTCCAGAACGAATTAAGTTCTTAACCCGAGGTTCCACTGTATTCTAAAGGCTGTTAGGCCTGGAGGGGGGGGGGGGCAAGGAAGGTGGGAAAAGCCATTGCTTGGTGGCCAGCACAAAGTCTCTTTCCCCAGTGGGCGCATTTGAAAGACATTTGGAGAAAGTGCCGTGGGTTCCGGTCACAAAATGGCTGCTGGGGAACATGGCAAAATACAAATTAACTGCCACATCTGAAACAGCAGTAAAAGAGTCAGGCAGTAAAATGCTGTGGGCAGGCCCCTCACCAGTTCCCCAACAATGGCAGGAAAAGCACCTACATCAGGAACTGCCACACTCACTCATAAACAAAAGCTCTTTGCATCTTCCCTCTGTTGAGAATGGAAATCCTGACATCCAGTTAATGGAGCAATATAATTTTCTAATCTAATTCTTTTTTCTTTAAAACTAAAAAAACCCTAGTAAAAGTTAAGGTCACTTGAAACTAATCCTGAAATCATTCTAATTTCTAGGGGCGTGTGTGTGTCTTCAATGCTATTTAATGAAAATGAGTTACTCCACAACACTCATGCTCATGGATAAATGAATGTTGTGAGAGCAGAGCAAAACACTCTGAGGCCTTTCTCCTCCTAGCCCAGTATAGCAATGTGGGGGGGGGGACCCCTTCATTCACCTTGCAATGGTGCCATGCCAGAGTGAGAAGACATGCCTTTCCAAGTATTATTATTTGTATTTATTATTTTTATGAAGAAGGAAGGGGGATTTTATCACACCTCTGGTACAAATGTGTGGTAAGTTGACCCTCAGTGATCTGTTCAGCAGAAACAAGTTTTGGAAATGGGTGTTCTCACTTTCTACATTCCCAGGCAATCATCCCAAGTAGAAAGAGATATCTGGCCCAGCTAAACACCATATTCTTCTGTGAGCAGAATTTTACCCACTATCACACCAGGAACAGATAGTGAGTTCAGACCTTGCAGTTTTGCACCAAAAGAAAACATTGAGATTTGAGTGCCATGTAAATACAACAATGTTCAAGCACAAACACACACTTATTTTATTGCCTCATCTTTAAGGCAATAACTTAAAACTGGAGGCTTCAACAACAGGCCTCCCTCCCCCATTGCAGCCTTAATATTTTTGGATGAACCCTCAGCTGGAGATGAGACAAAATAAAATTATGAAAGACAGAAAACAGAGCCAGAAAAAAAATGACCTCAGAATCATAATTTTCTCAACCATCACTGTAACGGAATGCAAGTCTGCGGCAGCAGGGGTGAAATTATAGTACAAATTACCATGCTATGCCAGATAAATTATTCTCTTCAGCACGGTTATTATGTGATAGATAAATAAATAGCACTGTTGGACTGATTGACAAAATATAAATGATCTGGAGCTAAGCAGAGCACCATGGAAAAAGCACTGCATAGCAACTTACATTTAATTTGAAATGAGATTTGCTATAACAAAAGTCACTTAAAGTAGTCCATGTTTAAACCAACTAGAATTTAACCTGGTGCTTAGAGGGGTTTGGTCACAAAACACAGTACGTACTCAAGAGAAAAGGGGTGATACGATGAAAGAAAGTGGAGTTAAATTGCAATTGATTCTTGCCTAAATGCCGTGTCAAAAATAAACACTGTGTTACAGAGGAGTGTGGTTCGGCTGGAAATCTACATGTGCCCCAGAACCATGTCTGTAATTTGGCTTTGCTTTGAACAATGAGAATATCACCAGAGGCACCAGAGAAAGCCCATATTGTGGAAGTCAGTGCTAACCACAAGCAGAAGGTTTTACCCTGGCCCAGTTAAGCAAAGGTTCCAATTATACTTAATGCAAGCGATGCTCCAAATTCAGCCAGTGATGTCCCATTGTAACTAAATGGGTCTCAGCTGGAAAGCATACCCCACCTCAATTAAATTACACATCCTTTCATATTTTCTAAGCAACCCAAGCCTGTTGTCCAAACTCCTGTCACAAATGAAAGGACAGAGGCTTTTGCAAGTGCCTGTAAGAAAGCAAGCTTTATTCAAGGCTTACAACAATTTGGGTCAGACGACTGGTATAGATCACCAGAGGCACAACTAAGAGTTTGAGAATGACACCAGGGGCCCAAGACTGGACAAAAGCTGCGATAGTGTCTCTTTAAACAAGCAAGCTTCTCCTGCCAGCTTTTAAAGGCGAGATATGGCATGCTCGCTCCCTACAAGACTACTGAAGGCCCACATCTGCTGCCAGTGGTGGAAGTAGCACCAGGTTCTTGGTGAAATGATGGAGGTCAGCGCTTCTGGCTGCTCCTCCTTGAACTGTCCAGCCATCCTGAACCAGTTGGGATTGCGGGGCTTGTGACAACTGTCCCCTTTCAGTGAAGACCAGAGCACAGGGCCGTCTTTACCCGGGGGTGCAAGGGGTGTGAGGCACCCGCGTGCCGAATTCTGGGGGGGGCCTAAGCTCTTAACTATCTACCTCAGGGATGTCCAACCGGTCGACCGCGAATGGGTCATTTCCTTTCTCTTTTGTGGAAGAGCTGCAGAATCAATGTATCTGGCGACGCCCCCAGGTGGTGTATTTCATTTTTGCATGATCGCAAAAACGGAAGCCGGAGTTATCGCTGCCGCTTTTTATATCTTCATGTTAGCGGTTTTCACTGTTCCCCTCCTTAGAAGCTCAACAACTTTAACCTGCCCCCCCCCAAAAAAAATTGGGGCTCTGGGTGGATCTTTGCACCCCAGCGGCACATATGCTAAAGATGGCCCTGCCAGAGCACATTGCTAATGGACTGCCGCTGTGTACACCTTCCCATTTACTCGGCAGCCAATATGCTCCCACTGCTGGCTCCCATACACAACGATAGCCACAATCCATACCTATCCTGTTGTTTCTTATGTGTTGATGCATTATCCCCCAAACCAGCTTCCATTTGATTTGAGAAAAAGAATGAGTTAGGTGAATTTTAAGCTGGTAGTGTGCACACAGCCTGTGTTAATGAGGCCCAAAGTAGTCCTTTTTGCATTTCCTGAGAACTTCCAAGGCCACCCCTTTTCAGCAAAGGCAAAAGCACCTTGCAAAAAACAGACTTAATGAATGGAGCCGTGACTGGGCTCCATTGTGTGCCCCATGCCAAGCTCCTGCTGCCTTGTCCCTCTGCTTCTTCTCTTGGTAAGTGGCAGTGCTGCACCTCATTTGGGAGGCAGGAGATTAGTGCAGCCCAATCCATGCAGCCCTGCTGGCTGCTACTGTCTGGGGTACCATTGTATTGTCTGGGGTACCATTGTACTCAATTGGGCTTACTTATTAGTACACATGTATATAATTGCATTGTTACTCACTGATTTATTGAACCCTTGTCTTCCTTAAAAACACACACACCGAGATACAAGTACCAGACGGAATGCTGATTAGCTGACAAAATGCTGCCAAGTCTTTTAATCGAAGATGAACATAAGGAATCCAGAAAGTTCATTTCAACCTGCTATAATCAGTGAGTGACATACAGCACCCAAGATACTTACAAGTATCCAAAATTAGCATCATTTTGACACCCATCATCTCCTTTCCTCTGAACATGTGCTGTATAGGCTACATCACATTCCAACCCATGAAGAACATCAGTATTCATCCAAGAGGTCATTTATTTTCTCTTCAGCAAATTTGACTGGAATCCAAAGTCAGAAATGAAGCTTAGTGTTCGCCATGTCCATCATTATTAGCCAAGCATATTAGATTTATTCTATTTTATTTTCTGGTAAGTGGATCTATAAGATGTTGGCAGCAATGGCTACATTCCTGACTCCTTAACATGGAGGAAAATGCCAACAAGTGACAGCAAATACAAAGGGCTGGTGAAGATGCCTCTCTAGAGAAAGGCCCTTGTCAGACTTTAAGAATACAGGAAAGGAAAGCAGAAAGGAAAGCTAGCTTAAAATTGACTTCTGCTCTACAGGGAATAAACTTGCTCTCTTAGGAAACCCTACAGACTTGGACAGGGTGTAAACGAAGGGAATCAGGAAGAAAGAAGCTGGACAGATACTTTTATTTCACATAACGTTATATGCAGGAGATATTGTGACACCTAAATTAAGCATTCGAACTTCCATTCTAGGGGATTCTTTAAGCTCCGACATGCTGAATAAAATATGTAGAAGAAAGTTGCTCCATTTTTGAGAAACTTTATAGAAGTAGTACTTGTTGCCTCTGTTCTCTGTCCCAGGTGCCCTTTTGCTAGCTGTGATACCTCGAAGTATTCAACTAGTAAGAGATGAAAGGCAGAGTCTCTTATTTCAGTACAGTATATGCTTTTATTTCATTCTAGGACATTATTGCCAAAATGCAACGTTAAGACCAAGACTGAACATCACAGGCCTGTGCAACATCAGTCCCTACCTCAATGTTTTCATTTAACCCCTTGCCATTCCTCCCCCTGCTGCCCTCTAGATCAGGCATAGGCAAACTTGGCCCTCCAGATGTTTTGGGACTACAATTCCCATCACCCCTGACCACTGGTCCTGTTAGCTAGGGATCATGGGAGTTGTCGTCCCAAAACATCTGGAGGGCAGAGTTTGCCTATGCCTGCTCTAGATGTTTTGGATGACTTGTGCTGGCTGTGGTTGATGGGAGATGTAACCAAAACATCTGAAGGCACCAGGGGAGGGTCAGCTGCTATAGAATGGCCATTTCTCCATGTGTACCACCATATTTGTTCCTGGTGTGTGGTAAAATCCTCCTTGCCACTTGGCAGTTTGAAGGTTGCCTCTCCTCTGGTCGGTTCTTGGACACAATAATTCAATGTATCAAGAAATTTTCATAATTGGAATACATATTGGTCTGAATCAAGAGGATATCATATTGCTAGTGTAAACAGTATGGAAAACAAGGGGACTGTGGTATTCTTTTACCATTTATGTACGGGTTCAGGATGCTTTCATTCTTCAAGGTAGTTTGTTTTCACTTTCAGGATTGACTCTCACCATTTTTGGGATATATGCCCCTGATCATTACTCTGCTTGTTACTTACAGGAAAGATTATAGCCAACTGTAAAGTGTCTTATGAGCCTCATTCATGAGACCCAAGTATGGGAGCAGACCCTCCAAGTGTCACTATTTTCAAGGGACAGTCCTGGATTTACAAAAGCAGTCCTGGTTTCTGATTGGATCCCAGAGTGTCCCATTTTTTCTTAGGACATCCCTATTTTCATCAGAGAAATGTTGAAGGGTGTGGTAGGACGTTCCTATTTTCATTGGAGGGTATGGAGTTATGGAGTGACCCCCGAGCCAAGGGGATAAGTTACTACAGTGGCGTAGCGTGGGTTGTCAGCACCCGGGGCAAGGCAAGTAATTTGCGCCCCCTAACCCGTGGATTTGCACCCCCTAACCCGTGGATTTGCGCCCCCTAATCCGTGGATTTGCCCTAACCCCAGATGTTGTGCCCGGTGCGGCCGGCCCCCCCTGCACCCCCCACGCTACGCCACTGAGTTACTATAAACCTTTAGAGGAAAATGGAAGCCAGGACTGTATAGGGAAGTTTTTAAATGTTTTATTATGTTTTTTTATATATGTTGGAAGCTGCCTAGAGTGGCTGGGGCAACCCAGTCAGATGGGTGAGCTATTATTATTGTTGTTGTTGTTGTTGTTGTTGTTGAATAGGATGTCCCTATTTTCATCGGAGAAATGTTAGAAGGTATGTGGGAATGAGGGAGGTTAGGGGGCACTTTACCCAGGCCTGGAAGATCCACGGGACCTCAAGAAAACAGTCAGACCATTATTTATCTATGCGACCATGGCAGCAAGGATCTTAATTGCCAAGAACTGGAAAAGTAACGGTGTCCCCACAAAAACAATCTGGTTAACAAAAATGATCAAATACTTACATATCGCCAAAATAACAGGGAGAGTTAGAGAAAATATGGTACAAAAAGTTAATAAGGAATGGATTATCTTCAAAGAATATCTTAAAGATTACGTGAAGGCAGATCTCCTGACAGATATTGAATGAATCTAGGAAACAGAGAGAATATAACGAAACTAGAGTAGAAAACAATTGGATGAAGAGATTATTCAAAATAAAATGTGTATAGGTTAATTAAATATAAATTAGCACAATGAGAATAGTTGGAAGTCAAGTCACTGCAGGTGTGTTTATGTGGGGTAGGTATATAGGTATAGAACTTATTTGATACATAATGTATGTATTGTACTGTATAGTTTTGTGTTATAGGGTATTGTATTGTATTGTATTGTATTGTATTGTATTGTGTTATATGGATCCAGTCAGAAGTAATATTAGAACAGAATGTTCATAGATCTCTAGAACCTGTAGTTTGAGAGGCAAATAGAATGAGTGTTCCACTCTGTGTGACAGGCTCTCTCAAAACTACAAATCTGATCTAGAGCTGAAGTCGGACTTCAAACTTTCAGGAAGTGGTTTTTGTCTGCCAGTCTTGATTAGAAGTTCTGCATTATCCGCTTGGACCAAACTCCATTTCTGCCTGCGCTGAAGATGGAAAATATTAATAACAGGGAGGTTTGTCACCAGAGACAAATAGCTAACTGTAAAAAGAGCCAATTGGGCCCAGCATGCTCTACTAATACACACCTGATAAAAATAATTTCCCCCTCACTGTGAGTGGCCAGTTTTATTAACAACTGATGATAATATGGAATGACAGTGGGGGGGGGGGGAGCTTAAAATAATAAAAAGAAACCCTGCAGGTGAGTAAGATTGATTTTAATAAACGCTGTGGCAGGAATAAATCCCTAGGACCCCTCCTTTCACTCCTCTTTTTTTTTCCCCCACAGCACAACACCAGAGGAGTCTGTGAGTGTCAGTCGAAGCAGCAGGAGGCCAGCGACAGGTTGAGCAGTATGCCTGACACAAGTGAAATCAAATCTCAAAGTAATATAATGCAGAACGTCTAATAGTATAGATTATGGAGAGAGGGTGGGGGAAGAAGATGGAGTTGCACGGGGGTAGTACAAATATTATTATACAAAGGGAAAAAAGGCTAATCAGAATGACAGTTCTGCTAAAAATCAACATGCAGCTCCATCAAGTTTGTGGCTGATCACATTATGGGGGGAAACATCACTGACAATTGTGCATTACACATTGCCGTTCTCTGCTCTAACACAGTTAATGCATGGAGAGCTATGGTTCAAAGAACCCTCTTGCAGGAGTGTCTTCCAAGCAGTTTCCCTTCAAAGCTTTAATATGCCTGGGATAGAAGCTCTCTGCTGTTTTCCAATAATTCCTTCTTAAAGCCAGAGGTTGGGTGTAGAATGAATGGAAAATCAGCCCAAGCTCATTTTTACTCTGCTGTTGTTAGTAGCTACACTGGATTCCCAAGTGTGTGCCCCAATCCAGCAACATGATCTGTGCACAGAAGCGGGATTCCACGCCAGCATATCAAGATGCTCATCTCTGCCCTGTTTAGCTTGCTGGTTGCATCTCTTGGTGTTAGTAGCAGACCTCATGGTGGGGCAGGGCAGTTTACTTGTCCTCCTATCAGCTGAGTCCTGTCTGCTTACTGGGAAGGAAAGAGTGAGACAGCAGGGAGCTTGGTTTGGTGCAGTCTGTGGGATGACATCCTCTGGAGCAGTCAAGTACAACATTTCCTGTTTGCCTAGAGTGAATATGCAGGGGAATGTTGGTCCAGCCAGTTGAACTTCCTGTTACACCTAGTCTGGAGCATCCTTCCTTTTGCATGTGACCTGGTAGGTGGGCGTGACCCATGCAGACAAAAGGTCCAGTCATCGCAGCTACCTCCCTCTCTTGATGCTTCCTCTCTTTTTTGATGCCTTTTGCCTCCTGGACTGCACTTCTGGTTCTCATCCAGCAGTACAGGGATATACCCATATGGGGTAAATCCACTCCTACTTATTTGTAACTTCCAGCCTAAAGCCTGCCTTCAGGGACCACACTGTGCTCTGATTGTGACTTGTAACTCTTATTGTTACAAGACCAGGGGTCGGCAAACTTTTTCAGAAGGAGGTCGGTCCACTGTCCCTCAGACCTTGTGGGGGGGCGCGGACTATATTTGGAGGGGGAAAATATGAATGAATTCCTCTGCCCCACAAATAACCCAGAGGTGCATTTTAAATAAAAGGACACATTCTAATCATGCTGATTCCCGGACAATCCGCGGGCCAGATTTAAAAGGCGATTGGGCCGGATCCGGCCCCCAGGCCTTAGTTTGCTTGCCCATGAACAGGACCGTTGTGTCTTTATTCTTTTAGGAGGTAATCAAGTGGTCCTACCAGGAATAATAGAACTTAAGAAATTATAATGAATCTGAAACTAGCTTCCTCCTATGTAAAAGGGGGAATGTACTCTGCTGTACGAATAAACTCACTAGTGTGAGTTAGGTAGGATAATATTTAATCAATATTTCCTCTCCTGCTACCCACAATGTTCTCGCACTGTCATACCAGCCCGAGCACCAGATTGGCTCTGCAAGTGTGTTTGCACTCTGCCAACCTCCCTGATCCCTTCCACTCCCACTCCCTTTCCTATTCAGCAGCAACAACTCAGCTGTTGGGAGATCAGGGGAGTGCTGCTGCCCCACCATGCTGTTCACTACTTTTTGATTTGCAGAGGTGCTAGTGATTCAGGAGCACTGGGCGTGGAGCCCCAGGGGAGCCTCCAGGGGCACTGCAGCTATGATTTAGAATGGAGGGGGGGCACTGAATTATGGCTTTGCTGAAATTTGAGACCCCAACACCTGCCACTGGCAGATGGCAGATGGCAAATTCCATGGTTCGAAAAACTTGGTTTCGGTTATGGATGCAAGTGTGAGATTTCCTGTCCTATTCACTTCAATGGGGGATGTGTGTTGGGTTAATAATTCATACAATTGATAGATAAATACACTTAGTCGTTCTGTCAACATATAGGCTAACAACAAAGGGGTGACAGTGCAAGAACAAGCTAGCTCTGCCTCCTTTGTCATCATTCCTGTCACCCTTTACAAGGTGGAGGGTGAAGGTCTGAAGCATGGAGCCTCCATTACTCACTGAAGCTGCACATGCATTTCAGAATGCTTAAAAAAAAAATAAGGTTTCTAAAATCAAGGGCAAGGTCACCTTCAACTTGCGAAGGACAACAGAAATGACAACATAGTTAGGAAACTTGCCACTGTGCCCCCCATGCCATTATAATGTATTTAAAAAAAAACAAAAACAGAAAACCTCCTATTATGATACTCCAAGATATAGGATGAATACATGTTTGTACCTATATGTATGTGTATCTGTCACAACCATATCTATGGGTGCTATTTTATTTTTACTCAGAGCAGACCCAATGAAATTAATGAACATGACTTAGTAACGCTCATTAATTTCAATGGGTCTACTTTGAGTAAAACTTCATTGATTCCCCCTCTATATTTATGAAACATGAGATACACATACAAACACATATGCACACATATATTTGTGAGCATACATGTATGTACAGCAGTTGTACCTGTAAGTTCTATATCATAAATAAAGTGACACAGCATGAGAATAACAGAGATAGATAAAGAAATTTCAGATGTGCATGAAAATATCCCTGGCATATCTAGATGAGTTTGGACTTTATGATGACCTTGAGCATAATTTCCATACCCGTAAAAAATTGATGGCCCTTTTCATTATCCATTCCTCTTTTGTCAGCCCGCCTGGCTGCCTCTTCTCCATCACAGCAGCCGCCACTGATTCCTGACTCCTGCATATCATCTTCATGGCCACCCTCCAGGGGGTCTCCGGAGGAAACTGTCTCTTCTGCGAGAAAGTTGATGTGTTCTGTAACTCACTGGAGCTTCAGGGTGGGTGGGTTGCAGTCCTTCACTCACGCTGAAGAAATCAACTTGCCACTGATTCCTAGGTAGAAGGAGAACACTTGATCTGAAAGGAAGAACATCACCATTCCATGTGTGCCTGTTAACACCAGATTTCTCAAAGCCTTTTTCCTTTTTGACATTCCAGTCAAACCACCACTTAGCATTTCAAACCAACACTATTATCTTTTCCCATTTTTTTTGTTTTGCCTTTCTTTCTTTCTTTCTTTCTTTCTTTCTTTCTTTCTTTCTTTCAACAGCCGATACATCTCATTTTAAAAATGCAATGAAGAAAAATAAAGCTAGTATATGGATAAATGTGCAACTAATTATTAATACTCTATAGAAAGAAGCTTTTACACTACAATTGCCTTCTTTGTATTCTAAAGCAGAACAATATAGAAGGGGAACATTTATTAATACCTAATAGCACAGGAATTTAAAATATGCAGGGTTTCCTTAATAAGGCCCTTTATGAAATGTTACCTAATTTGACAAGATTAATTATACAATTAATTTAAGATGGGTCTCATTTAAATATTCTTTTAAAAAATAAATGCTTAAGTCCACTGGAACCTATCCTGAAGTGAGCCAGCTATTGCAACTAATATTAATTAGACAGAGATGAACTAATGCAAAAAGTTGTTAAATGTGCATGGTTTTATTGCTCTAATAAGGTAAAGCGAAAATAATTTTGGAGACTCGTTCAGAACATCAAGTAATAAAGGTCATGTGTAAATCACCAGCAATTGCAGGTTGAGTTTAGTCCTACTAAGATAAATAACTGGTACCTGTCAACTTATTTCATTTCATGTTTTTAGGACAGTCTGTATTTTAGGGTTGATCCTATCTACTTTACTTTAGCAGTGTCAGCAAAAAGAATGTCCTTCATAGTTACCAGTAGTCCATGTACTTTAGTCCAGTTCTGATAACTTTGCAGTATTTTTGTCATTTTTATCCAAATTATATGGGGTCTGGGTCAAAAGAGGAACTGTGCATCGGAAGTGACTATAATGGGTGAAAGCAAAATCGACCTTGTTGCTGCAACCGTTGAATGTGGTTAAATTCTCCCAGCCACATTTGAGACATTCACAAACATGGCTTTGAGCATAAATGAGATACCACATGTCTTAGCATCTTGGCAGAACTCTCTCTGCAAAAGTCACATGATGATCAGGCCATAGGTTGATTGGCAAGTAGAGAAAAAGAATCCTATTTACAGTACAGCATGACACTGAATCAGTAATCCCTTATGAAGATTATTCCAGAGCCTAAACACCACACCACTGTGGAGGGCCCGTCCCCTGTGCAAATCAAGAATCTTGTGATAGTTGCAAAACATGGAGCCTCCCCAAGTATTTATACGCCAGCATGATCACATAGGAGTACCTTATCAGATACTTCCAAATGCATTTGGTTCTTCATTTGCAGTCAGATATTGTTGGCAACAAATGAGGCAGAAATCTGATTAGAAGACATTTGCTCTGCCGTGGGAATGGTTAATTTCCACGACTGGGTATTAAGCATTTCATGGCAAATATCTTCCAGTTCTTTTTTTAATTCAGTCACTACCATATCCTTTTTTAAATCTATCAAACTCGTTAGTGTAATGTAGATTTTAATAATAGATTTATTTACTGCAATCCGAGCAGTTTTTGTTTTGTTACGGATTTTGATGAACTTTTTTGGAAAACGTTTTTGAGTTTAGTTTATAGCTATACTTTTTAGGAAAGTTAATTGATAAATAAAGCCAAATGAGAAAGATTAGTAGGATCGTTGGATCTGGATTTGTGCTGCCTGTCTTAGTATCAAACATAACTTAAATTGTTGTTGGGAACTAAATAGCTTCCATTTTCCGAGTCCCTCGTATCCATACTTTGTAATTCTGACTGCTTATTTTTATGCTTAAAGGGTACTAAGTAATTTAACATATGCCGAAACTCATGCATGTCAAATAACCAGTATGAACCAAGTCTCCCTAAGTGCATTATGCACATTTCTTTTCTCTCTGAATTAGTTTAGTCCCCAGTTTGAGACAGGCAATATTGCTTGACAAAAATCCATTCCTAAGTGGATTTCAAAAAGTGCTGTGGTACTTTATTTTTTTTAATAAACAAAAATATTGCTTACAGAAGGTAAGTCCATTTAGGAATGGCAATAAAGCATTAACCAATCAGTATAGCAAAGCATTCTTCAAGAATCTTAAAAGTAATATGGTAATATTTCTAAAATAACTACTATGCTTCAGAGAATTAAATTCAAGAAGCCAGCACCCTATTGCAAAAAATAAAAACAACTTAACAAAACCAAAAGAAGTGTGACCAATATTCATGCACTGATATTCAGTTCACTAGGAATTCCATTATTTAAAAATTTTGCAGTGGTGATCTTTCTTATTGAGGTTATCATGCCAACACCACTGAGCCCTTTTAGCATCTAAGGGCTTGTTCACATTTATAGCTAAACACATTGACCAACAAACTCAGTGTAGTGGTGACCCCTGAGTTCAGCAGCAATCCAGACACAGAACTGAAGGTTGCAAAGGCACTAGCTAAGGAACTGGAGCAGTTTCAGGGTGCTGTTGGAAACCTGGAGTTCACTGGGCCAACAGCTGACAGGAGATCACAGATCAATATCCCATAGAACCTGTAGAGCAAGAACCAGGACCCTCAAAGGCATTTCCCCCTGAACTGGAGGAACTTTGTGCCTTTACTGGTCCAGTGGCACCAGGAGCACACCAGGTAGAGGACCATGAAACATACTGGGAGTGCCCATCTTCAGGCCAGAGAATTGACTCTTCAAGGATCTATGGTCTCTACAAGGGGGTAGAGCCTGGGAGGTTGAATCTGAGGGTAGAGGCTTATAAAGGATCTGTTTTCAACCCATTGGAGCAAGTTGCTCATTGGAGCTTTTCATAGTTCCGCAACTCTTGCTCCAGCTTGCCCTGTGCAATCTGGAACAGAACACTCTACAACCAGTTTCATCTGAACTATGAACACAGCCTATTGGGTCAAAGTGACTCAATTCCTAGCAACTGACTGCTCATTTAAATGGATAATGAACTGCATGCAACATCTTCTGCAAGAAGAATGGAGAACCTTGTGGTCCTTTAGGTGTTGCTGGACTCCAACTCCAATCAGCATGGTCAGTGGTCAAAGATGATGGGTGTTGTAATCCAGCAACATCTGAAGGGGCAAAGGTTCTCCTGATCTACAACCAATAGTGGTGTTCTCCATGGCTACTCTAATGTTTAAACAGTTGCGCTACACAACTCAGGTGGCTTTTCAGGGCTGCTGCATGAAGGTGGAACTGTGTTTTATCAGTCTTCACACTTAATTAACGATGCATGAATTATCTCACACTGCTTACCAAATTAATTTGGAGGGATCATAGACTCACTGAATGAACATTGTGGAACAGTTTGGAATTCAATGTGCTAAGAAAATGCACTGGCAAAAACAGAGTGGCAAGGTCCAATTTCACGATTACGGACCAGTCCCCCCCCCCCCCCCCCAAAAATAGTTAATATAATTAGTATATAAGGAAACAATAACAAGCACTTTCTCAACCAGAATTTAAAGATTACTCAAGACCAGGGCTCAAGGTGAAGTAGATTCAGGGACAAAACTCTTGATAAGACTAGGACAAGGAAAGGCATTTGTCAGATGCTGACATGCCAGCAATAGAATTCCACAAGCCCTCACAGGTCTCCAGTGGCTGTTCTTTATTGGAGGGTTCTAAGCCTGCAATTTCACTAGGATCCAAGGATTAAACACCGTATGTTCAGGTTACTAAGACATCACACAAAAAAGTTTCAAAATATAGCTCAAGCTTGGGAACAGCAAAATGTCATCAAGGTAATATCAACTTAGGACCTGCACTTTGAGCAAGAACCCAACTTCCTGTGACTATGTATACGGATGAGTGTATCAGAGTTCATATCTTTTCCATGTTCAGTTTCCTACATTTCTGCATCAGTCTGTGACTTAAAAAGAGAGATAATCACAAAAAATCATCAATATTTGTGTGAACATTTTCCCAATATCTACATTTTTTCCAGCAATGTCCCCAAATATAGTACATCTGTGTATGTTATTTTCACTAATATGCATACTTCCCCTAATATATGCATTTTTATACACATTATTTCGTTAGAGAACTGAATCACGCAATTCAGAGGGTGCACTGTGAATTTCAAAAGATAGCTGTGTTTCAGTTCACAGATAGTACTGGAAAGTGTGAATTTGATACGTTTGCAATAAAGTGCAACCCAGACCATCCCCTGTCCCCATCACCGCCCATCTATGGCTGCCTGCTTGCAAGGGAAAGCTATAGTTAGCCCAGCAAAAGGTGAGCTGTTACAAATATATAATAATCTTAATGGCGTGCCATAATTTGTCAGGAACTGCCCCACCTGTAAAATAAACTGCAGCTTCAATAGTATGGGAAACCTACATTAAGTTAGCACACACTAACACTATCATACTTAACTTAATGGTGTTGTGGAGGTTGTTTACACTAGGCCTGAGCAACACAGCCATCCTACCATCACAAAGTGTATATGTAGGGTTGCTGTTTTTCAGATTCCAACTTCAGATGGTTTCTAACATATTTCCTGTACCTCTTGTGGCCCAAGGAGTCCTACCCAGGCCAAGAATTTGCCCCTACTCTTCTCTCTAAATGATTTAAAGCTACAATTATTGAACATAAAGGGAACATTTCGCACCAGATCCCCCCCCCCCTTGGCTTTCATTTCAATTAAAATTCTGGCACAATGATAAAAACAAGTATCATGTTGAAATCCTTCTGGAGCCCTGATTGTTTTGCAGCCAAATGCCTGTTCGGTTTTGCACAATGCGGGCCCACACAAGCACTTTTAATTAAGTTTAACAGGCAGAGCTGCTGCTCTGCACACACTTGCCCTCTTTTGCAAGAACCATCAGCTGCCGCTACAACAAGGGGCCCTTCCCCTATATAACGGCCTCGGCTGGGAAACATCAACATTGCAAGAGATATTCTGAGCTACTTCCATAACAGCAGCCATGAGAGAAATACCTTCTGTTATTATATGGAAGTGGGGCTGTGTTTTGCACAGGGTATGCCTGATGCCATAGAACTGGAAGAGCATCTTACATTTAGGTATGCATTTGCTGCCTTGGTCTATACCAAATAGCTTGGGTCTTGCTATCCCAAGCTGAACTTGGGACTGTAGTGCTTTAGTAGTAGTGGCACATTTAAATTAGCAGCAGGGCAATTATTGAAGCTTTCAGATCCTGGTTTGCACTTGAAATACAGTATCAAAATGTGGTATCATTGCACAGTGTGTTTCCTTGCTACAGCCTCACATTACAAGACAATGTAATCATCACAGCCTGGTGCACGAATGGAGGAGAAAATAGATTCAGTGTGCATTTAAGGCCAAATCTAACAAATTTGTGCTTTCCAAAACACAGCTACTCTTCTAAATTTCTGCGTATCCGAATTTTACAATGCAGATCTCCAACCAACGATCACAAAAATGCACATATTAAGAGAAAGTGCATATAAAAATGTAGAAATGAAAATAATGTACAAAGTGCATTGTATTGGGGGAAATTGCTTGCAAAAAAAATGTGCATTAGTCAAAGCTGAATACAAAAATATGTTTGTTAGAAGACAATTGCCCTAAAATGCTGATGAATTTTCATGAGGATTAAAATCAATTGCAAGTTGCTAGTGGGGAACTGAATTTAATGTTGGAAAAATGAGAAACGGGGAGAGCTGAAATTGACAGACTCTTCCATCCCTTGCCTGATGACATCACATTGTGTGTTTTATTAGATCTAACATTGCAGGAAGAGAGAAAGAGACACAGAGCGGTGGCACTTCTACATTTTTCATAGCATCTAGTTCTGCCTTAAAAGTAGGACCAAGTTTTTCATATCAGGAATGGTACAATAAATTGTTCCTATACAAAGTTCTTCACAGCTGTCCTCTTCTTCCATGTAGAAATCCCTCCCTCCTGTCCTCCTCCTCTGAAATTTCTTGAATGATTGTCTGGATAACATGTAGTTTCACAGAACTCTTTCCCTTAGCTTGGTGTGAAACAAATAGAACCACTTGGGAACTAGATCTTGTTGGTAAACAACATGATAGAAACCTCATCAGCAATATGTGACAGTCTTACAGTGATGATTCAGAAAGCTCTTTTTAAAGTAATCTACCAGTTTATGCTCAGTAAAGAAGATTTCAGATTATACCAACAAACAAGTCTGTCCAGGGGTTTGCCTGAAAATATAAACTCGGTGCCCATCCCCTAATTTCCCAGTGCATATTGCCCTGCATGCTCAGTTCCTGGCCATCTCCATGTTGAGCAGCGAAGGTGAGCAGGGAGCTTCTTCTTGCATTAGTTTGAATGTGAGCAGAACTCACCAGTATGACTGGTGACCCTGATAAAACAAAGCCCCCAGTTGTGTGAGGAGTTAAACTAGATTCAGGTGAATGCAAGTAGAAGCTCACTGCAGATCTTTCTCACCAACCACAGGGATGGTCTGGGACTGAAGGTGGCACGACACATACAGGGGCACTGAGGCCAGAGTATATGTGCCCCTGCCTCTATTTACACTAGGAGCATCCTTGTGTTCTGGTGACCATCTGAACATGCCTAAGAATATGGGAAGCATAGAGCAGAAAGAAAAAGCATGGCAGTCACATAAGCAAAGCTGAAGATTAATTCTAGATGATTGGTGTAAAGTCAATGGAAACTAAGCTGCGTAACATTACTGGTTGGCAGGTATGTTATTTCCCACTTAGAAGATCATCTTCCAGTTCCCTTCTTGGATGGCAGTATTGGGGGCAATGTTAATGCTGCGCAAGTGAGCTCTGCACATAATGGGATCCATTCATTCCTTTCTCATGGACAATGGGTTGCATGATCAGGGCCTGCTTGAGTAGGCTTTGTACATATCAGGGAGTTGGACTAGACAATCCTTCGGTCCCTTCCAATTCTGCAATTCCATCATTCTGTGCAGGTTCACAAAAGATTCTGTCTGTAGTGCAGAAGGGTGCATAAAGTGACCTCTGGTTATCACCTATATGACGGGAATGTGTGTGAGCTGTCGCTTGGAACTGCAGCCTTAACCAAATTAAAACATGTTGGTTTACCCACAAAAGACACAGATTTAGCCTAAACTATAAGGCTAAAAAGATATAATAATTCAAACACCATTAAGCTCTGAATATGTGAAAAAGATTGGCTTTATCGCCTTTGCCTACATCTTTCCCATCTAACAGCCACATCTGTTATTTAGCAGGTGAGAATTCTATTAAAGTGGATGAAAGGAGGTGGCGGGAACCGCCACAGTTAGATGCTGGAGCTGGAGATCGTGTACAGTCTTAAATTGTCAGTCACATTTTATAAAAGTGTTTTGGACATTTCTTAGGCACAAAGTCTCCAGACTCTGCCTTTGAATTTCTTCTCACAGGCGGATGATGAGATTAGCATGCTTTTGTTGAGCTCTGGGAGGATTGTAACACAGAATTTGATAGATAGACACAGAAGTTGTAATGAAGTTTTCATTGACTCAGTAGAATAGGCAAGGTACCAGGGAGGTTCTCTTTGTGTTAGAGACCCGGTTGCAAGGGAAACTTCAAATAACTATCAAATACACATTTGCCTAAAATAATCACTTGGTGGTGATAATTACACAGCCTTTTTCTGCAAGTCCCCTTCCTGTCTGAGTTTCACTTTAGCATGTTTCCTATCCAGTCTTCGTGTGTGTGTGTGTGTGTGTGTGTGTGTGTGTTCATACTGGTAAATCTCATTCATGGTGTGTGTGTGTGTGTGTGTGTGTGTGTGTGTGTAATGAGATTTACTAGTATGAACAAAAAATTGTTATACAGTATCTCTTATTTTAAGTAAACTATTTTTGACATTTTACAAAAAAGAAGAAAAACCCAGGAACCATCCTCTCCTATTCCTTCCCACCCTAGTGCTCTTTCTATATCAATGTCTATACTCAATTAAGTTCAAATTGCATCTTGAAATTAATAAGAATATATTGCTCTCACAATAGGACACAGAGAGAGAGAGAGAGAGACTGAGAGAGAGAGACGGAGAGAATCTGCTCCAGAAGGTCCGCAAGAGTGTGCACAATAGGGCTTTTACTTCTGCACCCCACACTCTCAAAATATTAGGGAACCCCCAGAGCAGATTTTTGGGGTATAAGTGGGGGAAGCAGGAGAAGAAAGGAAGGGAAAGTACAGCACTGGATAACACTTCTGAATGTGTGGTTGCATTTATAACTATATTTTGTATTATCCTAGAAGTCCAAAAGCCACCAATCTTGTAAGAATTTTCTTTTTCTTTTTACTGTCCGAATTTGACTCTGGCTTGTCCCACTGTTTGTACATTCATTACTCTATATGAAAAGTTCTGTGATCTTTCCAGTGTAAAGTGATCAGCATGTGTGCTGTAATCAAGATGCATTAGATCAATTATTTGTCACTGCACAAAACATGTTCCTCACTGACAAGCTCTAACAGCAGTATGTGGAGTTGAAATTCCAACGGGCAACTTCTTAAGTCCTTCTTTCTTTCTATAAGTCATTGTGAAGTACAGGCCCGAAACTGTGTATACTTGATCTTACATGAACGTCTGAAGTAGATACAGAGTTATGCTGTCCTCTCAGAGGATGCTACTGTCTTAAAATGGCTTGGAAGACGCAAAAGGTATTTCACAGATAGGTCATTTCAATTATAGTTATATTTAGGTTGTATGAAAATTCTGCCAATTTTGTCAAAGATAACAGCATGGGGGCAAGCTGGAGCTGTTTATTACCTCCTGTCTGTCCGGGAAACAGTTTTTGAATTGCAAGGTCTTCTGGTACAAATACTGCTAATGAGTGAGTCTTTTCCATTTGTGAAAACAATATTTGGCTGACGTTTCCAACATCTCTGACTAGGGTTGGTTGCAACTTGTGCTGCTAACTGTGCATAACAACATGGGAGGTGGGCACATATGAGATTGCCTTACTCTTGTCAGCAAAGCTCAGATGCTGACAGGAGGAGGAGAAGCAGGCATAGGGAGAGAACAGTTAGCAGTGGAAGGCAGAGAGGAGGGGAGAGCAGCTGTAATCTTCGCTCAGAACAAGAGCTCCAATAGCGAGCCAGACGTTGGAATACAGGAAGCATTCTCTCCCAAATCTCGCAGGATCTCAAAAGTGGCCAACGCGCAAAAGATACCGGAAGAGAAGGTCGGGGCTTCCGTGCTGGGGAAGGGGGAGGAGCTCAATCCAGGCAACTCCATCTTCTGGGGAGGACGATTAGAGAAGCCCCATCCTAGTTTGTTGTTTTAGCAATAAATCTGAAATAATTAACAGCCGGAGACGTCTCGCGTTTGTGGGAGAGACCAAGCCATAACAACTCTTCATGTTTCCAATTGGTTCAATTAGCTCTACTGCACCTGTTCCACATTTCTAATAAGTTCATTGTTTAGTGTGGCAGCACGTACACATTGGAACTCCTTGCCTAGTGATATCAAGCAGGCATTTTGAGGAGGAGGTTCACTTCCCCCTCCCTATTGATCCTACTACACCCTAATCCTCTTGACGCTTGCTCTGATGTGCCAAAATCTGCCAACCCCTCTCCTCCTGACCCACAAAGTCATTGTCCATGTTTCACCCCAAAACACCAAACATAACAACACAATGCACTTGTTGGTTTACTCATTGGTTTACACATTCACTGGCAAGTCCATCAAGTGCTGCTGTCAAGTTATGAGAAAACAGTGGACACACATGTGAAACTAGGACCTGTGTCTCATGCTGCTCTTGAACCCAGATCTCCTATACCCATTAAGTATTCCCTTCCTTTAACAGCTACCTACAATAAAACCATTAAGCAGCATCTGCAACAATCCTGAGAAATAAATGATGGTTCTAAGGCTGATGGTCATAATTTTAATTTTTTTCCATTAGAACAATAGGCAAGCGCAGATGTGAGGGAGAAATCCACCTGCAGCTTGAATTTGAAGTAGACTTAATTCCTGCCTTCCTGCCCTATGTTTATTCCAGAATGTGCTTATTTTACTTAATTATATTTTTTTCTGATTATTTGTGATTTGGTGAGTGCTGCTCTAGGCAGTCGATAGCAATTATACTCAGTAAGAGGAACATACAATACAAATTAGAGCAATATAGATTTCCTCCCACCCCATCCTTGGTTACTTTAATGTTTAGTTACCCTGTTAGAGTTAAACAGAGTACATAATGTCTAATAAATTGCTTTCATTAAAACCTATTAACTGACAGTTAGAAATAGCATTTTAATCTAAAGGAGTGCAACAAAACATTACTGCAATTAAATGGTATATTGTGAAGAGGAGTGAAAACTCCAGTTCCGAACCCAAGTGTTAGTGCATGGCGTTAGTTGGTATAATGGGGTTGTGATGTGCTGGGGGAGGGTGGCGGTTAAACAGGAAGCTTAGTCCCCTTGTCATTAGTCCCTTATGTAAACCAGGGCTACACTGGGCTGGGCTTATCCACAAGCCACTTGTGGTGGAAATTTGATTCTCTCTCTCTCACCTCCATTTGAAATGGTCCGTCACTTAACCAGGAATTTGTAGTGACCAGGAACGGCCCTTGAGAACATTATTACTGGGGAACCCCCCAAGAGAATAAAAAGCTCATGGCTCTGCAAAATGTGCATAATCACCAGAGAGTTGGGAACATAGCGTTTGCATTCAGAGCAAAAGGTTCTGCTCTGCTCAGGCTACTTTGACGAGATAGAGGCATTTCTTGCTGGGCTGGGACACCTGCACCTCAGAGAAGCCCAAGCCAAGCCGAACTCTGAATGCAAAGCAGTGTGTCAAAATGCTTCTCTCTGGGGAGCAAGAATGTTGGAGACTTTTGTCGAAAAACAGAAACTGCAGAAATAGCAGCTACCTGCATGTGCATCTGAAGTCAGGAATGGAAATCAAGCAAGCACATATGAGTGACATTTGCTGTCAGTGTGTGTGTGTGTGTGTGTGTGTGCGCGCGCGCGCGTGCGTGCACGTGTATGTTTAGTGTGCAAAGATTGTGTAAATATTTTCTGCATTGTTTTTGAGTTTTCCCTTCCACTGAAATGCACTGAAATGAATGACTTAATTAAATACATTTGTTTTGACCATAGCAGATAGCGAGACAACCATCACACGTGTTAGCTGAGGCCAAATTGTAGTGGAAACAGTGCTGATTGCAACAAACAAAGTTGGGTGTTAAGTTGTGGGTGAACATACCAGACGACACAGCGATTCTTCAGACAGCTCTTGTTTATTCACAGGCCAGAACAGAACTGGGCTGAAGGGTTCAGCCAACCTGCTTATATAGAGCTCAACTACAAAGCAACAGTAACAACTTTCTGTAACTATCCAATCACTGAACGTCACTTTCAATTCCTTATTTGTATATGTGGACCTGAGTGAAAACTATCTACAGTGTCCCCCTGCTGGCCCAGGGTGAGAACTTCAGTACATAACATTGGGGGTGGAAGTTGCTGCCTCCTTAACATTCCTTCTGAGGAATAATGCCAGAAGTGGACTGTTGATTTCTTGTCTGGGAAACTGGATGCTGGATTAGATAAGATATTTGGTCTCATCCAATGGGCTCTTATATTCTTGTGTAATTATAGGAGACAGAGAGAGGCCAGCTTCTACTCCTACCTCTGTGTGTTATGTGATGTTCCTTTTACCAGTAGTTCCTTTCCTAGAAGTCTACAGGGCCTAACTATATGTGATGCTAATTGGATCATTGGTGATAACTTGGGGAACTTCTGTTTATTTAGTACTAAGGGTTACAAGGGCTGATTTTCAGAGGGATTGCAGCCTGTGAGCAGGGGGGAAGTTTTGCCCTTCCCTCCCAAAGCACTAACCTGATTTTTTAATATATTTTTTTAATTCCAAAGCAATGGGGTTCTTAATTTCATAAAAGCTCTCCATAATTTGAGCAGCAATCCAAATTATTGGAATTCTAGTGCTCTCCATGAAAACACTAGAAAGAAAGTTCCCTTTTCCAATATAAGGAGATTTATCTCCTTAAGAACTATTTTATGATAGCTGACAAGCCCCCACACCATGTTTCACTTTCTTATTGCAGCCCAGTGTCCGAAGGCAAGTATAACATGCAAGACCAATGTTATTAGCCTACAAAAAGTTCTTCAATCCTCAGCTTGTAAAGATTGTATCAAATAGGAGTGGTAATTCACGAGCTTCCAAATCAAAGGTAACTGTCACTATTAACTGAGGGCATACAGATAATGGCCAGCCATTTGATTGCTTCTACAAATATCAAAAAGTTTTACCTCATAAAAATAGCCAGCAAAATCGATACGAGGGTAGCTTCCATAGGCTGCAAAGGCAGTAGCTAGAGATTTTCTGGTACAAGACATAGCCTAGCTTGTTCAAACTGACAAGAATGGCAGATATGAATTGATTTTTCTGTATCCCTGTATATATATGGCCATCAAACCCATTTTTAGTTAAGGTATTTTGTTGTTGTTGTTTTTTGTTCCATATCAGCCATACCTGGATGGTTTTCATGAAGTTTTCCCCCACAAAGACTCGTGATGACACTTTTCCACAACACTGGCTCTTATAAACCCAGGAGGCAAGTTGCTGAAGTTTTACTTTCCCCACTAACGAAAGGTCTGATCTCCTGAGCCATGTCACATTTCTTGGTCAGGCATCAAATGTAAAGTGGGGATATTTAGGTCCTATAGTAAGCCCTTCCCCCAGCTCTTACTTGAGGAAGCAAAAGAATTTGTTACACTTCCGCTTGGGTAATGGGGCTTTCCTCTTGACCCACCCTTGTGCCTCTCTGCAAGGTGCACTGTGGGGAGATCAGGAGAACCCCAAAAAACCCCAATGAGCAGGGGGAGAAGAGTGGGGAATCATTCTGTCTGGCAAGCTGGAATGCTTGCACAGATGGAATGACTGGGAGAACACTCTGCATTCCCTCCCCACCAAAAATCATTAATGGGTGGAGACAATCACCCTTCTTTTCTGACAGTGTCCACTTCCAAAGGAAGGAAATGCCTGTGAGAAGGGGAGCGGGTAACAACTGGCAGGGAGAACATGCTAGAGACAATAAAATAATAATAATAATAATTTGTTATTTATACCCCGCCCATCTAGCTGGGTTTCCCCAGCCACTCTGGGCAGCTTCCAACCGAATATTAAAAACAATACAGCATCAGACATTAAAAACTTCCCTAAACAGGGCCACCTTCAGTTGTCTTTTGAAAGTAAAATAGTTGTTTATTGCCTTGACATCTGGTGGGAGGGCGTTCCACAGGGCGGGCGCCACTACTGAGAAGGCCCTCTACCTGGTTCCCTGTAACCTAACTTATTGCAACGAGGGAACCGCCAGAAGGGCCTTGGCGCTGGACCTCAGTGTCCGGGCTGGATGATGGGGGTGGAGACCTTGCCAGGCTCTCATTTTCTGGATATGAAGATGCTCCGGAGTGTCATTTCCTGCTGTGGGACATGTAGTTCATTGTTTCCCAAGCTTATTTGGGAAGTAAGGTAAACTACAATTCCATGTTCCTTGCATGGAAATTACAGCCAAAGGGTATGAATTTGTGGCTTTTACCTGGTGTTGTTTATGCTCACTGGCAAGGAATACCAATCCAGCAAAATATTAAATTGTAATTATTTAAAGCAAAATAATTCAGAACTGACATTGGGCAAATATTTAACCGGCTGGGTTTTAAATCCTCTTATTGCCAATATTTGTGCTAGTAGAGTTCAAATGTTTGGGAAGTGCACACAAAACGCTGTTAAGGGATCCGAATGAAATTTACTTTTAACTTCAAATACATAGACAAAGGCAATTTCCCCCTCGTTTGCTCAGATGAAGCAAGGGAACAAGCAAAAAAAAATATTAGTAATCTGAAGCAAGCTGCTCAGAGGATTTCCTTTTATACAGTTATTCTGGCAATATCTGCCACATGTGATTAAGAAACAAGTGCCATTTTTAGAATTCTCTGGAAGCAAGGTAGATGTTCAAAAAATAACATGAAGTGTTCATCTACCACTATTAACATGTACATGTCATTTATTGACTTGATTTGATTTCTTACCTTGCCCTTTACCATACCCTTTACCTGGGCCAGGTTTTTCAATTAAATAAACTCAATAACAACAATAGAATGTACAGCAGTAAAAGAAATAAAACAGGTGCAACCATAAAACAAGAAAAGTGTAAAAGCAAAAACAAGTCTAAATATAAAATGATTAAAAACAATTTCATAGATAAAGATGATGCAAACATTTTAAAAACAATTCCACATACAAAAAATAGTTGCAGTACAGTTGTAGACTGGGATAAAGACATGCACATAAAAGGCTTGGTGAAAGAGGAAGGTCTTCAGTAGATGCTGGAAAGACGGTGCCTGTCTTAATATACAACAGGAAGGAATTCCCAAGGGTAGGGCCACCATACTAAAGGCCTGATTCCTATCACATACAGAACCGATCGCCTGATAACATGGTACAGTGGTACCTCGGGTTAAGAACTTAATTCGTTCTGGAGGTCCGTTCTTAACCTGAAACTGTTCTTAATCTGAGGTACCACTTTAGCTAATGGAGCCTCCTGCTGCCGCCGCACCGCCACCACATAATTTCTGTTCTCATCCTGAAGCAAAGTTCTTAACCCGAGGTACTATTTCTGGGTTAGCAGAGTCTGTAACCTGAAGCGTCTGTAACCTGAAGCATCTGTAACCCGAGGTACCACTGTATCTGCAGAAGGCCCTCTGTTTGATTGGGAGGTGATATTTGCATAACCATCTTATTAATTAATGGCTCATTCTCTACACATGATCAAGGCCACTTAGGGGAAAACAAGCACAACAGTTTTCACGAGCCTGCTGAAATTTTATTACCTGGAGTAGGAGCCCACCTCCTAAGCTGCTCTTGCATGTGTGCCTGACCTGCCATTGTCATGATGATATTTTTCATTCATTCAGACCCTGCCCATCTGGCTGGGTTTCCCCAGCTACTCTGAGCAGCTCCCAACAGAATGTTAATAATAATAACAAAGCGATAAATTGTCAAATGTTAAAAACTTCCCTAAACAAGGCTGCCTTCAGATGTCTTCTAAAAGTCAGATAGTTGTTTATTTCCTTGACATCTGATGGGAGGGCATTCCACAGGGCAGGTGCCACTATCGAGAAGGCCCTCTGCCTGGTTCCCCGTAGCTTCACTTCTCATGATGAGGGAACCACCAGAAGGCCCTGTGAGCTGGACCTCAGGCTGCACCCTTCATGAGGGTTTCCATCTATCTTCATCCTCACCGTATCCAATAACATACTACAAAGCTAAATAGTCAGTGAGCTAATTTTATGCATACCAGGCTACCAGAAACAAATGAAGCTGCTGTACACTGAGTTGCACCAACAGTCCATCTAGTACAGTACTGCCAACACTGAGGGGCAGCAAATCTGAAGCGTTTCAGACCGGGAATATTTCCCAGCCCTATCTGGAGAAGCTGTGTTTCTAATCTGGTGCCTTTGCATACAAAGATGGTGGTTTAGAACTTGGCTGTGGCCTTTCTCCATTATGATCTTCTCAGACTCAGCTCTGTCCCTCCCAGTGGCATAGTGCCCTGGGCACAAAATTCTCAGGGGCGCAAAATTACAAAAAAAAAAAGAAAGAAAGCAGTAAATAAAAAATAGTGTGCCCTCCCCATCACACAGATAACCTCCCAATGTTCATGTGGGTGGAGTGAGGAGTGGATTTGGGTGACATCTAGTTGCTAGGGCACCCTCTGCATGGGCTTTAGAAAGATACCTGCTCCTGACCAATCCCCCAACTTGTTCTCCACTGTGCTCAACACTCATGGGGTGCCACGGCTGCCACTTGGGTAGATCGCTGAGCTATTGCTCCTTCATTCCCACACTTGCTTTAACCATAGGTATTCTCCTCAAAAGATTTAATTCAAAGTTGCATCGGCAAGCATTCTGTGTGCATGTTCCTTTATTTTCATCTTTAAACCTTGGCTGTCCCATCATTCTAGAAGAAGATCCGGGGATTCAAATGAAGCTTAGCCCAACAAGCTGCCATTCTTTAATTACTGACTTGGGCAGGGATATGGGTGTAGAATTTGTTGAATGGATCAGGACTTAAGTAAACATGCTTATGATCAGGCTGTCAATGGGCCTAAGCCCAATCAGATAGTGACCAGTCATATGCTGGCAAAAGACAAGGATGGAGGGTTGCTCTGCTTTTGTCACCAACTGTTCTTGCTGGTGCGTCTTGTGTAGCTCTCTCTTGCTACCTCTTTGCTTCTTGTTCACATCTGAATGCTGATGTGGCTTCTCACCACTGTCCCTGTGACGCTCCATAAAAATAGTCTAGCTCCCTATAAAAGCTTGGAGCTTTGAGGATGGGTGAATTTGCTTTTCCCTTCCTCCTTCTGCACCCTTTTTATTCTGTGTCACATCTTTTTAGATTGTATGTTTAGGGCGTTTTTATTTATTTGTAAGCCACTCTGGGATCTTTTTCAGCTGAAGAGTGAGGTAAATGTGCTGTAAAGAAAGAAAGAAAGAAATGGCAATGTCCACACACAAGAGGTAAGCCTCAGCAAAATTGGAGTGACTCCCTGGTTACAGACGTCCAAATCAAAATTTTGTGTGGACCCTGAGGGGGGGAAACCCAAACAGCTTGATGAGGACTGAGCATGCTCATTGGGTACCCTGGGCATGAGTGGCTGGCTGGTCCCACTCCTGTTCTGTAAAACAGCAAGTGTAGATGAAAGAATAATGAATCCCTACACTCTAATCACTGTTAATACTAGTTTATAATAAGTGTGATTTACCTAATTAAAAATGCATTGTGGTCTCTGTGTTACTTATTGTGCTGTAATAATTTATTAGGTACATACCATACATGAATCACATCATTTCCAGAATGGATTTTTCCCCCTCTGACAGGTAATTCTCCATCATGTATCATCTTCCAAGAAGCTATGTTATTGACTCCAGAATAAACTCCTCATTTGCATATAGTTAAATTCCACAGGAAGAAGGATAACTGAATATTGTAGAGCTAAAATCATGTTTCAAAGCAAAGCAATTTAGCAATTTTCATAGAGCAAGGCTTTACCTGAATAGATATTCTTGCACCCTGCCCAATTTGGCTTTCTTTTAAAAAAGAACAACCTTATGTGGTGACTGATGCAATTTTAACTACAATCTCTCATGTTATGTGAACGTGTGACAATATTATGGAACAGCTCGTGATATTTAACACTTCAGTTTAAAAACACATAAAAACAAAGCTTCTTCCTTTTCCTCTGCTTTTTTTTCCATGATGAAAATTCATCCAATGCTCATTTCAGATTTTTAAAAAATAAAAGTTGATTCAAATACTGAAGTAAACAATGCCCATTGCAATTTGCTTCCCATGCAGCTGGGTGCTAGAAACTGCTTCTAAACTAAAATATAGAAGGCTGCATTTGACATTTTATTCCCTGGTCCTCATGGCTGACATGCAGCATATATCCAGCCCTTCCTTGCGATGTGAATTTTGTGGTATACCACAACAGAGGCAAGAAGCGATTAGTGCCTTTTGGCTAGTGCGATTGTATTGTCAAGAATGTTTGCCCATTTCTGTTAGGGCTTTGAAAGGATGTTAGGTGGGAAGCAACAGTAACCTTTCTGCAAAATGTCTTTCATTTGGTTCCACAATGGACACTGCTAACAAAAGGAACTCAAGTACACATTGGATTTTGAAGAATCTTCATTCCTGTGATGCATATTTGAGTAGTAGTGACCTGCTTCCCCCTCTTAAGACAAAAGAATGTAAGAGGAGCTATTCAATCTCGAACAGCATCCTTTCCCCCCAGTGGCTGAACAGATGTCCCCAGGCAAGAGCCCTCCTGCATTGTTTTCTCCATCACCTGGGATTTAAAGATATGTTGCCTTTGAACATATTGCCGGTCATAGAGATGCTGATGGACCCATTCTCCATGAGTTGGCCTCACCCTTAAAAATAACGAATGAATGAATGAATGAATGAATGATCCAAGCACACTCAGAATCAGAAGAATCTTTATTTACATCAGTCACTATCGTTAGCAATAAAATAAAATGTACTAAAGATATAGGTAAAAACTTAACTATACAAAATACATTCTGGAGGTTTTCCTCAATAATCAAATAACAGATCTTATTCTAATTGCCCCTGCTAAAAAAATATATGCAGTTTTTGCTGTCACCTGATCACCTTGATCTGCCAGAAGAAAGGGCACAGTAGCAATGGTTGAGTGACCTGGTATGGATAGTTGTAGAGGGGTAATAACCTCACTCCTCAAATCTTTATAAAGAGTGCAAGCCAGAAGCACATGAGCCACTGACTCAATACTGCCATCTCCACATGGACATAACCGTTTTGCTCAAAATAGTTCATCAGCTGTTTATTATTCTGCTGATATGCACACTATTAAAACACACACCCACACACAATTGGGCCCAACAAAAAACAAGAGGGAGGGAAATGGGTGATCAGATCAAGGGAGAGGTGTCAGGGAGAGGCTCAGCCCTTTCCCCTTGTGCTGCCCCCAAAACCCCAAAGCTACGTCTCTCCTTGAAAGTGGTAATCACAGCAAACAGCAGCTCCTGGAGAGCAACTTTTCAGTGAGAGAAGAGTATATGCGGAAAGGTTCAATGTGCCATAGGTCCAGACTGGAGTAGCCATCCCCTGCTCCACCCCATGACTGCTTTTTGTTAAGAATGAGGAGTGGTAGCCTGGTCCCAATTGCATTTTTTAAATCACTTACTTAGCGTAACTTGCAGTTTGGCTCCAATCTAGTATCCGTCAAGCGTCACCGCATTTTGTGACACCAGATTCTGTAAGTGAATTGTGCAGTTGCATAAGAAGCATTTCAAGAGCATTTCAAGATATGCTGTCAGAAATTTGCATTAACGCATGCCCATAAGAGACGGGTGAGGAGGGCCATGGTCAGTCTGAGAGAATCTCTTCCCTCCACTCCCCAAAGTTATACTACAATACAAGTGTCATAATTATGAGTCTACAGTGTGTGTGTGTGTGTGTGTGTGTGTGTGTGTGTGTTTAAAAGTAAACCGGCATTAACTAAGCATTGCACATCTGCTCCTCAACGTAGTCTTTGTTAATTGCCTGATAGACATTATTGAATACATGGGCCATTTGGCTATATTTGAAGGTGAAGAGGCCAGAACACTTCAGAGAGGGTTTTCAATTTCATGGCACTGTACCAAGCCTATACGGCTTCAGCTTCCATGTGGGTTTTTAATAATGTGCCACAGCTGATGTCAATATGACATGAAATGATAATTGGTTCCAAATCAGTTCATTTTGATTTATTTCTCATTTTCACAGCATTTTGGCTTGACCTGAAAGAGCAGCTACTGCAGATCATCTTGACTGGCTCACATTTATTTGAAAAGCTGACCCCTTTTGCCTTCCCAAAATGAGGTGTTTTAAAGACAGGGAACATATAATACTCACTCTAAATGGAATGAAAAGGCTCCGATTTTGTAATGTGGCCTCTATTTCTGACTTGATTCACTCCTCCCGGCTTACAGGATTTCATCTGCCTCTTGCATGTGTATATTTAAAAGTGCATTAGAAACAGGGTGTCAAAATTGTAGAGGATTTCACATCCCCAAATAGCATTATTCTGTCTTGGTGGGAGCAAATACTAGAGTAGAAGCTAAGTAACCTTTTAAGCAAGACCTTTATCCTGATTTCTCATCATGGTTATGCATTTCTGGGGAGTTTTTAAGCTAACTAGGTTTTATTTAGAATCAACCCTTTGAAAGCAATGGACCTAAGTTAGTCCTGTCCATTAACTCCACTCCAAGTTTGGCTAATATTGAATACAACCCAGTACCTGGCGTTCCTTCACATTAGCCAAACTTGAGCTAGAAGTAACCTTTTAAGCACAACCTTTATCCTAGAAGAGCCCCCCCCCCCAATCCACTGATAGAAGCAAACCCCATCCCCATCCAGAAATATTTCTGCCTCAACTAGACACACAACACTGTCCCATCCCCAACTAAAGCCATGCCCTCAATCAAAACAGTGCATTGGCAAGTTTTTAACTATGCCCTCTCAAGGTTTTGTTTTAGATGGAGGCTACAAAATAAAGAAATAGCCTTCTTGCTAAGGAATTCTTTTCCACTCATGACATTAATTCCTATAATGACATTCCTAAAGGAGACATGACTTCAAGTCTTTCGTAATCTTCCTCTAGATTCCCCTCATCTGGTTACCTGTTTGATCCTTTACTTCCAGATCCTTCTGGGTAGCTTTATCCCCTAACTTTTTACAATATCAGATGCTCTGCTATTCCTCTGAGCATGATTTTACTAAAGACCTTGACTTAATCAGCTCATGGTGTCAGTCTTTAAAATATTCAAGGGGTTCATTCCAAAAGGCAATTTCTTCTGCAAAACTGGCTGCAAATTGTTTCACAGATAGAATGGATTTCTCCATACCTAGCCAAGGGGCCAAAATAGAGTGTTTTATGTAGTTGCTTGTAAGGTTTACCTGCTCCCCCCCCCCCACCCTAAGTGAAAAACAGCCTGAGGAACCTGTGATTTTGAAGGGAAATGTTGTGGGGAGAAGGGAGGTGCTTAACCTTTTTTGGTCAATAGCAGTTTTATTCCGCTCAAAATTACCCTTCTCAAATTGAAACTGTGCTCAAGTCTCACCAAATTACATGGGTACTTAAAATATTTCACATGGAAATGGTGCTCAGTGCCCGAGCATGGTAGGAAGGAACAGGAACCCCCAGGGAAGTTTAAAAGTTGGGCTATGGAAGATGGCAATCTTAGATATTTCCCATCAAGCCAAGGTATCTGAGACTCAGTTGTCTGACTAGGTGTCTTTACATCTCATATCATGGTGGAAGCAAGAGATATTCCAAAATCATTCAAGATGTAAAATATCACATTTCATAGAAAAGATAAGCACAAGCCATTGTTCCTAATGGCATTCTCGGCTCACCTCCTCAGGCTAAATTCCTTTTGCTTTTATTCCGTGCAGTGTAGCTCAAGACAGGTCAGGAATATTATATTTAAATGAGTGGAAAAGCATTACAGTTTCTTTTCCTGAAAGTCATTTCTTTTCTTTGGCCAAACAACTCTATGCAGCCTCAGCTGGGACAAAAGCAGAGAAATTCTGTGTCAAGTAACCATTTTCTTTGAATGGGGCCATCATTGACATATCTGGGACATAGCTGTTTCAAGGCTATATTTTGATACTATAATGATGTGACCTATGATTCTCCCCAGTAGTAGCCAGCAGAGGCCCTTGAAATGTGACGTTTCTCAGGGCCTCAGCACAGCTGCCCATGGACCTCCTGAATCATCAGCTAGTTCATTCCCAGATAAGGATCTGATGACAGCAAAATGACAGAGAAACCCTTCCCCACCTTCTGCTCTGGCCAATGTAATCCAAGAGGGCTTTGGATGCTGTGGTTGATCCACTGCTCTTAATAATAATAATAATAATAATAATAAATTTATACCCCACACATCTGGCTGGGTTTCTTCTCCTCACCCCATCCCTGTGTTGTTCCTGTCTGGGTGATCAGATTATAATAATAATAATAATAATAATAATTTATTATTTATACCCCGCCCATCTGGCTGGGTTTCCCCAGCCACTCTGGGCGGCTTCCAACTGAATATTAAAAACAGTACAGCATCAAACATTAAAAACTTCCCTAAAGAGGGCTGCCTTCAGATGACTTCTAAAAGTAAAATAGTTGTTTATTGCTTTGACATCTGCTGGGAGGGCGTTCCACAGGGCAGGAGCCACTACCGAGAAGGCCCTCTGCCTGGTTCCCTGTAACCTTACTTCTCGCAATGAGGGAACCGCCAGAAGGCCCTCGGCGCTGGATCTCAGTGTCCGGGCTGAACGATGGGGGTGGAGACGCTCCTTCAGATATACTGGACCGAGGCCGTTTAGGGCTTTAAAGGTCAGCACCAACACTTTGAATTGTGCTCGGAAACGTACTGGGAGCCAATGCAGATCTCTCAGAACTGGTGTTATGTGGTCCCGGCGGCCACTCCCAGTCACCAGTCTAGCGGCCGCATTCTGGATTAATTGCAGTTTCCGGGTCACCTTCAAAGGTAGCCCCACGTAGAGCGCGTTGCAGTAGTCCAAGCGGGAGATAACTAGAGCATGCACCACTCTGGCAAGACAGTCTGCGGGCAGGTAGGGTCTTAGCCTGCGTACCAGGTGGAGCTGGTAAACAGCTGCCCTGGACACAGAATTAACCTGTGCCTCCATGGACAGCTGTGAGTCCAAAATGACTCCCAGGCTGCGCACCTGGTCCTTCAGGGGCACAGTTACCCCATTCAGGACCAGGGAATCCCCCACACCTGCCCGCCCCCTGTCCCCCAAAAACAGTACTTCTGTCTTGTCAGGATTCAGCCTCAATCTGTTAGCCGCCATCCATCCTCCAACCGCCTCCAGGCACTCACACAGGACCTTCACCGCCTTCACTGGTTCTGATTTAAAGGAGAGGTAGAGCTGGGTGTCATCTGCATACTGATGAACACCCAGCCCAAACCCCCTGATGATCTCTCCCAGCGGCTTCATATAGATATTAAAAAGCATGGGGGAGAGGACGGAACCCTGAGGCACCCCACAAGTGAGAGCCCAGGGGTCTGAACACTCATCCCCCACCACCACTTTCTGGACACGGCCCAGGAGAAAGGAGCGGAACCACCGTATAACAGTGCCCCCAGCTCCCAGCCCCTCTAGACGGTCCAGAAGGATGTTATGGTCGATGGTGTCAAAGGCCGCTGAGAGATCCAGCAGAACTAGGAAACAGCTCTCACCTTTGTCCCTAGCCCGCCGGAGATCATCAACCAGCGCGACCAAGGCAGTTTCAGTCCCATGGTGAGGCCTGAATCCCGATTGGAAGGGATCCAAATGGTCCGCATCCTCCAGGCGTGCTTGGAGTTGTCTGGCAACCACCCGCTCAATCACCTTGCCCAAGAATGGTAAATTTGAGACTGGGCGATAGTTGGCCAAATTGGCTGGGTCTAAAGATGTTTTTTTAAGAAGCGGTTTAATGACCGCCTCTTTCAGCGGGTCTGGGAAGGCTCCCTCATAGAGGGAAGCATTCACCACCCCGCAGAGCCCATCGCCCAGCCCTTCCCGGCTCGCTTTTATCAGCCAGGATGGGCAAGGATCCAGGAGACAGGTGGTCGGTTTCACTTGTCCAAGCAGCCTGTCCACATCCTCGGAGGTAACAGATTGGAATTGATCCCATGTAACAGGACCAGACAGAACTCTAGCACTCTCCCACCCTGGCCCTGCTCCCACGGTGGAGTCTACCTCCTTCTGAATCTGAGCGACTTTATCTGCAAAAAACTTTGCAAAAGCATTGCAGGAGATCTTGGGGTCCCTACCAGGCCCCGGTGGTGCAGGTGGTTCCGATAGATTGCGAACTACCTGAAAAAGTCTCCTGCTGCTGTTTTCTGCAGATGCAATGGAGGCGGTGAAGAAGGCCCTCTTCGCCGTTGCCATTGCCACTTGGTAGGCTCGACGTTGAGCTCTAGCCCGTGTCCGGTCTGATTCAGAATGAGTTTTCCGCCACCGGCGCTCTAGCCGTCTCAACGATTGTTTCATCACCCTCAGCTCTGGGGAAAACCACGGGGCTGTCCGGGCTCCATGCAATCGGAGAGGGCGCTTCGGAGCCAGACAGTCAATAGCCCTGGTTAACTCCGCATTCCAGCGGGCCACCAGGGAATCAGCTGAAAGGCCATCAACTTGGGATAAAACATCCCCTACCACTCTCTGGAAACCAATTGGATCCATTAAGTGGCGGGGGCGGACCATCCGAATCGGTCCCACCTCCCTGCAGAGGGGAAGGGTCGCGGAGAAGTCCAGTTGCACCAGGAAGTGATCTGACCATGGCACTTCTTTTGTTTCGCTTTTAGATAATGTCAGATCACCAACATCTGTAGAGGTAAACACCAAGTCTAAGGCATGTCCGCGGCTATGAGTTGGGCCAAACTTATTCAGGGACAGCCCCATGGAGGCCATGCTTTCCACGAAGTCCCGAGCGGCCCCTTGTAAGGTCGTGTCGGCATGGATGTTAAAATCCCCCAGGACAACCAAGCTAGGTGTCTCCAGGAGCATATCCGCCACGACCTGAAGCAGCTCGGACAGGGAATCCTTGGTGCAGCGGGGAGGTCGGTACACCAAAAGGAATCCTGTACTGCCCCTATTGCCCAACTTCCAGAACATGCACTCAGAAAATTGGGTCTTCCCAATAGGACGCCTGGTGCAGACTAATGACTTCCTAAAAATCACTGCAACCCCCCCTCCCCGCCCACATGACCTGGGTTGCTGTGCGTAAGAGAAACCTGGTGGGCAAGCAGCGGCAAGGGCAGGCCCATCTGCCTCATCCAACCAGGTCTCTGTCACACATGCCAGGTCAAATCCTCCATCCACAATCAGGTCGTGGATGGCAGTGGTTTTATTCATCATTGACCTGGCATTGCACAGCAACACTTTCAGGTCATGTGGGTTTCCCTTGCTGATTCCAGTATCCTTCCGGTCAGGACCAGACCTGGAGGCAGGGATAGTCCTCAACCAACGACTAAACCTGCCTCCTCGGTAATGACATGGTCTGGTCTTAGCGTAACTCCTCCTCCGGCCCGTGATCACTGAGATCGGGTGTCCCAATATATTCCCTCCTGTACCTTTGTCTGTTTCTGTTTGCTTTTAATCTTTTGTTGATATCATTTATAGATGTTTTCAGTTCCTTTTCATCTTGTTTCTGCTGTGTGTCTCTTGAATATGAGGGGCAAGCATTTATGGTTGTGGTAGGAAAAGAAGATGGTGGCACCCTGAAGGGAAAACTGCAAGAAAGACTATGATGAAGACTTTAGACATGTATTTGTGCTCTTTTATTTAAAATTTCCCTTCAAATGTGTGAGGCCACAATCCATCTCTATCCAGCCCACCAAGTTTAAAGCCAGTGAAATCTGTCCTGAATGTATAGTTCCAGAGCAATTGACAACCCATTTTATGTCTATGACTCACCAAGGGTCAATTTATACATCAGTAAATGAACTCGGGGTTTCTTCAAAACACTGTCAAGCATTGAAAGGTTGATTTGGGAGCCCAAGGAAGGTACTGAAGTTGGGGAAGAGGGCAAGGGATCATACTCAACTGAGCCAAAGTGTGCTGAGGGAAGAGATGGTGCATCAAAATGTAGCTTTGGATGCCAATAATTTATTGCAGCTTGTCTTTAAAATTGACTTTTCGAGGTCTGGGTCAAGACTTGAAATAAAGACAAACGGTTAAATCTTGGTGAGTAGGATAGTCACTTCCCCCCTCTCAGTTTGCACCATTTTCACACCCTCAGGTAGGGGTCAAATACTTTATTGTTGTTATTTCTTAGAGATTGAACTCAGTGAAGACATGGGACAGATGAACATCTTCTAGACTCAGCATTTTGAGAGCATGTCGGTTTCTTCACAAACTTACAGCTCTGTAAACAAGGAAGATTGTTTTTCTTTCTGTTTTCAGAAACCCTGAAGCTGTTTAATTTGTTTACAGGCACCCAAAAAGACCCCCCCAAAAAAGGTTGTGTGTGGAAAACATAAGCATGAACAACTAGGATTTTTGTGGCTCTTGCATATTGTTTTTGTTTTGAACAAAGGGTTATCATTGTTAATTAAATTTCTATATCGCCCTTTATCTGAGTGATGGGAGTTGGGGTTCTGCAACATCTGAACGGTATCACTTAGGCTGCCCCTGGCTTTCCACATCTGTGCTTTAAAAAGCAATGACTGGATCACTTAGTTAGCAGTTTTGTTTTCATAATATTAAAATGAATGTATGTGGGAGTCTAGTTTTCTTACACAATGAGTGTAAGAAATAAATTGTATTGTGGCTCAGAGGAAACACAACCGTATTTTTAAATGCCATGTTGAATGTTTATATCAGATAGATATAGATGATAGATAGATGATATAGTCAAACATCTATACTCACACATTGAGCCACCTTCTATAGGCACAAATGGTATCCTTTAAGAGAAATTTGCCATTAGGGATCTGGAACTGCAAATCTTTTATTTCAGGAAAATCAGTCAGACAAATCTATCTGTATGTTTATTTGCCTGTCTATCAAATTCAGTCTTTTATCTAAGTCAGGTCAGGACAGTTTACCTGGGCCAGGTGATTTTTATTTTTGCAACACCTCTGTGAGGTAGATGAGTAAGCCAAGCTTACCAAGTTTCTCATGCTATCTGTTCTTTTGTATTTTTGCTCTAAGCACACTCATCCAAATTATATCATTCCTTGGAGGAACAGGAGCCCTGGGTTATGCGTACAGGTCTCCACTTGCAAGAATGTCTTCATTCCTTGGAATGGGAGCTAAAGTTGTTCAGTTTGAAGCCTACCCAATTCACAATTCCCAAGCCAATAGACAAACCCAAATGCAGCTGTCCTCTGAAATTTGTACTTCTCAGGCAGGTTCATGTGAGAGAAGGCTGTCCTCCTGGCACCCTGATCCCAAGCCATTTAAGGCTTTAAAGACAAGAATCAACCCTTTTAATTGTGCTTGGAGACAGACAGGTAGCTAAGTAGAGTTTCATGACTGACAAGAAGTGTTCCAACAAACAATCTCCATCAATAAGCTAACTGCTGTATTTTGCACCAATTAAAGTTTCTGAGTAATCTTCAAAGGCAGTCTGACATACAATCCACACACAATCGTATTATCAGGATAACCTTGGCCAGGTTATCTCTATCACTTAAGTTCATATAAGAGTTCTCTAATAATCAGGCAGCACGTGGAATTACGGACAACAGCTGTCAGTTATTTTGTTTGCTTAAAATATTCCATAACTACCCTTTGTCAAAATATTCCAGGGGGTGCACAAATGTATGAATAAGATTAATTCACCCAACAGAGAAGAAATAAAAGCAGCAAATAAGCATAACAAAATACAAAATATAAGCGTAAAAATACCAAAGCAAAAACAGAATTATACAGTAGTACCTCTGGTTACATACGCTTCAGGTTACAGACTCCGCTAACCCAGAAATAGTGCTTCAGGTTAAGAACTTTGCTTCAGGATGAGAACAGAAATCGGGCTCCGGCGGCGCAGCGGCAGCGGGAGGCCCCATTAGCTAAAGTGGTGCTTCAGGTTAAGAACAGTTTCAGTTAAGTACGGACCTCCGAAACAAATTAAGTACCGGTACTTAACACGAGGTACCACTGTAAATATCATTTACATAAAATGTAAATTGCCATAGCAAAATAGGAAGGTCTTCAGCTGGTACCCAAAATCTCATCATGCTGGTGCCAAGTGGGCCTCCAGAGAAAGTGCATTCCAATTTTGGCGAGCCACCACAGAAAAGTCCCTCTCCTTTGTATAGCATACCTCTGCTAAAGAGGATGCCTGGAACAGGGTCCATCCATTTACTCCATTCTTTGGGAAATAATTATACTCTCAAATTAAAATTGCTCAGTGTGGTGATGTATGCATTGGTTGCATGATCTTTGATTTCACTGCATATTGGCTGTAGTCTATAAAAGTGCCCAGGGTTTTGTTTTGTTTTGGTGCAATAGTAAATCTAACTCACCAGGAAAAGAAGAGAAAAATGCACACATAATGTGATAAGGCTTTAGACTTGTTTTGTTCTGAACCATCTCTGCAACAACCGGAGCTGCCTGTTGTCCTCTGGAAATTGTTAGTTGTAATTCTTTCTTTTTACGCAATGCAACCTTTTACGCAGGTCCTTCTGTGTAGTGTATGTATACGTGCATGCTATTGAAGCTGAACTGTCAAGATATCCTCGGAGATTTCTGATTGTTGTTCCTCCATGCCCCTTTCCTCTGGTCTAACTTTAGACACAGAAACAAATGAAAAGGGGCTTGCCCGTGATTGTGCTTCACCTCCTCTTTCCTTTCTTGGCACAATCCTGATTTGTCATTATTTCCAGGTCCTCTTGTTTTCACAACAAGCAGCAGCGGGCAAGACTCCCTAACGATAACAAAGACCCACTGCCGTGGTAGCGATACCTGTTGTAATCACCGGAATGCGGGCTTTTCAATTTTCGCTGTTTGCCTTGGATCAGGTAGCTGTGAGCTAATGCAACAGAAGGTCACCAGATGAAGGGCTGATAAGAGAGAGTGACTATTCTACTTAACATGCATGGAGGGTTATGCTTTTCAGCCGTCCTAGAGCTAATCTTTCAAGTTGTCCTTTTTTGACTTTCTCAGTTTAATCAGTTTAATCTCATCTTCCCTCTTTTTCTGATTACAAGGATTTTCTGTAGAAATCTTGCCTTCACAATAAAGACCGTGCGGCAATTTATTCTTCTATTGATCCTAACATCGCTTTCCTTTCCAGTGCATTGAGAGGGAAGAGGAGAAGGGTGAGACCCCCCCCTCCAACGCCACTTTTCTGAAACTGTGTGTAAGGGAAACTGCACTGGTGAGCCGGGAGGTGCAGGGGCTCATTGTGGTGGCCCCTGTAGCCATGACCCCAAGGAGAGTTCAAAAATACAGGTAGCAATGTTAATCCATTGTATATACCAGCTGTGGTTAACCTGGTAACCACCAGATGTTTTGGACCACATGTGCTGTTTGCTGCTGTTGAAACTTGTAGGCTGATATAGATATACTTACAAAGAACAGCAGTACAAGCACAATAACCACAAAGCTATAATTCACAGCACCCCTAAACTACAATTCCTATGATTCTTGTGGGGGGGTGCTTTGCATGTACAGATTTAAGACTACAAATTTAAAAAGTAGGAAGAAAAGTGCTCCCCCTCCAGCCCCTACAAAGGATCTTCTGGCTTTTTTTTTTTTAATGCACTAGCATTTCACAAAACTATTTCTGTTCTTTCAGATGGAATCTTTGGTTCACTCGGATTTATGTTGTTCATGACACCATGATGGAGTTAATCCAGGAGAACAGTCGATTCAATTTCTTCCTCCGGCTCAACTGATAACTACTGTTGGGGGCTTGGATGTCAAACACAGACTGTAAATGCACTTGGGGACAAGCTACATGTTACAGTCAATCACATACGAGAAGAAGACCCCTGGTTCTGCTGAAAAACAATGACAGAAAGGGGCAATTGGAAGCTGAAAAAAGAGGGGAAGGGGGCACAATGCTCCCCCCACTGCAACTCCCCTGCCCCACAGCTAGTCCTCTTCACCCACCCACTGCCAGATTCCAGTACAAGAGTTTGAGACAGTAGATTGCTGCCTCTCCTATACAATTTATTTAATGGAGCTGGTATACGTCTTCATTAAAATATCTACGCACATCCTCTGCATGCATACATGTGTGGGCGATTTGCGAAAACTGGTGTTTTAGCACTTACTGTATTAGCAAATTTATCAAAGTTGCAGTTTAAAATTCTATACTAAATCCGTACTCTTTTTTTTCCACCTATATGCAGTTCCTGTAAAATAAAATCTAATTTTCATCTGAGTGCTGTGCTTCTATAAGCCAGACTGATCAGATTTTAGCAGCATGAGAGGGCTGCAGGGATTCAGGGTGGGTGGGGAACTGCTCCACTTGAAGTTCCTGCTTCCATACAACTATGAAAGGCACAGGAGCTTTGTACTTCTATGTATCCAAAGAAGCTTTGTACTTCTTTGTATTTCTCGCATTTCCAAGAAATGTTACTTCAAGTCTCAGGTTCAAAAACAGACAAATTTGGATTTACAGTACAATCCTAAGCATATATACTTAGAAGAACCAGTGCGTTCAGTGAGACTTACTGCCTAGTGATTGCAACAGACTTATAATGCAATCATACACGTATTTCCCTGAAGCAACTTTTTATTAGGACCACCGTACCTACGGGACCACCTCTCCTGGTATGCCCCGCGGAGGACCTTAAGGTCCATAAATAACAACACTTTGGAAGTCCCGAGCCCCAAGGAGGTTAGATTGGCCTCTACCAGGGCCAGGGCCTTTTCAGCTCTGACCCTGGCCTGGTGGAACGCTCTGTCACAAGAGACTAGGGCCCTGCAGGGTTTGACATCTTTCCACAGGGCCTGCAAGACAGAGCTATTCCGCCTGGCCTTTGGGCTGGACTCAGTCTACCCCCCCCCCCCATTTATTTATTTTTTGATGGAACCCCTTATATAGAATTTTGTATATAAATTTTCTCTTGGCTCTTTTTGTTGGCCTGTAGACCAGCATGGATAGTTGGCCCCGGTGAATATTTGACATTTCTCCCCTTATGGCTTTGATTTATAGGCTACCACTAAAACAAGACTGCATTTTAAACTGTATTCTAACTTATATTTTAATCAACTGTTTGTTTGTTGTTTGCTTTTGTTTTTAATGTTTTTACTGTATTTATATTCGATGTTAGCCGCCCTGAGCCCGGTCTTGGCTGGGGAGGGCGGGGTATAAATAACAAAGTTGTTGTTGTTGTTGTTGATATGAATCTAAGGGGGTTTACTTCCAGGTAAGTTGATGTAGGACTGTGCCTTTGATTACTTGTTTATAATAATACTTGTTTATAGTTGGCTTCAGTTACATTGCCAATGTATATTGAAAGTGATTAAAGATTATAGGTTTTTTTGTTTGTTTGGAGCTTGGTTCAGTTTTAGCGTATACAGGAGCTGATTCAGTTTTGCGTTATGCAGTTTTCAGAAAGAGGCTCATTTGCAAATCTTAATGCCATTGTGTTGTTAATCAAAGTACGTACTCACTTAATGGGTTTCTTTGTGGCGAAAAGCAAGCTGACTTTATTGTGAAATTTATTGTGATGAATGGGTTTTGTGAATGCTTCCAACACTTGTTGTGATCATGACTCCCCCATATGCCATTTTCCAAAGGGCAAGATGAAACACAGTCTGATACATAGTGCTAATATAATTTTATATTCCCATTTAAGAGAGGTGGGGCTGAGGATAAGTGAGAGAATGGCCTGGTGTTATGCAGTCTAAGCTGTGATTTGTGCCAGGGACTTCTACACTTTGGTCTCTTAACCACCAAGTCACATGCTCCTCTCATGTAATCACGTTACAATTCCCAGGAAATGTCACCATCATAAGGACTTTCTGCAGGTGAAAAAATGTTTTGTGAATTTTCCTTCAGACAGCAAAGGAAGCATTCTTACACATAAGGATCCACCTGCTTGCAAACTTGTTGACAAATACTTGTGCAGGTTTAACCATTCGGAATGATAAGAGTTCATCACCCTCATTATTTCCTTACCCTCTTAGCATAAGAGAAAAAAACCCCAATGCTGTGGAAAGTTTCCAGCAACACAATGTCTTGTACCCGAAGATTGATATTTATGAGAAGAAAGATTAAGCATATGCTCCTCCAAATATTACTGGACTACAGCTCCCAACATCCCTGACAATTGACTGAGGGGAATGTTTCCCACAACATCTTGAAGTGGCATCTAGAATGTGACAGCTAGACTGGAGACTGGAAGTGGCCACAGACACCATATAACACGGGTCCTGGCTCCCAGTATGTTTCCGAGCACAATTCAAAGGTGCTGACCTTTAAAGCCCTAAATGGCCTCGACCCAGTATACCTGAAGGAGCATCCTCACGCCCATCGTTCACTGTGCTCTAGCTCCGAGGGCCTTCTGGCGGTTCCCTCACTGTGAGAAGTGAGGTTACAGGGAACCAGGCAGAGGGCCTTCTTGGTAGTGGCACCTGCCCTGTGGAACGCCCTCCCATCAGATGTCAAGGAAATAAACAACTATCTGACTTTTAGAGGACATCTGAAGGCTGTCCTGTTTAGGGAAGTTTTTTAATGTTTGATGTTTTATCATGGTTTTAATATTGTGTTGGGAGCTGCCCAGAGTGACTGGGGAAACCCAGCCTGTTGGGCAGGGTATTAATAATAATAATAATAATAATAATAATAATAATAATAATAATAATAATAAATTACTCCCCAATGAGGTTTAAGCTTTCCTTGAAAAGAAAGCTTGGCCAATGGCCAATGGCTAAATTCTGTTCTTACAATGGTCAACCAGATGTCTGTGGGAAGTCTGCAAGCAGAGAGAACTTGCTTTCTTGTTTCTGTCCTGAATCTACCAACATTCAGGTTCATCGGAAGTCCACAAGTTCTAGTGTTATGAAGGAGGAAAAACTTCTTTCTCTCCACTTTCTCTATGCCATGTGTAATTTCATAAACTCCCATCATATCACTTCTTACTCACCTTTTTCCTAAACTAAAAAGTCCCAAACTCTGCAATGTTTCCTCTTAAGGGAACTACTCCATCCCCTTGAAACTTTCTCAGTTCTTCAATATCCTTTTTGAGGTCAGGTGACCAGAACTGATCCCTGATCTAACTCCGATGGCTCTTATTGTCCTCTCCCAGTGTTCAAATGAAGTTTACATTATAGTGTCATTTTCTCTTCCTAAGCTGCTGTCTGGGCGACAGAGCACCTTCCTGAGAATGGCGATTTCTCTACACCAAGATTTTGGAGGTGGCAGATAAGTTCACATCTCTTGCCACTCTGCTATCTGAAGGCCAACCAGACCTCAGGTAATATAGCATATCATTTTAAAAGGAATTAGGTCTGATGATTTGTAAATTATTACCTAAAATTGGTCCTTTTTCCAGAAAACTGGATTACAAATAGCCCAGACTGTAAAATTGCTTGAAAATGAGACTGGCTGGACTTGATTCATTTTTCTCATTAAGGAGAAAATGACTCAGAATATCCTTTGCATGACATGCAGTTGAGAGTCTTGATTTCATGTTCTCATGTTTATCCAGCCTGAAAATCTGTGTATAAAAGGCCCCTTCAATAATATCTGATGTTTACTCAATTACAGCTAAGCAAGGCACAAATTATATGGGCAATGTTACCAGAATACCCCTAGCTGTTCTAATTATATGCTCAGGGATGGATTTGGTACATTAAGTATGCAATAAAGTAGGGTACTAGCCAAAGTGAGAACCCTGCTGCAGCAGACAGTGCAAATGTAATTATTCCTTCTTCACCACTCAGGAAGGCAGTGGCCAGGTTTTCATTGGGGGAGGTGGGGTTTAAAATACCAGTAGCATCTTAGCTGTTAGTGAGAAGCTAGTGGAACCGACTTTGTGTGAGAGGTGGGGGCAGAGAAATTGCTTTTGTTTCGTACTTTTGAAAATGGAAGGCATGTGGAGAGGGAAATTATCATTGTAAAGCTAGACTTAGCAGTGGCACATGCTTATGGTCATCTGGTTATCTGAACGCTTTGCACAACTTCAAAGTCAGTGAGTCTAAAAATAATCAAGGTGGAGCAGTGAACAAAACAGGAAAACAAAGGGAACATGCAGCTTCAACTTAATCTGAGGCTACTCTTTCACCAGTGAAGGGAAAGGGAAAGGCAGAACATCAACAACAACATCATCAAACTGTAAAAATTTGAGGAAATTCAAGGAAAGAGATTGGAGTTAATTCATGAAATATCCCTTTTTTGATACAAAATGGGCTTGTGGTATTACAAGTAGATTTATGTTTTAGTTTGGATGCACAAGGAAATGGCATTTATTTATCTTTCCTTTTGGTGCTTGATCTGCAACCATTCCCTACAATGAGCCACACGAATTCTCCAGAGAAGCCGAAATTTTGATGGCATCAGTTACCTAAGTCATCCAAACCGATTTTGAGGCACAAAAACAGACAACAGCTTCCTGAATAGTAGTTGTGGCTTTAAAAGGCCCTGTGTGATTGCTCAACTATGCAGTGAGCTGTGAGCCAAATATTTCTAATCTGCCTGCTACCATGCCGAAATCCAGAAAAGTACTGTCGGCCTTAAGACTCAACTGATCATACTGCTGGAACCATTCCATAAGCCTGAACGCCTACGCAGGATCCTTTCAAGTGGCTATTGTGGTTAAGTGACAACTTTCAACTGACTATGGTCAATGGGAAAACAATAGTAAATGATCAGTGAATGTCATCCCCTAGAATTCTGATTTTCATGTTCAACATTTGATTTCCTTTTTTATTTTTTTGAGTGACAGTTCTAACTAGGTGCTTGCTAATCTCTTATACCCCTAACAAGACTGTAGAGATGATATTATTAGAACCTGTCAGTCACTCAGCCGTCCACCTTTAAGTCTTTTCTTAAATTAAAAAAATACTCATTAAATAACTTCATGTGGTGCAGAAACTGAGTGCAACCTTGTTCTGATTTGACCTCTTATTGCTATAGCAAATGTTTTTATTAAGTTCAGTGTCTTGAATATCACTGCATTTTTGCCATTGGATAATAATTATGAGCAAGTACACACTATATTATTTCTACTTTTCTCCTCTTCTCTATATTATGGCATATGATGGTGCTCACATGGATGAGATAACTTGAATACAACCCACTAAAATGTCCATGGTCACAGTAGTACATTTTTTCTGCAGTTGCTATTTTGCCCACTAGAAACTGCAGTGATACATCAGATTGCTTGTGATAAAGAAAACTGTACTGTGTGAAGCAGCCCTTAGAGGACTCTGCCAAATGTTTGCCTGCTTTCAGTTGGGGTGTGTGTGTGTGTGTGTGTGTGTGTGTGTGTGTAAAAACAGAACCTAGGGGATCTGCAGTATTTCCAAGTTTCTATTAATGCTGAGAATATTCACCATTTTCATGCCTGCTCATGGCTTTAGTGCCATTTTTTCCTTCTTGGTTACAGCATCTTGTCTCCGAAAAATTTTCCACATCACTTGGGAAGACAGGCAAACTAATACCAGTGTACTGGAAGAAGCAAAGATCACCAGTGTGATTCTTCAACATCAACTGCGTTGGACTGCTCATGTTGTGCAGATGACTGATTATCATCTTCCAAAGCAGCTACTCTATTCCGAACTTAAAAATGGAAAGTGTAATGCTGGTGGTCAACAAAAGAGGTTTATAGACTGCCTCAAGGCAAATTTTTAAAAATGTAGTATAAACACCGGCAATTGGGAAACACTGGCCTGTGAGCGCTCCAATTGAAGAACAGCCTTTACCAAAGGTGTCATGGGCTTTGAAGACACTTCAACTCAGGATGCAAGGGAGAAACGTGCTAAGATGAAGGCAAGTTTGGCAAATCCACACTGTGATCAGCTCCTGCCCTGAAACTAATGTCCCCACTGTGGAAGGACGTGTGGATCCAGAATTGGCCTCCCCAGTCACTTATGGACTCATTGTTAAAACCATGTTTATGGAAGACAATCTTACTTGGCTACGAGTGATTGCCGAAGAAGTGATTATGTCATGATGACATGTAGCCCCTTAGATGTCACTGAGGGCTATGTATGATCACATCAATGACCCTAGCCATTCAGGAATATGAGAGCCAACCCCCCCATTAAGTACAATGCTTCCTTAATCGGTGAAAGTGAGGTGCTGTTGTAAATTGTGAAAATTCCCCACTTGGCATTTATAATGACGCACCAAATTGCAACTTCACACCACCATAAGACCTCCTTTCTTGATACGTGTCTCATAATCCCACCTGAGGTTGCTACTGCAGAATATTACAGGGTGTGGTTTTTTTAAAAAAAAGTTATAATAACTTATTATTATTATTATGGAGGTTTGGGACAGAGACAATCAGCCAAATAGATGCACAACACAACTTATAAAATGATGGGTTCCTCCCTCCTCCACTAACTTCTGGCCTGCTGTCAAGCATGAATGATTCCTTCAAGCACACAACAGCAGAAAGCAGGAAAGGCGCATAAATCTTTGAAATGCTCACTAATACTTTTAGCTCCTTTATCCACACTGAGAAGGAGAGTTTTATGCAAGACACTTGGTTGCTCTGGAAACATTTCACAACCCTTCTGGCGAATTCACACAGCAAAGTGTGGACATAATATGCCTCAGTGGCTTTTACCATCCTCCGAAGCAGCAGCGAGGGCTAGGGGAATATTACCTCAAGTCATTTTCACTTGTTCTCGTGCAAACTGTCTCAGAGGATAAGCAGCCCAAAGACAGGCATTATATATTTTTTCTTTATTAGAGCAATTGAATGTCGTCGCAAGGCTTTTGTTTTGTTTTGTTTTTCCTAAGGAAAGCCTGTGCTTTTATCTCCACAGCGCAGAGATAGGAAAGGCTTTAAATAATGCATTCTTATACCAATTTAATGTGCAGGAGGAAAGTGTCAGGAATGGCTGGCCAGGGAGGAGAATGAAAAGTGGAACTCAAATGTCACACCTGAAATTGGTTGTGAAATGGTCCAGGGCTGCAAAAGCAGGAAATGCAGCTGGGGAAGTAAACATTCCCCAGTCATGTTTACCCAACCAGTAGCTGGAGGCAGGCATTCGCTTTACCCCTGAGACTTGAAGGCAGTTTGAGAGAAGGATTGTAGGGAAGTTCAGACTATGTGCTCATTTTGCTGATAACCTCAGATAAGCAGGTTTTTCAGGTTTCTGTATTATCTGAAAAACCTGTTTGACCAGAGGCAACAGACAGATAAATGAAACGTGTATATACAGCAGGGGGAGCCAGTGTGGTGCCTTCTAGAAGTTGCTCAGTTCCAACTTGCAGGCATGGTTAATGATCAGGAAAGGTAAGAATTGTAGGCAGTGATGGAGAAATTCAGTTCACATTTGAAGGTGAGCCTACCTGAAACAATAGGCAACCCAAAACAGAGCCAGCCTTTGAAATTTGCACTTCTCCAAATCTTGTAGTTCTCCAGCCCAGTAATGGCGACAAAAATGCATATAATTGGGTACATTGCATATATGAGTGAAAATAGCATACAGCAATTCATCATATTAGGGAAAATTGCTTTACAAAAATATATACAAAATGCTGGTGAATTTTAATATTTTTGAAAAAAATAAAAAATTGCAAACTGATGTGGAAATGTAGAATACTAAACTTAAGACTGGAAATTGAGGGGAATCAAAATGGACACTTTTGTCCATCCCTAATTAGAGGTCACCACATTGTCTACTCTGGTGTACACCATGGAAAGTGAGAACCTCTCTCAAGTCACTTCCAGCTCTCTCTTTGATCTCTACCAAATAGAGATAAGAAACCTTTTAAATAAGCTTGGTCTAGAGTGCAGAGAAGCCAATCAGCCCAAAAAACCAGACCTCTGCACCTATTTGAATTTTCCCAAGAAACTAACCATCCTAGATATTTGGCATTTCTTCTCCAAGAATCCTTGGGTTCTTCACTTTAAACAACTCCAAAGTCAAATCAATGTAAATGAAATGTTCAGCACTGTTGCAGAACATCCTCTTGTTTGCTACTTTGTATTTACTCTTCTTGTATTTTGTGTTTTTAAGCTGCTTTAAATCTATTTTGTAAAGAAAAGCAGGATGGATACTTTAAGTACTGTAACTACAAATTGGCTGATCCTCAAATGTGAAGATATCTACTGCCCTCCTCCCGCACAAACTGCCTGCGCTTGTCGTCTGTCACAAATGAGGCTTCCAGAGGCTGACTCACTTGCCCACTCACTGCTTGTAAACAGCCCACCCATACCTTTACCACGGCATGCTGGGGGGACATGTGACTACTGTGGGTGATACATCGTGTTCAGGATACATCAGATTTGAGCCTGCCACTTGAACCACCCAGGATGTCCAATTTGGCCCTAGGAGGCCTGTCGCAGGGTGACCGCCTAATTCCAATATTTCAAGCACTCAAAGAGGCACAGCTTTCTAAGGCTTCAGGGTATAAGCAGCCAAAAGTTTCTTTAGAAATAACTCTGAAAGAGTTTTCCATTTCCCTCACTTCGGTTGCCCCAACACCTTTATGTTAATACATGCAATTCCCCATTCACATTCCCTTTCCTGACTCCAGTTCAGTTGAGAAAGCAATACCCCGATGGAGTATGAATTTGCTGCTGCACTCAAAGTAGGCCTTGAACTCTGTTTCTTAGTTCAAAGAGCAGAATCCTACCATCACCATGCGGTGGCACTTTTAAATGGCCAGATATAATTGGGTTCAGTGGAGTTCAAAGCTGTTCTCCAGCTTTCCACATATCAAAGCCCATTGATTCTACAGCGGCAGAAGTGCATTGAAATGCAGGCAGAGTGTGATAAGAAACTTATGAGCAGAGCAACTTTGGATCAGACGTGTTTTGGTTCCTGTATATTGTACGCATCTTGGTTTGGGTGTGGTTCCCTGGAGGGTAATTGATCCTCTCTTTTAATTGCTGCAAAAACATAAATAAAATAAAATAAAATAAAAATACACCATCACATCCCACCTCCCCCATGTTCTTTCATAGCAGATACTTTTGGAACACATTTACATTTTTTTCTCTCTCCTTAAATGTCAAGGCTTTCTCCAGAGATTGCTCATTCATTCTATTTATTTTCTTGGACATGGTTTTATAAACCTTCCCCGAAGAGCTCGCGGCTATTAACTTTGCCGAACAGTCGCTCAAGTGAGAGTTAAAGGCAAATGGTCTAACAGAAAGTAATGGGCTGAAGCACGTTCAGGGTATTCATCTGCTCCCAGTCTCATTTCAATAATTCTTTCCCAAGCATTGAATTGGGGGTGGGGGGGGGAGAGATAAAGAAATACCGGTTGATGTTCTGACTGTGAGACACGGATTCTGTCATTAATACATGTGCTGAGCCTTTAGAGTGGATCCACCTCTGCCTATAACAGTGCCTTGGAGAGAGCATCTCATGACAGGAGTGAGCCGTTTACGTAGCATAGTATAACCTTGCTGTGACCCTCCTTCGGAGCACTCGTCTCCCATGATGTAAGATAGGGGTGGGTAACCTCAGGCTCAGGGGCTCCGGAGATTTCTGAAGCCACACCCCCTGCTCCACTCCTTTCTCAAGTGCTTTCAACTGGCTTGAATTTGTCCCCGACAGTGCACCTCACATATGTGCTGAAGAGATGGCATGGTTGGGCAGTTGTAGACACCTCAAATGCATAAGGCAGGGGTAGGGCCTGGAGACCAAATGCTGCTTTCAAGGTCTCTCTGTCTAGCCCCCCAGACTGCCCTGAGGCTACACCCCCCCCTCCCCAAGCCCCCCTCCTAGCAATCTCTATCCTCTACCTCCCCTGAGAGATTTTGTCTAGGTAGAATTGTGTCCTCTTTTGCCTGAATGGAGGTGTGTGAGAGAGTAGAAGTTTCTTGTTGGCAGTGTTGAGGTGTAACTCAGCTTGCCATGTAGTGGGACATACCTGCATGGGAAGGGTTGATAGAAAGGAAACTCTAGCCTTCCCTTCTTGTGTTGACCAATAGAGTTGCTGACCTCATTTCGTACTTCCTTCTTCCTTATTCTTACCTAAGGAGAGGCAATGTCTTTGTGTCTCCTGCTGGGATTAAAGAGCATCTCCTCCTTAGATTAAAGAGCATCTTTGCCTTTCCTCCTTAGTTAATTAGAACAAGGATCTTTTCTGTCAAACACCTATTTCCTGCAAAAATGACGGCTTTCTTATTTTCCTAAACTCAGAGTCTCCATGTGATTATATCCAGGGAAAAGTGTGTTCCTTGAAAAAGGGACTCGTCTTCTGTGAGAATGCTAACTTAATCACCAACGTACCTGACATTTGCATAGCTGGAGTGCAGGCAGCTGTAAGAGCTTTAGCCATTGCTCTGCCCACTTCTGTCTCTGGCTATGCCCACATTTGCCTCTAGCCATGCCCAACGTCAGCATGCAGGCCCCGAAAGCTTGTTAATGAGAGGCTGTGACCCTGGGGCTGAAAATGTACCTGACCCCTGCTGCAAGGACTGGGAACAACCAGTGCTGGATTTACGTATGAGCTGAACAAGCTCTAGCCTAGGGCCCCACTCTCTTGGGGGGCCCCAAAAAAATTAAAGGGGAAAAAATGATGTACATTTCCAAAATATAAGATAAAAAACAAATAAAATAAAGCCTACATACAGCAACAGTTTTTTGTGTTGTGTAGTCTCCTATGATGTAAGTAATGGGCCCTGCTTGCTAGCCTGCTCCCAAAAATATCATTGGATTGCTCATCTCTGTATCAGTTACTTTGATAAAATACATAATTTGTTATGTGCAAATGGCTTTAGATACCTATTAGGTCCATAGATTACCATATAGCATATATTCAACACAAAAAACCGTGACAATTTGTTGTTGACAAAGGACAGCTGGACATATAAAGGGCCCCATTACCTTCAGTAGCTTGGGGACTCATCAAACCTAAATCCGGCCCTGGGAACAACTTTGGTGGTTTAGCATGGCAGAACAGATCAAAGGTGTGTGGTTAAAAATAAGATTGCTAGGGGCTTGGCCTGGAAGCAATGCAGACAAATTCATTTTAGAAATTGATTTGGAAGCATAGTATCCCTGAAGCTAAATTATATAAAAGGGGTGTAGCAGAGTGGACGAGGATCTGCTTTGCATTCAGAAGGTCCCAAATCCAATCCATAGCATCTCCAGGTAGAGACTAGGAGAAACCCTGTCAGAAACCCTTTATATCTGCTGCCAGCCAGTGTATGCGCTGCAAGCCGTGTGGTCTCATGTGGTCTCATGTCAGGCAGATTCTTATCCTGTTCTTATCCTGCTATGTATAAGAAGTTTCATTCTTCTTTGTAAGTCACCATGGGAGGGTTTTGTCCTGAAATGTGGGCTATTAGTTAGATGATGATAGATAGATAGATAGATAGATAGATAGATAGATAGATAGATGATGATAGATAGATAGATAGATAGATAGATAGATGATAGATAGATAGATGATAGATAGATAGATAGATAGATAGATAGATAGATAGATAGATAGATAGATAGAGATAGATAGATGATAGATAGATGATAGATAGATAGATAGATAGATAGATAGATAGATGATAGATAGATGATAGATAGATAGATAGATAGATAGATGATAGATAGATAGATAGATAGATAGATAGATAGATAGATAGATAGATAGATAGATAGATGATAGATAGATAGATATAGATAGATGATAGATAGATAGATAGATAGATAGATAGATAGATAGATAGATGATAGATAGATAATGCCAATGTTCCTGACAGTATCCGCCACCCTCACGCTAATAAAACTGAATGCCTACTTCAGAATCTTCTTCTTCTTTGGAGATCACTTGTAGCATTGTCTTCCATGAACACAGTCTTAACAGTGAGGCCGTAAGTGACTGTGGAAGCCAATTCCACAGTGGGAAAATAGGTTTCCGGGCAGGAGTTGATCAAGGTGAGGGTTGGCCAAACATGCCTTCCTCTTAACACGTTTCTCCCTTTCATCCTGAGTTCGAGTGTCTTCAAAGCCCATGACACCCTTTGGTAAAAGCTGTTCTCCAGTTGGAGCGCTTGCAGGCCAGTGTTTCCCAGTTGCCAGTGTTTATACTACATTTTTTAAAGATTTGCATTTAGAAAGTCTTTACCCCTCTTTTGTTGACCACAAGCATTACACTTTCCATTTTTAAGTTTGGGATAGAGTAGTTGCTTTGGAATATAATAAAACGGAATGCCCACTTCAAAATCACTGTAGTATAACGAACAGAATGTGCAGGAGAAAGACTGAAATGCCCGTTCATTTGATAAACACACTTGACTCCTATTAAGAAGCCATTTAAGTGAATACACATTGTATGTGGGTGGGTGCTTTTTTATATATAAACTTGCTCAAATAGCTTGGATTTCTATTTTGAACAGTAGTTTCTAAAAAGCATATTGTTCCTACCCATTTGAAAAGAACTTTTTTAAAAGCTAAGAAAATTAACTGGCACTCTTGTAATGAATAACATCAAGCTGTACATTTAGGATTTAAGATAATAATAATACTGTATTGGATGTATCATTCAGAGAGACCAACGGGTCCTTTGTAGTCCATTGTGAAAACAATGATATTCCACTGAAAGGAAATTAATGTAGCTAAGTAATTTTTAAAGCCTAGCCATTTACTCCCTATTAAATTCTTTTTTTGTGTGCCCCAATGAAGCCTATTAGATTACTAGCTGTCCCTATTTTGATCATTTCAGCCCATGCATATTTCTCTCTTTCCAGCCCCTAACCATTTTGACAATCCATTTGAATGGATGGACTAGTCTAATTTGGTCCATATCACTTTTGCATATGTTCATTTATATAGCCATTCCTCCTGTTTCTAGTTTAATCTGAGATTATTATTATTTTTTTAAAAGTATTCAAACAATTTGTATTTAAACACAATTATATACTATTTTGAACAAACTTTTAAACAAAACATACCTTTCTAAATCAATTCTTTCTCAGAATAAGCCATTCTAAATACCTTATTGTAAAACTTGTATTTTTAAAATGCATTATGAAAATATGGAGTAATGCAAAATCTAAAGGATGATTACACTCAGACCCACACATTAGTTTGGGAGGGGCAGATCTGGTCAGTTCACAAACAGGGAATTCCCCCAGCATCCTTACTCATTATGCAGCCTGACTTCCAGTCTCAGCTTCCCACTTTGCAACTAAAAAAAGCCCTATATAATCAGACATATTCTTTAGCCTGTTGCAAATTGCTCCTCTCACCAATGCGTGAGTGATTACAGTAACATAGGTATGTCAACTCCCATCAAGACTTTCTATGCCCACTGATTGATAGCGACAAACATGTGATATGCCTGGGTATATTCTTGTATCATAGAAAAGAAGTCCTGATGCATGCAGGATCCAGAGGGATAAAGAACTAAACCATTTGCTTCAGCCATTTTTCTTCAGAACCTTGAGAGGGAAAGCAGGTATTTATTACAGCCAGGACTGAGCTGACACTAATTCACCACCACCCCTTTTAAATCATTTTCTTTTAGGTGATTTGACACACACCTTGCAAAGGTGTTCAGATATTTATTTAACTTGCCCTCCATGAGATAGCAACGTCTGATTGGCTGTGATTTCTAGCGTCTGATGAGTCATGGTATGACAGATGTAGTGTCATGGTGACATCATCTTGATCTCTATAGAGTAATTTGAGAGAGAGGAATTGCCCATGTGACTGACTGAAACAGGAGGAAGAAAAAGAAGCTGGGTGGTTCTGAAATAGTGCTAAAGAACCATTCCAGGAGATGGGATATCAATGAAGAAAGAGTAAACTATATCAGCTATCAGGATGGTAGATATTTGCACAAGTTAAGCATTTTCCAGGTGTGAGAATTCCCCATTATTATTATTATTATTACCCCACCCAACTGGCTGTGTTTCCCCAGCCACTCTGGGCGGCTCCCAACAGAATATTAAAAACACAATAAAACATCAAAGATTGAAAACTTCCCTAATCGCTAGTTAATCAATAAATATTTGTAGCCCCTATATTAGTGGTTTCCAAACTCCCACCCCCCATGGACTACTTGGAAAATTCTGAGGGGTGGGTCTTGGCAGACCACTTAATGATTTTTCTGGCTATTGTAGCAATTGCACTGCGCTATGCTAGACACTGTCTGGTTTTATAAAAGTTTAATTTATGATTTTCCAATATACAAACATTTGTTGCACACACTGGTTTCCAAAGTACTTATACATTACATTTTTGACAACAAAAAGAGTCCATTAACTCTTCTCTCCCCTCCCCCTAGAAAGTGTCGGGTAAACAAAGATAAGCAGTTTATTTGTTTGTATTTTGTTTTTATATTTTCTATGTTACATTGGGTTTGTTTGTTTTTTAATCATAAGTTATCTCAGAAGGTCAATCCATAACAGTCGTGGCAGGTGGAGTCCTTGGATGATCCCAGTTAGTTACATATTGAGTAAATTTGTCAGAGTCTGCTTGTATTTTTTATGCAATTTTAGTCTCAGAGTGGATTTTTCCATTAAAGCCATATACCAAATCATTTGCATGCATCTTTCCATAGTAAGGTTATTTGCCGAAGTCGTACTGTTTGGCATTCTGCCACAACTCAAAAAGTGATCAGGTCGCTGTGTGATCTTTAATTGTATTTCTATTGATTTTTTTTTATTTCTTATATATTTTATGCTATTGTAACACAAAAAGCAACAGAAGAAATAAAAGAAATAATAAAATACAATTAACGATCAATGTAAATATTTAATAAATGAACGTGCTATCTCCCATCTTCAATTATGTACCCACAGACACACCATGGACCACCTGAATGAACCTTGTGGACCACAGTGTGGGAATCTATGCCCAAGATAATAACTAGATCAAATCACTGGTTCATCAATGATTACCTATCCTATGTCCATGGACCTTCCCCTTCTTATCAGAAGGAAGGATCTGTGGATCTATGCTTTTGCACAGATCAGAGGATTCTCGTTGGGTGATTACTGAGGAGCACACTTGCATATAAGAGCGTAAGGTGAGCCCTGTTGGGCCAGACTAAAGGCTCATGTAGTCCAGCATCTTGTTCTCACAATCGTCAACCAGGTTCCTATGGTAAGCCCACAAGCAACAGCACTCTCCCCGCTTACCAGACCAGGCATCTGGTATTGCCATACTGCCTCTGAAACATAGCCATTGTGAATAATAATAATAATAATAATAATAATAATAATAATAATAATATTTATACCCCGCCCATCTGGCTGGGTTTCTCCAGCCACTCAGGGCAACTCCCAACAGAATATTAAAACCATGATAAAACATAAAACATTAAAAACTTCCCTAAACAGGGCTGCCTTCAGATGTCTTCTAAAAGTCAGATAGTTGTTTATTTCCTTGACATCTGTTGGGAGGGCGCCACTACCAAGAAGGCCCTCTGCCTGGTTCCCTGTAGCTTCACTTCTCGCAGTGTGGGAACTGCCATGGAAGGCCCTTTTGCCTATCCATATGTTTGCACCCACACCAGTATATCACAACAACCCTTTGTGGAGGATTGATCTGTGGGATTATTCGTGCGCAAACAATTAACAGAAATATGTGAATGACCAAAATGTGATCACATTCTAAATCAAAGCTGTAGCACTGGAAACCTACGAGTCAAATAATGCTAGTGGGACAAACAGTGTAATTGCTTATGCGTGCAGGTTATTTCATGAAACCAAATTGTTTTCTAAAGCTGAAGTCACATGGGGTTTAATTACAACTGGTGTAAATTTTGCAGCAGGCTTCTGGTTTGGTGTCCTGCCAAGTGAACAGCAAGTGTTTCCAAATGGTAATTTTCATTAGGAATAATGATGGTTCAGGAAGTCTGAATTTATGCCATTTTCCTGTCTGGTGGTATCCTGAAGCTGCAAGATGCCACACAACTATGGTTTACCAAATGGATCCACTCCAGTCACTAACATCTGCGGCACACAAACTTCTTGCACGTATTATATCAACAACAACCCAGACGCACTCTGAAATATTTTGCAAGTTCACCACCAAGCCGTCACTGCTCTCGAAAACAAGCCATCTTTTATTTTCTTAAGTGTCTATTTCAGAACTTCAAAGGTGTTTCTGTTGACTATGGTTGGTCTGTGTGCTGTTTCTAGCCATTAATGCAATATTCTCCGATTCCCTCTATTGATGCTTGTTATACGAATAATGCTCTCTAAACTGATTATGTGATGTAGCACTCTTGCTGCCAAGGTGAAGGTTACATCAGTGTTCCCATTGTTAATGATGCTCTTCAAGAAGAGAGAATTTGATGTGGATATGAACATTTTCTTCAAGGACTTGTCTCCAACCCCACCTGTCCCTACTTTCATTGTTTGTTTCTTTCTTTCTTTGTTTGTTTGTTTGTTTGTAGCCCACTTCTCAAAGAATTTTTAAAAATCCCTTTCCACTCCACAGTGCTTCTTTGGGTCAGTTCACACACACAAACACAACCGTGCAGCCTGGAGTCAGCTGCTTTTGTTTCTCTTCAGGCTACACAATGGCTGTGGCAAACAAGATATCTGAACAGGTTGTCAAGATCACAAAATTTGCTATTTGGCATTTAACTCGTGTTTGCGTTATTTGTAATGCCATGTGAAATCAAGGTTTATGTGTGCACTGAATAATTCAGAAGTGGTTATGCAAAGAAAAGATGTTTATGAATTGTCCAGAAACTTAACACACGTACAAAAAAACCTAGATAAAATGTTTAGTGGTGTATGTATGGCTCTGTTATAGGTAAAGGTAAAGGGACCCCTGACCATTAGGTCCAGTCATGACCGACTCTGGGGTTGCGGTGCTCATCTCATTTTATTGGCCGAGGGAGCCAACGTGCAGCTTCTGGGTCATGTGGCCAGCATGACTAAGCCGCTTCTGGCGACCCAGAGCAGCGCACGGAAACGCCGTTTACCTTCCCGCCAGAGTAGTAATTATTTATCTACTTGCACTTTGACGTGGTTTCGAACTGCTAGGTTGGCAGGAGCAGGGACCAAGCAACAGGAGCTCACCCCGTCGCGGGGATTCGAACCACCGACCTTCTGATCGGCAAGTCCTAGGTTCTGTGATTTAACCCACAGCGCCACCCATGTCCCCCGGCTCTGTTATAGGATTAGGCAAATTCATGGAGGCTACCCATGCCTACTAGCTACAATGGCAATGTTCTCCCTCCACTGTCAGAGGCTTCATTCCTCTGAATCCCGGTTGCTGGGAACTGCAGGTGGACAGAGTGCTGTTGTACTGATGTCCAGCTTGCAGGCTTTCCAAAGGTATTTTTCATTTCTATTTATGGATTTATAGGCTTTATATACCACCCTTCTGCCAAGGCACCTAAGGCAGTTTACAACTTAAACACCCAAACAAATCCATTCTATAAAACAAAGGCCTACAGAGTCCTCCCATACCAACTGGGAGATGATGGTATGTGTGCTCCCCGTACAGCCCCAGGGAAGGGAGAGCAGGCGAATGGACTAGATGGGCCACTGGCAGGCTCTTCTTACATTCTAAAAAAAGATGAGTAAATATGTGGTTCTGCAGTAGCTTAGCCAAAATGGAGGGGAGCAGAAAAATATTTCCTCCTTTCTGATAATGAGAGGGCTGTTTCAATCATGTAGTGAGACAGCTCACAAACACAGAGAGTAATGGAGCCCACCCAGCCTATATATCTGGCACTGAGGCAGCAGTGGCAGTTCTCAGATGTAAGCCCCTTCACCAGTGTCAGACTTTGGTCTCTCAAATTTCAGCGGCATCCTGTGCAATGCTAACATTTGGTACACACACTGCCTCTCGCGCTACCCTAAAACCGCCTCTGCTTTCACAGCCCTGATCAGCTGCACCCATTTAGCACTATTCCAACCCCGCTCTCCCACTGCTCCAGATTGGCCTTCATAACATTGATCAGGATGCTAAGCAGATCTGCCAACCTGAGGATGTCGCCGAGAACACACAATTCGACTTCAGTGTGAGGTCAGTGCTTCCCATTGATGACATCATCACACAGCAAATCCAACTGGCTGTGTAAAAAAATCACTGTTATTTGGATGCATTCCAAATTTTACAATTTGGCACTGTCTTTACTAGTACCGTGCATTTCCATGCGCTGCTCTGTTCGCCAGAAGTGGTCATGCTGGCCACATGACCTGGAAGCTGTACGCCGGCTCCCTCGGCCAAAAAAGCGTGATGAGCGCTGCAACCCCAGAGTCGATCATGCCTGGACCTAATGGTCAGGGGTCCCTTACTAGTACCAACTTAAAATGTTGCAAAATAGAATGCAGCCTTTCAAGGTCTCCAGAACTCTTCCTCAAGCTGGTTGTTAAGCAAGCGACAGTGGTTGTAACAGTCAACCTGACAAAGAGTTCTGGACAACATGAATGATTTTTCACTATTTTGTGGCATTTAAATTGGTCCTAATAAAGTTATTGCCTAACTGGGGATTTGGGATTATTTGCACATGGTTTCGGAGGTTTGCACATGGTTTTGATTTGCACATGCTGTTGGACTACAAACATCAGTCCCAAGCAACACAGTTGTGCCATCTGAGGCTGATGGAATTGTCGTCCAAAACATCTGGAGCATGCTAGGTTGGCAAAGGCCACTATAGGTGATGAGTACAGCAAGGCACCCGTGGAGCCAGGGTGGTGAACGTTAATGCAGCCAGAGTCTCATTGTTGGGTAGATCCCATGCGCCAGTCTTTGCCACACAGAAGACACCCTGCCAATAAAGTGGGTAGCACGGCAAGCCCCTTATTTGCATGCAGCGCAGGAAAGCAAGAAGCGTTCATCTCGTGTTTAAAGGCAGAGAATGCTACTGTGCTGGGAGCTTTGGCCTTTTCAGTGGGGAGACCCAGGAGACATGCTGTCAAAACATGAGCTTGTTGCTCAAGCTACGAAGCCTGGAAAAGTGCAGGCAGTAAAATAAGCAAATAAATAAAGTAAAATACATTTTTTAAAAAAAGAAAGAAACCTTAGCTTACTCTTAACCAAAGGCAGCCACTCTTTTCTTTTCCCTCTAGTTGTTTCCACATGACTGTGTGCAGAGAAACAAGGAACTATGGAGTTCAGGCAAGGCCTTGAAGATGCCGTCATTAATTCAATTCTGCAAACAGACACAAAAGCTGATTTACGCTGTGGTTGTTTTTATATTACAGGGTAGTATTTTTTTATCCTTTTTTTCTTTAGGTTTCTACCTGGAACTCTCTAAAGTAATTTCCACTGACGGCTGCGATACTCACAGCGCACAGCAGAAATGATCAACTGCCTACTCTCCTTGTATTTTCCTTTGCCTCTTTTTAATCATGTCAAATTCCTTTCCCTTCGTAATTCCCCATCATTCCCTCAGGAGATGAGTTAAGATTTAATTGTCAAATTTGCATAGTAACTCAGCAAATAAACTCTACAGTTTCTAACAGACCTTTAAGGCTCTATTTTGGATATAAATCACTTATTTCTGTATCACAGCTATGTTGGCATCTCAGGAGGAGAGGGGTGTGTTTGTGTTGGGAAGAAGGGGAGGAATCAAGTGATCTCCTCTGCCCACCAGTCTCTGGCACCTGACGGTCTTCTAATGCTCAGTAACCTATTACTGGACAATGTTAGTAGAAATGTGTGGCGTTCCATTTACAGTATCTGTATAGTAGTATCATCCATATAAAATTAAACAATGGTGCCATTACAGAACATAAATAAATGAATAGTATCATTGCTGAGGTAGATGAACGGCATATTATACAAGAATGATTTGCAATTGCAACGTGTGTTGTTTTCTTGTAATAGCAATAGCACAGCTCTGCTAATCCAGGAAGAAGTAGGGCATCTGCGTGAGGAGTTTGAAGCCATTCCTTTCTCTGTAGTTCTTTAAAGCTGCTAAACAGAGTTTTGCGATCTAACCATATAAGGTCAGAGACTAGTCAGTAACGTAGGCTGAAGGATGCCGGACCCCATTTTGGTCTTGGCGTCTAGTAACCTGCATCAATTTTCAGACAAAATGGCAACTTGATAAAACACAGAGCTGTGGGGCTGGAGAAGCTCTGTGGGAGGAGGAGTTAACTTTATTCCCAAAGGGCACTTCCCTTGTTTAGCTTGCTGTCACAGTCTAAGCCAGCTGAAGTTCCTTCAGAAAAAATGCAGAGGGCAATGCAGCTCCACACAAAAAATCCTACTGATAACAGTGACGAAATGTCACCATTTTGCCACTACTGCACATCAAGACCACAGAACAGAAGATAAGAGATATTGAAGGGCACATAATGCATATGGATGTGCTTTATGGAAAGTTGCTTTGTGCTAACATGATTAGAAAGAGTGATATCAAGCAAACAAACGGGTAAAATTGCAATAGTTAATATATGGTTTTTTAGATGGTACAGAGATTGTTGCTTCCTCTGGGGGGGGGGGGGGTGTTTTTGTGTCCATCTTTGGCCACACTCATACCACACATTTAAAGCACAGTGCCATTTTAAACAGTTATGGCTTCCCTCAAAGAATTCTGGAAGCTTTTTCCCTCAGAGAACTATGATTCCTACAGTTCCCTGGAAAGAGGCACTGGTTGTTAAACCACTTTGGGAACTGTAGCTCTGGCACAGGAATGGTGTGTGGGTGTGTCCTAATAACTACCAGCACCCTTAACAAACAACAGTTCCCATAATTCTTTGGGGGAAACCATGGTATCATCATGATTTAAATGTATGGTGTGAATGTGGCAGTCACTAGAGGTTCAGGTGGCCTTGGTGGACCAACTGAAAATTGATGAGGGTTTTGGCAGGTTCGTTAATCATTTTTCTGTCTGTTCTGACAGTTGCAATGTGCTGTGCTAGATGCTGTAAGATTTTTAATTCTGTTTTGTTTTGTTTTGTTTTGTTGCATTTTATTGCATTCCATAGGATACAAATTGTAATAAAATAAAATAAAATGTAAGAAATAAATGAAATAATAAAAATACAATCAAACATCAATATGAATATTTAATGCTCCCGGACCACCAGTAGTCTATAGACTACAGGGACGCGGGTGGTACTGTGGTCTAAACCACCAAGCCTCTTGGGCTTGCCAATCAGAAGGTTTGAATCCCTGCAACGGAGTGAGCTCCCATTGCTCTGTCCCAGCTCCTGCCAACCTAGCAGTTCGAAAGCATGCCAGTGCAAGTAGATAAATAGGTACCGCTGTGGCGGGAAGGTAAATGCCGTTTCTGTGCACTCTGGCTTCCATCACGGTGTTCTGTTGTGCCAGACGCAGTTTAGTCATGCTGGTCATATGACCTGGAAAGCTGTCTGTGAACAAACACCGGTTCCCTTGGCCTGAAAGTGAGATGAGCGCCAAACCCCAGAGTTGCCTTTGACTGGATTTAACTGTCCAGGGGTCCTTTAGCTTTTTACCTTTTTAGTTTATAGACCACAGTTTGGGAACCCCTGAAATTGAGTGTTATTTAATACACTGGTTCATTCTTACTACCAGCCTTTGTATCTGTTTGAGAATAAACCTGTGGGGTGGCAGGGAAGGGAAGTCCCAGCTTGTAAGGGCACATTGAGCCAAATGAGTAGGGACTGCTGCTGACCTATTTGTTTAGAAATAAATTTGCCTGGGTTGCATAAAAAACAATGGGGATGGTGTCCTGATTTTGAAAGGAAAGGGGGTGTACATATGGCAGGTACAAAGCAAGACCTTTACCCAATTGTACCTTGCAGTCTATAGGTCCTGGAGCCCCCAGATCAGAAGTGAGCTCAACCAAATGAAAAGCTGTAGAGAGCTAAGCGAAATACAACCCTTTATATGCTTTATATGTGATTGTGACTGGACAATTATTTAAGAAACAGGACTTCCACCATCATGTCTAGCTCCATAATCCTATTTCAGGCTGACAAGCAATTGATTTGTGCCATCGCCCCTCCCTTCAAAGTGTTTCATGTGTACACCACTGCATGCTTGAGATAAGAGCCCCAGTGAAAGTTAGAACTTTTTCAAGGGGTCAAAAAGACTCATTGAACAAAATACTGAGCTAGATCAGGAAACTCGGGAGAAGCCCATCACATACAGCACACAGAAAAATCCTGCAGATTCTGATGTCTGGCTGCTGGATCATCCAATAGAGGGAGTCATGATCACATGCACGAAGCCTGCACTACTTCTCATAGATAAGCATACAAATAAGCATCCGGCAAGTACTGCATTAAGCAATTTCCCCGTGATTTCAATTGCCCTTAAAGCAACAATAAAGCCTGAGTTGTAATCTTTTTTAAAATAAATAAATAAACAGCTGTCGTAAAATAGAACATAAAGAAGTAAGACGTTAAAATAAGAAGTAGACCAAAACACAGGATTAATGAAAGGGTGACTGCTTTCAATTATCTTGTAGATATTGTCATTGTCTTTGGTCACTTGGCTGATAGCCCTGGTGTGCTATATGTGTTGGTATGTAGCTCTGCGTAGACAGCCAGTGTGGTGTAGTGGTTAGAGCGTTGGACTGGGACATGGGAGACCAGCAGTGGAGGAAGCCGCTCAGGCACCTGGAGCAGCGCAGAGCCTGCATACACCCAAGCTACCGTGTCTCTCCCAGGAGAGAGGTGTGGCTCAGACGCGCTGCAGGCCCCACGGTGAGTACCGCCCGACATTTTGTCACTCCCCTCTGTGGTGACACCTGGGGTGGCCCGCACCCCTCTTCATCTGCCCCTGTGGGAGACCACTCCTAAATCAAAGAAGCGCTAACATTTTCTGTCTGCTTTTTTTCCCCTGGGGCCACACTTGCAATCTGGGTTTTACTTGACTAAATCATGCTTAGAATAAACCCACTGAAATTAATGAACTTGTTAGTTGTAACTAACTTAAGTCCTTTGAGTTTAGCAGTTCCACTGTGAGTATGATTCAGCTGGATATAACCCTTTGTAAGGTTCAGTGATTGGTTCTTGGTGGTAGGTGCTGTGTACAAGTTGACACAGGATGCCTGCTAAGATGCTACATGAGAGATGTGGTCTCCCCCCACTTTCTGATCCATTATTGTTCCATGAGTTGGCTCTTCCTCCTAAACCCACCTCCCCGTCCTGCTCTGCCTTTCTTGCAATTCAACACAAACCCTTTCTAAATTTAATTCCAGCACCAGCACCTGCACACTTTGCCACAGTGCCCAGTTCTTTCTGTTCATTTGTGTGGTGTTGTTTTCTGCCCAGATTATCGATGTACAGAAGCACACAGTGCGAAACAGAGCCTTCGAGGAAGTACGCATCACTGAGCAGAGGAGCCTGAGGCTATCTGTAAAATGATCATTAAAAAGAAAAGAAAAAGCCATGGAAAAACAAAAGCAGTGATCTGCAAGAAGTCTGAACGCCGAAATGGAAGGATAGCATTTTGCCAACACATGGTAGGTGCTGCCACTCCAATAATTCAGAACCTCTAAAATTTGCTGAGAAATTCTATGGTAGTGAAAGCAACCCTGTATGGCTGCTTTATCTTTTTAAAAGCACACACATCAAGACGAAGGTATGAAAGGTGCTATCATTACTGCCCAAAAAATATCTATGTATGTGAGAGGACAAATGCACAGAGATGATCAGGTGCTGTGGCAGAAGCACACCATGCAGAATGCATATTCCAAAGAACGGAGTGGTGGTGGTCACCAAAGCAATTTGGAATCGGATTTCCCTCAATTTATTGGATTATCTCCATATCAGGGAAAACCAAATTTACTGTGGAAAAAGCATCAAGCCCGGTGTTGTTTGGAGTGGTAACGTCATAGGGGCTATGCAGATTAAATGGGGATGCCAACATCTGCCAAAACATAGTAAACTCTCTTGTGGAAAAAGCCTGTAGTGTCTCCAGAGGAAATCAGCCCCTGTGAGAAGTAGGCCTTCGCCTAGCACAGCAGGATAGTGATTACCTATTAAGAACTCTGGATCTCAGAGCAATATAAACCATCATTAACAGCCTCCTCAGAAGCCTTGCTGCCTCAGCAAGCAATTGCTGGAGACGAGGCATACTCACTGCTATGCCAGACTGCCGTCATCAAACACGGTGTTATTGCGACACTGCAGGCAGTTATGCCAACGCCAACGTTTAGATCAGGGTTCTCAGAGAGCTGTCTAAGTGGGATCTTTTAAACCCCACAAATCACAAGGTCCCGAGCCATGAAATGAGGCCAGATAGGGAAGGAGAGCAAAATGTATTGGAAATCAGCTCTCTAATAGAAAAGGCTGGGGAGAGGTGACCTTCGCAAGGTGAGCATTTCAGCTGGATGATACCAATGAAAATTACAAACTAGTGCTATTACAGGAGGCAAATTAAAGGGGGGGGGGGGAATTGCCAGAGGGAAAGAAAGCGGCACAGTGCACATGCAGAACAACAATAAAATGCCCAGCTAGAAGCAGTAGATTGTGGTCTTCAATAACACATATGTAATGCCAGCAGCCTCTGCCCAGATGGCTTGCCATCTTCATTAAACAAAGATAGGAGAAGGAGTTGGGGAGGAACCATTCAGAAATTAGTGTTGCTCTGGCCAGACCAGAAGAAAGGAAATCCAAGCGGCAATGAGGTCAGGGCAGTCCAGGAAAGCTGAAGGTCTCAAGGAAGGATATGAAGAGCTCGCTTTTTAAATGGCAATGTGTCTGAAGACTCCATCCTGCTCTGGTTCTGAGTGAAATAAATCCATCACCACCCAATTAAACACAGTTCGTAAGGCTCCAGGACAGCTTTCCCCAACCTGGTGCTTTCCAGTTGTTTTTGACTACAACTCCCATCACCCCTGACCAGTGCTTTTTTCTATTAAAAAAAATATGTTTAGGGATACTCTCATTTTGACTCAAGAAAATCACCAGGAAAGGAAAGGAAACTGTCATCAGAGGTGGTAACAATGAAACTGACCAATCACCATGCTATTTTTCAACTCCTACTTCACATATTAAATGCTCACTTCTGTCTGAGACTCAGGAAACACTGTGACAGGAAATGAAGCCACCATTAGGGGTAGCAACAGAACTGACAATTCACCATACTAGAGAAGAAACTAAAATTTTTAGTTTCTTCTCCCATTAGATGCACAACATGTTTGGGGTGTGCGTCCCCCTGCATCCCCCCAGAAAAAAGCACCACCCCTGACCATTGGGCAATGCTGGGGCCATTGGGAACTGAAGTCCAAAATGTATGAATTCTCCTGCATGTGAAAGGCTGATCTGGGATCAGATCCTAAATATAATTAACAAATACCTAGTTCAGCGTTAGAATTCAAATCCAGCATCCACTAGCAGAAATTTGCACAGGAGGCAAAGGAACAGCAAAATGGTGGTTGAGGGCTGGTCTTTGTTCCAAGGAACTTGCTGCTCTGTGATGATAGGGGAAACAGGGTAGAGGGAAGTTTATAGTTTGAGAGCATACACTGACCAGCCCTTCCTTGTAGATCCATCGTTTCTAAAGCCTGTTTACCCATTGTTGCTGAAGCCTGCTTACCCATTTCAGGCATTCAGCTGAGAAACCTGAAGCCACCTTCTCAGACTTGAAATGTCTATGCATATGTTTGGCCAAAGGACAGCCCTTTCATTTGAGACCCTGCTAATATTTTCACCATCTGGCTTGGCTGCGCTCTTGTTTGAAGCATCACTGATTGACTAGGACAGTCCTGATTAAGATGCTGCTGCCCCTGTCCGTCTTGGGTTTCTTGCAAGCCTAAATGATTAAAGAGATTCTTCTTTCTTTCCAACTCAAAAACATTTCCAGAGATGCCTCCTCTTTTCCAGCGTAATGCTATCGGGCAGGCAGGAGACCAGACTACCTGCACTCCAAACTCTGCCTCTGCTTCGAAAGCACACAAAAAAGGCTCGAGCAAATTGCCTCAGAACTGGGCAGGCGGAGATGAAGTAGATAAGAATCACCAGTCGGACACATCAGATACCATAGGAAGATAAAACAAACAGCCCTCTCAAGATGAAAAGATAAAATCCCCACATAAGTGCAATGGCGAGGGGGGCGGGGGAAGAGCGCATTTGCGGCATGAATATTCTCTGCTTGTGATAATTGTGCCATGAGGTTCTTTGATCTTCCTCTTGCGAAAGGTTAAACTAGCCATGCCAGCACTTCTTTTTTTGGGGAAAGAAGAGTAGGGCAGAGAGAGAGAGCGGAGTGAGACGGACAAAGCGAAATGATGGCAGGCATCTTGGCAGGAACTCTTTTCCTGGGGTGACCAGTCAGCCCCAAGCTTGCTTTCATATGCAGATTGTTTAGAGGTTTAAAGTGTCAATCAGAGACTGAAGTGAGCTGATGAGAGGAAGCAGGAAGCTGCCTTATACAGAAGTCAAACCACTGGTCCAACCGAGCACAGTCTAATCTACACCAACTGGTAGCAGTTTTCCAGGGGTTCTTTCTAGCCCTACTGGTGGCACCAGAGACTGAGCTTCATGTGATCTACCACAGAGCCATGGCCATTTCCATTGATATCCCTTCCTATCGAAATTGACCTCATCCCCTTGTTAGGCTTGTGTTTGATATTTTTGTTTTAAAAATGTAGAACAGTCCCTTGGTTCACTCTATTTTCCGCGATAGGTGAAGAGCAGGACAGGAATGAAATGGAGGAGGCTGACTTGTCTATGTTCTACCATAGGGCAGAAGCAAAATGTTCTCCACAAAATTTGCAGCCCCATTGACAGGTGATGGTGAGATTGAGGCAGGTACTCAGAATTTTTTTTGCTGGGAGAAAAAGGGTTTAAAAGTTGAGCAGCAGCTGGTGGTGGTAGACCTTTTCTTTTAGCTTTCTCAAGTAACTGTTAATAGAAGTTGTCGTTTTTTACTCAGAATGCCACTACATCTGGGCATTTGCTGGATGAGGGAATGGCAACTACCAGTTGATGGCCACCGAGAAAAATGCTGCCCCCACTAAGATAGTAATAAATAAACAGACATGATGTTGCTTTCCAGTGTGGTGGTTCTGTTTCCAATAATGTTTTGCTCTGTGCTTATGCTTAGCTGAAAGAAGCTTACATGCATCAACTCATTGTAAGATCGAAGCCTCTAGGAAGTGTATTGTCAAAACTGTGTTTCGTAAGAGATGAGCCAAAGTTTTGATTACAGATGTCCATTGCTTCAAAACACTCTGCACTCTTGCAAATAAATATATAGGATTTGGATGCCTAGCGGCCTGAAATCTGGATGTCTACAGGTGGAGTAAACATCTGATTAACATAAATATTCTTTCTTGGCTGCTTACAGGCTCCAAACAGATTATAATTACTGCCTATCCATGGAAGTGTATGTAACCTGTTTACTGCAAGAGGAAAGGCAGTCACTAGTCATCACCAAACCATCTCATTTCCTTTATCTTCTGTTTCAGTCTCTCCCAACCTGGCACCCTCCAGATGTTTTGGGCTGCAGCTGCCCTCAGCAGTACTACCTGGGGCTGATGGAATTTGTAGTCCAACACAACTGGTGGCCACCAGGTTGGCAAAGGCCCTCCTATGTTTTGGGAGAACTGCTGGGTGTGTGTGGAGTGCATCACACACACCCTTTCCCTGCAACATTAGACAATTCTCTTTTCCCTGTGTGCCCCTCACATACTGCAAATGTGCTTGGCTTCAATCCAAACCTATTTCAGCACTGAAGAGGTGTGGGGGGAAAATCTTTATTCTTTTTAAAGCAGCGCAGAGATCGTTTCCAGTCTCCACATAGCTCTTTCTAAAGACAGGGACATGTACTTGGACTTGTTTGTTGGCGAGAAGCGGCAAGATTAAAGAACGGCGTGTCTTCCGCTGCATACTTTAAACTAAAACAGCCATGCTTTTCAGTAACCTCTTTTAAGGTGTAGTGCATCCAAGCTCTCTAAATGCCCAAGGCTGTGTTTATCTGTAAGTATCTTGGGGAAGATTGCTATGTCTATTAATCTGTTTTCCTGTTTCCTTACCTCAGGGCTTATAAGCTACATAAACCATCCAGCTAGAAGGCCATTCAGAGAACTCCCCAATGACAGGTGTCTTCCTCTGGTGTCTGTTCGTGAGCAATTCACTACTCATGTGAGAAAATCATTAAAGCTATTTAGCAAGAACAAATGAATGGATAGATATTGCGGGATAGTCTCTACCCCAAAAACGGACTGTATTTACAACCATCACCTCTGCAAGAGTTAATCAACAATCACATAAAGGAACAAGGATGGAGCAAATTTTGTTTACGGGGCAAACCTATGATCCAGCTACATCATTGTGCATGTTCTTGTACCTATAGGCAGGCTGGCTAAGAAGACCCAAGAGGGATGCACAGGCAGCAATAGGTAGCAGTTGCAACAGTTCACCTTCTGGATGTAGATGCTCAGCAGGTATTTATTAATGTATCATTGAGCAAGTATGCTGCTACCTAAAGGCTGCCCCAATGCCTTGCCCCAGTTTCCCCCTCCTTGTTGGGGAAACAAGAGTGTAGCTACAGAAAAGGATAATAAGAGTGTAGGTACAGAAAACATAATGGTCCCCTAGTCAGCATAGACAGTGACTAGGAATTATGGGAGTTGCAGTATAAGAGCATCTGAAAGGCATCACATTGGCTACCCATGTGATAGTGAATACTCTATGGGTAATCTCTGTTTTGCTCTTTCCTGCAAGGTTGTAATCCTGTGAGCGGTGGCGGACCTACATTTTTGAGGCCCTGAAGCTTGAACTGTCATGGGAGGCCCTTCGCAACCAGCAATGAGGTTGGGTACTGGGTACCACTGTTATCTTCTTCAATGGGGTTTTCCCAAAACAGATCACAGTTTTAAAAAAATAGTTTTTGAGTTACCACTGCATTCCACCTTTACAACATCTGTGCTACTGACTCAAATTTTGGAATTGTTGGAAAATATACAACAAAAAAATAATCAGTTTGAGACAATGTGTTCCTTGAGCATTCATCATTCAGGCAAGGCTTATGTAAAGGTTAGACTATGGCTCTAGGCACACTCCTGATTACTCTGCATCCAGTGTGTTCCTACCACTACACTGGGAAGCAGTGGACACACATTAGCCACAACCCATATATAACATGTCGTTTCTTTCAAAATACTGCTTTTTGATGTTTTCCCCCCAGGCCATATTTGATCAATATTGGGAATAACCTAGTTTCATTTTAAGCTGGTAATGTGCGCGCAACCTAGGTCTGGTCTTCCTTGAGCATTCATCCCGGTGTGCTTGTGGGGTGTTTATATATCTTTCAACCAACCATTCATTGCTTCCACACTTTTCAAGGTATTTCCCCATCACATTCCTAACTACACCAAAAAAATCTGTTTCCTTTTTAAAGTGGATTTTTGCTCTAGGGCAATACAGTCCTTTAATCCACTTCAACTGTGTAAACCTTTATTTTGCCAGCAGGTTCTTGACTCCATCTTGCAAAATACTGAGAGTCTTCAGGTGCTCCAAGTTATTTGTTGATAGCCCACAGCTTAAGTTTCTGTTGTTTACAAGGCTTGCTTTTCTTGCTTTTTGTTTCTAAAATGAAATTTTAAAATTTGAAGTTGAAGCAATTTGTTTAACCGCTGTGGATAATTAGTACTGAAAAACAGATGCTTATGTTCTCATTTTTGCCAGAAATGCCCCTTAAAAACCCTATTGCTGCATGCAAAGGTGAAGATTTCCATCTACCCCAATAGATACACTTCATGCCTGAACTTGGTGAGCCAATTTTATTTCTCATCCTGACTGAATTTACTTTCATAAGCAAGATGGGAAATTGGGGCTGGCAAGAGGCTTTGGCATAGCACTCAGAAGATGAAAAAGAGAGAAGGCATAATTAAAAGCAAATTAAAGATAAAACATCGTGAACGCACGATAAAAAGCCATACATGCAAGGGCCTGCAGAAAGGAATACAGGTGTTCCCTGATTCTCTCCCAGCCCACACACTCCTTCCTGGATTAACAAATGTAGGAAGGAGTGTCTGAACAGGCAGACATCACAATCTTTCTATCTTTCAGGTGAACTTCTCATTGCTCATTGATACATGCATGCATGCAAGCTTAGACGAGCTGACTCCAGCACTTTGCGTAATAGACTATGTGCTTGAAGGCTTATATCTCTGCTACTTTTGAATCTGACCTACTACCTCCATGGTTATTTCTATTCAAAGGGGTTTGTTGTGAGTGTTTGGTGCGAACTGCATACTCAATACTTAGCAATCTAAATGGGCTTTGCCAAATCCCATGGTGATTGCTGCTAGTCCAAACAGGCTGGCAGGATCAGTGTGTGAGGTATAGAGGAGCTGTGGTGAAAAACAGCAGCACCCAACAAAACCCATTACCTCATCCATTATATATACACCCTTCTCCAACACACAGCATCATCCTTGGGGGAAGCATTGGTCTGGAAGAGCAACAAGTTTCATTCTGATACCAGTTTCGCTCAGCGCCCCAAAACATTCAGCTTCAGTTCACAGAGGTTTCCTAAGTGAGGTTCTTGCCAGTTAAGATAAACTTTGCAAGAGATAAGCTTTGTGGATCAGAGAAAAGCACATTGCAAGACCTCGGCTCCAAGAGAAAAGAAAATAATTGGCTTTCAAAACATGAGCGGATAGATGAAAGCAGAGTTTCTTGTAACACTACATAAAAGATAGAGCTTGTAAAAAGTTATCTGAAAGTAAATCTTGATGATGATGTACAGATATACTGACTGAGATTTATTGTTCGTTCAAAATACAGTAGGGTGGTTTCTAAAAAATGCTTTCCCTTTACATTTAAGAGTGTGATTTGGATTAGATCAGATATTAAACTGGCTTTAGGTCTATGACACTTCTTGTTTACAAAATGCTTTAACAAAGTTTATGATGTATAGAGCCTGTGTTTTATGTTACTGATTTAACGCCTGGAAACATCTACAACATAACAAGCTGCAGAGCTGGTTCCAGTCCTGAGCCCTTCACCCTGGTCAGGTGTTATATACTGCTCCCCCAAGTCTATGCCCTCTGGCACCAGAGGGAAGGCCCCGGACAAGCATGCCAATTGTGGCAGGGAGTAGTAGCACCACCATCATGTTCTGGAACAGGCGCTACAATCTGCAACATAGTCTGGTCTCCTGCCCAGAGATGCCTAGAGAATAAGGCAGGGGTCAGCAACCTAAGGCCCATGGGCCAGAAGCAGCCCACGGAGGTCATTTGACCGGCCCACGAGCCACCCCCGAGCTGAGTTGCCCGTTCGTGCGCTGCGCTAAACCGGTGCAGCATGGCACGGGGACTTGCTTTCGCGGCGCCAGAAATCAAGGGTGGGCGTGTGATCCAGCCCATGAAGGGATCTCCATGGGACCGATCTGGCCCAGGCAAGATAAACCTTGCTGACCCCTTGAATAAAGCATGTCCCGTCCTACAGGCACCAAGTTCCTAATAAATTCTGCCTATCAAAGATCTACAAGTAATTCAGGGCAGGACCGGCCTGCCCATGAGGTGGGCTGAGACAGCTGCCTTGGGCAGTGGAACACCAAGAGGCAGCAGCCCCCACAGGTGCCCCACCCCTGCCACCAGCAGAGAAGTGGTGGCGGCGATAGCAGCAGCTTCTGGTGAGATCTTGTGACATCTCGCTGAAATCTCATGAGCTGCTGCGGAAAACACAAGATCTCATGAGATCTTGACAGAACCCACCACCACCAGGATACTGGTCCTCATATTAAGCCTAACAATCTGTGATGCTCTGTGGCCAGTCAGAGAATTGATTCCAGTGCCGCAAGAGCTCTGTCCAGCAGTCAACTAGCATTTTCCCTTTTATTGATATTACCTCCAGCGTAAGGGTCCTTGAGGTCAAGGGAAATGAAACAAAACTGCCTTTTGGAGTTTTTCAAATGTTGGGAGGTATCAGACTAACGAGGCAAATCTGTTAAGCAATTACTGCGCAAGATTGGAACAGAATGCATGAATGGTCTGAGTCTCCAAAATATTGCCATATTATCAAACCTCTTCCTTAAAATGTCTACCAATGCCAGGAATGCTATCTGAGAACTAAATTGACCCTATAGAGATGCCTGTGAACTTTGAAATGTTTTAAGTTATTGTACAAGGCAAAGCCTTTCCTTTACACTAACCTCATTGTGGAATAATACACTGAAGCTATACCAAAAAAAACCCCCCAAAAACCAGCAATGCTTAAACTGGATGTAAATATTCATGTCATGTGAAGCTGGTGGACTTCTTGGCTGCAACAGTGTCAGTTTGATTTACAAGAACGTCGGAAAGAAGGTGGAACCAAAGTATGTGAATCTTTTCTTTCTTTTTGTTGCTTGTGGATGAAGAATATTCCCGAATAATGGACCTTGCCCTAAGCCACCTTACTTCTCTGGCTCTTTTAGCTTAACTAAACATGCAAAGATTGCATGAGCCCTCTGGCACCACCTCCTGTTCCCGTGGGTTCAAGGGTGACAAATAAGTCAGAATGCCAAAATGCACAGGAACCTCTGTGAGCACAGGAGGAGTCACCAATGCAGACACACATTGAACACACAGCGGGTTATAGGGATGGAGCTGGGGTTTGTGCACACTCTCTCACCCTCAGGTTAATAGGCTAAACCCTATTATAAATGAATGACTGGGCTCTAGAAGACCCCGATTCTGTTGCTATCGTAACTTGCCTGTGGGCTTCCCATAGACAGCTGGTTGGGCAACCTAGATGTTCCAATCAGATGCTAGACTTGCTGTGCCCTTGGACTGAACCAGTAGGGCTCTTCTTATGGCAGAATATCTGTATGCTACATGAAACTACTCTGTAAGCTTAAAGAATTTTTGTTAGCAATACATACAGGAAGCAATCAAGTCCATTTGCACTAGGCTGTGGTCTCTTTGAGTCATTCAGTGCAGCGGGCCAGAACATCACCTCTTTAAGCCCAGCACGGTTCCATATCTAGCATGATTCTCTTGCCAATGTTGAAGAGCTACTCCAGTTTAATCCAGCTGAGAGTTTGACCTAATCTACCTAAACCTTTTACATTTCTGCAGTTTTTCACTTTTAAAATTCACATCCATCAGTCACTTACTCAACTCTGGTACTAGAGTACTTCTGAGGACCCAGTGATTCAAAAAAGGGGGGGAAGGAGAAAGGAAAATCCAGGGAATCCGTGGGGGGAAAGAAAGGAACACAACTGGAAATAATATTGCACATAAATCTATTCATTACCTAAATTATGTTGAATGCCGTTAGTTTCTTGAGAGGGAGCAGGAAGCTCGCTCTGATTTAGGAAGTCCTCATTAAAGGCAAGCTGAGCAGCAAGACTGAAGCTCTTTTCCTAGTCAGAAAGTGGAACAATAGCCGTTCCATTTAATTGCAGGTTGCAGCGAACGTTTTTGCCTTTGAACCCTCCCGTAATGTAGTTCTTTCCTTTTCCTTATCAGAGGTGATCTCTGCCAAAGCTGCTGACAGTTGCATTTGATCAAGTGTAATAGAAACAGTCAGATCTTCCCAGATCCTCATAGCTAGCTATTCTCCATGTGTAATTCCAGTCCCTTTCATAGTCCTTTAATAGGACAAGTATATTACAAAATTAGCAGGCCAAAAAAAAGCAACGGTGGTGGATTTTCCTACCATTAAATCTGAGCCGCAAGTACACTGTCCCAGGGCGCTGTCACTGCCCCCATGAATGGCCGCTACACTGTCTTTCTCCTCCTTGTTTATCTTCCTCCCCACCCCCACCCCTTTTTCTTACTTTGGCCATTAAGAATGATGATGATGATGATGATGATGATGATGATGATGATGATTTATTTGTACCCCACCCATCTGGCTGGGTTTCCCCAGCCACTCTGGGCGGCTTTCAACAAAGACAAAAAATACATTAAAATGTCACACATGAAAAACTTCCCTAAACAGGCTGCCTTCAGATGTCTTCTAAATGTCAGGTAGTTGTTTATCTCTTTGACATCTGGTGAGAGAGCGTTCCACAGGGCGGGTGCCACTACCGAGAAGGCCCTCTGCCTGGTTCCCTGTAGCTTTGCTTCTCACAGTGAGGGAACCGCCAGAAGGCCCTCGGCACTGGACCTCAGTGTCCGGGCTGAATGATGGGGGTGGAGACGCTAACTGCTTATATGGAACCCTGGGAACTCAGGGTCACTTGCACTAGGAGGATTTATCTGATTTGAAAACATGCAGGGATGTAATTGGGCAAAGGACTGCCAATGTGCCTGAGAAGCATAAAAGGTAAAGGTAAAGGTACCCCTGCCCGTACGGGCCAGTCTTGACAGACTCTGGGGTTGTGAGCCCATCTCACTTAAGAGGCCAGGGGCCAGCGCTGTCCGGAGACACTTCCAGGTCACGTGGCCTGAGAAGCATAACACAACCTAAAATGCTCACATGCAACAGTACTTCTGTTTCAGCAAGCCTACCTGGGCATTTATTGTGCATATCTGTTTTTAACATTTTGCTGGTTTTATCTGTAGATTGATCATTGCTCAGCATTATTTAATGTACACCACTTAGAGATTCTTTGATTATATTCTTTATAAATTCTTCTAAATTCTTCAGGACTTCTGAAATAAACAAAGAGTCCTTCTCACCCCAAAAAATCTGGAACTGTCATGATCATCGACCACCCAGTCAATCAGTTCATTTCACTGTTGCAATTTTGTTCTTACATATTGAACTTTTTGCACTCCAGATCCCTAGGTCCACCCATAATTGCGATCCACCATTTTTGGACAATACTGCTTGATTTGACCTTGATCCAGTCTTGCTTTCGGATCAATCTCATTTTCTGATTGGATCTTGCGAAGTATGGGTCTACTAGTGTCCTTCCAAATCCAATAGATTCATTTAATGATGCTCTGTAGGCATTCACCAGCCATATGCCCTACAGCTTTTGCAGCTCACTTGTCTCCTGCAATTCCAGAAAATAGGAGGGGGAAGGAGATCCGTTTGTGCTGTTCAGATGCCCTCTAAACCCTCCAAGTGTATTCACAGGTGACTGCTACCTGTGCACTGATGACTCCACCTCACTACTGGCCCCAATTTAGGAGGATAACCAGCACTTCTCAGCTGTCAGCATTTGAAAAGGAGTGGGGGAAGGAAGGAAGTCAAAATGAAAATGGGTTGGTTAATTAATTGCAAGCACTGCTTGAAGGACCAGCACATATATTTAATCAGTTGCCTAGTAACAAATGGTGTATGATGTGAATGCTATCAGCCTGCAGTGTGAGCAAATGCTGGCCTTTTCTTTTTATCAGCCGTCAGCATGCGTGCTCTGCGTTTATGCATCCTTGTGTTCTGAAGGGCTCCTTTGCTATTATATGAAATGGTGATCTGAGTGGGAGTCCTGCCTGACATTTTCGCTCTTTCTTTGCCTCTCTTCCCTGCCCCCTCACACACACACACCCCAAACAATGTCAGAAAAACTGGTCTCTGCTGACATAAATATAGACTTTTGAGGGGGGACTGGAAAAATTACTTGCAACAGATATTTTAAGTACTTAAGGTGACTTATTTTAAGTACTTAAGGTGACTTCACATAGGCACGTTCTTCACTTGATGACGACAGCAATCCTCTCCACGTAAGACTGAAGAGTAGGGATGGGTGAATCAGTCTCTTTCTGATCCATATTACTTCCACATGCTTCTACCCCTGGGTTTGTTCCATTTCATTTCCACATTGATCTGTGGCTTTTTAAAAAAAAGAATCTGCATGAAAAATTATTTTTAAATAATATTTTTTAAATGTCTCCCAAGATACACATTTCTAAGCACATTTCTTCCAAATACAAATTTCCAAAAGTGTTTTTCTCTCAAAATGCACATGTTAAAGCCTTTTTTATTCTGTTTTTGAGCCAAGAACTGTGGTGGAAAATTTGGGAAATGCAGGAGCTAGAGAATAACTTAAGTTCTGATCCACACATTAGTCCAGGGTGTGTGAATCATGGCAACTCCTAATGGAATTTGCAAAGATCAAATTCATCGAATGTCCATAGGAAAAACTGGTCAGAAGATAAGGAGATATGATTTTTAGATCAAACTTAGTAGCAGTCAGTGATGGTGATACCTATCCCTTGTTGTTGATCATCAGATATTTGCTGCCTTTGAATATGGAATACCCACTTAACTATCATGAATAACAGCCATTGATACCACCCATTGATTTGTTGAACTTTAATTTAAAGCAGTTTAGACAAATGTCTATCTTGTGATGATACACACCTACAGTGTCTTCACTAGTGCATGTATGTGGATAGTATGGGTGTCAGGACTGGCCCCACCATTAGGCAGATGGAGGCAGCTGTCTCAGGCAGCAGGTGCTGGTGGGCAGGGGGAAGGGGGCAGTGAAGTGTTGGGAAACAGAGCTCTGCACTGCCTAAGCTGGCCTGGCATCCTCGGGTGCAGTGGAAGATGCTGTCCCATCACCAGAATTGAAGTAAGATTCAGCTTCCCATCCAGCTGACTTTTGTATGTGGAAGGGACTATCTTATCCTTTGCCTCAAGGCAGCAAAGTGTCATGGCTGCACTTTGCATCCTGAACGTAACCTTAAGAACACACCTATCCTGGATGGTTCTGTGCTCTTAGTTTGTGTCTCACACAACCTAATCTTCAACGTGTTTACTTGAAGATACTTAACATTGATTTAGATGGGGTTTGCAGCTAAGTAAGTCATCTTGCATTAGTGTGCCATCAGATGGAAGGAAGCAGGTTTGGCCAACCTTATTCACTCCTTCCCACCCACCACCAAGCACTTACTTGCAACCTCTGATCTGTAAGGTGAACAGGTGTGAGACTCCAAGCAAGCTGAGATGGACATTGTGAAGGATGGAAGAATGAACCAGTTGTAGGGAATTAGTATACGCTGTCACAAATATACACCCCCATCAAACAGACTCTGATGCTTACCATTCAAACACTATATCCTTTGTATTTTACTGAGGAATTGTTAGCAAAAGGTTGGGTTTTTTATTATTAAAAAAAGAAGCAATGACCTTAAAGGGCAAGCAATAAAAAGATGCTAGATTATAGTGTACAAAATCCACTCAATTCAAAATGCAGAATTCTGTTTCCATTATGTAGGCAAAAATAATAACTCTTGAACTGTCAAGGCGACAAATGACAGCTTTGTATGGTGATAGTTTGGTAATGGGATTTGACAATAAGAATTGCTTATCGTTCCTCACTATTGTGTACACTGTTAGGTTACCTGGGCTTGATATGCAAACAGACGAAAGTATGCACAAAGCCTGCATGTTCTTGAGAAAAATAAAAGGGGAACATCAATTTGCTAAAATTAAAAAATAAAATAAAAGTGTTGCTTATGTTCTAATATGCCAGCGTTGGTGTGTCATTATTGGGCCCTTTCCCCACTGGAGAAAAGAGACTACATCTTCCACAAAGAATTCCCACCAGAAATGTTTATAATTTCTCCATCAGTGAAATATTCGTCTGTCATGCTGTGCAGAAGCTAATCTAATTAAGATGGGATCTGCTAAATTTAATAGCCTGCTATGAATTTTTATGGACATCTGGTGATGGGAACAGTGGCTCTGCTCCGTGTATCAATTTGCATTGTCCAAATGGTGAATATTGGGAGGGCCTGGTCCCTCTTATTGGTAGGTTTGGGTGACTAATTTGAAGAGGGGCACAATTAGACTATACCCACGGGGCTTCTTTGAATTGGACCCTTGATGCTTCAACGCCAAGTTGCCCTGTCAGATAATGCAAGATCAAATAAGTGGTTTCTTTCAATTACCAGTATAGAATACACTAAATGTCTGGTGCTTTGAATCATGGTTAACATGCCAGCTCTCAAAACAGATCCTAATCCAGACAGTGTCTGATCAGATACGGTGCCTCTGAAACATACATGTTTTGCAGCTTACGAATGCGGAGGAAAGGTAATTGTTCTATTTCTGTACCTCCTCTCCCAGGTCAGAGGAGCTGAAGTCAAAAGTTGGGCTAAACTGCCATTCTTCACATCTCCCCATTCCTGATTCGTATGCTAGTTGAAACGCTGGGTGCTCTCCAGGGAAAGGTGATCTGAACAGTTAGAGGGCTGTTCTTTTCCCATGATCCATTGCTTTAGGAGGCCACTCTGACAATAGTGCACATCTTTCTGTCTCTTCGGAGCACTTCTCCATCCCCACGAGCCCCAGACTGAGAATTTTGCATTAATGAGATCTTGGTACTTTTGTGGTTTACTAATCCATCAGCCAGAAAACGCACACACATTTCTTTACACCCGGGCTGATTTCATTGGTGTTCAATTTCCCTAGGCATCACTCCGAACCGTCCATAAAATGTAGCTATTCACTTTACAAATGATGCAGGCAGGGAGGAAGGTACAGTGCCAGACCCTTCCAGAGAGATTATTTCCCTTTTTTAAAAAATAAAAAAACCAGCCCCAGCTCATTTTTTACTCAGCTGCCTTCGTAAACAAGCTGCCCCCCCCTCCACCTTACCTCTTCACCCTTCCCCTTTCATGTAACAAAGGCTATTGTACATTGAGCAACTCAGTGGAAGCTGCCTCACCTCTACACAATGAGTTAGCTTTTAAAAATTTAAGATGGTTATCATTAAAGAGTATATTTTTTAGCTGGCAGTAGTACCCCTCCCACCTGCAGTTTCTCTTGACCATGCATACTAAGTCAGAAAGGGGCAGTCCAAGCTTACAAGATGCTTTGTAAAATGTCAATGAACAGGGGAATGCTCCCCCCCCCCCAATCTAAGAGGGGGAGCATTCCCCTGTTCCCTTCTTTCTTTTTTCTAATGCAAAATCAAAAATGGAAACTTGCAGTCCTTCAAACACACTGTGTTAATGCCTGTCAAACATTAAGCTAGAGCACTCCCCTAAGGAAAATGCTTCATAATATGGGTGTACTCTTGGATTCCAGCTGGAGTCTCAAGTGGCTTCTGTGGCTAGGAGTGCTTAGGCCCAGATTAGGCTGATCCGCCAGCTATGCTCATTCCTCAGTTGCCCATGCTCTTGTAACCTCCAGTGAACTACTGCACTATACTCTACATGGAGCTGCCCTTGAAGGTGGCTGAGAGGCTGCAGCTAGGATGGAATGTGGCTGCCAGGATGATAAGTGGGGCAGCCTGAGGAGACCATGTGCCCCCAGTCCTGAAAGCACTGCACTGGCTGTCAGTGAGCTACTAAATCAAATTCAACATGTTAGTACAAGCATATAAAGCCATAAATGTCAGGGACCCAAGTATCTAAAAAAGCACATTTCCCATTATCAACCATGAGAGACAGTTTGCTCTTCCTGCTCAGTTCCTGTTTGTACTAGCTTGTACTAGCCTTTCCGACATTGGAAAGGGCCCCTTAAACAGGTCCACATTTCACTGGATGCCAGGACTGGACTGAGCAGAGCAGTGGTGCAAAGGGCTGTCTGTGAGCAAGCAGAACAGTGACGTGTGGGTGCCTTTTTATCCCAGTGGGATATTCCATTACCACTCGGAATATTTACTGAGACTATATGCTTCCAAAAAAAAAAAAATCAACAACTTTGGTCCATCCAACGGCAATGGGTAGATCACTGCCATTTTTTTATACTGTGAGTAGATCGCAGTCTATTGGGAGTTGGCCGTCCCTGCCATAAGAGATAAGGGCCCTTGCGGAGGAAGATGGGGCGGGGGGAGCGCACCACCCCCGGCAGTGCAATCCCGGTGGGGTGCAATCGCGGCTGACCCCTCCCGCCCGTGCAGGGCGTCACACCCCAGGATGCACATCACACCCCCAGGTCGCACGCCACACCCCTGCTTGCAGCGCGCCACACTCCCAGGACGTGTGCCACACTGCTGCGGGCAGTGCGCCATGCCCCTGGGATGCGTACCAGCCACGCCCATGCCTGCTCTCCACCCCCTGGTGCCAGAGCATGAAGCTCCGCCACTGGATAAGGGCACTGCTATAGCATTCGTGCATGCATGCACGCACGCACACACACACAATTGTACATGTCTTTATTGAGGATTGATGTATTTTGCTTTTGTGCTTAGAATCATAGAATTGGAAGGGATCACAAGGGCCAACTAGTCCAACCCCCTGAAATGCAGGCATCTCAACTAAAGCATTCATGACCTCTGCTTTAAAACTTCCAATGAACAACCCGAGGGAGTCTATTCTACTGTTCTTACCATCAAAATTCTTACAGTTCTTACCATCAAAAAGTTCTTCTTGATGTTTAGTCCTGATGTAAAGCTTATGTTTAGCTGAAATCCTTTGGAGGAAGGGTGATACCCTAAATAATAAGTTTTTTTTTATAAAAAAGATCATCACTTTCCACGCTAAGCAAATCCATTATTTTGCATACTCATGGTGTCAATGGTGATGAAATATCATAGGGAACATTAGGCACTGACATCGTGAGCATGTTGACATTGTGCATCTTGCTCTCTGGTATTTCCAGACATGCTGCAAGGACAACATTCAGCCTTTGGCAGTAATTCTGTGTCAGTTTTGTGAACAGGCCAAATCCAAGAGCAAATCAACTCGACGCTTTCCTGGCAACCCCAAGAAGAAGAAAAACTCTTATTCTCCAAAGGGAGTTAGCTCTTGGAAAGTGAGTATATCTCCATTTTTAACCCATGTTCCCTTTGCCTAAGAATACAAGGGGGCTGCTGCCATCCATGAAATTTGTCAGAATTGCCCTTGGACTTTCTCCTGGAGTTGTCGCTGCAGCCTCTTTATCCCATGTCTATGGTTCCTGAATTCCATATTAGGACAGATAAGATCCTCGTCAACAAAACACTTTCCTTGGTCCCTCAGAAATAGCCATTCCAATCTCAGTAAAGCTGAAGGCTTAAAGGGGTGAAGGATAATCCAAGAAGAGGATAATACAGCCCTTGAGTGTCAGAAAAACCATTTATCCCTTGAATAATGAAGGTAAGTCTATGGGCTTTTCCAGACAATATTTTTCAAAATGGATTTCCCCCCCTTTAGGGCTATGCTAGTGCTAAGCTCGCTGCAGGGGAAATAGCCATAGTGCTGTTCACAACAAAGAGACCATCTTGGTCGTGAGTCTTGGAAGACCTGCTCCCTGCTTTTCAGGCCTTTTCTCACTTGGTCTGGCAGAGCTAGGCCCTGACTGACTCCAGCTGAAGCTGCGGATGAAACCAGAGACCATCTTGGCTGTCTTTTAATGCAGACCTAGGTCCTCAAGCCTGAGCTTCCACAGCCACCACCAACCATGAATCACCGTTGGTAGGACTGGCAGCAGCAGCAGATATGTACTATGCCTATGATAATATTTTATTTACTTGCTAATTAAGCTGTTTTAAATGTGCATTTTATATTTTACTTCCTTTAGTAATGTTTTCTTTTGAAAAGTTTCAGGTAAGGTTTGTTACCTTTGCTAGATTAAATGTGCATTCTGTAGTTGACCTCTTTTGTAATGTTTTGTTTTGAAATCTTTAAGAGAATATTTTAGTTTTCCTGTTAATCATGTTGCTTTGAATGTATCCTTCATATCTGACTTTTTCTGTAATGTTTTGTTCTGAATTGTTTTACTTGATGTTTTAAAGGTTTGCATTGGGCATGACAGTCCAGGGGAACAACTCCATTCTTTCTGTGCAATTCTGAACTCCTTCCCCTGATCTTAGACTCCTTAAATTTGGACCACTGCTTCCAGCCCAGCTAGCCTTGGCTTATCTATCACTTAGCCAGAGCATAGTGTCTGCTGTGGCTGAATCTTCCTTACTCTCAAGTAAGAGCCACTGTCATCATTGGTGTGAGCGAAAGCCAGGACACACTTCTCCAGATTTTGTGATGTGACCAACTAAAAATGCATACCAAAATGTGCATAATATGGGAATGTGTACATGCACATATATTGGTGATTGTGAAAATGCTGTATGGAAATCCATTGCAAAAATTGCTTGCAATGTGTTTAAATTTACATGCAAAATGTCTATACTTGAAGAAATCAGCATGAAAATTCAATTTTTAAAAAAGAAATCACACACTGATGCAGAAATAGGGTGAACTGAATTTCAGATTAGGTAAAGGGACCCCTGACTGTTAGATCCAGTCGTGGACTATGGGGTTGGGGCGCTCATCTCGCTTTATTGGCCGAGGGAGCCGGCGTACAGCTTCCGGGTCATGTGGCCAACATGACTAAGCCACTTCTGGCGAACCAGAGCAGCGCATGGAAACGCCGTTTACCTTCCTGCCGGAGTGGTACCTATTTATCTATTTGCACTTGATGTGCTTTCGAACTGCTAGGCTGGCAGGAGCAGGGACTGAGCAACGGGAGCACACCCCGTTGCAGGGATTTGAACCGCCGACCTTCTGATCAGCAAGCCCTAGGCTTTCAGATTACAAACTGAGAAAAAATGACTTGTTTACAATTTTACACGCTTATTGCAAATCTCATTCATGCGTGAAACAGTTTGAAAGCTCACAGCTTCCACGTAGCACAATCGCGGCTCTATTTTTGGATTCCATTGTCCTTAATCTGAAAGAGCTGCTTCTGCTCCCTGGTTCTTTACTTGGAAGCCCTACCTCACCAAGAAGCAGGCGTTGGAAAGGTGGGTCAAGCCAACCCTTTTACCGCTCTGTCACTACCACATGCCCCACAAAGTGTGTGCACAGGTGTGTGCACGCTCCACATTCAATTATCTTGAATATGCATCCTGAGCTGCAGTCAAAGTATCAGGTTCTGATCTAGCTTACCTGAGATTTAAACCCATGTAATCATGTTAGCTTAAATGGTATTACCCTGGTGCATGACAGCATGCTCTGAAATGGGAAGAGCAAAGTCTGCGACTTTTCTTTCTTTTTCTTTTTTTCCAGAAAGACATTTATCCTGAGAAGTAAAGGGTGCCTTGCTTTTCTCCTCTCCCACCTCTTTCTCTTAATTGAGGCTTTCAGCACAAACTAGGTTAAAATTCTGGCCATTCTTGTGGGAAAAAGAACGGAACTTTGTAATATACTGCAGTCGGCTTACACAGTTGATCAGAAGAAGCATTCTCCAGTTGCTGTACTTGAAAATTCCACAACAACCCAAGCCAAAACCCCGCTCTGCTCTGTTTAGATGCTGCTCTCCAGGATTTAGCCTGACACCTTCCAAACAGACTGCACGAAAGAGATGTCTTGTTTTGTTCTGCTGGTTATCATTCTTCCCTTCCTTTCTATCCCCTCCCTCCTTCGGAGAGATTTCAGCAAAAACCATAAGCTTCTGACAGAGTGAATTTGTGATCTTATCCAATCATCTGGGCTGTTTGCAAAACTTCAATAGGTGGCAGCGTTTAGTTGATAAATGTTTTGTTATCCAAGTGATCTCATTTAGTGCAACTGTTGCAATATTAATAAACCGAACTTATGATTGCATTTGCCAGGACTGAAAACATTGCCATATCCCTGGCATTTGCTCATCTGAACTGACAACAATGTTCTTTGTGCTATGGAAAGGCAGCATTCTTCTGTGTCTGTGTCAGCATGCATACTGTTCGGGGGCAAATGGGGGAACAGATGGGGCAGAGAGGGAATGAACACCGCGTAGGTTGGGAGCCTGTTTTGTGCTTGCAATCCAAAGGTTTCTTTTTTTAAAAAGTGCACCTGGGAAATGCAAAGCTATTGTCTCTCTCTGTCTTCTTTCTTTACTGATTTCCATCCGATCCAGTGCAGACCAGGTTGATAGTTCTTGAAACATCCTATCTGACTTCTACCGGACAATGATAATAGAATCATTGGGTTGATTCATCATGTATACATACTTACAGCCTTTGGCTATCATCCTGTGGCCAGTGATATGAGCTTTGAGTATGGATTTTCTTGAGCTCTCAGTCTCACTTCATGAACCAAATCCTCACTTTAATCTCTATAATCTCTGTTTGGGATGGGTAAATTGTGTTGGCCAACTCAGGTTTGTTTCTGCAGAAACAAATCTTCTGTTTCTTCAAAAACTATTGCTTTATCAAGAATCTAGCAGTGCTACTACTCCAAAACTCTGAGTCTACAGAATTAAGTACACTTGAATCCACTGATTTCAATGGTATTTGTTCTAGATTGCAGTTACAGCCAAAATGTTGATCCAACCATTTGGGGAGTAATTGGAAGAAAGACTATTATTTGTATTAGACATGATAGATAGATGTTAGATAGATGGAGAGAGAAGAAGAAGAAGAAGAAGAAGAAGAAGAAGAAGAAGAAGAAGAAGAAGAAGAAGAAGAAGAAGTGTCTAGTGCCACCTTTATCACTTTCCTTGTGTAAGTACTGAATGATACACCAGCTTTTATGTCCTATCTTAGATGAAACTGATTCGCTTGGCAATTTCACCTCTAATGAGTTTGGTTGCTGCGAGTTGTCTATTAGTCAAAGAAAGGCAGCTCTTTTTGAAGGCAAGAGTTTCTGGGGTACTGGAACTTAGCACTGCAAAATTTTAGGGGGTGAGGGATCAACAGTTTTAGTAGACAACTTGTAACCAATGTGCAGGCACAACTCCATGATAATTCTGCCCTCTTGGATAAATCGAAAGCACAAGTCTTGCTTAATTTGTGAGCAGTAATGCTAAAGCTAGGCCTTTGGCACAGGTTCCCAATCTGTATTCCTCACTCTCTCCATAGTACAGCTTCCCCTAAATCAGCAAAGGCAGACACAACTTAGAACATATGGGATGCCAACTGCAGAACTGGCACCATGACAGCTGCCAGATAATACTCATTCTGTGCATGTAAGGAATCGTTCTTCTAGTGTGGTAGGACTTTGGAACTCTCTGCCTCTTGAGATCAGGCAGGTGCACCCACCTGCTTAAAGCAGTTTTGTTTAGGTAAGCCTATATGGTCAGCAGGTAGATGTGGATGTGTTTCAATCTCTTTAATCTTTAATCATGGCCACTGGTCCCATCACCTCCTGGCAAATAGAAGGTGAAGAAATGGAGGCAATGAGAGATTTTACTTTCCTGAGTTCCATGATCACTGCAGATGGTGACAGCAGAAACGAAATTAAAAGACGCCTGCTTCTTGGGAGAAGGGCAATGACAAACCTAGACAGCTTTTTAAAAGGCAGAGACATCACATTGCCAACATAGGTCTGTATAGTTAAAGCTATGGTTTTCCCTGTAGTGATGTATGAAAGTGAAAGAAGACTCCCTGGAAAAGACCCTGATGTTGGGAAAGATTGAGGGCACAAGGAGAAGGGGACAACAGAGGACGAGATGGTTGGACAGTGTTCTCGAAGCTACTAACATGAGTCTGACCAAACTGCAGGAGGCAGTGGAAGACAGGAGTGCCTGGCGTGCTCCGGTCCATGGAGTCCATTAAAATGTTTTAATTGCTTGCTTGTAACTGTTTTTACTGATAATAGTTCCTGTAAACTGCTTAGAGGTTTCGTTACAATCAAGCAGTGTATAAATTTAAAATAATAATAATAATAATAATAATAATAATAATAATAATAATAATAAAAAACAAGGCATGAGACACTGTGAATTTACGAACCTGATGATCACTCAGAAAGATGTCCTTACAAATATTTGTTTATCTGTTTGCATCAAAGGGCTGGAGCTGAGAGGAGAGAGAGTGGGGGAGCTGGAAGAGAGAGGGAGCAGGCATGATTAACAATAGGTATGAGAATGGGCGAGTTAGATTAAACTGATCCATATGCAAATTATGCAAGTCTGATTGCATCAAACCATGCACGGTTTAATGAGTGTGGTAAGATGCCTTTATCGGCTTGGATGTGTTCTGAAAAGAAGAGCTGCTCCAAGATAATGCAGGGTATAATAAGGTTTTTCATTACTGGGTCAATCTGCATTTGTGTTTGATCTCTCTCTCTCTCTCTCTCTCTCTCTCTCTCTCTCTCTCTCTCACACACACACACACACACACACACACACACACACACACACACCCCTGTGCATGAATCACTATTCTTTTCCAAAGCATTTGTCAGTAACCTCTTATACATGATTGCCACTCACATTAGAGCATGTCATGCGCACACTGATTCCATCTGGGGCTGTGTGTCTTGCCTTAGACATTTTAAAAAAAGAATCAACTTGCACCCATGGATATCAACATGTGATACACCTGCAGTTCTCACTGGCCACTGACCCATGGGTCCATGCCACCTCCAAAACAGGTGACTACTATGTGCACTATGTAGGCGTGCCTTGGGAAAGTATTCAGAAATACCAGATGATGCAAGCTGTGGTTGTGAGAATCTGGGCGCAGCTAGGTTTTTTTATATATATCATGTGACTTCACTGCTGCACCAGGTACACTGGTTTCCAGTTCATTTCTGAACACAATGTGCTGATATAATCACCAATAAAGCCTTCAACAGTATAGGGCCAGGATACTTGAAGGTCCTCCTTCCACCACATGAGGCCCTCCCTGCTCCAAAATAGAAATACAAAAGAAATGAAGAGATAAATAAGTATTCTTTTAAAGACTTCCCCTCTTCCCTGGCAGACTTTCTGTTGATAAAGCGTGTTCACATCAAAAGAGAGCACGTGTTGCGGTTGGGGCCGAACAAAACCCCATGTTAGTGACCAGGCCATAGATGGCTAGTGGCCTGGGAGCGGATTGGAGGTTGTTGTTACTGGGGCAATTTGGATGTTGCCAATTTAGGGGTGGGATCAATGGCTTTATAAGCAGGGTCCACAGCTTTCTCTTTCTCTTTTGCTGCGGACACCGGATCTATTACTAGCACCGGAGCGATTCAGCAAAAGATTTTGGTCGTATAACCAATTTTTACCTCTACTCTCTTTCCTTCCCCTCCTTTGACTTTCTTATAGATACCCAGGGTAATTAATTAATTTTATTCCCCCTTCCCTCTATTCTCTAGCCTCTTCCTTGTGGCGCGGGACCTCCCGGTCCCGGCCGGCTTACGGCCCGCTCTCGGCCGAGCCGTCAGTGCCGGGGATTTCCCCTGAGCCCTGCCGGGTCCAGCCCGGTTGGAGCCGGGCCTCCCTTAACCGGGGGAGGCTCCCGGCCCTGATCTAGCCACCCGCGGCCGGCGGCGGCCTGTTCGGGGCCTGTAGGCCTTGGCTGTCTCCCCGGGCCTTGGGGCCTGTGGGTGCCGCCTGGTCGAGGGCCCGATCCGCGGGCTGCCGCTTCTCAGGCCCGCTCGGCCTGCGCTCGCTGCGCCGCGCCGCTTCCTACCGGCGGCGCGGGGCCTCCCGCGGCCCGCTGCGGCCTGGTCGGGGGCCTCTAGGCCTCGGCCGCCTCCCCGGGCCTTGGGGGCCTGCGGGCGCCGGCCGGTTGTGGTCCCGATCCGCGGACCCCTGCTCCCCGGGCCCGCTCCGGCCTGTGGCTGATTTGGGCCCGGCTGGGCCTGCCGCTCCGCGCCGCTTCCTCTCGGCGGCGCGGGGTCTCCCGCGGCCCGCTGCGGCCTGGTTGGGGCCTGTAGGCCTCGGCCGCCTCTCCGGCCTTGGGGCCTGCGGGCGCCGGCCGGTCGCGGCCCCGATCCGCGGGCTGCCGCTTCCCGGGCCCGCTCCGGCTGTTGCCGCTGCGCGGGCCGCGTCCGGCGGCGGCTCCTGGGGGCCTGCGTTGCGGCCTTTCGGCCCGGTTTCGGCCGGATTGGCCGCCCCGTCGCCCCCCGCATTACCTTTGGGCCCGGCTGGGCCTGCTGCTCCGCGCCGCTTCCTCTCTGCGGCGCGGGGATCGGCAGCCCGCTGCGGCCTGGTGGAGGCTGATTGGGGCCCCGGCTGCCGCTTGCATTCGGCCTGCCCCTTGGCCCCGGGGAGTCGGCGCCCCCCCCCATCCAGCATAGGACGGCTTGGGGGGTGCACGGGGGGTAGTGAAGGCCTTGGGGGGGGCTCAGGGTGGCCTGGGCCCCGGCTGCCGGCCTCCTGAGTCGCTGGTGAGCTGGAGGTCCTCCATTTGGGGGATAAAATCCTCTTACCTTCTTCCTGGTGCTTCCTTCCTGGGCAGTGGCCTCTGGTGGCCAGCCTTGGTAATTACAGGGCTTGCCTGTAACTCAGGAATTTACTCAGCAGTGGCCTCTTGTGGCCGTCTAGGTATTGCAGGGTGCCTTCCCTGCTGTTTGAGTTCCTTTTAATACCTGTGCTTATAATTGGTTGCATAGGCCTCCGGTTACGCCGGCGGTGTTCGGTTATTCCTGAACCTGCTGATTCTCCCTAATTTTAGTCATTATTTGTTAATTTATCTTTCATTAATTTTATTATTTATTAATTTTTAATTTTAATTTTATTTTATTACTTTTACAATTGTCGACTTTGATTAATTAATTATTTAGTCTTTGAATTTAACCCCTTCCTTCTTGTCGATTTTATTTTAAGTGCTTAGCAGGAATGGCGCCAAAGAAGGCAGCAAGGAAGGCTGGTCCTGCTATTACTACAAAGCGGCCCATAAAAGGCCCATCGCAGGCTCTGCGTTCCCCGCAACCTGCCCAGTCTCTACAACGCATACGGTCCATGGTCAACAGCCTGGCGGGTGACCCAGTGGCCTTGGCAAGGGTGGAGTCCGAGATGGATGGTCTGCTCCGCCGCTCCTCTACCCCGACGTCATCCTCTGCAATATTGAGTCCTGCTTTAGGCGCCTCGTCCCCGGTGGCCTCATCTAGCGAAGATGAGGGAGGAACTTCTTTAGCCGGGGGGTTGCCGCCTGTTAGTCGAACACCACGCACCCCGGTTTTACCTGCGTCGCAGGTTACTGGGGCAAGGGGTCGTGGCCGTACCAGGGTTGGGGCCAGCAGGAGGGCAACAGCACGGGACCGCATGGGGGGTTCTCCTTCGCGGTCCCCGGTGGCAGGGATTCTGGCGCCGGGTCATTCACATTCAATTTCTTGTCAGTCGATCCCAGGTACGGTGCAGCAGGCTGACTTATCGGAATCTTCGGTGGAGGATAGCCTTCCCCTACCTCCAAGGTCATCTTCCGGGGGGCTCCGCCGCCGCAAGAGAAGCTCCAAGAGGCGCGCCAAGAAGAGACGTCGAGACACCTCGTCTTCTTCTTCAGGTACCTCCTCACAGAGTTCGAGTAGTGACGAGGAAGCGTCGCTTAAGCTCTACTGGGGGTTTGGGGAGACCTCTGGCCTCCCAAAATGGGTGTGGGAGCGGAGGGCCAACTCCCATAGGGCCAAGTATGGGGCGGTGCAGGATTGCCTTGATGGGGCATTGGTGCCTGACGTAAAAGTCTCCACCAATTCGGCCAGGGACATCATCCCCGGGGCCCACCTGTCTGCCAAATTGCGGTCTAGAATCTTGGATGGCCGCTATGTTGATATTTTCTGCCTGGCCCCCCCGCTCGAAGGTCAGGAGCCCTTAGACAAGGGTCTGCAGGTATCTAAGAAGCGGTCTGTCTTGTCAAAAGCAGATAGGACTTTCGAAAGGTGGTTAGATAGCTTCCAGGTTTTTGCTGGAGTTGTGTCCGCAGCTTACCCCAGAAGATCCCTGCATCTGTGGGTTTACCTGTCCATTGTCCGATCGGCCTTTACGATGGCCGGGGAGACTGCTGCGCTGGCCTACGACCAGAACTTCAGACGTAGGGCAGCCAAGATCCCCACAGCACGTTGGGATCGGAAAGATTTGGATGTCTGGACCACTTATGTGGCCCCCCGTATTGACAAGAAACTGCCCGACCCGCAGAAGCTCAGGCCCGCCCCGGCTAGGTCGGGCCGCAAGCTGTTCTGTTGGGATTTTAATAAGGGTGCTTGCTCTAGGCAGCCTTGCAAATTCACGCATGCGTGCGACAGATGCTCTGGGAACCATCCAGCATCCACATGCGCAGGGGGTCGCCGGCCCTTTCGAAAAGGGGGGGGGCTCTCAGCAGCCTCCAAAGACAGCTGCCCAGTCCCCTGCTGCTGGAGCAGGAAAGTAGTATCTTGTCTTCCTTAGCCTACACCCCAGTAAGGTTACAACCGTTGCTGTTATTGTTAGAATCCTACCCTGACACCAAATCGGCGTCATATTTGCGGGAGGGTTTTTCCGCAGGTTTCAGAATCCCCATAGTTTCCACCCCAGTAGCCAGGAACCCAGCAAATCAGAAATCGATCAGGGACATGCCAGAAGTAGCACGTAGGAAAATCGAAAAAGAATTGGCTTTACGTCGCATGGCCGGTCCTTTTGCCGCCCCTCCTTTTCCCAATTTCCACATTTCACCTCTGGGTATAGTTCCCAAAAAAGCTCCGGGGGAATTCCGCCTAATCCATAACCTCTCTCATCCTACAGGCACGTCAGTAAATGACGTCATTCCCCCAGAGCTTTGTTCCGTGAAATATGCCTCTCTTGATCACGCGATCAAGATGATCCGGAAATTTGGGACGGGTGCTTTACTGGCGAAATGCGACATCGAATCGGCTTTTCGGCTACTTCCAATTCATCCCGACGATTTTTGGTTGCTGGGATTTCAGTTTGAAGGAGGATTTTATTTTGATAAGGCTATGCCCATGGGCTGTTCGGTTGCCTGTGCGGCATTTGAGTGTTTCAGTTCATTTTTAGAGTGGGCCTTGCGTGAGAAGACCGGACTGGGCGGTGTCACACATTATCTTGATGATTTTTTGGTCGCCTCGGCAGGTAATACAGGGGACTGCGTGGCGTTATTGCAGGCCTTTGCTTCCTTGACGGAAGATCTGGGCGTCCCTTTAGCGGCTGGAAAGACTGAGGGTCCTTCTACGCAGTTGACTTATTTGGGTATCTTGTTAGATACCGTGGCTCAAACCTCTAGCTTACCACCGGAGAAGATAATCAACTTGAAAAAGGTTATTAAGGATCTTTTGCCCTTAAAAAAGGTCACCTTACGGCAGCTTCAGTCGTTGCTGGGCCATTTAAATTTTGCGTGTAGGGTGGTCTCCCCCGGACGACCATTTTGCTCCCGATTGGCCAAACTTACCTCGGGGTTACGGGCCCCGCATCACAAGATACGCCTTCCAAGTCAGGTACGGGTTGACCTTGATATTTGGTTGGAGTTTCTGGAGGACTTCAACGGGGTGTCCTTGTGGCAGGACACTTTGAACCTGCACAACGACTTCCAGGTACATTCTGACGCTGCCGGGTCCATGGGGTTTGGCTTGTATTGGGACGGCAGGTGGTGTGCTGAGCGCTGGCCACCCGCTTGGCAAGGGCAGGCTATTACTAGGGACCTAACGTTTCTCGAGTTTTTTCCCATTGTAGTGGCAGTGCACTTGTGGGTTGAGCATTTCAGGGATCATCGTGTTTGTTTCTGGACTGATAACCAAGCGGTGGTGAATGTACTGGCAAAGCAGTCTTCACGCTCCCCTAGAGTATCGGCCCTCTTACGGGCCTTTGTGCTGCATTGTTTGCGTTTCAATATTGTGTTTTCTGCTCGTTTTGTCCCAGGAATTTCTAACGAAATTGCCGATGCTCTGTCCCGTTTTCAGATGCAGCGTTTCAGGTCCCTGGTGCCAGTGGCTCGAGACCGTCCGGAAATTTTCCCGGATCATCTCTGGAACCTTGGCAGAGCTTAGTTTTACAGGGAGTAGCTGCATCTGTCGCACCCTCTACATTGAGGTCCTATGAGAAGGCCTGGACGGACTTCTTGTTATTTAATGGGCAATCCGCTGGGGAAGTTACCACCTCTCATTCCACCTCTCAGGTGCTCCGGTACCTGGCGCATTTGTTCCGGATGCGTCGGGCGGCTAGGACCCTTCGTCTGCACTCAGCAGCAATTTCTTTTTAATAAGGCTTACTTTAACAAAGACCCATGTCGGAAGTTCGTGGTCCGTAGGGCCTTGGAGGGTTGGAGGCGTCTTACTCCTTCCAGGCCCATTCCCAGACGCCCCATTACGTTTGAATTATTAGAAAAAATGCGCTCCAAACTACGGAGCATCTGTTGGTCCAAATTCGAGGCTCGGCTATTTTCAGCAGCCTTTTCATTAGCCTTTTTCGGGGCCCTAAGAGTCGGTGAGGTGGTGCTGGAGCCTAAGCGGGACGGAGGCTCAAGGGGTTTGCTGATACAGGACGTTAGCGTGTCGGCAAGTGACCTGCAGGTTAATGTCAGGAATTCGAAGACAGACCAATTAGGCAGGGGCGCCTTTATCACGCTCCCTGCAACTGGTGGAAGTGGCCCTTGCCCAGTAAAAGACCTTACCAAGTACCTAGCCTTGCGCCCCGGCGGCGAAGGCCCCCTTTTCGTTCACGAAAATGGCCGCCCGCTGGCGAGACACCAGTTCGCCAGTGTGTTGCGAAAAGCGGTTGCGGCTTGCGGCCTCCCGGCTCAGGAGTTTGCCCCTCACTCCTTTAGGATTGGAGCTGCCACAACCGCTGCCCACTGGGGTTTGTCGGTAAAAAGGATTAAGGACTTGGGCCATTGGAAATCGGACGCTTTCAAGGGCTATGTGCGGAAATGATGTGTCGTTGTACTTACATGTGTGTGTTTTAACCCTAGGTCAGGCTGCTATCCACATCTGGGTAGTAGGGCACAGTATTGTGTACTGGGCTGCAGACAGAGCTCGCCAGTCCGGACTGGGTGAAGGCCTGGGACTCCCGCAGCACGTACATGTGTCCTGGATCTCCAGAAGGGGGATGCTGTGGAGTGAATTTTTACCTCTCATGCGAAGGCGTGTCCTCCAATTCGGCCCTCCTTCGGCGATCGTGGTGCAGCTCGGGGAGAATGATCTGGTTTCTTCTTCCTGCTTCGGGCTGCGTGCGGCCGTTTTACTGGACCTGGGGGAGCTGGCGGCGCTGGTGCCGACTTCCAAGTTAATTTGGTCACAGCTTCTTCAACGCCGCATTTGGCGTGGTAGCCCTTGCCCTGCTGCCACCGAACGCGTAAGGAAGCGGATTAATTCCGCAGCAAGTAAGCTGGTGGTGAACCTGGGCGGGTTTGTTATCCCTCACCCTCTGATCTCATTCAAGGCGATTGAATTTTATAGGGATGATGGGGTTCATCTCTCGCCAGTGGGGAATGATGCGTGGTTGGGTGCTCTGGCGTCCAGGTTGAGGGTGTGGCTTAATTTGTGAGTGGTTGGCGGCGAGCGTAAGGGCTCGAATGGCGGTTAGGCATTGGTTTAAAATTGGTTGGTGGAGGGGTACGGATTGGCTGTGCCTGCCCCTCCAATGCTGCTGTAGACGGGTATTCCGTTAAAGGAATTCTGAAGCTTACCATCCCCTTCGTCCAAACCCTTGGAGCAGGGTGCGGGCCGCGTAAGCTTCAAGGAGCAAGCGCGGAGTAGCTGAGGGCCTGTGACGCAGCTCCAGCTGACTCTGTCCCTTGTTCTTCCGGGACTGACTAGGGAGTCAGTGCTGTCCCCCATGGCGGGGGGGGGACAGATAGTCATAACCAATGCCTAAGCAACCACTCTCAATTTGTATTCAAATAAAGTTGTGGCCAAAATTATGCCAAAAACCTAAACCAAAAATTATGTGTGATGTGTGAGTTATTGGGAAGGGGTGGGTTTTGGTGGACCTCAACACGCAAAGCGTGTTCACATCAAAAGAGAGCACGTGTTGCGGTTGGGGCCGAACAAAACCCCATGTTAGTGACCAGGCCATAGATGGCTAGTGGCCTGGGAGCGGATTGGAGGTTGTTGTTACTGGGGCAATTTGGATGTTGCCAATTTAGGGGTGGGATCAATGGCTTTATAAGCAGGGTCCACAGCTTTCTCTTTCTCTTTTGCTGCGGACACCGGATCTCCCGCCCGCCCTCCCTTGCTTGGGCTTGCGCCTTGACCTTGCTTTGCCTGTCATGGGGTCGTCCGCCTTGGTGCGGGGGCCCAGTAGGAATTTTTCCAATTGGCTGATTAGTGCGTGCCTTTTGGGTTTTGCCTACTGCTTAGCAAATCGTCACAACTTGTAAGGTTGGCGGTTAGGCATTGGTTTAAAATTGGTTGGTGGAGGGGTACGGATTGGCTGTGCCTGCCCCTCCAATGCTGCTGTAGACGGGTATTCCGTTAAAGGAATTCTGAAGCTTACCATCCCCTTCGTCCAAACCCTTGGAGCAGGGTGCGGGCCGCGTAAGCTTCAAGGAGCAAGCGCGGAGTAGCTGAGGGCCTGTGACGCAGCTCCAGCTGACTCTGTCCCTTGTTCTTCCGGGACTGACTAGGGAGTCAGTGCTGTCCCCCATGGCGGGGGGGGGACAGATAGTCATAACCAATGCCTAAGCAACCACTCTCAATTTGTATTCAAATAAAGTTGTGGCCAAAATTATGCCAAAAACCTAAACCAAAAATTATGTGTGATGTGTGAGTTATTGGGAAGGGGTGGGTTTTGGTGGACCTCAACACGCAATGTGGTCTTCTGATAAACCCAAGAAAACTACTGCTGGGAGAATATAGTAGTCTTCACCAGGGATGGGGAACCTGTGGCCCTTCATATGTTGTTGGACTCAGCTTCCCATGAGCCACAGTGAGCATTGCCAATGGTCAGAGGTGATGGGAATGCTAGTCCAACAAAATCTGGATGGCCACAAGTTCCCCATCCCTGCTCTGCACCTTCACCAGCAGTAAGCAGTTCGGCTCTTCTGTCCGATTTACACTCATAACACTAAATTATTATATAGCATTACACAACCAGCCTCAGGCTTCTGAGGCCTCCTCCCCACAGGGACAGATCCCTGCGTGGTTGCATCCTAGACTTCAGGGACAGTACACACAGTCCATTTGCTATCTGAATTGTGCTCAATGACCTGTTGTTTTTCCAGCGGCAATTTCCAAGGCTACAAATAGCAGTAGGTATTTTAAGTTACATAACTGTTCAATTCCGTCATTAAGATGCCACTTTGTGTGCCTTATCATTTAGCTGGAATCATGAAAATCCCAAAATCATATTGTTTATTGCCTTTTCTCTTCCCCTCTTTTCTCTAAGCTGTTTGCAAATGCTCTGTTTCTGAGCCCCGGAGGTGAAACTCCTCAAAGAACTTCAAGGCTATGAATTGCAAAACTCTGCCTTTCATTTATTTCACAGTAAGCAAGAAAGAAGAATGTGCAAGAGAACAGCACAAAAAACAACCCCGTTGTACAGTTCAGCTAACACAACAAAGTACATTTTAACTGTACTTAAAAAGCAAGTCAGCTTTTACATAAACAGGAGAGGGGGGGTGGGGAAAAGAAGCACAACAATCACGCAGAAGTAATAATTTTCAAGCCATATCTCAGGGAACTATAAAACTGACCACAACACACAGAATGACATTTCTATGTTTGACTGGAAAGCAGGTGGGGGGAATCATTGGTGAGAAATGTGATGCGGAGTGAAGAAAGAGCATTTGAAGTTATCAAAGGAAGAGTACTTGATGTTGAAAAAAAGGAAGATTCTGATTTTAAAGAATAGCTAAAGCTCTCATTTTCCCCCCTTTAGAATGATGTTACGCTCTCAAAAGTCATCTGAAAATAATTAGACTTAAAACATAATTGTCCTGCTGGATCAGACCAAAGGTCTACCTAGTCTAGCTCCTTGTTTTTAAAGATAGTGATCGTCCAGATGTCCCTAGGAAACTCACAGGCAGGTAGTCATTACCTGGGTTTTGTCACCAGCATCTCAAAGGTGATGATCATGAATTGTCTAATTTTTAAAGCCTTCTGGGCACATTTTGTGACAAAGATTTCAGCCTGTAAATTTCACTATGTATATACCAAGTGCTTTTTTTCTGTCCTGAACCAATTGTGACTCAGCTTCACTGAGTGACCCCTATTTTGAGAGAGGATTTCATAATTTTGCAAACTTCCATCATGTGCCCTGCATAGTTTAGTTTCTAAACAAAGCGTGGTTAAAGCAAAATTTGATCCACCTGTACATATGTGAAGGTTGACAGACCCTTGTGGAATTGTTTTCTTTACTGTAAAATGGCTAATTTATTCAACTTTTATGCTTCATATCAGTTACCAGTCTATAAAAAGGACTATCCTGATTATGAAGGTTTTTTTTTGAGCTGCCTGAAGGGACTTTACCTGAACATTTTTGGAAACCCAAGTGTAAACTGTTTATTCTTTCCTATCTTCATTCTTGTTGATATTCCCAAAGAATTCTAAACATAATATGAAGCAAGATTTCCAACCATTGAAGCCAAGCTGGTTCTTCCTCAGCAAGGCTTTTTCTTCTATATTTTTACTAGCATCAGGTTTTCTAACGCTTTCCACCAGAAGCTAAGCTGATATATGTATAATTCCCTAGAACTTCCTCATTTTAAAACAATTATTAAGGTGATATGGGCCACCTACCAGTCCAGGGGGCTGGTTTTAGTGACAGACTACAGTACTCTCCTGCAGTGAAAGCTGAGGCAAATAATTTATTCTGCTGCTCTGTAATCCTCTTTGATTCCTTCAGGGCTCCTTTTTACACATTTTTTGTAAGCTAAACAGACCCATTCCCTTCCTGCCTGGTTTGCTGCTTAGATAGTTAGATAGAAGCAGATAGTTCAAGAGCTAATGGTTGCAAAAGGCAAGAACAACTGATTAAATCTAAGCAAGAGACAGATAGGTATTTTGGGAGTAGAGCTTCTCCTTCTGAGGCCTCTGTTTCTTTCCAATTGCCAGTTAAGCCATTACATCCCTTTCTTTTATAGAAAGTCTATTATAGTTTGTTTTGGCATTGCAAAAACAATAGAACAAAAAGGAGTTTTCATTCTGCTTTGGCCAGGCTGTTGCTGGAATGGAATAATCCATATTTATGTGCAGCGAGTTGTCAACATGTTACACAGCTCTTCTAAACACGATTCATATTCAGTGACTGAACGCACAATTATACAGAGGCCGAACGCTTGGATCTTATTCTGAAACATGCAGAAGGAGAACAGGCACACCGCCTGCTCCAGATACCACACTCCAGTGTGTGTGTGTGTGTGTGTGCATTTTTAAATGTGCAGCAGCTGGGTTTGACAATGGATTGCCCTTGCATTTTAACAAAAGACCAAGGTTAATTATGGCAGAGGTTAAAACCTCATTTAATTCAGATATGGCCCTGGGTTAGCAATAAAGGGACTGATTTTATAATGGATCTGCAAGGCGGCATGCAACTCCATTTCTGGGATTTTCTAGTTGTACTTTGGAGTCCAGTTTTTAGAGTCTAAATACATTTGAGAGCTGCATAAGAAATGCATAATTTCCCCAAAATAAAAGGCTTGACTGTACAGTATAGGTACCCTTGGCTAGGGGGCCAGGATCTTATTTCATGGCCAGTATAATGCTAGGGCCTCAGGACCCTACCACCATGCAAATCATAAGCATTTGTTCATTTCTAGATCTAGCTGCACACAAGGGTGAATGTCAGAACCACCTTTTATTTCTAATCATTGCAAATATTGACATTTATAATGCTATGTAAATAGTTTATAGGATATATTTAAAAAGTCGTGCTTTTTCATGACAACAGCAAAGGAAGCTCTTGCCATTCTGCTCCCCAGCTCTGTGCAATGAACAGCCTGCTAAAACTTGGACTATCTCTGCCTAATGGCAGTCCCTGTTTGCTCAATTTGCAAAAGATGGGACACCTGATCCAGACAGAATTAAGCTTGCAGTCGTTTGGTCCCTGTTTAGAATTTGTATCTACAACTTAAACCGCTGACTGTTGTTATCTATTATCCTCCAATCTGGGAATAATGTATGTTTAAGACCTGTCTTTTTATGTAATACAGTAGCCTCCCACAACTTCCAGAGGTTTTGGACTACAACTCCATCGGCTCCAGCTGGCATGGCCAGTGGTCAGGGGTGGTGGCAACTGTAGTCCAGAACATCTGAGAGGCACCAGGCTGAAAAAGACTTTCCATCTGGGAAAGCAGAGGTGTATTTCCTTGTGCTGAGGGGACAGTGCTGAAATCCGCCCTAAGGATTGAGAATATATGTTTCTTGATCAGATCTTCTGTGGGATTAAATATTCTGTGAATCAGTCCTGCCCAGTGATGCAGGATGATTAATGAGTTTTGTATTAAAGTTGTTTCTTCTTTGGGGGGTTAGTTTTATTTGTTATCTTTTTGTTGAAATCGTCAATAAATATAATTTTAAAATGCAAACAAACCATGAATGAATTGGCAAGCTCACTGCAGAGCTGTTCTGGATTTCTCTGGAACTTTCTCCTATTACCTAAATAAGATGGATTTATGAATACCCTGGATTCTGAGAAATCAACTTGCATCTTACAAAGGAGATACAACAACAGAAGCAAAAACCTCCCTCCCTACCATGATCCCCTCCTTTCCTTTCCTTTCCTTTCCTTTCCTTTCCTTCCTTTCCCCCTCCCCCTTTCTTCTTCCTGCTAAGCATCCCGGAAACTAGGACTTTTCAGAGACTGTCTTGCAGATCCAGACACGGAAAGGAATCTGCCACTGTCTGGATACAACTTGCCCTATGATCTCGGGTAGAAAGGAGTTTAAGCCACACAGGCAGTGAAATATCCTTGTGGATAGCTGAGTCTGTAGAAACATCCATGGAATTAAAAGCTAAACACAGCATTACCACATATTTGGCAACAGAGCTCACTCTGATCATCACAGTATCCTGGGTGGGCCCAACTTCCTGTTGGATGTCTGTTCCCACACTAAGAGCCCATTAATCTGATCCCATAAACAGTTTTTTATGGTTCCCCAGGGAGGATGTGGACCCAGCTGCCTTTGAGCTGGCTGCCTATGAGACAAAATGCAACCAACTTACTTCTACCTTTTTAGGACCCAACAATGTGGCATGCAGAAGCAGTGGTAGGTATACCCAGGAATGGGCTGCAGGGATAATGCTTCAATGAACACTGACCTGAACAGGGACTGCCTCCACTTAGTAAACAGTGGTATTCAGCTGACAGGGGCATCGCTAGGATTTCATCTATGGTCATGCCATTCTAAAATGAGAGAGGCTGGGAACCACACACTTCAAAATGGACCCTAGAATCCCACATGAGTTATTTGTACTCTCCAGATCCTTACAGTTACACTGTTTACTTTATACTGGTGTTTGCCAGCCTTTAGGGAAAGTATACCATGAGTCAAGTCTGCCATGAATCCAGTCCAGAGTTTGTGCTGTTGTAGTGATTGTCATTATAGGCCCTGGTGTCGTTTGGCCTGTGACCTACTGAGCAAGGGAACAGTAACATGATGTGGGCAGGAGTGCAGGCCTGACGCTGCCTCATAGACAGTACCATGGGTCCTCATACTCCAGTACAGGACTCCCACAGACTCCTGCTTGGCTGCACCACTTGGGGGTACCTTTTTATTTTCCTGCTGAGTTAAAATGTACTTTGTTGTGTTAGCTGAACTGTACAACGGGGTTGTTTTTTGTACTGTTCTCTTGCACATTTTCCTGCTGAGGGAATCGGGGGCAATCTGTTGGAGGCTGCATGCTAGAGGTGGAGCCACAAGCGGGTGGAATTGGAGCTTTCTAGCAACCCATTTGTTCTCTCTGTCCCTTCCCACCCACCCCGATGTTGGTGGAGGACCGAATTGCTGTTGCCAGACCTCATTTGCTTGCGAAGAGGTTTCCCTGCTCCTCTTTCCATTGATCCATCCATTTTGACTTTCCCCATGTGTTTTTTCATCCTCTTTCTCTCCTTGCGGGCTTCCCACACCCAAACAAAATCAGACCTGCACATTCTCTTCAGGCTCCAGGTTCCCCAAACTCTGCCTTAGGGCCAGGTTCTAGATCAAATTAAAACAATTGCTTTTGGGGTTTTTTCCACTGGATCCATTTTCTCTACCAGGATCAGACAACTACTCTTCTCTCTATCTGTGAGGCACTGTGGTCTATGTTATAAACTTTGCGCCGTGGGAGGAGGGTTTGTTGCCTTGTCCCATGTCCTTTCTACCACTTTACCTTCAGTTTTTTAAAAAAAATATATAATATACATCATTTGAAATAGCATGATTCATGCATTATCTCAATAATCCTCAATAATCCTTACAACAAGAAGTATGTGAGGAAGGCCAATACAGTGTTACCTCGGGTTAAGAACTTAATTCGTTCTGGAGGTCCGTTCTTAACCTGAAACTGTTCTTAACCTGAAGCGCCACTTTAGCTAATGGGGCCTCCTGCTGCCGCCACACCGCCGCTGCACGATTTCGGTTCTCATCCTGAAGCAAAGTTCTTAACCCGAGGTAATATTTCTGGGTTAGCACAGTCTGTAACCTGAAGCGTTTGTAACCTGAAGCGTATGTAACCCAAGGTACCACTGTATTATTACACAGATTTGGGGCAGGAACTGAGGTGGAGAAAATAGTGGCTCACCTAAAACTACCAACCAAATCCATTGTAGAGGTGAACTTTCAGCTAGGGGTTCCCTGGCTCACAGCTGACATTATTGTCTGTTGAACTGTACCAACCCCTTATATAATTGACTGGCAGGGTGCAACAGTGAAAGAAGAAGTAGATATCATGGGCACAGAGTTCAGCATTGGGAAAGTCCTGGCAGAAACTAAACTTGATAGCTCCCATTTTCCTTTCTAAAGCCAGTGAATGGCCCCAGATATTTTATATTTTGGAAGCAGCAGAGATGTTTGTGCACAGGCAGCAATTATAGCCTGAAACCTAGAGTCTGACGGTTGTTGCTCCAGGGAAGCCGACTCTGCTTCTTGCAGCTGGCTGCTTAAAGCTGCAAAGGTGATGAAATCTGAAGGGAACCACTGAACAGGTGGTAATTATGAATGACACAATGATGGCTTGTACAGACATGTAACTGTGGAACAAAACACTGCAGTTAGCTAACAAGAGATTGTATAAGGTTTTTCTCTGGCACTGTGTCTCCTGTCTGACAATTCAGAAATTGGAGGGAAAAAGGCATTGTGAGCGCCAGTGTTCAGAGATATAATGGGCCAGCTGAGTTAAAAGGCAGGATTCTAGCAGTCGTCCCTTTCAGAACGATTATATCAGGTTCAGGTTTCCTGTTGGTTTGTGCAAAATGCTTTGTAGCAACTTTTTTTCCCTTTCCCTTTTGTAAAATGTGTCTTTTAGGTTCACTTGGGCATAACTTTTTTGTATGTGGGTGCTCAAACACACACACAAATTATCACACCATGTTAAACTAGTTCAAACAATTTATGTAATGTGTTAGGGTTAGTATCATGCTTCACACCCACCTTCCTTCTCTTCAGTCTGAATATAAGCTCTTAATGCTCTTATACGACTGGCAAAAAGAAGCCCTTTTATAACATAGGAGTTACTATTTAGGGTTGCCATATTTCAAAAAGTGAAAATCCAGAAACAAAAGTTATTGAGCTAACATGGGTTGCCATACATGGGTTGCCACTGCTAACATGGGTTGCCATACATCCAGATTTCCCCTGACATTTTAGCGATTTCCGACCAGACACTTGTTTCTGGTGGCTGAATTCTGGCTATGTCCGGACGTATGGCAACCCTAACATATGTGAGACCCAGTTACAGATAGGTAGCCGTGTTGGTCTGCCATAGTCAAAAAAAAAAAAAAAAATTCCTTCCAGTAGCACCTTAAAGACCAACTAAGTTAGTTCTTGGTATGAGCTTTTGTGTGCATGCACACTTCTTCAGATACCAAGATTCTTCGTATCTGAAGAAGTGTGCATGCACACGAAAGCTCATACCAAGAACTAACTTAGTTGGTCTTTAAGGTGCTACTGGAAGGAAATTTTATATGTGAGACCGCAATTCAACTAATATATGAAACTGCTTCTGTCACTAGGCTTTATGAAAGCCTATTCAGTACCCTTGATCCACATGGCTGCAACTGACCCAGCGATGCAGCTACGGCAGCTCCATCCTGTGATCAAATCCCACATATAGATGGATTATATCTGGGCATCTCTCCAGAACCTCAACTCTGTGGAGTTCTGACTCAGTTCAACTTCCTTTAAAAACTTGTAAATATGGGACATCTCAGAAATTGTGGTGGAGGCTATGTGTCTCCATAGTGCAGACCCTACGCCTACCCTTTTGCCTCACCCTCCCAGTAAGCCACAGCAATGTTAGTGCCAAGATGCCTGCTGTATGCCACTGTCCTGACAACTGCTCCTGGTTCAGCTCCCACCTCTGCTTTGTACTCAATTACTTGGGCAAGTTACTTGTTCTGTGTGACCAGCCAGGTCTTCACAGTGGCCATTTTGCAGTGGTAAATGCTACATTTACCAATTGTGCCCCCCCCCCCCAATATAGGGGACTCCTCTGGCACCTTTACAATCTCCAGTTTGCCTGAGAAGGTCTATGAAGTAAAAGCTTTGGCGTGCAAGCCAAGGAAGTTGCAACATGTGTTGTTGACCTCTTCTTACATTAAGTAAGGCTTTTGACAAAGTCCCCCATGATATTATTGTGGGAAGCTGGCAAAATGTGGGCTGGACGAGATAACAGGTGGATTGGTAGCTGGCTGGCTGACTGAACCCAAAGAGTGCTCACTAATTGTTCCTCATCATCCTGGAAAAAGTATTGTTGAAAAATCTGCCCCTGAGTCCACTAACCCCCTTTTAGGGGTGTGGCGGCTTTGTGGGACAGCCAGCGCCTCCCTCCACCAACCCAATGGCGATGCAGGGCTGTGTGTCGATGATCTGTTCTTGTCGGAGCATGAGATTTGGCTTGCGCTCCTGGCTTGAAATCCTGCTCCGCGTCAGCCTGCTGAACTGGCCAATGGCAGGCTAACACGGAGGGCCAGGCTCTCCGGGGGCGGGCCTGGGGGAACAATCAGGCTTCCCTCAGGTCTGCTCCCAGGGGATTTAAATTCAGCCCTGCACCAGTCCCTGGCACCCAGCTCTTCCTCATTGGACCAAGGAACTGAACCTTAAAGAGTTTACTTCTTAAGCCCTGCTGCTTCAGTCTTGATCTGCTCCTAGTCCTCTTGGTTCCCTCATTCCCCCTCCTTTTCTCCAGTGTTCCGTGCATCCCTTCCACCTCTGTTATCTTTAATTCCCCCATTAATTAGTGCTCCAGGAGAGGCACATAACACACACCTCTCCCATCAGCTCAACAGTAGTTTTACACAATATGGGCTCAGGGGAACCTACTTTTGGTCTTCCATCACTTTCTTTTTTTCTGGCTGTTTGTTGATCATTTTCACTGGTTGTTTATTGACTAAGACCCAGGGCATCTGACCACCAAGATTTTGTATGGAATCACTCAAGGAACTAGCAGTGAAGACAGCTTCCTTATATACTGCAGCCCCTAAAGAAAAGAGCTTCTCCCCCGCATTGGGACAGTTAATGTTCCAATTCCCTCTCTTGCTTTCTCTCTCTTTCTTTCTAGCCCTCATGCAGTTACTTGCACAGCTGTGCATCAACATGTGTTTGCAATGCATTCTAATGCCTAATCTAATTCTCACCTTTGTGCATGTCTGCCTGGCCTCTATCATCTTTCCCTCTTCATGTTTGACACTAGGGCCCTCCTCCCTCTATTGCCTTTTAGCTTTGACTTCAGAGTTTCCAGTTGCGTTTAAATACTGTCTGTGTAATCAGCTTTATAGTTCTGTAACAACTTGCATATTAGTCTTTGTCTTTCATAATGATTTGTAAAAAAAAAATATTCTATCCCCTGTTTGTTCTCTGAGTGCTAATTCACATTATTATATGCGAAATGTAATTTAGAAGTGGCACACGGAGACTCTGAGCCGAAGACTCGGAAGCACATGTTTGTCCGCTATGCATGACTTCTAACACATGGAGACGAGGATGTATAGATGCACCTGGGGCAATTAGATTTCCCAGTTGCAGGAAGAAGCCTTATGTATATACAGCTGTATGTGCATTGGTCCGGTTTCAACTACAGGAATGTAGTATTGAGTGCACAGACATCGGAGTGGGACTGGTGGCAACAGCCCCCCCCTACCCCCCCCCCCACTCTCTGCATTCAGTAAATGCATGGAGGGGAGTGTCAGTATTGAACTGCTATCCACATCTCAACCACATCAAGTTGCCACATTTCAAAAAGTAAAAACTCTTTTTAGGAAGACCTCAAAATTGTTAAGCTTTTTTTCCGATTGACTTGCCTAAGATCCAAGACAAAGGGCTGGATGTCAGTTCCACCTTTAAAATCCTGGTAATGTCCGGGAAAATATGGACATATGGCAACTTATGTTGAAATAATGGCTGGCAGAGCAGTGTTGATTCACAGCAGAACATCCAGGGCCAGTGGTACTGGCATAGTGCCATAGCTCTGCTATGAACCAGTCCTGCGTTCCTTTCTTCCGTTATTCACATTCAGTGCAACAGCAGATAGGGTCAGGCTGCCACTGTTGGAATAACATGCTTCTAATAAAAACATTTCAGTAAGTGCTCTGCTTCAGCCAGAGCACAGGCCCTCCAACAGCTTTCACCCTGTGCTGCTTAGTAAGAATGGGTCTCCGGTGACCTATCCCATCATCCTTTGATTTTTGCCTCAGAACCCTCTCAGCCTCATAATATATGCCTAGTTTTCCACTTACTCTGCAGCCTCAGTGGCATAATGGAGATAATTTTTTATCTCTGTGATGAAGCCTGGCTGGCATTACATACCATCCTAAACTAGATTTTGAATTGTATTTCTACAGGAGATGATGCTATCATATTGACCTACTTACTCAAAAACACAGGCCCAAGTCTTATCCAACAGATCCATCTGCGATTCCTGCTCCCATTTCCACATTATATTTATGCTCGTGCGCTCCCTCTGCATTCCCCAGGGTGACATAAATTCTGCCTGCCAAACCCTCCGTCACCTCTCCCTCAAAAAGGATTGCTTCAAGGTCAACCAGTTACCTTGTAATGCACAGCTTAACCTGATTTGTGGAAGCCAGGCACCGAATCTCTAAAAATAAGACTAAAGGGAAGGGAAGGTTGCAAATTAAACTGTCTAGCTTATTTGCTGTAAGCAGAGAAATTTCATGCCTCCAAAGAGCAGCTCCAAAGCTTTCTGCTGGAAGCTTTCCTTGCCACATTAGGAAACGAAGCTTATTTTGTTGTTTCTCTCATGACTAGAGGTCTCCCTCCTCCCCACTCGAGTACCACTGAAAGATGTCCAAAAAACAGGAGGGGAGCAGAAAGCAAGTAGGATCCAGAGCAGCATCAATCTCATCAAGCATAAGGAGAAATCCTAATGAGAGTGATTGGATTAGCAAGATGTCACTGAAAGCGCTTGTCGCAAACAGAAAGGAAAACAAATGTTAACAATATAAATGGAAAGAAGGATCTTAATTTTCCTCTTGTAAGTTGAAGAATGTTGCTAATTATCCAAATCAAAATGTTGATTTGTAGCTAGCAGCGCCGCTTCTTTCCCATTAGCAATGGGCGGGGCAGTGGAAGCAGAGCATATGGGAAGAAAGAAAAAGCCTCAGGAGGAAATCTCTAGGAAGAGGAGCGCAAACCTAGGGATGAGCAAAACTGTCTATTTCCCACATCAGTTTGTGACTGCAAAGCATTTTCCCCTTTAAACAATATTTGTTATTTTCACTAAAACATGCATTTTAATGGTCATCTTACCCAAGTATATGGATTTTTGTACACAATACTTGACTGGAGAACTGCAAGTAAGTGCAAATTTCAAAGGATAGCTATGAATTGTTTTGGAAAGTTTGCTTTTAAATGTGAACTGAATTGAAATGCTCCCCCATCTCTACATAGACCTGAGGAAGAGATGAGGAAAGCCAGAGGGCCTCAGATAATAAGGCCAGTAGTGAGATGCAAGAAAAGAGTTAGGGGACAAACCAGCACTGAGCCAGCAAGAAAACTGGATTAGGAACCCTCCTTTCCCAGCATGAGTTGATGGCTAGCAAATAATAGCCAGTGCAAAAAAACACACACACCAAAAAAAGCCCACCTGATACCACCTGCAGTGGTTCTGCACTAATTGGGAGTGCAGATGTGAGATGGATCACGTGCTTGCATGCTGCCTCTCATACAAAATTCCCTTCGCATGGAAAGACTAAACCAATCCTCCCTCCAGAACATTATAACTATTATAACTTTTCATAATAGGCATTGGTCACAATAGGCTGTGACCTATATCCTGTGGTGGATGGGGTACTGAGCATCGCCAGAAGGCAAGATAATGCATTAAATGGCTGTATCCAGGGACAGTAGCTTTTATGAACAGCTGCACAATGGCAAGCTCTCACTATTTTAAAATGAATAAATTCACTGCTAACTAACATATCTTTATATTTATAGAAACGTGGCGCTGCAAATATGTCAGATGGTGCTATTGTGTTTCTGCACATATGCCTTTTTTCATATGACAGTTTTGTAATCCGTTGAATTACTTATAGTTTAAACTCTGTTCCTTTAAAAGCTTCATGGAGAGCAATCTCATTTATCAAACCAGCCTGAGGCAAGGTTTATCTAAAATGTTTGGATAATTAGGGACGGGGAGGGGGGACTTCACACCTTTCCAGTGATAAGCCTATATAACACATGTGCTTGCAAATACCCATTTGCTACTGCAATACATTGCAATTTCACATGAAAAACATTTCACACATACAACTTTAAGAGTCACACAACCATAAGAAGATCCCTGCTGGGTCAGACCAAAGGCCTCTTGGCATTCATTTCCTACAGTGGCCAACCAGTTCCCAACTAGTGAGGCAAGCCATGCCCTGTGGAACTCCTTGCCAATAGAAGTTTGGCTGGAGTCATCCCTGGTTTCTTTTAGATGTCTTTTAAAAAATGTCCTGCGTTCAGACAGACCTTTGGAACTTGATTTTTTAAAAAACAACAAGCGACCAATCTTTAAATTTTCATTAATGCTATTGTAATTTATACTGATGTTATTCCAGTCGCATGCCATCATGCTGCACACTGTCTTGTTATTTTTACCAAGTGTGGTTTATAATTATTTAAATAAGCAAATAAACAAAATATTCAGAAATATGCTACCTTTGATTCTGGAGATAGCATACAGCCATTATGAATAATTGCCATTGATAGCCTCTTGCTCCATGAATCGGTCCAATCCCACTTTCCAAGTCTGCTTGTAGCAGAGAATGCCACAGTTTAACTATGCAAAGATGTCCTTCGATTCGCCTGTCCAGAATCTCAGACCCTCCAAGTGTCCCTATTTTCCAGGGACGTCCCTGATTTAGAGAAGCCATCCCAGTTCCTGATTTGATCCCAGAATGTCCCACTTTTCCGTAGGATGTCTCTATTTTCATTGGAGAAATGTTGGAGGGTATGGAGTTATCCGACCCCTGCGTCATCTGAAGGCAATCCTGTATAGAAAAGTTTTTTTTAATGTTTATTTTTTTTTATTTACATATATATATTGGAGGGACGCAGGTGGCACTGTGGGTTAAACCACAGAGCCTAGGACTTGCCGATCAGAAGGTCGGCGGTTCCAATCCCCGTGGCAGGGTGAGCTCCCATTGCTCGGTCCCTGCTCCTGCCCACCTAGCAGTTCGAAAGCACGTCAAAGTGCAAGTAGATAAATAGGTACCGCTCCGGTGGGAAGATAAATGGCGTTTCCGTGCACTGCTTTGGTTCGCCAGAAGCGGCTTAGTCATGCTGGCCACATGACCCGGAAGCTGTACGCTGGCTCCCTCGGCCAATAAAGCGAGATGAGCGCCACAACCCCAGAGTCAGCCACGACTTGACCTAACGGTCAGGGGCCCCTTTACCTTTACCTTTATATATGTTGGAAGCTGCACAGAGTGGCTGGGGCAACCCAGTAAGATGTGTGGGGTATAAATCGTAAAATTATCAGTATGGAATGGGACGTCCCTCTTTTCGTTAGAGAAATGTTGGAGGGTATGGAATCTCACACTAGTTAGCTGGTTAACAACAATGAGCTGTGCATGGATTTAATAACTCCCTGTTTCAAATAACATTTCCGCATTATTATTTTCCTTTTCTTCTTCTCATGCTTTTAACAGTATATGAAGTGATTATATGATTTCCAGACATGGAGATAAAATAATTAAAAATCCTTCACCTCTTCCATTCTTTTTTGTGAAAGGCACAGACAGCCAAGAAAGAAAAATATATGGTAATACTGGATTCAGTTATCAGCACAAATTCACCCTGTCCTTAGGCAAGCCACTATTTCTCAGCCTCAGACTTTTCACCTGCTGTGTGGGAATTCTAAAACAACCTTGTAATAAGACAATGTGCCTGAATCACTTTGAAAACTATGACTTGGGGATAGCCAACGTGATGCTCTCCAGGTGTTGTTGGATTCCAAGTCCCGTCAGCCTCAGCCAATGGTCAGCAATGGCATGTGTTGTTTTCCAACCACGTCAAGAGGGCACCATGTTGGTTATCTCTGCCATAAATGGGCTGTTACATGCTTGTTACTAGTATTAATTTTGTACCAGTAAAACAAGTGGTCTATCTCTCCTTTCTTTTCTTTTTTGCAGAACTGGCTCTACCGTTAGGCAGAGTGAGGTGGCCACCTGAGGCAGCCGATTTTAGATGTCACTAAAAGGTAGCAAATTGTTATTTAATTTGTTGTGCTTTCACTGCCAGAGGAGAAAAGGTGCTTGTGGAATTGTATGACCCATGTGCAGGGCCGTCTTACCCATAGGCGCTAGGGGTGCAGGGCACCCGGGCTCTCAGGGGCTCTCAGGAACGCCAGACCAAGAGTCCGGGGCCTGAGAGCCCGTCAGTCAGTTGGAGCACCGCGGTGGGCTCTTCTGCTGCACGCGGCTCTGGGGGCGACCAAGCCAGCGTGACGCTGAGGTGGCCAGTCAGCTCCGCCCTCCTGCGTGCCTGGGACTGAGCAAACTGGGGGGAGGTGGTACGGGGCAAATTTTTGCACCCCAGCATCGCATATGCTTAAGACAACCCTGCCCATGTGTCAAAATAAGCTGACAGGCAGCAAAATGTGCACAGTTCTATATAGCAGAATGCTGGGTTTAGCCTCACTTAATTGGAGAGGCACTACTCAAGCCTTGTAATGAAGGAGAGGACTATTTACAAAAGAAAAAGAAAAGGTTATAGCTTAGTACTAAAGCACTGGGGGATGGGAATCACCTCTCAAGGTTGGACACCGCATGCCTTACAGAATTATCAACTTATTTTAAGGACACTGATATAGGCACGAACATAGCAAAAAGCCTAAGCATGCTCTGAGGAGCTAACAAACTATCAACACTGGGAGGACAGGAGAAGAAGCAAGTGTAAATGATGTGTGTATGTGGATCCATATATGCAGCCCAATCCTATACAGTTTTTACCCAGAGTTCATTCTCACTCAGTTCAGTGGGCCTTACTCAAATCCTGTAGGGCAGGGGTGGTTAACATAGCTGTCAACTTTTCCCTTTTCTTGTGAGGAATTCTATTCGGAATAAGGGAATTTCCCTTAAAAAAGGGGAAATGTTGACAGCTATGGTGGTTAACCTTGGCCCTCCAGATGTTATTGGCACTGGTGGAGGGGTGGGGGAGCGCACCGCCCCCGGCACCATTGGGGAGGGGGTACCATCACGGCCGCCCCCCGGGCACATGCCGCCCTCCCCCACCGTGCCAGCACTACACCCCTGCCCCCAGGACACATGCCACACCCCCGCAAGCAATGTGCCATACCCCTGGGACACGCACCATGCCCCTGGGCACGCACCAGCCATGCCCCATCTGTTCTCCGCCCCCGGTGCCAGGGCACGCAGCTTCGCCACTGGTTATTGGTCCTCAACTCCCTTCAGCTCCAGCCAATACAGCCAATGGTCAGTAATGATGGGAGTCCAGCAAGGTTTGGAGAGCTGGCGGTTAGCTAGAGAAAGAAGGTGAAGAGAAAGAAGGGACCAAGTGACCTTAACGTTAGTCAGAATTCTGAACCCCAATGTTAAATACTCTGGTGTAAAATATATTGTTTGGAAAAAGGTTGCAGTGACTGAAACCCAATGCCACCTTTCTGCTTGTGGAATGATTTTTGCTTGTGGAGTGACCTTTGGTCCAGGGGAGGTGATTTTTGCTGATTCTCCCTTTCCCCTTGAGCTTCTTCTGGCAGATCCTAACTCTCTAGAACAAATCTGGGGTGGAGGTGCGCAAGGGGCTGCAGTGGGAAGGGGGGGGGATAAGCAAAAATCCCTCCCCCCCCATTTCTCTTCCACTAGTGGACAGCTCTGCTGGGGTCCAAAGCTCTCTCACAAGTGGAAGGGCAGCACTGGATTTCACTCATTGGTTTTCCATAAACTTTCCTGAAATGTAACTTTGCTTAGAATCTTAAGAGACTCAGGCTGCAACTTGACACTTACTCAGCGGGACGTGCCACTAAGTAAACAGGCATGCATAGGTCTGGGCTGTTATCCACATGTCTTCAGGGGTTTCTAAAGTTTATCATTATATTTTATTCTCACCAGTGCTCAGAAAATACCCGGAATGTTTACAAAAGGATGCAAATCAAATAGCCTTGAAATTCTCATATTCTAAGCTTTACAGCCTGCCTCAAACAGTTTGCGAAATGTGTTGTGCCATATACCAATGTGATTTTTTTTATTAAAAAAAAATGCCCATAAACCAACATCCCATGGTATTAGAGAACTGCCTGGAAAAGAAGCTTGCATTGAACTATCATGTAAAATGCATGTGTTAAGAATTCCATTCAGGCTGAGTCACACCGAGCTTCATGCTGTATTTGTAAAATTCACAAAGATGATATGAGAGCCTTATTGCCCCCAGGCTTGTTATTTCATCCCCTGGACACACATAAGCATATCATCCTTTCATAGGATTGATCAGCAAATATCCTCCAGAGCACTTAGATAAGAAAGCATCGCCTTCTGCTGCTAGCTTTTCGCTGCACTGCATTCGTTATGGTAGTGTCAAAAAAATATCCCACAAGGTACGATACCTTTTAAAATACTTCTTAGGTTTTTCTGTTGCTGTTGTTGTTAGGCACTTTGCCAAGCGGCACATGGTGTTATTTACCTTGATAAAGAATCACTGCACATAATTTGCTTCAGTCTGGGCAGGAATTAGCTGTAGAAGAAGTTCTGAAGCTGCTCACTCATTAGCAGCAGGCTCCCCATCTGCTTAATTGAAAGAGCAAATATTTGGAAACCTGCAGCCACGATTTAAAACCGGGTCCCCTTGTTGTGAGATCTGGAGGAATGATTGTGGGTAATTGTTAGGTTGTATTGCGTACACCTCTAATTACGGGACATCATTGATCAGATTCATTCACATGCCATGGTGATGAACTCCGTACAAGGGCGAAGACAGCAAGGATCCAATTAAAAATGCCTCTTTGAGGGGAAGACAAGTTGGTAAGACGGTGTTTTATTGCATCACAAATCCCTAACGAGATATATGCCGGTTTCCTCACACATCTTGCTAGCTGCATGGGTAGGGATTGGATGCGCATCAAAAACTGTAGGCATTGTTCTGATCTGGGCTGTGGTGTAGCAAAGAAGTAAAGCCCTCTTTCCCCAGTACCATTGTTATCAATCACCTCACGCACATCTGCCCCTGCTCTATTTGTTTGAAAAGGGAACAGTAGACCATGTGCTTACCAGGAAGTAGACAAAGAAAATACTCTTCAGCTCAGGATCTCAATCCAGTGCCATCCACCAAAAAATACTCAACTCGGGGGCCCATAACCCTTTGTGGGAATGTTGTGGATAGTAGGAGAGGATATATTGATTAAATATTATCCTTCCTCACTCACTCACACTCATGAGTCATGTAGCAGAACACATTCCCCTCTATACAGCAGGAAGCTAATTTGCAGATTTGTTTGAATCTCTTTAGAGTCTGGCTTGCCCAGATTGAATTTTGTTCCTGGTAAGTCCCCTTTGTTCCCTCTTTATTCTTTTTAAGACACAACAATCTTCCTTAGATAGTAACAAGAAGTTTACTTACATTCAGTTCACAGTATGATCCCTAAAGGCAGGCTTTGGCTTGTAATTACAGTTATAGAGAAAGGTGTTGATTCATCCCATATGGGGATTTATCCCATATGCTGCTGACTGAGAGCCAGCAGTGCAGTCCAAGCGAAGAAGGAGTCAAGAGAGGAAGATGGCTGCATAACTGGCACCTTTGTAGGGTCTGCAAGGGTCACGCCCACCTACCTTGTCACATGCAGGGGGAGGATGCTCCAGACCAGGTGTAACAGGAAGTTATACTAGCTGGAGTAACATCCCCCTGTCCATTCTAGGGAAACAAGGAATGTTGTCTTTGACTGCTCCAATGGATTACATCCCACAAATTCTACAACAGCAAACTGTGACAAACTGTGTTGTGTGATTTAGTTCATGTGTTACCTGGATGAGTTCAACCCCGCACTTTATCTACCTAGATTTATCATGTGTATGATTGGGTGATGTTCTGATGCCCCACCCCACCCCCGTAAGTAACCACTCAGGCTAATGAATGGTGCACTTGTATAGCTCCTGATATATTTGTTACTGCAAACTTGATACAAGATGCAGGCAAACTACATTACATTTCTATCCTACTTTCCAAGAATCATCCTTCCTTCCGAGGCTCTTCTAGCCTCCATCTCCTTCCCCATTTTATCTTCACAACAACCAGTGAGGTACTGTAGATGAATCTGAGAAATAGATTCTGGCCCAAGTGAATTTCATTTAGGGTGGTAGTGCCACAAAATTAAGAAGACAAAGGAAGGCACAGATCTGCACAAAATATGTGGACTGATTTAGATGGATAGATGAAAATTTAGAAATAAGCACTATAATTGAAATAGAAACACAGTAAATCTTACCAAATGGAAAGACCAACCAAGTTACCAGGGTCCTGCTCTCCTTTCTTGCTTTTTAAAAAAATAATAATTTTAAAACCAAACTTGGAGCCAGTAGCCCTTCAAAGAGAAGATGCCTTCAAATAAAGGAGTGTCCTCTGGTAGCCTTTGAAACAGATGTCTGTCTCTGTAAAGTAGGCCACCCTGATTTTGTGACTGAGTGGAGATGTGAACTCAGGTTTCCCTGGTTCTGGTCTTAAAGTCTTAACTACTGCACTAAGCTATCTCTTCTAAATACGATACTTGAATGTGAAACAAAGGGATTTTATTCAAACTGTACAGCCCTTTCAGTTATATATAAAATGGCTCCTGTTCTATGTTTCTTTTTCTGCCTTGCTTGCTGTTTCCCACAATTGCTCCCTTAACACTTTTGCTCTTAACTTAAGTCACTACCATTGCTCTTCATCTCTGTGACACCGTTATTGTGTGGATTAATCTGTGAAGTAACATATAAGATGTAGCAGGAGTTTTGATTTGATGACATTTTGATTTCTTTCCAGCATGATGCTTCTCAAGACTTAGGTGTATTACTTGTTTCAAGGGGAGATTCTATCACTGTTTTGAATACATGCAAGTTCTGCAGCAGCATTGTGGCTATGGAGAGGAAACCAAAACTTGATTTTAGCCAGGAGCCGGACCTAAAAAGAAACTATTTTCACTTTAGTGCCAAGATTAATCGTTGTAACTTTTTTAAAAAAATTGAAAAAATGCTTATACTGTCAACATTGGGGGGGGGGGAGGATATCATGATGGTGAACAACATAAAATCTACCATAAAACTAAATGCATAAAACCAAATACAAAATACAGCACAAATCAGTAGATCAGATTAATACATCAGCATAGCTCGATCGCCTCTTAGGGAAAGCCTGCGTGTGACTCAGCTAGGGTGAATTTAAGGAGGTGCCTAAATGTCAGTATTGTAGATGCCTGCCTGATGTTCATTGGAAGTGCATTCCAAAGGGCAGGTGCCACCACCCTAAAGGCCCTAGTGCAGAGGTCGGCAACCTAAGGCCCATGGCCCATGAGGGTCACTTAACCGGCCCATGAAGCACCCCCGAACCGAGCTGCCCACCTGGCGAATCTCTGCGTGCTGCGTTAAACCGATGCAGCAAGGCACAGGGACTCTCTTCCACGGCTCCGGAAATCACTTCTGCGCATGCCCAGGCACTGGAAATCATATCTGCACATGTCCGTGGCACCGGAAATCACTTCTGTGCATGCCCTGTCGCCGAAAATTGCTTCTGTGCAGGTGCAATTTTTGGCATCTGAGAATGCGTAGAAGCTATTTCCAGCACCGCAGACATGCGCAGGTGCAATTTCCCACATTGTGGTGCACCGGCCCAGCCCACAGAGGATCTCCGCAGGAGTAATCCGGCCCATGCCCGGTAAGCCTTGCCGACCCCTGCCCTAGTGTTTGAGGGTATAAGATGAAAGTGAACTATTAAGAATGTATATATCCCAAGGACTGGGCAGGAGTATTCAAGGTGAAGCGTACTTGGAGGTAATCTGGTCCCAAGTTATTCAGGGCCTTATATAAAACCACCAAGAACTTTAATTTAGTCCTATTGCATATCAGCAGCCAGTGCAGTTATTTCAGCATGCTGCTGATAGGGCAGCCCTCCTTCGACAGCCTTGCTGCTGGATTCTGCACCAGCTGCAGCTTCTGGACCAACCTTCAGGGAAGCCCCAGATTGAGTTAATTGAAGTAATCCAGTCTGGAGGTTACCAATACCTGGGCTATCCTGACCCAGGAATGGTCATCACGGTTGCACCAGCTGAAGCTGGGAAATGCTCCTAGCCACTTGGGCCTCCTGTGACAAAGATGGGTTTTGGAATGCCCCAAAGGTATGTACTTGCTCCTTCAGAGAGTGCAACCCCATCCAGAACAGGCAACTGGGTTATTTCATAAACCTGGGAACCACTCACACACAGAGTTTCTGTCTATTGCCAGGATTCAAGTTCATTATTGGTCCTTATCCAGCCCACTACTGCACGCAGCCCAGTTCCTGGATGACTATACTTGATTCAGATGTTATGAAGAAATAGAGTTGAGTTTCATCACTGATAACACCATGCTCCAAAACCTCTAGTGACCAGCTCCCAACAGCTTCATATAGATCAAGGATTTCTAAGCTGTGGTCCTTCAGATGTTGCTGAACTAAAACATCACTGGGATTAAGAAATGGATCCTTATTGACCAAGGGGCAGCGTGATTATCTCTTTCTAATTGCCCAAATACTGCCAGCTTGATTAATTTCCTATTTGCATCTTCCGACACCCGTTAAATGTGCTATTCTCTCTTGAGAGCATTTCCCTACCTGCCTTTCTGGGTAATGCTTTGAATTAAAAGAAAGGCTGTTAATAATTTAATAACAGAAAGACAATTTGAAATTAATAATATCAGGGTGTGGAAATATAGAGCCTTATTCTAGTTAAAATAACCAGGCAAATGAATACACATTGAGAGAGATAGGCAGCAGCAGAGCAAATATCTATCAAGGCAGAGGTTCTACTGAAAAGTAAGTTGCTCACACTGAGGATCAAGACCACAGACAACAGATATGTAAGGTCAGGTGGGACTGTCTTTAGTCACCCAACCCTAGAAGGCCTGCCTGAGAGCTGCAACACACCCTCCATACATCTGTGGCAGTGACACTGCAAGGTTACCACTTTCCCCATCCTGAAAGCTTCAAGGTATTATATGGCTCCTTTGCCCTGCTATAGGAGATCTCTGTGGTCTACACCACTGAGTCTCTTGGGCTTGCAAACTGGAAGGTCGGCAGTCCAAATCAGTGCGATAGGGTGAGCTCCTGTTGCTCTGACCCAGCTTCTGCCAACCTAGCACTTCGAAAGCATACCAGTGCAAGTAGATAAATAGATACCACTGCAGCGGGAAGGTAAATGGTGTTTCCATGTGCTCTAGCTTTTGTCACGGTGTTCTATTGTGCCAGAAGTGGTTTAGTCAGGCTGGCCACATGACCCAGAAAGCTGTCTGTCGACAAACGCTGCCTCCCTCAGCCTGAAAAATGAGATGAGTGCCACACCCCATAGTTGCCTTTGACTGGACTTAACCATCCAGGGGTCATTTACCTTTACCTTTACTTCTGCAGTGAAAGAACTTGAACATTAAATTCTGTACCTGCTGAACTCATTCTCAGGCCAGATTCTTATTTCTAAAAGTCTGGGTCCTCTAAGCACTGCAAATGGGACAGCTCAGAATTCTCTACCTTTAGTAATGGAATCTGCAGATGCTTGATAAACTTGAAGAGACCATAACAGAAGAGCTCAGTGCTGTGATGCAGGCTATATTAGGGGCTTCCTCACGGATGGTGTGAGCTGTCTGATGTTGGTTTACGACAGATCAGGTATTGATCAGTGCTTAACTAAGTTCATGCAGCTCTGTGCTGCCTGCTGAGTAGCTAAGCTAAGCATTTCCGTGAGATCAAAGCACATATCTTCAAATATCATAACTTCTGTTTTGCAAAAGCAGCTCTACTGATCACCCGTATATCATAAAGCCAGTTTAAAACAGAATCAGCACTCTGCCTTGGGGGCAAATAAGTAAGCGAGCATTGAAGAGACTTATATCCCATTACATGGTATATATCTCTAGTTAGACCACAGAGTGAATCCTTCTCCTTATTTGGGGACCTAACCCATTCTTGGGCTCCATGATCACTGCAGATGGTGACAGCAGCCACGAAATTAAAAGACGCCTGCTTCTTGGGAGAAAAGCAATGACAAACCTAGACAGCATCTTAAAAAGCAGAGACATCTCCTTGCCAACAAAGGTCTGTATAGTAAAAGCTATGGTTTTCCTAGTACTGATGTATGGAAGTGAGAGCTGGACCATAAAGAAGGCTGATCGCCAAAGAATTGATGCTTTTGAATTATGGTGCTGGAGGAGACTCTTGAGAGTCCCATGGACTGCAAGAAGATCAAACCTCTCCATTCTTAAGGAAATCAGCCCTGAGTGCTCACTGGAAGGACAGATCGTGAAGCTGAGGCTCCAATACTTTGGCCACCTCATGAGAAGAGAAGACTCCCTGGAAAAGACCCTGATGTTGGGAAAGATGGAGGGCACAAGGAGAAGGGGACGACAGAGGACGAGATGGTTGGACAGTGTTCTCGAAGCTACCAGCATGAGTTTGACCAAACTGCGGGAGGCAGTGGAAGACAGGAGTGCCTGGCGTGCTCTGGTCCATGGGGTCACGAAGAGTCAGACACGACTAAACGACTAAACAACAACAACAACCCATTTGGTGAAGGAAAACCAAATGGAGATGAGGAGCATCCAGTTCTGGCAAAAGCATCCCTAGAGGTTGAATGTGAAAATGGTTATGATCATCCAAGTGGGGGGAGGGGCAGGTAGAACTAGATACTGGAAGCACACGGACACAGATAGCCATTCAAAGAAGCCAAACCACCAGAGGGTAAATCACATGTGGAAAGAGACACCATGTACAGGTGTTGATAGCACTAATGCTAGAAGACTCCAAGCCAAGATGGCTGAGCTTTAGAGCTTGGTGTTGAAGGAGAGCATAGTGGGCATAACAGAAACCAGGTGAAATTGAAAGAATTGATGAAACAAGGTTATCTCTGGATACAAACTCTATAGGAAGGACAGGCATTCCCATACTGCTATCCTTGGGTCTAGTTTGACCTTGAGGTAAATGTGTGTTAACCTTAGGCCATGGAACACAAGGCTGTACTTGCAGTGTTATCTTGGTTTTTGTCCCCATTTAAGGACAGCATTCCTCACTTGTCACATTTGGAAGAGTTTCAAAAGCAGCTTGTGATGCAGTGCGGCAACTGCTCCTAGGGAAATAAAAGAGTTAAAGATCTCATATGCAAAGCCCTTATATTTGCATAAATGAGCTCTTGGGGTGTCGAATGTATGCAGCAATTCGGTAAACTCATATTTGCTTAACTTTACACAGGTTAGAAAGTCCCTGTTAACACTGTAATGGGGTGATTTGGCTCACATTTTAAAACTATGATGTGTATATCATGGCATTAGCATCCTCTTCGTTGTTTCAGGATGCACTAACTGAGAAATAAGAAGGAAATGAATATTCTAATTACTGGCTCTGAAATGTACTTAAGTATCAATTTCATGCATTAAAAATATAAATAAATCATAAATAATATTTTGTGGCTTTTTTGGCTTCTTAACGTTTGTTTTTACCATTCACAAAGGCCTTTTCATTTCACATTTGAGAAATTGTCTCTTGATTCCATTTCCTCTTCTAATTACAATCCCATTTCCTTGCAAAAAGCATCCCCATGCTTCTACTCATCTCTCTAGTTGTAATCTTCATAATTGTGTCCCATCCCATTTTCAATTTGGCACTGCCCAGACTTCTGAGCTCCATGTGGTTCACAATAACCTTTTATTTTCTGCCAACCTCTTTCTTTCCCCCTTGTCTTTCAGGATATTGGTGCTGTATCCATTAATTCATTCTTCCTAAAGCTATTTTGGTGGCTCCTCTCCCTTTCTTTCTGATTTTGGCTTGCTTTGGCGGTTAAGAAGTTATCCTTTCACGGGATCTCCAAAGGCTATTATTTTCCCTGTACATTTCCCACTTGAAATCAAGCATCCAGATGGACAAGACAGGGAAAACCACCTGAGAGAAATCCACTTGAAGGCAGACTGAAAAGTTTCAGGTGCATCTGGTCACTAGGGCAAGGCGGGGAAGACCCTGCCATTGTTTTGTTTTGTTTTCTGCACCCAAAGTTAAGAGTACAGCAGATCTATGTTTCATAGAGTCATCTTCATACAATTTCTATCATTCAGAGATTCCCCGGAGTCCTTTCTGTCCATCTCTCTTGGTATAAGCAGAACCAAAACGTCACAGGTACATCTAAGCACTTTAAACTGAATCTTAGAAATGTAAATTTTCTAGGTGTCCAACTTTTCTCAGAAGTGGCTATTCCTTCAATGTCTGGTGACTGTGTCTGAGAATTGCTTAGGTGTCTACTTTATCTCTGCAAGGGAGGAGGATAGGGAGAAAATCAGAAGAAGTTGACTCAGTCTCCGGTGACCCTCTGGCTCTGCCTCCAATTAGCTGCGCTGTCCACTACATCACCAGCTCCAGTAGTTACCAGCTACCACTGTAATGCTCAAACTTTACCTCCTTACCAGGACCATCCAGATAACAAGATGAGAATGGCAAAGGCACTGCTTTTGAAAAGCAGACAAGCCATGGCAACGGCATAATGGAAACTGATCTCCTCTAAAAAGGAAGATAGACAGAGTTGACACATGACAGGTGTCATTTTGCTATTCCACAATTACACCATAGATTATTTTTATGCAATATCGAGCTAGGAGAAAGACAGTAGCAGTGAAACATCTCTTTGTGGGTGGGGCAAATCCACTGGCGTTATTAGAATTTAGGTTTTCCACTGACTCACTGGAATCTGAAAGAAGATATATAGAGCTGGGCATCACATGACAGTGTACCAGAAATCTCTGGCCATTTCAAATGGATTTTAAATAGCATGGGATACAAGATGGAACCCTTTCAACCCTCATCAAAGCTATGGATTAGAGAGCATCAGTCTCTTGGCTGTAATCCTATATACGCTCACCTAGAAGTAAAACACTAATGGCAAAGCCCCATTTATCTAGCTGGAAAAGCCTGTTGGAACACAAATGCCTCCAGCTGTTTCCAGAAGGTGCTGGTAGCAGGCACCCAGCATATGTTAACAGGAATGCTATTCCACAGAACAGGGGCAGCCAGATTAAAAGACTTGGTCCCAGTTACTGTGGAGTGCACTTCTGCAGACCGAGCTATCAAGTTGGCTCAGTCAATGGAGCATGAGACTCTTAATCTCAGGATCGTGAGTTCAGGCCCCACAATGGCAAAAAAAAATTCTGCATTGCAGGGAGTTGGACTAGATGCCTATCATGTTCCCTTTCAACCCTTCGATTCTATGATTCTACGATCTACTGGGTATGTAAGGGATAAGGTGGTCTCTCAAATAGCCTGATTCTGAATTGTATACATGTTAGTACCAGTACATTGGACTTGGCCTGGTAGCATATTGGCAGCTGGTGCAAATCCAGCAAGGGAGGTGTTGTATGCTGGTGGCAGATGGCCCCCACAAGCAATCTAGCCACCGTGTTCTGCACCAGCTGCAGCCTTCAGAGCAACCCAAGAGTAGTCCCACATGAGTGAAACAAGACACCATAAAACAATTTCCGCCCCCGCCCCCCACGAACCTTATCCTAGCCAGAATACTATAGAAAAAAGTCATTTCCCCCCAACTTTCTCCCTCATCCAACAGATAGTAGAAACTTTCTGTTACATACTTTCTACTATTTTTCTAAGCTTATACATTTTATTTCTCTAAGGTTACACATTTTTGAGAGTAAGTGTGGAAGCTAAGCTGTCTCTAGAGAGTCCCCATAAATACTACCTCTCTCTACAAGGTTTTCAACCTCCCAAAAATTGATGGGAAAAGCTGTAAGAGCAGATTATTAATACAGTCCACCCTGAAAGCATGTATACTAAAACAACAGTAACAAATAAGGTAGCTCTCAGTTATGACCCTGCTGTTTCTCAAGGTCAAGTTTCTGCAGCTTTCCATCTCTAAATTTCAGCACAGATCACCTCTGTATCCCTATGGCCATTGTTTCTCAACAAAACCACCTGCCATCACCTTCCTGCCATGTGCCACAGAGCAAGACCTTCCACACACAAAATCCACAACTTCTTCAAATTATTTTAGAGCATTTAAGCTGCATTCAGAAATGGTCTTTATTGCATTCATTTTACAGGATATAATCATAGCGCATCTCTCGTCATTTCTAATATTCCTTTTACCTGATGCATTATGGAGCTATGGCTTTTTGATCAATATACTGCAATGTCACGCTAAATTTCATTCACATGAGTAGGCATGGTGTGACACAATTAAGGTCACTGGATAAGTCACCACTTCCCCATCCTTTCTGTGCATATGGGCTTCTGTTCCCCTATGATTCACCATGCGGTATGCCAAAATAACACCCCAAATTTCATTGTGTGAATGATGGGAGCATGATCTATGAAAGCCACAGGAAAATTACGATGTAAAGCTCCCACAATATTCCAAGCTTCCAGGGTTGCAAGTGGATTTTTTTCCTGTTAACAATTAACACAGAAATGAGTGCTAAACTTCTGCTAAATTCCAGTAGCTTTCCAGAAGTGGAATTTACATCATGCGAAATATTGCACAAAATGCAAAAATTAGCAGGTAAGGAAACACTGGGGAAATTGAATAATATGCTGTCTGATTGCAGCCTTAGGGCACAACCATGCTACAAAAAGCAAAAACTGTGGTTGGAAGACAACCAAACAGGCTGATCCTATGGTCTTGCCATACATATCTTGCTATACTATGCCTTTTCATTCTGCCAGTTGTACCTATCAATTTGAGACAGCTTATTGCCAGCATATTGGACTTGGCTAGCCTGTGTACACTCAGCAAAGTTAATACCACCGCAATAGCTGATGAAACAAAAAGCTGTAGCAACACCGATGATCCAGCAGTGTCCACAGCAACACCCCTGGCACTCACCAGTTGCAACAATATGCTCTGATGCCCCCATATTACCTATACATGGAAGTTACAGTACCAATCAAAATGAATCCCTGATCTCCTGCATGATGTCATACAGGGGTGCCAACTTGAATAAAATATTGGGGGGACCCAAGTAAGCCCCACCCCACATAACTGATCACAAGAAGTGGCACATGCACACCATTTGAATGGCAATGCCCTACAATTTTGGAGGGGACTAGCCCCCTCAAATATTTTACTGGGGAGACAAAGGGACTTCAGCCCATAAGAGTTGGTTCCTATGATGTCATAGAACCAAAAACACCAAAAACACCAGGAGAGAAAGATCACCAGAACCTGCAGTGCTCCCTTGGAAGATAATACTCTAAGTAGGGTTTCCTGTTAAACTGCTGCTTTCCTGAGTTGTGTGAATGCTTAACATTTTGTTGTTAAAAATCTATGGGGTTCTATTGATATGTACCACTTCTCAAAGTGGTCTACACTGTTTGAGATAAGGAGAGGGTATAAACCAAGGCTGTCATTATTATGTTTTCATTTACTTCTTCAGTGCTTGTTATTCTTTTAGTGTTGTGATGGAATTGATATTTAAATGGTTAGGAAATTGATATTTTCTATGGTTTTACACTATATTGCACTATTGCATATATATAGAGAGAGCTCTGCTTTGTGGAGCATGGTTCTCAAACAGTGGACTATAAATCATTTAAATAAATAAAATAAATGTTAAGTTACGCAGACCAGCGACAGACAGTTCTGTCCATCCTGACTTGTGAAGGGGGAAAGCTGCTGGGATAGGATTTTGAATGGTTAGTGGGGAAAGGGTTAACAACCCCTCTCCCATCATTTATCCACTCAAAATCACAGCCTCGGAAAGCTCGCTTTTCCTATTAAAAAGTCAGGACTCATTACACATATTTGCATGTAATCTCTAGCTTGCCCCTGTTTAACTTCAATTGCTTTTTTATGCACGAGGCTAACAATGGAAAACTTTTAAACAGTATTGTGACAACAAATTAACCTAACCAGTTTGGACATATGTTTAAAAGGTAGGCCACCATGCAATTAATTAGCATTTCTCTGCCTGCCTTCTCCTCCCATGAAAACAAACAAGAGACTGGTGGAGCAAAGGATCCACAAATTTATGCATCCTCTGACCCTTCTTTTTTTTTACATTTGTTTCTATTCTTTCAAATAAATGAAACAATTAAATCTAGAAACAAGAAGTACATAGAGTGTGTCTCTCTTTACAGGTCACCTATGTTTGCTTCACTGTTCTCATACATCAAGCGTCAGAGAATCGCAATGCCCCCAAACAAGATGTTACAATCAGAGCTCTCTCCGAAAAGAAGCCTGGGATACCGGTGGCTGAAAGGAGGTTCTTCTGCTTTTTGCATAAGTCAGCCAAGGATATATTTGGATTCCTGCATGGCTCGCTGTTCGGTGCAGGCCTCCTCTGTACTTTGACGGTGTGTCTACATCTAAAGAATTTAACAGTCTAGTTGCACTGATGCAGAAACTTTGTTGGTTTTCTTGCAGCAGGTTATTATTTTTTAAACATTTTTATTAGATTTTACAAATTTTAACAATAGTTTTAAAAAAATCACATAACATAAAAAATAGAAAACAATTCCCCAGACCCGCCCCCCCCCCTGGCTTCCCTCAACTCCCTTATTGACTTTCCCTGCTTGTTATATTATATCTTCATATTGGATTCTTAATATCCAATAGCATTATTCTCTTATCATTGTAAGAATTTCTTAAAAGTAGCTATATTTACTTTATATATTGTGTTTACTCAAACCCTGCTAGTGAGTCCATTTCTTTACATTGCTTCTGTAAATACCTCTCTGTTGTCTTTATCTCTCAGTCTTTCAGATAATTTTGCCATTTCGGCACACAGTATTCCATCAGTATTTCTTGACAGTGTTCTTTCGTTGGTATTTCCTCATTTTTCCATCTTTTTTCCATCTTTTCTTGCAGCAGATTAAAATGGCTGCTATCTGTCTGGAAATGGATGCCAAAATGTGTACGAAGGACTCGCTCGCCTTGGAGGCTGGCTGAAGGAAGACCAGATCAGTGAGATGTAGCTGGCAATTAGGAGGTTGCTTTATATGGAGTCAGATCACCAGTCTATCTAGTTCTGGAGCTGCCCAGAGTGGCTGGGGAATCCCAGCCAGATGGATGGGGTACAAATAATTAATTATTATTAAATTATTATTATTAATGTCTTAAAATATCTATTTCTACATTAACTGGGGTTCTAGATTGAATTTACGACCTTTTGCATGGATTTATGTTTGTCAGCTATAAACAATTTTTTTTAATGTCATAGAATCAGCAACACCACAGAGGTAGAGGCAGCTTCCCAAGGGGAAAGAAACATATATATATTAAAAAGCCTAGATATTTTTGTTAGCGATATGGCATGGGCTGAGTAAAACACTCCTGGCAGACTATTTTGGCACCTTTCCCATCAACAAATTGTACAGCCAGAGTGCAATGAATGTGGTCAATGGAGCAATCGTTAAACAATATGAAGCAGGCTGCTTGCAGACCATTTAAAGCTAGTTGTGATTAGAGAGCGGAAGGGTTTTAATGAAACATACTTCTCATTGGAGGGTATGTATCTACCCTAATCGCCACTTATTTAAGTTAGATTTGCCATTCTCTGCCCAGGTCCTGGTAACTGGCACACAATTTACCCCTTAAAAAAATATTAGCTATTAAAATGGTATTACTTTAAACTTTAAAATTAAGGGCAATTTTAAAATATATCTAGAGTGCTTAGTTGCATTATATTCCACCCCCCTCCCCCAGTATTTATTCACAAATAAAATGGCAGTGGCAATGATTAGATGACATGGAGCAGTTACATGAAGGGGAAGCTGTGTTGTGAAAGCCGTTAGCAGAGGAAGGCAAGAAGAGGAAATTGCAGCTGGAGACTCAGACAAGCAACTCAGTGTGTTAATATGGAAGCACCACTCCTGAAAGCCTTTCTGTCTTCTCATACCTTAAAACTGGGAAATGTGGAAGAACAGACAACTTGTATTGTTACTCTTAATTAAAATAATTAATGCAAACAATAATAATTGTGAGCCAGCATGGTGTAGTGGCTAAGAGCGGTGGACTCGTAATCTGGGGAACCGGGTTCAATTCCCTGCTCCTCCACATGCAGCTGCTGGGTGACCTTGGGCCAGTCACACTTCTCTGAAGTCTCTCAGCCCCACTCACCTCACAGAGTGTTTGTTGTGGGGGAGGGAGGGAAAGGAGAATGTTAGCCGCTTTGAGACTCCTTAAAGGGAGTGAAAGGCGGGATATCAAATCCAAACTCTTCTTCTTCTTCTTCTTGAAATCATTTCAATTATTCTATCCACACACCACATTGAATCCACATTTGTTTATGAATTGTTGCTTATATCATGCAACCAATGTTTATTTCATTTCTTTCTCTATTTTAAATATGTCTGTTATGGCAAAGTCCTCCCAAGGTTGCTTGTGTGCATAATAAAATGAGCTGGGCATGGGGACCAAAAGGGCAGGATATCAAAGTTAATAGAAATAAATAAAATAAGTAATATATAAAAATTGTAACAGCTCATTACAATAAAACTAAAACAGGCATCTAAAAGCATTACACTTCTACAAAACCAATTTAGTAATGTATGGTGCATTATAGGAGCCTTACCTAAACTGGTGCTATCCAGATGTTTTGGACTACAACTTCCTCCATCTCTGACCATTGACTATGCTGGCTGGGGCTGATGGGAGTTGTAGTCCAAAACTCCTGGAGGCTGCGGTAGGCTATTTTATTGCAGAATGGGAGGGAAATAAAGGTCTTTGTCTAAACTTTAATTGCTAGGAGAGAGCAAGGATAAGGAATTGGAGCAAAGGGAAGATGTATCAATGTTTTAGAGGAGTCACCAGCAGCTTTTGCAGCAAAGAAATATTTGATGAATGTAAGAGGAGAAGGCGGTCAATGGCACTGCTGACACCACAAAGAGGAGGACAGGGTATACTGGGCAGGGATTTCTTGTAGCCAGGGTGCAAGGGTTCCAACAACGACAGGAGCATTGGCCAGCAAGGAGGTACATTGGCAGGAATGAGCCAAGTACCCCTAAGTTACAATAAACCAACCTGGACATGACTGGTTGAAATAACAGGTTAGATGTGATTTCTCCAGGTAAAGACACAGCTGGCAGAACAGGTGAAGTTAGCAAACGACATTCCAGACCACTGCCCTTTGTGGGTATTTAGGAGAATTTGGTGGATGGAGGACTCAACATATCCCCCAAGATGAGAACCTGCTTCTTTCAGTGGAGTGTAACCCTATCCAGATGTTTCAACCAACAGTACCTGTATCTTGCTAGGATTAAACTTGAGTTTGATCAGCTTCATGCAATCCAAAGCATGGCCCAAAACACCAATTCAGAATTTCAGCTGCATTCCATCTGTACATTGGAAATAAGAGAGGGTTCACTTCCAAACATATGACAGCCACTGATGATGGAGCTTTGAATGGAGCAATGGAAGGTGGTTGCTAATGCATTTGATATCCATATGTGAAAGTTCTACTAGAATGAAAGAACCCAAGGAAAGCTGAAATGACACAATTAAAATCTCAAGCTACTCATTCAGAATTTATGATTCACATTGTAAGTGCTACCATATGCTTTTCAAGCTGTAGCAAGCACCCTTGTGGTTCTATGGGTAACAAGATCAAGAATAATAAGAGCAAACTTGATCAAAATAAAGAACACCATTATGCAAACAGTATAGATGAACTTACTCATTATGAGAAATATAACCAACTGAGTGGTGGCAAAGGGTTGTATACAGTGAAAATTAGGAGTGAAACTGTGTGCTGTTTTTTAAATTCTGTTTTCACTGTTACTAAAAGTTGCCTTCTGTCCTTCTGCGTGTTCAGATTTGAATTGTGCAGGGTAGCACTAAAAGGAAATTCACTCCATCAGAATCTCAACATTCTTAGGGCTATACTCAAAGTTTGTATGCAGATACATTTAGTATGAAAGTTGGGCAAAGTGACTTTTCACCTAAATTCCCACTTTTCTTACCTTTGCTGTTTCCACCTGCTCAATTAGGATCATGTAACATGATGACATCGCAATCCCACATCAGAGGAAGGACAATACTGTGAATGGTTGCTGTGAATGGCTAGACACATTCACACTGCTCCAAAAATGTCTAAAAGGGGGAGTGTTTTTTGAAAGTAACAACAGCTTTCATTTGGCTTTGGGTAAGGATAAGCAAATTTCTCTTATTCCATTCTTTAATTGTTCTTTTGATTTTGTTTCTCCTGTATTTCACTTACTCAGCATTCTGGTTTATTCTGGAATTAGAACAAGAGTACACTGGTACCTTGGTACTCAAACTGCTTGGCTCTCAAACACCACAAACCCAGAAGTAAGTGTTCCGGTTTGCAAAAGTTTTTCAGAAGCCGAACATCTGACGCAGCTTCCGTTTGAGTGCAAGAAGCTCCTGCATCCAATCAGAAGCCACACCTTGGTTTTCGAACCGTTTCAGGAGCCAAACAGACTCCAAGAATGGATTAAGTTTGAGAACCAAGGTAGTCTGAAGCAGCTTTTGACTTCCAGAGAGTAGGACTTGAACCAATGGCTTCACATTACAAGAAAGGAGATCCCAACAAAACACCAGAGGCACTTTCTGATTGTAAGAGTTGTTCAACCGTATAACAGGCTCCCTCTCCTTCCTTGGAGACTTTTAAGCAGAGTTTGGTGCTATGGATGCTTTAGCTGAGATTCCTGCATTGCAGGGGGTTGGACTAAATGATCCTCAGGATCCCTTCCGACTCTGTGATTTTATGATTCTTTGTGTTTTCTGAAATGGTACAACCGAGTAGAACCCAAACACACATTTAACACGTCAGTGATACCTAGGCCTCAAAAATTAGATTAAAATTCCCCATCTTCTACCATCTGACATTACACTTTTCCCAGAGAACTTTGAATTGTGAAGGAGATATCAATCCCCTCCCCAAAAAAAGAAATTAACAGCTGCTTTAGAAATACAGTTATTTCTGTACAGAGTACCCCCTGCCTCGATGGATGGATGTTTCATAGAAAAGGCTAAGTTTGACACCATTTTCATTATACCTTTGCGACTCACCTTGAAGGTGGTGAATTTTGAAAGGGTCCTCTGCAGCAAAGTAGGTACAAACCTTTCAATTCCCATGTAATACTTCACATACAGGGCTGGATAGCTGATGATGGCCAAAAGTAGGTCTTAGAAGAATAAAGGAACCAGTTATAAATGAAAGGCCTTTGTCCCGCTCTTAAATACTGCAAAGGATAAAAACAGAATGAATGAAGCAGAATCAACTTATCTGAGTTTGGAGATGAGTGAATTTGAGAGGCTGGAATAACAGGTGTTGCTTCTGCCTTGGTCTTATTTCATCAAATACTATTATGCAAATTATAGATATCTAAAGTGTTAACACTGATATTATCGAGAAGTGAAAATGGGATTCCTTTACGAGATGAGATCTAAGTGCTAGATACGCTGTTTTTGTGTGCTTTTTGGATATTTGATAGTGCTAAAATAAAATAGGAGTATAAATTAAAATAAAATTATATATTGAGTGTGCAGTTGGTAAATTGCTTATAGGTTTGTATGAATTAATTTGAAAATGTCTCTGGTTTGTTTCCACTCTGTCTTTTCTCATACATAGGAGCTTTTGTATTTTGCTGTATAAATGAAACAACAATTTAAAATATATATTTTTTAAATTCCTAGGCAAAAATATTTTAATAGCTGGTGTAATGTCAGCACCAGCCATGTTTCCTTATTGGAGGGTGTTTCAAAGTCTGGATGCCAGAGAGAAAAGGCCCTCTCATTTGTAACTGCATGACTCACCTGTGCTAAAAAGGGGGGGGGGGACTTGGGAAAGGGGCTCTTAAGATATTGGCAGGCTGCTATGGGAAGAGGCTCCTCCTCAGGTAAGCCCTGCAGACAATGCGGTGGGGAGACGGGGACAGGTGCATCCCAAACTATGCCCCCCGCCAAGGTTTTTTTAATGTCTTTTTAATTTGTGACATGGCAGGTATGGCAGGTAATGACAACCTCTTTCTAAAGAATGAGGTTGTTTTTAGAACTGGAGCAATTTAAGGATAGAGATCTCTTTAAAATTATGTGCACAACAAAAGCCTCATTTGGAAAAGCCCCCCAAAGCCTGCTCACTAGCAGACGGGGGAGTTTTCATTATAACAATCACCCTATGATTACTTAAGTGATCTTGAGGCGGGGAGGGGGTGGCAGCCTGTATAATAACCTTACCTTTTAAGGGGTTAAATATGAAAACTTCAGACTCCACCTCTAGGACTTTAGTTTCCTCTGCTTTTCAGTTCCAGTCGGGTTCTCTATACCAAACAGTAATAAAGGAACTTGTTTGTTTGCCTGCAATAAAAAGTAAGAGTTTGTTTGTTCTGCCTCTTTGACGCTGAGCAGAGCAAGATTGGGTGCTTGTTGCTGAAAAGGTATATTGTGAACCTATCACTCAGAAAGCTTTCTTGCATATTTATCAAACATTTTTGTAAGTCTATGAAAGGAAGTCTATTATGCAGTAAATATATTATAAAGCTAAGAACCAAGTCTCATTGACAAGAATATTGTTCTTGGTGCCACTCTCCCTAAATGCTCAACTGTGGTTGCACTGCAAGTGTGTTCTTACTCTGTTTCTAAATCCCCACCCTTTCTTTTTATTGGTGTTGTCATGATACAAGATTAAAACGGATTTTTTGAGAAAACAAGCTCCACACTAGTTTTTAACTTCTTAGTTATAACATCAACTATTGGGTTTGCTTTATACCTTTGGTATCCCCTTGTTCAAAGTATCCAAAGCATCATTTTTTTCCTCATGAAACATATACAGTGGTACCTCAGTTTAAGAACAGCCCTTTTATGAACTATTTGGTTTACAAACTCCACAAAACTGGAAGTAGTGTCCCGATTTGCAATCTTTACCTCAGTCTAAGGACGGAATCCGAATGGTGGAAGGGCACCAGTGGTGGGAGCCTCATTAGGGAAAGCTCGCCTCTGTTTAAGAATGGTTTCGGTTTAAGAATGGACTTTTGGAACGGATTAAGTTCGTAAACCGAGGTATCACTGTATGTCATTTGTTTGATTCCTGGTGCTCATACTGAATTTTCTGTTAACTTGACCTTTACAAAGTCCATTATACAAGTTAGCACCCTGCCTGCACAGAGAAGAGCGAGACGGATAGTCCTAGCCTTTCTCTTCCCCTGGGCCTGGCCCTCACACCCTCTCCACCAGTGAGGGGGGGAGATTGGCTGGTGCCTCCTCCCACCCCAAAAATGCCCCAACCCAAAATGTGGCAGTCCCATCTAACAAGGGAGGCTGGCTACAGGAGTAATGCTTCCACAGAAAATGTCTCCTTGTTTGTTTTGTTAATAGGCTTTTATTTTTTGTAAACTGTCTTGCGGCTTCATAATGGCATATCCATTCCAGGGCTGGGGAACCTGTGGCTTTTCAGCTGTGGCTTGGCTACATCTCCCATTATCCTTAGTCACTGGCCATGCTGGCTGAGGTTGATGGGAATCAGAGTCCAAGAACATCTGCAGGGCTACAGGTTCTTTGTTTTTCACAGACCTTAACCAGGCTCAGTGGCACAGATCAGAACTTTATTATACTCGCAGACACCTAATGTACCAATCTATATGGACTCTGGGCATGGCCTAAAGCAGGGTTGCAGAATTTGCAGCCCTCAGTTTGATTACATGTATATGGGGGGAGGTGGTGCTCTGGGTAAAACCTCAGTGCCTAGGACTTGTTGATCGTAAGGTCGGCGGTTCGAATCCCCGCAGCGAGGTGAGCTCCCGTCGTTCGGTCCCAGCTCCTGCCCACCTAGCAGTTCGAAAGCACCCCTAAGTGCAAGTAGATAAATAGGTACCGCTTTATAGCGGGGAAGGTAAACGGCGTTTCTGTGTGCTGCTCTGGCTCGCCAGTTGCCACTTCATCACGCTGGCCATGTGACCCGGAAGTGTCTTCGGATGGCGCCGGCTCCCGGCCTCTTGAGTGAGATGAGCGCGCAACCCTAGAGTCGGTCACGACTGACCCGTACGGGCAGGGGTACCTTTACCTTTACCTTTATATGGGGGGAGGCGGGGAGCCCAGAGGAAGGGAGGGAAGATGGGGGAAAGATAAACTGGAGAGTGCAATAGAAGGAAGAAGGAAGCCCTCTGCAAGAAATTGATTCACACCTCTAGCAAAGAGGAGGGAAAGCGGGGAGCCAGATGGGTAGAGTGATGGAAAGGGGAGAGTCCTCTGCAAGCAATTGGCTCAAACCTCTGGCAGGCGCTATCTTTCCTCCTTCTGACAGCCTGCTGGGTGAAGAGAAAGAAGCAGGAAGAGAAGGAAGTATTAAACATAATGAGAGAGTGGGGTTAGCAGAGGAAAAAGGAGTGGCAGAAGCACAGAGGAAATTCCTGTTTCACTAAATATGACTAGGAGCAATCTATGGGGCTCCCCCCCCCCCCACACACACCCTTTTCATTTAGTGAGCTTCCTACTCACTAAGCAACACACACATGAATCTACTGTCTTAAACACAAAATAGAAGAAAAATAAACAACGTAAGTATATCGTTGTGTTGGAGGTTGCAGTAATACTGAAAAAGAGAAAATAGGAATAAAAGGTATTTTGAGATTATAAATCACAGTGTCCCATTATAAACAGGACTGCGTTATATTTTAACATTAAAATAGAAAGTTAATTTCTTTGAAATACCCTTTTTAGCACCTAAAGGAGAAGAATCCGCCATGTGTCGAAATGTTGCAGGCTGCCCCAAGCTAAAAGTGCATTTGACATGATGATGAAGCAAGACCTCTTGCTTCAAATTGTCCTGGGCTGATTCTCTCAAGTCAGAATCTTATTAAAAGCAACAGATTCTAATTTAGCAAGTGACAGGATCCAAAGGCATGCTAGTGACTTTCCTCTATTAATTTTTTGAATGGCCCTTGACACTTCCATTCAGTCAATTAGGAGTCTTTGGGGAAGACAGCCTAAGAAACACATGGTAAGGACTGTTGCTTTTTTGTGGGGCGCTGTTACCAATCTTCACTTTATCCCAGGCTCCCATTTGCGAAGAAGATGTGGTGCTTCCTGTGAGCTGTTTGATATATCCATAGGGAATACATGTATGTGATTAACCTAACTGGCCACTGGGTGTGACCGTTGCTCCACACAAAAGCAACAGAGGCTCCTTTTAAGTGACTTGAATCGTTTCACATGAAAAAGGCTCTTTTATCTTAGGAGGTAAAACGTTCGCAATGAGAATGTCATATAATTTATGTTCCTTCAGAAACAAGAATAGTAGTATTAATAAATCCAGGAATGAAACACCCCAAATTTTCACAGTGACGTATTTAAATGCTAATTGTGTTATCCAAAGAGACCCAGAATTTTCTCATCCCAAGTATTCAGATTTATTGAAGCAAAAATGAATGTGATTGTTTCAGAGAATGGGTTCCTTTTGTTCCAGAGATAGCAGAAATGTGTCGCCTGCATACTCTTAAGTGTGCACCTCTTGTGATGAGGGAAACTGTGCCATCACATTGGAATGTTAGCCCTGTCAACTTTAGAAACAGATTTTATCCCATAATATTTAGCTACTGTGAGGTTTTGCATCTTACCACATTAGGTATTCAAACACCATTCTGTCTGTTTGTGGACAATAATCCTACTTATTATTTCCAATGCATTTTATTATATCAAGAGTGCAACGGAAACCTCATTATTTGTTAAGAACTCTTTTACTCCATATCACTGTCCCCTGTAGACCCATGTCAGTGTAGCCATGTGTAGGAAGCATTTCTGTTTATAGTTTCATTATCTATATAGTTTAAATTTATCCCCATTCCCTATTGGGGTTGTGTGTTCGTGGTGTGCATTCCTGTACATGATGAAAAGCACAGAATGTTTTGTCACAATGGCATCTTTTTCTGCCAGGCTCTGAAAGGATGTTGAGTAACTGGGCTTTGTTGTTTAGTCGTTTAGTCCTGTCTGACTCTTCGTGACCCCATGGACCAGAGCACGCCAGGCACTCCTGTCTTCCACTGCCTCCCGCAGCCTGGTCAAACTCATGCTGGTAGCTTCGAGAACACTGTCCAACCATCTTGCCCTCTGTCATCCCCTTCTCCTTGTGCCCTCCATCTTTCCCAACATCAGGGTCTTTTCCAGGGAGTCTTCTCTACTCATGAGGTGGCTGAAGTACTGGAGCCTCAGCTTCAGGATCTGTCCTTCCAGTGAGCACTCAGGGCTGATTTCCTTAAGAATGGATGCGTATGATCTTCTTGCAGTCCATGGGACTCTCAAGAGTCTTCTCCAGCACCATAATTCAAAAGCATCAATTCTTCGGCAATCAGCCTTCTTTATGGTCCAGCTCTCACTTCCATACATCACTACTGGGAAAACCATAGCTTTAACTATACGGACCTTTGTTGGCAAGGTGATGTCTCTTCTTTTTAAGATGCTGTCTAGGTTTGTCATTGTAACTGGGCTTATATTGATTATAAGCACTGATTACAAAATATACCAGCTACCAGCATGAGTTTGACCAAACTGCAGGAGGCAGTGGAAGACAGAAGTGCCTGGCGTGCTCTGGTCCATGGGGGTCACGAAGAGTCGGACATGACTAAACAACTAAACAACAACAACAACAAAAGATACACATTTTAAGTGAAGTATAGTTCTCTGCACTGCTTTTTTCCTTTAAAAAGTGTTTAGGGGCACTCTCATTTTCCTACTCATATTGAAATACTGCCTTCAATGAGGCCAAATTTAGATTTAGATTCACAAAATGTTTAGGGGTATGCGTACCCCTGCGTTCCCCCCCAAAAAAGCACTGGTTCTCTGTATTCTTTTTGGGGGGCAGGGGGAATGGCCAGAAGTTTCTCTAACTGCTCATCTATATATTGTAGTCAATGCATGAATGCCTCTTTAAGAGCATAAAGAAATACTTGTAAGATTAAGTGAATTTACCCTGATCTTTTTAGGGGAGAGGCATCTGTATATGTCTGCTCTGAAGTAAGCCCCACATAGCTGAATGTGGTTCACTTCCTCATGGGTAAATAGGTATAGGATTACAATCTTAGTTTTCACTGTTGCACTACTGTGTAGCATCAGGCTCACCAGGAAAAAGTACATCCTGGGCACATTTATTAAGTCTGTTTATGAACAATAGTTATCAGGGTAGCAGTGGCAAATCACATGGCATCAGCCAGGTGGACAACCTTACATGAAGGTAGCAATCTTATGGTTCAGTATTATTATCATCATTACTATTCTTTTTTTTCTTCTGTGCTGCATTAGTCCAGTTGGATTATTAGCTTACATAGGAGCCTGAAGTAGTGCTGAGCTTAAGAGTCTGTAGAAACTCCATGCATTTTATCACTTTTTAGCTACTATTGATATTAATCATATTTTGACAGTTTTGAAATACCTGTTTGTAACTGTTTTTCAAGAATGTTTTATTTTATATTTTGGTGTAAGGTTTTCTTACAGTCAAACAGTATATAACTTTTGTTGAATAAAATAAATAATTTTTTTTTATTTTTAAGTTTGATCATAATTCCCAAAGGCATTTCGCATTTTACAATTTTAAGCGTAAGCTTGCAGTGATTGACATGTGGACATAAAGTACTGAATGCATCAAGCAAAAATCATATGGTGCTTTTATCAGGGAGCAGGGAATGGCTTCAGCTTTTTATGTGATACAGCCCTCTCTGATATAGCCCTCTTTAAGTGGTCCTGGGCAAGGCCCTATTTCTCAACCTTACCTACCTCACAGGATTGCCATAAATATATAAAATGATTCAAGGATAAACCCTTAGCTGCTGTGATAGCTGTAGAGATAGGCTGACAAAGAAATCTAAATAATGTTCCATCAGTCCCGATAAGTGTTTGTTATTCTAATCAAAACTACAGCCCTCAACATGTCCAAGAGACTGTGAAACCTAATAGCTAAAAAAACTAGCATTGCCAATTAGGTTCAGAACAATGTTTCCCTACTATGAGTTATACCTTGCTCCAAGTCCTGCTCTGGATATGTTAAGAGACGACAGCGTGCAACAGAATGTGTCTTTCCATCTGTTTTCAACAAGAACAAGTGCAATGTTGATTTGAAACAGGCTGAAAATTATTTTAAGGTGTGTGCTTGTGTGTTTCTCAAAACTGCCAACAGCAGGAGATACACTAAGTGCCTGGATTTTCTGCTTTTTGAAAAAGAGTGTGTTTGTGTTTTCCACATAAAAAGTGAGCTTTAGCAAAAGAAAAAAAAGCTTTCAGTCAATTTTTCAAAACCTAGTTTTTCAGAGCTTATGCTGAAAATCATCCACACTTCCTAGAATCATTTTCTTTCTTTCTTTAAGTGAGACATCTGGCATCTTCCTGATTCAGTGATGAGCTGCCAATGTTTACAGTGAGGCGCTCCTCGGGGGGGGGGGGGGGACACACCTCTTAATTGAGTTTGTGATAAATTTCAAATTCAAGCAAGGATGTTTAAAATGCAATAATTGTTCAATACAAATCTCATATGAAATCACATCAGCTTTGGAGCACAGAACATGCTCTGCAGGTTCCAAAGCGTTGTTTGTGTCTAGAATTGCCAGCGGACAGTGCAGGGTCCTTAGGCCATACAGCAATTCTTTCTGGTCCCCAGCAGCCCTAAGTAATTGTAATTAAAGTGTTCATGAGCGAGAGAGTGATGTCCCCCTGAAAAGTGCAAAGCCATCAATCCACAGGTGCCCCCTGGAGAAGCCGTTCAGGATCAGATCAGAGTGAGTATTGTAATAAAGGTGAAAGAAATAGGTGTTCCCTATTTAATGTTTTCTTACATGATAGAATGTTACAGCATCTCATTACTGAATAGTTTTGTTGATTGATTTTGTGGGGGGGGATCTATTCTTTATTAATTGCTTTGATATCTTTATTAATACATTGTTTTGATATGTTTTGTTGTACAATTTGAGCTACTTTGGGCACATTTCTGTGTAGGAAGCACCATATACGTAAATTTAAATTCCAATCTGTGTGTTTTGTATGCAATGCTTCACATGTGCCTGAACCTATGTGCTCCATAGCTATGACATCTGTACTGCTTGGTGGTGTAAGGAGATAGACTTTGAAGGAAATACACTTCCAGCCTCTGCACCTATGTCTGAAGGATGAAATGTCCCTCAAGAATAATAAAGAAAGTTAATCTGAAGTACCCACTGCATGGGAACTGGTTGTCTGCATTACTCTTGTGGCAAAACTTGAAAATTCATTGTGCTATAGTATAGCAGGGGGTCAGGTGGGGGCAACCAAAATGGATAGACCATAATGTTGCATCCATCTGGGAATTCCAACTTACTGTCTGTCTCTCCTGGGGAGCTTCTTAATTATCAAAATTTACCTTAAGAGTTCTATTGCTGAGAGTACTTGGCATAACAGAGAATGCTGAAGGAGATTTTCAGGACTCTATATGCACATTATATTTTGTTCCAAGGGATGATGACTGCATTTGGTTCAGTGAGCTCCAAGTTCTAATCTAAGCAATCACAAGACATAATCTGCAAAATGAAAATCCACCTTGGAAAAACTTTTGTGTTCCCTCCCTAATTTAGCATAGAGATAGATGGAAGATGGAATACAGGACACAAAGGTACAGTCATGAAGTTCATGACTGAACATATCACTTTTTTAGTCTACCTTGTGGGATTAGTATGAAGACAGGTGTAACATCACTATGACCACAGGAAATCAGTATAGGAAATAGTCACAAGTAAACTGTTGTTAATGCCTAATGTGATTTGTGCATCCTGAGAGTGCTGCTGTTTTTTAAAACAAAAGTAGGTGTAATGTGAAGTTCACCCAAAAAAAACTGAATGCTTAAAGAACATAGATCTCAATTAAAGCATATCTGAAATTATTTCCCAAGGGTACTACTTGTTACCACTTGTGTTTTCATTTAGCATATTTTCAGCTATACTTTATTTGGGGGTCCATCATTTTTTGACATGAAATATTTCTGTGAACTTGAAACTAAAGCCTTAGAAGTAAAAGTTACTATTGCTTAAGACAACAGATGCCTGTTATGGCACCAAGATGTTCTCTGCCACACCAAGGCATCATTGGTATGAATTCATAATGCAAGAACCTTTCATGTCAAAAAGAGATGGAAAATCAAATGTGAGTCTAAATAGCATGTAATCTCCCTTGACTCTTTGCAATTTCATGGCAAAACAGCCTCAACAGATTACACGGTGCAAAATAACAAAATATCCTTGGAAAGGAGATCAGACAGGAATTCATAGTGAATGGGCCACATTCTTCATTGACATTATTTCATTGGCCCCCAACTTCTTTCTGGTTGTAAATCATGCAGTGCCTAATGGATCTGCTCCCATGCATCTGAACCCAATTATAAGCATAATTTTGAGACAAAACAAATGTGGGTAGAATGGTTCTTACATCTAGTTTGAAAGTAAACACAGTTTGCTTTGATAAATCTGCCTTTTGGTGAGTCAGGCTAATATAACCTAGGACTGTCTGCAGTGAGTGGTTGTGAAGAAACAAGGTTTCTTCCAGACCTGCTGCTCTTACATTCTTTTAACTGGAGGTAAAGGTAAAGGGACCCCTGACCATTAGGTCCAGTCGCAGACGACTCTGGGGTTGCGGCGGTCATCTCGCTTTATTGGCTGAGGGAGCCGGCGTACAGCTTCCGGGTCATGTGGCGAACCAGAGCAGCACACGGAAACACCGTTTACCTTCCCGCCAGAGCGGTACCTATTTATCTACTTGCACTTTGAGGTGCTTTTGAACTGCTAGGTTGGCAGGAGCAGGGACCGAGCAACAGGAGCTCACCCCGTTGCGGGGATTCGAACCACCAACCTTCTGATCGGCAAGTCCTAGGCTCTGTGGTTTAAGCAGGGATTAAATGTGGGGCTTTCTGAATGCAAACCATGAGCTCTCCATGTCAGCCCCAGCCCCGGTAATGAATGCTTAGGCCTCAACATTACATTTACAGCGTTCTTTTTCTGTTGTTGTGGCACTAAGTTGCTATGAAGCTTGCATTTACATTTTGCCATCTTCACTTGACATTGAAGCATTTGTCTCCATCCATTTCCACTGCCATTAGTGCAAGAGTGATCCCTGGAGCAGCAAATGCTGTTCAGGTGAATGGGGGAAATTAGCGCTAGCCATCAAAGGGATAAGCAAATATTATGCAGAGTTTACACAAATTATGCAGATTAGGCACTGTGCTTCCAATGAGTGCCGTTGGAAAATAAGTCTGAAGGCATGTGCCTTTGACATTTGGAAACACAGGGGTTTCCCATTAGAATTCAGCACAGCAAACTCTCTGTTTGAAACCAGAGTTGGTGCAGGATGCTTAGATTGTCCATCAAAAATGCAGTAACCAAGAAGGAGGTTACCGGCCACAATATCTATTTTCTGCCTCAACCGCCCGAGGAATCATGCTTCTGAATCCCAGTTGCTGTCAGGTGGGCAGAGTGCTATTGTGCTCATGCCCAGTTGCAGACTTCTCACAGTCACCTGGTTGGCCACTGAGAACAAGATGCTGGACTAGGTGGGCCATTGGCCTGAATCAGCAAGCCCTTCTTATGTTCTCAAGAATCTGCATCTTGCAGTTTATCCCACTGATTGCTCGGGAAATCCTGCAATGTGTCATTCCTTTGCCCCTAATGGATGCAGTCAGCCCAACATCAGAATCACGTTGCTGCCTAGCAGACTTGACAGAAGCCCAGGCTCAACAATACTGTTAGAATCAATAGGTGAATGTTCTCCACCCTGAACAAGAATGGGGTTCAGGAAAACATTCAGAGAATTAGTGAGTTTGAAGAGACCTCAAAGCTCACCCAGCCCAACCTCCTCCCAACACAAAATCCAATGCAACCTCATATCTGATAGGTGGCTGTCCTCTAACTTCTAACAAACAGAGTCCATTACCCTCTGAGGCAGTCTATTCCTTTGTCAGTGAGCCTGCACCCTGGAGAAGTTCAGCTGGTTAGGCTGCAACTTTAGGAGACGTTTTATTGATACGTTTCTCATGAAAAATGCATCTGTTACATGAGAGCTTGGTTACTGAAAATTGCTGTAGCAGGTCATCACTTGTAGAGGCATATTATCACCTCTGCAAGGTATCAGCGCTCAGTGAATGACAGGCAGGTGGAACTTCTGAGTCATGAGAACCCTGTTAAAAGGAATTTGCCTTGAGCAAGATGAGCTGCTTAAGGCTGCAACCCTAAGCATCCCACATGCCCCAGGGGCAGCGCCAAGCAGCAGGATGCAGGCAAAATCCTACCCACACAGGAAACACAGAGCCTGGTCAACAGGTGGGTGGGGATGTTGTCAATGCGCAAGGAAAGAGAGGAGGAGTAAGGATGAAAAATGAGAAGCTTAGTCTTGGACACACTAAGCTTGAGGCAATGACAAAGCATCTAAGTGGAGAATTTGATGTGTGATTGGATGGCGGGAGAAAGTTCTGGGGTGGAGAGGCAGAACGGGGCATCGTTAGAGTAAAGGTGATGCTGAAATATATAACAGGCACACCATTTGGCATCAGGTGCAGGGCAGGTTAAGCTGCAGCTGCAGAGGAACAATCGGGAGCCTTAAAGTGCACTCTTGATCGTTCCTCTGCAACTGGTCTTGCATTTGGCACCTCTTAAATTTGGCACCAACTGGCTAGATTTGGCTCCAGCCACAAACTCCTGATTGGAGTTCACGTGTGGAGCCAATCTGTGCAAACCACCTGGCCAAAAGAACTTTATTTTCTGCTGCAGGCTGCTCTGCAGAGGGAAATGCTTTGCCTGACATCATGGTGATGTCAGGTGACTGACAGGTTTGTGCCTGTCAAAGCTGATCCCTGGGGGGAGCAACAGGGCCAGAGCCAGGTCACTATCCCTGACATGTATAGGGAATTGTACAGGGCCCGGAAAGACCCTGAGAGGGACAGACTCTGCAAACACACTGAAAGATCAGTTAGATAGCTGTGATTAGCTGATGGACGAAGTTTTGTGACTCTTCTGGATCTTGGCACAACTACATGTGGCATATTAGTGGCATGATAGTGCTGAGTAATGCATCCTATCAGCACAAAGATTTCCACTTGTGCAGCAAAACATCTCCAACCCTTTCCTGCCCCTGCGTACCTTCTAGGGGTTCCCTCAATCCTCTGGAGCAGATTTGGGGCACGTGCAGGGGGAGGAAAGGGGGAAGTCCTCTTGTGTAAACAGAAATCCTTCCCCTGACGGAACACATTGGTAGGATACAGTCCACGTTCTTCACAAACAGATCCACCACACACGTGCCTTTTGCATCGTGACTCAGTAACACTGAATACGTTAGTGTAAAACAGCCCTCGCAGACCAAATTAGGAGCCCCTTCCTGGCCTGATGGCCTTGCCTGACCAGAGATTTCCAATACCTATTTCAGATCAAAACTCAAACTGGTATAAGGCTAGCTAGACCAGAAGGCATATCCTTTCTATGGTTACCTTATCCTAAGAGTTCATCTTTAAGGAGAGGTGTGGTATTATTGTGTGAAAAAAGAGTAGATAATGTCAGACCAGAAGAGGGGGAATCATAAGCAGGAGAGAGAGAGAGAGAGGGAGAGAGAGAGAGAGAGAGAGAGAGAGAGAGAGAGAGAGAGAGAGAAATTGGGCACATCCATTGTCTTCCGCATTGTTGTTCATTTTTATCCTAATTGTGCAACTTCAAATGTTCAAATGAAAAGAGCAGAAGAAAGAGGCGTTATTGATGATGCAAGGTAAGTGCCTTGTGGAAATAATTCTTATAGATTCATATGTTGTCTCTCTATATATCCAACAGCGACCTGGGGGTTACTGAGCAATATACGGCAGCACTGAAAACAATCTACAAAGCTGCATTTCTTGATCTATTTGTGTTCCGCCCAGATTAGAGTACAGCACGGCAGGCGAAGCCACGACTGCTAAGCTTCCATGACTGCTATACGGTATTGCAGGAATGTAATTGCAGGACGAGAAACTTCTATGATAAGAACCCTCTGCTATTTGCCCCGATTCAAAATGAATCCAATTATCCCTTAATCGCAATAAAGAGCGTGTCCAAAAACACAAAACCAAAAAAGGAAGCTCTTCACAGAAGAACCAGACTGCTTTCATGTTGATTCTTTTTTTTTTTAAGTAGGAGGGGAACCAAGAAAGAAAAGTCCCACAAGCCATGCCTTGAGGACATTAACACTGTGTTTGCTGTGACTCTTCTTGACCTCTTAAAAGCCACCTAGCCAACCTGAGGGAGTCAAAATGTGTGTAGCCAGGTGTAAGGGTGTGGGGAGGAAGGTTCATACTACTACCCCCAATCTAACTGTACAAGGTAGACTAGAACTGATGACAGTCAGGAAGTTAAGCTGTTGTCTTGGCACTTCCATGCACATTGGGAGGAGATCACAAACCTTTTTCTTCATGTTTGCAAGAGGAATCAAAGGCTTGCCTTAATTTCAGACCATCTGTCCATATAGCTGAGTAATGTCTATGCTGACTGGCAGTAACTCATGAGGGTTTTATCCAAGGAGCTGTAGTTTAGCCCCTCAAAGAGCTACGATTCCCTTCACCCTTAATAGACTATCGTTCCCAGGATTCTTTGGTGTTTTAAATGTGTTTTAAAAAGTAAATTGCATATGCAGTCCAAAGCAAAGACCAACAGGTGCCTGCCTAAACACCAAGCAGACAGAGTTCCACAATACTGGTGCAACCACATGTGACCACATGCCAAACATGTGAAACTGCCAGTAAGGATTCATCCGCTGACTGTGGAGAGCTGGGCAGGCATCTAGGGTGGAAAGGCAGCCTCTAATTTTTTTAATAAACAAACTAACTAACTAACTAACTATACATAATGAGGGAAACATGGCGTTCCCAGACTTATTTTACCCTCATAACCATGGCTTTTTTTCCACCTGGAACTCAATTCCAGCACTTCTCGGGTGGACTCCATTGGCATTCCAAAACTATGAGGGAGGCATTCACAGTGAGTTCTGGTACCTCTTTTTATAAAAACATAGCGCTACTCATAACACTAATTTGAGAGTGGGAGAGGGACTGGCGGAATCCTCATTCATTCAAATGGGCCTTTTCTGCATTAGAATAGAATAGAATAGAATAGATTCTTTATTGTCATTACACAAGTGCAACATTGCACAAGTGCAACGAAATTGGATGCCATCCCTTAAAAACAACAAAAGCAAAACAACCACAACATCCAAACAAACCACATTCCAGCCACACCCACACCCACACCCATCAAACTCCCAGGTCACACTATCGAGTTACAGCATTCAAAAAGGCCACAGCTCTTTGAAACTGTTTTTCAGTCTATTTGTCCTTGACTTGATGTTTCTATATCTCCTGCCAGAAGGCAGTAGTGCAAACAGACTGTATCCCGGGTGAGATGAATCCTGCAGGATGTTGTTTGCTTTCCTAAGACAACGGGAACCGTACAGTTCTTCCAAAGATGGGAGAGGATGACCAATAATCCTTTGGGCTGTGGTTATGACCTTCTGGAGCACCTTCCTCTCCCTAGCTGTACAACTGGAGAACCAAGCACAAATACAGTATGTAAGAATGCTCTCTATGGAGCCTCGGTAGAAGGACACCAGCAGTCTCTCACTCAGATTGTTCTTCTTTAAAAGTCTGAGGAAATAAATTCTCTGCTGGGCCTTCTTCACCAGAGCAGTGGTATTTGCGCTCCAAGTCATGCCCTGATCGATAGTTACTCCCAAAAACCTGAATTCCGCCACCCTCTCCACCCGTTCCCCGTTGATATACAAGGGCATTAGCTATAATCCATGGAATGCTCTCCTCAAGGAGGCCCACCTCGCACCAACTTTGTCATCAGTTCAGCACCAGGGAAATATATTTTTGTTTTCCCAGGCCTTTGGACGTCATCAATGATTAGATAATTTTACTCTATGTTTTCAATATGACTGTGTGTTCTTCTGATATTCTTAATGGTATTCTATTCTTGTTGTAAATTGATCCTGGACTTTGGTTGTGGGAAGAGCTACATACATTCAATATACCTAAACCTAACCATGGAAGGCTTTGAATGTTAGATATTAATTGACAGTTCAGGTCAGCATTTCGTTCTGGGCATCACTTGATTTCTATGGGATGAAGGGGGAATTACTGAACCAACTACCTACTTATTCTTCCCTACATAAAGCTACACCCCTGTGGGTGGAAAAGCAACTTATGGGCCGTGCTAACAAATGGCAGGATCAGGAAGGTTAAGCAGCCCCTCTTCTTGTCTCTCTCTCTGCCTCTGAGGCGCCCTTGCTTTTAAAACAAAACTGTTAGGGGAAAAGATTCACCAAATGCAGTTGTGTGTAGATTTAACTGTGAATGCATAAATGTACTATATAAATTCTAAGCGTTATAATAATAGTTATTATTATTATACTAATTACTCATGAGGAAAAAGTGCTTGGAATTTGAAAATATATAGAAAATAATTGAAGATCATTCTGGCAAAAGAGTGTACGTCCAAACTCTCTCACACACATTATTGAATCTGACACTGACATACTTTCCTTGATAATACAGAATAGGGTATATCTTCCTTCCTTCTTGTGGCTAGATTGGAAAGAGTGACCTCTGCTTGCTGATAGCAATCCAGTTGGTAATGGAAAGCTCACTCCACAGAAATCGAGTGACTCCCCAGGTCAATACACTGACCTGAACTGTCCGGATATGATGCAAGGGATACCTGGCACTCAGACTATCAGGTTACTGAAGATTTTCAGTATCCATTTCTATCTACTCAAGCAAAAAACTGTGTTGTTTTTATATAAAAACACAGCCTTATGGGGGGGGGACCTTTAAAATGAACCGATTTACTGCAGCATACACCTTTATGAACTAAAACCTGCTTCATCAGGGGCAAATGTTGTTATCTTTAATTGGCAGGTATGTGTCCCCACACATGGGTATAGAGGGAGGAACTGTAAGCAGTGGGACCTAATGGCCTCTAAATGTAGCAATATGCTTTTGTTCTCAAAATGTTAGCTAAATGTAGCAAAATGATACGGATCTGGATGCCAGAGGCACAGATACCAGAAATGGTTGCAAAGAGGTGATTAATTTCAAAAATCATGCTCCTAAAAGAACTTTCACATAGTATGATCCAAAACTGAAGCTTCGTTCCACTCCCTACCTAATCAACACCCAATACAATATACCACTTTTCAGCTGAACAGGCAGAGAGCATGGTCAGTGCTTTTTTTCTGGGGGCACGCAGGGGTACACATACCCCTAAATATTTTGTGAAAAAACAACAAAAAAAGTTTTTAAAAAGTTTATTTTCTAGCATGGTGAATCATCAGTTCAGTTGCTACCCCCAATGGCGGCCTCATTTCCTGTCACGGTGTTTCTTGAGTCTCAGGCGGAAGCGGACGTTTTATGTGTGAAGTAGGAGCTGGAATCTAGCATGGTGATTGGTCAGTTTCCTTGTTACCACCTCCAATGGCAGCTTCATTTCCTTTCCTGGTGATTTTCTTGAGTCAAAATGAGAGTACCCCCTAAACATTTTTTTTAGGGGGGGAAAGCACTGAGCATGGCCAACGGTCAGGGAGGAAGGGCAGTCTAGCATCCATTGTGTGGGGAAACCCCTTCTTTTTCCTCATAAGGAGAAACAACTAGAAGAGTCTATCCATTTTGAGATAGATTTATAGACCCTCTTTTTTCCTACACCCACAAAGTCATTGTAAAAAAGCACAGGAGAAAGAATTGTCTCTGCTAAGAAAACCTAACAATTTCATTATAAACCAAGGGGGCAAAAGGAGAGGTGACTTGTCCAAGATCACCAATTAACAGGTATGGCAGGAATAGAAACCACGTCTCTTGTTTTCTTGTCCAGTGCATCTTCCCATGGTGCTTTGCCTCTCCGTGGACTTGGGCCCTTGGGAATATTGCGCTTCCCTCAGATTCTTGACATGGGCACTTTGGTATTGTAATAGGAGAAAGCCTAAAATAGTGCAAGATGTCAGCCCGTTCTTTTAATATAATTGGGATCTCTCTTGAAGAGAATAGCACAAATATTGCTCTGTATTGCTTGGAGTTTTTCCCCCTTTTCTTTTCTTTTCCAGGGCTGTTGTTTTTCTGAATTAGGAAATAAATCAGGGGAGATCATAGTAAGCCTGTAATACCCTGCTCAGCACTATGGAACACATCTTACAGCGATGAAACACAAACCTCTAGGCAGGAAGATAAGATACCAAAAATGAAAATTTGCTGAATATCATCAGAAACCACATACCCTTGAGAAATCTCCAAATCCAAGAACCATAAACAACTTGTTAAGACATACAATTACTGAATAGTCCTAGCAGCAAGTGCTTCCCTTGATGAAACGAAGAAAGCAAGGCAGCAATAAAAAATCAAGCCCACGAAGCAAGTAGACCCAGAAGGTTATTTTAGTTATTTTAGAGAGGGGGAAGAGACTGGTGGAAATAAGGACATGCTTCTAGCACTTCAGCTCTCATGCCAAGGATCACAGCTCAAGCTTCCCTCCCCAGTATTACAAATTGCTACGGTTCTACTCGGCCCCTCTGCTGTATTCATTTATTCTGCAACAGGCTGTGCTCTATTGATGTAAAAGCCGAATACAATTGTATTTGTTGTCAAACGATGTGCCAGAAAGAAACGTAAATTGGCTTACAATGGCCTGCTTCAGACATAGTCCTCCCAATTGTCAAACCATTATTTAGTGGTTGGAAGTGCCCAATAGGAACACAGGCTGATCCACTCCTCCCCTGCCCACAAGCAAAGTTGCTGCAAACTATAGTTAGGTCTTAACCCAGAGGTAGAAACCAGACATGAGATCTAGTTTTCAGATTGGATTTTCAGATTGGAAAGCAAAGTTTGGTCTGCAGTAACTTTAGTTGCTCTGGTTCTGTTGTAAACCATAGTTATGGCTAGCTAAGAAATGCTGGGGGTGGGGAGAGGGTTGATGTGGGCCAGGGAGCCGGAACTGGCTGGGTTTCCACTGAGAACTCACATATTGTGCACCTGGTTTTATTGTGCGTTTTTAACCATTGACACCCTCTTTGCTTTCAAGATGTTGAAAGTCAAGCTACTGCCAGGTACATTCATTGGCCACATGGCACATGGAAAAGAGCCTCCAGCAGTACACAGTGGTAGGACTGGGGGTCACGGGAAGGGATCCTCAGTGTGAAGAGCCTCTCTGTTCTCAGCTGTGAAATCTCAGAGGTATGGAAAGCATTTTAGCACACTTTCAACTAAAGCTGCGAAGTGCTTTTATTCCTAATCCAAATTCATTTGTCTAATGGGGACGACCACTTAAAAAAATAAATCTGGAATTATATCTCACCTTTGGTGTCATTGGGTTGAACCCAATAGTAGCTTTGAACTACGGGAAAGCTCTTCCGCTAGTACAATGCAAGGCATCCAATTTTTTACTGATCCCTCTTACCTCCTGCAGCCCTCTATGACCCCCCCCCCAAAGTTGCTATGGAGGGTTGGAGAGCATTCTAGAACAGCATGGGATATGATGGTAAGTAAGGGTGGTGGTGGTGAAAATCAGGTATCCTGTTTTGCATGAGCAGAAACTACTTATATTAGTATATTGAATTTAACCCTAACTTAGCTATGTTTGAATGGATACATGTAACTGCTGTGTTTCTGGTACATGGGAGAGTCAAAAATTCAAGCTCAGTTACTGCTTTGGGTCAGAAGTGAAGGTTTTTGTACCAGATTTATTTTAGTCCATTGCTGATTATGCCATTAACAACAGAAAATAAGATTCACTCTGTGTGGCATCTTAGCCAGCACTATTTTGCTCAAACCCCTGTCATTAAGTGCCTCACTTTTTAAGCCTTTAATTTACTCAGGTAATTATTTAAAGAAAATGGAGTATCAAGCTAAGAATCTTTTAAAGACAGTTTACACGGAATTCTATATAGTCAGCCATGTAACCAGTCAGGAGGGAAATAACATGTTATACAAGAACAGAATACAATAAAAATGATGGGCAGATTGAATCCTTTGGTATCTGACTACCCGTTACACAGAAACAAAGCCTGTGTAATACTACATTGATACCTATGTCCTGAAGTGTTGTCGTTGTTGACAATGGGGATGAAGTCGAGGACTTCCGGGTTAGCGCCATCGTCTAATGGCGGATTCCCTCCGAGCTCCGGAGGGAATCTGCTCAGCAGGGATTGGGTCCTGCCGCGCCGGCGACGCGGGGACCCTTAAAAACCACAGGCGCAGAAGCCTGTGGACGTGGTGACTCGGTGGGCACCATTTGCGCCCCCCAACCCGCGAAGGAGCCTTTTTAAAGGCTACGGAACGGGGGACGGGGAGCGGAGCGGTGCTGAGAGTCCTCTGCTTCCCCTGCTGAGTGAAGCCGCATGCCATGGACGGAGAGCGCTGACTTCTTCCTTTGAACATCTGGATTAAAAGCAACAGCCCGTGAGTAATACGGAAATTGGACTTAAAAGAAAAACTTTCTTCTTTGAATTTGGCACGATCGGGGAGACGCAAAGAGGAAGTCCGTCTCCCCGCTTTGTAAACAATTTAAAGCAAGGGCTAGATAACTAAGGTTGAAAGAACATTCTTTCTTTACTGGATAAAAGTTATTAATTTCACGACTGGAAAGTACAAGTAATTTTACTGGAGGATAAGAGTGGATTTTGAGAACTGAAGTGCAACCCCCCGGGAACCGGGGGTGATCCGCGAGAGAGCCTGGTGAAGAGATACAGAAGATTTTGACAGCTGTCAAAGTAGCTGTCAAAGTTGGGGAATAAAAAGAGAACATTGTTTCTGGTGCCTTTGCTGGCTAGAGTTGATACAATTTGGATATAAAGTATTGAAAACAAGGAATAACAAGTTAGTTTGACTTTTGGGTTGGAACTGGAAGGATACTAAGTAACCATAACCCCTCTAGAGGGGTTTTTGGGACATTACAAGAATGGCTGCAAGTGGAAAAATACTTATTGAGCTAAACAGGACTTTTTATCTCCTGGGAAAGCTTCAAGAACAGAGCAATATTTTGACTACAGGGGTTTCTATACTGAAGGAGACAGTAGATAATTCTACTGAAAATGGAAGGGACCTGACTCAAGGTTTTGTTCCTGAACAAAAAGCCCCTGTAGCGGAATCAGAAGTTTTTGCAGCTGAGCAGGAAAAGAAACTTGAGAAATGTGATGAAAGGGAACAAGAGATACATGATGATCTGGAAGGGAATGAAGGAGGAGTTACATCGCCGCAGAAGATCAAGGAAGGCCAGAGGCCTGTCAGGAAAGATATAAAGGAAAACAAGAATTGGATTATGAAAATTTGGCTTGAATTGGATAATGAAGATTGGAGAGATCTCCTGATGGGGAGATCTGAGGACCTATGGATTACAAATTTGATCAAGATGGAAGTTGGAGCATTTGGAACATCCAGACTTAAAAGGATTAAGAAACAAGATTTGAGTTCCACTTTTAAATATAGAGGTCTGGATGGAAGAAAAATGAACATTTTTGAGACAGAACTTCTCCGAGACTTGGCGCTTGATATAAAGGACTACCAAAAAAACCGGCAAAGAGGAACTGAGAGAGAATTAAGGGCCTCGGATGTGAGGTCTCCAGGCTGACAGCAGATAGACTGATGGATATAGGGGATCGAAACCGGGAAAGGGGGGTTGGAGTTTGGGAATCCAAAGGGTGTACAACTATATTTTGAATTTTTCTTCCTTTTTTATTTTGTTTTATGAGTATAAAAAAAAAAGGGAATTCGTGGAAGGGAATTGGGGTCGACCTTAGAAAAAGATTCTAATGTTTAAAGACTGTGGATTATAAGGGGAAAGTGGCTATATAAAATGAATTAAATCGAATAATGGGCTAAATACAATAAGGTTAAAATTTGGGATAAGAACTTGCTGAAATAAACAAATGGAAATGGAATACAAGAAGGGGAGGGGTGGGGAAGTCTTGGAAAGATGTTATTGAAAGTAAGGTTTAAATGTAAATGTTTTCTTTTTTCTTTTTCTTTTGGATTTTTTGAAAATTTCAATAAATATGTTATTAAAAAAAAGAGACAATGGGGATGAAGTCAAACTGCTGCATTAGCAGCACCGAAATGACCTCACTGGGGCACAAACCTGGGCCACTGCTGCCCAGCTATAGATACACACACACAGTTGTCAATGGTGTCCAAACATTTTTTGGGGTGGGGATTGATATTGTTCCACATCGCCAGACCTCACAGGAAAACCAGCTGGCTCACTTAGTAAGTGAACAAGAGAGGTCTTGCAGAGCTCATTGCCAAGTTTGATTATTGCGAAATTCTCCACCATCTCTACTTCTTAATAATTAGGATTTAATTGTAAACATAGAAAGGAAGCTCAGAATAGGTTAAAATGCTTTCCTGGCTTACCACATTCCACTTACAGTTCTGGTGGAAGGATTGCAAACCTGAGATTTCCCCATCTGCATTCTAATGAGGCACAATTCTCAATAGGCTTTAGTATGACTGATCTTGTTATTGCTCAGCTTTGAGAGACCTGTCACCTTATCATCTTAAACAATTACTAAACTGTCCACCAAACAGAGGTAGACAAACCTATGACGGGTTGCCTACAGGCCATTGATACCTGGCTTTTATTTAAAGTAAGCATGAGAACTCACTTCTTAAGAGCCATAGAAATGAAGGCTATTGGTCAGATCAGATCAGATTAACTCATCACAAGTATTCTTCTGTAAAACTAATGAAATCATAAAGCTGCAATAGATGCAGAATTGACCAATTCACCTTCAAAGTGAATAATGTAGGACAGGAAAGTATGGGTGTCATCTCAGAAAGGGAGTGAGGACTGAGATGAAAAACTAAAAATGGAAGAGGGCAGAAATGCACAGCTGGTGTTCTCGCTTAATCAGGTGGCAAAATCTAATAAAGCTTTGATGTGTGTTATTGAACTACTGGAAACCAAAACACCAGCGTAGAATATTAGGCTGCTGAATCCTACTGTCTCACTATAAGAAGAAAAACTAAACAGCAATCTTGTAAACAGAACCTGGGTTCCAGAGACACAAAATTTAATACAGAAGATCACTTTGCAATGTGTGTGCATGTGATATATATTACAGTGCAGGCCCAAAATGTGAATGTCAAACCTAGGTTTGCCCTGCTGGCTCATCCGTACAGTCCCAACCTTGCTGCCTTAATAGGGAATGCATGTTAATAAACAGTAGGTGCATATATAGGCAGTTAGTTTGTACTGTTGTGGCACCTCAGTATGATCCATTTTGGACAGATATGGCACTAGAATGGAATTAAATGATGCCTGCATGCGGAATGCACAGGTCGACTATATCTGACTCATTTCACAACCATTCTGTAGCATGCCCTTACTTCCCCCCCCCCCAGCATTTTGCAAATTTTTCAGCACTTGCCTAATATTATTTCCCACCGATCACTCCCACCATACTGATCTTTTTCTGTGTGTGTCTGGTTTTAAAAATTACACTTTATAAAGAAATCCCATAAGGACGTACGGTACATCCTCTGTTCACCAGTGACCTTTCCAATTTATAACTTCATGGCGGAAGTATTCATATCTGATCCTCAAAACCTTGAAACTAGAAAGTGTTGGTAACAGCCGATGGCGGCACTTGGGAATGGAGCTTGGTCCTGCTGCTTAGCATGCCATACAATCTCAATTAGGTGTGACAGCTCAGACTTTCTTTAATGAGATGATGCTCCATTTGATGTGATTGTCACATAATTGACAAGGCATATCTCACTTGATTTTTATCTCTGAGATAGCTCCTTATGGGAGCCAGTAATATAGCAAAATATCACCCCCTCTCTTCTTTCTCTTCATGCAGATGTCTTGATATGCATTACATTTCCTTCTTTCACCCCACCTTCCTTGCATGCATTAAATCACCCACTCACCTTCAAGACAGTATCTAAAGCTGGTCAAAGCAAGGTATACCAAACTCAAAGTTTTGTGCAAATGTCTTCTTCAGATTTTGAGAGATGAATTTCTTTGCAAAAGATTCATTTCTGAGAAACATGCAGAAAGAGTAGATCTGTTCAGCCTTCCATCCCAACATGGTCCACCACCAAATCCAGCTGCCACTCCTTTCATACACACCTCTGGCCTGGCAAGAATGGAGCAAGCTGGTTATTATTAGTAGGATTATTTTGCTTTAGAAAGCCTCCTGATCCCCAAAAATATATAAGTGGTACCTCGGGTTACATACGCTTCAGGTTACATACGCTTCAGGTTACAGACTCTGCTAACCCAGAAATATTACCTCGGGTTAAGAACTTTGCTTCAGGATGAGAACAGAAATCGTGTTCCGGCGGCGTGGCAGCAGCAGGAGGCCCCATTAGCTAAAGTGGTGCTTCAGGTTAAGAACAGTCTCAGGTTAAGAACGGACCTCTGGAACGAATTAAGTACTTAACCCGAGGTACCACTGTATAGCCTTTATGATGTACAGCAGGGTTGGGGAACCCCCCCACCCCACCCCTGCCACTGAGGTTGTGCAGCTGCTTCCAGCGGGTGCTCGTGAGATCTCATGGCACTCTCACGAGATTTCACTGGAAACCACAGCTGCTGCAGCCATACATACCCAGTAAGCCAGGCTTTGGTGAGGGTGGAGTGGTACCTTCTTCTTTTGCTTCATGAAATGGGATGGGCCACCAACATTTTCCACTCAGTACTTACCCATCTGTGTTGAGATAATAGAAGGCACTCTAGGCTTCATCTTACAATACCATAATATCACTTGGCACTGCTATATCTAAGCACTAGGGCAAACCAAGGACAGGCCAGAAGTTTAAATGCTTCCCACTTAAACACTGTTTTAAAAAAGTGTTAAATTCCATTTCTACAAAAAAAGGGGGCATTCACAATAATTTAAGCTACAGTTCACCTATACATTAGGCAAGGGTACATAGTGTATGAAAATGTCACACAGAGGACAGTTCGATGTCACAGGACTCGCATGCAAATGGAATAAAACTTTCATATACTATGTGCTCCATATAAATGCAGACACAGCATAGTACTCCAGCATGCCTCAGTCCATCAGAAAGCCTCATCAAAAAAAAATCAAAAAAAGTCACATTTGATGCGCACTGTAAACACATAACTGGCAGAAATTTAATGCTGTTATTGTGGTTAAATGTATATCCGATCTCTTTCCATCAAGGAGCTCAAGGTAGAATATGCAGTTTATTATCATTAATAAAATTATCATTTGCAATGCATCGGGGGGGGGGGATATTTGTATATAAATAAGACAGAGATCAGAAACATATAATAAATCCTGAATTCAGAAGAAGCACATTTGCCTTATGACCTGTATAAACAGTCAATGAAAATATGGTAGTACCTTCCATGATTAGCAAGCAGATCTCTTTTAATATATTTTGTGTATCCTCTCTATCCCTGTCAAAGCAGAAATTGTTTTGAAGTCAACATTAGAGCCCAACCCCCGCTTTCTAAAGCAGCTCCTTCAATTGATCCTTCGCATATCAGTATCACTCAGTAGGTGGCTAAACTCTAAAAGGTTTGGGCAGAAGTTAATATCAAACTATTCAGACTTCAAGGTCCTCTCCATCACCTCCCAACCGACATCTATCCAAGTCAGAATGTGCAGTGTGTCACAATTCAAGTTAAGGGATTGGTAGCAAATGCCACTTATCCTTTGAAGGAACCGGCATGTGTGAGCTTTATAATGAAAAGAAACAGCAGAAAGAAAACCCTCTGCAAAGAACTGCGTTTGGGGTTTGTTTGTGTTTGGAAAGGAGGGGAGGGAGATTTGCTTGGAATATGGGGTGTTAAGCTAAATAGAAGCAGGGAGTTGAGCCTTGCATGGCACTTGGGATGGGCATTTTGTTGGTTGCCAGCTAGGAGAGAAAAGACAACGGAGGGGAGAGGGGATTAGTTGTGTGGGAATTGGTTGAGGAGATTACTAGTTTAATCGTGTTCATCTTAAACTCCAGTTTGCTGTGAACCTCTTTTTGTCTTTTCTTGTTAAATCTAGGTAATTGTCAGTGAAACCCAAGCTTAAAAGGTTTGAACGCTTACCCCAGTACCTGCCCTTACGCAGTGATTTGTAGACGGAATCTCTTCCCATGCTGAATTTCGTGTATTTGAAAACAGTGAGAGAAAATGTCTTCAATAAGAATGTAATCTGTTGTCGGGCACCTGATTATCTGACAGTATTTTATGAGATTGTGTATTTGATAAAGACACACAAACAGCCAAGGAGAGGATTTTGATTGCAAAAACAGCCTACACGGAAAGGGTTATAGGCACACACAGTGTTGCTCCGATCAAATTTGTGAACTCTGGAGTCTGCATTTCATTACCTCCCCAAAAAGGCTTTTCAGAAAACTCCTCTGGAGAAGTTGGAGACAGAACCTGCATGGAATGTAGGTGCTCCACCACTGAGCAATGTTCCAGCACTATGGCCGCTCAGAGGCAAATTTAGGGGAGCACGACCGGTTCTTCTCCACAGGACAGTGAGCTGAGGGAGTGCCTTCCCACCTCCTTCCCAAGGCCTAGTAAATCCTTGCTTCAGGAAGGAGGTGCGAGGGCTCTAGCAGGATCCTAGAGCTCTTCCATCTTCTTCCCAAAGCCTAGTTTGCTCTTGTGCAGCTTTAGAAAGGAGATGGGGGACTCTAGGACTCTCCCAGAGCTCTTGTGCCTCCTTCCCGAAGCCCAGTATCTTGCTTACCCAACTTTGGGAAGGCGGCTTTGGGCTGTCAGTTTTTGGCTTCACACAAGGCGTCATATTACAAAGGACAGGTGAAGAGGGAACAACAGCACCACCAGGAAGAAGCAATAGAGTCAGGATGCTCCAAGACTGGCAGTGTGTGGCGTGGTGGTTAGCCTGCTTTTGGGTGCCATGCTCTCAGCATGGAGCCCCAAAATGCCTGAGAGCATGATCTCATGTGAGATCACAGAGCCCCAAAATGCTCACAGTTGCGACCTCACACAAGAGCACAGAGCCCCAAAGCACATGTTACTTGCACGGCTAGGAAGATGCGCATCCCGGTTCTCGTCCTCCGCATGTTGGAGGGTATGGGTTAGTGTGTTGGATGAGGACCTGGGAGACCAGGGTTCAAATACCCACTCAGCCATAAAGCTCATTGCGTGACCTTAGTCTCCTAGCCTAACAGGATTGTTCTGAGGATAAAATGGAGAAGAGGGGAGATGCATGTAAGCTACCTTGAGCTCCTCAGAGGAAAGGTGGGATATAAATGAAATAAACACAGTCAATAAAAATAAATAGTTACCTGACAATGCTGGCCCTTGGCCCTGGCCCTTAACAACCTCTGTATACTCTTCATCCTATTAGATCAATCACTATCGCAGAGCTGTTTGGCCAAGCAGCCGATCCTTTTCACAAAAGCCCTGCTATTGTAATGCACAAGTTTGAAGTCAATTACAATGCAGAATTATTACATCTTACCAAATATGTAGCAGTGGCGGCAAATAATGAGATGAATGTACTTGCAGCTTATATATATATGCAGCATTTATAATACAAAGAGAATTGTGTTTTTAGGGGAAACCTGCCAGCTTCACAGTGTTGAACTGCCCGCTGCACCCATTTAATCCTCCAATAACTAAGCCCCCAAAGACTATCACCTCCAGCTTTCCTTCCTTCCTGCCCCCTGCTGTACCTTAATATTGAAAAATTAACCCCGGGGGAAAGCACTCGCTTCCATAGTTTTTGTTCCTTCTCTTTCCTATTATGCCAGTGTCACATTCTGCCTGACAATTTACAATAGCCCGGCTATTCTACTTTTATATTTTAAAACCTTTATGCAAATCATCTTGAGAGCACAGCAGCCCCAAGTTCGTGCATTAATGCCAAGTATTATTCACATATAAAAATTCCATTTAAATCCCATTAAGGTTGTGACATAAATCCAAACAAACTAGAAAATGCACAGTTAAGGTGGGGAAGTGGCATATGTCTTCCAGTCTCTTCCCTCAACAAGGCAGAATAAAAAAGTGATTAAAGTGTCACCCAAGTGAAGCAAAGGGACTGAAGCACATATGCTAACTGCTCCACGTTTTGCCATTTGATTTTTAAAAGAAAATCTGTGCTGCAGCCCCTGTGGTATAAAAGCTGCCATTTGTTTTTGGGTAACTATGGCTGTTGTGGTGTATTGTTGCAGAAATGAACTGAGCCGAAGGGAGAAACGAAACAAAAACACAGTTACATACTGGAAAAGAGACGGAAACGCTACAGATTTTCTGTTAAACGCTTCTTGGCGGTTATTAGTGATGGACGGACCAACCTATCTCTATTCCATGTCAGTTTCATATGTGTTCAGTTGTAAGCTCCTTCCATCCCACCTTCTGCAGAATTATTTTTTCCGTACCAAAAATAATAATTTAAAAGTGTGGGCATTTCCTCGTAATATACATATTTGTATAAGCACTTTTCCCTAAAGTATTTGTCTTGTACATATTTTCCTCCCCATAAATGCTCATTTTGTATGCTGTCCTAAAAAAACGGACAAATGGTAATAAAATATGCATTTTTGTATGCATTTTCCCCATAATGTGTATGTGGTTTTGCTAAGCAAACTTACATTGCAAAATTCAGAGAAATGCTCGGTCTGATTGATAACTGTGCCCTGTAAGTCCAGGGACTGCGAATTATGGAAATTCGCTTTCAAATGAGGACCGAATGAAATTCTCTTCCACCCCCTAAGGATAGCAAAAGGCAGTATGCTATGTTATTGTGCTTGCAGAAATGAGCAGCATTTATCTTTTCCTACTCCAATCTGGCATTTCCAATTTCCCCCTTTATTACAGACATATCAGAATTAATAACAATAATGAAGCAAACACCAAAGTTTACATACTCCATCCACACACTTCTGTTTGTTCACTTATCACTTATTCATCCTCATGAGACTTCAAAGTGCTTTACCAAATATAAGCCCTTGTCTCAGAAATCAGAACTAACGCTAATGGAAAGGAAAATTCCTTAAGCCCACTTAGTAGGGTTTCATGCACATGGGATAGCTGCTTTGTTGCACATCTGAACTGGATATTTTTTTTACCTGTGGGCTAATAATGCAAATATATTTTCCACCTGTAAATGTCAGGACTGGATGCTAGTATTCAAGAGTAAAACAATGTATGCAAGTAGATGTGGAAGCAGACTGGCAAAGATTAAAATGCTATTTATTCCTCCTGCATACCATGGATATGCAGGCCTTAGATAGCTCAGCTGGTAGAGCATGAGACTCTTAAATCTCAAGGTCATGAGTTTGAGCCCCACGATGGGCAAAAGATTCCTACACTGTAGGAAGTTGGATTAGATGACCCTTGGGGTCCCTTCAAGCTCTACAAGTCTATGATTCTATAAATGGGTATTCCCCAACAGTTCTGGGTGAGACTTCTTCACCTTATCTGAAACCCTTCCACATAACAACTCTTTCTACATCCAAAATCAACTAATTCCAAAATCAACATCAAAACTGTTTAAAGTCCAGAAGTATGTCAAAGGCAAGGCTGTAGCGAATGTGTCCTACTTTACAGAGGACAGCTCTCTTTGAAAGGATCCTCTGTTTCAAGGGCCACTCAGTCTGAGTCTTTAAAGATAAAGAATCATAAGAAGGCACAGCAGGAGCCTTGAAGTTGCCCACCAACAGTTAGCATCTGAACAGCTGACTGAGCAAGCGTTAAGGTCCCTTGGTCCACAGTTTTCTTCACTATGGCGAGATGCACTGTATCACTACTTAAATTATAGTAATCTTTCTCAATGTGCATCTATGCATATAAATTAAGGTAAAGGTAAAGGGACCCCTGACCATTAGGTCCAGTCGTGACCGACTCTGGGGTGCGGCGCTCATCTCGCTTTATTGGCCGAGGGAGCTGGCGTACAGCTTCCGGGTCATGTGGCCAGCATGACTAAGCCACTTCTGGCAAACCAGAGCAGCACACGGAAACACCGTTTACCTTCCCGCTGGAGCAGTATCTATTTATCTACTTGCACTTTGACGTGCTTTCAAACTGCTAGGTGGGCAAGAGCAGGGACCAAGCAATGGGAGCTCACCCCGTCGCGGGGATTCGAACCGTCAACCTTCTGATCAGCAAGTCCTAGGCTCAGTGGTTTAACCCACAGTGCCACCCGCGTCCCTTTGCATATAAATTAGCAGATACAAAATTTATGTGAATCTGTGTTCTCTTTTGTCCTCGCTTTTGATGATGCATGTCCTCTTTTTGGCTGCGCAAGCGATGTACAAAGGAGAGCACACGCAGCCAAGGCTCACTCTAAACCATAGTTAAACATTACAACTCAGTCAGATCGATGTGATCCATGATTTTGACTTAGATAAGACTAGAAGTTTCAAAGATACTCTTGAGAGCAAGAGATATTTTACCTTAACCAGAAATCTAGCTCTTTCTTTAAAATAGCATGCACGCACACGCATGCACACACACACACACACACACACACACACACACTATTTAGATATGGTGGTAGATTAATTGATATTGTGCAGCTCTGATCCCTACACCATTGACATGTGAGTAGTAATACTGAGATCAACAAGGCTATCAAAAGTGGTTTCAAAACTATAGCCCACATGCTTGACTACCTAATAAGAGTCTGTCATTCTACGAACACTATAACAGTCACATAATAATAACACAGCACTTCAGAAGGTTATAAATTATACCCTTGCTGCCATCCTTCATGTATTCTATACAGATCATAGAGTTATGGTTATTGGTTGCAGTACGTATTACTAGGTCCCAGGGTCACCAGCACAGAGTTAAATGATGTAAGGGAGTGAGTAAAATGATGATCTATGTTTTCCAACATATTCAGCCTTGGTACCTACTTAACTCATTCAGTATGTTGATATGCTGTGCATGCATAATCAGATCCACTGGAAAAAGGCTGACTGTTGACTGTGGCCATACCAGGAGTGGAGGTTTATTTCAGTTAAAACTGTTTTTCAGCAGAAAGCATCAGAAAGACTGCTGTGATAGCAAAAACCTTGGGGCCTGATTCAGTCAGTGAAGCAGCTAGGGCTGCGCATGGATAGTCCAGTAATAATAAATAATGCTGGAAATCTTCCTAACTGTTTGGTAAGGAAGAAATAGTGAAGACTGACTCTTTCTGACCCCTTCCGCTTCTCCCACTGAACAGCTGGCTGGCTTTACTTACTGGACTACATGGGCTCTGGGCAAGGGAATCATGAACACAACCTCCTTTTTTGCATGCAATTTACAATCCAACAATGGAAACACTTATAAAAGACTCATTTCATGCACATACAGCATCGAGCAGAGGTCTTCACTCCCCTCACCTTAAACTGCATCACACAAACTTCACTGTCAGTGGAGAATGAGAGAGAAAAACAGAAAGATGGGGAAAGGGGGAAAAAGTATGGTAGAGTTAATATAAATATAAGGAGTCATTTCCACCCATGTCATCCATTTCCAACCACTAAAAACCCTTTCTATTGGTTCAGGGTGATAGGGTGTGGTCAGAGATAGGTCCCACAACAAAGATTTCCAGTTACAAATGTCATTCCAAGCGAATGGTTTCCAGTGACAGAAGGACAGGGTGAGGTTTCCATTAATGTAGGGGACATAAATAATCCATCAAAGTGGGCCTTTGAACAATTTGACAAGAGGTACCTGTAGCCTTCTACTATGAATATGTGCAGCTGTCATGCTGCAAATGGGCCATAAAGGCAGGGTTACTGACAAGTTCAGTTTAGCTGGAATTCTGCACATGCCCCAGAACTAGGTGACTGAGCAGTGAGAACAGTGCTATTGCAAGGGAATAAAGGAGTGCTAAGTATCCTTCCACCAAGGGAAGCACTTAGAGGTTCCCACCAACCTTTCCCATAACAGATGCAAATAGACACCTTTATTCAGTTACAGTAAATATAGGGAAGTAAGACTAATGCATCAAGCATGTCCCATTGGTGATTGGATTAAATTTAAATTTACATTTCCTAATTGTACGTCTTTACTTAAATTACCCCTTCACCTTTCCTCATGAGGGACATCATTTACCTGATTGTGAATTTTTCCTTGCCAAAGACCTCTTTCCACACTGAGAAAATTGCACTGTGGTGCCTTCTGACAGCTCTATAGCTGTGTCCTTTGTCATGCAATGCCCCTTCTATTGAACTCTGTCATTAAGATTCTTGCTATTGTATTAGCACTAATGCTGACCAGGAAGCTTTATTCCCATAGCTTGGCACTTCTCAGGCCCCATTTTGATGAATCTTCCCCACAAAAAGGCTTCTCTCCAGTCCAATATGCTTCCTAGGAGACTGTTCATTTTTTAATTGCCATAGCAGGTTGCTCCTTGTTGCTCTTTTGCAGGCCTGTTCCAACCCCAAGGATGCCTTCATGTGCATATAAACACTTGAGGAGATCTGGCAACAGTGAGTCCCAGCACCAAAAGGATTGAGCACCACTGTCTCCCGTTAAGTCCCAATACGGCACAATCTCTGTTACAGATTCCAGCCTTCAGGCCACTATGACCTCCAGGCCATATTTTATTCAGCATATAAAGAAAGCTTTCATAATGACCACCATATTTCTCATTCATTTAATATTGTGGTACAGTGGTACCTCGGGTTAAGTACTTAATTTGTTCCGGAGGTCCGTTCTTAACCTGAAACTGTTCTTAACCTGAAGCACCACTTTAGCTAATGGGGCCTCCTTCTGCCGCCGCGCCGCCGGAGCACGATTTCTGTTCTCATCCTGAAGCAAAGTTCTTAACCCAAGGTACTATTTCTGGGTTAGCGGAGTCTGTAACCTGAAGCATCTGTAACCTGAAGCGTACGTAACCCGAGGTACCACTGTATGTGTATTCTCAGTAAATATATTTTGCACGATAGTTTGGAATGAAATCCAGTCCTATGCTAAACTTAGCCAGATCCCATCGCAGCTGCCTCTGTATACGAGACATGCAAAAGTAATGTTTTTATTTGCATTTAGCCAACTCAGTGTTTGTGCTTGAAGCTTGAAGCATCATTCACTGAGGTTTTATTCATGAGTCCTTTGAACTCCGTTCCATCTTCACTCTTCGGTGCATTGTATTTCCACAAATTTGGTAGACCTCAAAGACAATGCTAATAAATCACAAGTTGTGCTGTGGGGAACTACTGGGGCAGAATGAAGCAGGAGCCTCCTCTACAAATCCAAAATGCATCAGGGACACCCACTCTTGAAAGAGGTAAACAAGCATAATTGCACAAAATTGTATTGCAGAAATTTCAGATTACATAAATCAATTATATTCCCCTGCCCTGTGTTGTTAGATCACACAGATTTATGGACCAGTTATTTATTTATTTACAGTAATTAGTTAGGATTGATTGATCCAGCTATCGGCCATGAAATGTCAGCATATTCAGTAGTGCTTGGTGTCAGCAAAATAATAATAATAATAAAAATGTGTGTGTGTGTGTTACTTTTACATTCAAGATGAAATCATGTTAGATTGTCAAAGGAGGTGTCACCTGGAGAGTGAAAAAATTGTGCTTAGGTGTGAGTTTTCATGTAAATAATTCCTGCAAAGCAATCCATCAGTTTGTGATAGAACAGGAGAGTTACCTTACATAAATATTTTGTTTTCTGTACAGCTTTTTATTTCAGAGAAGCTGTGTCATTTTGTAATGTGTGTACTGCATATGCTTGAATAGGACAGTGTGCTTCCTGGTGCTTTTTTATATAAAACAAAAACCCAAAACTCCCACTTGTCTGTATCCAATTGCTGGATATAGAAATACAAGGAAGATGAGCGCCACAACCCCAGAGTTGTCCGCGACCGGACCTAGTGATCAGGGGGTCCCTTTACATTTAAAGAGAAAAGTAACAACTCTTTCACTGGGAGCGGGAGACACCCCACTCCAGACCCTCTTTAAGTTAGCATACAAAGAAAGCTTGCATAATAGCCAGCGTATCTCTCATTTAATATAGTATTATGTGTACGCTGACCTCTTTCCTTTGCTTTTACAGCTTATCTCTGATCCTGTCCCTAAAGTGCTCTAGGCAGTTTAATCATTACCAATTAAGGAACATTTCCCCCAAAAATTGCACTGATTTTATTGGGTTTATGGTAATGATTTTTGTGTTTTAATGTTTGTTTTTTGGAAGCCACTTTGATTTTTTGAAAGCACACACACACAAATAAATAAATAAAAGGCAAGAGACACATCTTATATCACAAATGAATATCTGCCATATGAATATCTGCCATATCAAGTCAAGTATGTAATTAAAATCAATCTGCATGCATAAAAAAGGACTCACGGTCAACCCCTGACATCTCCAGATAGGTAGGGTGAGACCCCTGTCTGGAATCTTGGAGACCAGTTGCCTGCTAGTTTGAACCTCGCTGAAGTTAGTGGGCCCATGGTCTTTCTCAATCTAAGGCAACTTCCTATGACTTTCCCCATGCACACCTTCCCCTTCAGACATGAAATAAAGCATCTTAATATTGTTTGCTTGTAGCATTCATTCAATAATATATTGATCTGAATGGTATTTAGGAAGGAAAGCTGGATGAATAGAAATATTACAGTATTTACCCATCATTGGGATAGGACAGAAGATCAGGGCTGCAGCTTAAACCTTGCCTCCTGGATTCTCAAAAGTAGCCAGATACATGGAGAGTTGAATGAAGGAGCTTCTGCAGCCTTGCTGGTTTTTATTTTAATGGGGGGTGGGGTTTGAAACAGCCCCAAATCTCTGACAGCATACTTTTAAATAACTTAAATTATTGTGCTCCCATCGTGCAGGTTATATTTTACACAAAGAAGCTCTGTAAAATGCTAAACACAATATTCAGGAAGAGAGTTGCTACTTTCCTCTGACATACTCTGTTTCCTAATGTAGTCCTGAATCATTTTATACAGCTTAGAGCCCTCACCTTCAAAGGGTACAGGCAGCCCCCTGTTTACGTTGAGAGGCACTGCATGAGTTGAAACCCAGTGAAAAAGTCTGCAAACACCCCACTCCACTCCGCCCCCCCACCCCCGTTCAGGGTTACTATTATTTTATTGTAGCATATTCAGTGTAACACAAGGTGCTTAGCAGAGTAGTGCAAATTTTAAAAAGACAGATCTTATAAGATTATGGAGCACACAGTTGAATTCTATACTTGATTACATTTTAAGTGTGGCATCAGTTGCATTTTCTCATATGTGGACTTCATTATCAGCTGTCTTATTTGGCTTTCAGTGACAACTGTTCAAAACACACACACATGTTTATGAGTACAGTCGTACCTCGGAAGTCGAATGCTTTGCGAGTTGAATGATTTGGCTCCCAAATGCTGCAAACGTGGAAGTGAGTGTTCCAGTTTGTGAACATTCTTTGGAACCCAAAGGTCCGACATGGGTTCCAATTGGCTGCAGGAGCTTCCTACAGCCAATCAGAATCCACGCCTTGGTTTCCGAACGTTTTGGAAGTAGAATGGACTTCTGGAATGGATTCTGTTCAACTTCCAAGGTACAACTGTATATAAAATCATACTCTGCATACTCAGGTGGAACTAGATGTTACAAAAACTTGGGCTACCAAGAAAATTCAACTGATATCACAACACACCTCTTCACCCTGTAGCATGTATCATGTATTTTATTTATTTAGTTATTGTAAAACCTTTATTATTCAGTCTTCATTACAGCAGCAAGACCAGAGCACAAAACCTGTAAAACCTTTATTATTCAGTCTTCATTACAGCAGCAAGACCAGAGCACAAAACATAGAATACTGTGATGTGACCGTCCACAGCCCACTCCATTAAATGGAAGGGATGTAAGCAAACCACCCAAGGCAGCCCCTCCTTCTGCCACCAGGTGGATAAAACTCCCTTCTCCATCTGCCTCCACTAAACAGGATTTTACTTTCTGGACTGGCCCAATGTAGTCCCAATACTGAGTAGAGTAGTCTGGCTCTTAGGCATGGGGTGGACAGGAAGGCTTCAGATCCAACTTCTTTCCAAAGTTAAGGTGTAAGTGAGCCAACAAAATTAACCATTTTTAAGAAAAATGTTTTAGAAAAAATTGAACTTCATAGTTTTGAGTAGTTACCCATAAGAGTAAACAAAGAAAGAAAGAAACAGAGATGATTGCATCCAGCTATGCCTATTCTATAATGTATCCCTAACCAGGCCAATACTTATCACTTTGCATCCCTCTGTTCATCTTCTGATCCTCTTCATGGTCCTCTCCTTTTTCCTTCATCCTGCCCCCCCCCCAACTATGCTTTCTGATACTTCCCAGTTTGCTAGCTCTCTTAAAGTGTTCCATTCCTTTCTGCCCTTGTGACTTCTAACTACTATATTTTCCAAGCTTGACATATGCAATATTTTCATTCCCCTCTCAAACTTTTTGCCAACCAGTAGGAGTGGAAAGTCTTGATTATGTTTCTGTTTTCCCATAGAGTCAAGGTTCCTAAGACCCTCGCGTATACAACATCACCTTGTATAAAACGTACTGAGCAAAGCATCTCCGTGTACATTTGACCTATGTACTAGAGTCTTTAAAAGCAGCCATTGTTCAACCAAAAACTAAACATAAAATAGCTAAAACTCCTATCCCTTCCCAAATACAGATCAATCTACTCCAACAACCAGAAAACAAACACAACGATAAATGTACAGCTCAGGCACGAAGACTTAGCAAATGCCTGAGTGAAATGGTGCTGAAAACTTGTAAAAGTAGGTGCCAGTCAAGTCACAGAGGAGAGGAATTTCCAACGCTGGGATGCTGCCACTAAAAAGACCCTCCCTCGGGTCTTCATAGCAATGAAACACATAGTGCAATGTCATCCAACAATACAGAATGGTAAGAGGGAAGTGGGTGACATAATTGTGTCATGTCACCTATTACATTACTGCATATTATAAAAGGGTGACTGTATTTGGCAATGTCTGGTTCTGTCTGCAGTGTCATTGTTTTGTTCCAGTCAAGGTTAATAGGTTCAGCTTAGTGGATAGCCCTGTGGTGCTGCTTGTGTGCTTGGGAAATAAGCTATTTGATTACATTGGGCACTTTTGAGATGACTCTTTGCTTGCGTCCATCATCCCTAGAAGAGTTGTCATTTGTCAAGACACTTGTCTCTCAAGGAGTCCACAAGAGAGATTAAAAATCCAATATTTCATTTGCTGTCTACTTGGTTTAAACAATAAGAAAAATAACTTCATTGCCCAAAAACTAACTGGATATCTGGCAAGATGTGAGCCATAGTCTTAAAATGAGGATATGACAGTCTTTAGATAGGGAACATTGTATGAAAAATTGTATATGTGTGGTGAGGTATTATAGGCACCTGATGGTAAGTTAATTTTTCCAATCTTTGATTCAGTTCTCCACATTTCTGCAGCAATTTTCAGTGTTTTATTTCAATATAAATCCTTATGAAAATCTGTCAACATTTTAGTGTGAATTTCTGCTAATAAACACATTTTTTTGTGGGGAGATTTGACTAACATATATTTCTGTAAGCAATCTCCCTTAATATAATGCATTTTGGTGTGCTATTTTCACAAATACCGGTATATTCATTTTTATGTACACTTTCCCCTAATATAAGAATTTTATTTAAAAAAAAGGAGAACTGCAACACAAAATTCAGATAAGTTCAAATTTCAAAGGATAACTGTGCTCCAATTCAAATTTTGCCTGAGGCATGCAAATAAGGTAGTTTGTCATTAAAATAGAACCAAAATCAAATGTCTCCTCATCTAAAAACATTATTTTCTAAGATCACAAACAATCCTTTTTACTTCTTTCAGCATATTTTTGCCCCTTGTCTACAAGTTGTGGATATGATTTGTTGTCACATAAAGTTTTGGTCATCTTCAGAGTGAATATATGGATTACCCAAGAGATACATCCTTGTCATAATTCACTGAAAGATGTTTACAATTTAATCACTCTTCTAAGAGTCTGATTTGGCATTTATTTTTCCTTGATTTGCCATTTTCTCTCTGAAGTGAATGAGTAAGCAATGCTGAGTGCTGGAACTTGGATACAATCTTCTTGTGAAGCTTGGTGCACCTGCCAATATGAGTTGCTTGCCATCTGCATATTCAGGTATCAGAGTAGATGACTCAGCAACAGTGCTTGGAAACCTTGTCATAACTCAGCCTGATTTTTCTTCATTATATGATAGGCTAATTGCATTTCTCCCATCTGGATGAGGAAGAAAAACTTCACCATCAAGATTTATATTTTATAGTAATCTCCTCATTACAGAGTGTTAGGGACTTGGCTGTCAGGATATAGATTTAAGGGTGATCTAAGGGTGAAGGCCATGGCTGACTCTAAGAATCAAAATGATATCAAGTGTACCTAACGTTGTCCACTAATAGTCCTTTGCAAATCAAAATATCAATTTTAAAGCTCAGAACTGGCTCATAACCAGAATTCTGAGTCAGGGTATGGCTTGTATATCGTGGCCAGAAGTTGATGCAGAACTGGAATTCAAGAGTTAAAAGGGGGGAAAGATCTATGGTTAAGTCCAGTCAAAGGCGACTATGGGGTGCGACACTCATCTTGCTTTTCAGGCTGAGGGAGCCAGCATTTGTCCACAGACAGCTTTCAGGGTCATGTAGCCAGCATGACTAAACCACTTCTGGTGCAACAGAACACCATGATGGAAGCCAGAGCACATGGAAACACTGTTTACCTTCCTCCCATAGTGGTACCTATTTATCTACTTGCACTGGTATGCTTTCGAACTGCTAGGTTGGCAGAAGCTGGGACAGAGCAACGGGAGCTCGCCCCAACATACAGATTTGAACTGCCAACCTTCCGAATGGCAAGCCCAAGAGGCTCAGTGGTTTAGAATTAGATCTAACCCAGGCTAGAGTTCATATTGTGCCAGAGATTGTGTCTGTTCAGAGCTGGCCAATGGAGCTGTTCTAAGTAGAAGAATTAGTCCCAAGACAGGTCACAATGATGTAAAATACAACATTAAAACCAATTTAAAACAAATTACATTCACAACAGGGTCCTAAAACAATATATCAGAAGCATCAAAGATCAGGTTAAAATGTTGTGCCTTTGGCAAATAATGAAAACTCTATGAGGAACGTGACACTTGCTTTCCTGTGGGGAAGGAATTCCACAACTTAGAGGCTGCCACCAAGAATGCTCTCCCCTCAGCTACCACCCTTCGAGTTTCTGAGGATGGGGATAGAGGGCTTTTACATCTTAACCCATGAGGTGGAGTATGAGGTGGAATATTGCTCAGAAAGGGTTCTTTAAAGGTCATTTAGCCCAGTGGACTTTGCCTAGTGCTTGCTCAAGCAATTATCATCCTGCTATTTACATGATCTCCGCATCTTGTTTCGGATAGGATGACGAGCTCTAAAGAGACAGAGGGCTCCTTTGTCTTTTTAATAGTAGTGCAGTGGGAATTTTGGCAAGGATGGCTCTTTTCACTCCTATACAGCAAGCATCCTCCAAATTCCCTCTTCTACATAGTGGGGTTTTGAGGTAGGAGGGTAGGCAGTATGCCTGAGTCTCTTCAAATTCTTGCCTCCAACAAGGATTCAATTGCTGGAATAGCCAGACAAGTTTCTTGGTAATGACCTAAGTTCAGATAAGAAGTGAAGTGGCTCTATGTCAGAGGGCAAACAGGTGAGGCCCCCCCCCAAAAAAAAATTATGCTCAATGTGGTGTACAACAAAGAAACAGGAATGCATTTCAAACAAACACTACAAAAAAATTCATAATGACATAGCAAAACAATAACATAACAACAATTTCATAATAACATAGCAAAACAAAAATATAATAATATGCAAAAAAAAACATAAATATAGCAAGATTACATAAGCGACTTGCAATATCCAATAGCAAAAATAACAAGGGAGCTTCAAAATTCCACCTTAGTTCTAGAAACGCCCCTCCTATGATGTTGTTTACACACATCCACTTACACACACACACACACACTTGTCCTGCTTATGCATAACATGTATAACTCATGCCATTCGACTATACCGTGTTTACATGCACTGAACAATTAATCACTAGTCATTTTAAGAGCACTGCCTGCTCCTCTGTCAGGGAAACCCCTTTCCACCGAAAGCATACAACCATCTGTCCCTAGCCTCAGCGCGCTAGCAGCACACTTGGCAATTGGAATGTTTATAAACATTCCCTAACACTCAGCAGCTGAGTCAATGGTTTTGGAGGTCTTATCTCATCATACAAAAGCTGGAGCCAATAGCAAAGAATAAGTCAAAGACTGCAGTCTGCATTGACCTTGCTTTTATACCTCTTGCTATCCTTATATTGAGGAAAGAACAATTTGTCTGCAAGCCTATGTTCTATGCCATAATCTGAAGCTTCATTCACCCCTTTACTTCCATAGTAAGCATCCTAACAGATTGTCCAAAGGTGCTTTTAACTTTGCAATATGTATAGTCATCTAGTATCAGCAATATGATAACAGTGCAATGAACATTTTAATGTTTTTAGAGGTTTAAATTGTTTATAAATATTTAAAATGTGTTTTTATTTTATTTTTAACTGTATGGTTTGCCACCAGCATTTGCTATGCTGGGCTCCTTCGGAAAGAAATTTAATAAAGAATAACAATAATAAATAGAAAGTGTTCTAACAGATTGTCCAACACTGGCTTCATCTTTGGAATAGATATATAGTCATACAGTATATTGAACATGCTCATTTTTTAAAAAAGGTGTACCATAAGCTTATAAGAGGAGAGACTATCAGTTACATCACATTAAACTTCAATTAATGAATCCTGGTGACAGTCACAGTCTCAGTAAAGGCCCCACTAGATTAATGTACTATTGAATCTGTGACTAAAAGTTTAGATCAATATCTATGGTTTTTTCCACAATTTTTAAAGCTCTTTTCAAATTGGCAAAGGCCACATTAAGTGCACTTCATCATTTCTAAGACACGAAGATTAGGTTTTGACTAATTGGTAGATTTGCTCATTATTTAAATGCAACTTGTTTGCCGTTCCATCATCTGTGTGGTATCCAGAAAGGCATCAGACTATCCCATCAATTTAGTTAGAAAAGAATAAATGAATAACCAGGCTGACAATTTCTCCCCCTGGGATGCTCCTTGACACTGCATTGTTTCCCCATTATTAATTACTTACATAAAAATAATTTGCTGCACAGGAACATCTACTCCTTGTTTAAAAGACTGGATCAAGTGTCAATCTGCTTATCCTTCTGTGTGCATTTCATTTTCGTAGTGTGATGGAGTGCCACTAAGTACTTCACCTGTTGGAAGGGATCAAGAAGAGAATGGATTGATGGTGTCACACAGCAACTTCTTGCCGTCTGGGATGTCCACAGTCCGTGTCCATTTATCGTGCATGACGTCCTGCACTGGTTCTCAGGGTGAAATGTAAAGCTGCATTGCAAACACTTTATTTGTAAGACTGTCAGGTGATGCATTCACAGATGTCACTGCCAGGTCAATTTGCAGCTCAGACCTGTGCTCACTGCATCTCCGATGCTGTTTGTGTTAATTAGAGGCATGTGCTGGTTTATATAGAAAACACTTAACTCATTTAGCATGTAGTGGAAAAATGAATGTGTGATGATGTTGGTTCTGGGCTGAACCCTCAGAAGCTTGAGCCTCAATCCTTGGGGCAGCTGGTCCATGTTTAAGAACAGCAGCAGATCCATGTTTAAGAACAGAGATGAGGAGCCTGGGGCCCTCCAGATATTGTTGGACTACTTCTCTCATCAACCCTGGCCAGCATGGTCAATGGACAGGAATGATGGGAATTGTAGTCCAAGAACATCTGGAGAACTACAAGTGCTGGTTTAGAACATGGCATGGGTGACTGCTGGGCTGCTGGGTCACTAGCAATAAGCGCCCCACCACGGGAAAGTGGCTGGACACAGGAAAATTCAGGGGAAAGAAGTCGACAAGTTCCAATATTCACTGTCCCACCTACACATATGCATTATACCTGTTTGGCACAACCATATCTAGTCAGGCTCTCAGTCTCATAAGAAGTGAGACAAATACTTCAAAATAAGCAATAAGCCCAATTCAGGCATTCTACTTCTGTGCTTAATCAACACATGGGAGGGGACAATATTGGACACCATAGAAAAGGGTAGATCATGCTCTCTTCCAAGTAACATAGTCAAATGGAAATACTTGTTTACTTAGGAAGTTTGACACTTGAAAGACTCAGATGAATTTGGAGTGGAAATGATATTAGCAAGAAGATGACTCTATATTTATTATAGTCATTCTACTTCCATGTTTCATCAATATCCTCCTATTTGGGAAAGTAAGACAAAAAAATTCCTATTCTTCCAAATCATCTTGCTTTTCATACGCCACACCACAAAGAGATTACTATGGCTGTAGCAACAGGACTTACTAACAGCCCCTTGCGATGGTTGGGTTTGGGAGTCACACAGACCATTATTCCCACTCTTTTCTTACATTTGGACCCTTTGTTGTGGATTAGTGCAGGAGGTAATAAGGTAATAGCTGCAATAAGGTTTTATTGGGATATTTATGTGTGATTCATCCTTCAGTCTTTTAGTTTTATCATTTCAAGGCTGAAATGATGCCATCTTATTGCATTCAGTGGGGATTATTTCTGAGGAAGCGTATGCAGGATTGCTTTGTAAATCAAATTTTAGTCAACAATCTAGTCATGTACTTATGCCAATATGTTTCTACTGGTGGACATAACAGTTATTGTTTTATTGCATTTTTCTTCCCTGTTTCAAATCGTGTATGTGCAATAGAGAAAAAAGGAAGAAACCTGGTCTCAATTCTCATCCAGTTGTTAGCTCTGTTTGTCACCTAAATCTGCACTGAAGCTTTTTCACCCACCAGCACTTTCTGTGATCAATATCTAAGCCACTTCCTGAACCATTCAAGCATGTTCACCTACTGTACCATACAGCTGTCCCTGCCGATTAGCTTTTTAAAATTTACCATTGCTGTGAAAATATCACACTGGCTAGGTAAATAATATTTGTAGACCCCTCCTGTTTGCTCCTTTGTCCTCTTGCCTAAAAATAAAAATGCTATCAGATTAGTCAGACAGGATCATCTTTGTATTAATCCACGTGCAATCCATTTGATCCAATAATATCCCAGTAGGTGTCCCTCTATCCTGCCTCACGTCAGCCCTTGCTGGCATTTTCTACAGGCATTAATGTCCATTGTGCTGTTCCACCCTTCGCGTCATCATTTCTTTCATGACAAAAGCATGTCAAGATTAAGAAACATATGGTACTTTAATACGGCTTTGAAAAATTAGACAGCATGAAGGTTTCAGAGACGTATCGTTTATTCCTGCTCCCTGAAGAGCCGGGCATCAATTGTCCTGAAATAAGTGAGCCATTCTGGAGCTGCTTCCTGCCAAGCCACACAGTTTCAAAGACATTTCTGCTTGCAAGTCAGAAAAATCACTAATGAACATCACACCAACTCCCAACCAGGGGTTTGCTCCATATAGAGGGGGATGAAAATAACACTTGTCTGCCATCTCCCATTGTCTGAAACTGCAAGCACTGGTCTTCTATAGATACAAGATACTCCCCCCTAAATCCAGCAGAATGAGATGGGTTGCACATTTACTCTTGTTTTAATGAACCAGCAGTTGTTTTCACTTCTCTGCCATGACGCTGAGGGACTCGTGAGACGTGCAAAGCAAATTGACCTACCAACTCACCTACTTGTGCAGGAAACACCCAGTTTTATAAATATGATAAAAATAATAGTTTTGTTTTTCCTCTGGTAAATTTTATCTTCACAGTGCTTTCCTAGGCAGTGTACAGTAACTGTCAATGAAAATAAGCCTGCCCTCAAGCAAATGGTGCTGGGCGAAATTCATTGGGTCAGAGTAAAGCCCTCTGAAACAAAGTTTGCTGTACGCTACACACCTCAGAGGATGCTACTTTTATTTTGCCAAATTTGAGCTGCTAGATTGCCCACGTCTAAGACACTGAACTCGGACGCGGGTGGCGCTGTGGGTAAAACCTCAGTGCCTAGGACTTGCCAATCGTATGGTCGGCGGTTTGAATCCCCACGGCGGGGTGAGCTCCCGTCGTTCAGTCCCAGCTCCTGCCCACCTAGCAGTTCGAAAGCACTCTTAAGTGCAAGTAGATAAATAGGTACCGCTTTATAGCGGGAAGGTAAATGGCGTTTCTGTGTGCTGTGCTGCGCTGGTGCTGGCACGCCAGCTGCAGCTTCGTCACGCTGGCCATGTGACCCGGAAGTGTCTCCGGACAGCGCTGGCTCCCGGCCTCTTAAGCGAGATGAGCACGCAACCCCAGAGTTGGACACGACTGGCCCGTACGGGCAGGGGTACCTTTACCTTTACCTTTAAGACACTGAAAGGAGATGTTGCACACCTTAGATTCGAGCTTCACAGTTGGTCTAGTTAAGCAAATGTCTTAATCTGCTCATTTGACTCTTTTGCCAACCAACAAAACTTAGTAAATGTAGAAAATTGATCACACTTCAATGCGAAACCGCATTATAATATGTTTCCAGACTAGGGTCTGCTACTTTTTTTTTTAATAAGGAAGCTAATATAGATCGTCCAATATAGCTCGTCTATATATCATCATCTAACATTGTGTATGCCATCAAATGCCAACAGTGTCCTTCAGCTCTCTATATTGGACAAACAGGCCAAACCTTACGCCAAAGAATAAACGGACATAAATCTGACATCAAGAATCACAAGACAGAGAAACCAGTAGGAGAACACTTCAATCTCCCAGGACATTCTATACAAGATCTCAAAGTAGCTGTTTTACTACAAAGGAATTTCAGAAATAGACTGGAAAGAGAAGCTGCTGAATTGCAACTCATTACCAAACTTAAAACCATGGAGAGACCTGGTCTGAACAAAGACATTGGATTCTTATCTCATTATACATGACAAAGCCATTTTTCACCTTCTCACCCCTTGCTTTTTCCTGTAAGACCTATTGCAGTCGTTAAGAGTCGTCAACAGGCTCATCACAGCTATCTGCCAATCACCCATTCCCACCACCCTTCTGAGTAATACCCCTCCCCACCTTCTCACTATATAGAAGGATCTGGCAACTTCTGTTTCAGTGTATCTGAAGAAGTGTGCATGCACACGAAAGCTCATACCAAGAACTAACTTAGTTGGTCTTTAAGGTGCTACTGGAAGGAATATTTTTTGTTTTGACTATGGCATACCAACACGGCTACCTATCTGTAAAAAGAAAAAACAGTACATTGCAATACAAAAACACTACATAAAAACTAACAAGACAAAACAAAAACAATTTAAAAACACATCAAAAAAGGGGGGGAGAAAAAAAATTCAGTATCTTATCTTTCTTTCACATATTTCCACGGCCTCCTCACACCTCCCTTCCTCCCTTTTTGTATTCCACTTCTATTCATTATTTCAGCAATTCCTTTCCATCTTCCCCTGCTTTCTATCCTATAATTATCTTAACACATTTTAACCTTATTTTTCCTTTAATACTCTATTAATCTATTTGTACTTAATTCCTTATAACATTTCTACTAAAGCCATATAACTTCATTCCAACATTCTTCTAACATTCATTAATTTTACAATATTTCTATAAATAGTCTTTAAGCTTTTCCCAGTCTTCTTCCACCGACTCTTCTCCCTGGTCTCGGATCTTGCCAGTCTTTTCCGCCGATTCCATATAGTCCATCAACTTCATCTGCCATTATCCAACACTTCAGTGCTTTCAAGAAGCAGCCATTCTCTCAGCCAGCAAAAAGCAGATGATTCACAACAAAGTTTAGGGGTCTGGCAGGGCAGGTCCACCTCCTTCTTTGGCATCCGTCAATATCTTAAATTTTACTCGAGGCTTCCTGCCCTGCCAAACAAATCTAGAAACATCCCTCTGCCACCTCCTGAAACAATCCATCCCATCCAAAACTTGCACTGTTTGAAACAAAAGCAACATCCCCGGCAACGCGGCAACCCTCATCCCCACCACAACAACTCGGCCCAACAATAACAACTTCAGCTTTGTCCATATTTCCCAATCCCCCTTCTCTTCAATCCAACGTCCTTCACAGTTACCCTTAAATAGATTCACATTTTTGGCGGTCATACTGACCCCCAAATACCTCTCTTTCTCAACCGATGTTAGTCCTGTCTCCTCCTGAAACTCTGTCAAGCTTTCCTTTCCCAATTCAGGTAGGGCTCTGGTCCTCAAATTCGTCTGTTTTTCTTTAAGTTCCATCATAACAAATGTCAGCTTATGTTCATCGAGTTGCCTTTGAATGGATGGGACTCTCTCACTCTCCAGTTGTATTGCTTTACATTCAGCAGCAAGGGTTTTCTCCCTGACTTCATCTGCAGTTTGCCGTATCAAAGTAGATTCCTGTATCAATTTCTGGATGGTTTCTGTGTTGGTGTTCACCACCAGATTATTTAAACTTTCTACAATTAAGTCAATTTTAATATTTCACATTTATCACGTCTGTTTTCTTGTGAAGTTGTTCCAGCGAATCGTTTATTATCACTAATGCGACCACTAAGGCCTCTTCTGTCAACATTTCGTCTGTTTTTTCCTTTCCATTTGCCATAACACTTAAGAGATTCAAGGTCAATCCCAGAGTCTCACAATTTTTTATCTTGCAGCTGGAAATTCCCCTAGCCCAGCTCTTATAAAGCAACCAATTTCAGAGACTTCCACTAGGGGGAAACAGTTTCTATTTATAATAGTCAACAATGTCCCCTTTAAACGCAACTCATACAATCCAAAGTTAGTTTCAGTTTTCAGTTACTTTTTACTCCTTTTTAGAAGCAGCCGGAGACAGTAGAAACAATGTATTTCTCTTATTTTGCTAGCTGTCAAGGAACGTTCTAAGTGCTGTCAATGAACATTCCAAAACATCAGTCCTGCTAGCAGCCCGTTTCCAGGGTCAGAGCAGCGGTATTTTAACTCTCTTCACTCTCTCCTGCAGGCATACCCAGTCCGCAACTTCCCCCCCTCTTCTCCTGCCTCCAAGGGGGGTTTTATGCTCTTTACCGATGGAAATTTAGTCTTTTACAAAAGGCTTTCCAAGACTTCAGCTTGCAGCCTCCTTGCCTCAGTCTATTTACAAATAGGGAAGGCAGACTTCCTGTATTGAACCTCCCCGTTTCGATGCCAAATTAAGCATTTAAAATCCAATTCTCCCGCTTCAGCTCTACTCACGGGTAATTACTTTGGAGTCAAATTGTCCACAGGAAAATGTCAGTGCTCTCCGGCAACAGCTATGCGGCTTCGCTCCGTGGAAGAAGCAGACAATTCGAAGCACCGCGCCGCTCACCCCACGTCACTCCGGATCCCGGAAACCAGGTTTCCCCGTGAGTAGGGGAGGCGCAAAAGGTGCCAGCCGAATCCCACGTTCACAGGCTTCTCCTGCCTGTGATTTTTATGGGTCTCTGCCTTCGCCATGGCGGTACAGACCCAAATTCCCATGGGGCAAATTCCTCCCAATCAGAGGAATTCCGCCATTGCCGGAGGCACCAACCCGGAAGTCCCACTAATTTTATACATTTCACTAATTTTACAATCATTTTGACATTTCAAAACTTGACTTCCTTCCTCGTCTTTCTGCGGTTCCTTAAATTTATTTTTAAGATCTTCTGCATATCCAAATTAACTTAACTTACTCATTTATTCATCTTCTTTAAATATATACTCTTATAAAACTGCAGGTAGTTACAATAATCCTGCCAATGTTTTTATCTGTTTATAATTTATCTGTAAATATTCAATAACCCATTTCCATTCTTTTGTAAAAGATTTGTTATCTTGATTTCTTATTCTCCCAGTAAGTTTCGCCATTTCTGCCTATTCCATAAGTTTTTGTATCCATTCTTCCTTTGCTGGGACTTTTGCTTCTTTCCATTTTGGGGCAAGTAACATTCTTGCTGCTGTAGTAGCATATGCTTTCAGTGCTTTCAGTAGCACTGAGATTCTTGCATTGCAGCGGGTTAGACTAGATGACCATTGGGTCAGTTTCAACTCTATGATTCTATGAGCAGCAGTCCATTTTGTTCCCCCTGAGTTCATTTAGGTCTGAGGAAACAGTTTAAGAACTTGTGTGGGACAGATCCCTGTCTGGAAAGCTTCTGAACCACACGCCAAAGACCCCTTCATTCCAAACATCCAAAATACAAATTACAACTAATTCTTTAAAAGGCTAATCCATCTTCCGAGGTTCATTTGTAGTTTCTCCTACAAACAGAAGCCTCCTGAAACTGGCTTATATATAATAAATCTGCTTTTTCATTTGGGTCAGGAATGGAGAACTGTGGACTGTCAGACGCTGTTGGACTCCAACTCCCATCATCCCCAACCAGGCTGGTCAATGGTTGGGGATTATGGGAGTTGGAGTTCAACATCTGGAAGACCGCATGTTCTCCATCCCTCCTCTATAGGTGGCTGCCACTCAGATTATTTCTTCCATCAGATAAAACAATAATACACCCACCCTGGCTTTCTTGTCTTCTTCGCTTTCATAATGAGTGACGTGGTGGCAGCTATGGGCCTAAATCACTCTTTGGGGGATTTCCAGAGCTGGAAAATACGAGACTAGGATGGGAGGGGGACTTTGGGTTTATGTTTCTGATGACTGCAATCAAATGCAATGTCCCCTGAAGTGAGAGGAGGTTCCTGCTAGAGGTAGTGCACTTTTCTGTCGATTAATTTACATGGCCTTTAGCAGTTTACAGTAAGCATCCCTAAAATTCAGCACAATTCCAGTTTGATTGCTTTGATATCATTAGATGATTGTATCTTCCCTTCTTTCACTGTATCTACTGTGTGGGAGAGAATGTCAACAGAAAAGGCTTGATCAGCTGAACAATCCCCAGGCTAAATGCATTTTGTATGGGCCACTGCACAACATGTGCTGATTAAAACTCCCCTAAGAATAGTGTATGAAGTGACTAGCGAACACAGCTTCACAATATTTATGAGACCAGAAACCTATATCTGGCATTTATGTTTACTTTTATCTTCCTCTCTGTTCGGGAGATTTTTTTCTCCCTACAGTGGTTATTGTGTTATCTGTATGAACTCCACATGATCATTGAATTTAAAGCATTAATGATGTCTTGCTGCAGTAGTGAAATTTTGTTCTGATACTCTAGACACTGAATTTTTAATTCATTCACAACTTTCACTTCAGGCTGAAGTTTCACTTTCACTGACCAAGCAACATTTTACTCACAATGAAGAGAGAAATATCACTTCAGCCTGAAGGGAGAATTGTGAACAAGTTAAAAATTCTCTGTCAATATATTCTAGAGTGTCGGAACAGAATTCACTATTGCAGCAAGACATCCTTAATACTCTAAATGCAATGATCATGGTGTTCATACAGAACATCACACAGAAATCTTTTGGGTCGACAAGACAGAACTTCATTTACATTTTTTAGAACCACAAATCATTAACTGAGTGATATATAGCTTGGCTTGAGTCATCACAAGCAATCTGCTCTGAAGGCAGAATGTTTTTTCTACTTTCTCATGCGGTCTGAATTTTGAGATGCACTGCACAACCCTATGTTTCTTTACTCAGAAGTAAGTCTTCTTCAGTTCAGCAGGGCTTACTCCCAAGTAAATATGATTAAGATCCCCTTAATTAGTAGTACAGTTGCAATCCAATGATAAATATTTTGGGGAAGTCTGATTGAACCAAATGGGACTTTCTGTAATAAACATTAATAAGAGAGACTTAAGCACATGCTAAATTCTCCCATGAAAATTAGGACTGAAATCTTACTTGATTAATTTTTTAATCTAATAATCAAAATATTAAATTTGCACTTATATTTCTGAAGCAATCAATCCTGTTCCTTTGATTTTAGATGGGTCCTGTGATCTATGATGAATGTGTCACCGCAGGCATCATCTTGAAAGAAAACGTAGTTGAAGTTGCTGGCCCTAGTTTTCAGGCTCACATTTGAAGTACATGCCAAATGGTTGCCCCTTACACATCGTCAAAAAGAGGACAAAAGGGGGCACAGATATGAATAAAATCTGCATGTGCTTATTTTTACATATAGGTGCAGATTTAGAAAGAATTTGCATAATTTAACTAGAAACACAACAATTCTGACTATGTAACCTCCATGTCTGCTTTGTCTGCTGTCCAAATGCTATTTTGTATGTTATTTCCACTAATATGTGTGTTTATATGAACATATAAACCCTAGTGTATGCATTTTTCTACACATTGTTTGACTGCATTGCAATATTCTGAGAAGTATGAATTTCGAAGGACAGCTGTGTTTTATTCAGCCTATCATTTCATAAAGGGCAAATTAGGTAAGTTCACAGGGAAATGTGAACTGAACCAAATTCCTCCCCTGCCCCAGTCCCATGTAAAGCACGCCTGCTAGAAGGACAGCAATTTTACAGCATCTCATCAAAAAACACAGCAGGTATCCATATGCAAGTACCCACAAAGAGAAAAGGAGAACCCAGGCAAGGCTCCGATCTAGAAATGAAAGCAGGCCTTTTCTTTTCCCAATTCATCTTCTCTCTCTCAAATAAAAAGAGAGTGTAGTCACACCCCGCAATGGAAGCAGCCTGTCCCTTCATTCCTCTCTCAGTTTGGGCAGTGCATATTAGTCTTTCATTACCAGCAGTAGTAATGTGCAGATGTTAAATTATACCCAGGAGGGTTCCTTGAATGTAATAGAAACACAGGAAGAATTACAGCATGAGAAAATTTAATAAAAATATCAACTATAAAGGGCTATGGAATTAAAACAATGTCTTTTTCTGAGTTCATGCCGAGATCTAGGTGCACGCAGTAGTTCATGCAAATCAGATGTAATTTACTGTGTGATTTGTTTCTTCAATAAAAAAAACTGAGAATATGGAGAACAATTCCCTCCCCCCCTACATTTTAGCTACACATTTCTCCATAAAGTGAATAACTACAATAATGACTTCTTATATGTTGCACCAACGTGATTGCCTCTGCGTTTAAAAGCCATTTCACAGACTTCCTGTCGAAGCCTGGGTTCAAATCCCTAGTCAGCCACGGATTTGACTGAAGGTCATTGGCTTTTGAAGGACAGATTGTGAAGCTGAGGCTCCAATACTTTGGCCACCTCATGAGAAGAGAAGACTCCCTGAAAAAGACCCTGATGCTGGGAAAGATGGAGGGCACAAGGAGAAGGGGGCGACAGAGGACGAGATGGTTGGACAGTGTTCTCAAAGCTACAAACATGAGTCTGACCAAACTGCGGGAGGCAGTGGAAGCCAGGAGTGCCTGGCGTGCTCTGGTCCATGAGGTCACGAAGAGCTGGACATTACTAAACGACTAAACAACAACAACAATATTGGCTTTAGGCAACCACCGTCGCTTAACCTAAGTTCCCTTCCACACAGAGTTGTTGTGTGGATAAATTGTATGCTTTTTCATTGAAGGACAGGTGTGTGTGTGTGTGTGTGTGTGTGTGTGTGTGTGTTATTCACTCTTTAATCTGACTCAAACTGCTATACCTTTGTACCTCCCCGCTGACCAAACACGGGTCCCCTTAGAACTATCATCAGTTCATGTCCACAGATCTGTTCTGTGATGTATGTTACCTTTAATTTAATGGTGGTTTGAGGAAACCCTGTACAAAATCATGCAGATCCGTGAGGATCCAGTTTCCTTCTACAGAATCACATCTTCTAATTTGCATCTAATCGCATCTTCTAATTCCAGGACAATTCATTTTAAGTCTACTGCATCCATCTTTGACCCATTTCATACTATTGGATCTTCTGCAACATTTCAAATGTCTTTAACATGAACATTACTTCTCTATATGATTTCATATGTGTACATATTGAGAAAAACGGGGAGGTTGCATTTGCACACCAGATACACATGTGTAAAAATACGCATGTGTCAAAATACTTCATATAATCCCCAAACTTAAATTGAAAAGCAAAGAAACAATTTTATGCATGAAGCTGCACTTCTACCATTGTGTTAGGTAACTGTTACATATAATTTTCCCCGGTACTTTTTTGTGATCTTTATTTCCACCCGCCACCCTTCACTCACTTCACAGAGCATGTGTCTTCCTTGTTAAATAGAAATGGGAGGATAATACACTCTTGATTACATTTCTTGGTTTTTGACATTGTGTTTAACTTTGTCATTTGTATATATTAATACATAATCAGCTTTGCAATTAATTGTGTCAAGGGAGCTATTTATTGGTAGCCTTGCTAGATTTTTACACTCAGGGTAGCAGATGTCAGTTCCTTCCCTAATAGAGGGAACTGGATTCCTCTATTCCCCCCCTAATAAAGGGATTCTGATTAGACTTATGTTTAAGTGGAGCTCATAACCATTCACTGCTTTGGGTGGCTTTGTGGTGCATAAAGGGCTTGGCTTGTGTAAGGAAATGAAGAAGCTAAAGTTGAGAGGGATAGAAAATGCTGAATCTGAAAAATGCAAGCTGGGGAAAAGGACACACATCAAGGAGAGAGACTAACAGCCATTATATCTGTCTACCAATCTAGTGTCAGTATGTAGCGTTCCATCCCTTCTCTCTACTCCCAAGCCATGAGTCCCAATTGGATTTTATCTATCTTATTCTCCTGTTCTTGCCACGTCAGAATGTGATAGCTCTTGTGACAATACCAGTTCAGCCTAAGGTCATTCTTCTTTTCAGGTTCTTCCTCAAACATTGCCGGAACATTTTTAAAAGTTATCTTGTAAAAGAAGAAGAAGAAGCAAGCGTCTAAAGTGCTCTAAGCTTTCGCTGTCACCAGGAGAGGAGCTCCACAGAGAATGTGGAGATCGATGGGATGCTACACTCAGAGTATTATGTAATGTCCTTCCTCTTGGATTCTCACTTTTAAAAGTTTGCAACTGCCAAAAAGCTCACAATTGAATAGTAAACAATTACAGTGCTCTGCTGTGAGAAGAATGAAGCAATTTAAAGGCACCTCTTCTTTGCCTTCTTGTCCTTCACAGCTTTTTGGCTTCAAAGCAAGGTCATCCTTCAGCTTCCTTTAGCTACAGATATTTGAAGAAAAGTATCTAATTTAGTCCTGCTATCCATAAAATTAAGAAGAGTCCTGGGTAAGCTAGAGAAGCCATTCACACTATTGACTTCATTTTTGTGCTTTAGCTTGGTCAGGTAGATCAGATGTTGCTCGTGCTATGTATATCTATGCACAAACTACTTTCAATAGCCACCAAATTCAGCCTAGCACAATTAATCATTTGAAATTACTTGCTCCTTTTCTAAAAACAATTCTTAATTCCCAGATTTGTTGTGGAAACAGTTCAATTTGGTTAGGTACTTTCTGATGTTTTGCTTATTGTTTATGACTACTTTTGTTATGTTCCTGGTTATATAATCTTTCATATGTTGTAAGCCACCTAGAGTGTGGTTTTAACTTTGGCAAGGCGGCATACAAATAAAGTGATTAATTACTGATTGATTGAAAACGTGATTCAGTGTAAATAAGCAGAAGTGCTGCTGAACACGGGCATAACCAACAACCATATTTCTTGGGACAGGTATAGTGCCTCCCAAAAGAGGAAGGGGAAGACAAAACAGCTGATGGAGGCGCAAAGATGCAGAGTGACAGGATCCTAAGGAAGGCAATCTCTCTCTCCCCAATCAGCCCAAATCTGGTTAGACTGAATGCCCCCAGCAACAGATCTACCTTGCTGTTTCATCAGCCCACTGTGATCTGAGAATGGCAGAAAGATCTGCTTTTCCTCCCACCCCCATGCCTGGCTTCAAATATTCTGCTCTAGGCTGAAATCCTAACCTTAAGCATCATTAAATTCTGTAGGTGTAGTTAGGCTTGTGCTGGTAGACTTCTGATGTCAGTGTGGGATGTTAATCCATGGATCGTAGCATGGATGGAGCAGCAGAGAGCATGAACACACAACTTCCTACATGTTTTAGAAGAGATTCTAGAATTTCTGCATGTTTTAGAAGAGTTGTTGTGGAAGGTAGAGTCAAAGACTCGTCAAGGAGCTACAGATTAGGGACGGGAAGTTGTTTTTTTTTTTTGTGAAACCACTAAAACCCTCAAAAAAGGCAGAGGCAGATGAGCTGCAGCTATCCTTCAGAAGCAAATTTAGGGTGGCAGCATGACTGGTGCCACCACAATGGGTGCCAAACTTAGGAGGCGCTGCATGTAGTGAATTGAGCAGAACAGAAGGCAAGAGGCAGGGGAGTGCAAAATTTTGCCTTTGCACAGGGTGCCGTTGAAATTTGAAAGACCCAAATCCACCTTGTAAGCTCTCTACCATCTACAGCAGAAGCAAGAAACAGAACTCCCTTAGGCAGCTACATGACCCCACAGGCTTTCACTTCTGCATTGCCTTTTGAATCACTGGGCTCCCTGGGCATGACTGGATGGATGCCCTCAGCATGTAGGTGGCAAGGTGCCAGCACAGAAGCAGTGCCTGCTGCCTGCTTCTCCACCCAGTGCCTTCCATTGAGGTTCTCCTAGCAGGAAGGGTAGGCAGCAGGTCAGTGGGCCCCTGAGACCATCTGGGCCCTCAGCCTGCGCCCCACCCGGGCCCTCCCTAGCACTGGGCCTGTGCATTTCCTAGACTGTATAAATGCTTGAGTTAGTGCAGAGTTAGGGCCATGCATAGTACAGTTCTTTACAAGCACAAAGGTGAATCTACAAATTTAATTAAACCATTCAGAGTTCTCTGATCATCATAATTTGTACTGTTATTGCTTTTCAGATGTTGCAATGCTTACGACACTTTAATAAATATATTCTTGCAACCCACCCCCAAAAGAAAGTAACACTGATTAAAGACATATTTCAATCATGAGAGAAAGCTGTCTTATGAACTACCTCTAGATGTCAGTCATGAACCCTTCCTTTACACAAAAGAGAAATCAAAAGTTTGGATGCCTCAAACAGACAAGAGTTTCTTATCCCTTCAGTCTGCAGTCATGTCCTGAGCAACTTTTCAGGGCTCCCAGAGATGTAGTAAACAACATCTTTAATGCTGGATAATGTAGCGCTACTTACCGTCATCAAAATAAATCTTAGCAGAAGGAGAGGTTCAGGGACCAGTACACGGAGACCTTGGAGCAAAATGATATGTTATTGATTTACTTGGTAACTATTTTCTTGGCTCTTCTTAGCTACAGGTGCAAAACGGCTATTATGAATGTGGTTTTTATGATCTTGATTTTAAATGATTAAGTGGTTATTCCATGGTTGATGGAGCCTACTTTGTTTTGTTGAAGGCAAGTTCATTTCTAGTCCTTTTATGTTCTACGGGAGGCCTGAGGACCTTTCGTCATCTTCCCAGCCCCACCCCAAAAAATGTTAGTCATGCCTAAGTCCTGTTGAAACCACATACATTATCAAGCAAATCAGCTCCACTGAAGACTTAAGTGTAGCTAACTTTGTCTGGACTGCAGCCACAAATGGTTGTTTTGTATATATATGAATTTACTCAAACACATGCCTGGTCGTATGAGGTATATGTTACTGATTTACTCAGTAACTGTTTTCTTGGCTCTTCTTAGCTACAGGTGCAAAATGGCTAATGTGAATGTGTTAGGAGTTGTCCAGCCATCTGAACGATGAAAAGCAGTTGTGCAGTCTAACTCCATTAAAATACATTAGAGCTTTGCTGCTGAGTTCCACCCCTCTGTAAGCAAATTGGCTTTAAATTTCTACAGATTTGATTCTCTGCTCACCATTCCAGAAATCAAGAAAGAGCTAAGTCACTAAAATCAAGCAACGCAGACCAAGCACTGTTGGGCATGTATGGCAAGAACCCCCAGGAATAAGAAGTGGGAAGAAAAAAGAAGGATGATTTTTGCCTTTTTTGCCTTCTGTATTGTAAACAACTGTTTGTTTTATTTCATAAAACTGATACACCACTTAATTAATTTTTTAAAAAACCCAAACCTCAAACTATCTCAGCCTATTTCCTACTTTTGATTCTTTTGCAAATCATAAGACTTGCAAACAAAACCAAATAAGCTCTATGTTCTCGCTCCTTCATCCTCTGAACATTGTGGGGGGGGGCTATCTCAAAAAATTGGGGGCCGCAAAGTGTCTCAGCGCTTGGGAGTTGGCACCTATGCTTAGGTATAAAGGTAAAGGACCCCTGGACGGTTAAGTCCAGTCAAAGGCAACTATGGGGTTTGGCGCTCATCTTGCTTTTCAGGCCAAGGGAGCTGCTGTTTGTCCACAGACAGTTTTCCGGGTCGTGTGGCCAACATGACTAAACTGCTTCTGGCACAACAGGACACCGTGAAGGAAGTCAGAGTGCACAAAAACGCCGTTTACCTTCCTGCTGCAGTGGTACCTATTTATCTACGTGCACTGGTATGCTTTCGAACTGCTAGGTTGGCAGAACCTAGGACAGAGCAACGGAATCTCAATCCGTCCCACGATCTTCTGATCAGCAAGCCAAGAGGCTCAGTGGTTTAGACCACAGCGGCACCTGTGTCCCACTGCTTACCTGGCTGGAGGACCAGGTGAATGCACAGAGAAACCAGCCTACTGTACAAAAGTGCAATCCATGTTTGTTGCACTACCCCCGATACCAACCCACCATTGGCACCTGACCCAAAAGGGCATGTGGCCCCTGAAATATATATTGCCTGGGGCAACTAGGTTGTGCGCTTGAAAATATGGCAGAAATCCTAGGCAGCTGCTATCTGCAGAATATTTTTTTATTTTTTAAAAAATGAAGGTGGTCAGCAGCTCTTGAACCCCTTTGCATGGAATCCAATAGGAATGCAGATTTCAAAGTACACCCACATCTGATTCACTCATTGGTCTGGCAGGTGCAGATCAGGTGAGTCTGCCTTGGAAGTGGAATTCACCAAATTTCTCCCTCATCCCTGGTTTCAAGCAGAGGTCTTTTCCATCTTCTGCCACCTGACCCTTTAGCATTAGAGCCATAGACAGAGTAACAGATTCAGTATACAAAATGTATTTTACACATGAGTCGCAGCAACTACAGTGGGGTGGGTAAGGTTACACAGAATAGAACAAGATCAGAAACAGAAACAGTATCTCTGTTTTTAACTTCTGTTCAGTATAGGTTCCATTACTTGAAGCTGAATGCTTTCTCCAGCTTTTCCCTCCTTACCACATTGATCTAATGTTTTACCGCTTAATACTGCTCTAAGCCATGGAACGATTCCTGGCATTCATCTCAAACTCGGGCGTAAAAATTATCTTGACAAATAATTCTGTAAGAATCCAGATGAACTCAGCCTACTTTGCTTGACGTCAGCATGAAACTGCTTTCATCTTGCATGTTGTTTTAGTTAGGTTCCAATCCTATACACATTTGCCTGGCAGTCAGCTCTGCTGAATGAAGGCGTGCTTATGCCTGAGTAGACAACATGCATAGGATTGTGCTGTTTATGTTCCCAATCAGTAATAGATAGTAAGGTTCATCGTGAACCGGTGGATAACCCAAAGTCAATTCCCTGCAGTGTTTTCCACTATGAAGGACATGGACATAAGAAGCTTTCTACTGAGCCAGAGCATTTGTGCCTATCTAGCTCCATACTGTTGGCACTGACTGGCAGATGCTCTCCTGGCTTTCAGAAGTCTCTCCCAGCCTTGCCTGGATACACAAGAGATGGCACCTAGGGCCTTCTGCATGCAATGCATATGCTCTACCACTGAGCTACAACCCTTCCCCAGTGACAGCCAGACCCTAGGATGACTATATGCAGTGGAGGCTGGTCCATTAGGGGTGAAGGGGACACTGCCCCACTAACCTGGGGTCCTGTCTGTAAAATGAAAGTTAACAATACTAAAATCAGGGGTAGCTGATTGGCGAACTGCCAGATGTTGGACGCTAACTCCAGCTGCCATCATCTCCAGCCAGCATGGTCCATGGTCAGGGATGGTGGGAGCTGGAGTTCAGCAACATCTAGAGGGCTACAGATTAGCCACCACTCACTTAAAGCTTTAAAATGGGGAGAGGGAACCTTTTGCCCTCCAGATGTTGTTGAACTCCAACTCCCATCATCTCAGATCATGGGCCATGCTGGCTGGAGTCAAGGGGAGCTGGAGTTCAACAACTTATGGAGGGCCAGAGATTCCTGGACTACCAGGGGCAGCCCCCAAAGGGGGATATAATATACCACCAACTGCTACAAAGGGGAAGGAGAAAGTATCACTCAAATGCCTGGGAGAAGATTATATTGGCAAGTTGCTAACTGAACGGACAAGGTTACTTGTATGTGCGCAGGGCTATCTAAATGGGTGGACTTTAAAAATGTCTTGCAACATGGGTTTTCTTTTGTTATTACAAGGAAGAATTTGAAGGTACATGGTGTCTTAACAAGCAATGTTCTGAAATCCATCACTATTCCATAAATGTATTCAATTTATTCATGGTCTTTCCTGAAAGAATTTACTGCACAAGGATGTCATGCTGCCTATGAATCTTAAAATTGGATCATTCCCCCCAATTAAGCTGTTCAAGACTTTGACTCAAAGAGCTGTCACAGTTGTGACAACTAGATTTATTTCCTGATTATGGTCTGAGCTCTTGAGCAAAATGTGAAAGGGCAGGAGGGCTGGAATAACCTTTTGAAAATTTACCTATTTTTATTTGGAATGATATCAGAGGGTGAGCTGCCCAGTTTCATACTAGCATTAAATTAAGAACATAAGAGCACAAGGAGAGCCTGCTGAATCAAGCCAATCCTGATTCAGCCCAGACTCTTGTGGCCCATCAGACGCCTGTGGGAAGGGAAGGTCTGCAAATGGCTCCTACTCCTATTTGCTTCAACACAAGCAGAACTCCTCACATTGTCAGGGTCCCTGGTCAAACAGATGCGGATTTGATTAATTCACCTGGGTTTGGGGCAGGTGTGTGTGTTGAATTATATTGAATTATTTGGTTGCTTAAAGGGGGGGGGGGCTGTAAAATACATTACTCTAGCTATAGAGGGCTGCTTAAATCTGGAAAGTGGCTAACCAAGAGAGGAAGTTGCCTTTTACCAAACCATATCATTGGTCTGTCTATTTCGCTGCTGTCTGTCTCCACCGCTGAGCCACAGTGGTCTTTCCCTGATAGATTATTTGTACTCTATATATTTATGCTCTTTCCGCTCCCCTCGTCTTGCAAAAAAGCACCAAAACCATCAGAGGCATTGCCCTGTAGATCGGAGTTGCTGACTTCTTTCTCTACTTAATTTATTATGTGACCTTCTGTTTTATTGTTCTTGACTGCAACGACAACTACGCTCACTGTTTTCCAAGTTAATTTACAATGCTGACACTGGACCTGCTCAACCCCATTTGAAATCTGAATGATTTTGAATCATTACAGTGCTGCCTGGCAGCAACCATGGGAGTATTAATGGCTGAATGAAGCAGCAAAGTTAACTTAGCTAGCAGAATATAAAAACTCATGATCTACCACACCTTCTAATACATTGTTGTTGTTGTTTAGTCGTTTAGTCATGTCTGACTTTTCGTGACCCCATGGACCAGAGCAATTGCTTCCTACTGTGTTAGTCTTGCTTTCTAGCCATGTCGCTACCTGTCCCACATTTGACATCACATGTGACCTCAGGTGCCTAACAGTTGGCCTTACTTTGGGGTAAATGTCCTGGTGGGCCAAATTTGATCCACCAGCCAGAAGTTCCCCATCCTTGCTGTGGAATTCTTACCTTCTCTTCCATGCCCACACTTGCTGCTGGTGTAGCCTATGATGATTTCAGGCAAGAAAATAAGCATTGCCCACACATTTCAGGTCATCATCAAAGAGTCCTCATTGTCCATCTTCTTAGCTCTAGTTGATATCCTGACCTCTCTCTCTCAATTGTCTTTTCTTCCTTTATTGCATGAAGGTTGCTTGGGTCCCTGTGATATGCTGCTGTTTGGAAGATGATATCACCATATGCCTTTTGTTCTGCTGGTGGAAAGAACATGAGAAGCTGAAGGCCCTGTCAGTCCATAATGAACTCTGGTTTCTTCTGCAAAGGCCAATGGGAGGATATGTAGACAAGCTGTTTGTGAATGAGACTTCAACCCTTTTGTCATATTGGACCAGAGAGCATTGGGTGTCAAGATGCCCATGCCCCAATCAACTTGTGGTTATGTAGCTCTTCCATTCATTAAAAAAAACTCATAGCAATATAGAAAAGACAATCCTTCCACTCTTGTAAAACACCAAATGTAAATTTTCCTTGGATCACGCATCTTCCCCTAATCTTTGTGGGCTACCAGGCTTTGTCACCACCATCAATATTATACTGTAATGGGAATGAAATCAACATATGTTTTCATTAACTAAGATGCTATAGAGAGGAAAAGCTTATATGAAGGGAATCATTGGAATGACAGTCAATTTTATATTTATTTATTTGTTTATTTTTATTCTATATGCCTTTCTTGTCAGAGCTAATACAACCAGTATAAACTTGCATAACCACAACAAGGGATTAGCCAAGAATCTTCCATCATCAACACAATTCTTTTAAAATGGCAGTAGGGTTCCAGTAGCAGAGCTCATATAAATACAAAATTAGCTGTGCATGTATGTATCTGCATGTGGAAAATCCTTTTTTTATTATTTCCTTTTTAATTATTTGCTATTGGCTAATAATTCATTGCCAAAGGGATAAAAGGAAGGGGCACAGAGCGAGAGACAGAGGGAACATGCTGTCATCGCAGTGTTTTCATCTGTCAGACCTGCCCCATTATATATTGCGAATCTTTGACTTTTTGTAGCATGAGTCACCCACAAATCCTTGAGCCCTCAAGTAATTTCCTCAATCGGCAAAGGGCGGAGGAACTTATATTGCTTGTCACTATGATCAAATGAATTCCTAAAAGTGTGGCTCAGATCCAGGTTATCTAAATAAAGTAAAAATTGGATGGTGTAGGTAACTTTCTCTCCTGTACAATTCCTGCAATTTCAGCTTTTCCATTCTCACATATTAACATACTAATTTCAGCCTGAAGCACGGGATCCAGTTCACCCAATTTGAAGACTATCTTGTAGCTTAACTAGTTTTGCTGGAGGGTCACTTTGTGAAAAGAGGAAGGGATTGAGGGCGAAGATCCCATGCTGTATACCCCACAAAGTGCCCTAGCCACAAGTATATTGCAAGTGCAAACAGCAGGTGGAAGCGCAGGTGGGTGGGGCTAATAGCCCATCCTTATCTTTGCGGCTACACAGAGTAATGTTTTAATAGTTATCATTCAGATATTAATCCTAAACCTACTTGCTTGGAAGAAATCCCCACTGAAATCAATGGGACAAACTTCTGAGAAAACGTGCCTCCTAGGAGTGTTTGGGTGTGACAGACAATCCTGCTTCAATGCCGGATTGACTGGATGCTGTTACAGGGCATGTGCCAGGAACTCACAGCAGCAGGAGCATGCCATAGAGAATCAGAGAATTGTAGCATTGGAAGGGACCACGAGAGCCATCTAGTCTAGCCCCTGCAACGCAGAACTCTTTCGCCCAACATGGGGCTTGAATCCATGACTCTGAGATTAAGAGTCTCATGCTTTACCAACTGTGGTGTAGGTTAGGCTAGGAGAGTGTGTGTGGCCCAAAGTCACCCAGTGGGCTTCATGGATGAATGGAGATTTGAATCCAGCACTCTAAAAATGAACCACACTGGTTCTCCAGCTCCTGTCCTACCTGGCAGAGGGAGTCTTAGTGGAAGTATGGTAGGCAAAGTGTTCATGAGTTGTTCTTGCTCTTGGGCCAGCTCGTGTAGAAGGGTTTCTCTGTCCTCTTTTCCAGATTGGCTATGTTCAGGCCTCCATGTTCCCAGGTCTTTTGGGTTGCTGCTGTTCTTGCCTGGCCTCCCCCTCTTCCCTGGAACCCTTGTTCCAGCAGCTGTTGACTGCTCCACAACCTATTTCCACTGCACAGCAGTGCAGCCACTGGAGAGGAGACTGGTACATATTGGAGGTGGAGCCAGATGACAGGCAGGTACAGATGCACGGACTTCCAGGATCATTCCACCCTTTCGGAACTATGATCATCAATGCTGGGTATTTGTTGTGGGATCATAGTTCCCCAGGCATTTATTTATTATTTATTGAATGTATAGAATTTGTATACTGCCCTATACCCGGAGGTCTCAGGGTGGTTCACAGAATAAAATCAAAATATAAAACCACAAAATACATAATCAAAATAAAATCAATAACCCAATAGCCCCCCCCTCAAAAAAATGCACACCCACACCCAAAAAATATAGTTCTTATATTACCAGTAATAGTTTGTTTGCCTTTCTGCTGGTCATCTTTGGGGGTAATTATAAGAGTTAGATATTTTTTTCATTGTTTTAAAATCAAACAGATAGAACATTTCATTATTTCTGAAAGAAATGTCCTCTACAATGTATTTCTTCAAAACCTTGTAATAAGTCATTATTACCAAGTTTTTTTGCAGTATCTACACATCATTCGCATCTATATTCCCTGTCCCTATATTCCCTGACCTCAATTTAACCCAGATTTACCCTTTCTGGGGGAAATCCAATAAGTTTGGTTGTTGTTTTTTAAGGGAAAAAAGCCTGTTAACAAGGACCCATTTGCAACATCTCAAAATCCCATTTGCAAATTAAGCCCCCATCTGGAAGCACCCTAAGTGAACTGCAAAAAAGCATTTATGGTGCAAGAAAGCATTTATGGAAATCTCCAGTTTTTCCAAGTGTATTTGTGTTCTGTCAGCTGTCAGGCTTCCAAATAAACTGTGACTAAACAAAAGTATTGCCAGTGAATCTGCCAACTAAATTGGCAGCAGATCTGCTCATACATACTTCTACCTCCTCTTAAAAAAAGAAAAAAATTGTAGCAAGTTGCCTGACTTCAAGCGGATGACTTTGGAACAAATATCTTTGTTAAGGGTTGCAGTCTCAGGAGCCGGTGTGTCACCCCTGCATTCTCTTTCGTCATGTATTGCAGATTATGGTGAACTGAACATACATCTGACATCTCCATGATATACAACTGAGATGCTGAAGGCCATTGCAGACTGAAGAAGAGTAAAATTACATCACTGAAATTTACGGTGCTTCAAAATGTGTAGCAAAATCTCCTGGTTAACGCTGAGAACTCAACTAGACTGGTAAAGAAAAAGCTATTTACCGGTATATGCGTTGCATGTGCAAAATAACGGTGTGCCACCAGATGGCGACATGGAGTCCCGTTTTTCTCTACATGTTTCCCCTGTTTAAATTGACAACGCTTTAAACTGAAACGCTTCTTTGATGTATCTAGATTCAGCCTGGGAGTTTGTCATTTGGGGTAGCACACACATGGATGTTACCCTGGCTGCTCGCTGATGGCTGAGGCCTTCCGTTCTCATGCTTCTCACATCTCAAGTGTTATATTCTTTATTGTGTGCACAAGTCTGAGCTTATTTGTGTGAAGACTGTGCACATAACCCACCAAGCCCCTTGTTTCTGGACAAGCCCAGCTGTAATGTTTTGGCATTACACAGAGGACAGCCACTAAATGATTCTGCCCTTTTGTTTTATGTAGAAGGGAGCAGCATAGAAGCCCTATAAAAGGTATGGACAGTTATTACAGTTGTGCTCTCTCCAAAGTGTTATTTCACAATGTTAAACTTATAAAATCCAATCACATGGTAGCCCGGGAGAAAACTCTGAAGGAGTCAATTTATTTGGAACTTCCCCAGACATATTTCAATCTTGATTGGACATCCTGATATACAACATAAATTTTTATATAGGTTATTTGAAACTCACACCTCATAAATTAAATAGGATGGTTTTTGATATATTCAGTGCCTTTTGGCAAACCGCATTAGGCCTAAGAGCAAGCACAGATTTCTCCAGCATTTGCAGTCAGTGTCCTGTGATTAGATTGTTCTAGAGATCAGTTACGTACACAGTTTTAGTTGTGTCAGAGATCAGCCTGGGCATATATTTTCACTGCTAAACCTATGAGGAAAGATTAGGTGGAAGTGGCCTCCAGATGCTCCTTAGCATTGGCTAACTACAAAGTCCCCAGAACTGTGTAAATAAATAAATGTGGTGGATGGGTATTTTTTGACTTTGTCTTGATTTCAGAAGCTTTAACTGTGGTTTAGGGAATCAAGCCAATTTCAAAGCAAAGAGGTAAACTTTCATGTGAGCAGCTCCAAATCCTTGACTGACTGAGATGCTCACAAGAGGTGGTAGATTTCCACGAGAGATGGTGGGCTTTCCTTCCTTGAGGTTTTTAAGCAGAGGTTGGGTGGCCATCTGTCATGGATGCTTTAGCTGAGATTCCTGCATTGCAGGGGGTTGGACTAGATGACTCCTGGAACCCTTCCAACTCTAAGATTGTATTATTTTTAAATGAAAGTTTGGCTTCTAAGGATGTTGACTATCTCATGTGAGAAATGAAATACACGTATTGGCCTGATTATCTGATTCTGTGTTTTGCATATACAAGAGAAGATGTCAGTTTTCATGCATTCTAATTACATTGATTATCTCCATTATCAAACCCATTTCTAAGTAGCAAATGATATCACCTGGGGTACTCAACACTGGCTGAAGAAAGATTGTGGAGGAAATCTATGAACAAAGTCTATCTTTTGCACCTTGACTCCACTTCATTAAGCTTCAAGAAAGCACAACTCTAGCCAGAAAGTCAGACACTCTGACCTTGTCTGAACCTGTCTTCTGCCTTGATTTGGATGTGTGGGAAGAAGTGGGGAGCTGAGGGGGATGGTAAACAGACTGTTGATCCTCAGAGGCTTGTGGCTCTATACAGGGAGGTTATGTTCACAAAGCGTTTTACTTTTAAAGGCTGTATCCTTTCATCTCGTCACAGGCTATAACTTTGCTCTTGAACTATATTGCTATGCCTTGTCAGGATATGTGTTTGTACGCCAGTGTCAATCATTCCTTCTTCTATTTTCTCTACCCTTCACCAACTTCAGCTAGCAGAGTGGCAGGTGCTCTCACTTTGTCCTCTATTGATGTGACTTGTATTTTATTATACCGTTTCCCCTTCTTCAAGTCCCTTCTATCCAGACCTAAAATCTGTAAAAACAAAACAAAACAAAATCCCAGGACATCAACTTATAGTTGATATAACCACAATTCAGCTAATTAATGAATGACATTTCCTGATATATAATTCAACCACCCTTGTGTTTATCACTAAAACAATGGATTGGAGCCATGCTCAGGGTAGACTCACATAAATCAGTGGGAAGTTAGTCCTAACTGCCTTAAATTCCATTGATTTTAATGACTCTACGCAAAGCCATGGCCTACAGCACAATCCTTACTATGTGTATTTAGAAATAACTCCTCTGAAATTCAATGGGGCTTACTCCCAGGAAGTGAGGTTCGGCTTGCAACCTAAGTCTGGATCCAACCCAATATAAATACACAATGAAACAATCAGATAATGGCTTCCTTCAACTTCCTTAACTCCAGATCTTCTTAATCCATACGTCCTATGTGTGCATAGCTCTCTACATTGCTCTTCCCTGGTTAACCTCAACAATGTTCTGAAGCATAGAGCCATCTTAAAATTAGCCATCCACACAAATGGTGGCATGAAAAACTGTGGCTCCTATTTGTGGTAAACAAGTCAGTTAATCCCTTTGTCACGAACAGGCAGCCTTCAAGGACAAATGGGGGGAAAGTGAGCTTCTGGGTTTGGATCTTTGCAAAGTGGCAAATTGAGGGTTAAATTAAGAAAAATAAATGATTGAGCCAGATGGTGATATTCATTGGTCATGAAGCACTTCCCAGTTGCTGCTGTTGTTTATATCATACCCTTCTTCCCAAAGGAGCCCTGGATGGCGAACAACAAAACAGCAAGATAATACAAAAAAAAAATGAAAGCATTGAAAACATTAAAAACATCTAAATTTAGATTACTCGTATGCTAAGGGTAGAAGGGACAAGGCGTGTTAGTGACTCCAGACAAGAGTTGTGCCAAACATCAGCAAAGCAGAGACGTGGGGAGAAAATTAGAGCCTGCTTTGTTACATTAGCTTTAGGCATTTCCAATTCTTTTGTTGAGATGTTCGGAGCCCAAATTGGATAAAAAATATTGAAGGTATTGGCAGGGTGCCTCTTTTTGTTTCTAGAGCTTTTAGCCATAGTTCTTAATGGCTTAACAGGGGGACGGAGGAACAGCCAAGGAATGGCAAGCATATCAACAGTTATAGGAGGACATCTTTCAAATATTGAAATGTGTGTGGGTTTTTTAATTAGAATAATTTTTACTCCACACTTCTGCCAAAAAAGGTTTATTATATCAACAATATGCTTTGTTGTTAACATACAGCTTAGCTGGATAATGATGGAGCAGTAGCAAAGTTGAGGTTATGGAAGTACCAAATGGACCCATATAGTGGGTCAACATATTCATTGACCTCTGCATTTGCCATTCTACTGCCTGTTCATTCAGTTTGGGGAATCCTTTTGGAACTCCTCACAATCCCTTTTTGTTTTAACCATCATTGCAAAACTTGGCCGCCTCACTGCTCACCCCTAACTCTAGATCTTTAATAAAGGAGTTAAAACCATTGGTCTCAATACCAGTCTTTGGAGGAGTCTGCTTTCTACATCCCTCCATTGAGGGAATTATCCATTTACACCTACTCTCTGTTTCCTGTTACTTCCCCAGTTCATGGTCCATAAAAGGTCCTCTTCTCTTGTCCCATGACTGCTGAACTTTCTTTGTCAAAAGCTTTCAGAAAGTCTAAGTACACAATGTCAACTTGATCACCTCTATCTATACAATCATTGAAACTCTCAGATAACTCTGAAAGGTTAGTGAGACAGCAAGCCGTGCAGGTTCTGCTTCAGTTGGTAATTTTATCTTTAATCATGCTTTCCACCAGTTTTACTAGAACAGATTTTAAGCAGTCTGGCCTGTGATTGATGTTACATTGGCCCCTTTCCAATCTTTGGGTATGGAGGCTGATCTTAAAGACTCGTAAAATCCTTTTGTTAGAAAATCTGATTTTTTTAAAATCACTTTGATGTGTCTCAGAGTTGGGAAAATGGTAATTCAGCCAATCAGAATGCTTCTCTACATTTGAGTCTGGAAGACAAAAAGTAGACAGAAAGGCCCTGTCGGTCAGTCTAAGGGATCACAGTGAGACATAAAGAAAAATAAATGGCTTTCTGCCTTGCATCATAGGGCTTGCCATAAGGTAACTAGAGGTGGGGAAAACATGTGGTAACAGAAATTGGCATGGAAGCATCCATATTTATTGATGATTATTTCCCCACCATTTGTCTCCACCAAACAGAAAAGAGGGGGGACATATTAGTATTTTATTTTAGCTGAAATAGATGCCACATAATTATGGAACCAAGTAATAACGTTTTGTGGCTGAGAGGTTTGAGACAACTGAAAATAACAAAGCTAAGATCATGTAATGCTATTTCACCTGCAGCTTTGGTTTTTCTACAACTCGAGGGGGGCATTTGAAAATATTCTTTCTCCTTCACAGCAGTTGGATCTTGCAGAAGCCATGCGTTCAAAGACCACTACTATTTCCATCTTCAGAATTGTCGCAGGTGAAAGAAACACTTTCATAAATTGTGTTGTTTGTTCTCAGGACTGTAGGCAATAAGCCATTGCCTTGTTATTGAGGTTTCTGTTGACCAGAGAGTGAAGGTAGCTTCTTGTGGAAAGTTTAATAAGGCCTCAGGAGAAGCAAAGCAAAGGAAATGCACAACATTATTTGCAAATAAATCCCTGCAAACAAATGCATATCTGTGTTTTGAATAGTTATGCCTACAGAAGCATCAGAAACACTAATGAGAATATGGGAGTGGTCTAGGAATTGAGGAATAGCAGTTGAAAATACCCTTTCTGTCTAAGAGCACAGTCAGCCTAAGCAGGGATGCTTTTAACAAAGGAAGCCATAGGAAAAAGTAAGTGTAATTCAAATGTTTCCGTTCATCCCATGATGAAGCAGGTAAATAAATGCCATGAGATTTTTTGGGGTGACCAATGCTGCAGTGTGAATTAACAATAATGAACTGAAAGAAACCAGCATGCGCAAAAAGATAAAACTAATAACAGCTAGCTGAGAATTTGTGGAATCCCTGGGAAGGAACAAGAGGGCTTGTAAGCCTAGTTATTGCATATGCAGTTGCCATCACCCCTCAACAGTGGCCAAAGTAGCTGAGGCTGATGGGAGTAGGACAACATCTAGAGGCCCATAGATTCACCATCCTAGTATTCAATCGAGCCTAGATTGCATATATTTCTAATACACATTTATTTAATAGCATTTCTATACCACTTAATATTTAAAAAAATCTCTGCCACTGCAGCCTGCCTCTGCAGCTGCCTTATGCTTAGTTTAGGACATGATACCATCTCATATTTTGGATAACTTGTAGCGCACTTGCCAAGAGGCTAGCTACACCACCTTTGTATATCTAACACTGAATTCTCTTGCTGGAAAAAGTACTCTAAAATCGGACTCAGATATATGTGGATTTTGTGCATGTTTATCTTCCATCTTAAACAACAACACACTATGAAGGTAAGCAAATACACCCACCTACCAAATGGAAAACCCTTTTTTTAAAAAAAAAAAACACAATTTGTTGTGAGGATAAAGATGGTATATAAAGCAGTTTGCATGATAAAGCAATAGATAATTTATTTTTATAATAAAATGAACTACGTGTATACAGACCTCTCCCCACTTGTGCACAATCAGCATGCACACAGCCATTGACATGCGCACTGTTTTCAGCTCCAAAACAGAGCAGGGTGGAGATGGAATGGGGCAGAGCAGGAGTGTAATAGGGTAGAGTTGGGGGCATAATGGCTGGAACAGACTTGTGTGTTTATCCCACTTATGTGCACAGCAGCCAGGAACAGAACCCCTGCATAAGCGGGGATTACCCAGTATTTGAGAAATGTTCCAAAAACCCTTGACTGTGAAGTCAAGCTACTTCAAAGTGGGCTGCCTTAATTCTGCCAAAACAACTTTTTTTATTTTTAGCTGTGAGCAGTTAGAGCAAGTTAGTCTATATATTTTTAAATATTTGTCTAAGTCACCTAAGTAGCCTATTGCCATTTCCATTGGCTCCTTTCATTCACTGTCCTGTAGCACAAACAGAGCATTGAGAATGATTATGCATCTTCAGTAATAAGACACTTACTGAGAAGACCTTACTCATCCCTTGAGCATGGCTTGTGTCAATCAGATCGTTTTTGACTACATGCTCAGATGTATGAGATTGTTCAAAATGCTCCTGCTGATTAGCACAATTTCTGAATATCCCATAACATCTGGAAGGAAAACCACCATTTTGTCCTTCACTTTGTAAAATCAGGATGTTGTTGTTTAGTCATTTAGTCATGTCCGACTCTTCGTGACCCCATGGACCAGAGCACACCAGGCACTCCTGTCTTCCACTGCCTCCCGCAGTTTGGTCAAACTCATGCTGGTAGCTTCGAGAACACTGTCCAACCTCTGTTGTCCCCTTCTCCTTGTGCCCTCCATCTTTCCCAACATCAGGGTCTTTTCCAGGGAGTCTTCTCTTCTCATGAGGTGGCCAAAGTATTGGAGCCTCAGCTTCAGGATCTGTCCTTGCAGTGAGCACTCAGGGCTGATTTCCTTAAGAATGGATAGGTTTGATTTTCTTGCAGTCCATGGGACTCTCAAGAGTCTCCTCCAGCACCATAATTCAAAAGCATCAATTCTTCAGTGATCAGCCTTCTTTATGGTCCAGCTCTCACTTACATTCATCACTTCTGGGAAAACTACAGCTTTAACTATGCAGACCTTTGTCGGCAAAGTGATGTCTCTACTTTTTAAGATGCTGTCTAGGTTTGTCATTGCTTTTCTCCCAAGAAGCAGGCGTCTTTTAATTTTGTGACTGCTGTCACCATCTGCAGTGATCATGGAGCCCAAGAAAGTAAAATCTCTCACTGCCTCCATTTCTTCCCCTTCTATTTGCCAGGAGGTGATGGGACCAGTGGCCATGATCTTAGTTTTTTTGATGTTGAGCTTCAGACCATATTTTGCACTCTCCTCTTTCACCCTCATTAAGAGGTTCTTTCATTCCTCCTCACTTTCTGCCATCAAAGTTGTGTCATCTGCATATCTGAGGTTGTTGATATTTCTTCTGGCAGACTTAATTCCAGCTTGGGATTCATCCAGCCCAGCCTTTCACATGATTAATTCTGCATATGTTAAATAAGCAGGGAGACAATATACAGCCTTGTCGTACCCCTTTCCCCATTTTGAACCAATCAGTTGTTCCATATGCAGTTCTAACTGTAGCTTCTTGTCCCACATAGAGATTTCTCAGGAGACAGATGAGGTGATCAGGCACTCCCATTTCTTTAAGAACTTGCCATAGTTTGCTGTGGTTGACACAATCAAAGGCTTTTGCATAGTCAATGAAGCAGAAGTAGATGTCTTTCTGGAACTCTCTAGCTTTCTCCATAATCCAGTGCATGCTTGCAATTTGGTCTCTGGTTCCTCTGCCCCTTCGAAATCCAGCTTGCACTTCTGGGAGTTCTTGGTCCACATACTGCTTAAGCCTGCCTTGTAGAATTTTAAGCATAACCTTGCTAGCATGTGAAATGAGCACAATTGTGCAGTAGTTGGAGCATTCTTTGGCACGGCCCTTCTTTAGGATTGGTATGTAGACTGATCTTCTCCAATCCTCTGGCCACTGCTGAGTTTTCCAAACTTGTTGGCATATTGAATGTAGCACCTTAACAGCATCATCTTTTAAAATTTTAAATAGTTCAGCTGGAATGTCATCACTTCCACTGGCCTTGTTATTAGCAGTGCTTTCTAAAGCCCATTTGACTTCACTCTCCAGGATGCCTGGCTCAAGGTCAGCAACCACACTACCTGGGGTGTATGAGACATTCATATCTTTCTGGTATAATTCCTCTGTGTATTCTTGTCACCTCTTCTTGATGTCTTCTGCTTCTGTTAGGTCGTTACCACTTTTGTCCTTTATTATGGTAATATCAGGATAGATCAGCTGAAATCTACCCTGGAGGATGGATGAGTTCTGTGCCAAAATAATTCCAAATTCTGCAACCAGGACATCTAAGTTTGACAATAAACATAGAACTGTGGAAATGAAATGAAATTGCATACATGTTGTTTATTTGCATTAACTCTCCTTGAAATGTTTTGGCTTTCAAACATTCTGCCTTGTTTAGCAAGGAATGGGCTTGCCACAATTCAAAGCTTCATCTTTTCCCCACAAAAGAGTAGAAACTTGTTTTTATCAGTATGAAAGCTGATATTCTCGGGATGCCAAATTTAACCAAATGCCAGATTGCAAGCTTGTGTGACAAATCCACAGATGAGCAAAATGCAGACTGTGCTGTCTCTGCCTGAAAGTATTCTTTGCAGAAAGAAATTGAAAATTATATAGTTTTTCGGAACCTACTTTTTATTTTCACATATTTATGTATAACATTTATTGCCATCCTGAGAGTGGCAGAATGGGATTGTCCCATTTTATCCACTCAGACAAGAATCTGTAATGAACATAGGCTGCAAGCTATTGATTGATCCAAAGACACCCAAATGAGTTTCATGGCTAAGGCGGGATTTGAAGGTCTCTCTTACCCACATCTAGTCCATATCTATACTTTCTCTCCCCAAAATAGTGTCATCGTAGATTCAGAAGCTTAAGTGCCAAATCAACATTGGGCACAGGAACATAAAAAATCATTTGAAGCAACTTGTTCTCATGCAACATTCCTTTACTATCTTAGTCCTGAAAGACAAAAAAGTGGTTTTCCTAATTGTGCGGTATTTCACTTGCCTGTAATTAACATTACTTGTTTGTTTTTAGAAGAAGCAACAACAACTCAAGTCAGCAAGCAGTGCCATGAAGTGTCCAAAGGGGAAACTGGGAGGGAAATTCACACATTCACACATTGGGAACTATGGCAAATATTCCCACTTTGGCTGGTTCCAGAAGCACTGGAACAAGCCCTGTAACTGATTTTCCCTATCCCAGTGCAATGTAGTTAAACATATTAAAGTGGGAATAAAACACTTTTTTTTATTTTTAGAACGTCCCTTGAATACAGGCCAGACTTGCATACCAGACTGGTACATCTCTACTCCCCATTCCCTATCTTGAACCAATATGGTTATGTCTCCTGTTATAAAAAGAAAACATTGAATTGGTCTGACTTAATTAATCTCCATTTATAGATTAGTTAAACAGGTCGTGTTCACAGCAAATGCAATTTTCAACATTGATACTTTTAGTATGCTTTTATAATTTAGGTTTTCAAAATATGACTAACCAGATATACTTTTTAAAAAATAATAATCATTTGTCTTTGATGTAGTTCTGTTAGATGTTGCTAACATTATTTTGCTTTGATGATAGTAAACTAGGATTAATCAAAATTATGGCAGAAGTTGCCATATATGTATTTGGGGCATGCAATTTATCAAATCTTTTCATGAGGTTGAAAATTTTGTGGAATGTAGTATTGTTTTTCTTGATAATTGAAAAGGGTTAGAAAAAAATGTCTCATTCAAAGAGGGGGAAATAGTATAAATATCCCTTCCTTTGAGCATCTCTCTGTCTTTCATTGGGGAAATGCATATAACCTTTTTCTTGCTGTCCCATTTTAGCCTTGCTGATCCAGGTAATTATGATTTAATTAGAGTTTCTCAGGTCTGCATCAATAATCAATATTGTAGCTTTGTAATGCTAGTATTTTATAAGGTTTTTATTCTATTAACCTCGTTTATTGTCTTTTCTGTAACATCTGATTTAGTTTTATTAAGGAAAGGAAATGTATTTGCCTGAAGACTCATCCTTGAACACAATTTCTTTTCTGTGCGCTGTTGCAAAGGGGAACTAACACCCCTTCTTAATGTGTCTGTTGTTAGAGGGAACTAAACTGTCTGAGTCAGTTTCTCCTATATAGAAATCAGGCTTAGATTTGTCCTCTGAACAGAGCAAAATTGTCACAGAGCATTTCCCCTTTGAGCATCTTTCACACCTAATGCCCAAACTACTTTTATTTAAATTTGGGTCACATTCACCCCGTACATTGAAAGCAAGAGTGTACCCCTTTAAATTGTCCTGGCTTCCCCCAAAGAATTCTGAGAGCTGTAGTTTGTTAAAGGTTCTGAGAGTTATTAGGAAACCCTTATTCGCATTACAGAGCTACAATTTCTGGATTGGTTTCACAGTCAGTCCCTGTTCACAGAGTACTCTACTTATTGTAGAGCTCTGAGAAAAGAATAGGCGCCTCTAACAAACTCTCAGAATCTTTAACAAACAACTGCTTCCCAGAATTCATTGGAGGAAGCCATGACTGTTTAAAGGGGTATCATAGCCAGGGCCAGATTTTGGTTTGATGAGGCCCTAAGCTACTGAAGGTAATGGGGCCCTTTATAAGTACAGCTGTCCTTTGTCAACAACAAATTGTCGCTGTTTTTGGGTTTAATATATGCTATATGGTAATTTATGGACCTAACAGGTATCTAAAGCCATTTGCCACTGTTGCTGTATGTAGGTTTTATTTTATTTGTTTTTTATCTTATATTTTGGAAATGTACATCCAAGTTTTTTCCCCTTTAATTTTTTGGGGGGTTCCCAAGAGAGTAGGGCCCTAAGCTATAGCTTGTTTAGCTTCTACATAAATCCAGCACTGATCATACCACTTTAAATGCATGGTGTGAGTGTGGCTTCAGAGAAATTCTATAATCCATTTGGATATTCTGAGTGGGACACTTTCTAATGAAGAAATGTGAAGCGGGATGGGAGGTATCCAGATCTCAAGCTTTATGACAGGCCTGCCTGATTTGCAGGAAGCCAAACCAATATAGCTCAACAGTTATGGCTTTACAAACATTCTAGTCTTACTGCTGTTCAAGGGGCTGGTTCAGACAATAGTCCACTCCACTTGTGATGTATTGCCACTCCTGCAACTTATGCATCCCTGTTCTATGCACAAGCAACATCAAACAAGTTATTTGTCAAAAACAGTTCAAATTCTGCAACCAGCTTTTCTCAGGTCTCTGCTTCTGCCTCTTTACCTCCCGTCCGCCCTCCGCCCAACAAATCCAGCATTTTTTCTACTGCTCCTGATGGCTACCAACACCCTAGACGCAGGCATGGTGTTTCCATATAGAATTCTGCACACGGGGTCAGAGCCCGTGTCCTGAAATGGTTAAACGAGATGAAGAATATTTCTCAACCTCTAGAGTGTGGGTAGCTTGTATTAAATTTTACTGCAATTAATTATTCAATGAAGATTGTCATTAAACATTACAATGAAGAATATGATCAATATTGCATCTGTCACAGATGAAAAAATTACATGTATGGATAGTCATGATGCCTGTAATCCATTAATTGGTTTATGGACTCAGGCATCCCCAGGGAACATCACAAAATAGCATGGTATCCCTCACTGCTGGCTGTTGCAATTGATGTATCTGAAAAGGATGGGGAAAATGGATCTAGCCATTTTGTTCCATATTAGCTACATATCTTAGGCTACATATCTAAGAATATTCTTTTAATTTAGGCAATAATTCAGGCAAGATAAATTCAATCTCCATCTCTCTTCATAAGCTGAAGCATAGTATCAGTGCTATTTTTTCTAGAAAAAGAGGTGCCGGAACTCACCATGAATGCCTCCCTTGTTCTCTTTTAATGGCAATGGCACCCACCTGAGAGGTGCCAGAACGGAGTTCCTGTCAGTTTTGGCAGACAAAAAGTCCTGAGTAATACCAACCTTTGGCCAAGTGTTCCAATTTGTATACTCAGAAGAGTAACGAGTCCTCAACTTGGAAGCATGCTTCGCTGAATTCAATGGGTCTTAGTTTCAAGGAAAGAAACATACACACTCGTAGGCAAGCAAAGTTATTCGCCTTGTGTGGTTGCTGTTGTCATTTAACATATATCTGGCCTAGAGGGAGCCAAATCAGGACAATGACTTGGAGAGTGTGTGTCTGTTTTTGATCCTTTGACCATGGCATGGTTCCAAATGGAACCAGGCCTCTTTGTAACAGCTATTTGCAATGGTAGGACAGCTTCCTCCAGTACCGATGACAGAAGGTTTTCTCCCATTGCAAATAGGCACAGAGAGGCTCAATTTCAACCAGAACTACACTGGGAGCGAAGGTTAAAATCCCCTCTTTCCACACATGAGTATGTTTGAGAAGCTGCCACTGTGTAGAGCAGCAAAGAGAAGTAGAGTTGGGGGAGGGAAGGGGTATCTCACTTGTCCAGGTGAGTGACAAAAGTAGGTGGCACCCAGAAGGTTGGTGAATATAAGCCATTTTCCATTTGTTTCCAAAGGCAAGGGACTTGGATCCCCCTGCTCTTGTTTTTTCTGTTCTTGGCCTGCAATTTTGCTCTTGGTGGACAAAGGAGTTGGTGGGGCTGTAAAACAGAGCAGAGCATCCCATTGTTTAGTGGCCCTCCAGATGCTACTGGATTGCAACTCCCTTCCATCATCCTTCAACACTGTCCAATCACTGGCTGGGACAGGTGGGAGTTGTTGTCCAAATCACATGGAGAGCAGCAGATTGCAGAAGGCTGCTTTAGTGGCTCTTGTGAGAAAGGATATTTCTCCACCCACTCTTTGATTATGAAGAGATAAATTTCCTGCTTTTCATTTAGATCCTTGCTTTTAAGAATGTAGCTAAAAATGGCTTCTCTTCCTCATTAGCGCATCCTAATTTGTCTCTGCCATTACTAATATCTCCGACTGCAGATTAGATAATAGAAGTAGAAATAGCAGAAGGTGCATAGCAGGATAGGAATGGAAAGAATGGGAAATTAATGGAGATGAAGATAGAAAGAAGGGCAGGAAGCTAAATCAAGGTCTCTGGAAAGGAAGAGAATTGCTTAGAACTGAAAAGCACAGTGGAATTTTTTTAAAGTAAAAATTAGGTTGGGTAATGAGGAAGTAAGAAATAAAGAAAAAGTCGTGACAAAGAGAAGAAATACATTAAAAAGCTAGAGACAAGTGAAACAATATGTAATAAAAAAACTTGGATGAGGTATATGTAGTGGAATATTGGACGAGACATATGCAATCAATGGGTGTTCTGGCTGTACAAGGAACACAAAAGCAGGATGTGTATAACGCTTTGGCATTTCTCTATAGTCACAAGTTCTGGCACACTCATGTCTAGATGCTACCAAACATTTCCCTGATGTTTCTTACTAAAAACAGCATACAGAATGGAATGAAAACCCATTTAAATGCTGTGAAGTAGACTGCATTGGCCTACTTCCAAAGGCCAATTCAAACGTTATTGACTGCACAGAGACTGCTCAACAAGGGCGCATCTTCACATTTTAGCAGGGAGGCAAAGAGATTCCCTAGGGGATATATTCAATATTACATTGCAAAAGAGTAGTGCATTTTAAGGGGATTTGTTGTGGTTAATATGTAAGCCCAACAACAGCTATAGCCATTTTAACAACATATCTTATTTTTCTAAGGAAAATTAAGATGTCACTTGCATGCCTATTTTTATAAGCTGTTCTGCAAAAGTATTTCATCTACTATAAATAAATAGGAAAATGCCTAGTATATAATCCCGTTTAAACATTTCTGATATCCGCCATAACATTATTTCTTACAATAGAATCAAAGTTATCTAGATATTTGGTGCTTCCAAACAACAATCACATGTGACCTGGACCAGGTCGGGGGACAATATACAGTACAGTGGTACCTCAGGTTACAAACGCTTCAGGTTACAGATACTTCAGGTTACATACTCCACTAACCCAGAAATAGTACCTCGGTTAAGAACTTTGCTTCAGGATGAGAACAGAAATCGTGCTCCGGCGGTGCAGCAGCAGTGGGAGGCCCCATTAGCTAAAGTGGTGCTTCGGGTTAAGAACAGTTTCAGGTTAAGAACAGACCTCCGGAATGAATTAAGTTCTTAACCAGAGGTACCACAGTACACAAAAAGGCCCTTCCTCTCTCCCTAAATGATATCCTTTCTCTTAAAAAAGAATAACATATTTCAGCATGGTAGCAACAGAGTAGTGGAGGATCTGTAATGTTTCTAAGCTGCTTCCCACATGAACTGGCCTGACTGTGCAGGAAGCTACCACGTGTGGCTTCCCAGCTATCACCCTATGCACACTTACTGAACTTAGTGGGTGTTACTTGTCAGCTGACAGGTACAGGATTGATCTACCAAGTCTCTACAAAGATGGACCAACCAGTTGGTGCTTTGCAAATGGTATATCCCCCTGACCCCTGTGTACAGTCACTGTTATGCAGATTCCCCAGTCACGTATTGGCAGCCAGTACAGTTCCCTCAGCAGGTATTCCAGTCCACAACAAACTAGCTGCTGCATTCTGCACCAGCTGTAACTTCCAAACCCAAGCGAATCCCCGCATTGCCATGACTGCATTGCAATGATGTTTGAATGAGCAGGTGCCAGGCAAAGTGGCGAATAAGTGGCTTCCTTGTTTTTCACTTAAGCAGCAAAATGTCTCAAATCGGGGGGGGGGGGGGGATTAATTCATTCCTGGTCTGTGTTGCTTTTACATGTACAGTGGTACCTCGGGTTAAGAACTTAATTCGTTCTGGAGGTCTGTTCTTAACCTGAAACTGTTCTTAACCTGAAGCACCACTTTAGCTAATGGGGCCTCCTGCTGCCACCGCGCCGCCGGAGCGCAATTTCTGTTCTCATCCTGAAGCAAAGTTCTTAACCCGAGGTACTATTTCTGGGTTAGCGGTGTCTGTAACCTGAAGCGTATGTAACCTGAAGCGTGTGTAACCCGAGGTACCACTGTACTCAGCAATCTGTTCTGTCCTGTATCCATCTTAATCTACATTTTTTGAAAAAAAATCTACATTAAAATTCATATCTAAATAATATTTAAACATTATTTTAAACCCATTTTCCCTCAAAATATGCATGCATTTCCCCACAAAACAATAATTGTTGTTATTGTCATTAATCCACCCTTCACCCAAAGGTCCCTAGGTGGCTCACAACATTTTAAAATACAGCATTAAAAGCAGTTAAAAACAAATTACAATCCCAAGAATAGGGCGGTTCCTTAAAATATACATCTGAAGTGTCAAAAGCCAGGGTAACGAGGTACATTAAAAACTGTGTTTAAAAACATATCTTGATACATTTTTTGAGCTATAGACAGTGTCAGAACATTCAAAGTATGAAAGCCTGTTGACAATGAATTTGCAGTCTTCACAGATCAGGAGGAGAGGTAGGTCAATTTATTCCAGGATTTGCAAAGATCAAATTCCTCAAGCATTTCTACTCATTCCCTCTTTTAAATGGTGTTCTCAGCAACACACTTAATGTTGAAGACATTTCTTCCCATCTAATGTTTTGAAAAGAGCTCTTTGAAAAGAATTAGAAAACAGAGTCATCAAGGTGTGTTCATAATACCAATCTTTTTCTTGAGAGATGGCAATCAGTCACCACACTCTAGGGTCTCACTTCTTGTGTTTCTGTAAAGTCCAGCCTCAGTGGAGGAACTGACCTTTTGCTCTTGCCCTGTGCCCATGTGGACTTTGGCCAACCCATTCTGAGCCTCTTTCTCAGCCAGGAATTGGCATTTGCACCTCGACTAAGAAAATGAGTCAGACCAAAGAACACTGCTTGTGATTTAATGACACAAAAACTGACCTCACTAGCAGAAGCAGCAGAAGCTGTTCCTGAAATGTCTAAAAGGCAAATGCATTAGTATGTTCAGCCACCATGCTGGCTAATGACTAGACGTTTTCAAGCATATGGGATCATTATTCCAGCATATCATCAGTAAGCTTTCCAGAAAAGCTAATTAAAGGTCCATTAAAATGCTTACCACAAAGTTGGGTTTTATCAGAGCTCTTCACTCACATTTGAGTAATTCGCAGAGTTTCGACTCACGCCTTCTTTTGCTTCATGCAATCACTAGAAATGAACAAAGCTAATTAGGTGGCCTTTTATTTCCCTTTCATCCCTATTTACTTTTTCTTTTAATGTGCAAAAGTACCATTTTCTCCTGATATTAAAGACTCAGTAGCCGGTGTCCAGGGGTGGTTGATTATCCAAATCATTCTTCTTCTTCTTCCTAACCCTCTCTAATGATGACTTTTGTCTTTAATGCTCAAGAAATTGGTCAGGAAATTAAAGTTAATTTATTGATTGTAACAAAGAAATGACCCCAACCCTAGAAGATCAGATGCTTAAAAAAAAAAAGTTCTTTCCCCAAGAAGATTGCTAAACAGAATATGTTTTAAAGAAAAATGCATGAGTACAGAAACGTAAACAAGGAAGTATGAAATGTGCACACTACCCAGCTCTTGTATTATTATCATCTATTATTACTATTACTACTATAATTTAAAATGCTGACTTATTTTCCTATTTACATTTAAATATCACACTACCAACAAATAAAGAATGCCTTTCAAATACAAGCATATTTCGTTATAAACCACCCAAATATAATTCATCTAATAACATACCAGTAGTGAAAGGCTACAAATTATACGCCTGCTTCATGTAATTGGTAAAGTATGGTCGTTCTCTCATTTCTACAATTGTGGCAACTGTGACCACACAGGCAGAATTTGTGCTACAGCATTATAGCTTTTGCTGTGCTAACCTTGCAACCCCATGAACCCCCAAGCCCTACAGACTGGTATAAAAAAAGGCATGTGTCAGGGGCTCAGGAGCAGAGGCACAGGGGAGAGAGGAAATGGAGAGCGAAGGGGAAGAATCTGAGGGCAGCGGAGGGGAGAATGACAGTGACCCGAGAGATTCCATGAGCCTCTCCAGCGAATCAGAAGATTCCCAGAAGGGGGCGTCGATGGTCAGGGCAAGGGGGGTCCCAGGGGGGACGCACCAGAAGCAAGGGGCCAGCGGGGACTCCCAAAGCAGCAGCTGGAGATCAGGACCAGCTTCCCCACCAGAGCGTAGTGGGGGGGAAGAGTCCCATGTGTCAGGGCCAGCGTCTCCTCCAGCAGGGAGGGAAGAGGAGTCAGGGCTGACCACGCCTCTATCGGAGAGTGGGGGAACGGAGGGGAGGTCAGTTCCAGCTAGCATCCCCGAAGGGGGGAGCAGTGACAGGAGCAGTCAGGAGGAAGGTGGGCGGCTGGGCGCGCGCGCCAAGTTCAAATGTACAGGCGCGCGGGACAGCAGAAAACCCGGATTGGGAACCAGGTCCTAAAGCCCGCCGGAGGCAGGGGGAAGACTCAGGGGACTCAGCGCCAGAAGAGTCTAGGAAGGGCAAGACCCCAGCGGACAGGCGGACCCAGAGGAGGAAAGAGCAAAGGAAGAGGTGGAGCAAGGCTAGAGTCTTAAACTGGTGTCTGGGGGAAGGAGATTCAGACGGAGTTTCGGCGGTCTAGAGTTTGAGACGTAGAGCAGCGCGCCGCGGATGTAAAAGCGAAACTGAGCTTCAATAAAGACTGTTTTATATAACAACGAACTGGCGTTGGTCCTTTGTGAGCTGGGACCTAGGGCAGCTCTGACAGCATGAAATATCTTCCTACAAACTGCGCACGCATCTGTGCCAGCAGAATAAATGGTACTACTGACTGTTGGTATGTATGTCAAGGCTGAAGTTGGGATCAAGTCTGCACTCAAGCTAAAGATCGCTATGTGCTATGCACATGGAGGTACATGGAGTGGACCCCAATGTGACAAAAGATGACATATAGGATGTACTGAAGATAAGCACATGTATAATGTTACTTTGTGGGGAAAGAGGGTACATTCTCTGTTTCTAAACACATTTTGGTATTTGGGGGAAAACAAAGAACATCACCAAAATTTCATAGTCACTATAGCCAACAACTCAAAACTGGGCTACAGAAAGTTGTCAGACAGTTGACATTTGAGATTCATTTAGAATATTCACATACTAGTCACAAAAGACAGCAGTATATGAACACTCATATAAAAACCTCTAGGAATCTGTGTGTGTTTTGTTAAAACAAATTAAAGCTTGGAAGAATTAAGGAAAGGCCAACATGATATAAATAAATTTATACTGAGTTTCATTTTCTGCTACAGTTTTTTTTTTATCAGCTTTTCTGGTGTTGTCATTTTCTCATATTATGGGGCTTACGATTCCTCAGAATGGAAGTTCCAGTAGACTACTGTCTTCTTTGTTTGGCAAGTGCTGTTTGTAATGCCTTGAAGAAAGTAGGTAATCATATGTAGACCAAAAGACTTCAAAACATTGCTCAGCAAAATGTACTGTACATTACCTGCTCCTCCTGACAAGTTAGCCAAGCCATAAATCAATTGTTGTAAATCAATGCATGTGGCGCTGCAAAAAAATAACAGGGAACAATAAACACATAATGGGAAGGAAAAGGCAGCACAATTCCTCTCCAAATGCTACACACTTGAGACACAAGGACAAAACAATAGATAATACTAAAAGACTGAGGTTCAGGTTCCAGTTTAATCGTGAAGTCAAAACCCCTTCACACCTGACATTTTATTTACAGAAACAAGAGATAAAAATATTGGCACCCTTGGTTGTGACCATGTATATTATATATTACACATTTTGTAAAGATCACACACATAGTGCTTTTCCTCTTAAAAAGACATGCCAGTACTAAGTATCCTTGAGTACGCCCAGGAAAAAAAAATCACTGACCACACACATTATCTGCCTTTCCAGGTGTGTATAAAGCAAAGGGTTAATTAGCACATCCATTTTGTGTGTTTAAAATTCAATTAGGGTGGGTGGGTGGGTGTGGGTGTTAAATCTAGAGTTAGGCAGTTATGTCCATTTCAGTTTCTGTCAACTTCTTATTTTTCTAATCTTAAATTCATTTCTCCACATTTTTTACATCAGTTTGAGGTGGGAAATTAAAAGTTCAATTCATCAGCATCTTAGTTTGAATTTCTTCGAATATACACATTTTTACATGCAATTTTACCTAATATGCAATTTTTACAAAGCATTGTTTCCCTGATAATTGTATTTTCCCTAATATAATCCTTTTGTGTATTATATTTTCACAAATATTTGCATTTTTGTGAACATTTCTTGGTTGGAGGACTATGCTGCAAAATTCAGAGAAGTTTGAATTTCAAAGGATGGCTGTGTTTTTGGTTTGCCTAATGGGCCAGATTCAGCTAATGAGTCCCACTAGTGGAAGCCCATGCAAAGACCCCCACTAACGCAATGGGACTTTCCTCCTCCTCCTGTCCCTGTGCATCTCTTGCACCTCTCCTATTAGCTCTGGGGAGCTCAGGAGAACTTCCAGAACAGCAGGGGAGGTGGAGACTGGATTGTTCCATCTGGCAAGCTGAAATACTTGCACTGAGGAAATGATTTCAGTAACGCTACACTGAATTCCTCCCACAGTTCCTGAAAGTGTGAATTAGGTAGAGTCACCTTTAAATATGTACTGAATCGACTTTCTCCCACATCTTTAGTTGAACCCATATTATGTATGTTTCAAGGTGACACAAACTGTGGGGTCCCCAATTTCAAATATTTATCATGATCTTGATACCTGCTGAAGTATTCTCAAAACCAGCTTACACACAAAAATTGACTTCAGTACATGATAAATAATCCGTCTCAAGTTTGAGCACAATTTGTGTGAAGTAGTTTCCATTGGCTGTAAGCAGCATCATAGGCTTAAGCAGTGATTTCTGTACAACTTTAGTTTTCTCTGAGTAGGAGTTTTAGGACTCAATTCCACAATTAGCTTCTGGGAAATATAACTGATATGTCACATGACATGGAAGCCCAGACATCCCAAACTGATCAGCAAATAGGCTGAGCCAGTGTGCTTTCTCTTTATTTTCTACAAATAAATCCTGCTGGGAAGTAGAAGGATCAAGTCAGACCATATTGAGGGAGCTATTGATGAGAGACGGGGCAAAACTATTTCATAGGTCCATTGATTTATGTTTAAAGCATTTAAGTTAAATGGGCTTGATTTTCAAAGACTTCATTTTAAGTGAAAAATTTGAAGTAATGATGCTCAAAATTGGGTGCACAAAGAAAATAAATTATTTTCAATCATGCTGATGGCATGCTTTGTACAATCAAACAGAAGAATTCGGTGCAGCTCAAGCATATACTGGTCTCCTGTGTGGTTTTACTAGCTTATCTGGAAAGCCTTAATTGTGTCAGCCAAAAAAAGTTTCCATGTTTAAGAATACACAGCGTAGAGAATGCCCTCTTGCTAATGCCATATAACTATATTTGATATACATAGCATTTTCCATGTAACCCCTGTACTTATTTAACCCTTGTAACAATTTCTAACCATTCCTTTTCCCTTGTCCAAAAGCGGGGAAATGAACTCTGTAACAAAAAAGATAAATGTAAGCATCAGTAGATTGTATTCTTAGTGATGTGAACATCTAATTGCATATTTCTCTGAAATTATAAACAATTTTTTTCTCTAAGCCTCATTAAATACTTGACAGATATCAATTATATTTTGGCATATGTGGAATCCTTAAAATTCTCATTTAGCTAAACAGGTTTTGCAGCTCATTGTGTTGCATATTTTTAAATTCCCCTGATTTGTTTTTGTTTTCTAATCTACCCTATGTAGTCACTCTAGTAAAAAATGTTTTATAAAGTGCTATGAGATATTAATCAAATTTCAGGCTAATAAATGATGACAAATGATTTTTAAATATGAATTTTCCACATGAAAGACTCCTATAAGGACTCGATTTCAGTATCCCAGATCCCATATTCTCTGTTTTCTACCTCAGTGAATTGTTCGTTGTTGAGTTTGTTTTAATGAAGTTACAGTCAAGATTGCTCTTTCGTTGATTCCATTTGTGTTTTGACATAAGGTCAACACACACAGCAGAATGAAGCAGAAAAACAGACTGTAGCACTTTGGATGGCAGGTTTAGATGGTGGTGAGTATAAGGGAATAGTTTTAAACTAGCATACACATATGCAATCCAAAGTGGCGCAGTCCATTCTACCACCTTCTAATAGAGAACTATTATCACAGCTATGAGATTCTGTACCTTCAAACCATGTTGGCTTAGTATTTTTAATGGGATCGCCAGTGGTTGGCTAGGGTTCCAGTCTGAAAGAAGAAACATCCTTCAGAATTTACTTTTCAACATGAACATGAATTTGAAATGAGCTGAGTTGCATAGGAGCAAACGGGTGAGCTCTGTCTTGACACTGTGCATGTGTTTCTAAGCTGCTTTTATCTGGTGTGTTTGCAAACCACGGGTTCATGTAAAGCCATTTTTTGCAGCTAAAATGAAAATGACAACCATTCCTCCTTTGGACCACAACTTATTTTTAACGACACACAGAGAAAACTGGAGGCAGGAAAATGGCTAGCCGTGAAACTAGCCTCAAGTAACAGTAGATGTGTACCAACTTTTGTGCTTGGAGAGAGCGAAATTTCATTTAGCATTGTTTGTAGCTAGATTGCAGATGATGACTTCATCAAGCAAGGAGTAGGCTCCATAACCACAACGTTGATATGTTCCAGGACATTCCAGGAGAAAATGACCACCAGTGTATGTACCCATGTAGAACTTAAGACCATCAATGGAAGTGCAATTTCTACTGAATATATTGGTGTTCATTAGTCATTTAAGGTGACAGTGAATTATAAAGGTTTTTAAAGCACAAACAAAATTCCAAGGCAGAAGAGAATATAACTCAACAACCTGATATAGATAAGAAACATTTTAAGTTGCCAAATGTGTTTTGACCACACGGTATTCTTCAGTGGCAAATACTGAGCCCAGAATACACAGCATTTCAGGCTTGTTTGTATGAGGATTCATGTTCATGCAATTGAATAAAATTGTTTAGGAGAATCTTCAAGTCAGCAGACTTCAGCATTCCAGGCAAGAAAATTGTCCAAGCATTCTCCATCACTGGAGAATCCATCCACATATTTAAAAACAACATATCCACTGCCCATCCTTCTGTCCTTTTTGAGTGTGGGACACCTTTTTATCCAGAATGTTCAAGAACTGTAATATTCTGAATATTCAGAGATGTGAGGCAATGGCAGCCAGGAAGGGGCCCCACTATTATTAAAAACAATTTAAATAAAAAGAGGGGGAAAGAAGAAAATGAATTTGGTAAGAAATGAATTAGAATGAATGATTAATGAAATAAATGAAAATCAAATGAGTAAGTAATGAAGTGAATGAAACTTATAACAAAAACAATGTTCTTGCACACCCCAAGCATCATGGGTTCAGGCCAAAATCAACACAGAAGTTTGTTCAAGAATGGATGCAATGCAACATTATCAAAGTGGCCAAGGAGGAGCAGTGAAAGTTGGGATAGGATGGTTACTTGCTTCAAAAACCCTGACTCTGACCTTGAACTTGAACAGAGAATGATGTCCTACTGCCTAATAAGATGCACTGAGCCTGTCAAAAGCTCCTTTGACATGACATGACCTTGACATAACTGGGCTTCATTAGTAGATGCAAAAATTCAGAAATGTATTCCTGGACGCCACCTTGGATCTGACAGTGCGAAGTAACACAGCTGCTGACACTTTGTGTATGGGTGTCCTATCTGAACTATATGTGACACTGCAATTGCTGAGGTGCTGCACCAACTTAACAGTCTGGAAAGCTAATTATCTTCATAAAAATGCATGCAGTCATCCAAAAAGTTTGACCCAGAGAAACAATTAAGTGAACTTTTCCACACCGCTGCTGACATGCTCCAGCATTGCCCTCTGTTAGCAGACCTGCTCAGCAATTATATGAGAAATCTGACGTGGACCACATTAGGTGACTTTTGTGATGGTGCAAGCCTGCATGGATGTCTAAGAGAGCACATACTTTTCACAACCAACATTGATTTGCACATCTTCAGAAGAGATGATGCCTGAAACGATCCACGAAAGTCAATAATGCAAAGCAAAGTGTATGAGCTTGTGATAAGTAACAGAAAGCAAAATCAATGCTTCCAGCTATTATCATCATGAAGTATAGTTCATAATATAGAACATTAAACTTGAACAAATGGCATCGTTCAAATGCCTGCACTGTCCTTCATGGCAACAGTTCCAAGTAAGGCAGCGCAGATGCAGGCTCCAGCCTGGCCAGTGAATGTAGGAAGCAATCCATGGATGACTAACCAATATTTGGTGACGAATTAATTATTACAGCAACAGTGAAAGGGGAAAATGCTAGAGTCACAAAGCATCACTCATGTTGCATATAGGGAAAGCCAAACTAAGTACCTATCCTGGTAAGCCAGAACCCATGAGCAGATCAGGAGCAATTCAGCACACAGTTGGCACAGAAGGAGAAGACAGGTAGGAAATAGAGAGGAAGGTTCAGGCAAGGTTACCTGTGCAGGGTTGCTGTGCAAGATAAAAAGTTGTGGAAGGGGGGGAGAGGCAGGCGCATGAGTACAATCCCATGTAGGCATCCTTTGAAAGATGCTCAAAGAGACTGGATGCCGACAGCAGGCCTATGCCAAGAGCATCTCCCAATCTTGGAAATGTTACAGAGTGAAATTCATGCTAGGTGTTGGCCAGTTCTTCTGGGCCTTACTATAGTTTCACATATACTGAGAGTACATCCTAAACCACACCCACACTCCACTCTGGCATCACAGTGTTATACTGACCCTGCCCCCCCCCCAATCCTATTCTATATCCATGGAGCATATATGTTTATATACATGTTTGTGGTGAGTTGAGTAAGTGGAATTGGGAGGTAAATATGGAATTGTCTCATAGTATAGTCTGAAAGCACATGAGGCCATCCTTTTGCTAAAGCTAAGCAGATCTAGGTCTGGTCAGCAACTGGAAACTGCCTGCGTGCCACCTTGGGTTCCATAATGGAAGAAATAATGTTAGAGAATAAATATAAAAAAACCTTTTCCTGCCATCTCCTCTTTGTCACACTGTCTTAACCCACATGCTGTCCCCTTTCCATCAAGTATTTGCTGCCCTCTCTTTCCCCCATGTGGAAGACCCTGAGCAAGGAAGGTCTGATAGTTTGATGCTGAGCCAAGATCACCTTGGTCTTGCTGGGTGAATTTTGTTCAAACCAAACTGGGGAGGGGGGGGGAGGGAATCAGCATCTTTCCCTGAATCCTTCCTAACCCAGCTAGTGTGCTTTGTGCTGCTTTTCCAATAATAGCCCCAAGTGACACTGTGTTCAACCTGTAATTTTTCATGCCCAGTATGCAGTTGTCATATGATTTACTGTGCTACGGTGCTAAGAGCCGTTGCCCGAGACACTTTCGCTGCCCTCCTCACTGATTTACTTAAATCTTTTTACTTTTATCAGCTACAGCAAATGGGGACACTTATGGGTAACAACTGACAATTTGAGCAGCGAATACAGAGAAAAGCTGTGTAAAGCAAGTGGCTGAGATTATAGCTGTTGACTTCTAATATTATTTGACAGATGAGGCTGCTGCAATTATCTTCTGCTCATGGGTTCCATTACTGGAACAAGAAGCGCACAAAATAGGGGCAATTTCCCAAACAATATATAGGGCCACTTAACTTTGTCAAGAGCCATTTCTGCAAGTGAAATCCTCCCTGGTTAAAGATACAAGGATAATGGGCTAGCAACTTCACACAAATATTTGGTGCTTTGCACATTAAATACCTCTTGCTATAATTTCCATGCTGTGTTTGAACTAGGTCTTTAAACAGATGCTTGTCTGAGGGCAGGTTGGGGGGCATTAAAAAAAAAAGTTGCTTGGCCTCCAGTTTCCTTGTCTTGGGCTTAAAATTCAGGGCTGGGTAGGAATTCCCTGCACACCAGGAGAACCAACAGCCTGTTGCACAACCTTCACATGCCCTTATGTGATCTACTCAGCCTTTCAGTTCCTTTTTCCCCTACCCTTTTCCTTCTCTTTTCCCCCTCTCAAGGTCGCCTAATATCCAAGTCTGTAATGGAGTCAACACACTGCACATATTCCCACTAAGCATGTGTCTTAATGGCAGAGCAAGCGTGGGAAACCTTTTGGCATAATTTCATGCATGTTGCAGTGAAGCCCTAAGGGAGAGGAAACATGGGGGAAGCCAAAATGGATGGAGCAGTGAGAAAAGGCTGGGGAGGAAGCTCTTTGCCAGCAATTGGTTTAGGCCTGTGAGAAGAGCAACTTGTCCCTTCACAGCTGGGCAAAGAGGAAGTGTGGGAACAGGAGGGAGACAGAGAAGAGCTGGCCAGGCCCACCAAGCAACCAGCCACCAGCAGAAAAAAAGGGGGGGAATCCCCATCCCTCTACTAGAGCATACTCCATCATCATTGGCTTTGGTAATGTTACTTGCTTATTCTTTGTTAAATTTGTATCCATCTTTTCCACCAAATGGTGCTCAATCCACCTTGTGATTATCATAATGAATATGTACTTATGACTCATTTCTTAAGCTCTGTTCCATCCTCAATATGCTTGATATATCTTATTTATCCTTCTGACCTTATTTGGGCTATGCTTATGCATGGAGCCGCCCCACCCACAACTGCATCATCATTCATTTCAAAGGAGGAAGCTGATCCACAAAGAGAACCCATGTGCATCTGTTTCTTCCATTGGAATGAATGGGGACAGCCACTGTCAGGATAAGGAAACTGTTCATATAGCTTGGAAACATTGTTTTCAATAAAGGGGATGGCATTTTATTTCCTTAGTTAAAAAAGAAGAATAAGAATTAGCTTGGTTAAAAGAGATTCGTTTGTTTGTTTAAGGGTATATTTTGAAGATGTTTCTTCCACAAAAGTAAGTGTTTATTGCTCTAAGTACAATTACATGGGAAACGCAATTGTCCTCTGAGTGTCTCTTGTTCTAAATCGGGAGGCTAAATTCAATCAGCATTGTGTGAAACAGAGAGATTTAAGTCCTACTCAAAGTTCAAATCTCAACATGACCTTAACAGTGGAGTCACTATTCATGTCTCCATAATATATTTTTAGCATTACCCTGTCATTTCACCTTGTGCAGCTATTTAAAGATCAAAAGGGATTTCTTTCTCTTGAGGCAAAAAAGCAATACATTTTTTTAAGGAGGTGGAGGAGGAAGGGGAGAGAATAGGTGGAGTGACTAAGCAGTGAACTGGTATAGTCGCTGGAAGTTCCCTGTTAAGTAATTTCACCACTGGAATCTGCTTCCACCCAGAGGAGAATGACTCCCCACCACCACCAAAAGAATGTGAGATTTAACTCACAAATCTGGTCCACATACATTGTGATCATATGTTGCAGGACTTACCATGCAGTCTTCTACATGTCCTCTCAGAAGCAAATCTCACTGAGTTCCATAGGACTTACTCCCAGGTAAGTGGATATAGAACTGCAGCCTAAACAGAGAGCCAAACAAAAACAAAACAAAAAAACCTAGGTTCAGATCCCCACTCAGCCATGAAACTGAACCATTCCTGCTCTCTCCTTGTTTATCACAGGGTGATAAGAAAACATTTATGCACATACCCATCTACTTACAATGGAGTACAAATGTGATAGACAGAATATTAACGCTGAGGAAATTATTAGCTTTTACTGAGGTATTTTTACATTATATCTGTGGAGAGGGTCATGGAGTCATGTGTGCTGGCCCCACCCACTCCACACATACCCTTCTTGTGTTGAGCAGGAAAGTTTGGAGGGGGAGTCTAAGTGCATTCGGCTAAACATGGATGCAGTCCTCCCTGTGATGGAGACCCTTACACAATCAGGGTTCCTGATAATGGGGAAGACTGTGACAGACCCTCCAAGTGTCCCTATTTTTCAGGGACAGCCATAGATTTACAGAAGCCACTCCAGTTTCTGATTTGATCCTGGAATGCCCACTTTTCCTTAGGATGTCCCTATTTTCATCAGAGAAATATTGAAGGGTATGGAATAAGACGTCACTATTTCCACTGGAGAAACGTTGGAGGGGACGTCTCTATTTTCATCAGAGAAATGTTGGAGGGTATGCTGTAAGCATATTAAACTGAACACACTAACAATCCCCCTTCAGACTTTCCCACTTCGTGTGATTCCCCCCCCCCCCAATGGTTTCTCATAGATACAGATTAAGAATGATTGAGCATTTTCAAAATAGCAGGATCTTCTTCTTAACATAGGGCTGCCAATGGGAGAATTGATGGGGGGGCGGATTCTGAAATGTGGTGCTTTGTCCTGGATCTTAGGCAAGCTCAACAACTTTGGGGTCTTCCTTTTAAAAAAGCTCAACAACCCTATTGTAACATAACTCTCTTTAGGAAGAAGTTGCCTTATTTGACAGCCTACACATCATTCTTGCAGTACTTCAGACAAAAGGCTTAAAAAAGATAATTCTCACCCATGCCTGTGGCCTTGTTCAGGACATGCGCCCAATGGCTTCTTTTATTGGCTTCCAGTTGACAGTATCCAGCCAAGTGAAATGATGATGGGGAGAAGTGTGGCTTCGCAGTAATAACATCCTGCTAAAGTCGCAAGGCAAATTCCTTACTATCAGGCTGACAAGGGATTTTTCTGCTCTTTGTTTTGAGAAGACTAGTCTATTTCTGCTCCTCTGCAAAAAGGACTCTTACTTGGGGTGCCATTTAAGGATGGAATCATAGAATTATAGAGTTGGAAGGGACCTCAGGGGTCTAACCCCCTGCAATGCAGAAGTCACAGCTGAAGAATCTCTGGCAGATGGTCATCTAATCTCTGTTTTAAAACTTCCAATGAAGGACAGTCCACCGCCTTCTGAAGTAGTCCATTTCACTGTTGCACAGCTCTTACCATCAGAAAGTTCTTCCTAATGTTTAGTCAGAATTTCCATGTTTGTAATTTGAATCCATTGGTTCAGGCCCTACCTTCTGAAACAGGAGAAAGCAAGGTTGCTCCATCTTCTATGTGACAGCCCTTCAGATATTTGAAAATGGCTAGCATCTCTCCTCTCAGTCTACTCTTATCCAGGCTAAACATACCCAACTCCCTCAACCATTCCTCATAAAGCTTGGTTTCCAGACCTTGATCATCTTGGCTGCCCTCTTCTGCACATGCTCCTCTTGCCAATATCCTTCTTGAATTGTGGTGTCAAGAGCTGTGGTGCCCAGAATTACCTACACTTGGTTTTCAGACTGCCTATATTATTTTTCAGGGTTGCCTATGTATCTTGTTATTGAGAAATATGAAGGTAACCACAATTATAGTTCTTAGAATTCATTACTGTTTTCTTTATTTTCTTTGTTTGCAATGTATTCTTGAATAAGCCCAAGAACAGGATTTGGAACCTTGCTTTATTTTTGACCCTGTCAACAGAAATATATTTTCTGAAATAGTGCCCCTGCATTCTTTGAAGGCTGAACACTGATGTTATGCTCAGAATATGGTAAGGAGTTGAATGGCGGGGGGAGGGGAGCTGTGTGTCTTAACAGGATTGCCATAAGCATTATTCAGTAGCTGCTCATGCCAGCCACACAATCACATTTTGGTGGCCACTTTAGATTGAGATGACCTCACTAACTAGAGAAAGAATCACATTTCCCAGCAATCATATCTTGTCAGTTTGGTGACTGGAGAAAAGCAACACATGTCCTCTAAAATATGTCTAGATCTGACACAACAAAGGAGCAACAAACAGCCCTACATAATTAGCTGATCATTGGGGAAAGTCCTTAGCTGTTTTCTAGATTACACTTTCTTTGAGAGAAAGATGTCAGACAGAAATTAGCCATCTCTCATTATTTAATTCATCTTTCTTCTGGAAATTCTTCTGAACTGGAGACACAGTTAAAACAATATGCCACAATACATACTAACATTGTGGAGCCAGGCATGAAGGATTCTGTCCCTCAAACTTCCAGGAAATATGATTAGGTCAGTACGGTTTAATTATAATGTTCAATTTTTATTCTTGTCCAGCTCCTGAAGTCTCTTAGCCTCTTTAACAAGGGTCAGGACACAAAAGGGAACCCATTCTAGAAAAACTCAAACTTAGACTCAGCATTTCCACATAGGCATTGATTAGATGTCTCTCTCTCTCCCTCTCCCTCTCCCTCTCCCTCTTTTTTTTTTAACAAATTCAAAGAGAAGAGGGACATGATTTGAAACTAAAATAGAGCTGGGAACATTGTACAAAGGATTATTTCAAGTAATTCTCCTTGAAACTGTAACAAAGGAATGTTTCCTGGGGATTAAATGGACTGTCAGGTAATCAGAAAAGTTGTTTTAGGTTGTCCTCGAGAAGAAAAGAAGTACTTTGGGTGGATTTTCTTTCTGGGGCTCTTGTGACATTTTACAGCTTAGTCCCTTGCTTCAGCCCAGTTTATTTCGACACCTATAAACAGGATAAATGCTAGGATAATCTGAAAATATAAACACATAAGAACTGCAGTACAGGAAGAGATTTCTATATCTTGCTTTTGATGGTTACCAGTTCTGGACAAGTGTTTGCCAGGGGCATCTAGCATTCCAAAATGAGACACAATGTGAACATTAGTGTTCATGTGCTCATCATGTTAGTGTCAGAACATAAAAGTATTTGAAGGTCATGATTCAGCAGCAGTAGCATAGTCGTATTAGTGACAATAATTTATTTTTTTAAAATAATGTGTAAATTGCTGCATGCTAATTCTTAATTCTTATATTCTGTCATACATACATCAGCGACTACCAAGACTCACCTGACATCATCTATGTACAAATATAAAAAGTTGTTTTATTCACAGCAGCAACTTGTGAGGTGGTTCATTGCTTCTGGCTGTCAATGCATGTTGGGAGGGGAATGCTCCTTACTGGAAGGCATCAAGAAGCAGATACAAGTTGAACATCATTCAGGTGTTTGGGATCTGACCATTCCCAGTGTTGTCATGGCCTGTAACTTAGCTGGGTGCTGCTGGTCACTCAGCCATTGTAAGCCTGCCTAGTGCTAACTCTCATGCCTTCTCTGCTATCCCACAACCCGTTCTAGTACAGGTGCCAGAGATGATCTCATTGTGATGCCATTATAACCATTCTCCTTTCCCCCTCCAGCAGAAGCCAATAATGTGGAGTGGGCAGGGCCACCCCAAGACATTTGGCACTTGAGGCAAATCACAAACTGGTGCTTCCCTCCATTCAAGGGAAGAAGGGGTAAGTGAACATCTACATTGGGATCTGCTGCCCCTGTGGATCCCAAGGCAGTTGCTTAATCTCGCCTCATGGGTGGGCTGGCCCTAGGAGTGGGTATGGGAAAGCATATACTGTGCTAATGGCATCAGGATACATGATAAATTGAACTAGACAGTATAGATGAGAGGAAACTCAGTCCAGGATTGTCATTCACGTTCTTTGCAATGTATAGTTCTACCTAGTCACTACTTGTTCTACAGCGGGGGGTGGGGACCTGTGACCCTCCAGTTGCTGTTGGACTCCAAATCACATCAGCTCCAATCACCATGGCCAATGATCAGGGATGATGGGAACTGTAGTCAAGCAATATCTGGAGAACCAATGGCTATGCACCCTTGCTCTTGCTCTACAGTCATCACCTGGTCACTGACAATAGCATGGGTCAGACATAACACAAAACTATAGGTTAGCTTTATATCCACAAAGCTTGAGCTTGTGTGATTTCCCCTTCCCTCTTCACATCTCCCATGACTGCAAAATCGCCTGAACCCTAAACTGTGGTTGCCTTAATTCTGTTTTAGCAAAACAAGCTATTTTCCTAAACTATGGTTTATGAACTGAAAAACAGAAGCAAAAGCCCAGTGCTCATTCACATAATAATAAACCGTAGTTTAGCATCACATCATAACGAGACTATTGGGTAGTTCTCCTTTTCTATCAAGCATTGTCCGTATAAAGGTACAGTACAGCAGCAACACTGTGCATGCCTGCTAATCCTCACATGTTTGCTGACACGAATGTAAATTGAAAACCTAAATAGGGCTACTGTGAGAGCAGGAAACTAACCTTGAAGGCCAGGAAATCTTGATGTATTCCAACCACCATTTCTGCAGTCTGATGCTGATATTTTTAGAGGCTGTTTAATCTTGAGAGGTAGCATTTTAGAAGTGAGGTATTTTGCAGCAATAAAAAAGGAACAAATATAAGACATGTAAAAGCACAAAATGCTTTCTGTGTTGCAGGAAAATGCATATTTTGAAGTTAAAAGCTTGCCAGGGCTTCTCTTAGAATCAGTGTCCATACCAGCCACAAACACACACTATGCATGTGTATATATTATGTATGTACATATATATATATAGCCAGAGAGCGAGCTTAAGTTTATATTTAAGAGAAAGAAACACTTGACAGTACTAATGGCCTTGAAAAGTACTTTTTAAAGAAAACTGCTGTCAATCTAAAAAAAAAAGGTGCGGGTGTTCTTTCTCTACAAAGTGCTATCTTCTAAAGAAATTTTATTCCAATTATTCAGACACCTGCTGATGTCCCAGCAGCACCCCTTGGTGGCAGCTAAACCTCCAGGGCTGTGCAACAGAAGGAAACAAATCACAGAGCAAAGATGTACAAGGGGAACTAGGCATGCACCAAAAAAGACTGAAACTCGGCAGCAAATGTGTTATTAGTCTGAAAACACAAGGGCCCGCTTGTTTATTTGCTTGCTCCTTTCTTCATCCTGGTACTCTCTCTTTGCACGCCACATGTTGGGTTTTCCTTGATTGAGTTGAGAGTTTTATTATGCCAGATTCCCTGGAGAATAACGGAAGGGAGGAAGAAGCCTTCAGTGCATATGGCAGCAGCGATAATACAGACACTGAAATCTTAGACATGAAATGAGAGGCTGTACAAATAAAGTCCTTTTGTTTGTGATGCTGACATTGTGTTTGCAAAGAAGCAACAGAAACACAGGTGATGGCTGTGTGGCAAAAATGTAGACTTCTTTTGTGTTTTGATACAGAGTGCCTTGCTCAACGGGACCTGCAGCCCGACAGTCATCATCGCTATCACTGCTGGTTAAAAAGCCTAAAAGGAGAAGATCTCAGAGTAATCATCCCCAAATAAGGCAAAGAACAGCAAGCAAAGCTGAAGCAATCTTTTGGCCACCATATTCCAGTGGATGCATCTAGCTAAGAGAGAAACCCTGCAACTAATTTGTTGCCTTGTGGGCAGGGGCAGGAGGTGTTCAGGAGCCAGATTCAAATAAGTTGTTTTGCTAACAGAAATGAGGGCAGTGAGTCACACTAGCTGAACGAGATTTTCCCACCTCCCCGCCCCCTGTGTCCACCCGAAATCTGCCCAGGTGGGAGGCAAGGTGAGAACTGCCAGAATGGGGTGGGGGCCGAGGGGAGATTGTTTCATCAGGTAAGCAGAAATGCTTGCTCTAATGGAATGGTCAAAATAATAATAATAATAATAATAATAATAATAATAATTTTTTTTTTCATTTATACCCTGCCCTCCCCAGCCAAGACTGGGCTCAGGGCAAGAATATATTTAACTTAGCATGGTGTTGAATTCCACCCATGATCTACTAGCAGTTTCATGGACATATTTATTTACTCCATTTGCAGCAGCTAGAAATCACTATCAGAAAGATCTTCTGAAGTCAGGTGATTGAGCATAAGCCAAGTGACTCCATGCCATCCGAACTTCAGGAAAACAATAAGAAAAAACAGCATTGGAGAGATTTAATATAATGTTTTAAGTGTGCTTTAAGTGCATTGTACAAATGTGACACTAGATGGCCATGGTGAGCTAATGGGAAACTCAATATATATATTTAAATGCTTTTAAAAAGCATTTTCACTGCGTTTTTTAATATATCTGTAGATTTAGCCTTAGTAAGAAGTTCTCAAATATCATCACAATACCTTCTCAAATCAAAATAAAACATTGATGATAATAAGTAGGTGCTGGTATTTCTCATTTAGTAACCAAATTAAAGCAAAGATGCAAGAATAAATTTAATTATAACATAAATGCCATTTTCAATAAAGTGACAGATTATCCTAGCCAGCCCTGAAGCATCACAGGGGCTCCTTTTTCTTACCTATCAGCTCTATGAGGAAAAGGCACTCAACCACTTCCATTGCCACCAGGCATCTATCTCATTGGGAAATGGAAGATTCCCTGGCATCTGCTGCAGTGATACAGGGACTGACAGAGCACCCTCCCACTTTCAAATCAGAGTGACATCCAGAAGCAGCAATGGGCTTGGGCGTACCCCCTCCTTATCATCTCTGATCAACAGTAGGCCCTTTACCAGTCCATGGGCCTTAGAGGTTCCCAACCATGTTGGCTGCCAGTGCACCTTTGGATTGTACCCATGATGAATTTGGCTGTAAGCATCCCATCTAGAGAAACTAGAAATGGGGGGGGGGGGGGAAATTGCAGCAACCTGGAAATGAATATACACCGGGATTTAACAACATAACATACTTGTGAATGGTGCCGAATTTGATCAGATGCAGTTGCCGTATTGTGATGGTACCCTAAGCACTAACTCTGCGCATAGCAAATTATGCTCATTCATGCATCAGCATTTTTGAGCTAAGGCACTGCTTATTCCTGAAACTGTTGATTAGGCTCCTTTCTGAGCACAGTCTATGCTTAACATGAATCATTTTCAGTGCAGGGTGTGCTGAACGTCTGTCACAAACAGTCTGGAAATAAAAGATTGCAGTTATGGTTTGTTTTTCCCTGCATCTCATTAAAAACTGTACTAGGAATTTCAAAAAACCTTAATGCATAAATACATATTTTGTCTGAATCAGTTACATATCCAATTCAAATAACATCACATTATAAAACCAAAGGACTGCCATTATTCACCTCCTTTTAAGCAATTTATTTCTTTACCTTTATTTATTTTTCAATAAGTCACAGTTGGCAGCAACCTAATAACCCATAAACACCTTCCCGCCCCAACCCTCCAACAAGCAGCCCAAGCTGCCCCAACTAACTTACATAATATTTCTCATTTCTTTAATGTTGTGATTGCCACCTCCTTTGCGCATATGGATGGGCACAGAGCTGGAATAAGTGTTTTGCACTGCTTAAATAAAGTATTGAATCAGCAACAGGAGTAAACCTAATTCTTCAGTACTGCATCCCATCACTGTTCGTCTGACGAAGGCTGTTTGGCATGAGTGATGCATTCACATGAAAAAGGCTGGAAAAGACAATTGTTCAACCTCCTGAGGCCACTTCAAACATGACAAATACGTTACACAGAAAGCACTTCTCTGTGGGAAAAACCATGCTAACCATACCTGTAGATCATCACAACTGGCTGCTGTTTAAGCTGTCTGATCTATAGCAAAAGACAAACTGTGTCTAAAGGTTTGAAAGCAGTCTGGGAAGCAGTTACATATAAGTAATCCACGCTGGACCTTCAGATTTCCTGCTGCAGTGGGAGATGGTACATACACAGCACCTCCTGTCTATTCCTTCCGCAGCCGAAAGGAGAAGATGACAAGACTAGGCGAGAGGAGACACATGGGGGAAAATTATTCATTTCCTATTGTGTCAGAAAATGGCAAACATTCCCACTTCGCCACCCATTGTCGCTTGAATAGGACCTAGAACTGATTTTCCTTACCCCAATGCAACACAATTAAACTTCTTAAAATGGGAAGGAAATGTATCCTTCTGAGATAGGCCAGGCATCCATACAATTCTTATACATCCCTACTCCCAATTCCCTATCTTGAACCAATATGCAGAGGGCCTTCTTGGTAGTGGTTCCCACCCTGTGGAATGCCCTCCCATCAGATGTCAAGGAGATAAATATCTATGCAACTTTCGGGAGACATCTGAAGGCAGCCCTGTATCGGGAAGTTTTTAATGTTTGATGTTTTATTGTGTTCTTATATCTGCTGGAAGCCGCCCAGAGTAGCTGGGGAAACCAAGTCAGATGGGTGGGGTACTGCTGCTACTACTACTACTACTACCACCATTATTATTATTATTATTATTATTATTATTATTATTATTATTATTTCCTGTTATAAAAAGAAAAGCTTGAATTGGTCTGACTTACACAAGCCATCTTTATAGCTGTGTTAAACAAGTTGTGTTCACAGTGAATGCTGTTTTTTAACATTGATAGTTTTAATATGCTCAGGTGTGAGCTAAATAACAAAATTGTCACAAAGCATAAAGGTGCTGTACTGGTGGTCTCCAGATTAAAACCTGCCAACCATATCATTGAGCTGTAGCAGGTACATTTGTGGGCAAAGCATTCATCAAAGAAAAGGACTGGTGAAGTTGGGCATGGGGCAAGTGGGACCAAGGGTGTGTGGCTTTTGTGGGTGAGTGGAGCTTAAGCCTAGAAGAGCTGGTGTGTGCTTTTCTTAGTTAACAGGATGTCTCACCATTTGTACATAGACCTGTTTCCCAGCTAGGCAGAAGAATGCTTGTGAACTGAATTTTCACACAGCTGAGTACAGTCGTTCTGGTCTGACTGAGCTATGATTCAAACTGCACTGTTGGCAGGGTGAGTGGGTAGGGAATCACACTGCCAGTTTGAGAAATTTTCTGGCCCGAGGGGGAAAGAAACACACAAACAATCAAGTGTGCCTTTACAGGCAGAAAGTCCCGTAAATGCCCCTCCATTAGAGTAAACATACAATAATAATTAAGTTAAATAACTAACAATGTTTCATGACCTCCAGAATCAGTTACATGAAGTGTACATTGCATGAATTGTCCCTTAACTATTGCCCCATTCTTCATTGGCCCCAAAGTTTCTATTCTATTACAGAAATTGGAATTAAAGATAGCATTCTAAAATTATCCATTATATATATATGGATATTACATCTCAGTTTGATTTGTTTCATTGCTAAAGACACCACAGTCTTACATTATGCTATGCTGATGTATGTTGAAGGAACACACCCACATATCTGACTTTGGCGATAGGGGGAACAGCATGAGCCCATGCTAACTCAATTGCAGCCGAGCTATTATTAATATTACCTTTCAGTGCAGACTTCCTGGCCTAGGTATACTATATTCTTAGTGCCCATTTTAATACAATGCTTTCATGCTGCCTGATAGCAATTTCAGAAACACAATGTTCATTTCTGTTTTATTTACAGCTCCATAATATATAAATTACGTTCAGTGCTTGAAATGCTCAAAATTAGTCAAAAGTACATTTTTAAAGCCTTCACAATATGAAAGTTGGGGACTTGATACTAATATAACAGCAGTACGAATGGTTGCCTATTTTACTTAAAATAAGAAAAGAGATTTCCATTCAGAAGGAGATGAGGGCCAAAGCTGTTGAGGTTCAAAATTGAATGGGTATATATTTCTTATTTGGGGAAACTGAATTATTCATTTCACTGAGGTTTTGCAATTTGGGGTGGTAAATAACCAGTGTTTCTGGGCGGATTCACACATGAAGAAGACTTACCAGTTGACACCATTTTTTTGCCCAAAGCAAAATTTGAGGTAGAGGTTTCGCTCTGGAGAAATTACTTCAATGTGTGCTATGCTTGGAAGCTATGAAACTAAAAGCCAACCCTAGTCCTAAAACTCTGCACTCCCTTACTAGTAACCACACTTCCAACATCATGGATTGTAGCCCATGCTGTACACATAGTTCCACATGTGAAATCAGATTTCCCCTTCCACTTTTCTCCTCGTGTGTCCTCAGAATCTGCTCCAGAGAGTCCTCCAACATTCTGGAGCAGATTTTGAGGCTGTCTAGGGGATTGAAGAGGAAGGGGAAGTTCTGTTTTTCAAGTGGATGTCTACCGTGCTAGTGAAACAGTGGCAATGGATACGACCCCCATGTGAATTGGGTCTTGTATTAATGGAACTGATAAAGTTAAAGTTGTCTTGGGAAGATGAAGTTGCCACTGTAGCATTTGGAAACCTCTCAACTAAACAACTGGAGTCCAACCAAGGGCATACAAGTGAAATTGTTTTTCTTTTCTCCTGCCCAATACTTTTTTTCCCCGAGGTTGGCTTTCAGTTTTTCCCAGGTGCAACTTCTGCTTCCTAAGGCAGTGAACTGAATAAACATCTGGATGCCACTGTGCTCCTGCCAAAAAGAATAAATGCTTCTGGGCAGAACTGTTGCTCAAGCTATATGCATATGTGATTCTATTTGCAGGTGACTAAGTGCACCAGGAGGTAGGTGGGAATTATTTGCCTCAAACAAAAACCAAAATTTCAAAATGATTGGGCCAAACCGAATTAGTAGTTTGGGGTTTTCATCTCTATAAACAAAGGGTACCACCGATTATTAGAAGACATCTTCAGTATTTCCATACTATGCTACAGTAACATACTCGAACCCCAAGAGATGCCACAAATATTTGATTTTATCATATTTATTTATTTATTTATTTAAAATACTTATATCCCTCCCTTAAATCTATTCAACCAACAGGGCAGATACAGAACATAAATCAAATATGCAATAATAAATATGCAATTCTAAATACAACAGAGCAGCATCAGCATAAAATGCTGTTCTGGGTAACAAAATTCACACTACTTGTGCTTGTAAATGGAAGGCATTCCACAATCAGGGCACCACCACAGAGAAGGCTCTATCCCACATAGCGAGCATCCTCCAACAGTGGAACAAAGAACTCTGCAGAAGAACTTAAAGCACTGGCCGTGTGCTGCTAATTTACAGTCTTACACTGATTAGAATTTGACCTGCTATTTAGGCAACCAGGGCTTTGGTGTGACTTAATCTACCCATTAAACCAATTTGTGCCACTCTGGACACGTCTACACAGAATAAAGTCCTATTAAGTTCAATTAGACTTACACTGAGGTAAGTGTGTAAATATGCACTTGTCTGGGACTTAGGCACTCAGTGGGACTTAGTTTTGAGGAAATATCCCAAGGATTGGACTGCAAGTGTGCTTCCAGACCCAATATAACAAAAATTTATCATTAATAGGTTTGCTGTATTTCCGATTCCATAACTAAACTTATTAAACCGAACATGCTTGCACAACCATAAAATGCAGTTACCTAAACCATCAAGGTAAAACTGTATGACATAAGTAAGCATCTTAGCATTTCAGCATCTTAAATCATCATTTCCTTGCATTGCACTTATTTATGACCTCGCTTTGTTGTGTTGTTCCTAAATTTAAGTTGGACGGGCCATGCATTTATCTTTTTGATTTAAAGAGCCTAGCTGTCCCAGAGAACTTGAAAACATTTAATAATGGCAGCAGTGTGCAAGGTTCCCTCCCCCTCCAGCCTTTGATGTGTATAAATCAGGATATAAGATGCCTGGTTTGATACTGTGAGGTGCTGACTCTGTTCCTGTAGAAATGAATGGAAACTAGAAGTGATCAGCCGACTCTCTCAAAACTCAAACCCTTTGATAGTTGTGGTGATGCGATTGATGTATTGTTTGAACACAAGAAGCTTATTTCTTTCCCATTCCAATTACTAAAGTAGATAGGGAATGGAAAGCAAAGAAAAGATTTGTACCTGAAGCAGGAACATGGCATTCGGATATCTTACTTTGCAGACAATTACTTCAGGAGAGTCAAGTGGGGATGTCTCGGCCCTCAGGCACTTGGCTTTGTTGGCTCTGCTCTTTTTACAGATGATTCTTCAGGCATTCCTGAAAGTAATAAAAACATGGCATTATGCTTTGTTGTACAGTAAGATAGAGGAAAGCACCACATTTTATTTAAATATGTTGAGAACTGAGGCATCCACTTAAGCCACTAGGATTCCATTATGACACAACAGCCATTCTTCCTAGAGAACAAGTGAAGTATTTCTATATAGACAATGCCATTCTCTCAATCTCCATTCCTTTAGGTGAGATTCAAAGCTTAAGCATAACTTCAGAGACACAAAAGTTCTTGTGTGTGCTTTCTACATACAGCAGGGTCAGGCTTTGTAATAAAACCGACATGTTGTCTAGCAATAAAGATTTCACAGAGAGAGTCCATGTGCTCAGGCAGTATGAAAGGGAACTGGAAGACAGACGTTCGTCTTAATCTCAGGGACATGAGTTTGATTCCTGCATTGCAGGGGGTTGGACTAGGAGTCTGACTTTCTCTGGAACATGAGAAATATTCTGGTGGACTCTGTTTAATGTAATAAACTAGATGAGAGATGCCATTTTTATTCATTCATACATACAAGCTTTCTCCTTGGAAAGAAACTTTGGATAATGACATTGGTTTAGTTTGTGATTCAGACTTTGTACCATAATAGCTCCCAGGGCATCCTCAATTTCAAAATTTTAATTTTTTAAAAATGCAACTATTTAAAAGCAATATTGCATGCAAAATTCTTCAAAAATATGCATATTGTATGTTTAATGTGCATAAAAGAGACAAGCCCCATGTAGTACCATATTTCCACACCATAATATTATAAGCATGAGTATCTGTCAATTTTATGAAACAGCATCACTATTGAGATATGACAGTTGCCCACAATTTTTACTTTCAGGAAACAGTTGAAGACATTTTTGTTTCAACAAGCTTTTTTAACTAGATGGGGGAAATATGTATCTTAGGTATCTGCCTTGGGTGTTTATTTGTATTATTATACCTATTTGAGTTGTTTTATAATATAATTGTAATTTCCCTTGAAATTTACATGCAAGGTTAGTCAAGTATTTGTATACATTATATGTATTGTTGTATGTATCCAGTTACTGTAGGAAACCTGAAGTGTATCATAAGGATGAGGTGTATAGGATGTTGGGGGGGGGGGTAATACCTCTGGTGAGGGACACTTCATGCTCCTTCTGAGGTAGTTTGTCCATCGTTAGTTCCCACCCTGCACTCAGCTCTCACTTGTGGCTCCTAGAAGCTGTCAGCATGCAACAGTGGCCACACCCTAGGAAATGGCTTTGATTGCCGGCTAAACTAGGCCTCAGTGGGTCTCAAACTCTTTGAGTTAGAGACCCAATGGGTCTCAAACCCTTTGTGAGTTAGAGATTTCTCCTGCATGAGAATAAAGGCTCTGGCGGATTGAGCAGGCAAGACCTATAGTGGATCCAACGGTCAAGAAGGCAGTTCTCTTCATTTGCTGTAGAAGGAAGTGAGGGGCTGATGGGGCTTATCAACTTGGGAATGTAGCCCATCTAGGAGAAGGTAAACTCTAATCCTAAACCTCTGCTGCCTTGCATGATATCTTTGGGAGAAGAAAAGGCTTAGGGGTAAGCCCTAGACAAATCTGGGGTGGAGTCCCTAAGACAGTTGGATGGCGCCTTGTACACCTCCTTCCGGCAACTCCTGCAGCCAAGCTGGTGCGAAACATATTGCTCTGTTCTCCTTTCGACCACATCAGTGAGGCTGAGAGGAGAGGGGTCTTGTCATCTGAACAGCCCAGGACCTCCATACACACTGCCCAGGTCTGAACCCCGGGGAGGTCACAGTTTGACTTCACCCCTTGAGAGACACCCCGCATTTTGGTGTCTCTCAAGGCAGATGGATGCCAACAACCCGGGCTTTTTTAATCTGGAACTCAGTTCTGGCACTTCTCACGTGGGCACCATTGTCATTATAAGAGAACAAGGGAGGTGTTCATGGTGAGTTCCAGCACCTCTTTTTCTAGAAAAATAGCACGGCAAACAATAATAATCATAAGTTTACATTATTCATATTTAAGTGCAACCTGTAGAAAATAACTTGTTTCTCATCAATATTATCAAGGCAGGGATTATAAAATATATGTGTAAATGAGCTCAATATCAAGATGTTCAGAAAATTCCATACCTAGACAAAAGAAACATTAAAGTGTCTTGCATTTTATTTATTGGCATAGTATAATATTGGTATTCGTCTATTTTGTTTCTACACATGCTCTGTCTTTCTACCTCTCAATTGCAGCAAGCCATAAAATCAAAACCAATGCAATCTTATCTTACATAAATGAACATAATCATAGCAATGGGGGGGCGGGTTAAAAGAACATGCAGCAGTACAAAATATTCACATTCCATCTCCATCTAAAGTTCTCTGAAACTGGAAAAAGTTTCCTGAAGGACAAGAGGGAGAGCATCAGATGGACTTACCTCAGAGTGAGTTCTACTGAAAAGGCTCAGTTCATGATCAGTTGGCAGTGCTAGCCTATAAATGCTTAACACAGGGCACAGGCACAAAAAGAACAGCATCACCAAATGTGACATTACGCTAGCTGTGCAGAAATGTTATGCCAGCGTCACAGACAAATCGTTTAGCACTTGTAGTCTTATCTAATCCACCTGGGCGCAAAGACCATTGGTCAAGAGGTTGCCATGGGGCAAAACAGAACTTCCCCTCTTCCCATCAGTGAGTTTTTGAGCAGACACCACACAAGGCCATTGCAAGGAATGAATGGCATGGACACTTGTGTCTTCTTTTCACCTATCCTCTGGTTGGTCCATAAATGTTAGCTCTTGGATCACATTCCTTGACAGAGAGGAGGGATTGGGTCAGCGGGGGATATGGGAAGGCTGAAGATGCCGCCCGTGGTGTGATGCTTCTTCATGGAGCCATGTGTGCACAGTAAGAGAGGAGAGGGCAATGGGTCCATCATTCCCTGTTGTTATTCCGGCATGCCTGCCATTGCATCTACCATCAGCTGCATCAAAGCAAGCAGGAGTGAAACATGTTAAGTCCTAAGTGTAACTTACTCATCCATGCACTATTGTTACTTATTAATATATATCAGAGTATTGCCCCACTCCCCCAAAAAAGTAAAATGCAGATTTTTTAACAAAACAATACCTCTATCTTTTTTTTCTTTTCTTTTGCCTTGGACAAAATCTCAGTTATAGCAACATCAAAATGAGCACTGTCTTTAGCTTGTGTAATCCCCCCCCCCCCAAGTTACACCAGCTTCGATGTAGGAGGATGGGTGGGAGGCTTGAGTGACACATTAAGTGGGGAACCTTCCTCCTCTTTCAGAGAGACATGAAGAAGTTAGCAATGCATCGTTTGGAAAAGTGACAGACAGATCATGTTGCACTATTTCTGATGAAAGGGGGAACTAAAGCTGTCAAAACCCTGCGTTCAGAACTACACTGCCACGGATGATGAGGTGAACAGGACTTTGCTAACTTCTCCAAACACTATCAGCCTTTTAATTTCAGGCTGGCTATTGAAGGCACCTTTCAAAAGCACATGCCTGCCTTTCAACTCCTAGTGTCCAATCAAATTAAATCTAACAACAAAGTGCTACAGAAGTGTGTCCTTCATCTTTATTTAGTACGGAGGCTTTGCCCCTCCTCCAGCCCTGCACCAAAGGTCTCCCAATTATCTCCTTTACCTGCCAGATGAAAAAGTAAAGTCTAGGAGTTGTCAGAGATCCAGAGTCTGAGGACATGCCACTGTGGCACAGCCATGACATTAAAACAGATGGAAAACTTCTCTGGAACAAAATGTGCACACAAAATGGGCTCCGTCTTTGAAGTGTATATTCATGGTGTGTGCTTTCATGTCTTTTGAAAAACCCTAGCTCAAATCTGACCTACTTAGGCAACATTCTTATTTATGTCTCAGGCTGTGCGGAGCTGTATATTTAGCAAATGAGGGGAAATAGTCTTCCTGTCGTGTTTATAGATTGGAGCAAACTCTTACTGCTTAATTCTTCAACAGATTTGTCTCTACAAAAGAAGGTAAGATTTAAATGCTGTTTTTAAAACAAAAAAACAAAAAGAAACCCCCCCCAATGAATTCGAGAAATGGAAGCTAAATCAAATCACAAGTTTGCATTAAAAGTTTATATACAGATATAAAATTAAGGGGACAGGGTTTACTGATACAATAACTAACATTCATTCATACAACTTAATCCTGTACATATCTACTCAGAAGGGTACAATGAGATTCACTCCCCCCACCCCAGGTTAATTCTATGGAATTCCAGGATAAGGGGAATGGTGATTGATTTCATTTCTGTACCACTTTATATTTTTAAACAAATTTTTCAAAGCAGTTTACAACACAAAAGGACCAGATAAAACAACCCAGAATAAAACACTACTGAAGAAAGTCAAATATAAAGTATACATTTACACCAACATAATTAACAAAAGCTTATGTAATTAAAAAAATGTCTCTGTCCTAAGACAGAGGTAGCACAATAATGAGGTTCTCTGTTTGAATTAATGCTGTTAAAACTATCATGCAGGGACCTGCTGCTGAGTCAATGATGGGCATCCAGATTTTGTGAGTTGGTCACATGATTGGCAAACATTTTACTGCCCTTCATCATATTAGATTTCAGAACAGTGTAAAAGCATAAAAGAACAGGACAATACAGACACACACACACAGAGGGATAAAAGCAACAGATAAAACCTTAAAATTAATAACTCCTTAATCTGTTAAAGTGCATGAATGAGTAAAAACGTTTTCCCTCAGCATCAAAATGATAGCAGTGGTGGTGCCATAGTCAGGGCACTACTGCTAAGAAAGCACTTTCTCTTGTTGGTAACCATTTCACATCAGATAGGTACGGTATCTAGAGAAGAGCATCAGCAGATGAACTTAAAAGCTCCAGTAGGTTGATATGGGAGCTAACACTACTACAAACAGGTAGCCAATAGAGCTCATTTAAAATTAGCATAATATGCATAATATGGATGGACCATATTTTTAAAACTGTGTTCTGTACAAATTGAAGCTCTCAAATTATCTTCAAGGGCAGCCCTACATATGACACATTGCAGTAATCTTGCCAGGATGAAGAGGAGTAACATGTCTTTCATCACAGAAGGAACCCAAATTAACTACAATTCTGTACTACCTTAGTATAAAGTATGAAACCATAAATACATTGTCATATGTATAGCCTGCCTTGCTGGAATGCTAAACCCTCTTGAGATTTTATTCCTCAGAGTGCCTTCCAGGAAGGCAGAAATCAGGGTGGGGCAGGAACATTTGCTGATTCCACTCTCTCTTGTAGTCTCCACTCAACGCTTCAGAAAGGTCCTACAACCCACTAGACCAGTTTTTAAGGGGACAGCAGCAGGAATGTCATAAAATCATAGCATTGTAAAGTTGAAATCCCCTGTGATTGATGCAGGAATCTCAGCTAAAGCATTCATGACAGATGGCCATCCAACCTCTGGTTAAAAACCTCCAAGGAAGGAGAGTCCACCACCTTCTGAGGGAGTCTGTTCCACTGTTCAATAGCTCTTACTGCCAGAAAGTTCCTCCTGATGTTTACTTGGAATCTCCTTTCTTGAAACTTGGATCCGGGTCCTATCCTCTGGAGCAGTAGGAAACAAGCTTGCTCCATCTTCTATGTGGCAGTCCTTTAGATATCTGAAGATGGCTGGCATATCTCCTCTCATTCTCTTTTCCAGGCTAAACATATCCAGCTCCCTCAACCATTCCTCATAAGGCTTGGATTCCAGACCCTTGATCATCTTGGTCACCCTCCTCTACATGCGTTCCATCTTGGCAATATCCTTCTTAAATTTTGGCACCCAGAACTGCACAGGACTCCAGGTATAGTGTGACCAAGGCAGAATAGAGTGATATCATTACTGCCCTTGATCAGGACACTATACTTCTGTTGATGCAGCCTAGAACAGCATTCACTTTTTTTGCTGCTGCATCACACCGTTGACTCATGTTAAGCTTAAGGTCTATCAGCACCCCTAGATGTACTACTGGCAATTCAGGTGTCCCCCATCTTATATTTGTGCACCTGGTGCTTCCTGCATAAATGTGAAACCTTATATTTGTCCCTATTGAAATTCATGTTGTTAGTTTTGACCCAGTTCAATCTGTTAATGTCATCCCAATTCTGTCTTCTGCGGCATTGGCTACCCCTCCAAGCTTGGTGTCATCTGAAATGCCTTGTGAGAAGAGCTCCACTCATGGAGATGAAAGAACTCGGCTTCCAAGCCTTAGAATTTTAAGATTGGAAATTACTTTGGGGGCCACATAGTCCAACCTGATTTTCAAACAAGGAACCACACCCTCCCAAATCAGTCTGTTCTACAGATCAGGCCATTAGAGAGTTTCTGCTAATGTGTAGCTGAAATCTGCCTCCAGTTTCTACCTATTGATTTGATCCTACCCTGTGGGGCAACAGAGAGTAGAGTACGTTCCATCTTCTGCATGTTTCACCTATGTTAGTTCTCAAATTTTCCATCAGCTTGCTGCATTTGTTCCTTCTAGCTGGCAACTTCCCTGTGCAACTGTTGCATTATTACCCTGGTGCATTTATGCAGTGTTCATTATTTATTATAACATGCAAAACAAGATTCATAAACATATTAAAAATAGCAGTGAAAACTAATTGATTTCTGTGTTTTTAAAAACACTCTTAAATGTTTCCAAAGAACTGAATATGATGTGCATCTGAGGATCTCTTACTGCCAAGATGCAGCTATTTCTAGAGTGGAATGTAGCAGCTGCTAAAGCTTATCAGCAAGTGCTACACCACTGAGTTAAGAAATGAATCTCTTATCCAAAATCAGAAGCAAGGGAATTTTTAATCTGCAGAATACAGAGAACTAGGTTGAAATGTTGCCAGAACACTGGGTTATAGCCACCACTACCTTCTTGCCAATAGTTCTCAGGGACCTTTAATGAAGACTAAGGGGATATTATATGAATTTTAATTTCCACCATCAGCTGAAAACACCATTTGGGGACATTCTTTTGCAGGAAAGGCTGATATCTACTGAATCAGCTTCAACTGCCATGGTTCCTGCACTCAGAGTCTCCTAGCTGAACATGGAAGCAAGAAGGGGGGAGGGGAATGAAGAGAGTAAGAAAGAAATGCAAGGAACAAAACACAGAGAAAGTGGGATGGGGGAAGAGAGAGAATTAGGAAAGAGTGGATGCATATGGTTAAAAAAATTAAAGTGCATCTTCATATCACAAGCTTGGACTGAAGATGTCAGCTTGCCATTTCATATGCTTTGTCTTAATTTGATGATCTAACCCGGATTCAGATTTGTGCTATATCAACCCGGTGGCTTAGGATGTGGGGTTAGCTGAGGGCCACACTGGCATCTCAGCAACCTTCAGGGGAGCCCAGGCCAGTGGTGGATGGGGTCAGGCATCAAAGTGGGTGAAACTATTCATGTAAATTTTCTAGTAGGCTAGTTTCTACCTGTACTCTCACACACCTCTCTGTCCTCCATCCAAGGAACTAGAATATGAGGAAGGACTGGTGAGGGGCCTGTGGAGATAGAGAGCCAGGGGAGGAGGCATGGAGCTCCATATTTGGCCCCTGGGTCTAATGTTCCCTGCCACTGGTGTAGAGCATAACCAGTGATAAAGACCATAGCCTGAAGACTGTAAGGCAGGGGTCAGCAAACTTTTTCAGCAGGGGGCCAGTCCACTATCCCTCAGACCTTGTGGGGGGCCAGACTATATTTTGAAGAAGAAGAAAATGAATGAATTCCTATACCCCACAAATAACCCAGAGATGCATTTGAAATGAAAGGACACATTCTACTCCTGTAAAAACACACTGATTCCCGGACCATCCATGGGCCGGATTTAGAAGGTGATTGGGCCGGATCCAGCTCCCGGGCCTTAGTTTGCCTACCCATGCTGTAAGAGAAATAAATCCAATCGTTAGTTAACATATAAAGCTTCATTCAGAAAATACTATCTTCATATAGTAAATAATATTAATTAATTTGAAGAAAGACGTAGCGACATAAAGGAAAGTGCAATACAGCAGTGGTGGGGCAGCTCTGGCCGGGGGGGGCAAATATGCCCCCCCAGGTCTCCCCATTTGGCTTATGAGGCTATTTTGGCCCACCTGCCCTAATCCTGACATCAAATGTGGAGCAGAGAAGGGAAGGGCTTGGCCAAAAGGGGCTGCTGATCAGCACTGGGTGCAATGGCCCTTGCATAGCCAGCAACCAGCTGATTATCGGGCATTTGAGATATGCTGCAAAAAGTGCCTTGCAAGCCTTATGCTTGCTCTTTGAGAAGCACTCAACACAGAGCTTGCAAAGCACTTTGCATAGCACATCTCAAATGTCCGATAATCAGCAAATGCCTTGCAACCAGCTTGTTGGTGGACACTTGGGAAGAGCTGTGCTCTTTGAACTTGGCAGGAGTCAATCAGATGTTGGTAGTCCCTTCCACCTGTCAAAGTGGGCCCAGGGGTAAGGGAGATTCCCCACCCCTTTGCTACATTAGCATAGTACATAGAAAGAGATATGAATTAAGAATGGAATAAGAATATTCCACTGACAAAGCAATCAATCAGAGTAATTTGAGTAAGGATCAAAGCCTTGCTATTCCTTCCCTAACTGAAGATTTGGTTGAACTTCTTTCAGACTGCCCAAGTAAGTTTTGTAGCATTTTGGAATAAAGTTCATAGTTACCTAGACAAGGGCCTGATGTCTCCAAATGATTGAGCGTGTATGAAGGTGAGAAGAGGGAGCGCATTGTTTTACATTGATCAGTGACTATTAGTGTCTATAATATTAGTTAAAAATTAGCATGGACCCCTGCCTTTTGGCTCTTCGTTCCTCATGTTATTTGGACACACTCAAGCATATTCTTCAAAACAATCCAATAGCGCTATGCTTTCATATCTGCTGTGATGCCCCGTTTCCTTGGAAGTAATCCAGTGGGGGGTGTCATATGCCAGTGGTGGCCAAAGCCAGAGCCAACAATTTTTATATTGATGGTTTAATGTTATTAAACCATCTCTCCTGAGAAATCTCTATGTGGGACAAGAAGCTACAGTTAGAACTGGATATGGAACAACTGATTGGTTCAAAATTGGGAAAGGAGTACGGCAAGGCTGTATATTGTCTCCCTGCTTAATTGACTTATATGCAGAATTCATCATGCGAAAGGCTGGGCTGGATGAATCCCAAGCCGGAATTAAGATCGCCAGAAGAAATATCAACAACCTCAGATATGCAGATGACACAACCTTGATGGCAGAAAGTGAGGAGGAATTAAAGAACCTTTTAATGAGGGTGAAAGAGGAGAGCGCAAAATATGGTCTGAAGCTCAACATCAAAAAAACGAAGATCATGGCCACTGGTCCCATCACCTCCTGGCAAATAGAAGGGGAAGAAATGGAGGCAGTGAGAGATTTTACTTTCTTGGGCTCCATCACTGCAGATGGTGAAAGCAGTCACGAAATTAAAAGACGACTGCTCCTTGGGAGAAAGGCGATGGCAAACCTAGACAGCATCTTAAAAAGCAGAGACATCACCTTGCCAACAAAGGTCCATATAGTTAAAGCCATGGTTTTCCCAGTAGTGATGTATGGAAGTGAGAGCTGGACCATCAAGAAGGCTGATCGCCGAAGAATTGATGCTTTTGAATTATGGTGCTGGAGAAGACTCTTGAGAGTCCCATGGACTGCAAGAAGATCAAACGTATCCATTCTTAAGGAAATCAGCCCTGAGTGCTCACTGGAAAGACAGATCGTGAAGCTGAGGCTCCAATACTTTGGCCACCTCATGAGAAGAGAAGACTCCCTGGAGAAGACACTGATGCTGGGAAAGGAGAAGGGGACGACAGAGGACGAGATGGTTGAACAGTGTTCTTGAAACTACAAACATGAGTCTGACCAAACTGTGGGTGGCAGTGGAAGACAGGAGTGCCTGGCGTGCTCTGGTCCATGGGGTCACGAAGAGTCGGACACGACTAAACAACAACAGTGTTATTAAGGCTGCAGTTGTATATACACTGAAGCAGAGTTTAGTCTCACTGAACTCAATGGGGCTTACTGCTGAGTAGGCATGCACAGGATTGCACAGACAAGATGGCAAAATGGGGGCTGTAGAAATGTGAGGAAACTACCAATGGTAAGAAATCATATGGTAACAAAAAAAAGGGAGTGGAATCTTCACACTTCTCCCTTAAAGGTATGAATCTGAAGTCATGAGGTCAGTAGCTCACTGTAAAATATCTCTCGGTTAAGTACTCTCCAGACTAATTAATATGAAGACATTGTCAGTGTGAGTCAGAATAGGAAAAAATTGTTCCACTATTTCCGATGCTATCTCATGGTGTCCAATTTCCTTTGTAAAATATTGATGCTCCCAGAAAAAAATAACGCACTGTGATATTTATATGCTGTTGCTTACTAGAAGTTAACGAAACTGGGGGAAATGACCAGAGTGCAGGGAAGGGCTGGGAATTAAGTTGTAGCAAAATGACATATTTGCTTCTGTATCTAATAAGAGCTGTGAGCTTAGGTCACGGTGGTGACCCCTTACTGTGAATGAGTCAGACTTCACAAACAGTCATCAACTCCCTCAGAGGGCCTATGCCCATAATACGCAATGCAAATCAAGCCCCCCCCCTCTCTCTCTCCTCCTTCCTTCCCTCCCTCCACTAGGGCACAGAGAATGTATAACATCAGAGCAGCAAGAAACATTTTCTTAGAAACCTGTTCCTTCACCTAAGCAAGGACTCTATTGTACAGGCAAGTGTTCTAGGGTGTTGAGAACAGCAGCCCTGTTTAGGGAAGTTTTTAATGACTGATGTTTTAATGTATCTTTAATCTTTTGTTGGAAGCCGCCCAGAGTGGCTGGGGAAACCCAACCAAATGGGCAGGGTATAAATAATAAATATGATGATGATGATGATGATGATGATGATGAACAGATAGGATTACAGTGATATTTCCATTTTTTATTTCTTGTCCAAATATTGGTCTGATACCAAAAACATATGGCTTGACATCCTGCAAAAGAGACCATACACCCAAACAGTTATGCATGGTTGGGCATTCTGCCCCCCCACCCTCATCTCCAGTCTGGGATTCATGATATATGTTACAAACCTATCTTATCTTCTAAACAATTTGACAAGTGATGCTCTGGGGTGGGCAAGCCTGGTGAATGTGGGTTGACCAGTGCTGGGCCAGTTCTTTGTTATTTGCGGCTTGCGGTGGACGGTCCAGTTTGGTTTGTTTATTTCCCCCCAGCTCATATTTTACAAACAGACATGAATCTTTGACAGCTTAAGTGACAGTCCCTTTCAGGTGACCATTGCAGATATGGCAGTGTAAGTGTTGTCTCGGACCTCTTAGCTGTTATAAATGCTAACAGATTCAGCTGCATATTCTCATTTTGCAGCCCTCTTGTTTTGGATATCCACCTGCCCAATTACTTCTGCTGCTACTACTATAGCTATATCTCTTTTGCTATTATTATAGCTGTTTAGAGGTTCATAAAAATGTGATCTTACTCAAGGCTTAAGAAGCGCAAGAAATAAATCAGCACTGGCTGACAGAAGATGAAACCAAGCTGGGAACAGCTGGATGGCTCTCTTGACTAAATATTTACAAAAGGCATGATTATATTACTGAATGACACTGTGTGAATATAACAATTTATCAATCATCCTGTTTAACTCGAATCCCGGCAGGAGGGGACAAGCATGCTTGCTTAACAATAAGTATCTACTATATGCTAATTAACTTGACTTATTTTTCCACCTGGGGGGAAAAAAGAGTCAAGCTTGCGTGCAGATGCACTTTATAAGACCATGCCTTGTATGGTTAAGGCCAAACATACTTTCCATTAAACTAATATCAGCCTGGAATGATGCCATTGTAGTTACTATAGAACATAAAAAGTAAAGGCAGCCGTGTTAGCCCAGAAGAGGGAGGAAAGACCAAAATCCTTTATTAAGCCATGCAGAATATATAGCCTTTAAACTGCATCAACAGTTCTACCACTATTTCAGAATTTTCAGTCTACGCACCCATCTTCCCTAGGCAAATAGAGCACCTGCGCACACAGCATTGCCATGTTATGTTCAGCTCTCCTGAAGGCAGGTGGGAAGGGAGCATGCAGAACGGAAAAGGGGACTAGAAGATTTCAAGGTAACTGGAGTTTTTAAGATATGAATGAGATGCAATGCTCAGCTAGCAGACAACTCTGTATCGGGTAGTTTCTAATGTCTGACATTTTATTATGTTTTTATATGTACTGGAAGCCATGCCCAGAGTGGCTGGGGAAACCCAGCCAGATGGGCGGGGTATAAATGATATAATTGTTGTTGTTATTGTTACAAGTTGAGTAATATCATACTATTTCACGGGACCATTTCCTCTGCTTTTTAAATACATACATACATACATACATACATACATACATAACACATACTCCATGCCTATATATGTGTACAGCAAATATGAAATAAGTCATTTTCTTATACATGCACATGCACATGTACGTGTGTGTGTGTGTGTGTGTGTGTGTGTGTATACACACACTGTAAAAATGAATCTGAAGTATCTGAAGAAGTGTGCATGCACACGAAAGCTCATACCAAGAACTAACTTAGTTGGTCTTTAAGGTGCTACTGGAAGGAATTTTTTTTTTTGTTTTGTAAAAATGAATGTTTAACATAAATAAATCACTAATTAATATGCAAAATAGTTAAAAGATGCTATCATGGAAGCAGGCTTTGAACCAGTTAAACGGTTTTATTGGTGCTCCCTACTACCACAACCAACTTTCTGGCACTAGGAGTGCTTTAATCCTCTTGGTATTCCTTCCTGTACTGTTAACATGAGAGAGAGGCAACACAGAAACATGCCTTCAACACACATGCTACTGAGCTTTTATACTCTCTAACACTGCAGACTGTTGGCAGCCTTTGTGGTGCAAGAGACTGTGCTAAAGATTCTAATATCAGTTGCCAATTGGCTGTTCCTCTGTGTCCCTTTGTCCATTTCATTCTAAGGGAGAGTTCTAGATGAGAAAGCAGAAGTGGAGGATTACTGAAGCCTTTGCTATGGTGTGGAAACAAGTATGCTTAGTGGTTAGGGCTGCCCATTTTTGAGCTATTTTTATGGGAAATCAGCAAAAACAGCACTGCTGACATGGGCTGCCATACGTCCAGATTTTCCTGGACATTTCACCGATTTCCGCCCGGACAGTGCTGCCGACTGCAGTATTCCGGATATGTCCGGGAATTTCCGGATGTACGGCAACCCTATTAGTGTGGTTATTAAAACTGAAATTATCTCCGTTTCCTATGTACAGAGAGCCTGCATAATAATTATATTTCAGCTTTTGAATCCCATCAGCCACCAAAGGGTATATTTCACCTTCTTCCTACTGAGTCTTAGAAATCAGTCGGCAGGCAGCAATGGGAGCCTACAACTTGGACACCCTTCCCGAAGCCCTTGATGGCTCAGACATTCCCAGCAAGTGCTCTCTTCAGACTCACAGGGGGGTGAAAGACATTACGATAAATTTAGTTTCTTTTGAAGTTAATAACCTTCTACAAAGGCTTTTGGTAAAACACAGACACCTTAACATTTTTTTCCATTTCAAACGCTTTCCCACCTCTATCTTTTCTCTCAGATGGTAAGAAAAAATCTGAGGAAACCTGACTCTTCAGAAGTAGTTGCTTTGTGAGGATGACATCAGCACATCACGAGGTTACCACTGGCAAGCTGGCACCCTGAGGAGGTAAAATGAGAGTTCTTTATCGTCCTCGTGTCTCTCCTGCAGTCGGCATCCTTTATAATATGCCAAGTGAAGAGGATGTTTTGCTCACCTTCATTTTTATATCTCCCCTACCCCTGCAAGTACGGAAAGAAAGTACATATGTCCCCCTGAGACAAAGTGACTGGTCTCTCCAAAGTCTCTACTGCGGCTCCTGTAGGAGAATGCCCTTGTAGGCCAAGCCTTCCTTTTCTCTGCAGGTAGAGAGATTTAGGCCACCTGGAAATACCTATCACCTGTTCCTACTTCAGGATGGGAAGACTTCCATGAAGGGAGGTTTGGGCCTAGTGTTGTAGCTGGAGCAGCCAAGACAGAGGCTTCTACCAATGCATCTGAAGCTGGACAAACAGAAACAGCCCTCTGCCAACTCAGCTCTGTGAAGCACAGATATTATAGGGAAATGCATGAAATGTTTATGCGCTGTGTGGACCAATTCATACATTTCATAGTCAACATATAGATACACTCACACATATACTGTAGCTATCCAGAGTTTTCCTTTCAGGTCTTTGGAATTTATTTTGGAATTTTGCATGGCCTTCGTAGGGGACAATGAGAATCTCCATTTTTTTAATGGCAAAGGTTACGCCTTATTGAAGAGTCTAGGCTGTACTACTTCAGAGTGCAGGTGAGGTCACATGATTAAATATACCTCCGTTTTGTTTTTTGTTTGTTATTATTTAGTTGTTTAGTCGTGTCCGACTCTTCGTGACCCCATGGACCAGAGCACGCCAGGCACTCCTGTCTTCCACTGCCTCCCGCAGCTTGGTCAAACTCATGTTCATAGCTTCGAGAACACTGTCCAACCATCTTGTCCTCTGTTGTCCCCTTCTCCTTGTGCCCTCCATCTTTCCCAACATCAGGGTCTTTTCCAGGGAGTCTTCTCTTCTCATGAGGTGGCCAAAGTATTGGAGCCTCAGCTTCAGGATCTGTCCTTCCAGTGAGCGTCTTTTGTTTTAAAAAAACATTACAGTCACTAGATGCCAAAGGGTAGGGGATCTAACCTAGCTATCTCCCTAATGTGTGATGTGCAGGAATTTTATTTTTATTTTTGGCTGTATAAAAGAGCATTCAATCACGTGAACCCCCCACCCACATCCTGGTACAGCCCAGTATCAGTTAGGTTACCAAATTTCTGTTAATGTGTGCCTATGCGTTTAGACGTACATCTTCACAGATACAGACTCACACACACCACTGAGAGATCTACCAAGAGAAGGCTTGAGCTGCAATATGAAGTTAAGGAGTGTAAATGTGTTGAGGAAATCCCTGCTGATCCAAGAGGGGATAGAAGGAGCTTTGCAAGCAGCAGGAACAAGCTAGAATAATTTTACTTCAAGTTGTATTTATATAGAGGGACTTTTGTTTTCAAACCATAAATCAAAGCAAATTAAAGCAGTGCTATTTCCCCCCCAGCACCCTTCATTTCACACATTCTAAGGTATAAAAGCCAGAGAAGCTTAAATGTTTATGAATACAAAAGACAGAGCAAACCAATCTATAAGTAAGCTGTTGTTTAAGAGCTAAATATTACAGCATTGCAGACCAGCAACACTATCAGAATTCCTGGTCTGAACAGGAAGCAAGACAGCTATGTGTTACAAAACTGGATGTGTACAAAGCATGCATTTAAAGTGCTTGACTTCCGTCAGAGAAATCTAGTAATTGTATTTAGGTATGGGTGCTTAGCACCCATAGGCCAGGATACTGAAAAGCAAATATTGCTTAGCCAATCAGGGCCTGAAACTTTTCCTCCGTGCCCAGAACACTCCATAAAAACTGGTTTAAAATGGACCAGATAGGGGGGATTTCTTTACAATGGGATATTTTTAATATTTTTATATTTACATATGATATGTTTACATTTTTAGCCTAGCACATTTTTACCGGTCACTTACTATATGTAGAAAAATATAACCATATCTGACAGAAATCATAGTGGTAGGGGGAAAAATTGAGTAGAAAGACAGGAGTGACAAAAAAATAAAACCCCAGACCTGAACTGTTGTTTAGGATGAGAATTTATTACAATACATGAAATTCAGGGCAGAAAATTAAAGAATCCATAAAACTTACTGCTTTTTTCATATACGCATGGCAACATATCCTGTCATCGTCTAATGGAAAGACACTTAAAACAGAGGGAGAATGAACTTGCAGATGAATGCAAGTTTAACAAGGCAACATGCTTATAAAAGAATGGAAATGGAAAGGAAGCCAGGTTTATTACTTCATTCATTATGTATTAAGAATGATTATAAACACAGAAAGTGATTGAATAAGTCGGCATTTTGTGGGTGGCATTGCAGTGTTACAAGCTCTTTTGTATTTCTAAAAATTTAAGGAGAAAGCTGAAATTCGTGCTGCCTACTGATTTCAGGGAAGCATGTCTTTATTAACATGTCTGCTGGTATGACACACTTGCATGAGAAAGCCCTAAGTGGGCACGCTTTTGAATAATTTCTTTTCATTCATCCCTAACTATAAAGATGGCTCAAAGTCAATGTTCCACAGAGCATAGCTTTTAATTTTAATGTGTTACATTTACAGCTGGTACTAAATGCATTTGCTCAGATGTTGGAACTGTCAGCATAAGGAGACTGAACATCAAAGAATTGATTTTCTGTTGATTGCCTATTGTCGAAGGGACAACTAAGGAGCAGCTCACAACAGCCATCTACTGTGGCCGGTGAATAGCCCCCTTAGGCAAATAAACGACAAGCCTCAAAGTAAGGGCACAACAGAAATATATATCTCTTCTAATAATGAACTCAAGTGTTGAGTGTTGGCATGAATGGAGCCAAAACAGGATCCCAGAGAAACAAGAGGGAGATATTAGCATGTTCAAGGGAATCTCAAGTTTTGAGAAGTACAAAAAAGCCTTTTAAAAACAGAGGACAGCACAATCCTGCCCCGCAAAAGCTCAAGTATGAATATCAACTAGAAAAGGAAAAGTGGGAGAAGTCAATCAATCAATCAATCAATCTTTATTACGGTCCAGAGACCCAACAAATCATTACAAGTGGGAGAAGTGCTTCAGACACTTTTTCGAAAGTTGAGGTGGTTTTAATCTGTTTTGATTTTTAACTTTTGTATGCTTTAAAATATGGTTATGAATGTTTCTTGATATTATTGTTTTTTGCGCTTTTTTTGTTGTTTTTTACAATCAAGTGATGTAGAAATTTCATGAAATAAAATAAATAAATGAAATGAAATTATAGCCTATAGTATCCTGGAAGAGCAAATGGCTAGCACACTGTACAGAAACACTCCTGTTAAGTGTGGCGGTGCACTGCAACATTTTATTGCAGGTTCCACTTGTATGTCTGGAAGCAATCTGTGGATCAAAACGAAGAGGATGGCAGGTCCTGGTGCTTACTGATACAAAACACTCATTTAGCGTTACACATTTGAGAATACAATACTGTTTACTCAGGAGCTATAAACAAAGAGAATGGACAACATTAGAACAATATTCATTCAGTGGTATCATAAATTCAGAGCATGCGCTGGGACACGTAAAACCTCTCACCACACTGAAATGTAACAAGAGAATGAAGCTAGACCCCGATAAACTAATTCAGCCCAGTCCAGTTATGCCCAAATTAGTTGGTTGAAACCAACTCATTCTGAACCAAGCCTGTGGAAGCTTGACTCTATGTGTCAGTGTGACCAAGAAGCAGTTTGAAGCAGGCTTACCATAATTCTTAATAGCTGGGTCACCAGAGCCAGATTTGATACACACACACACACACACACACCCTCCAAATCAATGCTGCTCAGAGCGTTGGTAGACTATAATCCCCACTAGTGAAGTAGCAAGGCACTCTGAATTAAGTTTTTAAAAGGTCATACATCTTTAGATAAACTAAGCATGGCTTGAAGCACTTTCATCCCCCGTTAAGACACATGAATAATCGGCATGGCTGCCTTGTCATGTCTAGTTTACCCTGATATATACACGGAAGGCTGCTACCATATGCCAAACTGCTTAGTTTGATTGGGACAAAGAAATGTGGGAGGGAAGAGGGAGTGTACAAGAAAGGATTATTATCTCTCTTTCACTTTAGTCTCTTGTTTCTAACTCAAAATGCAATGTAAAAAGTAAGACCCACCACTATACATAAACCACATCTTCACATTTTTGGGTTGCATCCAAAGCTGTTTGAGCAGAAGGCGACTTGTGCAAGTGATCCTTTAGCATCCCCTCTCCCTACCCTGAAGCCACACAACCTGAAAAAGCAGTGATGTGGGTTTTCCAACCAATTTTGGATTTGGGGGGGAAAGGGGAGATTCTTAGGCAATTTGCGATAATTTACAAGGAGTGTCATCTAATTTAGCATGCTTATTATACTTGTATTTAGTAAACAATGCTTTTTAAAAAGTTGAAGCTGCCAAGCTGGCCTAATATTTCTTTTTAACAAATATTTATTGGTTTTTAAACAAATCCAGATACAAGAACCACTGAAAAGCTTCCCTAATACTGTATTTGCGATTGGCATCCATTTGTTTTTACTGATGAACTTTGGAAATTTGGAAAAAGAAACTGCAGAAAAGTAAAACACTGGCGGGGAATCAGTTTTGGAACATTTTCCACCCTATGTCACCGCTGAAAAGCCTCTCCAAAGGGACAAGGGGACCTTCTGGGCATTGTGATTTGTGTTGAATGGGGGCCAAAATGGGAGGAAAATTGAGCGACTAGAGTTCTGCTGGTGTAAGATTCCTCTGCCCAATTTGCTCATGGGTACAATTGTTTGCATATATTTATAGTACAGTCATAATTTAAATGAAAATACAACAAATGAGAACTGTAATATGTTACTCTTGGCCACTGGAGAGCCAGTGTGGTGTAGTGGTTAAGAGCGGTGGACTCGTAATCTTGGGAACCGGGTTCGCGTCTCCGCTCCTCCACATGCAGCTGCTGGGTGACCTTGGGCCAGTCACACTTCTCTGAAGACTCTCAGCCCCACTCACCTCACAGAGTGTTTGTTGTGGGGGAGGAAGGGAAAGGAGAATGTTAGCCGCTTTGAGACTCCTTCGGGTAGTGATAAAGCGGGATATCAAATCCAAACTCTTCTTCTTCTTCTTCTTCAATTACTTTTCCACAAACTAGCTATTGATAAGTATTTCCAAGGGTACTACTGAGAAGATATTGCATTTCTAGTGAAGACATCATAATGTAAATAAGGAGACTGCACTATTATTTGATCAAGCCCATGAGCTTGCCTTTTCTTTTTAGTACACGTGGGTGATGAAACTCACCCCTCATCTCTTCCAGCATAAAAAAATCTACCTAGCCTTAGGCTGGATCTAGACACCTCAAAAAAGCATTTCAGTTCAACACATTGCAAACTTTGTATGAGAAATCAGGTTGGCAACCACAGAACTCCACAGCGCCATCTGGTGTCACAGTGTTAGAATGCATAAACAACACATATAAATCATTTTTTCTTGGCCAATGTAGCTCCGTAATGTGAGCCACTAACTCTGCACATTGGTGCATAAAGACTTGGTGAACTTTTGTTTCTCTAGAAAATTAATTTACACATCAATTGCCAGGACAGGATTAGCTAAAGGGACAGGGGGGAGATAGAAGTCTAGACATACAGTAAAAGGTAAAGGTACCCCTGACCTTTAGGTCCAGTTGCAGATGACTCTGGAGCTGCGGCGCTCATCTCACTTTACTGGCCGAGGAAGCTGTTGTTTGTCCGCAGACAGTTTTTCCGGGTCATGTGGCCAGCATGACTAAGCCACTTCTAGCGAAACCAGAGCAGCGCATGGAAACGCCGTTTACCTTCCCAGAGCAGTGCCTATTTATCTACTTGCACTTTGACATGCTTTCGAACGGCTAGGTTGGCAGGAGCTGACACCGAACAGCGGGAGCTCGTTGTTTGTCCGCAGACAGTTTTTCCGGGTCATGTGGCCAGCATGACTAAGCCACTTCTTGCGAAACCAGAGCAGCGCATGGAAACGCCGTTTACCTTCCCAGAGCAGTGCCTATTTATCTACTTGCACTTTGACATGCTTTCGAACTGCTAGGTTGGCAGGAGCTGAGACCGAACAGCGGGAGCTCACCCCATCACGGGGATTCAAACCACCAACCTTCTGATCGGCAAGCCCTAGGCTCTGTGGTTTAGACCATAGCGCCACCCGCGTCCCTACAAGATATACAGTAGTAACAATAAATATCCTCAAGTCTTTGCCCTCAGGCATGACTGAAAGTCCCTGCCCTGATTCTTGATCATCCAGCCTCAACTACAGGGGTCCTTTACCTTTTTACCTTACAGTGAAAAAGGTAGCTGTTAAATTTAACCAGTGATAAGAATTTGGAGTGTGTAAGAGCTGGCACACACAAAATGGCTGCTGTGCTATGTTCCATTTCAGTTGCTCCCAGTGGTGACTTTCTTCACATGGCAAGCGCTTGGTTTGCAACAGCTTGCCAGGCAGGTCAGGGAACTGAAGAAAATTCTCCAGTCCATTTGGTGAGCCACCACACGTGAATGGCTTGGCATCAGGGGGCACAATATAAGGCGCCCTCCACGTGGCAGCTCTTTCATGTGCACTAGATTTAAAATGCCGCTAAATAAGGCATCAATAGTTATAGATTTCTGTATTCTCTGCAGCAGCCTTTGAAAGATTAGCCCAGAGACAGTCTCTGGGATAGACAGACTGGTCATAGAATCTTCTCTGTCACTAAATTAAAAAATAAGAATCACACCTGGAGAATCCAAATTTGCTGGAAAATATATACAGCAGTCCAAAAGCAGACCAATACGTATGCAGAATTAAAGCTTAGAAAGCAAAAATTGCTGTCCATAGAAAGCAGCAGGGCTATGCAGGAAGTACTAACATACAAAGGCCATTCTTGTCTCTCTTTTTTAATGCATTTTTACAACTGTTTTAAATACTTCATACATTGTCCATCACATATCCATTTCCGTGGAAACCCTGATCAGCTGCATATCCTGATCTTCCTTTATTTGATATTATCTGCTGCTCATATGTTTACTCTCAGTTGCAGGTTGATTTGAATATTATACCCTCTAAGATATTCTCCAAAACACTTCAAACAAAGGCCATTCTTATTAAGCAGCTTTTTTCGGGGTCATTTAATCCTTTCCAATAAGATCTTTTTAAAATCTAGGAAACTCATGCATGCTCAGCATCATGCCTCTCAGTATTGAATTTGTACCACAGCGAGATTCCACAGTGTTGATCCTTTGTGCAGCTGACACCTAATATATTCTCACACCACCAACCTAATCCAGAATGCAAATTTAAACTGAGGAATCAAGCCAAGGAAGATCAGAAATGATGTCTCCAAAGATAACATCTACAGTACAAACCTTCACAAGTCTTTACCTTTCCCCTGAGAAATCCTGGGGACTTTAGTTGTGTGATTCTGTCGAACCCTCTGGTTAAACTTCCCAGTATTCTTCAGTGAAATGTTGCAGCAAAATTATATCAGAGCTACGACAATTTAAAAAATAATAAACCAATATAATACAGTTTCAGTTATCAGTACATTCCAACACAATCCATTCAGCTGTCTGGCTCAGATATCTAATGACTAGGCAGTTACATACCTAAAAGCCTCAGGTGGCCTGGAGGAAAAAGAAAAAGTGTTCAGCTGGCATTGAATATAGCAAGACTAGGGGGAGGGTGTTCCAACATACAGGGTTCCATCAATAGGAGACATAGATCCTTCCTTCAGTGATGGTTCTACCAGGTGGGATATCTTAATCTCAAAACCCAGACAGGGCAGTATGGGGAAAGGTGGTCATTCAGGTAACCAGATCCTGAGCCATTCAAGGCTTTATATATTAAAAGCAGCATAATGAATCGAACTAAGCAGACAAACAGGGAGCCAGTGCAGATGCTTAAGGACCAGTGTTATGAGACCTTGTTATTAAAATCCTGGCCACTGCATTTTGCAACAGCTGCAGTCTCCAGGCTGTCTTTAAGGGCAGCTCACATACAAAGAATTATAATAGTCTAAATGGGAGGTTACTTACTAGTGGATGAGTGATCACTGTGGCTAGGATATCCCTGCTTAGGAACAGCTAGAGATGGAGCTTGAAAAAGGTCCATTGTGCCACTGAGGCCACCTAGGCATTCAGAGTGGAATTTGGGATTAACCACAGACCACACACCTGATCCTTCAGGGGGACTGCCACCTTCCTAAATCTTGGACCCATTGCTTTCATTGTGCTGTTGTGTGGATCAAGTTTAGGAATGAGTTCCCACGCACAGAAACTAAATCCCCAGCTTTCTTGCCAAAACCATGTGGATTTTAATCTGCTGGAGAACATAGCAGGTTGCTGCTTTGTTCAAAAAAATAAAAAATACTAGTCTCTACCAAGCCCCACCCCATAACCTGATGACAATTGATCGGACTTCATATATTAAATGAAAGGAATTTCACAATTTTCAACATTCAGTTATCAATGTTCTCTGTAATAAAATTCTTCATTTAATTGGAAAACTTGAATCTGGTGGATCTAAATCACAATGTGTCTCCATGTAAAATGGAAACCTTAATTTTGACAGAATTGAGAAAACACTATCTTTTAAAAAGGAAGAGAATCCTTTGCCAGCTGAATGCATTGATGCAGCAGTTCTGTGGAGGAGACTCATAAACCTGATACACAGCAGGCTTAACACATAAACGAGCTCCACCACAAACAGATTTGTAAAAGAACAGCACACTTAACTGGATTACAACATGGCAAGTCATTCATTATTAAAGGGAAAGTGCAGCAATTAGATGCTCAACCACAGACAGATCAGTATTTACATCAAATAATTTGGCAGAATCGAAAGCTTAATTTCTAACAAATGCACATGTTCAGCAGAACTGAGGGGCAGCACAGTGTCTACAAGGGTTCAGAGAGCCTTGGCGGTCTTTACTACAGTCTTCTGCCCAAAATCTTTAATCTTCTGTCCAAGATCTTTAATGGCTACTTTCCCAAGCTACTGAGTGTTTGCAAAACCTGTTGACTACAGCAAGATATTTTGTGCTTTTAGTTGCAAGACTAGATATGATAAAATGGGTACTTCAACATCCATAAACATCTTTGAAGATATCGCCATTATCTTTTATGTGCTTTATTTTTTGTTACCACAAAGCAGACTAGTTTTTTGCTACGGCAAAGCATACCCTTTGAGGGGAGCACTTTAGCAGCAGAATGCATGGACCTGCTTGCATCCTTTGAAGACCTCTATGTTTCGATCAGCCCTACAGAAAGGGGGCAAAATCAACAGCATAGCAGAAACCATCATCATATATGTTTGATCCCATAGGCGCAGATTCTTTACTTCATCCCAAATTGCCTTTCTTCATATACAAAAGCTACCAGCTTTATCTTCTTTTAAGGTGGTATCCTTTATTTAAGAGAGGCGTGTCTTCAGTCAACAAACTAAATAATTCAACGTATTGTCCATTATTACCTAACTAAACGGCTATGCCGACATCCCACACCCAGTCCTTAAAGATTTCTTATTGGTAAAATTAAAAACATTTAGTAGAAACACAGAAACCAACATTTTTTTTAACTGATCAAAATCCATTTTTAAAATATCCACTCATTCTGGCTAGGTCCAAAGAAACATCTGCAGAAACACCACATGAAGCAACCTTACATAAGATCTTTTCCAAGAGGGAAATCCAGGATCGATCTTGGGACTTTCTGCATACAAAACATCTATTCACTTATTCTTGTTAAATATTTTTTGCCCAGTTTCCCACAACAACAAGTTAAACAAACTGTTGTGAGAGAGGGAGCATGGGGGTCGGGCTGTCTGCCTGGGTCCTTTCCAATTACTCGAATAGCCAGGCCAGTTTCTTGATAATGGACTATGTATGGGTTGTTAAGGTATCAAAGGAAGTGGCTCTGTTCAAATGGGTGGCCCCCCTCAACTAGCTGGTAATTAGAAGGACAACAGCCAGAGTCCATGTGTGTGAGAGCTAGAAATGAGAAGCCTCTGAGGGAGAGACATGCTTGATTGCTGCTAGAATCCAAGGCTGTGGCAATATCTTCTTCGGCTGATAATACTGTGAGCCCCTCCAATGTAGGCTCGGGTTGTATATATGTGCAAATAAACGGTGTATCATAAAGGCACCACACTCTCTACTGTCCCTCATTCTGAGGAAACCAAACCCTGGGTTACCACCCGGAACCCCTGGAATCTTGCACTGCTCAGAGATTGGGGTGGCATGCAACAATATAATTACAGTGGTACCTCGGGTTAAGTACTTAATTGGTTCCGGAGGTCCGTTCTTAACCTGAAACTGTTCTTAACCTGAAGCACCACTTTAGCTAATGGGGCCTCCTGCTGCCGCTGCACCGCCGCTGCATGATCTCTGTTCTCATCCTTAAGCAAAGTTCTTAACCCGAGGTACTATTTCTGGGTTAGCGGTGTCTGCAACCTGAAGTGTATGTAACCTGAAGCGTATGTAACCCGAGGTACCACTGTACTGTAAAAATACACATAATCAGCAAATTTGGCAATGCACAGGCAATGAATAATCCAACCATAAATTGCCAAAACTAACAGCAACAAAAGCAAAAACAGAGACCAAAAGATCATCAAGTCATTAAAACAAAGGCCAATGAAATGGATTTCACCAGGCACCTAAATGATAAAAAGTTTAAGCGCCAAGAGAACATTTCTGGGGTGTTCCAGGGACAGGGTGTCTCCAATGAAAAAGCCCTATTCACAGTTGCAGCCCACTTAGCCTGATTCTGGAGCCACATAGACCAGGGCCTCTGATGATTATCTAAGAGAATGGGCCATTTCATACAGTACAAGGTGATCATTTAGAGCTGGTGCTCTGTTACTAAGCTTAAGCCCCTCCCTAAGCAGCTAGCTTTGTGCAACTTTGTGCTCTGTTGTTTATTGTATATTTGCATTTATGAATTGTTTTATTTCCACTTCTGTTGGAAATAACTATTTTTATGCTGCTTTCTAATGCTTTCTATTCTATTATTTTGATTTTCTGTGAGCTGTCCAAAGAGCATTCATTATTGGCCAGCAATTGATTGATAAGAGTTACACACAACCAAGCAGTCTTGTGACTTAATTTTTTCAAAGTCCCCTATGCCACACAATACAAAATCACATTTGAAATTGTAAAGGACTTTGAAAACGGCTTATGATGTGGCATAGAGATCTGTTGCTCGAAACAGCAGAAAGTAAAACATCACACTGGGCAGTAAGCTCTTGGGTGTCCCTAAGGAGCAATTTGGATCCTGGCCAAAACATTTCAGGACCAGTTTAGTGTAGCTTTATTACACTATAGCACCAAAGACAATGACTAATCAGGGTATTTATTCCTGGTTTTAACTTCATGGGCTAGATCTACGTTATCAGATGAATGGGAAGAAGTATAAATACTTAACCCATTTCATGGAGTGGGCTTGACTCTTGTCTCAATAAATGTGCTAATAAAGGTGCCAAGTGAATCTGCAGGTTTTGCAAACATAATTTTGAATGAAGAGGCAAGTGAGTCTTTAACAGCTGAAAACATGTTTTTCCTTATGCCACCTGTATCCTAATAGCCTTTAAGATCTATGGAGGACATCTTTCAGATGCAGTGAAGAAGGAAAGTGCATAGCAGGACCTTCTTGGTAGTGGCCCTGAAAAACGGACTTCCTTTCTGAGAAAAGCCAAGCAAAATATCATCCTAATTAATTTTAAGAAACATGACACAATTTCTGAAATCAATTATGTTCGTTTTTTGAAGTTTTACATATGGTTTTATGGCTTTTGAGAAGCATGGCTATCTTCACGCACCTTCAACTCCACCTACTGTAACTATGTTGTCTGTCTATTGTACAAATAAAATAGAGCTACAATAAAATAGAATTAAAATGATGACATCTTAATTTCTTATGTCCCCTCCCTTCTTTATGCCTCCTTCTTAATATCACCACCTGATTGAGAATATACTTGGAAAGACATTTCCAAAAGCATTCTAGGAGAGTACCACATTTGTTCCTTAGAGGCAAGTCCTGCAGTTCTGTTTAAGGACAAATGCACATGTATTCCAATGAGAACTCTAACACAGAGGGCATTAAGAACTTTTAAGATTTGACTGTGTTATCTTCAGCAGCATATGATTAGCTTTCGGCATTGTAGCACATTGTAAAGCACTCTATGGGGCAACAAATTATGCGGCTGAAGTGGAGTTAACCGCATGCAAGCAAACATTATGCGCTCAACAACATCCCACACACAGCCATGCACACTTGCATTAGTACCAGCTAATCTGAGGAGGATTGTCCTCACTGAGGCATAGGATTTGATCTTTGGTTTTAAGGAGGAAGGCAAATGAGAGGAAAAAATATCCCTTTGCCCCGAGAGAGGTGAGAGCTGTAGGAGTTCTCAATGGCTCAGTGATTTTTGTTTGTTTTACAGCAAGGGAGTGTGCAGTTGACTACTTTGATATTGCCAGCAGGTGTCATCTCTGCAAAGTGGGGGGACAACTATAAAAAGACTGAAGCGTTTTGAATAAAGTTATATACATGGCAAGCCAGTGCAATGTGTGCAGTTCACAGTCATTAACATCAGGCTCCTTCTTGAATTGTCTTTTAGGACTCATTCATCTGAGCCAAATATGTGCCAGTTTTCAACATGGACCAAATGAGTACATTGAGAACTGGGGTAGTGAGTGGCTGTTCATGAAAAGGCTGCTGAGAAGTCACATTTCACCCTAGAATTGCTCTGAATTTAACCTAAAGTTAAATTTCAAGGTAAATGTGGCAGTTCCTGTTTGGTAGAAACATGCAGGGATCCTCACGGGAAACAAAAAATAATTTATATAAGCCCAGCAAAGGCTCCACTGAGATTCAACCTGGAGCCGTAGAAAACTTTACTGCTTGTTAGTAAGTTTTGCTGTGTTTATCATCTGTCTGTCAACAGCTCTGAATGTCTGCTGGGAGTCCAGGGAATCTCCTCTCTGTGTGTGCTGCTCCAGAGACCATTGCAGGGGTGTGAGGGGACCAAACAATGTGGAGGTAGAGCATAACCAGCTCGAACTTGTCTAATCCTCTTTCAAAGCCACCCCAGTTGGTGGCCATTATTGCCTCCTGGGGGAGCGAGTTCCATCATTTGACTATATGCTACATAAAGAAGTATGAGAAAGCCCTATTGCTGAGGTAGAAGACGTTGAGCAGGGCTTCCACTGATGGGACTTGTTAGTTGAACCCCTTTCCAGTATAAATATCCTTTATATGGTTTATATCACTAAAACAGAAGAAACAGAAGATACAATAAACTTCACAAAATTAAACAGAGGGTTTAAAACAGGCAGTAAAATTTAATGACAGATTATAAATTAAAAACCTGAGAGAATAAAAAGGAATTCAATTAATGCCAAAAAGACTACAAGGTAGGCCTTTGGCAAGCTTCCCTAGGGAGTGACTTCTGTATACTGGGTGCCACAGCTAATAAGACCCTCTTGTAGTTTCCACCTGCCTGGCCTCTGACAGCAGGGACCTTCACTGAGCAACTCAGTGCACAGGCAGGCAGATATTTACCCATAATATGTCAAGTAAAAGAAGAGGGAAAAAGAACAACATTTTGCAAAGCTTTCACGCCTGGAGGCAACTCAGTTCAGCAATCAGATGAGTGGCTTGGTGTAAATACCGAGTGGACACATGTCAGAAAGCAATAATCAATGTTTACAAAGTTGCATGTGCGCTTCATTGTGGATGGAACTGAGAGCCTAAATGCACGTGGTGCCAATTTTGTTATTTGCAATAATGTCCCCCCCCCCCTTTAATTAGAGGCACAAGGAGAAATGTTCACTGGCAATGCAGAGCTCAGGGAAGAAAGGTTTCACCCTCCACCCCCGCCATGATTACTACAAAAAAATCTATCTCATAGACTGACTGAAGTTAGGCTTCGGCTTTTTCACCCTAAGTTTAACAGCAACACAGAAGGTGATTTTATTTTCAGACCTCCCCTCCTCATGCACTGCATTGTCAATGAGCATCCCTCCATGGCCATATTTAAATAAAGGAGGGGAGGCGCTGCAGACTGCAAACAATGCAATTTGCATCACATGTAATTAGTGTAATGTGAAACTGTATTCTCCTAAATCTCTTGATCTTGGGACTGAGGTATAAAGAGAAAGGATTTGATTAAGTTGTATCAAGGTGGTTGATTCATTCATTTACCTGTGGTGCCGATACCTTTATGCCAACATCCATTTTCACTGTTACCTGTGAATACAGCTATATGTAGCTCAAAATGTGTTAGGTTTCCAGATATTGTTTCTCATAATAAATCTACCTCTGTACTCAGTTACCAACAATTATGCCTCATATTCCATTGTCAAACACCTGTGCACAAGACAACTCTTGGTGCATAAACTGTGAGGTCACCCTACTTTAGCGAATACAGATTTTTTTTCTTTCACTTTGAGAACAAAAAGGAAGAGGTGTTTTCTGTATGATCTGCTACGAAGATATGCATTTGCTTATTATTTATGTCTTTTTAGTTTTGTTTTTTTTAAAGCAAAGCAAAGCCTCTAAAAATAAACCTTGAGACATGGTCTTTCCATTGTCACCAATACTGCGTTATTTACAAGTGCTGATTACTCTCTAGGGGAAAAAAGTAATAATGTAATTGCAGCCATCTGTGTTTGTTTTCTGCATATTCCCATTAAAATGTTCTCGGCATACAGTACAACTCCTAAATTGTACTCTTTAGAAGGGCGCTAGGAAACTATTCTTCGGGGCAACACTCTGCCACTCTACATGTTGTCAAACTGTGCTGCAGTTAAGGCTGCCAAATTGTTTTGCGTATCTTGAGATTCTTGAACTATAGAGAAGGAATCGGAAGGGGAGAGGGAAAGCAAGTTAGCTCCCTTGCTGTGGAGAAAAACCTAATCCCTCACCACAGCCCTTTATGTTGCGACAAAAGCAACTAATACATTTCATTGTTATCTGTTCCTTTGCTCCACACTTCAGTAGAAGCTGCTTTAGAGCAATTAGCAACTTCCCAACACTGTTTTTAAAGGGCAGGCACTTTGTAGTCTCTCTTACCAACAGTGATTCTTTAATTGGTTTGGAATATTTGCATAGAAAATGCAGGCTGAGTTCATATTTCTGTGTATTTATAGGCATACGTACACTTTACACAGATAGCCTTGACATATTCCAAAGCTGAAGCTCATTTAATTTGCAGATCAACTGGTCGCGGTTTCCCCCGCCCCCCAATAAACAAAGATTGACTCAAAGATTATTGAAATATATTATAATTTAACATTTAAACCAACAAATGGAATAATTAATAACACCGCAACCCAAGTCAAAAAATATTTTAGAGTATTCCAATGAAAATAACCTTTACTAATGAACATAGAAAAAGCCTTTACTATTTGGGAAATCGTTTTAAACTGAACTCAGACATTCAGGTGGGAATCATAAAAAACAATTTGTGGAAGGTTGCGGACCTGGGCTTCACCAGCCTCAACCCTAACCCTGAAGTCCGTGTGTTGAGCATGGATGTGTGGAGAAGTATGAGAGGTGATACCATTGCCATCTTCAAATATCTGAAGGGCTGTCACATGGAAGATGGAGCAAGCTTGTTTTCTGCTGCTCCAGAGGGTAGAAACCCAACCAATGGATACAAGAAAGGAGATTCCAACAAAACATTAGGAAGCATTTTCTGATGGTAAGAGCTGTGGTTCAACAGTGGAACAGCTTACCTCAGAAGGCAGTGGGCTCTCCTTCCTTGGAGGTGTTTAAACAGAGGTTGGTTGGCCACCTGTCATGGATGCTTTAGGTGAGATTCCTACATTGCAGGGGAATATGACTAGATGACTCTTGGGGTACCTTCCAAATCTAGACACCAATAGACAAATTAAGCAATTTAATTTAGTTTCGATTGGATGCAAATGTGTCTACCACCATCCTCCCCACCCCACCCCCCAAGAAAAGTCAAAATGGAGAAAATAAACACAAAATAGTGGAGAACCAAGATAGGCCAATGAGCATGCTCATTGAGCACAGAAAGCCTATTGTTAGGGTGGGGATGGGAAACTTTGGAGATGGAATGGAGTGGCTGGAACCATGAACAAAAGTACTGCAAAATGCAACATTTTGTTGCAGGCCCTTCAAAAAGAAGGGGATGGAGACATGCAAGTGAGGTTCATGCAACTCCTGCAGCTCATGGATTTTCCTGCAAGGGAGATGTGCTAATCTGACTTCACCCATTTTAGTATAGGTAGAGAAAGCAGATGTGTTTGAGCCACTTGCCATGCTGCATTATCCACTTCTCTGCAACATTTGAACTAATGCAAGGACATACTTCACAGCATGCAGAACAAATGGCTCACTGTGTTTTTATATTTACAGTAAAGATTAAATGCCAGGAACAAAATTTTTGAAACGCTTCTAAAGAAAAAGATCTCTCTTTGGTAGGAGAAGGGGGCAAGACATAAACTCCTTTACATGCTCTAAGTTATTTATTGCAAGAAGCATGCTTTCTCATATGCTTGCACAACCCCAAGCAAAATGTCTCTTAAATCTGATATGATGCAAATAATGGGTATATCTAGAGGTAATGAGTTTTTCAAACGAGAATTTGAAGGAAAGACTCTGGCCCACAAGTCATTATTTTAAGCAGTGGAATACATATATACATTTCTCCCCTGAAATAAGTAAGCTGGTGTGCACAGAATACACAGCTCTGGGAGTAGGGTGAGGGCTGAGAAAGCCTGGATCAAAACTGCTTTGAAGAACCACCCTACAAACTGAAATGACCTGAACATAAAATAATGTAACCCTGGTTTAAGTACTGGTTCAGATTCAGGTATTCCTTTTCGATTGGGTCATGAATCAACACCTCTCATTCCCTGTAACTAAGCATGCATCCCTATTATTACTAGCATTGAGTATTACTCCAGTAAACCAGAGCCACTGTGAAGGCTAATGGGGCAGGTGGGGCCTGGGTCTGCCACCCTCCATGAGATTTTTTCTCCCATGATGCACACCTGAACTTTTGAGTTCAGTTTAAAATTAAATAATTCCACAATTGCAGTGACTTACTTGGATTCAACACTATGCTTAAAAGATGTCACCTCATGCAGAGATTTTTGTGCTTAGTTAAATTGGTAGATCCACACTAGAGAAAGATGGGCTTATGACTATCATTCTAATCACGTGCTATGCCAGGCTCCTAGTATAATTGGATTACATAGGGTGGTGTTCAATGAAATAGTTTGCTGGTACCAGGATTAGAACTAGTGCAATGGGACTGCCATCTCTCCATGCCCCATGTTCTCTCCAGATCAACTACCGAGGATTAGGAGAATCCCAGAAGTGATTTTGCAGGGGGCAGGAGGGAGGGGAGAGAGGGAGAACATTCCATTGTGCAAGGACAAATCATTGTGCTGGTGGAAGATTTGCTTAGTGTTGTGTTGATTGCATTCCACAGAGCTGGTGAAGCACCTTGAAGGGGCCAGAAGGATTATTGCCATGGGGAGTGGGGTCTGCGCTTATATAGAAAACTGACCTGAAGATCTGAGACAGCAGACATTGTTATCATTACAGTGGTACCTCTGGATGTGAACGGGATCTGTTCCGGAGCCCTGTTCGCATCCTGAAGCGAACACAACCTGCGTCTGCGTGTGCCACGATTCGCCGTGCCTGCACATGCGTGTGATGTCATTTTGAGCGTCTGCGCATGCACGAACGGCGAAACCTGGAAGTAACGTGTTCCGTTACTTCCAGGTCGCCTCGGAGCACAACCTGAAAACACTCAACCTGAAGCACATTTAACCCGAGGTATGACTGTATAAGGAACCAGTGAGAAGCAACATATTATTTTGGGCTATTTTACACCTCAGCCAGCAGTGAAAGATGGGAAGATCCACTGTGGTTCACTGTTAACAGGAGGCAATTTCCTCCTGGACACTTGAGGAAAGGAGGTCACTCATAAAAAGGAGCAATATATATTTAGCACATTGACCTAGTATGAGATAATAGAGCAAAGAGACATACTTAACCTCAGGCAATGCAAAAGACCTCTACTGCAGGATGCAACATACGGAAAATGATTTTGTATTTCTTCAGGCTGGCTCTTCTGCCTCAAAAACAATTGCCTAAATGAGTGCTTAGAATGGTAATGAAGTGCTAGAATTATGTAATCTTTTAAAAAGAGAAAGAATACCCAATCCTGATGAAAGAACCTAAAATATTGTCTTACCCATACATACCTAACTAATTACTATGTCCTGCAGGTGAGGGCATCCTGCAGCTACCAGCCTGCCAGGAGGTCTGTTTCACATGATGTCAGAATTGGTACTTTAGTGTGTCAGCCATAATAATAATAATAATAATAATAATAATAATAATAATAATAATAATAATAATAATAATTTATTTATACCCTGCTCATCTGGCTGGGTTTCGCCAGCCACTCTGGGCGGGTTCCAACAAAACATTAAAATACAATAATTCATCATATATTAAAAGCTTCCCTAAACAGGGCTGCCTTCAGATGTCTTCTAAAAGTCAGATAGTTGTTAATTTCTTTGACATCTGATGGGAGGGTGTTCCACAGGGAGGGCGCCACTACCGAGAAGGCCCTCTGCCTGGTTCCCTGTAGCTTCACTTCTTTCAGTGAGGGAACCACCAGAAGGCCCTTGGAGCTGGACCTCAGTGTCCAGGCTGAACAATGGGGGTGGAGACACTCCTTCAGGTATACGGGAACGAGGCCATTTAGGGCTTTAAAGGTCAGCACCAACACTTTCAGCACCAACACTTTGAATTGTGCTCGGAAACGTACTAACCCTTTGGAATGCCCTCCGATTTCATTTCAGACAGGCAGCCTCTCTATTATCATTCTGCCACCTGCCTAAATACATCCTCTTACACCACCATTTTTAATTGAGATCTTTATTCCAGTTGGTATCTGTACTAGATTTGAATTGATTTTATGTACTCACCATATGCATAGCTTGTATATATGCAACTGTTTTAGATATGTTCTTATTATATTGTAAATCACTTCTTGATGCTTCACACTAAGCAGTTCATAAATGAAAATAATAATTATGGCACCAAAGTCTGCCTCACTCTTCCAAAGAGGGTTCCTCTAACCAATACACATAATACATTTGTATTCAGACGTGGGAGGGTCTTGTGGGAATTGCCCTTCAACCTGGCATGCAGAAGGACAGATTAACCTGAGCCCATGAGTCAATTCCCCATTTTGTCTTCACACTGAGGCTTGAAAAATAAAAAGATTACATCTCTTTCCATGCCAAGCCTGACAAAGAAAATATAATACTCAATGACTGCAGTAACATGATTTTCTTTATTAAGGAAACATTCTTATTTCTAAGGAAACTGATGAAGAGTCTACTGAGAATTCTTTTTTCATCTTTATTGTTCCTTACCAATGTCAATAATCTGCTACTTACTAAACCCCATGGTCCTATAGTGTGAAAATTCCATTGTTCCAAAGTCTCATTGACAAATGAATCACTTGATATTTGGCAAATGGAATACTCTATAGATATTACCATCAATGAGCATTTTGCTTGATGAGAACAACTCCATCCTGAGACCTTTACTCAACATAAGTAGCTCTGCTGATTTTAGTGGAACAGCTTTTCTGAATAAGAACTGTTCGGCTGATGGGGAAAGGTTGCAAGGATTAGGTCCGTATACGCTGTTCTTGAGAACGAAAATTGACTATTCTTTTTCACAGTCTATCTTCTAAATACAAATTACTGGCAAATAACCATGTAGAATAGTCTGAAATGGAGAAAATTCTCTAGACCTTACAAGGTGTCAAGTGCAGTTCACAAAGAGTGAGAGTAATGTTCTGAAAGACAGCCAAAGATCATTTATGAACAGCTCTCGAAGGGGCAATTTCTGCCTTCATTTTTCTTTTACAAGCTTCAAGGTGCATAGGTAACATAAGATTACCAAGTGACAGCAATGGGTTGTGGGCTTTTTTAGAAGACTGCATTAAGAACACAGGGTTTATATTTTTTCTAGGGTGTATAAAATTACCATTGTTTTAGACGTGGTTAATGTCCCTTAAGCTCTTAGAGAAAACAATCATACATGAAAGAAACCTATACCATAGAACATAACTACACCAGGGCAACTGGTAAATCATTTTACAGGCTTGTAATTTTCACATATGAATGCCAGCGTCTGACAATATTTACAATGTTTGCCAGTTAGTTTTAAAAAACAGTTCTGGTTCTTTTTTTACACTTGCATATCTGCCGATTAAAGATTTAGGCTGCAACCCCAAACACACTTACTAAGGAGCAAGCCCCACTGAACACTGTAGATTACTTCAGAGTAAACATGGATAGGATTCTATGCATCTGAAGAAGTGTGTATCTGAAGAAGTGTGCATGCACAGAAAAGCTTAAACTCAGAATAAACTTAGTTGGTCTCTAAGGTGCTACTGGACAATTTTTTATTTTTTTTATTTATTTCGCATGAATAGGATTGTGCTTAAACCATAATCCAGCACAAAACTGAGTAGTTTACAATGCAATTATTTCTGTGTCTAATCAGAAGGAAACACCACTGAGCTCAGTGAGACTTACTCCAGGTGTACAACTATACATAGAATTGCAGCCCTGATTTCACTGAAATATATGAGTCTTCTTTTACTTATTCCTGTGTTGGATTATGGTCTTGGGGTTTGTTTGGGGTCAGGTTTGTTGTTGTTTGCAGTTTCTAAATGCCAAATATATGTTGTTAAACCCAAAAAAGTTTGTGTTATTATTTAATGCATCTAAGAACATAACCTCTAGCCAATAATGTAAAGCCTCTATTAAAAACATGACAGCTCACAGAGTAATGGGTTTTGAAACTGATTTTATGCTTATGAATGAAGAAACTACCAATATCCACCTAAACCACCAAGGCTGCAGTCCAACACTCAACTTCTCTGGGAGTAAAACTCACTGAACTCAATGGGACTTGAGTTCTGAATAGGCAGGTATAGGATTGAGCTGTAGATTACATATTCTAGGTTCAGTTGACACATTTGAGTGATGTTATAAAGTATTCCCTTCCTAATAAACTGCATATTTCCCCCACCAATCAGTTTTATACCACAACCACTGTCGTAATAATGCCTTCACAATTACTACGGGACAGTTCTGGTTCCCTAAACACTCTCGACAAAAGTCTCATGGAAAAACTATACACCGTGTAAAAGTTGGTTCTTCTACTATGTCCTGTCTTTATCAGGTTCTGCATTTTCCTACTTTTGCCCACATTGCTGCCTGTTGCCGGCTACAGGCATGGAAATGCACAGCCTGGTGCCTTTATGACAAGTATAAATTTTACCACCCTTTACAAAGGGAGAGAGAGCACTGAACATGAGCAGGATATGTAATTCCATTTTTAGACTGGCTTCAGTGCCTTTCCTCAGCCCTACAACTTATCACAAGTTTTCTGCTGAGCATCAACAGAGCTTTATCAAAATTGTGCTACAGGTGACAAAGATCAACTCCCCATAAGCGTACCACATTAAAGATTTTAAGCAGTATATTTTTATTAGCAGCATGCACCCCCCACTATATTATCTGTGCAATACATTAAGCGGGTCCATTAAGCTCCATCCAGTCCAAACTTCACTGTTTATACATCGCTCTGGCATGATAAATGAGCAGTTATGGTCTATTGATTAAATATTACCTGTTACTGAATTGCTTAAACACAAATTTGCAAGATAAACTGGAACTGCTCAGACAGAATCATTACAGATTTTTGTGGTAATTAATAGGAATGTTATGTAAATATACATTTAAGTGATTTATACATTGGAACTCCAAATAAGCTGTTATAATCTATCATACTGCAATAAATTAGCTTTCTTGTAGGTATCTGACCTCTGCTGGAGCATGCAAGACCTGCATATGTATCTCATTCAGGATGCAACCCCCCCCCCCTCCCCTCAGTTTGACTTCAAATGCCACTCACCCACCTTTGCAAACAGAAAGCCTGGTTAAACAAATCGTGTTTTAAGGACTCAAAACACAAAAATGGTCAGGAAGCGATGAGATGTTACCACTAAGGTCTGATTGTGGTAGAACAAGAAAGCCACCAAACACAGCCCCCTAAGATGAAATGGCAAGATAAGCTTTAATGAGGCTGCAACACTAAACTTGTTTTCTAAAGGGGGTGTCCCACAAAACTAAGGCTAGGTAGACACCATACACTTAAAGCACATCTCCCCACAAAATAACACCGAGCTATAATTCCCAGCACCTTTATCAAGGTTCCGTTCCCAGGATCCTTGAGGAATTAGTTCAATGTGTGGTGTGTACACAGCTTTAGTGGGAATTTATTCTGAGTAGAATATGTATATGGATTGTACTATGCCAAGGAAAGGGTATCTTAAGTATCAGGAACTCTAGCAACAGGAAGCAATCCGCTTCCCTTTTTACAGATAATGATGGGTTTTCTCCTCTCTTGACTTGCGGGACTAACTTTGACACAAATGCCTCCTAAGGTCAGTGAAGGACAGACTTGCAAGCAGGATGCAGAGAACTTTCTCTTAGCAAATGTTCCCTTCTCTTTAGGTAGTCCGATTTCACCTTCTCTTTAGGTAGTCTGATTTCACCTCCAGACCGCCATAAGTGGCGAAGAGAGTATGTGGCTTTTCAAGTGTGGCTGGACTAAAACTCCTATAATCCCTGACCACTGGCTGTGATGACTGGAGGGGACAACATCTGGAGTCTAACAACATCTGGGAGGGTCACAGATTCCCCATCCTCTAGTGTCTGGTTTACATGAGTAACACATTCAAGCAAAATCACATTGTATGATTGGACTGCAAATGAAGGACCACATTTTAAATATTCTGCCAGGTTTTAAAAAATAGAAGACGACCTTATATATAGAAAGACAGCAGATCAGAGAGGAATGTATTAACTCTCTCCATGATGTGCTAGATTTTCTGTGCAGGGAATGTTTTACATGAAAAAGTGTTGAAGAATGTGATCTCCTACGTATGGATAAAAATCCCAGAAAATGCCACCATTTTGTTGAATGTTCTGCCTTAAGAAGAATTGACTTGCCAGGGGAGCACCTAAATGGACAGAGGCATGTACTAGGTGAAAATCCAAACCTAAAATCTGCCGTATGTAATAATGTTGTTTTACTGTTTTTTCTTTAACAGAATTCGTTTGCTTAGTTTACAGGTAAAGACTGTGTATAAGTTTTATTTCTTACCTTTTCAAAACATCAAGATGAAGATCAAACAGTTCTTAGTATTGTAAGAAATGAGGAAAAAAATTAAAGTCGGAATAAAATTATACCATCTGCCTAAGGTTGGCAGGATACGTTAAAATTCATTCATAAAAAGCTTAAACTGAACACACATTAAGCTGCTATAAAATGAAGCTTTAATAAGAATGGAAAACTTTGGGTGCCAAAATCAGTGAAAAATAACATAAATAATATATTTTCACTTTGGACCATTGCACAACAGTTCCAGAATTGTATTGGTTTTCCATATCTGCAGCCCAGAGTATGACATCTGACTTCACAAAATTTAGCACCCTGAGAATGTTAGGGTTTGTTTTGTTTTTTCTCAGGGGAAGCCAAGTTTTATCCTGCTTGAAAACATGTTGGCAATCTCTGGTAAACTCTCAGTAATCAGAAAGCAGCTGGGCATTATTTACCAGCACTCTGGACAGCTCCTTCTCAGTTCATCATTAAAACAAGATTCCTGCCCCTACAAAAAACATGGCAAAGGGACAAACTATTTATGCACTTGTTGCTTTGCTTTTTCATAGGAAGCAAGTGACAAACTAAAACTTGAACTTTAAAATTTCTCCCAAAGGTCAATTTCTGAAATAAAGCATGGATCGTTTAAATGTGTGCACCTCAGACATTTTATAGAAATAATATTTTGTGTGTGCGTCCCTCAACCCCCCTAGGAACTTTTTTTCTACATTGTGTTATGGTAGGGCTTTTTCCATTCCATGCCCCTGCAAACCATACCATTCCAAATCTCCTTACTCTTTTCCCAAGCCCTGCCCTTCTATGCCTCCCAGAATCTGGATCTTGAAAAGAAAGCAATAGGATGAAGATTCATCATCATCTCATGCACAGGTCTTCTTTTCGGTCATGTTGCCTCTGATGCTTTAAATGGTGAGGCAGAAATGGACAGACTGAACTTTGGACATTATAGAAAGAAGTCATGCCTTTTCTCACTGAGCTATATTGGCACTAGAGTAAGGATTTAGTCCTTAGGGTCCAGGTAGGCTCCAACCAAACTGAAGTGGTTCTGATGACAATCTATTAAACTGACACTTTTGAGGGGAGATGGCTTTACAAAACCACTTAACTACACTGTGCAACAGACAGCTGAATTAGGCTTGTCTGCCTGTATGGAGTCAGAAGGAGCCACATGACTCTTTGGGGAGGAAAAACAACATCTACTTTGCAGAGAAAAGTCTTTCTTCATGACACTCATTCAGATTCATTTAAAACAGGCATCTCCACTGTTAATCTGCTTTTCCTCTCTCCCTCTCTCTTGCCACCAGACAACATTTCCTAACCCAGAGAAAAGAAATGAAGAAAAGAAGGTAGGCACTTCTTAAGGGTGGTGGTGGTCAATAGCAATGAGACATTTTGTCTAAAAGCAGCAAGTGAAGCTGCAAACAAGCTTTTAAAAGGTCACTGCCCAGACATTAAGAAGGCAAGACATCATGGTGGCAAGGGGGCAGAAGCACATTAGACTTCTGACTGACTGACTGATTAGGCTTCTGAGCTAGGAGGAGCTGAGCTCAGACAGGAGCCCAAGGCCACAGGGCGCCAGGCCATGGGAATCTGCTGTGCGTGTCATGGGAATGAAAAACACAAGCCTATGGGAGAAGACAGCACAGCCTGCATCTCTTCTGAAGCCATCCCTGCTGGGTGAAATGTGGACTTTTACCAGCATGGGTTCTCAAGGAAAGAACAATTCTCCTGCCTTTTTTCTTCGCCAGGGGTTTGCACAGTGACTGGCCCAATAGGTCAATTTCTGCAGGAGGAAAGAAAATGAATAGAAACATAAAGAGGAAAAATATGAAGTTATTATCTCTGTAGCTTTGCCCAATGGGGTGTAGATGTCCAAGATCCACGCCTAAAGAATAGAGACAAAGGTTAGATCTCCATAGCTTTTTGTTTCCTGTTGGTATGAAGAAACGCAGTGGCTTAAATTCCTGGGAGATACGCTCTAAATTCACAATTATAGCGGGTTGCTAAAGCTTGGAGAATTTCCATGGTTCTGATGGAGTGCCACTTATTGTTCAAATTTCCAAAAAGCAGCATCTTTTTCTTTGTTTGTTTATGATTAAACCTGTGCCACTCATTGGTCACCTGATCACTTAACACTCAGAAAGTTGCATAAAAAAAGAGAAATGTTACATCTCTTGCTTGGTTTCTTCCATTTGTGATGGAGGGGGGAGTTGGGTAACAAAAAGCTATAAGCACTTTGTGTGAAAAACACTTCATACATGCTAAGTACTAGGTTGTATTGTCATAATGATTATGTATTGTGTAAAATGGCATGTAATTATCATTAGCTATCATTAATAACTATAACAACAATAATAGTGACTATATTTCTGCAGGGAGGGAAACAGTGACTCATTCTGTAAGAAAGCAACTCTCCTGCCCGTCCATGAAAGACTATTTTAATGAGCTTCTAATGGAATTTTGCTCATCTCAAGGCCCACCATTTTTGTGGCTATGTGTGTAGAACATTTTGAACTCTGTCTATATTTCATTAATTACACAGTCTAAGCTTGCAACTATTTTTACACTTTTATTCAACAAAAAATCCACAGCAGTTCACAAAGTGAAACAAGGAACTAACAAATCTAGCAATGAGATAGATCAATATTACTACTGGTTCCCACTGCTGCCTTTTATCATTATTGTGTTTTTATCAAATGCTATGCTTTTTTATTCTTTGGCTTATATGCAACAGGTTCTACTCAGAGTAGAATAACTGCAATTATTTGTAAGTTTTAAAAATATTTAATATATGTAAACAGTTTTAATTCTATTAACGTTTTATTGCTTTTAATGATTGCTTTTTCTAGGATTCTTGTTACTTGTATATTTTTGGATACAGTCAGACCTCGGGTTACAGTCGCTTCAGGTTGCGTTTTTTCATGCTATGGATGCGCTGAAACCCAGAAGTACCGGAATGGGTTCCTTCCGGGTTTCGGCGGTCACGCATGCGCAAAAGCGCTAAATCACGCTTTGCGCATGCACAGAAGCACCGAATCGCAACCCGTGTGTGCGCAGATGCTGTGGGTTGCAAACGTGCCTCCCACATGGATCATGTTCACAACCCAAGTGTCCACTGTACTTAAGATTGATGGGATAAAAATTGAGCATTTGGTGTTTTTGGAAAGCAGGGTGAGACAAGTGCAAATTGCCAGATAGCAGGCATGGGTTGGGATCCTAAAAACCAAAAGCATGGTTTTGATCTTGATCACAGAATGGACCTTTCCCATTTCTTCTTTCCCACTTCAGCCTCTGGAAATCTACTCCTAAGGGTCAGGGGACTGTCTGAAACAGCATCTGACACTACACATGTCCTATTCAGATTTTCACACGCAGTGAGGAGGAAAGTGAGGATAAGCTTGCTGGCCCCATCCAGACCCAACAGGCTGGAGAGGAGAGTCTTGCACTAGGGGGCCTATTTTGCACATGTGGACTCTTCCTACAACAGAGCCTTGCTGTCTCTAATGGCGCAATGGGTAAGGGTTTCTGGCTATGGGCAGGATTCCTGCATTGTAGGGGACTGAACTAGATGACCCTTGGGGTTCCCTCCAACTCTACGATTCTATGGTTACCTAGGATCTCCTCTTCAGACCTTTCCTGCCCCCAACATGTGAAGGGCAGCAGGGATGAGTTCCACGCTTTCCCTCTCCTCACAATAGTAATCATGTGAGGAACTGAACAAATGAACAGCACAACTGGGGATGATCAGTAGGTACATGAGGTGCACAAGCAGAAGTTTATTCCACTCACACAAGTATTCTGTAGGATTCAAGACAAATAACGTTTAGGAAGTTGGGTGGGCTCCCACAGTGGAGTCTGACGCTTTTTAAAATGGCAGTAGCCTTCTCCAGCAGGCCAGGATCATCACATGTTTTCGCATGGGTTTTTAAAAAACTTCTTTGTTTTTCAGTTGCCAGAATCATCACACTGTAGCTTTGTAAATCTCTCAGCCAGCGAATATGACTTTTCATCTACCTTTGTGAAACACACACACAGAGAGAGACACACACACACAACCACACTGAAAATAAAACATTTCACAATTTAACTTTATTTGAGTAGGTACATTACATTAATATTTGGGTCCATTTTATGCTCCAGTCAAAGCTTCACCTCTCATCTCATTTTAGTTGTTTTGGTGTTAGGAATCAGGCTTGGAACATGTGAAGGTGTAACTGCTGGATGGGATTTACTGACATAGGCCACAGACCATATCAGCATGTGAAGTAGTACAAAGCAAGAGTGTGCCATTAAGCGTGTGCAGGGTGCTTTTGTTTCACCTACACATGTAGGGGTAAGGAGGGTCACATCAGTCAATACAATCCCATGCAAGCTTGGGCCTTTTCACCCCTTGATTTAGAAATAAAGGCCCGGTGCCTTCATTTCAGAGTTGCCTTTGCGTTGCGCTAGGTTCTGTCTCCTTGCTGCTGTTATTCCTGCTGCTGCCCCTTAACCATTTGCCGCTAACAACAGTCAGTGGCTTGCTAATAGGCTCCATTTGTTTGCTTTCAGCATCCCTTGGGCTTTCATACAGCAAAGCATGCATGCAGCCCTTAGAGTAATATCAAGCAGGGACCTTGGCTCTACGATTTTGACAAGTTGCCTGCCCTTGCTCAGGCCCTGTATCTCTGCATGTACAAGGCCTACTGGAACTATGGAGGCTGTCATCATCTTCCCCTGGGCAATCATCTGTACAATCACTAGGAACGCTTGCTGTTCCCATTATTGTAACTTCCACAATACAGACAGTCACTATATAACTTCACAGTATTAAAAAAACAACACACCATCTACCTCAGTTAACAAACAGCAAAGATATTCCTTTTGAGACATCTGGAACTCCACTGCAAAGCCGCTAATTTATCTGAAGCACATGAAAATAAAACGTACAATGTAACAGCATCAGCAAAATATTTCCCGAAACCATCTAAAGGGATCCTCTTAATATACCACGTCAATACAATCCCTTGGCTAAAACATAAATTCTAAACAAGAACAGCAATACATTAAGTACACACACCACTTCATATTAGGGTTAAAAGAAAAAATATAAGCGTCCTTTTTTTTTTAAGCATCAAGAATTAAGGGAGTTAGGTTTTTTTAAAACAACAACAACTTTTTACACCAACGCTGTTTTTGTCTGTCCCCTTGTAGTACATTTTTTTTAAAGAACTTGCCATTTTGCTGTTGCAGCGGGACTTGTCAGATTCTAGCACTAATGGGTTGTGATATGGTGTCAGGGGAAGTCAACAACCAATGCTGGAAAAAACGGGCTATCCCTGCTGACACAGCCAAGGATAGATGGGCCTTCATTTGTAAGAAATAAAATAAAAGTTCTGTTTTGTGTCTTGCTTTCGGATTAGTGGGGGTGTAGCTTTTGATAAGTGGGTTGACCTCTTCTCTCTCCAAGGCCAATTACCTAATCTAACACCTTGTGCCCAGAGAGATGCAATGCTAAGATAAAGAGGTTCAATGGATGGATGTCTGGCTTAAGAGTTTGCAGAATGAATGCTATGAAACTCTTAATCTCAGGGTCGTGGCTCTGAGCCCCACTTTGGGCAAAACATTCCGACATTGCAGGGGGTTGGATGACAATGAGCCCTGTGGTTCCATTCCAACTCTATAATTCTATGATTAAAGGAACATGGAGGCCATATTCTTTGAAGAGTTGCATGGGTCCCTGAGCATCTTGAGGAAATGTTCAGTGGGCACCTCTGCTTGTGGAAGGAGAAGTGTGTGTATATGCATATATATTAAAATTTTCTGATTTACAATTTAGAGTATTCATTTAAACAACCTTAAAATATCAATGACTTCTCTTCTTCTCTTTCCATGGTTCATTTTCCGTAACATAAATCCCTGCATATTTTACATAAACTAAACCATTCAGTATTTCATTATTACTTCCATCAAAACTTATTTACACTGTTGAATTTATCTTAATGCTGTCAGCGTTTTCAAGTATACACAATTTCTCCCCATATATTCAATAAACATTTTCCAATCTTCTTTAAACATATGTTCTTCTTGTTCCCTTATTCTATATTTTAGGTCCACAAGCTGTGCATATTCCATCAGTTTAAGTTGCCGTTCTTCTTTAGGTGGGACCTCGCTCATTTTCCATTTGGGGGCTAACGAAACACGGGCCACAGTAGCGGCATACATAAATAACCATTTCTGACACCTGGGAATTTCTGCCTGAATTATTCCCAACAAAAAGGACTCTGGGTTTTTTTGGGGAAAGTGCTTTTAAACATTTTTTTTCAATTCATTATGAATTATTTCCCAATATTCATTTACGCTTTTACAGGTTCACCACATATAAAAGAACATGCCCTCAACTTCATGGAAGAAGAGTGTTGAGGTTTTTGGCTGATTCCATCCTCGCGCCACCACATCTACTCCAGAGCATTGGAAGGCCTTCCAGAACAGTGTTGAAGGTGATACAACTACCTGCAGGAGGAGGGGGGCAAACCAGCAGAAATTGCCCCACCTCCTCCTTCCATTAGTGGGCACATCCAGTGGATCAAAAGCTCTTCAGGAAGCAGAAGGGCACAACCAGATTCAACTCTGTAAATCCATGTAACGCAGCCTTCAACAACCCAGTGACCTCCATATTTTTTGGGGGGGTAGGGGGGGTTATTGGGTTGTTGTTGTTTTCATTTTGATTATGTGTTTATAGTTGTATAGTTTGATTTTATTCTGTGAGCTGCCCTGAGACTTCTGGGTACAGGGCAGTATATTATTATTATTATTACTACTACTACTACTACTACTACTATGACGACTCCCATCAGCCCCAGCTAGTACAGTGGTGCCTCGCAAGACGAAAAGAATCCATTCCGCGAGTCTCTTCGTCTAGCGGTTTTCTCGTCTTGCGAAGCAACCCCATTAGCAGCTACGCGGATTAGCGCTATTAGCGGCTTAGCGGCTATTAAAGGATTAGCGGCTAAGCTGCTAAAAGGCTATTAACGGCTTAGCGGCTTAGAAAAAGGGGGGGGGCGGGGAAAAATGGCAAGACTCGCAAGACATTTTCGTCTTGTGAAGCAAGCCCATAGGGAAATTCGTCTTGCGAAGTGCCTCCAAAACGGAAAACCCTTTCGTCTAGCGGGTTTTCCGTCTTGCGAGGCATTCGTCTTGCGGGGCACCACTGTACAGATGTCCAAAGCACCTGGAGGGCACGGGGTTGACAAAGGCTTATGTATACAGCTAGCCCAAGACATTCTGGCATCCAGGGCAGACCACAAAATGGCAGTCCCCTCCCTGCCAGGGAAAAATGGATGAGTGAAGATCTACATCAGGTACAAGAGGGGAGTAAAGATCTACATTGGGATCTGCTGTCTCTGTGGATGCTGTTGCCCAAAGTGCTCACCTCACCTTGCCTTATGGGAAAGCCAGCCCTGCTTATGTAGCACCAAATGTTTGGCCATATTCACACCATACCATTAAATAACTATGATTCCACTTTCAACAGTCATGGCCTCCCCTAAATGATCCTGGGAAATGTAGCTTATTAAGGGTCCCTCCTAGAGCTACTGTTCCCATAGTTCACATTTTCTCCAATACAAAATGAAATTTTGTCCAATACACACATTTTTGCAAAGCAATTCCCCCATATGTATTTTTATGTTATTTTTACTAATATGTGCACATTTAACCCTAGTATTTTTGCACACATCACTTGGCTGGATGGTTATCTGCAAACGTGTGGGTTGCAAAGGATGGCTGTGTTTTGGTTCACATATTATTTCACAAACTGTGAATCAGGTAATTTTTCTTTTAAATACAAACTGAAGCAAATTTTCATCACTAACTGAGCCAATCCCTATCCTGCTGGATGAAAGAAGCCAACCAGATCAATTTTTGTTGCTTCCCAAGAATATATCCTGTCTCTCCTCTTTCACTACTGCCATACCAAATAACTGATCTGAACCATCTAAATAAACACCAGCCCAGATGCCTCATTTGGGGCTCAATAATAGATGCAAGGGCAGCAGCCTTTCATCATCAACTCCTTGGCACACCGCCAAACAGTTTGTGAAAGACAGCTGGAGTTTAAGGAAGGGAAGGGATGCAGGGCAGGCCCAGTACAATTGCAGCTTCATATGTTCATTACTCTCCTAGCTCACCTTTCCTCCAAAGACTCACTATGGCCAAAAGGTGCCCCACTAGGGGTCTCTATCTAGCTAGAGTGCCCAAGCCCTTAGACCGGGCTTCCTCAAACTCGGCCCTCCAGATGTTTTTGGCCTACAACTCCCATGATCCCTAGCTAGCAAGACCAGTGGTCAGGGATGATGGGAAATGTAGTCTCAAAAACATCTAGAGGGCCGAGGTTGAGGAAGCCTGCCGTAGACCATCCTCTGGGATCAAAAATTTTCCAATTTTCATGTAGGTGAAGTAAAGTAATGGTTAGAGTGTTCGACTAAGATCCGGGAGATCAGGGTTTGAATTCCCACTCAGCCATGAAGCTCACTGGGTGGCCTCAGACCAGTCACCCTCTCTCAGCCTAACTTACCTCAGGATCAAATTAGGAGGAAGATTCATGTATGCCTCCTTGAGCTCCTTAGAGCAAAAGGTGCTTTGTAAATGTAATAAATAAATATAAATAACATTGTTTTATCATCTTTCTCTTCCACCTAGAACAATGTGAGATGTAGCATGCTTTGGCTTTTGTAAATGAAAATAGTTTCTTGTTGCATCTAAGGAGGTGAAAGGTTTTCCCCCTTCACCACCTTCATTTTTTCTTTTCTTTTTCACCTCCCTGTAGGACAAGAGCAGAGGAGAGACAGGAGAAAAGATTATTTAGAAGAGAGCCCCTGTTTTATACTATATAATAAAGAGTGGCAATCTTATCACACCTAATGCTCAAATGATGTATAGAGAAATGGTGTTTTGCAGAGACTGCCATAGGCAAAACAGCAGATCTAATCAAAAGCTCTACACGCATGAATATAACCAGCCTCTGGGAAAGGCCAGCATTCACAGCAGATAATGTGGAATTCCTTCTATGATTCAATGGGGAGGTCACTGGAGGACCAGAGAGATGCTGATCTGCTTTATTTTGGAACAGCGAGGGGATCTACGAACGCCGCATTCACACTCCATAATCCACTGATTACCACAGAGTTCTCTTTACCTGTAATATGTACAGGTAGTATTTCCTTCATATGCAAAACCCATTGAAATATTTTGACACAGGGTTTATATAAAAGAGACACTTACAATAGTTCTGCTTTGTAAAATAAACGATGCACCAAACAAATATGGAAAAACGTAATTAACCTTTAGAAGGCTGGCATTTTCAAAATTGTCAGCTGAATGAATGTATACAGTTCCTTGAGCTACAAAGGATTAATGGAAGTTGAGACATGAATCAATAAAAGTAAAAACATTTTCTGTGAAAACTTGCCATCGGGTTCTTTCTTCAGCCATGTGTGTTTAGGGTGTTAAGCCCTCAGCCCCACAGAATATGATGCTCTTCTGCAGCGATGCATTGCAACATCTGGACAAGAGATATTGATGCTGCGAGCCTCAGAAAGGCTGTAAATGCTTTGAAATTAATGGAACCTCTGCATAAGCTAACGTCTGTCAGCCACACTCAAGTAATCTTGCCCAGATACCATCAAACGTCAGCTCCTGAGCTCCTCAGATACTTCAGTGCTACGGAACAAACCTTGACTCATGCAAAGACCAGCCTTTACAAATGCCAGGAGTGTGAAACATAAATGTTTGTGTCCAATATAAAATGTGTTGTGATTTCCCCTCTCTTTATGTCTATTCATTACCCCTGTCATGGGGCCAAGGACATACGTGGGCAACACAAAAGTTGGATTTGGCCTGTGACCTGGCACAAGTGGTCAAGCCTCTCCCTGCTAACAACTGCCCCATTCCCCAGGCTATCAATTGGCGGGGGGGGGGCAGTGCAATTGTGATGAAGAGGAACGTGCGTGGGGACTATCATTAATATGTACCTTCCTTTCTTGTGTAAATCAGATTCCTTCCCAGCCTGCCAAACAGCCTGGTGGGGAGAGTGTGATGATGATGATGATGATGATGATGATGATGATGATGATGATGGGGAAAATAAAGCCTTTCAGATTCCTCTCCCTGTGCACCTTCCTCCTTACTACAATTGTGTGTGCAAGAGAAAGAACGTATCTGAGAGATGGTCAGTGAGTGTAAACATGGGTGTGAAAATGGCAACCCCAGATTGCCATGTGTGACTCCTGGGGGTGAAAAGGTTGCTTGGTAGACCAAAAATATACGCTAGGTTTTCTCCACATGCTTGCCCCCTGCTCCATTTGTTTTGTTACTCTTTTCTATGTTTTCCTCCTCTTTCTTGTGCCGCCTTTTATATATTTGCTGTTTGTTTCCCGTAGAATAAGATTTCATCTCTGAAACCTGGTTCTAGGAAATCACAAGTGTCCCAAAATACCTGGCTCGTTTGCTTGAATCAGCAAACTTGCAAACCTGCTCTCCTCTGCAACCTGATCCTGGCTCAAGAGACTTCCAGGCACTCTGCCAATGGCAGAGTCAGCCTGCGCTGCCATCTACAGGCCTCTGTGCAGGCATGAGTTGGCTCTGGTCTGCACATGTGGGTCACCCACATCTCCCCAAGGATGAAGGCAGGGCTACCGATTCCCCCACAGCAGCTACACCAATGCACACAAACGGCAGCAGTTACTACACAGAAGCCTCTAGTGTTTGCAGAAAGCGATGACATCAGCCCCTACTAGGTATCAGGGGCCTTTGAATGAAATGTGGTTTGGGCCCTGCTACCTCCTCCCCACCCCTGGCAATAAAGCCAAGTAGTGAATTTTGATCTAAGAGACAGGTTTCCCACAACAAAAAGTACTACTTGTAGCAAAACACTGGGAATGTTAGTATAACCCCCCACCCCGTTTCACAACAGGGCCTGGTAATAGAGAATTAACAAAGGTCATCACCTAGGATTAAACATGTACTTCATCCACTGTTTCCGGTGAATTCACATGCTGGCAGATTCAGATTCTCTCCCCTCTTAACGCATCACATCAGCTATATGAATAAAGGAGCCAACTGCAAGGGACGGTGGTGATAAAAAATACAGAATACACTCACACCAGGGACCAGCAGCAGGGTCAAAAGTCTGCAATCATGAGAAACAAATACAAAAACATATAAAACTAGCACAAACATCAGCATCAGCATATTATTATTATTATATTTTATTGAGACTATTACAGTGAGTTAAAGTAAATAAGAAAAGAAAGAAAAGGGGAAAAGAAAAGACATAAAAATAAGTCAGAGTAAAACAACAAACTTACAATCACGTATGCAAGTGCTCAAGAACAGGCAAGAAAGGATATGCCTTTGTTTTATAATTTCAGTGTCTAATGTGCATCATTTCAGAAGTTTACTGCAGAAAATCTGAATCTGTAAAGCAAAATTAACTCTTTAACATCTGAACAAATATACCCCCCCCCATAGTAACCTTTGTCTTCATTCTGAACTTTTGCGCCTGCAGCACAGACACATCCTAAGCCCCAATATCTTCTCTCCGTAGGGATAGTAGAACAATGCATTTAAAAGGAGGAATCCATGCTGGCTTTCAGATTACACTGAACTATACTTTAGCATGATTTTCAAAACTTTTAAAACAAAAAATAGATGTTTCTAAATTGGGTTCGATATTGATTCCATCCTTAAACTTCTAGATTTAGTTGTTTCCAAAGGACATCAGAATCAAGTAGCTGTACTGGCCTATGATTACAAAATTTACAGTAGCAAAACTATACCTTGGTTAGGGCCAACCAGGGTTCACAATACAGTATGCAGGCTTTCAAGTCACACAGGTTGTTTCTCTGGATGTTCCTGAATTGGAGGTGTGTGGGGGGGGGGGGTGTTTTGTTTTTTTAAAGTCACTCAGGGTGTCTCCAGACTTTTGCATGAGAGATTCAAGCACATACTGGATCTTTAGCTGTGTGAAATTAAAGTGGATTAAAGCGTTCTGTCACCCCACTACAACAAATCCACTTTTTAAAAAAGAACCTTGATTTTTGCAGTTTGGAAAGTGACAGGGAACGGCATTGAAAAATGCGGGACAAACAAATGATTAATGGGAAAATGCATATACAAGCCACAAATCAAGATGATGATCATTATCATATTACCGATCTGGAAATAAATCAGAACAAATGCTCAGTAAAGACTATGCACTGTCTAACCACCAGGTCAACATTGTACAAGAAAATAGGGTGAAGGATGAATTAATAGGTATCTGGAGAGGCCCTCTGACCTTCCACTACTCAGAGAACTAGGATAAGAAAATCACCCCTCTCAACCAACAGTTAACACCATCCAGTTTGTCTCCTATTGACTTTGTACCAGTGCCTGGACTTCATTTTAAAATTAATCAACAACTTTGGCTAAGGTAAGTCACAATGGTTTTCCTAACCTCTCACTGTTTACTTATTAGGGACCTGTGAGGGCCAATCAGAGTCTCTACTGGGTTTTGTTTTTGCCCCAGAAGATCTGTGTAATTTAAAACAATAACAATGGCAACGTGCAATCCTAACCATGTCTACTCAAAAGTAAGTCTTACTGAATTCAAAGGGGCCTACTCCCAGGTAAATGGGGTTAGGATTACAACCTAACACTGCAGTTATATGCATTTAATTGTGAATATAGACCTCAGTGGAGCTTGCTTCTGAGTAAATATGTATCTTGTTGCATGTCTTTTTCCATACAAAATCTTAATAATATCCAGCACTGAGAAAGAGTCCAGAGTAACTAAAAAATAAGATTAAAATTAATAATGCACTGTGGATTTAACTTGTCCCTGCTACTGGTTTTATTTTATTGACTGTGTAAAATTTACAGTGTAAATGTTGTTTAATCTGATTCTTCCTCATAATGCTTTATTTTACCAGTTGACACTTTTAATTCTGAAGGTCCTAATTTATTTATTGGGAGCGTGTTTGTGTTGAATTAACAGAATGAAATAACCATTCCCTATCCCTGTGACTCCCGATCTTACTGCTGACCTCTCAAACTTTTAAGACAATCTCCTTCACACTGTAATCCGAACGCACGGGCGCAGTTATGTGCGTTTAGACGAATTCGACAAGGGAAAGGAGGCTTATTTTTATGCTAATCAAGTCTCTTGTTTGTGTAGAAGCTGAGCAGTGCCTATTTGTTTTTTAAATACGGGAGGGGCATCTAAGCGATTTCAAAAATGTGCCATGAAAATCATCTTTTCTTCTCAAAGTGAAGAACTTCCTTTAGCCTCACCCGCAGCTCTTGCCCAAGCCCTTTTCCGGAGAGTAAAAACTTAAAAGGAGTGCAAACTCGGAGGAATTTCTCTTACGACGACACCACGGACGGAAGAGGGCGGGGCGAGCCAAAGTCACTCGCAAGAGTAAACAGATTTAATTTATTGCGACCCGTTTGCAATATCCGCGATCTTTTTCGGAGCATGCCGCTTTAAATGTATGCTCTGTGCTCGGAAGCGGTGCACGAACTCCTCGATCTGGAGCTAAAACACAACGAAGCACAGCCAAGCTGGATTCCCCACCCCCGCTTTTCTCTTTCATTGTCTCTGGGCGTATTTATCGTTGGGGCTAATTAAAAAAAACACCACAAGTCATGTACATATGGGTGCGTGTGTAATATATATGCATGTATAACAACCCTCGCATAAATTTCCTAGTCAACACGTATTTCCTTCCCAGACCCTATGATCCTCTATTGATTCCCGTTAAAATGCTTTTCTTTTTCTTTGCCCCCTCTGCTGATCGAATTTCAGCGCAGCCAGGATATGCAACTAACCTTCCGGCACAACTGACTCGGAGAGATCAAAAGGCAGGCTTGCATTCATTAAAATGTAGCACAGCCTAGGCAAGTTTTAGTGGAAGGTCTCCTTTTGCATTGCAATTAACGTGGCATAAACGGGAGGTGGATTTTTAAATCTTGATATACAGGGCGGTGGGGGGGGGGAGAGAAGAACAAAAGACACAGCTCCTTTTTACACAGAGATGACGTCAGTTTGATTTTACTGACAACTCTTGATGTATGTGGAGCAATTGCACACAGCTCCCCCCCCCCTCTTTCTTCTGTTTCCTTTCTTTTTTTGCTGGCACTTTGCAGGAGAAACAATTATGTTAACTGTCCAAAACATTCGTCCTTGCAGATCCCGAGGCTTAAGCACTTAACTTCCAACTCCTAGTTACTTCGCAAGCAGGTCTGCAATGGTTATTTCCGGTATGATCTTTATTAGGGCGGAAAACAAGCAGCAGAGGGAGGGAACGGGAACAGCTAATAGGCACAAAGCAGAGAGGAGGCTTCAACCTAGGAATGTTGTTCATTACAGCAGCCCAGGAGAGGACACAGTAAGAGAAAATAGTCCCTGCTTCTCAGGCTCCCACAAAGTGGTTTGTTTCCCCGCTTTTGGGGCTGCAGAGCGGTGGGGCAGCTTTGGAGTGGGGCAGCATTCAACTGTAGGCGACGGAAAGTAGTTGGGCACTGAATTCTGCAGCTCCTCTAAAGTCTGGAGCATGTAAGTTAATGGTGCAAGGATCCACTGATCCTGTGACTGCGTGTGATTCTGCCTCAGTCACTCTCTGGGCTGCAGTAGAAAAATAGATTGAACCAGAGGAACAGTCCGGCTGCGTGCAAAATCCGGACTGGATTTCTGTAGCACGTAGAACGCAGGCAGGAACGGAGCGCCTTGCTCTCCCCCGGGCAAAGAGAGAAAGAGAAAAGAGAAAGAGGAAATTCTCTCCTCTTCTCACGAACATTGCAGGAGACTGAGATAAAGTCTTGGCTTAACTTTTTTTTTTTTTTTAAAGCAGCTTCATGCAACTAGATCAAAATCAGTGAAGCTGTGCAAATTTACAACATGTTGAAAAAAGGAGTGGACCTTTCCCCCTTAAGCAAATCTTCCAGCATGATTCCATGTTTTGTCGAGGGTGAGTTCGGTCTGGCCGAGGGCGGGAGGGTGAATCCTTCACAGCCGCCTCAGTTAAGTCCCTCCCCGCAGATAGCTGCTTTGCCAAAACTTGCTATAGCAAGGCGTGCATTATTTTTCCCCCCTTATGCAACAGGAGCAGACAGAAGTGCTAAGCGATTTAAAGGGATTAGCTGGTTTGCTCTCTGGCTTTTAACTGGTTTGATCGATTAATTAACCAGTTGTATTTGCACACTTAAACACTTCAAAGAAGGCGCTTGTTGAGGATCCTTAATGAAGCTTAAGATCTGATTCTACCACACATCATTTAAATAAAAGAAAGCTGATTTACACACACCATTGTAAATGTGTTTCCTTTGCTTACCAGAAGTACCTTGGGGGGTCCCAAAGGAGCCTGCTCTACAACCCAGACTAAGGAATTTGCTGATTAACTGGTATGCTTTTTCAATCTCACACATGTCTCTGCTCAGAAGAAAGACCCACTGAGTTCAATGGTGCTCTCTCTCAGGTAAATAGGTGTTGGGTTACAGACTTTAATCTGTACTTAATCAGGGCAATTGATCAAACAACATGTCTTCCCTTATTTTTATCCAATTTAATAAAAAGCATAACTTAAAAAATAATAATAATCCGGGTGTAGAGCCACAAATCTGCCTGGGGAATGTTTGTGCATAGACCCTTTCACACCAACATTCTTAGCAGTACTCCAAATCGTCTATTTGGAAAGGAGAGGAGCCTGGATTCCAGACCCTTCCCAGGCAAGTGCTGTCAAAGCTGGCAATCTTTTCGGGGTTCACCCAGACCCAATCCAGCACAGATCAATGTGCCCAAGGCATTTTTCAGATGGAACTCAGTTCTGGAACCTCTCAGGTGGGTGCCATTGCCATTATAATAGAACAAGGGAGGCATTCATGGTGAGTCCTGGTTCCTTTGCTAGAAAAATAGCATCCATAGAAACCATTAAAGGGAGTCTGTTGGTAGGGCTGCCATCCTTGTGTGTGGGATTCAGAAACGGGATCCATACATGGAAGACTGCTTTCAATCAGGCTTTGCCCTTCCTGAATTGGGTCTGGTATACACGATGATGGGAATCCTACCAGTAGACCAAAAGGCATGGTATTTGTTCAGAAGAAATGAGATGATAATAGACCTGCCAACAATAAATATGCCTTTTGGCGAAATTTTGCTTAAGTACAAAGTAATTTCAATTGACAGGATCATTTTTAGGCATGTTGTGGGGATGACCTATTACACGAAATATTTTCCTGCAAAGGAATCATTATAAATCATTCAACAGATGTAAAGGTGCGTAGAGATCATGTGTATTAAGTGATATAAAAATATTATTAATTGATGAATAATAGAATAAAAGATTCTATCAGAAATTGCCTGGCTTGTGCTGGTAGTGGGATGAACTATCCTTATTATCTAGATTTTCTAATGCATGGTGAAGTATGCACGAGAGCAGCCCCCCGCCCAACTTCTATCACCAAGCTGCCACGTTGTTCTGCCACCTGTATTTAGAAACCTGTCCCGCTCCTGATGACATCACCAGGAAGGCTCAAACACCTCTCCCAGGCCCAACGCCTCTGTGTACCCCAAAACTAATGAGCTCAGCCTCTTTCCTCATCCAAACAGCAATGGTGGCAGCTGCAAATGGAAGGCCTCTTTGTGAGGCCTACATTCTTCCATGAATCCATGGGTGCTGAAATGTCAGGCCCACCATACAACAAAGGCCCTGGAACATGTAATTTTTTTCCTGGTGCTGTAGTACATAATGATGATGATGGTCAAGAGGTTTTTGTCACTGACATACTGTTGTGTGCAATCCAGCAAAGAGCCCTGGGACAAACAATTTCCTAGGCACTCGATGTCATCTACACACACACACACACACACACACACACGGTAAGCAGCAAACCTCTTGTTTTATTCATTCACTTATTAGATTTCTATAGTGCCCTTCATCTGAAGATTGCAGGGCAGCTCACAGAATAAAATACAGGATAAAAACAAGTAAATAAGTACAACGAAACAGCAAAGCAATAACACCCCCCCTTCCCACAGGCACATTTAAAAGGCTCTCATTGGGGCTTAATGTGGGGGTTGAGGGGGGGACCGAAGCTCTTGTCTGTAGTTCTGGATTCCAGGGGAAGGGGCTGACTGGGAAATTCCACAATCTTCTTCTGACTCTCTGGTTTCTTTAAAAAAAATACAACATGTCTCTAATCTTATAGCAATACAAAAGAAAACATATAGGCTATCCAATCTGTTCAACTACCTGAATGTCAAACTGCACATGATGTAGTAGAACCATGTGACTAGCTCTCTTGCCAAATTTTTATTTTGCTTGAAGCAGCCACTGGGGGAAGGAGTGTACCTTTTGCCCACCTCAGCCATCAGGCTTTCTGGCTGTAGACTTGCTCTCCTGACACATCAAAGGTGAAAGATTACTTCTGAATAATTGCTAATACAAAAATTGCCCCAAGGTGTTAAATTCAGCATGGTGGTGTTGTTTTTTTTCAGGGCACATTAAAACTTGCCTTGTGGCTTTTACATGGTGACACAATATGTTTCCTATCCTTGTGATTTAAATGATCCTAAAGCTAAAATAAACTTAAGGCCTATTATATCTGTTTCTTTAGCCATGGACAGCTATTCTTCTACATGATCTGACGATTATGTTCCTTGCCCAGTTTTCTGCTCTTTTTACCATCGAACAGCCTGGAGCTCCATGAATCATAAGCAACAGCAATTCAGGTAAGGTCATTCACAACCAATTATTTCAGGGAATCTGTTTGGCCTATATTTATGTACAACAGACACAAAGAGTCGTGCACAATTTAAGTGTCTCTAACAAATTATCCCTACCCTTTATCCATGCTTGTATAAAAAGCTATCTTTGTCCATATTTGCAGTGCAGGAGGTGAGACACACAACTTTTATATAACGCTGACACAATCTTTTCTTTTATTGATTTCGCAATAATACTTAAGAATGGGAGTTTGAGAGGAAGTGAGATCCATGGAAGGTTCTCTTTTGCAGGATATAATGTGGTCCTCTTTGTGGGTTGCCTGATTTGATTGCCATGCATGCAGTCTCTTTACTCCCTGTGCAAGCATTTTTGTGCATTTTTAAACATTTGGAAGCCATTTCAAGAGCACTTCCAGGAAGCAGGATATAAGCTGGTGGGGCAGGGGAAGAGTGTGGGGAATTAATGTGGTATGTAAGTTCTCTGGAACTGCAGATAATTGTGGCATCTTGGCAAAGGCATAGCACCAGCACCTGGCATGATGAGACAGAGGGTTGCCATATTTTGAAGAGCCAAAAAGAGGGCACATTTGCCAACTTAAACTTTTAACTATGGATCGCTATGATGACTACCTATGAAAAAGAGGACGTGTCCTGGAAAAAGAGGACATATGGCAACCCTAGCGAGGCTGGGGACCCACCTCACCCGATGGCAGCCTCCTCTTTAAATAAATAAATAAACAAGTCTTGCTTTTGTAATGTCCCAGCACTATAAAAACAAGCGCTAGACCAGGCAGGTGCAGCCACCACTATCTTTTCCCCAATGGTTCAGCGCCAAGCAAAGACGTTTTTGTTCTCTCGGGCATTTTAGGAAGCACAAGTGATTGGATGTGTTTACCCAACGTTTTCAATATGTTTCTGTATTTTTTATTACCGCGTTTGTTGTAAATCATTGTCATGCTTTTTTGCTGCGGGAAGTGAGTCATAAATTAAATAAACCTAACCCAACTTAGGAGCATGAGAAACTGCCTTGTATGGAGTCAGTCCAAGACCACTGCTCCATTGAGCTCAGTATTGCCCACACTTAACTGGCAACAGCTGTTCAGGGTTTCAGAGATGGGACATTCCCAGACCTACCAGGAGATGCTGAAGATTGGACCTGGGACTTTCTGCACCCAAAGCAGATAATCCGACACTGATTACAGCCCTTTAGAGTTGTTGCCAGACAGTGTGGACAATAGATGGACCAAATGGTTCCTAAAGCCATAGACGCATAGATCCTACCTAATATAACCTTTTGGTTCCATCCTCCATGTACCGATTGGAGACAATGCCTACAGGGATTGGGTTTAAGAAAGAGGGTGTTTGTGGTGCTGGCTGCAACTGCCTTGCCCTGTAGTGCTTCTCTTTTTCTGGGCCAAGGGAGTGGAGCTGGAGCTGTGCTGCTGCCTGCTTCCTTTGCTGCCTGCCACTGCCCAGTGTCATCCGTACTCTGGTAAGCTTGGCGGGGAGAAGTACTGGAAGGAACATTGCTCAGGGCCTTGTCAACCTGGTGCCAGCCCTGTCCCAGCAAAGGACATGGAACAAAACCCTAATGAATGCAATTGCCGCATTTGATCTACAAGAAGGATTCATAGTTCCTGCATAGAAGTCATTTCTGTGTGGATTTTTTTGTTTAATCCTACAAAGTGCTTTTGAGACTGCAGCTGAAATGCAGCTTGAGCACAAGTTTAAGGGCCGTTTCACACATTACACAGAGACAGGTCTGGGAACGATGTCAAGTGTACACTCAGAGAGAAGAAGCCAGGAATGACTGATATATATGTGTTTCCAAATTTTTGTTTGGCGCATTCACATCCTGCAGTTTTAAAGCATTCATAAACCCTTTTAGGTGTATCCCTAAAAATGAAATGTGTAAAGTGGCCATAACATTGTATCCACTGGGCCACACTAGTTCTTGACTTGTTAATGAAAAGAGTTTGTTATTTATTACGCTTGGCCTGGAATCAAGTGATTCTGTGGTTAAGAGGAATCTTTCCGTACCAGTACCAGACTGCCAAATTCCCAGTTCACTGCCATGACTTGTTTCAGGATGGCAATAACCTCTTGCAAGCTGGGCACACACAAAAGACAGGAGCTTGTTCACAATTTTAAATAAATAAATGTCATTTGCAAGCATGATGGACAAGCCCTCAAAGCACGTCATCAGGCATAGAAGGCTGCTTTAAGAACTCTCACTCTGTACTGTGCCCCTATTGTTCACTTAACTCAGAACCAATGTATGTACGTTTAGCTATCAAGTATTGGGAAATATTCTAAAGCAGCAGTAGTCGCACATTGTCGTGTTGCAGATCAGGGGTTGTGGTTTGTTTTGCTTTTTTTTGAGTGAATCGCCACATTGTCTTACTTATTGCTGCTATGTGCGAAGCCACTTTAAAGTGGAACCTGGTTGTACAATCCAATGCAGCTGTAAAAGTGTCTCCAGGCCAAAAGGGGGTGGGGTGGGTAAAGCATTGCTAAGGAGCGAATAGGCACTTTCTATTTGTTCTTCTGTCGATCAATATACTACTATTTAGACTACCCATTTACCTGGGAATCATCAAACTCTGAGGGACTTACCTTTGAGTGAACATACATCGAGTTGTGCTCCCGGGTTTCCTTGGACATCCTCTTCACATTGCTGTTTCCCTAACATGCTGGCAGCTAGTCAGTTCTGGCATTAAGTACTATGGCTTTGCATACATCAGCCTTTGCTGCAACTCTACAGAGACATAAATAACTTCAAAGAAACAGGCTGTTGTACTAGCAGCCAAATTGTTAAGCATTGTCAATGCTTGCTTTTTCATCATGCTGATTTACGCTGGGAGATGTGAATTTCCTTATTTAAATTTTCTCTTTAGGTGTCATATTGGGTTAATTGTAAAACAATTGGATATGTACGGAACTGTAACACTTGGAACATCCATTGATTTCTGGAATGATATATGTACATAACAGCTATTGTGGGGTTGTGTTTCTCGGGATGAGTAAATCCCTGGCTTTGAGTAAAAATTTAAGGTGCCCATAGGTGAGCTTTAATGTACATGTCAGTTTGGATTGGTAGTGTAATTCTTTATAGACCTGGAACATGATTGGTTGTTAAAGGCTCTCCTTGTACCTGGAGTTGTTTTAGAAAAAGCATAGCTTTATATTGAGCTAACGTCCTGCTGTTAAGAATCAGTACCAATGTAAACATTGAGAATGATGGCTTTATGTTGGCCGTTATGTCACACAGTATTTCACGGTGGTTGAAATCCCTTCATTTTTATCCAGGTTGCTTTGGTTTTGTCAGCCTACCAGCTAAGAATGAAAGATGTGCAGTTCTCAAAACAAAATGAAACTACTATTTCAAATACAGAAGTGATAACATATTTCTCTCTCCCCCACTGTGTGCGCACATGCACATGTGCACAAGAAAAAAACCACCCAGTAATACCACTTAATAATTCCTGTTAATGCAATGTAGAAAGTATATGCTATTTCACTTAGCTACTATGTTATTTGAATGTGTGCCAGAATATATCAGGCGAAGCAAATAAATTACAGAGGCAGGGGTGAAAGAGTAAAAATATGGAGTTAAAAGATATAAAAGTAGACATGGTGGACATGTAATATGATCAGAAGATAGGGAACACAATATAACTTTTAAGTATCCGTCTTTATTTCTGGTATTGTTTCTTTTTAGCCAAAAAGCTTATTTGTAAATTCATTTTAAAACATCCTGAACCTGCATCTTTCTTTTCTTTTCTTTTCTTTTCTTTTTTTCTTTTCTTTTCTTTTCCTTCCTTCCTTCCTTCCGTTTTCTTTTCTTTTCTTTTGCAAAGTGGTATAGCACCACTTGCAAAATTTGAAATGCCCCAAGTGAAGTTCATGCTCATCTTCCATATCCTAATTGACCATGAATATTTACAAAAGCTTCTAATGCCAATCCAAGAAATGATTGATACACAATTAAGGCTGCCATTCTGTTTAGGAAGCCCCCTTATGCTAAATCAGACCCTTGGTCCATCTTAGCTCAGCATTGTCTACACCAGGAGTAGCTATTGCGGTACCCTTCAGATATTGCACTCTAAATGGGCCTTAATAGTAGCTATTCATGCCAGATGTATGAACTGGGGCCGTTACAGTTGATTAATTTTTTAAGTCAATCAACTTAAAAATGCAAAAATCTCTCTTTGAAATCAATGGGACTTGAATGTGTATACTTTTAGCTAGCTTGTGCCCAGCGTTTATGTGTCAAAAGGGCCATCTCTCTCCCTCTCTCTCTCTCCCTTTCTCTCCTGTATCAAACTTGGATAGCACTAGGCCCCAGAGACAAGTAAGTACTGTTTTCAATAAAGCGCTCCCAGAATCGGAATCTTTAAAATGCTTTTGCACACAATACAGCAATATTGTGCTTCCTGTAGACTTTAGCACTTTTGAGATTTTTAGCATTTTGGTACTAAGTGTTAAATCAAGCATATCCATAATTAAATAGTACATTGAAAAATACATTTAGCTAGCAGAACATTATTTCAAAGTATTGTAACTATTTGCATAAGTGCAAATCTTTTTATTTCTATAGTGTGAAGAATAATAGGAGCTCTGTGATCCAAAGTCTTCACTCTGATCTCAACAGCCAAACTTAATGCAAGGGAACAAAGGTTAAAAAAATGTTTTTACTTTTCTTGCAGAACATTTTTAGATAGATAGCTTAGTTCTCACTGAGGTGGCAAACTTTATGGATCTGGGCTACAGCACTTCTCAGTTCAGATGTGGGCTCACATTATTGACAACGTGAGTGGAGCAATCCAAGAGGAAAGACGGAGGTAGAGTCAAAGGCAGATGAACCATTTCTCATATTCCATTTTTTTGTTTTTGAAACAGTTTCCCTTACATTAAAGAAAACAAGCTCTGTCACTTCCAAGGCTGGTGTAGTTTGTCCCCCCACCTATCCCATTCCAGGAGTGTGTCAGCCAAATGGGAAGTTGGTAGCTCTTAAGGTCCACAACCCTGTTCCCAATGTTCCCTAGGGACTCCTATTCTGAGGATGAGCTTCTCTTTCTCCCCTCAAAGTGGGAAATTTGGCAGTTCTGTGGCCCCATTGGTGTCCTCCCAGAGACCACAGGACCGCAACCTTAATCTGTAAGCCCTCACCTGCTCTCTAAAATGAAGAATTAAAGGAGCTTTGTCATCCAAAATCTTCACTTTGACTTTACTACCTCAGTGAGCACTGGCGGAGGAAGAGGAGTGCGGGGGGAGCGCACCACCCCCGGCAGCGCGATCCCAGTGGGGTGCCAATGCGGCTGCCCCCCGCCTGCGCTGGGTGCCCTGCCCCCAGGATGCACGCCCTGCCCCTGCGGGCGGCACGCCCCCCCCCAGGATGCATCTCAGCCTCGCCCCTGCCTGCTCTCTGCGCCCCCCCCCCCGTGCCAGAGCATGAAGCTCCGTCACTGTCAGTCAGAACTAGATCTTAGTGCAACAAAGTTTTCATCTTGACTTACTTTTATGCTTGCCCAATTAACAGAGTAACAGCAGCTGTGTGTGGCCTACGTTTTCCAATGTGTTGTACTTCAGCAACGCCATTGCTTTGCTGAATGTACTGCAAATCCCAAGAAACCTGGCAAAATCAAGTTGAAGCAGTTCCCGTGTTTTTTGTGGTTTTTTTAAAGTGTGAGATACATCTTCCACATTCCCAGCATCTTTTAAGTTGAACAATCAACACTCACTCCTTAGATTACCACATGTCTCATTGGCCTCTGCTGTATTATAGTAGGAACGTGGGTGTTGTATTTTCACATGATAAACTCTTTTCCCAGAGTTTCTCCAGTGTAATAAGGGTGAAACAGGCATTTCATTAACATAAGACAGTCACCTCCCCATTCCCCGCTTGATATAAACAGTACACACAGTGGTGGGTTTTTTCTTTCTTTCTCCCTGGTAATAATAATTTTACACATTTTTATAACGCCTTTCATCCCAAAGGATCCCAAATCATTTTGCAAGCTATTTGCAAGAATCGCTTTATCCACTAGTGAAATGAGACCAACTCTGCGGGACAACAGACAATCTGTTTAGCAGCAGCACAACAGTGATACACAGAAAGTGAAGATTGCTCTGTCCATTTGGAGAGCAGAAGAGAACATTTCAGACTAAGTGACAGAATGCCATTATTCAGACTTGGGAAATTTCACCCCAGTCTTCTAAAGGCCGTAGTAACAACAATGCCACCGGGAATCCAAATGATGACATATCAGTGCATTTAATGCCCCTCTTTCTGTTCATGTGCGAATTCCAGTAATGGCTTATTGTAATTTCTTTAAATCGTAGAATCATAGAATTGTAACGTTGAAAGGGACCCCCATGTGAGCTCGATTAAAAAAAATATGTTGATCTTAAATAATAATCTTACAATTATTCACATAACATCAAATCTGCTTTACTGTTCATCAGCAGGGATCTGATCAACAGAGAATATCCCATAAGTTGATAGAGATGCATTAGTAACACCATTAGGGGGAGCTGAGCTGTGTATTGTAATACATTCACTTTCTTCCCCAAAATGTCATTTCATATATTATAAATACTGTAATCTAAAACATATATGCTAGAAATTCTCCCCATAGGATTTATGGACTGGGATCAAGGAAGGTGAAGCAGAGAACTATGTGGACAGACAGAGCTTTGTTATTTTTAGGCTGACATTTTCCATTGCTAAAGAGACAAGCTGATCTGTTTTGAAAATGGCTTATCTCTTTTGCATTATTTCCTTATATATGGAAAACTGTATAATAGTGAACTAGTTTCTCTTATGATACTCAGTAGTATTCTGGGCAGAAATAAAAGCATTTGTAATAACTAGTTTACTGGAATTAACTGCACAGAAACAGTTCCTGTATTTCAGAAGTGGGGGGGGTTGTTTATTCTTTATATTTTCTATTTTTACAAAAACTTTATATTTAAAAATACGCAGTTCTGCATTGACCGATATCTACCACCTTTGGGCCAATACACAGCTTGATGAAGCATATTAACCCAGTGAACATTCCCTTCTCTTGCTTCTTAAGAATGGATTCTCAATAAGATAAGTACAAAGTAAAGTTTTGTAGGAAAAGATAATTTTACTATGTAAAATATTTCTGCTTAATAGTAATGGGAACTTTGTTTCTAGAGTTACTCAGTGAAATGTGAAATACAGTGGTACCTCAGTTTATGAACTTATTCCGTTCCGGAAGTCCGTTCTTAAACCAAAACCGTTCTTAAACTGAGGCATGCTTTCCCTAATGAGGCCTCCCACCACCGGTGCCCTTCCACCGTTCGGATTCCGTTCTTAGACCGAGGTAAAGTTCCCACACCAAGACACTATTTCTGGTTTTGCGGAGTTTGTAAACCAAATTGTTCTTAAACCAGACTGTTCTTAAACCAAGGTACCACTGTAGTAAGAGGAGAGTGTCTTCAATTCAGAATGTCTTTAGTCACCACAACCACTGTCTCTCTGCCATACAGATGGGATACAGCAAAGAGCTTGCAGACGTGGCTTAAGCCAGACTTCCTCCCCTCCACCACCACCATTTCAGAAATTAAGTACAACATGGTGATGCCTTCTATTAAAAGAACTTTGTATGCAAACCAGTTTTGTACCATTTCTACTGATAAATGTTTTGGAGTGCAAGAAGAGGGCAGAATGGTACCAGCAGTGCCGCTGATCATAGAACCAAAAAAGCACAGAACTGTAGAACTGGAAGAGACCCTGAGGATCATCTAGTCCAACCCCCTGTAATATAGGAATATCCAGGTACACACACAAAAAATATACACACAGCTTGTGGTTTCTACGTGGTGGGATAAATCATTGCTAAGTCCTGAGTAGGCACTTTCTGTTTGTTCTTCATTACAATTGTCAATAAAGATACTACTGTTCAGACTACCCACTTACCTGGGGGTAACCTTCAGCAAACTCTGTGGGACTTACCTTTGAGTAGAATGAGGATTAAGGCATTGTGCCCAAGGCTTTGCAGAAAATGTGGCTTAAGTAACTCCTGTGAGGAATACTGGTTTGCATCCAATAGAACTTCTCCTTCCATTCGACCTCCTCATCTGTTTGGGTTCTGCTGGTTCTTCTAACCCTCTGGGCCAGATTTGTGGGGTGCAGGGGGAGAAGAGGGAGACAAAGTTCTGTCGTGCAGATGTTATTGTGCAACTTAATTGGACACAACCCACCACAACAGTCCACCATAACTGCTAACTAACAGGGGTGCCAACTTGAATTTAAAAAATCAATCACAAAATATGGCACGCACACAGCATTTGAATGGCAGTGCATTTGAATGGCAGTGCTAGCTAACCATAGTTTCCATTCTAACCAGCATTAGAAATAGGTTTGTAAACCTGTAAGAGCAACCAAGCTAGCATTAATCACAAAAAGTATCATTGCAGATGTACTGCTAGCTAAAGAGACAATGGAAGAAAGAGGGAGAATCTATATTTATAAAAGAAGGAGGAAATGGGACTGTGTGACTCCATACACCACCAGCAATCTACCGACTATGATTAAGAGAACAGCAGCAGTTACATCTGTTTAGGGCACCTCTGTATGTGAGGACCACAGTCATAGTTAAATACTGCCACATTGCACTTTTCAGAAAGTAAAAGAGTTTTATAAGCTTTGCCCCCAAATTTTGTTGATAGCACCATTCATTGCTAGGGTAAGAGTACTAATTTTCACTGCAGTTGCTCCCCTCCTTGAACTGTTTTTACCAGGGATGTATATTGCATCCAACAGCTGCCAATTTTACAATGACAAGAGACAATCATATCAACATCTCCCTCCCCACTTGACTCCTAAAGAGAATTTTTTAAAGCAGTTTATCTGTCCACAGTTAGGACTATTCTGTAGCTCATAGGATGTATTGTATTTAAATATTAATGTTTGTGTAGTTATTAGAATATTTGAGGATCTGTACAGAGGCCTTGTGAAGTTAAATATAGCGCGTCATTTTTGGAATACAGAGAATAACTTTTGGGGGGAGAGGGAAGTGTTTTCAGTCTATGCTTGCAGATAAGATTCCACATCATACTGTTAGTGACATGTAAACATTTGTTATTTATGAATTGCACATTTCTTCAAAGGAACTCAAGTATGATCACCTCATTTTACCCTCACAACTACTCTGTGATGTAGGTCGGGCTGGCAGAGTATGGCTGACTCAAGTTCTTCCATGGAGATTCATGGCCAAATGACAATTTCAACTTGGGTCTCTCCAATGTTATTCCAGCACTTTAACAGAGGCAACATGGTAGCCTCCAGATGTTGCTAATCTACACCTCCCCTTATCCCAGACAATTAATCGTGCTGGCTGTGGCTAATGGAGGTTGTAGCTGAACAGCATAGCAAGGAGACCCCATTGGCTATTCCTGCTGCAACCCCATCTCACCCTGGGTCTTGTGTCTCTGTGGTACAAGTATGTATTGGGTAGTATCCAACTAAACACTTCTGCTCATCAAGATATTTTAGCTGCACAATGGAACCATAACAGATTTAGGGGGTACATGGGGATAGGAGAGGGCAAGGAAGTTTCATTGCACAACTAAAAGACCTTGACTAACAGAAGTATTCACTTGGATACTGCCTGTTTTTATTAGCTGCACTAAGAAGTCAGAAATGGGAAAGCTGCCATAATAGAAGTAAATATAATATTTCTCTTAATCCATAGACCCTAAGGACAAATCTGCAAGCTTTGCTTGCTTCTGGGGCAAATTTAAGCATAAAAAACCCCCAAAGCTGCATTGTCAACAAACTACCAACTGGTGAGTTTGATGCCAATACCAGGAAAAGACCTAGAACAGATAGTTAAACAGTTTCTGTGAGCGCTTAGAAAAGGAAGCTGTGATTACTAAGACCTAGCATGGATTTCTCAAAAACAAAATCATGACAGGCAAATCTAATTTCTTCTTTTGATAGTTACAAGCTGGGTAGATCAGGCTTTTGACAAAATGCCCCATGATATTCTTGTGGAGAAGCTGGTAAAATGTGGACTGGACAAGATAACTTTTAGGTGGGTTTGTAGCTGGTTGACGCACCAAACGAGTGCTCACTAATTGTTCTTCTCATCCTGGGGGAAAAGAAACAAATGGGGTGCCACAGGGTTTTTGTCCTGTTCAATATCTTTATAAACAACTTAGATAAAGGTATTGAGGGGATGCTCATCACATTTGCAGATGACACCAAACTGGGATAGGCAGCGAATGCCAAAGAAGACAGAATCGGAATTCAAGGTTCTACACAAAGGCAGGAAGAACAAGCTGCACAAATATAAGATAGGTGACACTGGGTTTGCTAGTAGTACGTGTGCAAGGGATTTGGGGGTATTAGTGAACCACAAGCTTAACATGATTCAACAGTGTGATGCTATTTTAGGCCACATAAGCAGAAGTATAGAAGGAAAGTAATAGTACCACTCTACTCTGACTTGGTTAGACCACACCTGGAGTCCTGTGTCCAGTTCTGGCCACTGCAATTTAAGAAGAAAGTTGACAAGCTGGAACATGTGCAGAGGAGGGCAATCAAGATGATAAAGGGTCTGGAAACCAAGTCTGATGAGGAATGGTTGAGGGAGTTGGGTATGTTTAGCCTGGATAAAAGAGACTGAGAAGAGATATGATAGCTATCTTCAGATATCTAAAGGGCTGTTACATGGAAGATGGAGCAAGCTTGTATTCTTCTGCTCTGGAGAGTAGGACCAAAACCAATGGCTTCAAGTTGCAAGAAGGGAGATTCTGACTAAAGAACAGGAATAACTTTCTGATTGTAAGAGCTGCTTGACAGTGGAATTTACTCCCTTGGAAGGCTGTGCACTCCTTCATTGGAGGTTGTTAAGCAGAGTTTGGATGGCCATCTGTCTTGAATGCTTTAGTTGGGATTCCTGCATTGCAGGGGACTGGAGTAGATGACCCACAGAGTACCTTCCAACTCTACAATTCTGTGATTCTAAGATACAATATTGTTGGCTCTAACATAATTGTAAACTGTGCAATCCATGCATAGCCAACGATTTCCCTCATCAGCCAAGTGGACAGGCAGAGAATCAGGGTGTGCTCTGTATAACATTGAGTGGTCAGCAGTTCTCAAGAAAAGTGACTGGAAAATTAGCCCTGGAGAAATGCCCTGAAGATCATGAGCAATTTTAATGTGGTTTTTACAAACACACATTTTAAGACAATAGTAGATAAATGTTTCTGTTCATGAATTTATTTTAATTTATTAAGAGTGGAAGACATACACAACTGGACAAATGTGTTACAGAACTACTACTGCACTTATTTCAGGGCAATTTTGCCTGATAAGATTAGAAGAGTGATTAATCAATGCTATGAAATTTTGGCTTGGATTACTGAATGTGTTGGCTTTATTATCCCTTGAAGCAAGTTCCAGCTTTCAGTTTGATTTGCACATTTGTGTTATGTCACCATTCATATTTAATTACACCCTGACTTCTGAGAATGAGGTCCATATTTAGAGCTAAGGCCCAATATACAGGTTGGGGGCAAGGCACTAAGACCCGGGGGGGTGCGTTTACAAATCCCTGGAGAGTGAAAAAGAGGGTTAGTCTGCATATTCTGGATAGCTCCTTCATGTGTTCAGTAATCAAACAGGACTCCAGTGACAGGAGAGTTTGGGGTGTGCAGTTAGGTCATTTTAGACTCTGAGCTAAATGGTCTTGCAGAGGGTGCTGTTTTAGATGGCAATGTGTATTCAAAATAGCTAGCCCTTTTGCAGTTGGAGGTCTTCTTGCTCATTCTGTTTGTTGGGGCCTAAAGTCCTGTCCTTACAGCACCACTGATCCTAACACACATCCTGGAATGTTCTAGAAGACGTAGCAAAGAGGGGTACTGTAATGGTTCTAGGGGTTGCTTGTGTGTAAATCAACGCAACCCTTGGCTGGTTGCCTGAATGAACCCTTTCTGTCTGGACAGCCACGCACCCATGGCTGTCTCAATCGCTGGCAGAATCCGTTAGTGGGCGTTTCTTGAACTTCTTCCAGCAAAGAAGCTCTTTGACACCTAGTCTCCGCCTAGCTTCTCTGCGCGGAAGCCTTCTGCGCAGAGAGGGTGTGGGCATCGGAGGACCCGTGCTCTCCCCACTGGCTCACGGCGAGGAGTCTTGGAGCCACCTCGCTGATTCCCCCATCTGCCCCCCTTCTCCACTGGTGTTACGCTGATTTCCTTCCCCAGAAGATGTGCTGCTTCTCTCCCTCCCGGGACGCTCTTTGGAATCCCTCTGGAGCCCTCCCTCTCCCTCTGGCTCCGATGGCAGTTCCCTGACAGGTACCAAGCAGGAACTTCATGTAAAAACCTCCCCCCTTCCGAAGGTAGAATACAGTACTTGAAAATAACTGCCTATATCATACATTCTGCTATTTCAGTGCTCTTCTTCAGGTCTCTCTTTAAAGTTTACCCATTCAGTAACCTTCACAAGTATCTTACAAAATGTGCAACTGGCCTCTTTTCTGTTTACTGCTGTAATCTGTGTTTAATACTTAATAACACCTTATAATAACCATAAACTCCCAGTCTGTTTGCATAGCCCATGCATTGTCTTTCAGTGAACTTTGAAAGTGCAAGTTTGTTGAAGGAAAAACATTTGTTTATTAGGTATCAGGCTATGATGTTATTATGTATCTGCTGAAGGTGTCTGAAATAATAAGGGTTCTGATCACAGATTGGGGCCCTGGGTGCTTCTAATATATATATAATAAATGGCCTTTTAGAAGAAGAAAATGACTCGCAGAAATGTGCACAAAGGACCTGTAGAAAACTTGTTTACTGCTTTTGCACGAAAATAAGCTAGCTCTGCACTTTCTCAACTTGTTATGCTCACGATTCATACAATCACACACCACATTTTGATGCTTTGTTAACTGGAAGGTTAGAATTTCATAGACAGAAATAATAGGACCAGCAAATGCCGCTTCGCAGCTTCCTTCATTACTGCCATAAAATTTTGGGTCCCTGGGGGAGGACTTGTACACCATTACACCTCATCCCATAGTTGCTATGCTAATGGTTACAGATGCATCTAGAATGCTAGCTACATGCCTCCCTTCCAAACAGTGCAGAGGGCTTATGCTCTATACAAGCAGGGTTGCTTGTAGTTCTCCTGTTACACAGTGATAGTATTGCAAAGTTTTTATATCAAGTATATTTTACTAGACTCCCCTAAATTACTGGGTTCAGTAGGTGTTAGAATTAAAATAAGGCTCAGAGTGTTTAAAGTGCTAGCCCTGTGAGTATTTAAGTTGTGTATTTGATGCTTCTAATCCTCCGGAATCAGCATGTGTCAATAGCTAATTAAGCCAAACTGATGCTTCCTGTGATGTGTCAAAAGCTAATTAAGCCAGGACTAGCCTTCTCTGTGAGGTGATAGCCTGGGGGGAATGACCCATTCAGACAACAGTGGATCAAAGGAATTTGCCAGAGACTGCAAATGGCTGGGGCCCCTCCTCAACAGATAAAGTGAGTAGTAGTGTGGGCTGAAGTCAGAGGAGGATTGGGCAGAATTTTTAGCAGTTAGGAAGTGGGGCTTCTGTGACTGGGTTTTTGTGTGTGTGCGTGTGTCTGTATGTTAAATTATACATTTATATCCCAACTTTTTTCCAAGGAGCTCAAGGAGATATACATTGATCTTCTCCTCCTCATTTTATCCTCGCAATTCCATAGTGAAGTAGGTTTTGCTAAAAGGCTGTGACTGGCCCAGGGTCACCCCGTGAGCTTCATGGCCGAGTGGGGATTTGAACCCTGATCTTCCATTTCCTAGTCCAGCTACTACATCACAATGTCTGTCTGCAACTCCCAATTATTGGCAGAAGCAGAATATGCAAATATATGCAAATATGCCTAATTTATTCAGTTTTTCTCGGCTAATGATAATTTTATTGTTGTTTTAAGCAAGAACCCACATTTTCATGATGCAACTGAGAGGGTTATCAAGCGAAATGAAGCCTGTCCTTAGCATAAATTGACCATACAGTCATACCTTGGTTGTTGAATGCCTTGGTACTCGTACGTTTTGGCTCCCGAACGACGCAAACCTGGAAGTGAGTGTTCCAGTTTGCAAACGTTCTTTGGAACCCGAAGGTCCAATGGGGCTTCCGCAGCTTCCAACTGAGTGCAGGAAATTCCTGAAGCCAATCGGAAGCTACGCCTTGTTTGTCAAACATTTTCAGAAGTCGAATGGACTTCTAGAATGGATTCCGTTCGAGAACCAAGGTACGACTGTACTTTGAAGTACCTACCCAATGCCACACAAAATACACACAGATCTAAGAGTCCTACAGAACCTGTGACTTTTAGAATTCTTGCTTACCAGTTCATTCCATCTGTTTGTTGGGAGGGAGGTAACATCAAGATGGCAAGTAGTGGATTGGAACAAGCAAATGGCAGTCATGGGACTTTGGGTGATAAAACAATATTCAGCTATGAACAATCCCAAATTCCTGATTAAGTCTGAGGTTTCGCAGTTAGTGGGGAATGAAATACTATGCATGAATATATGCATTATACTCTTTGATAATAATTGCTTACCTCACATGGGTGTCACGAGAATTAATTTACAAGTTAATATTTGTAAAACACTTTGAAGATAAAAAGGCCTCTATAAATATGTATTATTGGTATTTATTGTTATTAATAAGCTACATTTATTCAAACATGTCAAAGCTGCTAATCCATGCAAAGTTTGAGGCTACAAAAATGCTGGGTTTTGAGTTAACAAAAGTGGAAGCAGCCAATTCAATCACTCTTTATCTGCTGAAAAAATGGTTTTCTGCCTTTACTAGTTGGCTCTTTCTGAAATGATCAAACAGAAGTTAACAATTATAAAGTCCTTTAGAATGAAAATTAGAATGGGAAATGTGCAGCCTGAGCCTAAATATCTTTACTTATTAAGACACAAGTCCCACTTGGTTCAGTACTACCCTTCTCCCAAGCACAAGGGCATAGGCATGGGCGTAGCCAGATTTTTGTGGGGGGGGGGGAATCTCAGTTTGCTATGTATTTTTATTGATTTTTATTGATTTGGGGGAGCAAATACCCCTCCCTGCCCCCCCCCCCACCCATGGGCATAGGACTGTGGCCTTAATCTCCAGGTATCTCTTTTGCTACTTATGATCATTAGCACATTAGGATATCAACTGAAAGTGCATTTGCACTCAAGCTTATCAAATTACGCAATATAAAGTTGTCACTGTCCACACCCATGTGTAAGGGTTCCACACAGCTGCTGACATGCCAGTGGTGTATCTGTGTATTTTATATCACGTAGACAGCACATTATATCATAAGGATGTCTTAAGGCAGGAGTCAGGCATCTCAGGCCCAGGAGCTGAATGCAACCCCCCAAACTTTTCCAATCAGCCCTCAAGGACCCTCCGCAGAACACGCAGCCTCCCTCACCCACCCTTGTTGAGTGTCAACACCTGTTGAGTGTTTTTGCCTGGATGTAAGTGAACACTACCCCTGCCTTAAGGTCACAAGAGAAAATGATAGATAAAAATGTCACCTTCTGTCATCCCCCTGCAGTATCATAGCAGAAGTATCGCTATAACTGGGGGCACTGTATATCCCCAAAATAGCAAGGAGCACAAAACACTCTGGTGATCTGCTCCTTTTGGGTGAAAAGCTTCTACCTCAATGCATAAAAGGAGCTTCCACGCCTAGAATATTGTATTACCATCTTTAATCAACGGAGGGGGCAGAATTGTGCACACAGAAGTGTGTGGTTCCACTCCTTCCTTTGAAATTGAGAGGGAAGGCCCCACACACAAGAGCCGCTTTATATGTATTGTATGTGCGCTCAGGGTCTGGACTGAGGTAGTTTAAGAGTTCCATTGGCTGCTGTGGATTTCTTTTAGTACATTATAACCCCTTTCCTTTTTCCAAACTAGCCTTCCTATAATAGCTGTGAAATAAATAATCTCTGCTGACTGAGACAACAGAATGCAAGTGTGAAACAAATATTCCCCCACATGCAATTTTAAAAATAAATAAGTCATTCAGGTACTACGGTAACAAATGTGATAGATTCAACCTAAGTAGATACTATAGATTTTGTTTCTTCTGACAATTTTAGAACAAGACAAAGAGTGTGTAAAATGGGTCATACCTCAAGAAAAAAAAATCAGTCACAAGGAATGTCGTAGGAACAAAAAGACAGTGTAAAACATGCTCCCTTCCCACCTAGCCACTCTTTTATTGCTTTTTCAGTGTTTGCTATATTACCAGAGAGGGATTTGTTTCTAATTGCTGGGTGGTTTGCATTAGAAATTTTCTGCTAAGGACATTTTATTCCTACTGTGACTTAGCTTAGTATTATTGTTGAAATAAATTTATTGACACCCAATGGGATTTATTAGCAAACAGTGAAATTAGTGTTAGAGGCAAGATTACTCATCCCAAGAAATATTTGTTAGCACTAAGGAAAATTGATTAGCAGTGATTAGGATTTACTCTGGTACAGATTCTTCTTTCCTTTTCTTTTTTAGAGCCGTTATTCAGTTGGCATGCACATTTTAATAGTCCATTCAAAAGCCTTCGTTCTTTCAGTTTTGGATTTGCTAATCTCAGGCTATGGTGAAAATTGGAGATCAGGCATAGGGAACCTCTGGCCCCCCAGATGTTAGATTCTAACTGCTATTAGCCCCATTGAATGTAGCCAATGGTGAATGATGGTGGGAATTATGGTCCAACAACACCTGAAGATCACAGTTTCCCCATCCCTGTCCTAGATAATTAAAAGGTCCAATCAGTGTAAACAATATTAAGCTGGACCAAAGGTCTGATTCAGAATACGCCAGCTTCCTAATACCCCTACGCAAGTATTTTCCCAGAGAGGACCAATGCATTCATTATTAAGAAAGTGATAAAATATCTGAATGTTGCCACGTCTCTTAGAATTACTGATTGTTAGTCCTTTGTCTGTTAGTCCTTAGTTCGTCATTTTCTAACAAGTGGCATCATCACAGCTATGGTTTTTTCAATCTTATACTTTGTATTTTGTCTTATTGACTGGTTGACTGTTATAAATGGCTGGTTGACTGTGATCATAACCTTTAAAATGGCTAACAGGAGTTGCACCCATACTTGGAGGAGCTGTCCATACGATAATGGCTTTATGTGGGGTGAGTTGCCCTACATGATACAGCAGCTGTATGGAATAGCCACACTTATTAAGTTGTTTCATCCAGCTTCCATAGAATAGATAGGTGGATGGATTGTTACACAGAAGACTAGTGCATGGTATTATATTCAATTTTTGTTGATAGAGAGTTTGAAATTCATATTAAGCCTACAGTGGCTGGAAGTAGTGAAGACCTACAATGTCTTAGAAATCCATGTCATATAAACTAGGTGCCATATAAACATCTGGCCACATATAAATAAGTTTTTGGTCAAGGCACTATTCTGTTAGGTCATTCTTGAGTAGAGAAGCTTGGGGTGACCCAAGGGACCTTCAGAATCACAAACAAGTTCCATTTCTGTGGCTATATGCACCTGAGGTCCTCCTGCACTTAAATATTCTGAGGATTGGCACTGACATATCTGTGTCAAGGATATATCATGCATTTACTTTGTGTACACAGCTGTTCCCAACATAAAGGGGAAGCTCAAAGAAAAGAAAGGTCAAAGGTGGTCAAGCTTGCTATACGTAATTAGCCACTTACATTAGTGCTACTTTCCTGAAGTGGTTTAACACTTCATGGAAGTACTACTCAGAAAGTAGCAACACAACAGGTGCAAAGGAAAGCAAAACATCAGAAAGAAATCAGCAAGATGGGGGAGTATTGCATGGAAGGGCATGAAACATTAAAAAATGGGACTGGTTTGTAGATCACTCTGTATGCTGCAAAAAACAGTTGTTTCAGGAAAGGGGAATAGTGAGGTTTGTACACTGCTACTTTCCCAAGTGTCAGTGTCACACATTACATTTTTTTAAAGGTGTTAATGTTTTCTTGTTGTGAGCTCAGTTTTGTTGTTGGACTAGCCGTATACAAATATTAAATCAAATAAGCGTCCAAGACAGTGTGACAATGAAAGCTAACGAAGGTGTGTGGTACAATATACCCTATCACAATGCCTTATTCATCTTAAGAGTGTAGGAACTTCCTTGCTGAGTGAGACCAAACTCTTTCTAGTCTCACATGCTGTTTTCAACAACTGCCAGCCAAATACTTCTGGGGGATCATAAGTCGGTCGTGAAAGTGATGCTTCTCTCTCCTGCTGTTTACCCCAAACAACTGCTATGTAGCCCCTGAACATGAAGGCTCCATTAAACTATCATGACTAGACTTGTCTTCCATTAATTTGTCTAAAACAATGTGCTTACTTCAGCAGCATATATACTGTACTATTCGATCCCTAATCTTATTCAGACCAAGGTCCAATCCTAATCGACCAAATATATCAATTCTGAATTGTAGCTGTTGTTGCTTGTCACAATATATGTTAGTGGAAATAACATTATTTCTAAGCCTACAATGTCCTGTCTCACAAGTACAGTGGTACCTCGGGTTACATACGCTTCAGGTTACAGACTCCGCTAACCCAGAAATAGTGCTTCAGGTTAAGAACTTTGTTTCAGGATGAGAACAGAAATCGTGCTCCGCCTTTTTCTTTCTATTTTTCCTTTTTCTTTCTTTATTTTTTGTCCTTTTATTAATATTTTGTAAATGTTTGTATGTAATGTCTGTATGTAACTTTTCAAGAATTCAATAAAATAATTTAAAAAAGAAAAGAAGAGAAACAGAAGCATACACCAGCGTAATAGGTTTTGATGTTGCACATGTCTGATCAAAGATTAGATTTGCCAAAGTTAGGATATGACTTTCTCAAGTTTTATCTGGTGCTGGGAAAAGTGGCAGAGCTAGTGAATTCAAGGTTAGCTAAACACAGAAGGACTCAATATACTTCATATGCCTTGCAGGGTCAGCAAAGAGGTCAGGTGTCACAGCCACACTGCAAGAGCTAATGTTTGATTGGATAACCACCACTTGAAAAATCAGCATTACTGATTTCCTTCTCTTTCAGATTACAGAACTGGAAGAACTGGCATGAGAGGTCATACATATATCCCTTTACACATTTGATCAGGCTGGGGAACCATATGTGGCCCAGTGGGCCTCTCTATGTGGCCCCAGAGATTCTCCCCAAGCAACACTCTCCATCAGCCTTCATTCACACTTTTTAATTATTTTTGCCTGGCTGGACTGTATTCTTGAACTCTGATAATGCCTCTTGCTTGCCAGCATGGGGGACAGAGAGGGGTGTGTGGAGAAATTAACCCACAAGTAACATTCACATTCATTGCTCTGCCCAGTTTTGCCCCTGACCATACCTGCTACTGGCATGTGGCCCCTGGAAGGCTGCCCTCCAGCTGAAAAATGCCCCCTCCCACCTTGCATATGATAGATACTTATGAGGCACCTCCAACAATCAGGAACATGCATGCACCAAAAATCCAGAATATTATTATGGATCAGTGGAGCTATCAGGTTCTGGAATAAAAAGGCAGATAGCGAGAAACTGTCCAGAAAAACTGTGCAGTAAGTCAGCACTCAGATTTTTTTTGAACCATCAGGGTTCATTCACCCCCATGGGCAATGAATCTTTGTATAGCAAGCCATTGTGAATTAACACAGACATTACATGCTATATTTTCCCAGTTTAGGCTCTTCAGCTGGCTAGCTCTGAATCGGATGAGTGTATGTGTTGCTTTACTGGATTTTTCTTGTGCTTGCAGTGGACATTCTGGATTAACATTTTTTTTATGAACTGCATTTTCCCCCCTAGTACATTTGGCCCTTCTACTCTAACAGATCTAGAAAGCAGAAAAATTAGTTTCAGTCACCACAAGATCTCAGGGTTGGCCTTGCCATTCATTATCCCAGTGGGGGGGGGGGGGTGTGAGGATTGATGAAGACAGAGATTGCAGTCTGAATGGTACAGAAAGTCGTAAGCACTTAAGTATCGCTTCAGGCAGCAAAATGTATTGAGCCCGCACTGGAAGGAAGCACATTTTGCATGACACAGTGCTGTCACACTGCATGTGCCACGTGTCGCTTAGTAACTTGGGACTAGCTTTCTTGAGGGATCGCCTTACCCCATATATGCCCACTCGATCGCTTCGACCTGTGAAACCAGCACTGTTACAAGTGCCACGTAATATTCATTCTGCATTTGCAAGAAATTGATCTTCTAGTGTGGCAGCTCTTACACTTTGGAACTCCCTGCCTATTGAAATCAGGTAAGTACTCTTTTCGATGCCTGCTAAAACATTTTTGTTTAGGCAAGCCGGGTGGCGCTGTGGGTTAAACCACAGAGCCTAGGACTTGCCGATCAGAAGGTCGGCGGTTCAAATCCCCGTGACGGGGTGAGCTCCCGTTGCTCAGTCCCTGCTCCTGCCAACCTAGCAGTTCGAAAGCACATCAAAGTGCAAGTAGATAAATAGGTACCGCTCTGGCGGGAAGGTAAACGGCATTTCCGTGTGCTGCTCTGGTTCGCCAGAAGCGGCTTAGTCATGCTGGCCACGTGACCTGGAAGCTGTACGCCGGCTCCCTCGGCCAATAAAGCGAGATGAGCACCGCAACCTCAGAGTCGACCATGACTGGACCTAATCGTCAGGGGTACCTTTACATACTTTATCCAGACATGTAGAATGCTAACCTGTGATTTCATCTGTTTTTATAGCTTATTGTTTGTTTCAATTACTTTTTGAGTGTTTTAAATAGTTGTTTTTAATGGGTTTTTACTGATTATTTTATTATTTTATTATTTTATTATTTTTGTACACCACTTGGAGGTTTTGTCACAATCAAGCATAAAACTTAAATCAATCAAGCAAATAATACGCAATAAATAAAAGGTACACAACTCTTGGGTTATAATAATTTTTTTCAGTGAGAAGTACTGGCATCAGAATGGGCATGAACTGCCCAAAGTTATAATCCTATATTTTAAGATCTATTTGTTTGACTTAAATCAATGGGATTTAAAAGTATTTAACTCTGACCAGATTGTGGTTAATGTAGTGTTCTTGTTTTAAAGAATTAGAGAATTTTAGAATTCATTCAGGCAACGCCTAATTTTTATTACAAAAAATGACTGAAATCTTGGATCATGCAGTGCCCTTTGCCTTAGAAGTCTTTGCTTCTCATTCCCAGATTGCAGGAGCTTATTGTGGTTAGGAAAAGATAGTCTGCACATTTTCAAGGCAATCTTTTCTTCTGTTTTACATGTTCCAGACCTAAACCCTGGTGTTGAAAACAAATTCCAAGGCAAGCTGAAATTAGCTCCTGCTTTGTCTTTCTGAGCCAATTCACACATTGTAAATGTAGGGGTGTGTGTTTTTTTTAATACAGAGTGCAATACTGACCCACCTGCCATTGCTTGAAGAATTAATATTTAATCTGGGCATACAATCAGATATTTGTGCACTCCAGTTTTCCATAATCCTTTCACTTCAAAAGAGGAATAGAAGGATCAAAAAAATCAGGGAAGTGGTTCTGCAGTTGTCCACCAAATGCTCAGTTTGCACATGACTGCATGAGCAATGTGGTCGGAGGGCAAAAACCATAGCTTATGTAGAACATTTACACCTTTACAAATTTGTGAACTAACTATTCCCCCACTCCTATGCTTAAAATGAGTCTTTCCCAACTTCCAGGAATTTCCTATTTTGCTCTTTGTTTTTTTTTATTATTTCTGCCTCTTAAAACTGCCTTGCAGTAAAACCACAAATCACCTTCTAGGGCTCCAGTCCAAATATATTTCAGAAGGCAACCTACCTGCTGAACAGGTGTTTGGCATAAGCTGCTTTTGACAATACCTTTTGCTTGTCTAAAGAACAGGGCAGCTGGATGCAATCCTCTCTCGTACACCTGCTCCATGTTGTTGCCAAAACTGACAATACTGAGCATCTGTATAGCAGCTACGCATTCAGATCTGAATCAGCGCAGATCACTGTCCCCAAGTGAGTGTGGGATTGAGTCCAGCTGCACAGGGAATATATTCGTAGTGGATTTAAAATTGGGAACGAGTATATTTGGAAGACCTAGTTTCAAGCTCTGTAGCAATGATGAGGAATCTCCCGATATAGGAGGCTCTGCAGATATTCCTGGGCTAAAACTCTTATCATTCCTGAACATTGGCTGAGCTGGCTGGGCCTGATGGGAGTTAGGAGTTAGACAATAGTTGCATGACCACAGGTTCCTATCCTTGCACTGCAGCATCAGTTTTCTATTGTAAAGTGCAAGGTGAATTAAATTGCACCTAATCTTTGACTCCCTTCCTACATTATAAAAGGTAAAGGGGACCCCTGACCATTAGGTCCAGTTGTGACCGACTCTGGGGTTGCGGCGCTCATCTCGCTTTATTGGCTGAGGGAGCTGGCGTACAGCTTCCGGGTCATGTGGCCAGCATGACTAAGCCTCTTCTGGCGAACCAGAACAGCTCACGGAAACGCCGTTTACTTTCCTGCCGGAGCAGTACCTATTTATCTACTTGCACTTTGACATGCTTTTGAACTACTAGGTTGGCAGGAGCAGGGACCGAGCAACGGGAACTCACCCCGTCGTGGGGATTCAAACCACCAACCTTCTGATCGGCAAGTCCTAGGCTTTGTGGTTTAACCCACAGCGCCACCCGCGTCCCTTTTCCTACATTATACTGGCATGCAAAGTCACTACCACATGACTCCTTCCCACATTGCTCCAGTAACATAAGAATTGCAGGCTCATGTGGAAATGGTCAGTGATATCTAGCTGCTTCGGACATAGCATTGCTCTTTTTTGGAGATGGCCTATTGCTTTAATGGGACATAACTGATTCTTTGACTCCTCCCAGGTAAGTGTAAGATTCCTGTGTTGGCAGAGTAGCATAGGAAGGATTTATAAAACAATAGCTCCAATGCTGCTATAGCAATTGGACTGAGCCTTTTGGTCCTCCCTGTTTTGTTCTCACTTACCAACCTTTTACTTACCATGAATTCATAGGGCCCTTAAAAATATTTTATTTTAGACCATTTACTGGTTTTTGTATATAAGTAGTGCTCCCCGTTGTGAATATGACGAGTCATACGTGAAGGAATCTTTCTCTACAATAAGTAACTAAGCTGTCGTATCTCCCTATTGCTAAGGAAAAATATTTATGGAATGCTTGGCACTACAACTGGAAAATAAAAAGGTACTGAAAGCACTAACTGATAAAAATGGAAGCCAGGAAAAGAGTGGGCCACAGCAGAGAGAAAACAAAGCAAACTATCGCTGTCATTTTAAGGTAGATCAATGTACTAATTGTAGGAAGATATGCTTGCTGGGATAAAAGCTAACTAGCAGTATGCAGTCAAAATCTTTTGTTTTCTTTTTCTTATATTTGCCTGCTTCAAGACATGGCTGCTACTCCCAACATGCCCTTCAATGATTACCTCATGAGAAGATAGTGTGCGGTTGGACAAGTCAGCCACAAGATGGCGTTTTGCAAACTCAAGGGTACTATCGATCATATTTTTACAGTGCATTTCACACAGAGAGTATTTTTGTTGATTTCCCTATTCTTCTTGTAAAATATATTAGGCTTACGAAAGGGACAACAGCAGATGTATTTGTATAGTGCTGAATTTAATTTACTTCAACATTTTCTTTCCTGAATTCTCTGACATTTCACTTCCTGTATCTTAGATCTGGTAATCGGCTATAACATTTCCCATTAAGAAGTGTGTGTTTTATTTTGACACAGGTAGGCTGTTGCACATTTCATAGCAGAGATGTTGGTATAGCAGACAGACCAAGAGAATGAGCTATGTATGAGATGGAAGTCCACAAAGTTTAGCACTCAGCCACTGGATGGCCTTATACAAACTTATTGTTTCTCTTCTTCTATTTGCAGCCTTTTAATTAGTAGATAGCCCCAGTCTATTTCCAGTTATCCAGGTATACCTCAAAATCCAGGTATCCCTATCAAGAACAATCTTCCACCACTTGTTCCTAGGAAAGTCATAATTTTCTCAATCTTCTACATAAGCGACCTTTTGAAGGGATAATATTACAGCATGCCCTGCAGTATATGTGAAAAACACTATTGCTGATAAGAATTTCTCTAAAATCCACCTGAGCAATGACTTGCAATCTGGCTCATCTTCATAAATGGTTACTGCCATTGATATAGAATTTTTATATTGCAATTCTAACAGTTTAGTTGAAACAGGCCATACATGAAGGGAGGACATTACAGAGGCCAGTGCCTCCAGCTGAAGAGAATGATCTAGTTCTCTTTTTCTGGTTAATCATAAATGTTTCTTTAGTGGGCAATAAAGAAAAAGCAATGGCTTTGTACAGTCATCCCTGCAATGTTCTGAGATTCATTAAGAAATAAGATTTGCTCAGATAAAAAAGGTCATCTAACAGAAGTAGGCTTAACATCAAATTTGCTAAGAACTAACCTGAATTGTAAAAAAAAAAGAAAAGAAACAAAGTAACACCAGGGTTGCAGGTTCGATCCCCATAAGGGGCAGCCGCATATTCCTGCATTGCAGCGGGTTGGACTAGATAATCCTCAGGATTCCTTCCAACTCTATGATTCTAGAGCCCTCTCATGCTTGTACCGTAAAAAGCACATAAGGAATATCCTGTTCACAAAAGCCATCACAAGAGCTTTGATATATAAAGCTCACATATTGAGAAGAAAGTTGACCTTGGTATGTAAAATTACCTCTCTCTCTCTCTCTCAAACTGTGCTGTAAAAGGTTTTTGTTGTTGTTGTTGTACATTTCCTTTGAGTCACCTGATGTCATTGTGATGTCATGTGGATGAGATGTGGGCAGCCCTGCCCACCTGTCAAAATGGCTCACAAATGGCGGGGGTAGTCAGGATCCAGCCCACCAGTTAGATCCTGTTCTCTACTCTTGATCTGATCCAATATTATTTTCCTCTCAGCGACAAGATAGATTATACCAGGAAACCCACAAGCAAGATGTACCCACAAGGCATTTGTATCTAAAGTTTAAAAATCACTGCTGGAATGGGAGACAAAGGATGAAATGGTAAATGGTATCATATTAATAGGTGCACAAACATACAAAGTTTAGCTTATGCTGCTGCTCATAATCTAAGCCAAGGAAATTCAGCATGAATTGCAACTTGCAGTAACAATGAATTATAGTTGTTCCGTTTGATGCACTGCTTGCACAGTCTGTAACGCCTTCTGTCTGCTTGAGGGTGTGGCATCTGCCATTGGGAAGGAAAACTAGTGTGTGTTGTCTGTTATACCAGGCTGACTTAATTGTGCAGTGGACCCCTATTACATAGCCTTCGGTTGTTAGCTTTGATCCTGAGATAGTTGGAACCAAACTGGCTAGCACCTTTCCATTAAAACTGCCCCCCTGACCTTTTAAATCATGTGCATTCAAAAATTATATAAGTACCCCACATCTTATAATCGTGTCTAAAACTAGCTGAAAAGTAAGTGAGAAAATATTGTAATCCTTCTGTGAGTTATGATCAATGTATCTTATCAGGATTTTTAAATGACACATTTCAGTTTAAGTATAAATATATAAAAGAATAAATGTGTAATTGAGTTTATACTTTATTTTAGAATGTACACATACATAAATATATACAACTAGACATCTCTCTCTCTATTTGCATTTGAAAGAGTTCAAAATCAACTTATGAGGTTTAATGTGTATAATTAGTGAGTGTTTGAATATAAAAAAGGAGAAAATCTAGGAGAAAATGTCAAAAAGGCTCAATAACAAAGATGTAGTATTCTCTTGGCAAAAGCTGATGGATCGCTTGGCATGAATTCATCTTACGGTTCTGTTATTCTTTCTTCTACAAAGATGATATATACACCCTTTCTAAGAGTTTGCATAGAATTGCAATTTGTTGTTGTTACAGACTATAATGACCCTTGGGTATGCACCTGATTTCCCTACTAGAATTACTTACTGTTCCCTGCTCCACAACTCTATCAGTTTCTAACTATATAACAGTTTGCTTTTTGCAACACAGAAACAAAAATGTAATATAAGGGCTTTTAGCATGTAGTGGAAGGATACAGAGACATTGGAAAATTAAAGGCACAATCCAGCAAAAGTGAGTAACAAGAAATACTCCATAGAAAACAGTGGAATGGAACTTAGACATTATAATAAGTTCCACTTATTGAGTTGTTAACTTTTGCAGGATTGTACTCAAAGTACAGTACATAGTTAAAAACTTCAAAGGGACATTATGGGCACAATCCAGCCTACATCTGGTATTATTATTCAGGATATGGTCATATACAAATTAAGAATACATATCAATGAAATCATTATTTCAATCATGATAAAGTTTATGATAGTGGAAAAATAGCATAAATATTTTGAGTGAGATTGTCTGATGTGTTGCTTCCTTTTATGTGAATGACACTCCTTTCCTTTCGCTGGCAGTGGATTTGGATATGGTGCTTTAGGTATTTCTTTGTAAAGTGCATATTGATTGCCTTAAAACATATCTTAATTTGTTAATGCCACTAGTGGCAGCATGATAATATATAAATGCAAGTAATTTCTATGACTAATTATTTAACAACACTGCAAGTAGTAATTCTTTGGATTATCTACTATGCTTTACATACAGCAGATGTGATTTGATTGTTTAGGGACGTAAGGGTAGTGCTGAAAATGTTTTACTCTCTTCAGGAAATCCTTGCTGTGCATACAAATTAATAGAACATGTTGAAAACAGCCCCATATGTAATAACTTTATTAAAGGCATCATTAATGCAAATGATTATTAGGACTTTGAGACAGCTGGACACTGTGGCAACTGCAGAAATGCGGCTGCCACAGGCTGCTGGCCACAAAATTAGCAGATCATGCTTCTAAAAATGATGTAATCAGCAAAACTGTATACAATGTTTTGTTACTTGACAGGAGTGTGTTACTGACAAAGATAGATACTGGGACCTTAAATAATGAGTTATTCATGAAAAAAATATAATTATAGGTTACCAATGTATTTTTAAAATTTATGATCAATATTGTGCTAGGACTTTTCTCACTTCCTTAGTTGTTGTTGTTGTTGTTTTGCCATACTTTGATGATTTTAGATGTCTCTTGAACAGTGTAAATGCAAATATTTGCATACAGACAAATGGCAGATACTTATTACCAAGTAGCAGCAGCACTCGTGAAATTAAGAAGCTAAGAACATAAGACTGGCTCCACTGGATCAGACCACTGGCCCATCTAGTCCAGCATCCTATTCTCACACTGGCCAACCAGATGCTCATGGGAAGCCTCACATACTTTTGAAAATAAAGATATTCTAATGGTTAGACAATGATAATCAAATTTTAAAGGAATGCCAGTCAACCAATGCTTTTTACTTTATCGGCTACCTGATTTTCCTTTTAAATCAATGTATTAACTAACTCTTAAGCCATTTAAGTGGTGCACGTGGGCTTGAAGACTTATCCAGTGACCAGGGCATAGCTAGGGGTTGGTTAGGTTGGTCCCTACCAAGAGTGCAAGCCCAGAGGGGTGCAAAAATCGTGCCTTTCCGCTCTGGCTCCTCTGCTGCTCTGCGAGGCTGAGCAGGGCATCGATACAGTTCCACGCTGATACAGCTCCTTGCCAAGGATGCAAGGCAGTCTATGTACGCCTGTGCCAGTGACCCCAAATCCTCTGAGCTGCCCCTCGCTGTCCCCCTCACCATGAAGTGGTGAGGATGCTTCCTTCCCTGCCCCACCCTCGCCAAAGTCTGTATTGCTGAAGGAGGAAGTGAGAAGTGTGACACTTTCCCCACTTCCTCTTCCAGCTCTATGGGTCATATTCAACTAAGACTGTACTCAGAGTAAACTCACTGAAATTAATGGATCTAACTTTCTCATGTTCATCAATTCCAGTGGGTCTACTCTTAAGTAAAACTTACTTGAGTACCCCCCCTATGTGCTTTTCCAAGGCTCAGAACTGTGTAGCTGAACAGAAAGCAGAGCAACCAAAAGAGTGAGAGGGAATGTTGGGAATAGAGTTGAATGAGGTGGGTGGGTAGGATATACAGTGGTACCTCAGGTTAAGTACTTAATTCGTTCCAGAGGTCTGTACTTAACCTGAAACTGTTCTTAACCTGAGGTACCACTTTAGCTAATGGGGCCTCCCGCTGCCACCAGAGGACGATTTCTGTTCTCATCCTGAAGCAAAGTTCTTAACCTGAAGCACTATTTCTGGGTTAGCAGAGTCTGTAACCTGAAGCGTATGTAACCCGAGGTACCACTGTACAAGAGAAAAAATGGAGAATGCCAAGTTGTGGGGGGGAATGCATGCACACAAAACAGAGCTAGTAAAATGGATCCTCTTGAAATTGCATTTTTCAGGGGTTTCCTTCACAACCAGACTAAATTACCTCCATAGGCTAAATTGTAAAAATGGTGGGATCAGGTGCTTCCCAGGGCTGCCATTGTGCAAAAACATGGAAATGAGACAAGGCTCTTTAGATATCCACATAATTTTTCAAGATATCTAACACCCACCCTAAAATCATAAGTCACCTTTATCCATTATTCTATGATTTATTGGTTTTGTTGCCATCCTATGTAAAAACCATTAAGATCTTAGAAAAGCTGTGCCTTGAATCAACGTTTTTGTTGTGCTGCCAAGTACTGGATCTATGATTTTACTCTATTGTCTACCACTGGGTTATTTTGATAGGGCTTTTGGGGGGCGGGGGGCTTATTAAGTCATGCTATGCAAGACCATACTTTTATTCGGACTCCTTGGACAAACATGAATCTTTGTGTGTCCCACAGGTTCAAAAAGGTTGACAACCCATGATCAAAGTATATTTTAAATAGATCAGTACAGATGATTTTGTTAGTTTTGCTAGTTTCAAATCACTAGCCACTACTTTTATATAAATTCCATTTGTGTCAGGTCCGTATAGTTAAAGCTATGGTTTTCCCAGTAGTGATGTATGGAAGTGAGAGCTGGACCATAAAGAAGGCAGATCGCCAAAGAATTGATGCTTTTGAATTATGGTGCTGGAGGAGAATCTTGAGAGTCCCATGGACTGCAAGAAGATCAAACCTCTCCATTCTGAAGGAAATCAGCCCTGAGTGCTCACTGGAAGGACAGATCCTGAAGCTGAGGCTCCAGTACTTTGGCCATCTCATGAGAAAGGAAGACTCCCTGGAAAAGACCCTGATGTTGGGAAAGATTGAGGGCACAAGGAGAAGGGGACAACAGAGGACGAGATGGTTGGACAGTGTTCTTGAAGCTACTAACATGAGTCTGACCAAACTGCGGGAGGCAGTGGAAGACAGGAGTGCCTGGCGTGCTCTGGTCCATTGGGTCACGAAGAGCTGGACATTACTAAACGACTAAACAACAACAAAGGAGGCCACACTACATGGCAGTCCTCCTTGGTGGTTAGAGCCTTTAATCTAACATGATAACATGTTATTCCTGGGGGGGGGGGGGGCTTTTACAACACAGTCCTCAGAAGCAAGGCCCAATGACTTATTCTGAAATGCCTAGGATTAGTTGTAAGTAACAACTATGGACATATTTAGATGGACACAGTCTGCTGTATCAGTGAATTTATTTCCGACTAAATACTGACATTATTTACTATACAGAGAGATTTATATAGATTGTTTTTAACAATGCCACCAATCTTGACAAGGGGGGGGTGAGGCAGCACCTACAAGTCTACAGTAGACAAATAGACACAGTGCAATGGGTTGCTGGATAGAACAGAATTGCAATGCCAGCTTCCTGCCAGATGGATTGCTGTGGCTTACTTGCAGGGAGAGGCAGAAGGCTGCAGTGCAAACGTACTGGCAGAGCTGGCTGGTACGTTTCCACTCCACCAACTTCCCATACCACTTTGCTCCTCCCCAACCTCCAGTTACCCACCTGCTGGAAAGCTACCATAGTGGCTCCATTCAGGGGTGGCCCATTCTGATTTTCCACCTGAGGTGAAGGGGACGCTGCTTCCCCCCTCCAAGCCCACCCGCTGCCAAAGCCTCACTTACCAGGGTTGTGCATCAACAATTAGAGCAAATATTTACCTTACTGACATATTTCTTTATCTAATTTTAACTCGCCCTTTGTCAAGTGATCTCAGGTCAAATTACATTAATTATAAAATCTATTAACAATGATTTTATTTTTTAAAAAATCAGAATAACTTTTATTCTGAAACAAGTGTCCCATCAAATATATTATCCCTGACCCAGCAAGGAAAACCCACATGTGAAAGTAGGCTGGATCTAGTTTCTGATGCAAATAAGCACGCAAAGTTCCAATTAGGACTATTAGATGTTGCATGCACAATTAGGAATGCCTTCATATCACATATTTACCCTATATTGTACATGCCCAGGTAGCTGTATAGAGCTTTCTAAGTTTGATCATATGCACTTGATCATATGTAGATGGCCGTTACACACTTTAATCCAGACCACTTTTAAAATTCAAACAAACATGCAGAATTACATCACAGGCAAATTTAGTTTATTAAATTGATTTTTTTGGGGGGGAGGGGAGCTAATAAGTGTGCAGAAGCAATTGTGTAGAGGCAAATATGTAGAGGCAAATATTCCTATAGTGTGTACTTTTTAGAAGACAGCAGCCCTTGCTGCAAGGGGGTACCTTTGATTTAATACTCCCCTCGCCTTAGCGAGAAAATACAAAGCAGGAGAAGGCAGCATCCGTCCCCCACCACGCTTTTTTTTTTTTTTTTTTGCAAAGCTCTGTGCCAGCTGCCCTGTTTTTCGAGGCTGATGAAGAGAGGCTGTGAAGTGTGCGTCTCCTCTTTCTTGCATGTTACCATCGCCACTAGAGCTGCAGCAGAAGGCGGAAGGAAACTCCAGTCCGCGTTTTCCATGTGCGCTGGAGTAATCAGAGAGAAGTGGATAATAGTTGTTAGAGCTCTCTCCCTCTCTCTCTCTCCCCCTCTCCTTCTCTCGCTCTCTCATGCCATGCTGGGCCAGATAGGCTCAGCCAGACGTGTATTTACCCATATCCGGGTTAGAGAGGAAAAGAAAAAAGTTTCATTTAAACCTGAACAAAAAACTTTCAACATGAAATCACACAGCAGGAACAGGCACAGACCGTAAGGCATTCTTACCATTTCTAATCTCCATCAAGGACTTGGGGAGGGGAGTTTCGGTCATTAAAAAAAAAATCGTGTTGTGTGTGTGCGCGCGCGCGAAGGGAATGATCAGCAGGCTTTTTTTGTTAAATCGTTCGTTTCCTGAATTGTGGGGCTTTTGGGGGGTTTTCCCCCTCCCCACCCCCATTTGTTTTGCCCATTTTTTTCCAGGCTGGAGGGGAATTAATTGATTTCTCTCCCCCACCTCCTTGCAATGTTGCAATGATCATGGCCGCGCAAGTAGCAGCGGCTCCGGCGGGTGCGAACAAGAAAGGCAAAACCCCGAGTTTGCCGGGCAACTTAAGCCAGGATCTCAACTCTGGGGGTCCCGTGGCAGGCACCGCAGGAGCTGCTGGACCGGGCTCTCTCTTGGGGGTCGTAGATGGGACTAACAACAGCAGCAGCAGCGGCGGCGGCGGCTTGAATAATGTAGACCACCATCTCCTCCACCACCAGAATGAACTGAACATGGCCAATAATGCAACTTCTGCTGCCGCCACCGGTAATAACAACAGCGGTTCTTCCTCGGAATCGGTTCTGAAAGAAGCTGGAAGCTCGTCGGGTTTACCTTCCTCTTCTTCTTCTTCTACCCCGGCTATGGAGACAGGGCTGCTCCCCAACCACAAGTTGAAAAGCGTCGGAGGCGATCACCCTGCCGCCGCCGCCGCACCTTCCCACCACCCCCATGCCCAGCACCAGCACCCAGCTCACCTCCATGCCCAGCACCCCCATGCTCACCACCACCACCACCACCACCACCATGCACTTCCACACCAACAGCTAAATCAATTCCAGCAACAGCCGCCGCCTCAGCACCATCCGATGCAGAATAACAACAACGGCGGCTGCGGCGGCGGCAGCAGCAACAACGGCGGCGGCGGTGGCGGCGCTGCTCAGCCCAGCAGCGCAGACATGGAGCAGCAACATGGAGGAAAAGACAGCGGCTTAGGGGGACAGGCCGAGCCCCAGAGCCGGCCACAGTCCCAGCCCTTGGCGAATAAAGGCGGCGGCGGCGGCGACGAAGAGGCGGCGACGCCGCCGGACAAAATGGGCGAGCAGCACCTCGGCAGCCGCTACGACCACCCCGGCTTGGGACCTTTGAGCGGGCAGCCACCGCCGCCACCTCAGGGAGCGGGCAGCGGCGGAGGCGCTGGAGGAGGCGGCGGCGGGCCCTCAGCGGTGGGTGTCTCGGAGTTTAATAGCTATTACGGCAGCGCTGGCGGCGGCGGCAGCAGCAGCAGCGGAGGCGCCTCCTCAGCGAGCCGGGCTGGGCCTTGCTTTGATCAACATGGCGGACAACAAAGCCCCGGGATGGGGCTAATGCACCCCGCGGCGGCCCCCAACAGCATGGACCCCCTGCCCAACTCGCACGAAGGCTACGCCAACAGCCAGTACAACCACTACGCGGGCGCCTACGGCCGGCCTGGCGGCGGCAGCAACGCTGGAGGAGGAGCAGGAGCGGCGGCGGCGGCTGCAGCAGCAGCAGCGGCGGCGGGAGGAGGCGGAGGCGGCGGCGGCTATGGGGGCTCCTCGTCTGCCTTCGGGGTGCTGAACTCCCCCAGGCAGCACCAGCAGGGCATGATGCTGGGCCCGGGCGGCGGCGGAGGCAGCCTCGGCAAGGCGTCGGGGTCTGCGGGCTTCCAAAGGTTCTCCGGGCAAAACCAACACCCGTCTGGGGCCACCCCAACCTTGAACCAGCTGCTCACTTCCCCCAGCCCCATGATGAGGAGCTATGGCACTGGCTACCCCGATTATGCCAACCCCACTGCTGCCCCATCGCAGCAGCAGGCTCAGGGAGTAGCAGCAGCAGCAGCAGCCGCCCCAGGAAGCCAGCAGGCAGCAGCAGCAGGCATGGGCAAGGACATGGGTTCCCAGTATGGAGGTGCAAACCCAGCCTGGGCAGCAGCACAACAAAGAAATCACCCGGCTATGAGCCCTGGAAACACTGGACAGACCATCAGCAGGAGCCAGGTAACAATAAGAACCCAAAAGAGCAAGCAGTGTGTTGTTTCACTTGCCTGTGTGTGTCTGTCTTTACTTTCTTTCTAATTTACTTTTCTCCTACTCCATCTCAACTCCTTGCTGCCCTCCCTCACAGGGTTGGATAATGCACAGTGTCTGACTCTGATTAGGTCAGAAAGACATCATGGGGAGGGGGGATGACTTTCCTCCTAAAAATCAGACCATTTCATTTATACAGTTGAACAATACACAAGACCCACTGTACCCCACCCAGTGCTCCACTCTAGACTTATTAGAAATCTGAACACACAAGGCCCAGAGGAAAATCACTTTGGAATGGGAAAGGGAGGAACCAATGCCATAACCAGCAGAGCTTGCAAAATCACACTCTCTTTCCTTTCCTGACTTGATCTATTTCTCTTTTAGGTTATTAGAAAATAGTGTCACTTGGATAGAGTTTTATATTGAAACTGAGCAAAAACAGTGTAAATATGTTGTATCTATGCTCCACAGTAGTATAAAGAGCTTCACATCCTGGTTGTTCGAATGACTTTCTCTTTTGGCATGTTTCTCATGTCCTCACAACCAATATAAAAATAGTTTAAAAAATATGCGGAATGTTATAATTAGATAGTCTCTGTGTTTGCTCTCCCTTTACGGGCAAACTTTACGCTTCGTTGATTGATGGAGGAGAATCTAACGAAAAAGGCGTGAGTATTGCAAGAGATCAACAGTTAGTGTTTCTGGAGGCTACACAATATTTCTGATCAGTTGTAGGCTGCGAATTACCAATTCAGTAGGCATCAGATCATGTCTGGACGATGATCGTAAAAAGTTGTCTTTTTGCCACCTTTAAAACCATAGGAAATAACTCAGAACTCTTGATGTTTCTTGCTCGGCAGTCTGAGCCTAAAGAGTGGCTTGATCTCCTTTGCAAGGTTTGGAATTTGAATTGTGGAGGTAAACTGGCTGTAATAGTCTCCAGACAGCTGCCTCTGAGTTGACATCTAATCTGCCATCTGATTGGCTCCTCTCTCACCATTGGGCATTTAGCATTGCTGATGTAAATAGAATTGCTGAGCAGTACAGTCACAAAAATTCTTGCCACAAATAATAACTGAGCACTTTTGCTCACAGATGCAAGGTTACGCATTCTTAGAAGAAGCTGAAATAATTGGCAGGCATCTTTTGATAGTTGAGGTTAAGAAGGATTCAGCAAACAAGGGACTGTTATGTTAAAAAGACAATCTTTTTTAAAAAAGAATGTTTTAGGTGATCATTGGATCTTCACTGTTTAAATTTATGTGTAGTTTTCTTGTTAATCAACGTTGGAGATTTTCTTTATTTTGATGACATGGATAAATCTTTTAACAATTGCTTTTTATTTAAACCATTAGGGCTTTTTTAAAACAAGTGTAATTGTAGTAGAACATCTTGTGGAAAATCTATGCTGTAATCTGCATTTGTTTGACTGAATTCTACATTCATACTATTCTGCATAGTATTATACATTACTTATTTTTAATGCAATATATATTTAGTGGCATTAGCTTTATTTGTGTACTTGCTTTGAGGTTTGTGTCTCCAATATCTTTAGATATGTGACCTCTTGTATTAACCAAGGATATATAATGTTGTCACTTTTTTGTTTAAAATTATTTTTAAAAAATCCAGAAAACCATAGATGTTTTTTAAAAATCTGTTTTGCATTTGGATTTCATTGATTAGAAACAGCAGGCATCATGCTTCATTTAGTTCTGTTGATATAAAAAATAAAATACAAGCTTATGCTTTGATTTTTAAGGAAGTGAATTATGTTAAAGGAGTAACAATATATTTAAGTTTTATTGGGGACCTTTTCCATCCTTAACAAGATGATGTTATTATGGACTGTTAAATCTTTGAATATGCTTTCAGGGACAGTGGTAGAAGAAATAAATTCCCACATACAGTCTTTGGGGACTCTCAAAGCTTGGTTTCAGAGTAAAAGACATTTTAAAATGATTATGTCCTAGAGTAGACAGTGACTGCAGTAGTGACTGATGGGTTAACCTGAGAAAAATAATTTGAACCTTGAACAGACTGAAAACATATTTGTCTATTGTCTACAGTGTGTTTCTTTAATGTTTTCGTTTCTCTTCCTTTTTTTTTCCTTAACGGGGAAGTAATAATTTAGCGAGTTAATCTTTTACTCTTTTGAATTTTCTGAGACAAAAGGGTTAGTTGAAACCATTAGGTAATGAAGATGTGTATGTGTAATCTCATAATCAATTTTAAAAGATTTGCTTTGTCTCCTTTGTTTTAAACAATAGACTATTTAAAACATACAGCTTTAATAGGTAGAAAAGGCATAGCAAGGAGGATTGTAGATGCGTGTTACTGTTGTGTCTTATTTAGCCCCAATAGGTGTTACAATTATTTATTATTTATTGGAATGAAAACAAAATCATAATGTCCTTATGAATCTTGGAATGAACATAGTTTGCACTTAACTTGTTCACATCCTGCTTGTAGTAGCAAATATCTGTTTGGTACTATTATGTAGGATGTGATTTATAATACATATTCTGGCAACATTCTTTTCTTTGATACTTTACATAGTATTTGTGATGAACATTGATCATTAGTATTCCCCCCCTCATTTTATTACAATTTAACATCTTTCCAACTGATACATGTAATTAAGAAGATAATGGAGGTAAACTGGTAGTTCTTTTAAAATAACAATGTAATGAAGGCAAAAAATAATAAACCAGTTACTTCGTTATACATAAAATTCTTAAAAGTATAAATATACACTTTTGCTATTGTATTCCTGTGGATGAACGCTCTGTATAGTCTTAATGTATAGAATAGAATATTTACCATCTCATGTGAGTATATTGGGTTTAATACCTAGCCAAATATATGTGTGCTATATCTGTTTAAAAATGCACATGTGTGTGCATATTAATGTATAGCTATATTTGTACAGATGTTCACAAGGTAATTGGTGATTCTAATCATAACCACTTTAACCTTCCCTGTAAAATAAAAGAAGATAGAATACAATACACTACCTGAAAGCTTTATGACGTTATTACTTATTGGTGTTGACTTGTGTTTTTAATATGTGAGGAGATATTCTAACATGACCAAGTATTCTATCTCATTTGTTTTAAAAACCCATTTAAATAAAATTTGGTTGTTATTTTTCATAGCACTTGCCAGCTACAAAGAGATCTCCTATTGCAGAAAAAGGAAGGAACACAGATAAAGTCCAGTTCAAGTGTGTGCTTCAGCTTTGCAGCATTAGTCTTCCTGCAAATAAGGTCTATGATAATACATTTAGGAGTGACACACAAATCTCATCAACTATTATTTTATTATTTACTAGTTTTGTGACTGTATGGCATGAACAGCAGAAGTCACATGACTCAGTTCATTAGAGCTCACATTCCAGGGATATAATTCACGTTAGATATAGATAGGCACATAAAGTGCAATAGTACATGTTTCCTTTTATCACCATGTTTTTCATTGAATAACTAATTTGACAAAATACTGGCTAGTTATTAGAAAAATCTGTTTAATAGCTGATTTTTTAAATGCATTCTTCTTGCTATGGAGACTGTGTATCTATTAAAGAAGCTGCTTCCCTCTCTGCAACTCGTGTTTATGCCAGCTGCATCCTATTTTGTCTGAGCTTTGTCTTAAATAAGGATAGTGGGACCAGAACCCAGTATTTGGAGACTTTCTGATAAATGTCAGCTGGATGTCTATAGATTATCAGTATACTAATGGGAGAAAATTACTCCTTTTCAGATTTCGGTTTGGGACCATAATTCTCCATCTAGAATATATTGTAAAAGAGCAATACCAAGAAATTAGTAGCATCTCTTGTTACTGGTAATTATATTATTAACACGGAGGGGATCAGTGTGTACACTACAGGCTGCAGTGTGCTAAGAATGATGGAATACTGAGTTTTCCGTAGGAATTTATATGCAAGAGTGCTGCATGTAACAATAGTGGTAAATTAGTTCATTTTGAACAGGCTTTCCACTGCCTTAAATGTTAGAGACAAGGCTAAATCTTGTGTTTGTTTTCCTTCTGAAAAATATATAACTAATAAATGTATTTAGACAGGATAAAGAAAACCCGTGCATATTAGACGAAAATGCTTCATTAAAACAAAGGCCTCAGCCCTGGGACCTTCATGCAACAGCAGCAGGGAGTGCAAAGTACTGCTTCCAAGGATGTTCTCCATCTGGTAGAAGCCCAAGTTCAGAGGGGTACCTTCTTTTCCACCTACCAAGCAGCTAATGACCCCAATTATTTATTTAGAATGTGTTTACAGGAATAGCATATATACTGATGACAATTGATATATGATGATAAAAACACCTCTGGGCCTATACAGAATCAGATTTGTGTCCAAACACAAAAGTTACTTTACTTTTGTAGATTGGGTCGATCAGTGTTCTAGAATTTTGTATGAAGCTTAAATGCGGATAATTGTTTCAAATCCTTGTGTGTATTTTCTTAATGCTGTGACTGAAAAAAAAGCATGTCAGTTTTTTGGGGGGTGTGTGTGTGGAGGGAGCACAAAATTGGGGAGTGGTGGTGAAATCTCTAGGTACGATGGTGACTAGACACTTGGAATATTTTTAGTCATGTTCATTGTGCTTGCTTAAGCATGTTAAGTTCAGGGCGAGTGACCTGAAATGTTAATCTGCTGCAAGTTATGTAGTATATGGCTTATATGTGGGGTTTTTTGTTCATATAACTGCCCCTCAAGCTTGTTAAAGCATCAAAATTGCCTTGCATTTTAGTGCTATTTTTAAATGTGCCATGTATTAGAAGGCACTAAAGATTCTCTGTGGATATGTAAAGCAGTGGTACCTCACTTGCTGTGCCTGCTCAAGGCTTGAGAATTTCAGATCCCAGCAGTGTTTAGCTGTGGTAGGCTAACCCATTGGAATAAATTTCAGTATTGTGATTATAATGTCATATGATAAATATGAATTTTTCAATTTTGGGGCTATTTACATAGCTCCAAAATGCTTTTTTATGTTTAGGGTGGTATTTGAATTAATTCAGGTTTACTTTGCCAACATGCCTCAGTGGCTTTAAAATTTGTTTTTAAAATTGGGGTAGCATTAATTTGGGTTCCATTGAGTAGGCTGTTGTCATGTGTTGCCCACCGCTCAGATAGGAATGCTTACTTAATTTATTTAGGTTTTGTAAGCCACCTTTCAGGGCTGTACAGCCGCCTTCAAGATAAGATATGAGGAGTATCAATGTAGATATGAGTAATTACAAAAGTAATGCTTGTTTGTGAAAATGAGGCACTTTAAAAAGAAATATGCATTTATTTATATAATGCATTTCTGGTTGAATTGTCTGTAAAGGACCTGTATACAAATTTAGAGCCAGGTTCAAATATAAATATATATTCTGAATTTAAGTCTCTTAAGTGCTGCCACAAACCATTCCTATTACTGAAACCACAAATTAAAGATGATTTATACATATGGGCTAAACTGCTGCTTGTTTGCCCCCAGATAAGAAGTTTGGATGGGGGAATACATGGAGACATGTTATACCAAGCACTGTAAAGCATGACATTATGTTAACATCCCCAGGTAATTATGTTGCAGCTTAACTTGGGGCCCATTGCAATACTTTAAAAAATATTTCTAAATTGAAATACTCTTCACGCTTAAAACTTCCAAAGCAGTAGCTGTTAGTCTGTTGCAGCAAAAACAACAATGTGTTTTAATGGCACTTTAAAAGGTTGCTATGACATAAGCTTTAGTGGACTTGAGTCCACTCTTCTGATGCATCATCAGATGTTCCTGTATAATTGTTAAGAGAACTGACAGATTAAACAGGGACAGTTTCTGAGCACAGCATGATTTCAGTGTAGTGTGTTTTTTATGAGAATACATTTATTTTGCTCACATTTGACATGCAAAAAATTAAAATGGTCAAGCAAAGCTAGATATATGTTCTGTATGTTTGGATAATCGTCTCAAATTTGAAATAATCCTATAATACTAAATGTGTATGTATCTTTTTTCCAGATTACACATTCAGCGACACCTGTGCAAGGGTGTCAGCTGATGCAAAATACTGTTAAAACTATATTCCACATGCATGTCTGAGGGCTTAATTTGATACTTAGAACTATTTTAGATTCAATTACAAAATGGAGCATTTCAGATAATCTTAACAAGATGAAAATGTGTAAAAGACGGAGGATATTGAATGCCACATTACTATTTAAGGGAAGATCAGACTATAAATTTTGGTTTGGCAAGAGGTGTAGATAAATCAATGAACAAACAAGCATTAGAACCATAGTTAAAATAAGAATGATACCTGTATTTGCCTTGTTCATCTCCCACGATGATGCTTACTTTACATTCAGTTGGCTTGGCAGAAGATAATTTTTGCCATATAAAGTCCTGATTAGTGTTAAGAGGACTGTAATAGAAATTGTGCTCTGTGGGATTGCAAGTCAGAATATATGTTGTTTTGTAATTCATATAATGGACAAAAAGTTGGATAAAATTGTTTAAATTATAGTGTAAAAATGTTTTCAGTATGCAATATCTACAGTACTTCTAAAAATAAATCAGGTATTCTGTAATGTGAAGTTATTGCATTTTTATATTATGGTATGTTAATTGGGGAGTTTATATGATGGTTTTGGTCACATCTGCTTTAATAAATAATAAAAAAGAGGAAATGGTTTATAACAAACACTTTTCTGTAGTTTTGGTGAAATAGAGAAATTCTATGATATGTGAAGAAAAAGTAATATTTCAAGAAGGAAAAAATAGTATCTAACATAGTTTAAATAACATCTTGTATTTGATGTGCTTTTGTACTAGAATTTTACTTATTTTATGGACATAACTTATTTACCCTCTCCCTTTCCTCTCAATATTTAGAACTTCTGTTTAAGTATGTGAATTCTGGATTTTGTGATCTACATCTGCTTTTTCTTTAAAAAATGATCCATTATGTATAGGCTTACTGTCCATATCTATCTATCTATCTATCTAATTTCTAGAAGGACTGAGGCTGCTACTCAGTTTTATAGGCTGGATAAATATGTCGTGAAGACACTTGCACCCAGTATTATATTACTTAGCCTACAGTCCTAACTCTACATACCCAGGGGTAAACCTCTTGGATTAAGTGGAATGTACATCTGAGTAAACATGGTTAGGATTGCAGCCTTAGTTTTGTTGATTCCTCTGCCTTCTTAATAACAACAGGTTACAGAACAACTGAGAATTAATAAACAAGGGATTGTAGAAAGATACAAAGCCAAATCAATCCCTCTATCAAATACTAGTCTTCCTTATCTGAGCTTTATGAGTTAGATCCACCGTCTTCTGTATTTCATAGCAGCTGTTTTTTTTACACCTTTTCTGTTCAGCTTGTTGCGCTTGAGTTTTGTGATAGTATGATAGGATATCAGATTGGGAATTTTTTAATATAATGACTGTTCAGATAAATTAATTAGTTGTAGAGGAAACTAATGAATAGCTGCATTTTGCAATTAGGTAAACCTAAGTCTTATTGATTGCAATGGCAAACCGATTATGTCTGTTATTGGCAATGAAAGGGTTTAAGCCAATTGTTTCTCCAAAACAACGCACTTAATTTTTTTGAGAATCTTTTTGAACAGGTATTTTCAGTGGGATTTTCGTCTCTTCTCTGGAGATCCTTTGTTTAACATTGAGGAAACGTAAAATGTTTGGCCTTATGGTCTAAGACTGCATTGCTAAGTAGCTTGTTTCTACTTCAGTTTTCCTGAATGTCATGCAAGGTATTTTTCTTCCTAGTGCTGTGGCTCCATAGCTTACTTACACAAGTAAATCTACTATATTTTGCATACTAAAACATGACTTGGTCTTGCTTTTTCACACAGAAGTTAAATGATTTCATAATAAATATTTATTTCAACTAAAACTTTGTATAGCTTGATGTTGATCTAAATTACAATTTGATCTTTTCTGACAATGCTAGCCTTGAAATATCCTGCAAAATAGGAATGGGCCCAATTGTTTGCAGTTGTGTTTCATAGGTACAGAAGAGTCTTTAAAGCAGATTTGATTATTTGAGTGACAAGAGTCATTAGAATAAATCTTTTGGCAAGAAAGAAACCTTTCAAAGTATGATTTTGTAGTGCAGGTCCATATCTACTCCAGACAGTTCCTGACTGAAATCCATTTTTTTGTCAATTTTAATTTCCAGAATGAAATGAGAGAGCCTAATTTATGTGATGAAAGTTCAGAATACCAGAGCTGTATGAATTGTACTTATGAGTCAGTGAGTTTGTTAAAATGGCATAGGAACATATATGATGAAAAATACTATTAATTGAGAAATCTAACCCTATAATCTTTAGGTGTGCACAGTTTTTCCAGGGGAAATAGCATATGAACTTCAGTATTCCCCTTTAGGGTTTCAATCCTATGTATGCTTTCCTAGGAGTGAGTCCCATTAAGCAAAGTGGGACTTACTTGTGAGTAAAAATAATTTTACTAGATCTGTAACTGTAGTATATATTTGTTGAGTATATACACACAGAATTGCAATGTATAATGCTTTATACCAAATTCTAAAATTGCTTTTATGCCTCACCTCAATAGCTTAAAGAGGATTGTGCAGATTTGTGGAAAACTGTCAGAAAAACCTGGGAGCATGCGTACCAGCATCTCATGTGTTTTGGAAAATATAAAGATTGTTTTGTCACCATTGCTGGATTTTTGTCCTCTCAAGAAGAAGTTGTCAGTTGAACAGATCTATCCCAATTTATAGCAAACATATACAGTGGTACCTCGGGTTACAGACGCTTCAGGTTACAAACTCCGCTAACCCAGAAATAGTACCTCGGGTTAAGAACGTTGCTTCAAGATGAGAACAGAAATCACGTAGTAGCAGCTGGAGGCCCCATTAGCTAAAGTGGTACCTCAGGTTAAGAACAGTTTCAGGTCAAGAATGGACCTCCAGAACGAATTAAGTTCTTAACCTGAGGTACCACTGTACAAGATGTGGTCCAACAAGGCAAATGCAACCCCCTATCCAGAGACTCAAAGGGACTTCCTCCTGAGTAGGCATGTGTAGGGGTTCATTGCTAATCAATGTATCTGCATATTGTGAGAGGCGAAAAGATAGGCTGGAAAAAAGGGGTATTTGGGAGACTGGACTCTTCGCAGTTTGGCCTAGCATCCAAATTCAGGAGATGTGCTTGTAGTGTTGTAATAATGCACTTTCAATATTGGGTTAATAGCATGGTTTATGATAAGGTGCAATCATGATTTGTGCCCGGTACTAAGCATACAGTAGCTGGGCCGGTAAACTTGGTGCTGATTTCTTACCTTCAGTTCCTTGTAAAACAGTTTTCTTCAGTTGAATAGGTAGTTAGGTTTTATTTATAACTGTGGTGCTGAGAAAACGCCTGATGTAGTTACCATTCCCTTAATTTTCAAATGAAATAAAAGGTTTTTGGTGACCTGCATTTTCAGAATTTTCTGGCTTGGTTTCCTATGTCTTGGACTTGAAATGTGCTGTTTTGTCTAATTAATGTATTCCCATTCCATTTAATGTGTGATCCTTATAACTACTAGGATCCCCTCCCAGCTAGGGTTCTTTTCATTCCGTCCTACTCAGCAAAATAAAAACCCTGCAAGGGGATAATGGTGGTGTAAAAATATTCCTTATGCACCAGCATCAAATTTTTAGGCACCTGGACAACCAAGCATATAGATTTTTCCAGTCTGGGTGTGGAGAACAAACACTAAAAGTGACCACTTGCATATTTCATGGAAGCAGCAGGCTCTGCAAGCTAATTTGTATGTGAAACTGCAAGCCTTAACTGTACAATATGAAAATGAAATGTATCTGGCATTAGAGCTGAGAACTTCAGCAGAGTTCATACAATGAGGAATTATTATGGTGGACAGAGTTAATTTTATTTTGCAGACCCTTTAAATAAATGAAGATAATTGACTTCAGTGGCACAAACAGTTTGAGTTCCGTTAGGGCGATATTTGTAGTGATGTTTATAGTTAACTGTTATTTATATCCCTGGGTTTGCTGTAAGATTAATTTCTTTTTAACTTGGGAAATTATCAGCCTCCACTGAAGTCATTTTAGTGTTTCTATTTTTTTTCCCCTCAGCTCAGTTACTAAGCATGGGGGAGGGGAGGCTGGTGCCTGGAGTTGATTCAAAATGTGGTATGTATTAGTGTCTGTAAAAGTTTCTCACATGAAGCAAAGTGGTTTGCTTGCATGGCATCACATGATCAAAATATTTTTACTCTTGGTGCTGCCAGAAGCTATCTATTGCTTTTCAACAATCTCAGTTGTTGGGCGCCATGCCAAGATGTTTAAGACAGCCCCTTACGTGAGCTGTTCCATTCTTAACCTCCTTGACTGAAGTGCTGTGACCTTCACATATGTAGATTAGCCATGTGCTCTGTGAATTGAAACTTGCTGCCTCAGGAAGAAAGGGTTTTTCTTTTTATTCCTGAGGGAATTTGACAGCCATTCATCCCTGACCTGGGCAGAGGTAATGCAAGGAAATTGGATTCAAATGGAATGCATATATAGATAACACACAGGCAGTATACACAGACAAGTAGCTCTCCTGCCTGGCAGAGGAAAGAATAATTCACTGACAAAGATAAGCTGCTGATTTGGATGCTGTGAAAAAGAACCGTAAAGAGAGAAGTTTGAGAGGCTATTTTGTTTGTTTGGAGTAATAGTTTCTGGCTGCTGGTTGCTCAGTTGTACCTTTATTATGGTCTATTTTTTGTAACAATAAGCTAAGCTTTTATTCCCTTTGTAAGCGTAGTGGCTGAGTTTGATGACAACGCTTAGAAAACCAAGGGTATCTATTTAAAATAATAATGCCTTAATTTTTTTTAAAAGGTATATATTTTCTTATGTGTTTTTCAAAGGAGAAAAGCAACCAGTTTTGAAGAAGCACTGTATGAATTCAACAGATATTCTTCAAAAAAGAAGAGAAAAGAAATTAATTTGTACAGTGTGAGAGGGTGCAAATGAAATTCCTTGTTAATCAGCTGTAGCTGTTGCTTGAAAACAGATTTCTGAGTTTTTGGCTGACTACAGCAAAACATTACTGTGGTATGCAAAAATATAGAAAACATTTTGGAGTAAACTTGTATATTTTGTGTTATCACCCACACATTTTCCATTTGCTAGTAAAATTAAAAGGTTACTATCATTTCCAGAGATTTAATTGTATAAAGCAAAATACTGTAGCCATACTTAAAAATTCCTAAAGGGTAGTAAGGATCTCTAGAAAGATAACTTCTAGGCATCATGAGGCAGGACACAAGACCATGAATTCTAGTCGCTGAGGAACTTGAGTGGCAGACTACTATTGTGCTTGTGTCTTGTTGGTGGGTGATATGGATGTCTGGTTGGCCACTGTGAGAACAGGATGCCTGACTACAGGCCTTTGGTCTGATCTTGCCGAGATCTTCTTACACTCTTTCTTACCAACAATATCTAGGCAAAATGCAACCAAACACAGCATATGCCCTGATTGGGATGGTTGGCGGTAGGTCCCCACCCAATCTGTACAGTATTGGCTATTGTGTACTCATCCATCTGTTTTGTAAGTTGTCAGCGTGGAAACTCCAGATAGTCTCCTCTGTTTTTCATAACTCTTACTATTATTTTATTATGTATTCAGGTTCTTAGCCACCCTTCTCCATGAGGTCTGAGGGTGGGTTACAGCAATTTAAAAATACAATACTGAAAACACTTTAGAACAAATTGAAGTCGCAAAGTGACTTGCCAGAATAGTTATCTCAAGTGTGAAAGACCAGAATGAAGTGGTACATATTTCAGCATAAGACAGAAACTACACAAGGACTGACCCAGATGCATCTCAGCTGTTTGGCGCTTAAGTTGTTTAGGGCTTTATGTACTTAGGTGAGCTGGTTGGATTGGGCCCAGAAATAAACTAGCAATCACTGCACCTGTTTTAAAAACAGTGGTTGTGTGGGTTGTAAATGGAAACCCAGGCAGTAATGTGGCTGTTGCATTTTTAACCATTTGACATGTTTGAGCAGTCTTCACACCCCTCTATCCAAAAGGCCTGTAATGGGTGAAGGAGGCATAGCTGAAAATAGGGATTGCTAGCTGCTGAGGCCTTCTGATCCTCCAATGATGATGTTGGATTCAAGAGTAATCACAAGCTATGGATATGTTCTTTCAGGGGAACACAACCGCATCCAGAACAGGCTCACCTCCCAGACCTGAGAACTAGGAACACATTAACACCTCTGTCTTTTCAAGATTGAGCTTCAGTTTGAGCTTCATCCAGCCCACCACCATTGCAAACACTGGTCACACACCTCCACCACCTCTCCTGATTCAGATGTAAGAGAGAGAGTTTGGTGCCATTTGCATATTGGTGACACCTCACTACTAATCTCTGATGACATCTTACATCAGCATGGGGAACAAAACGGAACCTTGTGGGACACCACAAGACAGCTCCCATGGCACCAAACAGTGGACTGCTAAAACTACTTTCAGGAAACCACCTTGAAAGTAGGGGTAGATCCGCTAAAGTACAAGGCCCTCAAACCACATATCCCTGAGCTGCTCCAGCTACCATTGTCAGTAGTATTTATGCCTGCCAAGAGGTCAAGGAGAACAAAGGCCATCAACCAGGCTGGCTAAGATTGTTTCATTGCCATGGATTCAGATAGACAGCTACCACCCTCTAGATCACCTTGCCCCAAAGGGGGAAATTCATCACTGAGTATTGTTGTTTAACACTTATGGGTCCAGGGAGGTGCTCTTAAGGAGGGGATGTGTCACCACCTCCTCCTTGGAAGTGGTGTGGATTCCACCGTCAAATGATTCAGTAATGGATAAAAAAAATGCAACCTCAGTTCATAGGTTTGTCCTACATTTCCTTCTGTTCCCTAATTAAGTAGGAAAGAGCTTTATAGCCCTTAATTCATGGGGGGTTTTATACGAATGTGGCCACTATTGCAAGGAAACAGGTGAAACAATTTCAGTGGAGGTCTTACATTAAAAGGAGGAGAGACAAAGGTGAATTAACAGACCAAAGTGACTAAGGGGGATAGGCAACCTAAGGCCCATGGGCCACAAGTGGCCCACGGGGGTCGTTTAACCGGCCCACGAGCTACCCCCAAACCGAGCCGCCTGCTCGGTGAGTCCCCGCGTGCTGCGCTAAACCGGCACAGTGCAGGGACTCGTTTCTGCGGTGCCGGAAATCGCATTGTGCATGCTCAGACACCGGAAATCGCGGCTGCATGCACTCACACACACACACACACGATCCGGCCCACTGAGGGATCTCCACTGGAGTGAACTGGCCCAGGCGAGGTAAACCTTGCCAACTCCTGGTTTACAGACAGCAGTTATTGAAGGATTGCTGAAGCTCTTGAGGTGCTTCAACACTTCTAGTTATCATTAATATAATCTTCCTATGATTTTGTTACCTGTATTTATCCTATTGGATGATACTTACTGCCCCAGTGACAGACATAGCATACACCTAAAGTAATGGTTCGATAATTCGGTGGGGATATATCTTGCTTAGGATACTAGAGTACTACCAGGTGAGTGTTGCCATCACTTTCTTACATATCTTATCCCTGAATAGCATTACAGAAAAGTCTTCACTGAAACTACTCATTTCTTCTTTGGGCAACTGAGATTATTGTTGGGGGTGGGGGGGGGAATTACGCTTTTACTTTACCTTTACCTTTTTACTTTTACACATTTACTGACATTTTGGGATTTCTTTTGTCCTGAGTGGGGTGCTTGCAGCATCCGGTCTTGGGAGCAAATCAAAATGGTCAGATTAAATTGCCTTTTCCAGCCATATACTCCTCAATAGCCTTTACTAGTAGAATATCAGCTATTAAAATGTGTGTGAGAAGATACTCTTGCTTTTTTGTTTTTGATGTAGCATATCATCACAGAGTCTATTGTAAGTTAATTTCTGATTTTTAAAAAATGCACTGGACCACCATTTATTTTTAGAATCGGCTGTTCAATGTGAGGTTTTTGCCTCAGCCTTTTCTATCTGCAGTAGAGAGTTGCTTGCCCTGTGCGAGGTCTTTAACTCAGTGGGGGAGCATGAATTAATTAAAAGCACACCACCACCTTTAATTTATACAGGTCTAAAGCTACTTACGTTCTCATAGAGAGGAGGGAAAGCACGTGTGCTTGAGCATCAAAATGGAATTCACTGTTTTTGTAGCATTTAGTTAAGATATATAATTTATCATTCAATGTTTACATGTTTTTAAATAGTTCTTTTTGTGAGAAATATAGCCGGTGGTGAGAGTGCCACAAAATCCCCAAAGCTGTTTCCAAACAAGGTACTGAAGCCAAGGACATTAAGTCGTTTCCAGAGGTTTCAGTATTCTTCCTCCTCTGCTGCCTGCCAGGCTCTGTCCCTGTCCCTCCCCTCTTTTAAAATCCTTTTGATACCTCAAACTGCCACCCCCTGCAGAGAAGTCTGGTAGCATGTGTCTGCTGTCACTTTGAGATTCTCTGCTTGGGAATATGTGAAGAACCTCCAGTACATCTGAATATGTTTTTAGCTCACTATTCAGGCTTTACACATAAGATCCAGACTCCTTTTCCTGAAGGGGCAGCATGTATTGATTCTTAAGAGTTGGAGATTCAACCTGGTAATATTTTTAAGTTTCCAGTGCCAAAAGACCAGCAGAAGCAGATTAAGAGGTACAGTACAATAATGTAATCTGTTCATGAATGAACAGAAGAAAATTTCTCAGTGCTTTTTTAATTTTTATCTGTTATAATTGTTTTATATACTCTATAAAATCAAATAAAGACAATTTACAGAAATAATTCTAAGTGCTGAGCAAGTGTATGCCCTTTGTAAACATGTTGTACTAGAAATTTTTATTAAGGAAGCATTGTTTATTTTGGTTTTTAAGGGTCTTTCACACAGCATGGCTTGTTGTTGTGAATCTAAGGCTTGTAATGGCTCCTGAACTGGACTAAATTGAATGTGGATTTAGTGTCAGTGCTTTAATTTCATGAATAGAAATTCTCATATATATATTTTAAATTGACTATCTTAAAAATAAAGTATTATTTAGTAAATAATGTGCATGATGACAAGTCATCCAGCTATGATAATTATATCTGCTAGTCTGTAAGATTCACATTGGTAGATATAGTACGATCAAGTGCATTGGGAACTTTTGCTTTCTCTGATTCTACGAAAGCTTTGATTGTATGCTCATTTTGCTTTTCTGTATTGTTGTGTCTCTAGTTTAAGGCTTGGAATTCATGAAAGGTCCAATATATAGCACTTAAAAGTATTGGTTTGTGATAAGAAGCATTTTTCACCATGCTTGCATTTATTCTTTTTCTTATTATTAAAATTTGTATGCCACCCTTCACCCGGAGATCTCATGACAGTTCTCAGCATACAATACAGAATAAAACCACAAAATACACAATAAGAACAAAACAAACAAATAACCTCTTCCTCCCTCAAATACATTTAAAAAGATATAGCCTGTTAATCAACCAAAGGCCTGGTTGAAGAGAAATGTTTTCTCCTGGCACCTAAAGATGTATAATGAAGGTGCCAGTTAAACCTCCGTGGGGAGAGCATTTGGCAAATGGGGAGCCACTGCAGAAAAGGCCCATTCTCGTATTACCTCTGGACCTCTCATGGAGGAGGCACACCCATTGACAGCCTGGGGTGAGCCAGGGCTTCCCTGGTCGGTCTGATTTGGTTCGGGATCCGGCCAGACCAGTTGCACAGACCTACTTGCATGTGTTCTGTGAAATTACCCAATGCTATTTCCAAATTGGCTACCTCCAGTTGACACAGAACCAATTTTGGCCCTGCAGAGACCATTATTTTGAATAGGGTGAGGTGTTTTGTAGCACAATACTCTGTATTGTGTTTTCGACTAGGTCTTGTGGAACTTGCCATTGAATAGCTATGCTAACCTTTCCAGATGGTTACACTAGCCTTCTCCAAGCTGGTATCCACTTGCTATTGATGAAAAAGAATCCCTCCTATTCTAGACCATTGGCCATCCTGATGGAGGCTGCGGAAAGCTGAGAATCCAAAACCTCTGGAGGATACCAGGTTGGGGAAGACTCTGTTACTTCATTAAAATAAAATATTTTAAAAGTAACTAAAATGCTTACTAAGGCCTACATTAGATGCCTGCTTCTTAAGCCACAGTTTTCTCGTGTGTTAGATGATGATGTCTGCTCCCACCATGTATAAAATTACTGTACTTTTCGCACCATAGGACGCACTTTTTCCGTCTTAAAAACTAAGGGGAAAAGTCTGTGCGTCCTATGGAGCGAATGCAGGGGGGAGGCAGGCAGGAAAAGCCCCCAAGAGCCCCACACAAGCTTCGCGCGGCTCTTGCAGGCTTTTCCCCAGGAGGGAGAAGGGGCTGACACTGCCAGTCAGTCCCTTCTCCCTCCTCTAGAAAAGCCTTGCGCAACCTCTCCAGCCGGGGGGAGGCTGCGCAAGGCTAAAAAGGAAGCCAGGGCAGCGAGCGCGATCCATCCCGTTCGCTGCCCTGGCTTCCTCTTTAGCCTTGCGCGCCTCTCCAGTCGCGGGAGGCTGCTCAAGGCTAAAGAGGAAGCCAGGGCAGCGAGCGTGATCCACCAGAGGTAGATCTTAACCCTTGCCTCACCTGGGAGCTTCTCTGGGCAGGAATTCCCTCAGCTTAAGTGGGGTGGGGGAAGTGTGGCAGGTAGGGGGGTACCTACCTAGACACTGAAGCCAGTGTCTCTCCGATGAAAATTGGGAGTGGGCATTGTGTGAAGTGGCTGTGGATCTCCTGCCGCAGAACTGTAGGACTGTATAGAGTTGGGAGGGCCACCTGAGGGTCATCTAGCCCAGCCCCCTCACAATGTAGGAATCACAGCTAAAGAACGCCAGGCAGATGGTTCCCCCAACCGCTGCTTAAAAGCCTCCAGTGGTGGAGACCCCCAACACCTTCCGAGGTCATAGAATTGCAGGGTTGGAAGGGAACCCCAGGAGTCATCTAGTCCAGCCCCGGTGGACATCGGGCGCGATCCATCCCGTTGCGCAAGGCTAAAGAGGAAGCCAAGGCAGCGAGCGGGATGGATCGCAGCTCCGAGAAGCTCTGGGAGAAGTGGACAGGCTGCCCGCGGGACCTCCCGCAGGGCTCCCCATGCTGCGGATAGCAGCCTGCTGCCCAGCGCGCGAGGCGCCCTGAAGCAGAGCGCCTCTCATGCCGGGCAGACATCCGCAGCGTGGGGAGCCCTGCGGGAGTTCCCGCAGGGCTCCCCGCGCTGCGGATAGCAGCCTGCCGCCCGGCACGCGGGGCGCCCTGAAGCAGAGCGCCCCTCGCGCCAGGCAGACATCGGCCAGCCCCACAAGCTCAGGGGACAGAGGGGAGGCGGAGCGCCGCCATACCGCTGTTCCCCGACCTGGTTTTGGGGGGGAAATAAAGGGAAAAATTTTTCCCTTTATTTCCGCCCCCAAAAACTAGGAGAGTCCTATAGGACGGAGCGTCCTATGGGACGAAAAATACGGTATATCCAGTAGTTGCTAAAGCAGAGAGCAACTTGTGTAACTTATTTTCAGTTCCATCATGCAACTCCTGTGCTCCCCAGAGGGCCTGTGGACATCTTGAACTGTGTGGCCTGTGCAATACAGGGAGGAGTAAAGAAGCTGAAATTGGGTGGAGGAACTTTGTGTGAGTGTGCAACCACTGGATACCCTAATGGTGTGAAACATTATTTTCCTATTTCTAGCTCCAACATGTTAAAGTTCCTGCATTGTCTGTATTGAAGTCTGCATTTTAAGTTGTTGCCACCAATTAAGCATAATATATTCAAAACCTGCTTACCTGTTAAAGTATCCACCTCAGAACTGGTGCCAAAGTCTGAAATCAGTGTGATGTGTGCATGTGCATGCATATTACAACTCCAGATAACATCTTTGAAAGGACGGATTTTTTGAAAGATCTGTGTTTATAGTGTTTGCTGAGACCTTTGGCATTGTTATAAAAATATGCATTTTTCTGGAGACAAGAGGTGCTTTCTCAAGGTTGTCTGAAATGTTTTAACTTAAGTAGCAAATGAGGTGTGAATCAAATTGTCAGATGGATGGATGCCAAATTATTGCAGCACTTGCTGTTTAAAGTAACTGGCAATGTACTTGGAAACGTGTGAGCCTAACAGATAAATGTGTAAACAGCACCTTTCTCTTTCATTATATCTGGTTTCTCACCACTTTTCTTTATACTATGAGGACCTAAATTTGTGTGGGAGATGTCATACCTACTTTCAACTTGTTAGTTTATGATATCTATATCAGAGGTTCAGTTCAAATCTGTGCATGACATAAGTAACGAAAAATGGATGTAAGCAAATTAACTTTAGCAAATGCTTCCTCAAATATGGAAAAATTGCATCAAGGAAATAATATTTTAAGCAGTACTTTCTGAAACGCTGCATAAAATTGCATCTTTTATTGTGTATTTGGCTTCCATTTATTTTGATAGATATTTTGTCTTAGATTCCTGATCACTTAACAGTTCAATGCTGTTTAATTTCTATTAAATTGTAGTCCCCACTGGTCTTAATGGGATGTGCTCCCAGGTAAGTATTTATAGTAGCTGCAATTCTTTTTAATGTTAATTGAAAATTATGATAAAAAAACAAGGAAATACAAAACATTTTCTTTTTTATGTTAGTTAAAAATATGTTAACATTATAGTAACATAGTATCCAAATGGCTTTTGGAAATTTTTAGCCGACATCTGCTAATTGCTGAATGATCATTTATTAAAGTTCTCATTTTGTGTATGTTTGGATTGGGTATATACAAGACATAAAAAAGCAAGTTCTTTAGTGCTATAGATGCCTTAATAAGCATTCTGATGATTCTTCAAAATATGGTTTGGATGATAGGAAACTAGCCACAGGCTTGTATTGGCTCACACACAGAGTTTATGCATTACTTTCTGCTTTAATTAAATTACTGTTTGTCATTACATCTGAATAATGGCTTGAGCAAACCCTCCAAAGCAGGATTGCAAACCACACTTTTATATTGTTTCATAATCCTGGTTCGAAGGATTCATTCAAATCATTGATTTGCTGGTTTGAATGCAACAGCAAGCAGCGATTGATAAGACCAGAAAGTGATGTATCACAGCACAATCCTAATGGTGTCTTCAAAGTAAATTTTACTGAATTCAATGGGACTTGATTTCAGTCTTAAGCATCATGTGGAGGAGGGACAGTCCAAGCCTGTTGTTTGGTTCAAGTCATTCAAACTATGGTTTGGAGGATGGTTTGTCTGCTCAGATGATGAGGCTTAATTAGCAGGTAGACTAGCTGAGGTCAGAGTAGAAATTAATGGAGATTCATCTGGAAGCCCAGACTACATCAACTTAATGAGTTAATGGAAAGCTGATATGTCTTTAAATTCCCAAACTGATTTGTTTCTAAATCATTTTTAGGAGTCTCTTTCTTCAATCCAGGGTTTATTAAAGAAGGAATTCTGCCCATTCAGTTGCCTTACATTCAAAGCTGCTATCACAACTTTTCGCTTCTTCAGTCATAAGTTAGTTCAAATGTGTATGTGAAGAAAACCCACATTCCTCCCTTCCATGAGAGGATAGTAGGAGTACATCAGCCCAAGGCTTCACTCAGACTTGCACACTTAATATTAAACTATGGTTTAGCATTATGAGGGCCTTCTTGGTAGTGGCGCCCACCCTGTGGAATGCCCTCCCATCAGATGTCAAGGAAATGAGTAATTATATATCTTTTAGGAGAGTTCTGAAGAGAGCCCTGTATAGGGAAGTTTTCTAAGGTTAAATGTTTTTCTGTGTTTTTATATATGCTGGAAGCTGCCCAGAGTGGCTGGGGCACAAATAGATGGAGGTAGAAAAGAATAAGAATAATATGTGGCTATTTGCCCATTTTGCATATAATGCTGAATCATGCTTTAAACGATATGTGAATTGATCTAGGTGAGACTTAGGCTGATTCCCTCATCTCTCCTTTGGTGCAGCTGGAGAAGGAGTTCAGACAATTTGTCTTCGGGTTTAAATTAATTATACTCGGTTGCCATAGTTTATTGAAATAAGAAATGATGGGTTTTGATCCTAGCTTGTTTTAGTAGCCAAGTTTTAACTAACTGGTTTAAACCAGGAGCCAGGTTCTTTATTAAACAGGAGGGAAGTTTTGAGTGAATTGCTGCAAGGCTCTATCCCCAGACTGGTACTTTCAACATTTTTTTCAGTACCTTAAATGAAGTTATTCAGAGGATAAACTTTCTGAATGAAACAAAACAGCACAATAGAAGATGAGTACAGTGGTTACAAACGCTTTGGGTTACAAACACTTTGAGTTACAATCTCCGCTAACCCGCACATACTTACCTTGGGTTGAGAACTTTGTCCCAGGATAAGAATGGAAATCGTGCGCCAGCAGTGCAGTGGCAGCAGGAGGCCCCATTAGCGAAAGCCGCCTCAGGTTAAGAACAGTTTTGTGTTCAGAATGGACCTCCGGAACGAATTAAGTTCGTAACCCAAGGTACCACTGTAGAAAATTCAAAATGAAAATGGGGCTGAAACTCACACATTGAAATTAAGCAAACAAATGCAAAAGTAATGCATTCAGAAAAAGCGGCAGCAGCAGCAACAAATATACAGCAATAAGTTGTACAGGCATTAGGATGGGGAATCCTGGATTGGTAGTAGTATATGTGAAATAGATTCTGGGATTCTGTTGAGTCAGCAGCGTTATGTGGCTTTATTAATAGAACCAAGGCTGCCAGCAGGATTTTATGGGCCCAGAACATTGTACAGTGGAACTTCTACTCACAACCACAATCTGTTCCAGAGGCCTGCCTTATGGCGAAACAGGTCGCTGGGAGAGGCGCCGTTGTGTGCAGGTGTGGGTGGTGATTACCCTCTTCTGCGCATGTGCGAACGGCGGCAAACCCACCGGTTACTTCCAGGTTTGCCGTGGTCGCAACTTGGAATGTCTGCCAGTGGAGGTGGTTGTAAGTAGAGGTTCTACTGTATGTAGATTGGGTCTTTCAGTGCACCCACAAAAGGGGGCAGAAGTGTGTGTAAAATGTGCATATGCTTTGTGTCATGCCAATTTGTATCATCTTTTGCATATAAGATAGATCTAAATCAGGAGCCACACACAAATAAGATTTCAGGTAGAATGCCAGCAGTTGAAATTTGACCTGCTTAAAGCAACAAGAACCCTGCAGGGCCCAAATGCCAACCCTTATGATTCTGTGAACTATAGTTTATTGTAGGGATCCCTACCCCTTTTGAAGCTTGGGGGCGCATTTGGAAATTTAAGAAATTGTCATGGACATCACAAAAGAAAAACTCGTGATGCTCAAATAGGGAAAAACACCTGGACCCCAAAAACAAAACAGAAGGGGGAGAAAACCACCATCCCCAAGACCTGCCAAAAAATGTCCCCTATATTAGATGAATAACAAAAAAGCCAACAGCACCGAAACAAACAAGAAGCAGGAAACAGCTACTAAAAACATACAAAGCACAGACACAATCAATCACCCTAATAAGAGAATACAAATTGCTCCATCCCCAAAGAAGCAAACTCTTAAAAACAAGCAAAAACCTACTCCTCAAATACACAAAAACCTGGCAAAGCAGCCCCACTTACAAAGAAAGAAAAGCAGGCAAAACACAGCTTACAAAATAAAAAGAATGATATGCTTTGTAAACCTCTTCATTACTGAAGCGGAATCAATCCACTACCATTTCTTTGCTTATCAAAACATTTTCTGCTTAGGAGAAATCTGTTTTAGGTTTTTAATGACATTTTCAATGCCTGTGTAGTATCATTCAAGTTGTTTTCCTTTGGATGATTTCTTCCTACTCTCCAAGTGTCCAGTCAGTTTTTTCCAGTCCATTTCCCCCCATTCCTCTGGGTCTGTAGATATTTTATTACAATTCTGATCAGTCTAGTGCATTTTATATAACCTTGTGGGTTATTGCTAAGGGGGTAATTGCAGATTAAATAAGTAATTGCATTCCTGATTAAAAGTTGCTTCCTTCCAGATTCTAACTGTGTAATACTCTGTATAAGAGGAAAACTAAGCATGAGAAGGCTAACTTCACTTCTTGACTGTGTTTTCTTTAGTCCCACGGTTTCATTGTGTAGAGCAGAATCAAAGTTATTTGTAGACCTTGAGTTCTTCATTTTCTTGCGGTCAGATACATTTTCTTTACTTGCATTGTTCTAATTAGATTATTCTGAGAGCTGTTTATATCAAACTTCAAATTTATCTATATTAACCTTATAACCAATGCTTAGAATTGAACATTATTTTGCTTTTTCTAATTTGCATTGAGCCTTGATAAAGGTGCACTTCATTTATGGTGATGCACCTTAGATTTTTGGTGAGATTTCAATGATTCTTAGTATTACAGGACAATTCTGTTCATGTTTATGTGGAAGTAAGTCACACTCTGTTTAATGGGATTTAATGCCCTAATAAACGTGTTTAGGATTGCAGCCTTAGGCTGCAGTTGTAACCATGTCTACCCAGACATAAATCCTATTGAATTAAATGGGGCTCCCTCCTGATTAATTGGTTTTGGATTGCAGGCTGTGTCCCAAAGAAAAACAGAAGAAATTAGTTTTTGTAAAATAACACCTAAAAGGAAATGCGGTTATTTTACACGAGTTCAAGGTGAAATAATCCTTTGGCGAACATAATTTTGTTTAGTGGTGAAAAGAATATGGCAGAAGGAGCACTCGTGTATTTATTTCAGCAATCTTACAGGAGGTGGAAACTAAAGTCCAAAGTAGATATGGCTGAATGAAGAAAGACCACAGTTTATGTTGTAAGAACGTAAGATGAATGTGCTGGATCAGGCCAGTGGAACATCTAATCCAGCATCCTTTTCTCAGTGGCCAACCAGATGCCTACAGGAAATTGCCAAGCAGGGCTGAATCACATGAGCACTGTCCCCTCTTGCAGTTTCCAGCAACTGGTATTTAGAAGCAAAATGCCTCTGACTGTGGAGGCAGAGCTTGGCCATCACGGTTAGTAGCTATTGATGGCCTTCACCTCTATGTGCCTAATTCTCCTTTAAAGCTGTCCAAGTTGTGGCCACCACTGCCTCCTGGGGGAGCAAGTTATGGAGTTTAACAGTGCACTGTGTGAATATTTTGACTGTCCTGAGTCCTTTCAACATTCCTACATTCAGCTTCATTGGAGAAGGAGAAAAACTCTTCTCTCCCCACTTTCTCCATGCCATGCATAATTTTATAAACTTCTATCATGTCACATTTTCTCTAAACTAAAAAGCTCCATCTACACGTTGTAACCCTTCCTCCTAGGGGAGTTGCTCCAACCCCTTGATCATTTTGGTTGCCCTTTTCTGAACATTTTCCAATTCTACAATAAAAGGCCAGAACTGTGCACAGTCTTCTAAATGTGGTTGCACCATAACAGAACTAAGATATTGGCAGATTTATTTTCCATTATTTCATAATGATCCCTAGTATGGAATTCACCTTTTTATCTGCAGCACCCTAGGTTGTCTTCATCAAGCTATCAGCTATGACTGATATATTTTGTTTTTAAACAACTTCCAAGCATTTTGATGTGATTTGTCCCTTGTGACTTTGTCTTTCAACTTCCATTTTACACGTCCCCTTATTTTGGGGAGATTTCCTCTTGTGATCAAATGTGATCATGCTGGATTTTTTTGGGCAATTGCCCATTTATATGTATATTTAATTTAATAGCACTACGGTCACTGCTCCCAATTGGTTCAACAAACTGACGTCTTGCACCAGGTTAAGAACTCCCAAGTGAGTTTTGTGGAAATAATTTTTTTTACTGTATTTCCTACTTTCATAGAAGTTGCATATGTTTTATACTCAATTTTTAAAATAGAAGGTTTGCATGTAGAACAGCTTTGATGAGAATGCAGAAGTGTACCTTTTTGTCAGTGCATACTCCCTGAGTCTTTCACTTGTGTCTCAACTTCAGATTCCTGCTGTTGCTGTTCTTTTGGCTCCTTAACTATCTTACTTCCTGGGATCTTTTTGAAGTTCTCAGCCTCCCCCACATAGGCTTCTGCTGTTGCCAGTGCCTGTGTGAGGTTTTAATGCTAGTTCATTTGGCCATTTCCCCATCTTGCATCGGAAATGACTGCAAATAATCCTGCACATTTATTCCCCAAGCAATTGGAATATGAACATTTGACATTATACTAGTTCAGTCAGTCACTTTAAACATCTTCATTGTTGTATCTACCATGCATTATGAATTTTTCAAATTGTAAACGGGGGGGGGGGGGGGATCAAAAGCTGTTGTCTCACTAGTGGAATAGCTTTTGATCCAGCTGGAGGAAGGGAAGTAATTTTTTTCTCTGATCTCCTCCCCCCCCCCCCGAAAAGCTGTTTTAGAAAGTTGGGGGACCCTGTAAAACAGTTTGGAAGGTAAAGTGGTGGGCTGGGAAATCTGATAAAACCACTGGCTCCAAAGGTGTTTTGCAGGTTGGACAGGGGCAGCATTCTGTACAATTTTTATGTTTCTGAACAAATTGAGCTGTAGCTAACCGCTGTAGTGTTCTCAGACCTTTGAAGATGCTAATATTTTAAAGGATTTTTTCCTCTAATACTGTACAGTTTATTTATCAAATAAGCAATCGTTCTATTGATTTTGCATTTTTATTTATTTTCTCTGTATGACCATTTGCACAGTGAACTATGGTGCTTCTTTGCTGGGTGCATTATTATAAAAGCAGTAATTGTGGCTGAATCATTGGTTTCACATATCCTTGAAATGATCCTCAGTGATACATTCTTGAATATATGAATCGAACACACAAGAAACTGTAATTGTTTTTCACTGGACCTCTACTGCTACAAAGCATCCTCTCTTCCTTTTAAAGGGAAATTTACAACTGTATAGTATTAGTCTTTTAAATTCTAAAATCCAGATGAAATGTATTCTCCAGAGTGTTGTTTCAGTGTTGCAATATAATCTTTCCAGATGATACATGATTTAGTTGGAAACAAATTAGCAGCTATGTATGTCTAAGAAAAGCAATTTAATAAACAAGATTTTTGTAAGACCTAATCAGAATTGTAAAGTGATACTTGGGAGTGAGTTACATTATACGAAAGATCTTGTGTGGCTGAAGCTTTCTGTAAGCATGTGTGTAAATCAGTTTCTTAATGTTGTTTCCTCCTGCAGTGAAAATTTTTAACTAGTACGTAATATATCCCCTTTTCCTTGTATGTCTACATGTCCAAAGTTAGGAAAATCATGATTATCTGCTTGCCTAGGTGCTAAAAATTAGATGCCTCTGTCTAAAACCCAATTTTCTCCATAACCCCTTCCATGCAGTTATTTTGTTTAGAAATTTGGTAGTGTTACCTAGGAACTGGAAATATTTTTCAATTCTATCTTATAGCTACCACATTTTTACTTTTGATTTTGTGAGTGATGGGAATAATACGTGTTTTCAATTTTTTGCTTTTGCTTTCTGGAATTATTTAAAATAGATACCCCTTTTGAAACAACTTAGAACTGGCAAATTGTTTTGGTTATATAGTTTCACTGGCCAACAGTACATGATTAAAAGCTGTGACCCACAAACCAGTTAAGGTGGAGTAGAGGCATACAGTCCAGTTTAGCCCCATTGCTGTTTATGTCTAAGTATTCTGACAGAACTGGCTTGCTGTTTGGGCCCAATTACATATGTTGAAAGAACAATTCAGACCAGTGGAATTCAGTCTCATTTTAAGGAAAGGTCAATTTGAAGCGCAGTCATGACATGAGATCTTTTAATAAATATCAAAAAATGCACGTACAGGATCAGGTGCATGAAGTATGTAGACGATTGCTGCCAAAATCCCTGATTCCCAAGGTCCTAGGTTCAGCTAGAGATCACAAGCTCTGCAAGCAGTCTGGCAGAATGTGTAAATTCCCTCTAGCAAGCCACTTCTTGGTCATTGAGCTTAGAAAGCCTTTGGAAGCTTCAGGGGAAGTTATTAATTAGCAGTCTAATAGTGCACGTTCAAGGAGTTTAGATTTATTCTGCTCAGTAGAGTAGCTAGACTGCATCTGAGAAATGTAAAAATCAGTCAGGGATACTTGGCAAAGGTTGGAAGATGTAAACACTAAGGAGCATCTTTAATGGCCTCTAACAGCCTAGCCCAGCCCTTCCCTTTCATATTTTTTTTTAAAAAACCAGTTACCGTAAATGTCTTAAAATATTGCCTCATATAAATAGATACAATGCGTTGGGAAACAGGGAGACAAAGTAGCAAAATTGTTTCCCTTGATTTAAGACAGCAGGACCAAGACAAATAATAGGGCAGAGACCATGCATTGAAAACACATGGCTTCCCCCAAAGAATCATGGGAACTGTAGTTTCCCTACCACAGAGCTACAATTCATGACACCTGTATCAAACTACAGCTCCCAGAATTCCTTTGGGGAAGTATTGTGCTTTAAATGTGCATTGGATCTGCCCATGGTGTTTGCTGCCTCTGGGCCTTTTGTCTGGGACAGCTTATTGAACAAGTAGTCAACAGCTGTGATTCAAGGAACCTGTTTTTTTCTGAGTCTCTCTTAAGAAAGTGAGCTCAATTCCCTCTAGATCAGAGGTTTTCAACCATTTTGGGTCTATGGCTCCCTTGACCAACTGCATTCTTTCTGCGGCATCCCTGTGGGGATTTTGTCACCCCTCGCCTGCAGAGCTGGCAGCCCCTCACCCCTCTTTGAACACCCTCCCTTGTGGAGTATTCCCTCGGCCTCCTCTCCCTACCTCTCCTTAGGAGTCCTCTGGGCTGCCGCAGCTGCTGCCCTGTTCTCTAAGCTGCCCCCCCCCCCGCCCCAAAGAGAAACACCTCCTCACACTGCCCCACAGGGGCCTGGGAAGCACCCCCTGCCCAGTCCCAGAGACACCAATTGCCTGCGGAGCATGTAGCCAGAGCTGTTGCAACAAACAGCTGTGCAAGCCCTTGGGAAGCAGAGATGTGAGAGGCCATCAGGGGAGGGAGGGAAGGAAAGAGGTACAGAGGCCAGTGTTGCCTGCAGCACCCCTGGCCATCATTCAAGGCACCTCAGGGTGCCACGGCACACTGGTTGAAAAAACACTGCTCTGTATACAACATATAGCAGATAAAAGCCTAAAGAAAAGCTGGGAGAGTTGTGCTCATATTTTTAAGACAATGAAACAGCTTCTCAGTCAGTTGGCTTTTCTGAAATCTTTAAAAACAAATTGCAAATCAACCTTAACACTAACCTCTGAGCAGCTGACCCCTTGATCTACCAACAACCTTGTTATATTCATCTAGAAATGCCATGGTATAATTGACTTAAATTGACAGTGATTCTCAGTAAGAAATGCTGAATAGTATATTTGTAAATTAATTCAGTGAGTGGAAGATGGGAGTCACAAGTCGTATTAAAACTGTCAGGATTTTTTTTTTAAAGAAAAAAACACAAAAAACTTTATTTTAGGCTGAAAAGCTTCTTGGTGAAGTCACTACATTTATTTTCACCCCCACCCTCAGTTTTAAATAGCAATGCTTTTCATACTGTCAGAATTCCATGCTGTGACACCCCTTCTCAAAAGTTATGACAGCAGTGTAATGACAGCTACTGCCTCTTGAGAATCAATCAGGCAATTAATTTTGTAAATGAAATGCTGATTATACAAAGCTTCACATGAGAGGCCCAGTGATTAAAATCAATTTAACAAATTGTTTCAGGTGGGACTTGATTAATAATTTGCCATAAATGTGGAGGATATATGACCAGCATACATTTTTTCCTGTCTTAATATATAACTATATGAAATAGAATAGATGTATTTTTGTACATGCCCTTCCCCAATGTGAATGCCAATGTCAATAAGGTTGCTTCCCATTCTAGGGTTCTGCCCCCCCCCAGCAAAATTTATTAACAGTGCAGTTAGTTTTCTGTGGCACTTCTTGCTGCCGTGGGTGGAGCTTGTTCTGACACAGCTGCATTACAGTGGTACCTCAGGTTATATACTCTTCAAGTTACATACGCTTCAGGTTTTCCTTGGCTGAAAGATGCCCTTAAACTATGATAATAACTCTTGCTTAGCTATTTGGAGAAGTACCATATTTTTTCGTGTAAAAGACACACCCATGTATAAGATGACACCTATTTTTTTAAACCCAACATTAAGAAATTAAGTTGTTTAGCTTGTGGGGGTGGGGGAGGTCACTTCCGCCAATCACTCACCTGCCTGCCCACCACTGCCGATCTCTTGCCAAAGCCACTGCCAATCACACACCTTGCCGCAGCCGCCAATTCCCAATCGCCACCACCTACAGCCCACCTGCCCACTTGCCGCAGCCACCAATTGCCTGCCCGCCTTGCCACAGCCGCCAATCACCTGCCCAATTGCCGCAGCTGCAGCCAATCACCAGCAGCCTTGCCACAGCCACCAATCACCTGCCCAATCACCGCTGCCAATCTCCTGCTTACTGCTGCCATTAATCGCACGTCCCCCCTCTGCATTCACTATCTGTGTATAAGACGACACCCAATTTTCACTTAATTTTTTAATAGCAAAAAGAATTGTCTTATACACAGAAAAATACGGTATGTGTTAACCTCGTGACTTTTGTGTGCCTGAAATGTAGCCTACAGTATAAAGAGACACTTCTCTTGCCCCACCTACCTTTGCCTCTAGCCCCCCACACCACTGGCACGTGATGGTGCCCCCCCCCCCGGAAGGTTTCTCACAAGGCAATACAGCCATTGGGCTGGGAAAGATCCCTTATCCCTTTGCTAAGACTTCAGAACCTCTTCAGGCACAGAAAGAAATAGCAGTTTGTTAACACTTGCCCCAGCGCCTGGTAATCAGCAGGAAGCATGATTAAGTGTAGTGTAATGCAGTATGGGACACGGGTGGCGCTGTGGGTAAAACCTCAGAGCCTAGGACTTGCCGATCGTCAGGTCGGCGGTTCGAATCCCCGTGGCGGTGTGCGCTCCCGTTGCTCGGTCCCAGCAGCTGCCAACCTAGCAGTTCGAAAGCACCCCCGGGTGCAAGTAGATAAATAGGGACCGCTTACTAGCGGGAAGGTAAACAGTGTTTCCGTGTGCTGTGCTGGCTCACCAGATGCAGCTTGTCACGCTGGCCACGTGACCCAGAAGTGTCTGCGGACAGCGCTGGCCCCCGGCCTATAGAGTGAGATGGGCGCATAACCCTAGAGTCTGGCAAGACTGGCCCATACGGGCAGGGGTACCTTTACCTTTACCAATGCAGTATGATCACATCTTGTACAGTTGTTACTCCCCCCGCCCCCTGAGATGGTGCATATATGCAAAAATACATATACTTGAAGTGCACCCCCTTGGTGGAACTGTCCCATGCAAGCATCCTTCCGTGCCCAGAACTTTGTGCCAAGTGGGTCTTGACACCCCAAGCAAAGCAGTGAGCGTTGACTCTCCTTGCCTTGGTTACTGAATTCTCGTGGGATTTTGCAAGAGCACCCCAGAGCCCAGTAAGCAAGACCGAGAGCTTATAAGCTCTTTCCATGCCACAAAAGCCCTGCATGAAAAGAGCTTTTAGACTCTTTGCCTTCCATGCATTTTATTTGTGTGAGTTCAACTGGCCAGTCTTCCTGCGTAGAAGTTGAAATTGCACATGTGAAGTTGTCATCATACTGTACTGGAAGTCTGCCTTTCTGCTGTTTTTAGACAATTGATCTTCTTGCAACAGTGATTTCTACAGATGAATTTTATTGGCTCTTAAGATATTATGGGGAAATGCTATGCTTCTTTTTTAAAAAAAAAAAAATCAGAGGAGTGGAATTTATCTCATGGACAGTGTCCATGTCATTTCTGATCGCAATAAGGTTTTTGTTACCCATATTTCTTAATCATTTCCCCCAAATACCTAAACAACTTTTGAATAAAACGCACAATAATAAAACGGAGTGTGAAACAAAACAGGTTTAAAAAAATCAAAGCTGTCAGTAGCATAAAATAATACAGTCTGTACAAAGCAGCAGCAAAACAAAGCAGTTTTAAGTTCCAAAAAACCCTGTTGAATTAGAAATGTTTTAACAAGCCCCCTAAAACTATATGGGGATGCTGTCTGAAGCTCTACAGCTTTAGCACTACCACTGAAAAGGCAGATTTCGGCTCAGAAAACCCCTCTTGTGAGCATGGAAGCCACAGTAAGCAGCAGCAGCAGCAACAACAACAAATAAAAAAATAAATGCTCATGGAAATTGATCTCTGTAGTTCATGAATCTGAAGACTGTTTTGGTCACTCCAAGATAATTAAGGGGCAGGTAATTTTGATTAAATATAAACTAGGAGGGAGAGCTAAACAGAGGACCTGAAGAAGGTCAGAGAGTAGGAATAAAAAGTGAAGCCAAATAGTAATAAAAAAAAAATAGTAATAATAATGTGAAGGGCAACAGCATTAAGCCATGTAGCCTGCTTGTCTCAGCCTGTGGTATTGTTTTGGCCATTGGGTGTGATAAATGTGTGTATTTGGGTTTAAATATTGTTTTAACCTCTGCTTACACTTCCAGTGGCACCACAAAGAGTCGACTTGCACGTAGTTCATTAAAAACAGATTTATTTTTTGTTTCTGTTGTGATTTGTTTGCTTAGTACTGTAGTCACAATAGATTTATCCAACAGCATAAAAAATAGATAGCAAATGCCTGATCCTGCAACTCAAAAAGTTTAAAAGCCATCTCAGAATAAATATATTAGTTTCTAGAAGCTAGTAGTTTGGGTTGAGAAAAGGGAGCATGAAATAGTTTTCAGTTTAATGTCTCTGGATGAGCCCTGCCTCCACTCCAACAATGGTGTTTTCTGAGGAGTCTAGAGGAAGTGTTATGGCACAGGCCTCTTGCTGCTGCTGTGACTATATATGCTATATATTAAAGAGCCTAATCAGTGAAGCTATAGAAGTGATAAAATAGATCAAGACATTGTGAATATACTTTCTGATGGAAGTCTTAATTCATTTGAACAAATGCCCCTTTCCTTTGAGTAGTATTGTTTCCTAGTATATTGGTGTGTTGCTGCTGTATTCTATTATGCATTTAATTGGTGATGGACCATTTGCAAAATATTACAATAATGAATATGCATAAAATGTGTGTTAGTTTGGATTAGTATAATCTTACATTGTGTTGCATTGCAATAACACAAATTTTAAGGGTGGAATCCTGCATCCCTGTTATATGTGTATCTGTCCAACTCTGGGACTCATAAATGTCTAAGTGGATGCAAGTTTGAAGTTTTTAAAAATGATTAATTATGTAATTTATCTTAATGTTTAAGCCATACTATTGCAGTCATACACACAGTTTAAACTTTTTTATCATCTGTCTTGTCTGACCCGGTACTGTAATTGAGAACTCCACTTATGTGTTTATTTCAGGTGCTTCCTTATGGTATCGTGCAATATAAAGCATATGGTTACCTCTTTTAATTGAGCTTTTTTTCTGCTTACACCAGAGAAGTAAACTTTGTGTCAGTAGCTGATAGTTAGCTATCTATATTTTGCAGTTCCAGAGTGTGTTACAAGTAGAATAGCACACTCCTTTTAATAAACTGGTAGGAATCTTTGGCAACAGCTTGGTCAAAAGCAAAGGTTGTGTGTTGATAAGCATTTCGGAGTAACACAATATCAGTCCCTTGTCAATTCAAATCTGTGCAAATATTTAATAATAATGGGCATAATCACCATTTTCCTAAACGCCTTCATATCTAGTGCTTGTAGTTAACTGATGTGTGTTAAACTTGCATTTGGGATACCTTTTCCACCTTGTGTGCGTACCCTTAGCATATGCCTAGAAGATTACTACCTCAATGAGCCTCATTGCCTTTTCAAAGTAAAGATTAGAGTAAAATAACTTCCACTTTATGTCCTTGTGAACCTTTTACTCTTTAATGTTAAATATATCAGTATGCTATGTTTTGTGACTTGTTCAATCTCGAGATAATACTATATCATGGAATGCTGGTACAAGGTATATATTTAAACTCACTTCCATGTACCTAGTGAAAGATACCTCTTAAATTAATGGCACAATGTATTAGTGGTTGCTGCTGTAAAGAAAACCCTTCAGGTAGTTCTCACATGCATGGTGACGGGGAAAGGGAAAAACTCCTGCTTGCATTTGTACTTTTCCTCATCCTGTTCCAGTTTTTGTACTGCTGACATCAACACTGTGTGTTCTGAATGAAACCAAAGTGAGTGGTGGACACATATTTTAACATAACATAGTTCATAACATAGACAATGATACGAAGAAGATGGATAAGAATTGTAAAAGCCACTGTATTGTTTATAAGGAGACTGGAAAAAATAAAATCTATGTGGTATGGGGAGGTGAAATGCAAAATAAAGAAGTGGAATAAATATCCAGGTTAAGAACAGATTGAAATGGAGGGGAGACTAAGAGAAACCAGAGCCCATTAGAACATGCAGGAAAAAGATTGAATAAATAAGAATGGGAAGGAATTACTGATAAGAACAACACTTGGTAAATATATCAAAGAAAAATAATGTTTGAAAGAAATTAGAATTGAATATTGAAAAGTTGCTGATAAGGTTGCAAACACCAACTTTGATAAAACACAGTAAACGTGGTACATGAATATTTATGTGTATTGCAAGGACTTTGCAGCTGCAACTGTTCAATTCATTTTCGCATTTAAAACTGTTCATAGGGCATAACGGTGATCCACTTGGAGTGCCATATTCAAATCTGAGCACTTTGTTACTAAAAAGATTGAATGAAAGGTACTTCAGGGAAGGCCAGCTATAGAAATTATAAAGTTGGGGTATTGGAGCAGAATCCACTAGAGTGCATGTCTACTCACTTTTAAAATTGTGTTATTCAATAATTCTCCACACATATTGTAATGCATTAAACTACCAAATTGCTTTCAAAACTTACTATGTATTTAAGGCACTTGGGGGAGGGAGTTGGGTGCAAGAACTGGTGTGTGTGTGTGTGTGTGTGTGTGTGTGTGTGGACTGTTCAAGAAATTGAGTTCAGCATTTGAGTTTCCCTTTCAACATTTGTCAAGCTGAAACCCCATACATCCGACAAATGGACTTTCCTGTAAAGGAATGGATGCTGTAGTTACTGCTTGTGAGATATGATTTCTTAAGAGGGTTTGTGTTATCGTGAGCAGCATCAGAAATGATGCACTATAAATGCAGTACATACGATGCCAAGAAAAATAAGTCCGGAGTTTATTGTTTTTTGAAATCAAGCAAAGAAATAATAATAATAATCAGAAGAGTCTTTTTATGTGAAGTTCTGTTTATGACTCACTTACTGACTTGGAATGCAAAATTGTAACACTGTAAAGAGTCTGAAAGCAGGACAATTAGAACATATGGGCCGTAATCCAGTAGGGAGGAACCAAGCATGGAAATGGCTTCTTCTCATTGCCAAGTGTGCACTTGAAGAGCTTCACCATTATGTATCTGGCAAGGGAACCTTATGACTAAATTTTCTTCTGAATTGTATTTCAGAGGCTGAAATTAAGCTACCATTTCTGTGTGTGTGTCAAAAGACATTTAGCAGATTTCATTTCAGAATGAAGACATGCTGAAAATGCACAAACCAAGGCTTCATATGATATATTTATACATTTATTTTATGTCTCCCCTCAATCAATAGGGCAACCCAATGGATCCAATGGTAATGAAAAGGCCTCAGTTGTTTGCAGTGGGCAACAGCCCTCACTCCCAGACCCAGACAAGCAGTCCATACCCAGGGCAGTCATATGGACCTCCAGGACAACAGCGCTTTCCAATGGCAATGCAATCCCGGACTCCAGGTTCCATGGGGGGAATGCAGTATCCACAGCAACAGGTTTGTGAAGAGATTTTGTTTGCACATGTCTTCTTCAGTTCCTTTTCCTGTCCCGCAATCTTTTTAGTTTCATAATACTTAGGCTGCAACAGGCCTCCCCGAGATGTTTTTAAAATGTTTTAACTGTGTTTTAGTAAATTTTAAGCAGTTTTTAGTAGCTGTGTTTTCAATGTTTTATCTTTGCTGTGTCTGCTACTCTGAGCTTCTGCAGGAGGAAAGGCAGGATATAAATTGAATGAAGAAATAAATGAAAGAGTAAAAATATTCCATATCAGAGCAAGGTATTTTTTATAGGCTGGGGGATAACTGTTTTTGCTATTTATATCTATATTTTTATCTCTGTCTTCAGTGTTGTATTTCCTTTGTTAGCATCATGGTTGATGAATTCATAAAAAAATCTATTTTTGGTCTATAGGCTCTCGTTTTTGTCATTAGCAATTCTTACGATAGCTGAATATCTTTTTCTGCTATTGATAATTTCCTGAAATAAGAACAGTATTGTTCAGAGTGAGAAATCACCCTGTTTTTGTTCAGATAATTGTTATCAATGTCATTTTTGCATACACTTTATAAGTATGTATTGTGTCAGTTTCTCCCCCCCCCCTCTCTCTCTCTCTGTGTGTGTGTGTGTGTGTGTGTGTGTGTGTGTGTATCCATCCATCCCACTCACTAAAGTGCAAAGGTTTCCCCCCACCTGTCAGAGATCATGTAAGTTGCATGGATCTCTTCTAGTCAAGTTAGGTTTTCCTGTTGATGACAACTTCTTCTCTGCCATATCTCAGAGGGTTAATTACTTACATACTCAGCATATATTAGCAAGGATGCAGTCATTGTTTTTTGAATGGGTATAGTAGATGAAGGCTACCCAGAGACTATGCCGGCAAATCTCTGATCAGGCTTGTTATTGAAGCTTGTGCTCTGTTATAAGCACAAGGCCCCTTTTTTGATAATGAAGAGAAAACACCATTTTGTCTCTACACGTGGCTAACTAGAATTAATTTACTTTTATTATTTGATGTTAAATATGACAAAGATGAAAATAATGACCTGCCTGGAAAGTGTATTTGTTACATTGGCATGGAATATTCAACAAGTGGCTAATTAGCTTGTAACTATACATTCACAGTTTTGCTGAGGTATTGTGTTTCATCTTCTGAAAACATGGACCACATGTGTTGCATAAATATAAGCTTATATTACCATACAGAGAAAGTTGCATGTGATTATGGAGCAAACTGAACCATTCAGTGTGGGGTTTAGTTGGCAGGGTTGCAGTAACGGAGCCTTACTTGTTTAGAGATGAGCTGTTTAGTTGAATAGTGACATGAAACGTATTTTGGTGTAACTTAATAGAGCTATTAGAACTGACTGTTACCTGTTATTTGGAAGCAAAGAGGATAAGAGTCTTCACTCCATAATTTAATTAGAGGTGCTACATGTTTAACCATGCATACCCTTTATTTTTTAAAAGGATTTTTACTGTTTGTTATTTTAAGATTAGTGTTGCATTTTTCACTTGCGAATTGTAGGCTAATTGTAAAGTATCCATCTGAAGGCAGTGATCTGGCACAGTGATTGGCTGCTGGCCCTGTCTGTCTTTTTGCGGCATTAATATAATTGGCTAAGAAATATTATGGTTATGATTACTAAAACTCTTTGGGGAAGCAGTAAGAAGATAATTACAACATTGGATTTTTATTGAATGGACATCAACACCTAGAAATGATTTCACTTTGGACAGCCTCCAGAGCTTCATGTGTTTCGTTTGTGAACCTCTAATAATCTGAATCCAGTTCTTTTCATTTAGCTTGCATATTATTGCCTTTTTGTAAAGGACTAAAATTCAAGAATATGGGTTTGTCAAATTAAATTGCCAGGGTAGCACGTTGTCTTTGAATAAAGCCAAGTGGTAAGTTGGCTCAGATTGTTATGGATTGATTCTAAAAAGCCCTCTTTGTTGAGTTCAGTATGTTTTTGTGGCTGTAGGCATTATATCAGATAAGTGGAACCATGCAACAAAATGTGATTTGTGCAGAAACTTTTAAAACTCTCCCTTCTTAGGCAGGGGGCTGCCCTGCTCTTGAAAGACGGGATACCTAGGAGGAGCCATTGAAGACATACAGTACATTGGCAGCTGTCAACCTGTTTTTTCAGAGCTTTAAAATTATTATTATTATTATTATTATTATTATTATTATTATTATTATTATTGCTATTACCATTTATTACATCCTTTATAAGGCTAAATATCTGGTAGATATGTAGCTAGAAATGTAAGATGTGATGAATAAGGTATCATTTTATCAATTGTGTATGTAAACTGGCTAATTTTGAGAAAGGAAATTAGGTATAGCTTTCCCTGATTCATGAGACTTTTCAGCAGAATTATGTGGAATATCAGAAAAAGATCAATGCTGAGTTGAGTGGAAATGGAAGCAGTGGCGAAGCTTCATGCTCCGGCACCTGGGGCGGAGAGCAGGTGCGGGCGTGGCTAGCGCACGCCCCGAGGGCGCAGCGTGCATCCCGGGAGTGTGGCACGGCGCCTGCAGGGGCATGGCACCCAGCGCGGTGGGGCTCCAGCCGCAATGGTACCCCACTGGGATCATGTAGTTATTCCACCTCGCAGATCTACCATACCATGGCTTGCCAATAGCTGCAGGCACATATATACCCCCTGGGCCTCCTCCCCTGCTGAAATTAGAAACATTCTATGGCAGCCCATAGAACAGATTGTAGTGTGTGGTTTAGTTATACTCTATATATGGTTCCCACAATGATAACAACAATAACAATAATAATTTTATAATTTATACCCCACTCATCTGGCTGGGTTTCCCCAGCTACTCTGGGTGGCTTACAGAACATAAACAATTGTAAAAATTAGAGATTTAAAACTTTCCGATACAGAGTTGCCTTCAGATGTCTTCTAAAAGTCAAATAGTTGTTTATTTCCTTGATGGGAGGGCATTCCACAGGACGGGCGCCACTCACCGAGAAAGCCCTCTGCCTGGTTCCCTGTAACCTCACTTCTTGCCGTGAGGGAACCGCCAGAAGGTCCTCAGAGCTGGACCTCAGTGTCTGGGCTGAATGATGGGGGTGGAGATGCTCCTTCAGGTAAACTGGGCCAAGGCCATTTAGGGCTTTAAAGGTCAGCACCAACACTTTGAATTGTGCTTGGAAACGAACCGGGAGCGGTGTTACATGGTTTTGGTTGTCACTCCCAGTCATCAGTCTAGCTGCCGCATTCTGGATTTGTTGTAGTTTCTGAGTCACCTTCAAAGGTAGCCCCATGCGGAGCACATTGTAGTAGTCCAGGCAGGAGATAACTAGAGTATACACAGCTCTAGTGCGAGACAGTTTGCAGGCAGGTTGGGTCTCAGTGCGTGTACCAGATGGAACTGGTAGACAGCTGGACACAGAATTGACCTGTTCCTCCATGGACAGCTGTGATGATAGTTGGTCATATTGGCCGGGTCCAAAGAATAATAACCTCCTCTTTCAGTGTTTCTGGGAAGGCTCTCCCACAGAGGGAAGCATTTACCACCCCTTGGAACCCATTGCCCAGCCCATCCCGGCTCACTTTTATGAGCCAGGATGGGCAAGGATCAAGGCGGTCTGTTTCACTCGTCCAAGCAGCCTGTCCACATCCTCGGAGGCACAGATTGGAATTGATCCCATGCAACTTGACTAGACAGGACTCTGGCACTCTCCCGCCCCGGCACTGTTCCCATAGTGGAGTCTATCTCTTTATGAATCTGAGCGACTTTATCTGCAAAAAAAACTTTGCAAAATCATTGCAGGAGATATTGGGGTCCTCACCATGCCCCAATGGTGGGGGTAGTTCCATTAAATTGTGAAACACCTGAAAGAGTCTCCTGCTGCTGTTTTCTGCAGATGCAATACAGGCAGTGAAGAAGGTCCTCTTCGCCATCATTATCGACATTTGGTAGGCTCGACGTTGAGCTCTAACCTGTGTCTGGTCCGATTCAGAATGAGTTTTCCGCCACCAGCACTCTAGCAGTTACTGTGGTTTGAAACTGAGCCCACATGTCCAAACAAGTTGATGACCCCGTACTATACTTTGCTCTAAGAAGGAAAATGTTGATATTTCATGACATGTTCTTCAAACAGATTTGCCCATACGTATAATATTTTACAAACGAAATTCTGGGTCTTTTAAATTTTGGATATGTATGGAAGGAACCCAGAAATATTTTTATAAAAGTATACTTGGAAAACAGCATTATAGCCATTTTGTAAGAATACGAAAGGCCTGCACGTCTAACATGATAGAATCTGCAAGGGCAAAAAGAGGGGAGGTCCAATGCTCCACTGCAAAGCGGAACTATGTACCGCCTAAAGGCAGAAATTCTAATTGAAAATTCTGAATGTTTAAAGTGGATGATCTAACAAGATGTTGAACCCTTCAGCCACTCCCCTCTGATATGTTTTTCACCACAGATGTGTTTCAGTCTCTGAAACAAGAAGTGAGCCCTTTCAAAGGAAACACAACCAGGAGTGAGGCAATTGAAGGGCAAACACTGTGTGAAGAGGGAAATAAGACTACTACTTCTTCTCTTCTTTAAAACACTAATCCCTTTCCTACTTTACCCCTGTGCAGTACAATGTGTTTTCCAAGAAGTGCCATGGTCACATCTAGATAGCTAGCTCTTCAAGGTACAGGAGTCCTGCCCTAGTGTGGTCACCCTAATCCTAGGTGGCTACATTTTCCCAGAAATACAAAGGAATAATACTAAATATAAATTAATAGGACAACTGTTCAGAATCAATGAAGGATCTGAATGTATATTGATACAGTCAGAAGTAATGAATATTCAACAGCTCTGAAAATCAGGCCAAATATATTTATAGGCTTCAGTACATTGCACAGTTATGCTGCTGGCCTTGAAACCAATAGAATTTGAAATTTCACCCATGGAAGTATTGTTAAATATATATATATATTTAAAAAAGCAAGTTCAACTTCTTATTTATACTACAGTGCTTTTCTTTATTAAAGGAAGTTCATTAGATCCTGTCTGCACAGTAATTGTGCAGTGCCAGTGTGTCTTTGGGCAGGGTCTGAAGGTGTCAGTCAGATTCATCAGGATGAAAGGCCTCCTTTCCTAAACTCCATTCAACAGAATAAAATTATTTGTCAGTCATATCAGCTCAGCTGGATCCTGTGAAAGTAGGTAAAGATGCACACTTTTCTCAAAAGATCGGCAGTCCCTCTTACCTGAAATGTGTTCCAAAGAAAGTGAATCTTCAATTAGTTATATTGTTAAGTAAATGGTATAACACATTGGCACGCATCAGCCCTTGTGTAGTTGACTAGAGCAACATCCTATTGTGTAAAAATATAATTGTGTCGCATACCCTGTGTTGGCATATAATGCTAAACCATGGTGTAGCGCTATGTACACAAGTTTAAAAGCAGGCTTCCTCAAACTCGGCCCTCCAGATGTTTTGAGACTACAATTCCCACCATCCCTGACCACTGGTCCTGCTAGCTAGGGATCATGGGAGTTGTAGGCCAAAAACATCTGGAGGGCTGAGTTTGAGGAAGCCTGGTTTAAACCCTCAAATTTGTGTGCGCCCTTCTGCTCCACCTTTGTAGCCAGTGAAGATGTTCTCCAGCATTTAGTTTCACTTTCACCAAATCTCAGTTTGTCATTGTTTACAAACCAGCGATTGTGGGTTATCATAAACTTTGGTCAGTAAAACAAAAATAAGCTAACTTCAAACCATAGGTTATTAAGATGGCTTGTTAAACTAAGCATAGTTTTTGATAAACCATGATCTCTGGTATATATGCAAGGACAAGATGAGATTCTGTAAAACTAAATGCTGGCTAGCTGCTCCTCCTGGCTGTGTGTGGGGTGAGAGGAGAGAGGAGAGGAGAGGAGAGGTGGGAGTGTATGAGCCCAAGTCTTCATCCATACTAAATGACATTGTTTCAGAATAGCTGTAGGAGTATGCAAATTAGCCACCCATTTCCCATGTGTCTAAGTTTTTAGATTTTAAACAGACACGTGCTCAGGTCAAATGCCAATGGTTGTGGAAATGAAATGAAGGGAGATTCACATCTCCTGCAGACAATTCTTATCAGAAGTGACCATCTAACAGTAAACCAAGGGACAAGATCAAAAGGTCCTTTTATTAGCATAGTTATTGATCACAGTTTTAGGCAGTGAAAAACACTGATGTTGCACTGCCCAGTGCAAGTATTTTCTTAAGGCAGATGCGGGCACGGAGGAAGCAACTTGTGGGGGATTGGCAATGCCAAGCACAGTGTTTTCATGTTAACAGAGCCATAGTCTTACCTTTGCCCTTGTAACCACAAAACGGGACTGTTTACCTTAAAAACCCCCAAAGCACCAAATGCTAGGATTAATGCTCCAAAGGGATCTTCGGCTCCCTATAGCCATCCTAGGATGCTACAAGTTTTCTTGGAACAGCATGCCCCTTGCAAGCACTTCTGCATACTAGGGTTAAGAAATCTTAAACCACTGTAGGGTGTCCAGTGTCCAGTGAATGAAGTGACAGAGGCCCTATGGGAATACCGATGTAATTATCACAAGTTTTTTAAACATATAAAATGCTATCTTGGGGATTGGATGGGGAATCTTTGCTTTTAACACTTTTTACACTTTTGCTGATTGCCCCATAACGCTATGAAGTTGCCCTATGCCTTGCATAGAAGTCAGCATTCACATAGCCTTACACATTTTTTATGTATAAGTAAGATTATTTTAAGTAGGGGGTATGCTTGTATGCTGTACTGCTGGGAAACGTTCAGTCTTTTCCCCCTTTCTGTCTGATGCTAAGCCTCATTGACTAAATTGAAAAAGACTTCTCATAGCAGGATAAGACTTTATGTTGTATTGTCTCCTTTAGAATTATCCCTTCCATTAAGTATAATTCACTCTATAGAGGGAGGTGAGCATAGATTATGGATAATCACAGAATCAAATTTGACACAAGAAAGAAACTTTATGGTAGCTTAGCTCTACATCTTAACAGTGGTCATCCGACAATGTTTACTGGAGAAAATCCCTAAAGTAGCACAATTGCATTATTATGGAAAATAGAAACATTATAATGATTTCTATCTTTACAATGATGTCGGAAATTGTAGGCTAAACAGAAAATGCTTGCTGCATTGGGAGAGCAAAGCTTATTCAGCTGGATGACACAATACCTTCTGGAAAAGGCATTGAGACCAAAGTTTGCCTCTGTGTCTTCAGACGTATGCATTCAATAATGCATTAGCTGTTGTGTTAAATATCTATATTTCAAAGGCACCAGGCTTGCTTATATTCAAAGGCCCATGTTCAGTTGTAAAAGAAGAGCCATACAGTGTAGGCTGGCAACTGGGGCACCGTATAACCACTTCTGGAGCTATGGTGGATGTCAGGTTTTAAATTAAGACTCCATTCAGATTTGGGGTTTATTGTGTTAGTTTTCTTGGAAATAATGTTAGTGCTTCTGTCCCAATTTCTAACATTCCTTTTACACTGCACTATCTGTTGTGTTACAGAACTGTGGCTTTTAAAAATCAATATACCACCATGTCACAACTAAATTTTAAACAGTGGGGGAAAACCATACATCAGGATACCACCTCAGATTTTGTCATGTGAAATTACAATGCAAAACTGATTTTAACAGGGTTGCAAAAGGAATCCCCCCCCCCCGGGAAAACAACACTGTCATGAGCACTAAGCTTCCACTAGATCTCCAGAAGTGGCTTTTACACTGTGTGGAAGGTTACATAAAATAAGGAAATCTCAGGTGTGGAAACACCAGGAAAATAGAAGAAAGGCCACATTCAGACAGCACTAAAATCCTCCTGTCCCCCTGCTGCTCACCATAAATGAGGAGGGTGTAGGATTACAGGGAAGAGAGAAAGCAGCAGGTGGAGTGGATGTGACGGTGGTGCGTTTTCTCATTGCATTTTAAAGTGGTTTGTGCATAATGCTGTAAGTGGCACTTTTGAGAGAGCCAGTGTGGTGTAGTGGTTAAGAGCGGTAGTCTCGTAATCTGGGGAACCGGGTTCGCGTCTCCGCTCCTCCACATGCAGCTGCTGGGTGACCTTGGGCCAGTCACACTTCTTTGAAGTCTCTCAGCCCCACTCACCTCACAGAGTGTTTGTTGTGGGGGAGGAAGGGAAAGGATAATGTTAGCCGCTTTGAGACTCCTTTGGGTAGTGATAAAGCGGGATATCAAATCCAAACTCCTCCTCTTCTTCTTTTGGTTGTTACGCTGTTCTGATTTGCATCTGTAGACATGGTTCAGGTATAACATTAATGCACAATTTAGTGATACATTCATGGGCAGCAGCTCCCTCTCCTCTCTCACAAGCTCCCCCTGCCCTCTCCTTCTAGGGCAACCTTGGCCAACCTGGTGCCCTCTAGATATTTTGGACTGCAACTCTTCAGCAGCCCCAGCTAGCAGGGCACTAAACTGATGAAGGCTGCTCTAGAGTGTTGCTGTGAGAAGACAGAAGGCTCTTCTGGTGAAAACTATTGGAGTTTGTATTATTCTGAACTAGGCTAACTCTGATTAGTTTCAACGATTAGTTTAAAGTCCCAGGGACTCCAGGCTTTCAATAATATTTCAGAGGTTTTGATATCCTCTTCTCCCCCCCCCCCTTTTGTTTTGTTTTGGCAACATTACTCTACTTACTGATTTAAGGATTAAATCATAAATAGGTGTCAGACATGCTATTAAATATTTTGCAAGCTCAAACATATCATAATCCACATTAGAAAACAAATTTCACTCTTCAATTTGAAGCAGTGTGCTCTAGGGAAAATAAGTGAGATCTGTTTGTGATATGTGAAAAGAGCAAATTGTATCCCTTTTTCACTTATTTTATACATTTCACAGATCAGGCTTGCCAGCATCCACATAAAATAAGATAAAATGAAAAAAGAAAAGAAAACACCGAACATACCATACACAACATATTTGTTTTCAGCAGTTTGTCACATTGAACCTTTTGAAAATTCATATCCAAATTACAGTTCAACTTACATCGTTTTCATGTTATATCTGCTGCTGGTGTGCATGGAAACAACATTTAATAAAATATTGTAATTAAAAAGTACAAGGTATAAATATTGTTAGACTTATTTGAATCAAGTGGATTCCAAATACTTAACTACCAGTGTTACAGTTCCAGGTGCTAATCTTTCACAATGAAATTTTCTTTTTATAGTTTCTAAATACTCAAGTTAGGATGCAATCCCAATCTGATATTTGACTCTTCCCCTGCCTGTTAGTTCTCTTGTGGAAATACACATTTTTTCCAGCTTGTTTTCCCCCAGTTGGGCTCCAGCATCAAAAGTTAGCCCATTTAAAGAAAAGAAAAAAACCTTCCCAGCGGGATGGGTGGGTGTGGAGGAAGTGTAGTTTTGTTCTTACACTGCTGTAGCAAGGATGACACAGGTTTTTTTTGGCATCTAGTGCATCTGTTCCCCAATATCTTAGACTTCAGAATCAGCATTAAATGTTTAGATGTTCACATGTACACACAAACTTGGGTTTTCAACTTCGTTTGTATGTTAGATACAAGGTTTTGCTCGATTTTGTTTTGTCCATACATCTTTCATGCAAAATAAAATATTTTTGTTCCTGTCAAATTGTGATTATGTGGACCTGGAATTTCCCCCAGATGGCTTTCTGAAATGGTGTTAAGGAGACCCTTTACCATTTATATGTTGTACCCCCTTTCCTTTTAACCTCTACATTTACTTTTATCTTAATTTTGTGGTCTAGATTTGAAATACAGTCGTACCTCCATTTACATAACCCTCTGGTTATATAAACTTCGACGGCAAACCCAAAAGTATTTCACATGCGCAGAAGTAGTCTGCGCATGCGCAGAAGGAGTCCTTAGGTTGCGGAAACTTCAGGATCCAACCGGACCTCCGGAATAGATCCCGTCTACAACCGGAGGTACCAATTTGTTCCGGGTTCTTTCCTAAAAGATACAAATCTAAGAACCCAGGGCTGCATAAATACAGCACCAGCTGTGGTTAAATACCAGTACTGCATCTGCAGCAGCCCTTAACAGAAGAAAGAAAAGTTTTGTTTAAAATAAAACATTTCCAAAGGAGAAAAGCAAAATGATGGGTTTAATGTATACTTTCAGGGAGCAGCACACGATGTGGTATCAACTTTGCAGGTTTCACTTCCATCTGTACAGAACAGAGCTAGAATCCAAAATGCAAGGGCCAGAGGAACTTTGCCAAAGCGCTATTGGTGTTAGTGATACGGTTTTATGTAAGGTATGATGGTTCGTTTTTTGCTTGCTGATAAAAATGCACGGGAGCGTTTTCCTTTGACACCGGGTTTGCTGAAACATCACTGCTGTCTTTTTGTAATACTCCTGTGGATGTTTTTGCACAAAGTAGTATGTGTCAGAGCTTGAAATATTCTTGCGCAGTTTCCTTTGAACAGGTAGTACAGGACAAGTTCTAGCACATAGTTCCTTGGCATGCGGCCGCCTACCACTGGGAAAGAATGCCTTTGCTTATACATAATTTGATCGGCTAAAAGTTTGCCAGTCATTTTGCAGTTGATATACTGGGCTTCCATTTTGAATCATGGCTTTCTTCTTAAAACAAAACAAGGAGGTAGCAGTAGGAAATATGGAGGCTGATAGAACAATTTGTGATTAGCCGCGGATTTTTTTACGGTGAATTTGAATTAAATGTACATATTTTAATTACTGCATTGTTTTGAACTGCTGTGTGTTCAGTGCAATCTCTGACCTGGTTGTGAGCAAAATATGAAAAATGTAGAGTTACTTAGAATCTAATCCTAGTGTAAATGGCTGAGGTTTAGAATCCATAAAAGAATTAAGTTTTTACCTTCCAAGTCCTGCCTCCATAGTGTAATATACGTTTTAACGTACTCGAACGACCATATAGAAGGGTATAGTCTTCTTATTCCTTACATTGACCCAGAATTGTGCTGCACTGTCACTCAGAAAATAGATATGACCTGGATACACTAAACTGGCTGTGCTCAGATTACATTTTCTCCCTGGAGCTGTGCCTGGGAAGGAAAAAGATATGGAAAATGCCTTGTGCCAGACTCTTCCTTCCCTACCTTTCATCTTACCCTCATTGCAAGGAAAAGTGAACAGGTGAGATGGTGGGGATAGAGATGTACAGCTCTGCCATACAGTGGTACCTCGAGTTAAGTACTTAATTCGTTCCAGAGGTCCGTTCTTAACCTGAAACTGTTCTTAACCTGAAGCACCACTTTAGCTAATGGAGCCTCCCACTGCCGCTGCGCCGCCGGAGCACGATTTCTGTTCTCATCCTGAAGCAAAGTTCTTAACCTGAGGTGCTATTTCTGGGTTAGCGGAGTCTGTAACCTGAAGCGTATGTAACCTGAAGCGTATGTAACCCGAGGTACCACTGTACTAGGTTAAAATTTGCTTGCTTAACTCTCTTGCAGAGGTAAATATTGTATGACTAAAATGAGGTTTTACGCAAGCTTCTAGTTTACTAGTTATACTTTTCACTTTTCCAAAACCTATGCTGATGACAACACTATTTAGTTTATGCAGTGCTCCATGAATTGTAGTTTTCCATATAACTGCCAAATTGTAAGAGTTTTGAAGTAATACATGTGTGATGGGTGTTAATGAATGGCACTATACATGAGGATATGCATTATTTTTAGACTAACCATTTGAGACAGTTCATACACAGAAACAAGTGAACTAGTAAAGTTTTATGGACTAGTAACTTTTGCAGATTAATTTTCTGGGTAGTTGGATAGGGTGCGTTCTGTAGTGTAATTGTATTATTTTTTTCAGTATAAAGACCACAAGTTAATATTTCTATAGCTGGCAGTCTGACCTCAGTAGGCTGGACTCCTTTTAAAATTCCAGAACAAACAGAGTATCAGAACATAGGCTGGGATGAATGCAACATACCAAGCTACCTTTGAAGCTGATGGGACTTTTAAAAATAGTTTGTTATATGGTACATTCTCTACTGTTTAATTGGAAAGAACATTAAACAAGCTAAGCATGCCCAAATTCTTGGATGCTCCAAATTCCCTTTTTGAAACCCAGCCATAGTGACTGCTTCCTCATCACACAACAGGGAGTGTTTACGATGATCCAAGCTGTAAGAAAATTTACAATACCGATAACACAGCTAGAATGATGAATGGAATACTGTCAGTAATGTAGAAAATTTCAAGGGAAAGGCAGTATAAAGTGGACAGGAGTGAAGGAGGCTTTTGGGAAATGGACTTATTACATTTGTGCATGCCTGCCTATGTGTTTGAAATGCTGGCAGGGGATCAAAGGGAAAGGGAGCTTTAGAATATGGTTCAGCATAGAACCCCTGTGCCTTTTTAATCTGTCTCTACTCTTCACTGCGTGTCCACAATCTGTTGTAACTAAATATCACTCTAGTGTTAAAGTCATCAATTTGTTATCATACCCTACTCTGTACTGAAACAATAATTTTTCAGTAATCAGCAACCCCCCTGAAGATTCTCAGGGGAAGTGTGTAAAACAGAAGGAAATAAATATTGGATGTAATCCAGTGTAAAGTACTTAAGGCCTTGTTGGCATTGTATTCTTTGAATTTCCTGATTTAACTTGACCGATTTTTCCTGGTTTAAATAAATCTAAAAAAGGAAAGATCAGCTGAGAATTTCTTGGAATGCAAATGCTTTCAAAGTTTTTGTTGGTGTACCAGTCAACGTTACAGACACACTGAAGTGTCTGTTGCTGCAAATATTACCAAATAATTGGATTTGATAACCCACCTTGAAGTATGACTGAGAGATCCTAAAAATTGACATACAGTGGATGCCTTATACTAGTCTAGAGATGCCTTATGCTAGCCTAGTCTGCACATCACAGCAAAGCAAAGCATCATTAATGGTTTACTCTAACTGCAGAGATGGCTCCCATTTTGCTCCAGGCCTCACATCACCCCCCTAACAGTCCCTGGTTTAGTATTACATCTGATCTGGGGTTTGTCGTTTTCTCGATCCAAACTAACCACGATCCCTGGTTGGGATGTAATGCTGAGCTGGGAATAATAGTTCATTGCTTCCATTTGCACTGGGGGATGAGCAAAGCAGGATCCACCTGCACATTCATGATGGACCGCTAGCTATGATGTGTGAACACTGCCATTGTGTCAGACCATTGGCTATTGTAGCCCAATCCTTCTGTTCTCACTGGTAGTGGCTCTCATGTCTTGATTAAATATTTGTTTCAGTCATACTACTAAAGACCCTTTTAAATGGAGATAGCAGAGGTTGAATTGGAGTTCACAATAGCATGTGTTGTACCACTGAGCTATGTACTGCTGCCTGCCCAATGATTTGGTTTTATTTTCTACTACCAGGTTGTGAAGCCTTCAGTCACAGTGACCAATCCAGTCCCCTCATAGCTTCACAAGTAGTAAATGAAGTCTGCGTGAGAATTCCTGATTTATTTCTGGGTCTGCCAGTGATAACATTGGTGCAGCTGTGTTACCTCAGACTGACCTAGAAGTAACCCATCTTAGTTGGAGTTCATTCAAGTAAGTGGAGATGACCTGCAAGGGAGCATTGTTTACATGCCCCTTCCTCCAATAATTATGTCAAGTCACAACTCGAGTCATCTGGTCCCTGGATCATGATGGAATGATCCTTGTCTAGGGTACTCACAGACTAAGAATATTTTCACCTCTTGAAGATATATTGAGGAAGATATGCTTTAGAGCAGTGTTTTTCAACCTTTTTTTGGCAAAGGCACACTTGTTTCATGAAAAAAATCACGAGGCACACCACCATTAGAAAATGTTGAAAAATTTAACTCTGTGCCTATATTGACTATATATAAAGTAATTCTCTTGAATAGGAATCAAATAAACACAAAGAAAGTATTTTATAATTACTTTATTATGAAATAGTAAGTAAACAGAAATATGAAAAATTATAAAATACTTTATTTTTAAATCTTTCAAATTTTTCAATTTTTCCCACGGCACACCAGACAACATCTCGCGGCACACTAGTGTGCCGCGGAACAGTGGTTGAAAAACACTGCTTTAGAGGTCCAGACTATGGGGAGCCCGGAAAAATTAATAATTACATTTTGGTCTTTTTTATTTTAGTTTTTTGTTTTTAATTGGATTATGATGTGGACATGTTGATTGGCTGTTTTTATTGGAAAATCAATAAAAATGATTTAAAAAAAAAGATATATTGAGGAAGCAAGTTTTAAATTATGTTTATTTTTGTCATTTACACCAAATTGTTTTTTATGAAGGGAAAGATTTGTGCTTATTAAAGTTAGGTAACTAGTAGCGTTAATGGGGGGGGAACCCTATAGCAAAAAAAAAAAAAAAAAGGTTTAGTAGTGATGTTACAGAACTGGGTTGTTATTTGATGGCAATAAAAAACCCTAGAGATATATTGTATGAATTGGTTAGTATTCAGAGTGTAGGATCAGTAGTTTACCCATGAGAAAATCCTTATCACACAATTTTGGGGGAGAATACAGATATTGTTCATAGAATCATAGAGTTGGAAGGGACCATAAGTGGTCATCTGGTTCAACCCTCTGCAGTGCAGGGATCTTTTGCCCAACGTGGGGTTCAAATCCATGGTTCTGAGATTAAGAGTCTGTCTCATGCTCTACCAGTTGAGCTACATGGGAGATCTGTTTTTGACATAATTTTGCTGCCTGTAGTATTGCACAGTAAAGGCAGCAGCAGAGCATCGTGATTTTAATGTCCCAATATTTACATGTAATTTAAACTTTTCATGTAATCACTCTCCCTCTCCTCTTCAGAATTTTTAAGAAAAGAATTCTGATTGTTCTTTAACTGAGAACTATGGGCTGGTATTTGAGTGCACACTCTTGACAATCAACCAATCAATAATTTTTCAACCCCTAAGGAAACAAGGGAATTGACTCATGCTTGTAAAATTGATAATTTAGGGGGTGCGTTATAGGAGAAACACTAACCTTTCAAAAACTGGCCATGTCCTTAGCATATTCATTTGGATGTGTCCCATTTTCAGTGGAGCTTAATTTTAAGAAGGCGTGTTCAGGTTCATAAACTTAAGGGCAGAATCCAGTGTTAACTGGACAGTTTCATTTCTTTGTTTACACATATATCCTGGCTTTTCTGCCTGCTAACAATAAATTGTTTTAAAAGTTTTTTGGTTAGCAGCGTACTTTCCAAGAGTGACCACAAAGAAACATATTAAAACTAAATCATGCTGTAGATTTAATTATAACAATTACTTGGTTTCATTAATAGCCAGTGACTTGTATTGTGTGTTCTTAATGCCCAGGAGCCATGTTGTACTATACCTGAATTATTATAAGAACATAGGAAAAACCCTGTTGGATCCAGACAAAGACCCATCTAATCCAGCCTTCATTTACTACAGTAACCAACCAGATGCCTATGGGACCTGAGTATAACAGCACTCTTCCCACTAGTGATTCCTAGCAACTGGTATTCAGAACCCTAGAGATACAACATGGCCATTGTGACTAGTAGCCGTTAATTATTTTAGAGAATACGTAGTTAAGATATTCACTACTTTCTTCAGGCAGTGAGCAGGCAGTTACAATCTTAGCAGCATTATATATTTTAAAAGTTAGGAGGACATTTTCCTTTCAAAATCCTAAAACCTATTTAGTGAACATTTATGTTCCACTTTATGTTCATGATTCCCTTAAAATGCTGTTAAAGCAAAGCCCAAAGTGAACAAAACCACCTGAAATGTTCACAGCTGCAAAGGTTGATTTTGCATGGGATTGGAAGTTGTCTGATCCACAATCAAGATATATGGATTCAATTTCCTGAATTACTGATTAGAAAAAACAACAACATATGGTTCTGGTTACAAATCTTTAAAATGAGTGAAAATATATTAGGATCTTGGTATATGATACAGGATCCACAAATTTTGCTAAGCCTTGGTAACCAGCGAATATTTGTAATTGCCATGATCCTGACCTCCCCCTTCCCAAGTTCAGGTAGGGGCCAGGTCTTGTACTTAATGTTGCACTCACTCTTGCAGAACATCTCTGAAGCAAGCTCTGGAAGGATCACCTGTCCTTACCTCATGCCTTTTGGTGGCATTCAGAACATCTCTGAAGAGTGTTGCAACTGCAGGAATGATTCATCACCGGTTCTACCACATATAAATTGCCACACATAAATCTCTCTTGATTTTTTGTTCCTTAGCTATTACCTAAGTCAGGACATGCTTCTGAAACGTAGATACCGAATGTCTTCTCTCTGAACCAAGGCAAATGTCAGCTGCAGCTGTTTTATTTTGTGGCTTTTGAAATTTTAGCTAAAATGGTCTAATATCAAAAATGATTTGCCCGTAGAGAAAATTTAAAGCTGGTCATCTGCTTTATTTTTGAAATTTGAAGACCTTTGTATGTGAACTGATTGAGTTAGACTGCCTTTGGAAAGAAGTTGTTTTAGTTCATAGTGCATCTACGAGACAGCAAAAGGCACCACTCTGTTGAAAATGTGTGTGTGTGTGTGTGTGTGTGTGTGTGTGTGTGTGTGTGGAGAGAATAGGGCTATTAATGACTACTAGTCATGATGGCTATGTACCGCACCCAGTATCAGAGGCAGCATGCCTCTAAATACTAGTTGCAGAGGAACACGAGTAGAGAGAATTCTGTTGCCCTCATGTTCTGCTTGCCGGCTTCCCAGAGACATCTGATTGGCCACTGTGGGAACAGGATGACAGAGTAGGTGGGTGTTTGATCTGATCCAGCAAGCAGCTTCATGTGTTCTTATGAGAGCTGACCTTGAAGAAGGGTTTCATACTTGAAATGCATTGAGCTCACCATAGTTAACTCCTTTCTTATCACCTACTGAGGTTTCTTTCTGTCCCATTCCGCCGCCCCCCCCCCAAGGAATTCTTATCCTACCATTTTCCCCTTCATGGTTCAGAGTGTAAAATCCAGTGAATATGTATAGCTATAAAAAGATACAGCATATTTGTGTGCATGGTTTAATTTTTTTTTTTAGACAGATGTGCGTGCATATCTCAAGATTTTGGGAATCAGTTGCAAAATGTGAGGTGTTTATATTTTAGGGCAGGGAGTAGTGGAGATGGAGTTACTCTTTGAATCATCTCATTAATGATGTTGGAAGACAGATCTTCTTTATTCACATTAATGGTCTATTTTGGAGTTGATTGGAATAAACTGACAAAAGATGGTGTTTGGAAATGAAACATGACAGAAAGCAGTTAGTGTAAACTGCCCAATAATTTTTCACAGGCAGGAAAAAGGCAGCCATTAGAAAGTAGGATTTATGCCAATAAAAAGATAGTAAGATAAATTGATGGTCTGACTATAGTTCTGAGCTGGAAAAATGAGTCTTCCTGCTCAGTGCTCATGCCCCTTCCGTTTTCTTTATCCTGATATTGGTGCTGTTAATTTTATTAATAGAAGAGGTATGAATTAGTTGCATGAAAGTAATAAGCAGTATACTTTTGGATGCTAACATTTCTGATTTTTTTTCCAAAAGCTGTCCTCCTTCCTGTACATTCTGAAATTGAGAAGGGTGAAATCTTCTTGATTGCCAGATTCCCAAGAGCAAGAGGATTTCAGTTAGCAGTATCTGTTTCCTGGCCGAAGTGTCTATATTTTTCTCTTGGTTACATAGGAAGTAGGGAACTGTTGTTTAGTGTGCCAGGCTAGCTTCTAGTCTTGTGGCACCTAACAAGTGTGGGTTTTAATCCAAGCTCATGCTTCTACGTTTGAAATAGGTATTAGTAATTCTTGATGACTCACTGACTGCATTAGCTCACTGTGTTGTAATGATTAAAAACTGGAGATTGAAATAAACAGCAAGCATCACAATGCCAATTCCTTCCCCCTTTTAAACACTATAGTACACCCACATTTAGCATCTTTTGTATTGTTCTAGTTGCACCATCTCAAAAAGGATGCCATAAACATGGAGATGGTATAGAAAAGAGCAGCGAAAATTATTCAGAAGATGCAAGTATCTTCTTCCTTATTAAGAAGTGGTAAACATGGCGGGACTACTTGTTTAGAGGAAAACTCCCAGCAGGGGTGTGATAAGGCTTAGTATCATTTAGTGTCACTTTAGTATCACACATGATGTTGGTGTGACATCACACACAATGTTACCACTCATTATTGAGGGGGCACAGCTCTCTCCTTAAGAACTTCGAAGGGCCCCCAAGTACATTGGTCTCCCCTAGTTGGTGTGCCTGCCACTGTGATAGCAGGTAAGAAATTTGGCAGATTAGTGCAGCAGTAGTAATTAGGCAGGACACTAGAGGGACTGACCAGCAGAAGAGCAACTATAGAACCACACAGACAGGGCCAATGTCTGGACGTTGTTCTGGCAAAGACCCACATCTGACCTGGAAGCACTTTTTAGTCAGGTCAGACAGAACAAATGAAAAAGACATCTCTCTGAATAACTTATTTGAAATGTGATTGAGTTGTGATTTCACAAAGTATTTCCATTTTTAAAATACATTTTCATGTTTATGAATAAGAAGTCCAAGGACAGTTATGAGTAATGTGTACTACCACCTGACCAATGAACTAGCATTATACAGCTAGACAAAATCTGCTCTAAAAACTGTCATTGAGTATTACCTTGAGGTTGTCCTTGAAAAGTATTGCAGTATTTTTTGATCTCAGCATGCCATTAGTTTTCTGCCCTTTTTTTAAAGCTGTGCTTTAAAACATTTTTTAAAAGGTTTGTTAACTGTACATGTGTTTAGTTTAAATGCAATATTTTTCATTGCTGCCTGTGTTCAGTTAAACAGAAAATTCCTTTTTCTAGTCCTTTAACAGCCATTGCAGATAACCAATCTGAATATAATTCTAGTTTATTATGGGGGGGGGGGGGGTTTAAGTCATACAGCAGTGAAGTGTGTGAGGCTATGCACTAAAACTTGGAAGCTGTTGTTTTGGATGCTTCTTTTAACATAGTATTATTACCAGAAAAGCTTTTGTCATATACAATACTAGAAAGTATTGCATAAAGCTTCTTCAAATTGTTAATATTCCCCCCCTGCCCTGCTGCGGTTTCAGTGCATTACATGAAATAGTGATGAAATCATGACTCACTGACATGCAATCTTTCTGTTTGGAAAAGACAGATGGAGGCAGCAAATGTTTTAAAATCTAATGTTAAAAAGTGGTGTATTTTTATGAATCTTTTGTTTTTGTATTTCTTTTCAAGTATTTGCTAAGTGAAGGAGGGAAAGCACACACTGTTGATTGGCTGCAGTTACAATATGTTTCTTATATATATATCTCCATCAACTCTTGTCAGTCAGCAGCTGAAAGTGATATCCCGAAGACTACATTATAAAAACCTGTTGCACCTTTTCTAAAAGCCTTAATTGTGATAAACTTTAGTATGAGTATTACACTTGAGTGCAGTGGAGGTAATGATAGTTAATTCATGCTTTGCAAGGGAAGTGTGATGGTTCTCTCAGTTGTTCAGCCATGATTAAACAATTGGGAATGCTTGCTCCAAGTATTGGGAAATAGGCTATGCAAGGAAGGGGCAACCATTAACATAGCTGTAAAATGCTCAGCAAAGTAAGGGGGGGGGGGAGAGAATTATACATAGTCTAAGAACGCTGCCTTAGATCTCAGTGCGTTATATTTAGTAATGTTAAAGATTTGGGTTCTCCTTGTAATGGTATAATAGCAATTTGTAGTACAAGGAAATTAGTGGAATTTGATAATTGTTTTTTAAAAGCTCAATCTGAAGGTATATCCAGCCATTCATTATGATAATTAGAACCCATTGAAATAGGCATTTATGTAGAGTACTTGCCTTAAAAATCCCAGCCCTGCAGTAATAATCAGTGACTGTCATCTAACCAAGTGTTCCTGAAACAGGTGAATAGACCATCATTAACTTTCTCTACCTTCTGCATTTTCAGCGTCTGTCCTCCATTCTGGTAACTGAAACTTTCCTTCTTCTGAGTAAATGGCTCATACTGAACTACCGTCTTAGAGAACTTTCTTACTGACTAAATGAAATGCAGTTGGACTAGACTGGACAAAAAAGAAGCAGTAACTTCCTCATGACTAAACAAAAAAAATTCCTTCCAGTAGCACCTTAAAGACCAACTAAGTTAGTTCTTGGTATGAGCTTTCGTGTGCATGCACACTTCTTCAGATATGACTGTGTGAGGTGTGTTCACCATGGCTCTTCTCAGTAGGCTGTATCCGGCAAAGCCATCCTATCTGAGCAATGGAAATGCCCCTTCCTTTCCTTTTCCCATGCACCCCCAGAACAGATTTGGGGGCATGTGGTGGGAGGAGAGGGAGGATAAGTTCTGTTACTTAACTGGAAGTCCCTGCACAAATGGGATGACTTAGTCTGATGTGACTCGACATTTTTATCTTTATATATAACCTTGCCGCCATCTTGTAATTCTCAGGGGAAACTTTGTCTGTTTGCTTACCGAAGCTGGAATCAAAGATGTATCAATGAGGGTTCCCTCTTAGATCAGAGCCAGCCTTTTGGCTTAGGCTGGAATGAAGGGTCTCACAGCTCCGTGCTGGTGGAAGGAATAAAAATACATATAGTTGGGTTGGTCAGCCATGCATGTATATGGTTACAGATGCACACTTTATTATTTTTACATTAAACATTTATTATCCATTAATTTTTTTATTTTTAAAACAAAGAGGTGCTTGTTTCCAGGGAAAGCAAATTTCATTTTATTCCTGCAGTCATGCTGGTACTATGAATCTTGTGAATTTAAAATGCAAAATACATAGGCTCAGAGTATTTATTATTTTGTTATCAATCTGGCAAACTGTTTTTTTTTTTGTTTGCCCTTTTTGGAATATATTCCAGTTGTAACACATGGAATGACCAGCGAGTGTGTTTGCAGAAGGAGGAAGATAAATGTTATCTGTGTGCTTCACAACGGAAGCAATACACATGGGAGTCTGATTGGGACTCTTGTGAGACCATCGAGTCAGTGGTCAACAGTTACCTAGCTGCATCGCTGGCCAGGGTCATAAGAAGTTATTCTGTCTCCCAAGAGCCAGTGTGGTGTAGTGGTTAAGAGCGGTAGTCACGTAATCTGGGGAACCGGGTTCGCGTCTCCGCTCCTCCACATGCAGCTGCTGGGCCAGTCACACTTCTTTGAAGTCTCTCAGCCCCACTCACCTCACAGAGTGTTTGTTGTGGGGGAGGAAGGGAAAGGAGATTGTTAGCCGCTTTGAGACTCCTGAAGGGGAGTGAAAGGCGGGATATCAAATCCAAACTCTTCTTCTTCTTCTCTTCTTTGTCATTGCAACAATCTTGTGAAGTAGGCTGAGAGAGAGTGCCCAGCCCATGGCCCTCTTGTGAGCTTCACCATCACGAATCTGTAAATCCCAGTCACAAGGGGCAACTGTCCTTCTGCTAACTGCCCCTGTCCCAGATTTGCAATGCAACAACCCCGTCCCCAGAGTTGCCTGCAACTTACAGATAACTGTGTGTGCTTTCACTATGTCAGCTCAACTCCTTTCTTCTCTGAAGCCTCTGCACTCAACTGCAGAGAACTATTTGATCAAGGGAAGTATAGCATCTGCCTTTATGCTGGCCTTTTGCAGAACACAGGAGCAGGACAGTCCCCCCTCCCCCCCAAAGCTTAGTGCGAAATTGGCAGCCAGGTCATCCAACCACCAAATTATTTGCAAGCACAAATTTGCTGGTGGGGAAGGGTTGGTGGTGACCATGAATAATGGGTTGTTGTTTTGCCAAGCCAGACTTTGTAGGTACCTGTTGATGACAGAGTGAAGATCTCCCAGGTGCAAGTCCACCAGTCCATCTGCTATAAAATACTTGCTCAGTGGACCACACTGATTTATTTGTTTTTTTAACAAAATTTCTTGACATATACCACATGCTTTTAAGAAAACCTCTGCAGTTTACAAAAATAACATGATCTTAGCAGCTTTTTAAAAAAATTAATTTCTGGTTGTGTTTATATGAAATTAGTAAAGATAACTTTTACTCTTTTTTATTTTTAGCCTGATCCTTTTAGCATGCTTTAGGCGGCATAGTTAATTTTTATTAAGTGATAACAAATCTGCAGTTAATGATCTTGCCAAACATCTACTTTAGTATTATTTTTAGACATTCAGGAGCAAGTTAACCTCAATATTTATTTGTTTCTTTGCTTGTTAAGAATTAAAATAATATTTAGTGACATTTCAGTAGGTTAAGAAGGTAATGCCATTACTATAAGCAAATGTGCTGAGTACATAAATGGCTAGATGATTGCTTAGGAAGCAAACAGTTATACTATGGTTAAACTATTTGTCCATCTAGCCACATATTGTCTACTCTGATCAGCAATGACTCTTTAGGGCAAAAGTGAGAGAACCTAAATCTTTCTAGGTAACCTTCCCAGGGAGACTCCCCTAATTTTTATATATTATGACATTGGTGCAGCTAGGTAACTTCAGATAGATTTCTGGGGAGGGGTGCCATTTAGTTAGCCATGCATGCAACTTCTATTACGAAACATGCAATTAATATTTAGTTTCTACCTCCCTCCTGTTATTGTACGCTTTACAACTTTGCACTCCTGATATCTTAGAGCAAAAAAGTAAAAAAAAACAACAATAATTTGTCAACCCTGATTTAAATAAGGCACGCTCTGAAAATGTGTAGTTCCACATTTTAAATTCAATTAAATCACATCACTCCCATGACTACAGGAATAAAGTGAGGTTTGCTTCTGCTGCACTGGTGGTAAACCCATTAACTCGGGGAAAAGTACCGTGTTGTTACGGGAAACGGTAGTAAATTTTGGAAGCGAAAACTTGGCTGGTCCTAGACTGTAAAATGTTTTTCAGAATAAGAAGAAAGAATGCTGTGGTCATCAGCATTAGCCTTGTAGAGCCTGGTGTTAGGCTTGTTCACCACTGCCCTATCATCGGCTGCTCTCTGGGTGATCATTTCGAGGGCCCTAGACTTGCTGTACTTTTGTACTGTTTTATTGTTGTTAGCTGCCCTGAGCCCGGCTTCGGCTGGGGAGGGTGGGATATAAATAAAATTTATTATTATTATTATTATTATTATTATTATTATTATTATTATTATTATTATTAGACTTGAGCCCCGAGATCCATGCCTAGCTGCACCACTGCATTCTGGTGAAACCTATCAAGAGTTACCTATCAAGAGTGGTGCATTAAACAGCACTAGATTGTGGGCTATATGTTTTGCTTCCCTATATTCTTTTCTCCCAGTAGGAAATTCAAGCTAAATATGATAAGAGAATTTGTATTAAAATTGTACAGAAAGTAATGCATCTTTTTCTTAACATGCCTTTCTTTACTCTTTTAATACAGTGAAAAAGAAAAAGGAAATATTGGGACAAGAAGGAAAACAAAATGACATTGAATAGTACAGCCAACAACATGTGTCTGCAGAGACATCTAGAGTAGGGACACTGTGTGTGTGTGTATAATAATAATAATAATAATAATAATAATAATAATTTGTATCCTACCCTCCCCAGCTAAAGCCGGGCTCAGAGCGGCTAACAACAGGTAAAAATAGCACAGTGTACATAAAACCGCACAATTAATTAAAATACAATCTAGAATCAATTCAGAATCAAATTAATGGCAACCATCTGGTTAGAGTTCTATGAAGATTGCAGGAGCAAGGGCAGGCCCTACAAGAAGAAATAGAAGAATATATTTCTTAAAAGTCAACTGAACAGACTATCCTTGATGCATTTGCTATTCTTAAAGTATTATTGCTGCTTGCAGCAGAAAAATTTGGTAACAAAATTCCATCAGGAGTACACTGGAAGTGTGTTGAATGCATAACCTTTGTGCTCTAGAAATGTTTCCTTTTATTAGATGTTTGTTTATGTAAGATTCGGTACAGTTAGTCAGTGCATCCCAGGTTACCTATTTGAATATATTCAAGTGAAAAATCTGACCGTGCATGAGCAAGTATACTAGGCAGTTATATAGAGCACTGCTTTGCTTTTTATGCTGCCCTTGCCTTCACAATACATTCTAACTGCTATATTGATTCCCTGAAACTGGGATGAGGACTGTTGACAGATTTCTATTTATTTATTGTTGGCATATTAGGCTTGCTTGCTTATTTACTGTGTGAATTTTTAACCTGCCCTTCATCACTTGGTCCATGGAACAGTTACAACATAATTTGGCAATTATTTAAAACAACAATTAAAATAACAACCCAAATTAAATAAGAGCAGGTCGTACTTCTAGCCTACCAATTTGCTTCCTGCCCAGGTGTTTATGGGGTAGCAGTTAAGTTCAACCTGGTGCCAAAATGTAAGTAATGTTGCCACATTCCATAATCAAGGCACCACCATAGACAAGGGCCCATATGATGTCACTACTCAAGGAACTTGCCTGGGTGGTGATGCAACAATAAGGGTCTCATTGCAGATGTAAGAAGCTGAGCAGGCTGATACAGGGCAAGCCATTCCTTCAGATACCTGAGGTCCAAGATGTTTAGGGCTTTTTGTTGTTAATTAATATTATTTCTGAATTTTGTCCTTTAAATTGGGCATTTCTTGTCAGTATTTTAATGCTTCATACAATGTGGATAGAAGCAGCTTGTGTTTATATATTTCTAAACAATTTATTGGGCTTGACTTTTTATAAAATAACTGATTTTGAATTTTAACAACAGAACTGCGACCTGCGTTTTATGACATGATGCATCCAGGTGGTGGTGGTTGTTTTTTAAAGGGATATTAATGCTTCAGAAACGTCAGGAGTCTGAGCATTCACACATTTTTAGTTTTTCTTTCCCTATCGGCAGACGTGCAAAAAAGCTGAAATAGCTAAATGTTCTTTAGGAAGTTGCTAGTTAAAATGAAATGTTAATAATTCTTTCCTCCCCTTTCATCAAGACTGCTGTAACATGTTGGATAACAAATGGAATACTGTACATGTTTTAGATTTAACTGCCTAAAATGTTTACATTACACTTAAAATATTTTATTCTCAGGAATGGCTTTCCATGAAGGTAAAAAATATTCCTTCCATGTGCTAGAGCTGAAAGCTACATTGAATTCTCTACCTCCTAAATATGTGCATTTCAGTATTCTGGAAACCACACTTTCACCTTCTTAAGGTCTTTCACTCCAAGCATTCCTTCTGAGATTTTGTTTCTCAGAATGTATTTCAGTTTTATGAAGTGTGAAGCTGTTTATCTAGAGAAGGTAGCATTTATTATGTTGCGAAGGGTTTGAGAATTTAGAGAATAACCCTTAGGTCTTTACTAGCGTATATGGTTACGGGAGTGCTAATTTGGTATTCTTGTCCTGTCTGTTTGTGGTATTTAATGTTCTAACATCTCTCTGGTTGGTTGAATCCATATGTCACTCAAATGGGAACTTGTGCTTTGGCATTGGTCTGACAATCAGTCAGCCATGGAGTACAATGATAAAATTATGAAAACTGTGTCTCTGTTCATTGGACCAGTAGAATTTACAAGCATTTTCCTAGATGTGCCTAAATATTATATTGCCTTTTCTTGGCTCACAGACACTGGCTTCCTGGGATTTAAGCCTTGTCAGAAGTGCAACGACTCACTTTCCCTTATATATACCTTCTTTCTTTTTTTGCTCTCTGCTTATAAAATATGAATATCAGTTGTCTGAGTGATTTGATGGCTACAAAAATATGATTGTGCTAAGACAGTCTTCTATCACCAATCATGAACAAAAGTGACTTTTGTGATGCACAGTATTTCCCTCTGTCAGTGCTCCATACCACTGTATTAAAGTGGATGTGAAGAATAGCAGGGCTGTTATACAGGTTCTACGCTTTTCAATGTCTGTTAGATGAAAATGTGAACGTTGTGTGTATGTGCATGTGTGTGCTAAAAGAGAGAGAATAATGCTACTTTTTATTAATTCATTGGTATCACTTATGCTTCCAGAATGAAAAAGATTGGTGCATGTGTACTCTCACTTATGCAGGCGTTACGTTCCATGCGTAAGTGGGGAGCACCTCTAAAAGCCTCTAAACACCCATTTTTCCTGCTCTCCAGCTCTCTTTCCACACAGCACATTCTTCAACTAGAGTCAAAGCTCTGGAGGCTGTGGAAAAGCAGCAGTTGCTGTTGCGCTACCATGCACACCAGAGACTGAGCAGCTTAAACAAAGCCCTGTTGCACCTCTGGCTTTTTAAGGGTTTTCTCTGCCTTCACTAAAGTCCTCTTTTGGGCTCCAGGAAGGGTGGTTGTCTCCTTGTGAGCCACAAGGACTATGCAGCTTTCTTGTGCCATCTCCTGGTTTGAATCTATGTAATTTCCCAGTGCCGTACATACACATGGTAACACGTGACCTCATCGCCTGTAAATTCAGAGACTCCTTTAACCTACACCCCTATTATCACCGCTTGTATACTAGCTTAGAACTGGGCAATGACTGAGTCCTATTATAATTGGTAAAACACCAATTGTAATGTGAGATCACAATTCCCATAGTACCCCGAGCATAGCTCTTGCAGGATCAGCCATACCATACGTTTGGTAACATCAGTTTACAACTAAAAAAGAGGGGCCAATAGTACTGGACAAGTTTGCCCTGGAAATTCACAATTAAGAGGCTATGGGAAACAAGAACATGGAAGACAAATAAACTTAGTTGACAAAGCAGGGCTTATGGTAAGAGATTTTGCATTACTAGTGGTATACCTTATAACTAATAGCCCCAAATGGTCACAGAATCAAACAGCAGCTTTCCTGCCAAATGGTCATGCGTATAAGTAAGTTCATAGTAGAAAGAGCATGTAGTGAACACAACATTTTAAAATGTGATTTCATGATCAACATGGTCACTTCAAAGGGAATGTTTTATTACTTAGAGATAAATGACTGTTTCTCAATTAACTGGCACAGGTGCATATCTTGCTCAACATCGCAAAAGTCCCTGTTTCCCCAGAACTAGATTTAGAGTTTCAAATGTGGACGTATACTAGTTGGTGACAAGCAAGCATTTGTTAATTACATGAGCCAAATGGGTACATTTGGGGAAATATACTCTAATGGCAAGTATAGCAAAGTGACTCAGACAAAATAAGATTTTATGATAAGGCATAATAATTTGCATATAATAATAATAATAAATAATAATAAATTTTATTTATATCCCGCCCTCCCCAGCCGAAGCCGGGCTCAGGGCGGCTAACAACAATCAAATAATCAAACAGTCAAATAATCACACATTCTAAAAATGGCTTATGGCTTACATATGTGGATCAATATCCCAAGAATGGTGAATCTGATGTTCAATCCATGTTTGCTTTATACTGGTGCAAATGGTTACGACTGTAGAGTAAGACATGTGCCTTAAGTATGCTAATCCCTTGTGTGGTCCATGGATCCACCCTGGTCTAGCTGCTATGTTTGGCTGAGCAGTGTGCTGGATTAGTGGGGCTTTGGCCAAATCCTATAGCATTTCAGCCCATTGAGTTTGAGTATTAGATTTGCAGCCTAAAGACGTGAAATTTTAATTTCTGTAGTGTTTCGTATGAATGTTATTGTTACTTTATTTTTTTATTGGTGTTTTAAAGTTGCCCTACCTTGCATATTGAGTAGAAAGGCAGTTTAGACTTACTATTTTTAAAAGCACACTTTAGAAAAAGAGACATGTAGGTAACATGAAAACAGCATATTTTCCTAAGCAAAGCAATAAAAAATTTGTGTTATTCAGATTTTTCAAGTTTAGAAGTCTATATTCTCCTCCTCCCCTTTACTCTAAAGTTCCAGGGTGGGTTACAACAATTAAAACACAATGTTAAAACCAGTTTAAAGCAACTTGCAAACACCAAAATAACGTGCACCCTAAAAACTCAAATCTTTGGTCTCTAAAGCCCAGGGTAAAGAGGTGTGCCTTCAGCATTTGCTGACAGCTGTAAAATGAAGATGGCAGATGCACATCCGTGGGAAGGGAGCTCCACAACTTGGGGCCTGCCAAAAGGAATGCCCTCTCCTGAACTTCTAAGAGTGGTGGAACCAATACTGCCCATTTTAACACCCAAGGAGATCTGTAGGGAAAGAGGCAGCCTTTCAAGAAGGAAGTTCTCCTCCTCCGTCTCATTCCCCAAATAATCCATGATATGTGCAGAAGTTGGGAAATATAATATTCTTTGAAGTCTTTCCTAGGTAACACCTGTCAAAATAGATGAACTGAGCATATGTGGAAGTAACAACCTCATTCTTTCATGTACATTTTGCCTTATTGCTTGCATCTCCTGTTTTTATTGTAAATTAGTAAAATTCTGATACGTTCTTTTATATAATGGCTTTTGCTTCTTCCTCACATGTGTAAGAGAAATCTGGTTCTACACAAATAAAGTGTTTATTTTACTTTCCCGGTTAGCAGTGATAAATTAATTGATGCTTTTCTCACTTGCCGTTCATTTGACAGAATATTATAGATAAAATTTATCCCTCAAGAGTGTCAGAATACTCACATAAGAGAATAAGGATAAATCAAGAAGGAACTGTTAGCACAGTTGAACACTTGATGCTTTCTAATCATAACTGCATGTTCTACTTTCGCACTTGATAACACAGGATTGACTGACAGCGTAAAAAAAAAGTTGCTAAGAGCACACAGGCGAGAATTTCGATGTCTTCTGACACTCGTTCTTACATAAATAGCAAGAAAACCTTATATGTGTCTCATAAAAAGAACAGGAAAGAGCTTGTTTCTCTTGCCTACTTCAGTAATGTTAATGAATATATGTGATTGTTTTATCTGCTTGCTATAAGCAGGTTTAATTTCCATTTTTCATACAAAAATATATGTTAATACTATGTTAAATAGTAAATCTGAAGTCTGAGGCACAGACACTTTATATAGCAGCCATTTGTATTAAAGCTGAGATGGTATCTTCCACATGTAGAATGCCTTCAATGGTAAGGTGCCTCAGAGAAGGGAACTGAGTGCTTAACCCAGGCATAGGCAAACTTGGCCCTCCAGATGTTTTGGGACTACAACTCCCATCATCCCTAGCTAACAGGACCAGTGGTCAGGGATGATGGGAGTTGTAGTCCCAAAACATCTGGAGGCAGAGTTTGCCTATGGCTGGCTTAATCCTTCCTTGGCAATTTACTTCTTCCTCTTCCCCAAAATCTTCCACATTTCTAGCCAACACCTAACTTCCTGCACCTACTGAAGACTTTTTTATTCCAACAGGCATTTTAATTTTAACTTTTCTGTGCTTTATTACTTGTATGCTGCTTAGAGATGATTGTAGTTACCGTATTTTTCGCTCTATAAGACACACCAGACCATAAGACTCACCTAGTTTTTGGAGGAGGAAAGCAAGAAAAAAAATATTCTGAATCTCAGAAGCCAGAATAACAAGAGGGATCACTGCGCAGCCTGCATTCGTTCCATAAGACGCACACACATTTCCCCTTAGTTTTTAGGAGGGAAAAAGTGAGTCTTATAGAGCAAAAAATATGGTAATCAGCATATCATTTGAAAAAAATAAGTCAGTCAAATGTGCAGTGACCCTCAAGTGAGTGCTGCTGTGGTGAGCATTGCAGCTGGGAGAGTGTATTCTAAATATTTTTCTGGGGGTGTTCTAAACTTCTTCAAAATTTAATCCACGTAACAGGGTGTGAACAAAAAGGTTTTTATGTTGGGTCATTGCTTATAAAAACAATTCCCCTGTTGTTATACTTTTGTTCTTAACAGCATTGGTGCAAATCTGTGTATTGCTATGAGCATACTTGATTGCAGTCAGATCTCTTAACAAAGATTTTGGGCCCCATGGATTGCAAGGATTAGTCCAACGCTAACTGGCTTGCTCTTCTCGTGCTTAATGACTTTGCTTTTCCTGCTACAAATTCAAGGGCTGGGAAAGAGTAGGGCAGGTTACATTTTAGATTATGGGGATGTGAGAATAAGTCCTAGGGCCTGTCTGAGCTTCACTCACTGTTCTAAACTTTATGCATGCATAATTATATTAAGCAGGTGTGGGGGGACCCTTGGTCCTCCAGATGTTGCTGAACTAAAATTCCAGTTAGCCTTGGCAAGTATGGTCATTGGCCAGAGATAATGAGAATTGTAGTATGAGAACACCTGGAGGTTCCCCACACATAATAAAAGGATCACAATGAAATGTTCACATTTTGTGCTTTAGCTACATTCAGCCCAATGAACAACAGTCAAGTGCAGTGATCATGTTTTTGAACTTGGTTTGACTGAACTACAGATAATTGTCCTTATCAGTAAAAATACATGTAGTAATAACAGAGACCATATAAAGATGGCTACATCCAAGCAGCTAAAAATGAGCACATTGTTCAGTTCTTTCCTGGGCAATACCTTCCTTGCCTTTGTTAAGAATAGTGTGCAGGCCACTACTTCAAGAATCGGCCTCTGGAGGAGAGAGATTTAAGATTATTTTAGAACTGAAAAGCACACCATGTAAAAAATGCCAAGCTAAGGAATATATTCTGCATAAAATGTTTTAAAAAGAGAACATTTCTCAACATTGCTATACTACAGTGTGCCTTAAATGCTTTCTGAGATTGTGGTAGTTTGAGGCAACTTCAGCTTATCGATAAATATCCTAGTCACACAGGTTTATTTTGCAGATTTAGCTTTTGTTTGTCTCTGATAAGCTGAACTGCAATCTTTTGCATGTTTTCTTGCAAATAAGTTTTACAAAACTCAGATTTTCAAGTAAATATGCATAGAATGAGGTTGCATGGTTGGTTCAGAAATCTGGCCCGATTATTTTTTATGCTTTTATTCTTTTTAGCATCACTGGCTCAGCATTCACAACACATGTCCCAGCCAGAAGGTTGCAAAGCTGACATTGCAGTCTCAGCAGAGGTTATCTTTATAAAATTCCCTAACACTCCTCTTTGGCGCATCCAGTTTGGCAGCTGGAGTTATATAGGAACTGATTGAATCACTCCCTTCCTCTTACGTTCTTCATAATAATAGATTGCTGTTAAACTTCTGGCCAGAAGGGTAGCTGGGCAAGTGGTTTCCTTCAAAATAGACAGTGATTCCTACAGAACTGTTTCTCTGTTTCTTCCTTTCCTCTGTTATTTAAGAATACCAATGGACATTCTCCTGTTTTCTGCTGACTTGTGTAAATGCTGTCATTGTAATAGGTAGTTGCTTAATTAACCATTAGCATGTGTCATTTGGGGGCGCGGGTGGCGCTGTGGGTAAAAGCCTCAGTGCCTAGGACTTGCCGATCGAAAGGTCGGCGGTTCGAATCCCCGCAGCGGGGTGCGCTCCCGTTGCTCAGTCCCAGCGGCTGCCAAACTAGCAGTTCAAAAGCACCCCCGGGTGCAAGTAGATAAATAGGGACCGCTTACTAGCGGGAAGGTAAATGGCGTGCTGTGTGCTGCGCTGGCTCGCCAGATGCAGCTTGTCACGCTGGCCATGTGACCCGGAAGTGTCTGCGGACAGCGCTTGCTCCCGGCCTATAGAGTGAGATGAGCGCACAACCCTAGAGTCTGGCAAGACTGGCCCGTACGGGCAGGGGTACCTTTACCTTTTTTATGTGTCATTTGATTCTGTGTGTACATAATACAACTATTTCTCTCTCTCTCTCTCTCTCTCTCTCTCTCTCTCTCTCTCTCTCTCAGTAATACAGTTGTGTTCATTATGTGAAATATGACAGAACATTGCTCATTGCAGTTACTCACATTTTGTGATTCTTAGAGAAAAGAAAGCATGATTAATATTCAGAGAGGCACCTGAACTGTTAAAATTAATGAAGCTGTATTGACAAACATGTATGACCAAGTCTACTGCCCAAGGGTACAAAGTTAAGGCTACGCATACAGATCTTGTGGTCAAGCACTGTGTATATGATGAAGGATGCTGAATCTTTGGAGAAGGTGAAGGAAGGGTTTCCATTCCTTCAAAGGAGCATATATTTTGTATACAGAAGGTCACAGGTTCAAAATGTAGCATCTCCAGTTAGCAGGTTGTGGGAAAGATCTGCTGCCCATTAGCATAGACAACACTAGGCAAAATAGAACAACAGTCTGACCTGGTTTAGGTCAACTGTGTGTAAGAATCTTTAGCTGAGGGCAATGGATGAAACCTGTGTGCATTTTTTTTAAATTTCTTTTGAAAAATAAGCAATTATTTATGATAGGACATGGAAGCAATCAGAACAGTTTTGAAGACTGAGAATAAACCACAGGGAATCTTAATTGTTGCCAGGGTTGTCAGGTTGAATAAAATATGGGCACACCATTTGAATGGCAGTGCCCACCAGCTGGTGGGGGGGGGGGCTCAAATACTTTACTGGGATGGCTGAAGGGACCTTGGCTCCTAGGAGTTGCTATGATTGTTGCTTTTCCTTGTAGGGAAAATATCTAACACAGTGTTTCCCAACCTTTTTTGGGCAAAGGCACACTTCTTTCATGAAAAAAATCTCGAGGCACACCACCATTAGAAAATGTTAAAAAATTTAACTCTGTGCCTATATTGACTATATAAAAAGTACAGTGGTGCCTCGCAAGACGAAATTAATTCGTTCCGCAAGTCTCTTCGTCTTGCGAGTTTTTCGTCTTGCGATGCACGGTTTCCCATAGGAATGCATTGAAAATCAATTAATGCGTTCCTAGGGAAACCACCTTCAGACCAGGTCCGGGGACAGTCTGTCCCCCGACCTCTTCTGAAGGCGGGGGGGGGGGGGGACAAGGGCTTTTCTTCCCACTGCCAGCCTTCAGAAGGCTGTTCTGAAGGCTGGCGGTGGGAAGAAAAGCCCTTCTTCCCACCTCCCGCCCCGCAAGCTCCGGGGACAGGAGGGCTTTGCTGCCGACCGCCAGCATTTTAAAAGCCCCTGCTGTCCCGGGGCGATTTTAAAATGCTGGCGGGCGGGAGCGAAGTCTCCGCTGCCCCGAGGAGATTTTAAAATGCTGGGGGTCGGCAGCGAACGCTTCGCTCCCGCCCGCCAGCATTTTAAGATCGCCCGGGGCAGCGGAGAAGTCTCCGCTGTCCCGGGAAGGCAGGCGGGGGGAGCAAAGACTTTTGCCCCCGCCTGCCTTCAGAAGAGGTCCAGGACCTCGTTCCGATGCCCGGCGGTGGGGTGCGAGGTTCCCGCCCCACCGCCCGGCATCGGGGCATCGTTCCGATGCCCGGCGGCGGGGGGAGAGGTTCCCGCCCCACCGCCCGGCATCGGGGCATCGTTCCGATGCCCGGCGGCGGGGGGAGAGGTTCCCGCCCCACCGCCCGGCATCGGGGCATCGTTCCGATGCCCGGCGGCGGGGTGCGAGGTTCCCGCCCCACCGCCCCGCTTCGGAGCAGCGCTCCGAAGCGGGGCGGCTGGGGCAGGTGTTCCCGCCCCCCGCCCCGCTTCGGAGCACTGGGAGAAGCGATCTCCCCGCAGCCCCTTGCTTCAAAAGAGGTCCGGGGGCCGCGGGGAAGAAGCGCTGCGCTTCCCGCTGCCCCCGGACCTCTTTTGAAGCAAGGGGCTGCGGGGAGATCGCTTCTCCCCGCAAAGCCTTGCTTCAAAAGTGGTCCGGGGGCAGCGCGAAGCGCTTCCCGCTGTCCCCGGACCTCTTTTGAAGCAAGGGGCGGTGGGGAGAAGCGATCTCGGGCGCCGCGGCGCGCAGGCGCACTGCTCGCTCCTCTTTCCGCGCAGGCGCCTTCTCTCGCTCTTTCGCCTCCTTTTCTTTCTCTCTCGATGGTCCGCCTACAAAGGAGCGAGGGAGGCGCCCGCCATGTTTGGATTTGCATCCAGCAGGAGATGCCGCCGCCGCCCCGCCTCTCCCGCCTCTCTCCCACGGCACACCAGGCAAGGTCTCACGGCACACCAGTGTGCCGCGGAACACCGGTTGGGAAACACTGATCTAACATGTGGTCTGGAAACGGTCTACATGTGCATATATCTCCATTGACTTCCCATCACTTGACAAAGTGGCAATGGAACATATGAAATTACTTATATACATGCAAGTCAGTGAAGGGGTGAACTGTTCCCCACCTCCTTCATAAACTGCCTTCACAAAAATAGTAAAAATTAATTTTTAAAGATCTAAAAACTCTTACATGACAAATCATTCATATGTTATGTACCTCAATAGTGGAAAAGAACACTGGATATTGTTGTTGAAATGAGCCACAGTGAAGCTTGATCTCACCCAGTTCCATTTTCTCTGGTGCAGCTTCGTGGAGGAGATCAGATGCTTTTACTTCCATTTTTCATTAACCACAGTTGAGTGTGTTATGTCTGGACCCTAAACTGTAGTTTGAGGTTGGCTTGTTTCAAACAAGACAGTTTAATTAATCACAGTTTATTGAGCCTTGGACAAAATGAGAAGCTACAGTTAATATAAATTTTTACTCATGGTCGCAGAGGTGGGGGCAGCAAGTAAGCCTGAGGCATACTCTGTTTTTTTCATGTCTTGACCTGCTATGGTTTATCCAGATGTCTGACTGCAACCTGACAGTAAGCTCCAAGTGTAACACTTCAGAAAGAAAGAAAACTATGAGCAAGATCTTCATAGTACAGTAGTACCTCTGGTTGCGAACTTAATTTGTTCTGGAGGTCCATTCTTAACCTGAAACCATTCTTAACCTGAGGTACCACTTTAGCTAATGGGGCCTCCCGCTGCCGCACGATTTCTGTTCTCATCCTGAGGTAAAGTTCTTAACCCAAGGTACTACTTCCGGGTTAGCGGAGTCTGTAACACGAAATGTTTGTAACCTGAGGTACCACTGTATATAATATTGGCTATTGTCATATTCTGAGGGATGTGCTGGGATTTGAAACTTCATGAAACTGTTGCCCCTGGTCTCTTAAAGCTGATAAAGGCTAGTATGTTTGCTTTATGATTTCTGTAAGACACGGAGAGAACTTTATGTTATGGGAAGGCATACAAAAGCTTTAAATAAAGAAATAAATTTATATATTGCATGATTTGTTTGTAGAAAATGTCAGGCACAAGCTGTCCTGTATTGGCTGGGCAGAGTTCACCAGGAGTGGGGTCAGGACAAGCACAAGAGCAAACAGGCAGTGGTCGTTGATGGCAAGGATCCATGCTGGACCGTGCCAAGTTTCAGTCTGGTCACCCAAGTTAAGGCAGTGCAATTGGTTGGATACAGATTTTACAGGACTTGGACACTTTCCTAGCAGATCACCTGTTCTCACATGTGGCACAGGTCCTGAAGACTTTCCCAGTGAAGAACATGGGATTTGGGCAGCTAGAGGGGGGCTGAAATTGGCTGATTTGGTGGTCTGGGTTGCTGTTCCCGGGTTCCTTGTTGGACAGGTTGGCTCCTTCATTACTTTCCTGCTAATCTTCAAAAGTGACCAGTAGTGGTTAGTGGTGGGGCAGTGTGACCTGTTGCTGTCATCCTGACAGCAGCATTACTACTCCTTACAGCGGTACCTCGGGTTAAGTACTTAATTCATTCCGGAGGTCTGTTCTTAACCTGAAACTGTTCTTAACCTGAAGCACCACTTTAGCTAATGGGGCCTCCTGCTGCCGCCGCGCTGCCGGAGCACGGTTTCTGTTCTCATCCTGAAGCAAAGTTCTTAACCTGAGGTACTATTTCTGGGTTAGTGGAGTCTGGAACCTGAAGCGTATGTAACCCGAGGTACCACTGTACTAGCATGGGGCAGGATGGCAGCAAGGGCAGGACTTTGTGGGCACATAGGCACAGCCAATTCATTGAAGTTCCATGAGCTCCCTGATCCCACTACCTTCAGGCCTCATGCCCAGATTTAGTGAGGTAACAGCATCTTTCTTTAAGTTGTCTGAATCTTTGCTCAGAACCCTAACACAGATCAGCTGGTATGGAGAAAGTTTTCCTAGGGGGAAGTTCTTTAAGTGGTATTTTCATCCTGTGAAAATGTAATATATTTCAAGGTATCACTTCTAAAACATATTGACACTGTCTCACTGTGTTTCCGGTGTTTCGGAACACTGCATAAATTATAGGAAATAGGTAATTTGAAAGGTCTGGTATGTTGCTAATGTAGGAAGTAATAGTGATTCTAAATGATGATGATGACCTCTATAAATATTTGGAGAAATTATGTGTTAGCCAAGGCAGTGCATTCTATTCACAGAAGGAGCCCTTTATGCACAGGAAATCTATATTGTACCGTAGCTTTTTAGGTGCTGGGGTGAAAGTCATCTGAAGGCCACCCTGCATTGGGAATTTTCTAATGTTTTACAATTTTTATGTGCTGTAAGCCACCCAGAGTGGCTGGGGAAACCCAGCCAGATGAGCAGGGTATATTATAATAATAATAATAATAATAATAATAATAATAATAATAATAATAATAATAACAACAATAACAACAACAACAACAACAACAACAACAACAACAACAACATAATAGTTTTGTTATTGTTATTGTTAAAGAGACATCTCACAAACTCCTGCAGATCTAGTTCCTTACTTGCTAGCATTATGAAATCTCCTTTCCTTCAGATTCATGTTTGTTTGAATGAAACTTTAGCATTTTGTTTGTTTTATAGCTTGGAATATTCCTCTTTATGCAGCTGTCTTGTTAGAAGGTACTCTGTAGACTTTATGGATCTGAGGTATTGAATGCCCTCAATGGCTCCTTTGAACGTGCTTTAAAGTGCATAATTGGGCAGTTGAGCATAAAACTACAATTATACACTTGAGTGTTAATTTTTGTGTACACTTATAAGATAGTTCAACACTGGCTGTAATTGAGAATGAAACCTTTTATTTTGAGTGCAAGTGCATATTCCAAGTGCTTAGCCAATGCATGTATTAAAAAGAAGAACCACAAACAAGATGAGCAACATGCTGAATGGGGAGGGCGCTGTGCTACATAGATGCATGGATGAAAAGAATATTTATAATTTTACCAAGTTACTAAACAAAAAGTAGACACTGTTTTTCCCACATGTACTATGTTTATATTGCTAGTCCTCAAGCTAGATAATTTAAATTCATTACATTGTTGCTTTGTAAGTGAACAAAGCCCCACAGTTATTTGTCACATTTTAAAAAAGTTCAGTGTGCATTCATCTTTTGCATCAAATGCGTTTATGGTCCCCTCTGTCCCGACATTTGAATTCTGTGTGTAGAGCAATGAAGTGATTTCTGGCAAAGGGACTTGCAGGATGGAAAGAGAGTTAAGGTCAAAGAAGAGAAAGTCCTCCTGCCCATCTCCAGCTTTCTACTTTCAAGCTTACAATGTGTGTTGTTTTCATATACAAACTTCCCTGTATTGTATTTGCCTACTTGGACAGATCTATTCTGGGATGGGGGTATTTGCTAAACGGAATCAAAAAATGCAATTTTAAATTTATTTTTCACAGAGTTGCCATTTGAATTACTCAAAAATGTTAAAAGTAATCTTTGCATGCTTGTTGTGACCTTAACCAGGAAGTGTTTGTGAATAATATTTGATGCAGCACATTACCTGTTTCAATCTTAGAGAGAGCTGGCATTCTTTGCCATATGCAGTACTTCTAACATTCAACACTAACTGGGGGGGGGGGGGGGGCTGCTATCAGAAGGTCCCAGGTTTGATCCTAGGCATCTCCAGGTGGGGCTGGAAATGTCTGCTGCCTCAAACCCCAGAGAGCCATTGCCAATCACTGTGGACAATACTGAGCTAGGTAGACCAATGGTCTGACTGATTATAAGGCAGCTTCCCAAGTTCATAGCTGCATAGATGCCTGTACAGTGGTACCTCAGGTTAAGAACTTAATTCGTTCTGGAGGTCCGTTCTTAACCTGAAACTGTTCTTAACCTAAAGCACCACTTTAGCTAATGGGGCCTCCCGCTGCTGCCACGCCGCCGGAGCACGATTTCTGTTCTCATCCTGAAGCAAAGTTCTTAACCCGAGGTACTATTTCTGGGTTAGCAGAGTCTGTAACCTGAAGCGTATGTAACCCGAGGTACCACCGTATTACTGGAAGCAGCAGAGTTTAGTGCTGCCATATTCCTTCTCAGCTGATTGATACCTGCTGCTTCTACCATTATCTGTGTAGAAAATATCAGAAGTGCCAGATCAAGTGCCAGAACAAAATCCAAACAGGAGAATTAATAGTTTACTTCCCATCAGTAGGGGGGGAAAAGTGGAAGTATGTATTAATTCCTGGATTAATTGCAAACCTTTTCCCTCACAAAAATAGTTATAGCCTCCCAACTAAGCCTCTTAATTAATAGTGCTTTTTAGGATTCCGTTGTAGAAAATTAAATATAAATTAGAAAACACATAAGATCATTCCTCCAGGTTCTTTGATTTTCAGAGATTTAAATCTATACCCAAATCTTATTTTGACCCAGAAAAGCATTCAGTTTCTAAGGAGAAATGTTTTAATGTAATAATAATGAAGATGCAGGTAACTTTATTAGATTCAATAAACATCTGGGAGGACTTGATAACCAATGACTGTAAGTAACTAAGGGCAATTTGTCATTCATCCTCAGGAAATGCTCTTTATTGGGCCTCAATTGCTGTTTTCTGAAGAGAATAATAATAGATTTATAGATTACTTTTATTGAAGTAGTACCTGTGGGGCTAGATATAGCTTTTAAAGAGAATAAATAGTCTAATATTAGCTAGCTGCTTTATTAGATATAGTGTCATTTTTTCTGTTCACATTATTTTAAGAAAATGAAGACAGAGTACTATATAGATATTGGTAATATTAAATAAGATCCTATTAATAATAACTGTTGAAGTGAGATAGACAAATAGCTGAATAATACAGAGCTTTCAAATGTTGAAAGTATGTCACGTTCAGTATCTTGTTGCAATCCTTACAACAATATTGTAATGCAGATCACTATTATTTTATTACCTGTTCATATGGACATCCCCAGGCACTGATTCTTAGTACTGACTGTGGGATATCTGTTCTTTAAGTGCATTGGCTTTATTTTGTACACTACCTTGTTATTTTTACAACGCAAATCAGACTACATGAGGCAGATGGGGAGATGCCAGCAATATGTTCAAGCAGAGTCAAAATTCAAACTGGGAACTTCCTGATTTATAGCTCAGTCTCTTAATGCCTTCTCTAGACCACCTCTCAAGCATCTGAGCGCAACAGTTTCTAGCAGTTAAAAAAGTGCATGCAGTGGGGATAGAGAAAACAAACAAAACTATTGAAAGAGAAATAAAATTGCAGTTTATTTGCAGTTTATTTTATTTATTCATAAACTGTTAACCTCACTTCTTATTTCCATTTAGAAGCCCAGACCAGCTAAAAAAGGGGAATAATTAGCAGTTCTAAACCCACAGAATAAAACCAAACCAGACATAAATAGCAACAGTCAGAATAACACTGAATAATCATTATTATTGTTTAATAAAAACCTGGTGGAATATATGTTCCCTTTTTTGCCTAAGGGGCACTGGCTGAGAAGGCTGTACCTCACGCCCTTTACCAGTGTCACCCTTTGAGAGCGAATAGGAAGCAGAGCACCAGCTTTCTGGTCTTAATAGAACTGGAGCTACAGGTGGAATATTCAGTATGCAAGATAATAATAATAATAATAATAATAATAATAATAATAATAATAATAATGGCATTTGCAGGGACTGCCCCCACTGCAAAGGCATTTTATCTGATTTCTTTTTTTATTAAATGAGCCACCCACTCCCCTTTCCTTAACCATTCTATTAAACAGCTTCCCCTCCAATGGAGAGAAGGCTTCCATTTTTCATTAAGTACAATTTGTTTATGCTGTTTTAACTGAAGATTTGTAAGCCACTTTGATCATTTTTTTTAATTGCAAGACAGGGTATTTGTTAATAACTATTGATTGGTTGTCATTAATTAATTAATTTTCTGTACTGCCCTTCGCCAAAAGACCACAGGGCGGTTTACAAGATAAAAACATAAAAATACATAGCATAGTAACAAACAAAAACAACCCCCCCACCCCGGTTTAAAAGGCCATAGATTGTTCAGTTAGCCAAAGGCCTGGAGAAGAGGAATGGTTTTGTCTGGCGCCTAAAGATATGTAGTGAAGATGCCAGGTTCTCTGGGGAGAATGATCCACAAGCAGGGAGCCACTGCAGAAAAGGCCCATTCTTGTGTTTCCACCCTCTAGACATCTTGTGGAGGAGGCACTGAAGAAGGGCCTCAGATGATGATCCCAGGGTCTAGGTTGGTTCATATGAGGAGAGTTGATTTATATATGAGAGTCTGCCGTATTGAAGGTTGCAGTTCAAAGTAACTTTACAAGCTTCAGACTATTGGGTAAAGAAAAGAGTAAACATTACTGTGTATCAGAACAATTCTTCCTGGTTGCATATCAGTTTTGGGAGGATCAAAAGTGCAGGATAGAATTAATTATATATTCTAAAGAGGAAGCTCAATTTTTAAGCTCAACTGGAATCAGCCACATTTTAAACATAGATATATTTGTGTTTGCGTACATGAACATGTATTAGGTTTATTTCCATCAGAAAAGGAAACAGTTTATAATGACATCTAGTGTTTGTGGCAGACAGTTTTTATCAATTCATGACAATGAAATCGTGTTGTGTTTTCATGGAAGGGGAGATTACATTTTCTTAGAAATGATTGACTGCTTTGTTGTAGTAGACTTATTTATTTGGCTCTCACTGTGAAGACTAGCGAACTTATTCAAAATCTCAGTACATCAAAAATATGATGACACAAAAATGAAACTGCTGTTCCACATTACAGATATCTGCAAAAATGATACTAGTATATTGTGTTTGTTGCACAGCTGAATAGTCTGCAAATACAACATTTACGTTGATTTGGCAACATTTCACATTATGTAGTTGTCATATCTTGAACATTTCATTTTGTATGTGTCTAAACAGTACTTGCATATTTATGCATATTTTATTACAAATGCATCTAATAATTAAGTCATGGATTTAGTTAAATAATTCAAATGTTATAGGTCAGGGGCTGAACAACCTTTTAGGTTCACATTTCCTTGACAGAAAGTAGTCGCGAACAATAGAGTGGTGGTCAGAACAAAGTGGGTCAGACACTCCTCTGCCTCTGTCCTCCATTCCACCATCTATTCTTCCTCTCCCCCAAACCTCTGTACCCTTCATTCATTCATCATCCATTTATTCTTCCTTTCTCTGTCTTCTGGCTTGGAAGTAGAGGACTGCATGTGGTTATCCAGAGGTTATTCACATGTGATAGAGGTGATTACATCTTACAAACTGTGTATATGATGAAGTTTTACCATACACAATAAATTTTGCAACCTATGACCAGACTTCAGGGGTGGGGTGGGAAAGTGAAAACGGAACAGGGGAAGCTATTGCATACTTTGCAGTAATGAAACATGCATAAGACCCTTAACTAACTATATCTAACACAGAATTTGCCTTTTTGCTGCTGCCACATGTTGAATTGGTCTTTTCATTGAGTTATCCATTACAACCGAAAAATCTCCCTCATGGAAAGCCACTGACAATTGGTATCTCCTCAGCGTATATATGAGACTGGAATATACTTCTTCAGTGTGCACCATTTTCCTGCATTTTTCGCTCTATAGGAACTACTTTTCCCCCTCCAAAAATGGAGGGGAAATGTGTGTGCGTCCTATGGAGCGAATGCAGGCTTTCGCTGAAGCCTGGAGAGCGAGAGGGGTCAGTGCGCACCGACCCCTCTCGCTCTCCAGGCTTCAGGAAGCTATCTGCAAGCCTTCGGATAATTGATAATTGGTTGTTTGGATGTTCCAGACAGAAGAATCTGATTTTGTAAAACCATTGCTGGAGAAGAAATTGAACAGCGGGTGATTGAAATAGAGTTATGATTGTAGTAAAGGACAGCCATGCTTTAACACTTAGAGTTAATTCTTTCTCTCTGCCTCTCCCCACTTCCTAGAATGGCTTGTTTATTTGGAAGTCACATTGAAACAGACATTCCCATCACTGTATATGGCTATTTTAAGAATTATTTGAACTCTGTTAGGATTCTGTCAGTATAAATGGGATTAGGAGTGCACATTTAAATTTTATTTATTTCCTCAATTTATAAGAGTTTGGTTTCCCGCCCCCTAACAGATGCCTCCTCAGTATGGTCCGCAAGGTGTAAGCGGTTACTGCCAACAGCCATATTACAACCAGCAGCCACAACCTCAGCATCTGCCGTCCCAGGCCCAGTATCTGTCCCAGGCCCAACAGAGGTACCAGACACAGCAGGTAAGACCAACTCTTGATCTCACATTGATGCATTTTCAAAATGTTATGTAAGAGATTGACATATTTGAGCTACTATTTTAATAACTTAACCCAGTTTTTCCAGCTGTCTCCATTTTAAATTGTACCATCTGATTTGCCTTGGTTTTTAGCAGGAGTAAGATATTCCAGGATTAAAATCAAGCTTCCTGGGCCTCTCTTATTTTGAGATAGGATTGGCAGCATATATTCTGTTCTTTTCTCCACCTTTCTACAAGTTATATATAGAAGGTTCATACTACTACTACTACTACTACTACTACTACTACTACAAACCTTGCTTAAAATGTCTGATGAAATAAAATATTCAGCAAGCATCACATGTCCAGCCAGTTCTGCTGCCGCTATAGAGTTCCATAGATAGAGTTCCATAGACAAATCAGCTACAACAGGGGTGGCCAATTCCCAAAGAGACTGCGATCTACTCACAGAGTTAAAAACTGGCAGTGATCTACCCCCTTTTTTGGGGTTCAGGTCACAGTTGCTGAGCTTTTTTTAAGGAGGGAGGAAGTCCCATTTTGGGGGGGTGCAGGGCAAAAATGTTGAGCTTCTTTTAGGTGAGCCATTGTTTTCAGCTTCTTTGTGGGGAGCCACTGATCTACCAGTGATCTACCACAGATGTCCAGTGATATTACGGTAGAGCACGATCTACCTCTTGGACGTGCCTGAGCTACAAGTCCTAAGCAGATGACTCTTCTCTACTTGTCACATGGTAAACTTACATGAGTCACAGCTGGCAGAAATTGCTTAGGTCAACTTGCTGTGATCCACCGGCTGAGAGCCTCTGACTGAGAACAATTTAAACAAGTGATCATGTATGTGCATTCTGTTCTGTAAAACATAGTAATTGCGGCTTTTGAAAACTAAATCTTAGCCTGTTCAAGTTGTGGAGGGGGAGCGCAATGTTTACAAATTAATAGAGTATGCATTATCAGCAGCTGGAGTTGTGTGCATCACAAATTTGTGGGAGGGACTAGCATGCAAGATTTTTAATGTCAGATAGCAAAAGCTGATATTATCTGAAGTATGCATATTAGGGTTTATTATTTAGCAGTTAAAAAGTTTATATACGGCTGACTTGACACAGTAGCATAGACACTCACATGGAACTTGTGGAAATTGAAGGATACTCCTAGGAAAGTGCTATTGAATTGCAGGTGTGTATGGAATTGCAGTCTCAACTCTGTGTTGCAGGTTAGAGGTGCTAAAATGGGAATGTTCCATCTAGCTATTCTGTGGTTATATCCAGTTATGCTATCCAAACCAAACATTTATTTTAATGGATGGTAACAGGAACAAGACAGCATTTATGTGTTCATGTCCAAATAAAAAAGTGGATTTTATTTATAAAATAACTTAAGTTCAGGAGAGGTGAAAAGGTGGCTCAGAGTGCTATGCACTTTAGGCTTACAAACAAGAAGTACGTTGTAGTGGAGAGATTTTGTTGTTCTTAGTTCAGGTAACTATGGTGGTAGGCTATATTCCAATATAGTCCCAGGAGTAACCACAGCTTAAGGACAGTCTGGAAAAAGAAGCAATCAGACAGGAAAAGTGAAACCGAAATGAATTCAGTCAGTATCCTTTTGCATTCTAGCAAAACTGAGCTGCTGAAGTTCAGGTTCCCCTAATGGCCTTGTAGAACTTGTGTGTGTGGTATCATTTAATTGGTAGGTGAAACGACAGACACTGTTGCAAAAATGTTTTGTTTTAAATAAGAATAGCATTAAACTTAATAAAAGAAGTCATTTCAATGTCCTCCCTATTTTCTAAGGAAGCTACAAAGTTTTATTGTTCTTTCTTCTTAAAAGAATTTCTGTAAAGTTATGGTAGGACTGCTCACCTGACCTCCATCTGGTTGTGTTGCTGGAGAGGTGGTCGGGTAAGGTGGCAGAGAGGTCAATCCAGTGCTATCCACTACTATGCATTTCCTACCTATTTTCAAACCCATTTTTGCAGCCATAAATTCCAGAAAGTGGGTCGTATGCTTGTGCTGTTCAATTAAAAGCTGTACCCGAATATATAGATGAGTGAATGTGAATATTCCACGTAGAGGAACAAAATGTTTTTCCCCTCTCACTTTGGAGTTTCAAATATATAAAGTTTAGAGGGGAGGTTTGAACACTTGTCCAAATGGCTGAATGTGTCCAAACTTGCTAGTTTTGTATATGAAAACAATTGAATGTACATTTGTGGTTTGTTTGAATTCACCAGGGAAACATCAATAGTATACAGTATTTATTTATTACATTTATTACATTTATATACCACCTTTTATCTTCCAAGGATCTCAAGATCGTATACATGGAAAACGCACATTTATTTACTTAAAACACAAGATACAATATTGGACCATACATTTCCCAATTCCCAGTTTGAAAAATTAATGGTGATTTTCAAGTTATAGCCACCACTAAGTGGCTATAAAAAGTTTTAATATTTTTTTTCATTTTGAAAATTCCAGATGTGTTCTCTTAGGCTTGAACTGCATGCAAAATGGTTGCTGCCTGCATTGTATTCTTCATTGTTTGCATAGGCCTCATGGAATATGAAAGTTTTCAGCTGGCATTTAGAAGTTGAAACAGAAGGTGCCTGCATTAATCCTGGACCTGTGACACCAAAGGCTTGGTTTCTTGCACTTATTAAATGAGCCTTCCCAACTCGGAGAATGAACAATGACCAAAACGTTCAGCTAGCAAGTCTGTTTTCATTAAAATAATAAAAAGCGAATTGGAAGTAATAATAATAACTTCATGGTCGTATTATTCTAATTATTTGCAGATTATCTTAGAGAATTGTTGCACTATCAGGTGTTTTTCAATAATATATTTTAAAACAACAGTAACTTTCTAGACTTTCCTGTAGCAGCAACTGCATTTTCACTGTGCTGCTCAGGCTAGAATTAGGTCAGACTTGTCGCAGAGTGCATTGGGCGTTGCATGCAGTGGCCTACAATTGGAAGCTATTATAAAACTGCTTAACCTACTGCCCTTTTGATTTGATTTTTTACATATGTATAGCTGTAAGCTAAAAAGAAGAGTTCTGTTTGGCATTTGGTGGGCTGCTGCAGGACACCAAGCCTTTCTGGCTTTTAGTTGTTGTGCATAATAAAATAAATACGTTTAGACTGTAGTCTTATATACACTTACCTGAGAGTAAGCAGCATTGAACTCAGTGGAACTTACTTATGAGGATACATGTATAGTGTTTCACTGGGGGTTGGAGTTATTCTATAAAAAGGAATGCAATATTACTGTATATAAACGTAGATTCCAAAGCTCAGATGGAGGCTTTTACTATATGAATACTGGTTTGCCTAAACATTTCTAAAACACATTCAGCAGCTGAGGTTTCCTGTGTAGGTTACTGACTTCTGACTGCATTTCCAAACTCATTTAAGAGCAAACATAAAAAAGATAATGTATATAAAAGCAAATATTAGAGCAACCTGACCCGTCCCCTTCCTTCCTTCCTTCCTTCCTTCCTTCCTTTCTTTCTTTCTTTCTTTCTTTCTTTCTTTCTTTCTTTCTTTCTTTCTTTCTTTCTTTCCCTTCTCTCTTTTCTTTTAGCAAGTTTTGATATTTAGCAAAAGACATTGAACATCTCTTGGGATTAAACAAATTCCTAATGATAATTTTCACCCTGTCAAATCACCTTTGGCTTACTTTCTTTTCAGTACTCAGCAAGTTTGGAAACTGCAGTTTAAAGGGCAGGTAACCAATTTGCATTGGGACTAGAGCACACCAGGAGGCGAGGATTCTTCACACATTTGAGTTTATAGTCATCCTGATTCAGCTAAGGAGTTCCATGTTCACTGCCATTCTTACCATATTCAAACTTCATAGATTTGGGAGCCATGCACATAAATCGGATGCGCATTCAGAAACACATTCAAATGTGCAACTGAGTGTGGATGCAGTTTGTCTATGGCAGTGTTTCCCAACCTTGTGCCTCCAGCTGTTTTTGAACTACAACTCCCATCATCCCTGACTAGCAAGACCAGTGGCAAGGGATGATGGGAATTGTAGTCCAAAAACAGCTGGAGGCACAAGGTTGGGAAACACTGGTCTATGGTACATTGATTTTAGTGGAATGTGCTTTCAAGTGTACATGTCCATCCACATGCAGCTAGTCACATAAGGTAAAGGGACCTCTGACCATTAGGTCCAGTCGCGGCCGACTCAGGGGTTGGGGCGCTCATCTCGCTTTATTGGCCGAGGGAGCCAGCGTACAGCTTCCGGGTCATGTGGCCAGCGTGACTAAGCCACTTCTGGCGAACCAGAGCAGTGCATAGAAACGCCATTTACCTTCCCGCCAGAACAGTACCTATTTATCTATTTGCACTTTGACGTGCTTTCGAACTGCTAGGTTGGCAGGAGCAGGGACCGAGCAACAGGAGCTCACCCCGTCATGGGGATTCAAACCACCGAGCTTCTGATCGGCAAGTCCTAGGCTCTGTGGTTTAACCCACAGCGCCACCCGCGTCCCTTAGCTAGTCACATAGTTCTATGCAATTGTAGAAGCCAGGGTGGCTCTACGCGCATATATGAGCCCCAATAGTCATAGGGAGGACTTGCCCATTCACTTAAGTTTTTGGGTGGAGATTTTACTTGCATTCCCATTGTGAATGTGAAGCTTGAAGGTTTGGGTTGGGTTAGACGCCTTTAGAATGAATTAGATGCTCAGGCTGCAGTCCTACACAATTTACCTGGAACTAAGTTCCATTGAATTCAATGGGGCTTACCTTTAAGCAGAAGTGTATAGGATTGCAACTTTAGCAGAATAATGTATTGTGTATATATGATATTAAGTATAAAGTGGGAATTATGAAGATTAGAGGGGAAAGCCTGTCCAGTATTTATTTCCTACATGGGTGTTTCAAGATATTTACATTGTATCTGACAGAAAATGAGGGATCCCTGGTCTTTTGATAAAATTTCCGTAATCTAGAGATACATTGCTCTTCATCACCTTTACAGTCTGAATGCTTATTTACCACTGGAAGGCAAATAACATTGAAACTGTTACTTACTTATTTATAAAATCTTTATCAAGTTATACTTAGCAAAGGCATTTCAGTTTTAAAATGCACTGAAAATATATTCAAGTGTAAGTTAATTTTTGAAAGGTAATTAAATCAAAGTTTGTAGAAATCATGTCTGCGGCTTGGGTTTGATCCAGAAAATATTTCCTTATTGTTGCTAATATAGTGTTGTTTTAAGTTTCCAACCTCTGTTTTCCAATATTTAAATCACAGAAGGTTAATTAAAACAGTTCTTTATTCTGTAACTGCTTGAGAATATTAACCTCACAAAGCCTGTGTTAAATCACTGAAGTGATAGAATTACATTTTCTTTATAAGATTTTGCTGTAAAAGCATAGACAGGGCCATTTATAGTTCAGTGCCATTAATTGCTTAGCATTTGGATATTAGCTTAGGAGTCTATTAATTAACTTGATAATAAAACTATTGGAATGAGAACTGATAAAAAAAAGATTTTGTTTAAAAGGAAACTACCAATGATGCCTGCATGTAAGTTATAACTAAATATTGCTCCCTTACCCTTTTCTCCATCAATAGATATCAGTGATAGGTATTTTGCCTCTTTCGTAGTGCCATTTATACTGAGGAATCTACTTTAAGTTAATTGTTGAATGAATTTGAGAGGGGAGGATAAATAGCTTGTGAGAGGTTCCTTTCTCATCAAAGTAATTAATTCCCCCTTCATGACTTTCCTAACCCTGCCCTAATTGGCCACAAAACAAGACTGTACAAGTATGTCACAATAGTGCTTGATACTTTTTATGATTCTAAAGAAAACATAGTAAGTAACACTGTGCAGAGTGCATATGGCTGCCTTGTATTCAGTGGTAGTTTTATGGGAGTGAGAAGCTTGTGCATAGTGGGAACTTCATTTTTCCCTACCCCCACCCAAAAGCCTCTTCCTGAAGGTTGGTGAACCCTCTGGAACAATGTTGAATTTGACTTGGGGAGCAGCCTTGAATGATTATTATCTAGAAATGGGCAGAGGGAGTGTAATTTTGCTTTTCCCGGGACAATTGCCTGAGATGAATGGGAGTTTGAGGGTAGTCACTGTTTCCAATCCTGCTGTGACATGCCAGTGCTAGAGTGTAGCAGTGGGTGACTGCTGATCTCAGCCCCCCTCGACTTTGATGCAGTGCTAGGTTCATTCCTGCCCCCTATGCAGCTGCTGTGACAGATAATTCAGCTGTTTGGAGTGTAGTGCCATCAATATGCTGATGATAGCCAGGTCTGTTTTTCATTTTCATCAACTCAAGGAGCAGTGGTTCAATCTCTAAATCAGCCTTTCTCGACCTTGAGTCCTCAGAGGTTCTTGAACTACACTGGCCATGCTTCCTAGGAATGATGGGACTTGTAGTCCAAGTAAGGGACCCAAGGTTGAGAAAGGTTTCTCCAAATGAATCACCAGATGGCTGAGGATTAATGATTTCCACCTCTCCTGGATGGGTGTATGCTCCCCCTAAAGGGCAAGGTTTGTGGATCCCCTTACTCTTGGATTCTGTGATAACGGCTGTCTTCTTGAGCTGCTGAGTCTTACTCTTGCTCCCTAAATCTGCTGTAGAGGTTTCCGCAACCCTCTGGAGCAGAATTGAGGACAGGATATGCTATTGTGCAAACAGTATTCCTTGTCCTGATAGAACATAGTAGCTGAATACCACCCTGTGGTTTGGGGGTTCAGTTGTGCCCCCCATAATGTGGTTAGGTGCTTTCTTTTATAACTCTAGCTGTATTTTTAAAGTAAAGTTTGCACATTAATTTCCATTAATAAATCTCAATACGTCTATATAAAAATATGGGGGGAAATGGTCACTGATTAATTCTTACGTGTTTGGGGCTGTACCGCTCTTTTTCTTCTAAGTGAGCAAAATTGTGAGAGGGTGCAGAATGGTTCTTGGGAGACGGTCCGGAGAGTGAAGCATCGTTTCTTGTACAAGGCCTAGTAGGGTTCACATTGGCCAGGTTTGCATGTAATGCTAAGCCAATTGTAGCTAAGCAGGAAGGAGCGTGTACTGTATGTGAATACATGCAGTTAAATTGCAGCCGCCTCGCTCCTCCCCTGCTGCCGCCAGTGGTTAGGCCGGGCATTGCAACTGAACCTGGTGGCTTATCTCACTCCATACAAACCATGAGCTGCAGTCAAGATTTGTTACTGTCACTTGGGGTTCGTCTGAGGGAGGCAAACCGCCAGCCCTGGTTCAGATGTAACACTTAAGACACACTATAAGGCACTCACTCTTAGTTCTCACTCACAGTATCGGAGAGAAGAAGCAACTTGATTGAATAAAATCATAATTATATGCTTACACTTATACATACGATTTATCCATCACTATAGTCTTTTTAACCTTTGACAGTAGATAAAAATGTATTGCTCTTGTTTAGTTTAAAACCAAAGCAGAATGCAGCAGAATGCCGTGGCGAGGCTCATTACGGGGTCCTTGCCGCGGGACCACATTCATCCAGTGCTATACCAGCTCCACTGACTCCCAGTGGAGTACAGGGTTAGGTTCAAGGTGCTGGTTTTAACCTTTAAAGCCCTATATGGCCTAGGACCCTCGTACTTATGGGACCACCTCTCCTGGTATGCCCTGTGGAGGACATTACGGTCTGCAAACAATAATATCTTGGAGGTCCCAGGCCTCAAGGAGGTTAGACTGGCCTCAACCAAGGCCAAGGCCTTTTCGGCCCTGGCCCCGGCCTGGTGGAATACTCTGTTGCAAGAGACCAGGGCCCTGCGGGATTTGACATCCTTCCACAGGGCCTGCAAGACGGAGCTGTTGTGCCTGGCCTTTAGTCTGGGCCCAGTCTGGGCCCCCTCTTTTTTATGGGACCCCTTTCTATGGGACCCTGTATGTAAGTTACCTCCTTGGGTCTTTTTATTGGCTCATATGGGACCAGCATGGGTAGCTGGCTCTGGTGAACACTTGATGTTCCCTACCCCTATGGTTGTGATTCATGGGCTGCCATTTAATTTCATCTTGATTTTAATTTTAAGCTGTATTTTAATCAATTGTTTGATTGTGTTTTAATGTATCACATATTTGGTGTTAGCTGCCCTGAGCCTGGCCGGGGAGGGTGGGTATTATTATTATTATTATTATTATTATTATTATTATTATTAAAACATTGAGTAGTCATTTACTTGAATATTGTCTGTTAAACTGTGATTTTGACATTGTATAATTAACCAGCCCATGCACAGCTTTCTGATTGCTTTTAGTATAATGTGGTTATTTTAACTACAGGTACAATTTTTGTAAGTCTTATGAACTCACTTCATGCCACCTTTTCTCTATAATATATAGTTAAGCAAGGAAGATGCCCCTGAGGAGAAAACGAACTGTTTCCTATGAAGTAGCATTTTTGGGTAACTAGCTTGATTAGCCTAGAGGAACCAGCTGTTCTTGGTGCTCTCCCCCCCCCCCCCCTTTTGTTCAGTAAGCTGTCTTCTGAGTTTTGGCTCTACTGTAAGCTTGGGGCACTGTTATGACCTCATTTACGTGAGCAAGCCCTGCAGTTCAGAGATATTCTTTTGCTGGTGGCAGACAGGCTGGTGGAGTATTCTGCTGTATGGAGCATTGAGACCCAAATTCTCTGCTTGCACAGCAAGAAAGCTTAAAGAAAAAGCATCCTTTAATCCTACCACCCCCAAGAGATTGTAATTTTGTTTAGCTGCTGAACTGATTGGTAGTGCTGACTTGAATCTGTAGTACCAGCTCCGTTTCACTCAGATAAGACAAAAGTGTTTCCTCAATGACTTTTAGCAATTGTGGGACTGGAAGGAAGCCAAGAGGAGTGTGTGTTATAATTTCCATACGGGAACGGACGCAGATGACACCTGCTAATCACATTTTGTATTTTGTTTGGCAACTGCATGGTAATTGAGGAAAGTCTTAAAATATTAAACTAGTATTGGAATGTCCATTTGAAATCAAACGAGCTCTTATACTACTTACAACCTGCAATTCCACATCAGACCCCTTGTTTTCAATTTTCCATTTACCTGAGTATTCATATCTGTTAAGGTTCTATAGTTAAAAGTCATTTTTATATGGGGACACTTCTTAGCTTAAAAACAGCATTTGGGTATTGCTATCAGTGTAGAAACAAAATACGTGTATGGATAGCATGTCAGAGCTGAAGGATGTAGAAAACACAACTTTTTCTCTTTAAACTATATCAAACAGAACCTTTCTCTGCTCTCTGCTAACTTGAATTTTAAAGAGGAAAGTGCATAATTTATTTTGTATTCATTTATTTGAATGTATGTATGTATGTATGTATGTAAGGTGCCCTCACACTGAATATGTATTGCAGATAATTACATGTTTGACAAAACTTTGCCTTAGGTTGGACTAGATCCTTTCCAACAATTCTATGATTCTATGATTACAAGGATGAATGGTGTTAGATACTATTCATAAAATGCTATTCAAGAGCAAGTGCCTTCTTTACTATTCACATGCTTTAAGTAGAGGAATGCACTCCATATTACGTATATATTTGGTTTACATACACATGTTATACAACTGTCAGACTTCAGGTTAGAAAGGCAGGTTGGAAATGGTAAAAATCAAATCTCCCAGTCTCCTTCCAAACTGAGGGTTATGCTTAGTATTATGCTGTGACCTTCAGCGTGATCTGTTTTCTTGAGAGGAAGTGGTTATTTTGTCTATGATTATGTCCAACAAAAGTGGCATATACACAAATAGTTTAGGATATATATTTTTTCTGTTTAATTATTAAGTTATCTGTGAATTTAGTTTTTTCAATTGTTTGCATTTTATCTAGCTTGGTTGTTGTAATTGAATGTCTTGAAATAAATAATAATGAGAGGTGCACTCAATTGGTAAGGGTTGAAATTAGCCTTTGTCATGAGCACTGATTCCTTTTAAGATATACCTTATTCTGTTTCTCTGCATAGTGTATCTCAAACAGTGAACCACAACCGTATTCGATATAAAATAATTCAAACTGTTCCTCTGATGCTAAAAAGTTAGACTGAAAAGAAGAGTATGATGCAAAAAAGTGCAAAAAAAAGAAAAAAGAAAAATGCTAGTGTTGCATGCACTTTATCACATATGGGGGGGTGTAGTTAGGTATTCCAAGAGGGGGAGACAATAGGTTGTTGCTCCTGCCATGGCCTCAGTGTGGTTCAGCCTTCGAATAGCCAGCTGTTATGTTTTTCCTTCAGTTTTTTTATATAGTCTCTCCTGTGGTTGCCCATTTGGTCTGGGAAGGCAGGGACGGCTCCTCCTCCAGAAGTTCTAGGGGCTTTGTCTGTTGGCTTCTGTAGGAGACACCACCACAGTTGTCTGCAATAAACAAAAGACACCTATTAAGAATGTGGAGAATAAGGCAAGGATGGGGAGCCTAATGCTATAGGCAGAACTAGGCAAGAACTCCACATAACAGCTGGAAAAGGTCAGAAACAGTATTTACAGACTGAGGTGAGAGGATTTGCTGTTGTCCATCAGTATTTAGAAATGAGCTTACTGAAAAGTGCTGCTCTAAAACTGAATAGAGAGAAAAGAATATTTCAATATGTTAAAAATCCAGAAAACTTCATTTAGAGCTTTTAGTACTTCTAATCTTGCCCTTTAAGTTGAATACCTTCGCCTCCTGTGATACAGCATTTGGTCAGTCAGCGATCATGACTTCATTTAAAAACCTCTCTGCCCTTTTAAAATTTTAAAACAGTTTTCTCCAGGCTGGTGGATGACAAATTAGATAAAGCAGACTTTCTTATCTTTTCTGCTCACATTGATTCAACATCTCCAGTGCAGTAGCTTGTAAAACTCTTTTCATTCTAATTATTATTAAATGTATTCCTTCAATTGAAATAGACTTTTCCCTTTTTTGCCCCACTAACACCCCCACCCTTTTAAAAAACGGATTGCAGTATTCTTTTTTTCTGTGGAGGGTTTTAGCTGAGGAAGCAGAAAGCAAAATGAGACCTAGGGTTTTTATTGCCAGGTATGTTTAGCACAAACATCCTTCTGATACAACTCACAAAAGCAGTTACTGATGTCTGAGAAACTATCTTTATTAGCAAGACACTCCATGTGAACAGTAGTCTAAATTATATTTGAGGATTTGTGACTTAACACCCCCGCCCCCCGCAAGGACTGATGTTTTAAATGCTGTGTTGTCCCCAACACATTTTTCATGCACTATTGATACAAGGAACTTTCCTAAGTCAGGAATTTCACTCCAGGAAAACTTCCACAAGCAATTCTTGTGAAAAGAATAGCAATGCGGGAAGGACCTATATACAGTGGTGCCTCGCAAGACGAAAATAATCCGTTCCGCGAGTCTCTTCGTCTAGCGTTTTTTTCGTCTTGCGAAGCAACCCTATTAGCGGATTAGCACTATTAGCGGCTTAGCGGCTATTAAAGGCTTAGCGGCTAAAAGGCTATTAGCAGCTTAGCGGCTATTAAAGGCTTAGCGGCTAAAAGGCTATTAGCGGCTTAGCGGCTATTAAAGGCTTAGCGGCTTAGCGGCTAAAAGGCTATTAGCGGCTTAGCCGCTTAGAAAAAGGGGGGGGGAGCGAAAAAAATCGCAAGACTCGCAAGACGTTTCCGTCTTGCGAAGCAAGCCCATAGGGAAAATCGTCTTGCGAAGCACATCGGAAAACAGAAAACCCTTTCGTCTAGCGGGTTTTTCGTCTTGCGAGGCATTCGTCTTGCGGGGCACCACTGTACATGTATTCTCATTAAGCAGATTCAGATGATGAGTCCCTCCCATGTTCTTATCTTACTTGCAAGTAGACACATGCAAAATTCTTCAACAGGGTTTGGGACATGTGTGGCATCATGTGAGGAAATGTAACGCGGGAGGCAGCTTAGATGGTGGTGTGTATAGATGGGTTTGGTTTGGCAAACAGTTAACTTGTTCACACTGGAGGAGTAATGGTATGTGTATGCACAGTTCGCCCACTCAGTCACTACCCCTCCAACTGCTTTTCCCATCATGGGTTTCCACATGTGACACTCCTTTCAAAACTGTAGCCTCTGGGGACAGCTCTTCATTTTTTCAGAAAGTTTGGGCTCTTCTAATACACACAGGGGTCTTAGTTTTGTAGTCCTAGGAACAAATTACCTCTTCAGTTTTCAGTGTTTTCTTGTTAATGCTTTCAAAGTAGAGGTTAAAAAGAAAAGGAATACATGGACACATGTATTTATAACTTGTAGGGCTTGTTCACGACAAATGAATTGTGCTCAATGATCACAGTAAGTGACTGTGGCTTCAAATGGAAATGCTTTGATTACGTTTCAAGTGTTGGGAAAAAGTTGTTTTGTGCATTAGTACTGTATACAGTATTATGCTTCCTAGCAGTTAAGTCCTGACCTGCATTCTAGTTTTAACCCGTCTTACTGACCTCACATATTGCCATTTGGTTAAAGTGCACATAGCACATTTGAGGTTTTCCAAGACAGCAGTTCTTAAGTGTTTTATGTATCATGCAGTAGCTTGTTCTCATGCTTGTTCTTTGATGAGTGACACCATTTCTTATAATATGACCACATGAGAATCTACTTGAAAGACTTCTGAATTAAAACTAAATTCTTTCCAGTTATGATCCAGATTAGACATCGGCAAACTTGGCCCTCCAGATGTTTTGGGACTACAACTCCCATCATCCCTGACCACTGGTCCTGCTAGCTAGGGATGATGGGAGTTGGGAGTCCCAAAACATCTGGAGGGCCGAGTTTGCCTATGCCTGATCCAGATGAACTTATGCAAGCAAAGCATCTGTCAACATTTGGCCTTGATGTCCCAGTGGCAATTCAGAACTTGTGCATCTTTGTTTGCTAAGTTGTTGTTGTTGGCATCCATCTATCTTGGAAGATAATGGACTGCACCTCCAGGAGTGAAGTCAAACCACTGGAGAATTGCAGTGCTTTCTGTGGCTGCAGAGTCTGGTAACTGGTAACTGCTGCCTCCTGTGTTGTTTTTGGTGTGTTAGCAGCACTGAAGAGACCTTCCTGGGGCACAAGCCTGGGCTTTGTGTATGGATGTCCTAGGCTGCCCAGATGACAAGACCCTGATCCCGGCCTCACTTTGGTCCTTTGTGGACCAAAGGAAAGCAGAGCAAGACATTTGGCACCATCCAACCGTCTTAGGGACTCCACTCTGGGTTTACTCCTTAGTCCTTTCTTCTCCCAAAGTTTTTCCCCAAGGCAGCGGAAATTTGCTGTGTATAAGTATTAAATAGGTTCAGTATAACCAAACTCATATAAATGCATTACAGTGGTACCTTGGTTCCCGAACGGCTTAGTTGTCAAACAAATTGGCTCCTGAACGCTGCAAACCCGGAAGTAAGTGTTCCGGTTTGCGAACATTTTTCAGAAGCCAAACGTCCCATGCGGCTTCTGCAGCTTCCGATTGAGTGCAGGAAGCTCCTGCAGCTAATCGGAAGCCGTGTCTTGGTTTTCAAACAGTTTCAGGAGTCGAGTAGACTCCCGGAATGGATTAAATTCGAGAACCAAGGTACCACAGTAGAAAAGAAAATAATAAATAATTATCATTAAAGCAATTGAAAGTATAAAAACTTACAGAATAAATTAAATCTAGGCAAGTAGCATTAGAAACACCCCAATCCAGGTGTTGTATCCAACTAAAGCATAAAATGTATAAAGTTTCACCCTTTAAAAATGCCTTTCAGAAATGTGGCATACTCTCCAGATTATGAAAATGATGTAAATGTACGTAACATGCCCTGTGAGTGTACATTTTAAGGTGGATGATTCTGGAACTACAAATTACCCAGTTTAAGGATGCAGTAAATCACTTCTTTTAACAAGACTTTTGTAATTAGTGTACCAGGTGCACATATGTTGAGGGAAATGTGTAAACAATCTCACCTGATTGTGTGGGTGATCATTTTGTATTACATAGAAAGCCTGTGAGTATGATCTTGTTTGAAAAGTATGTATTAAGCTATTCATTCTGAAAGCCTCTTGCAAGCATTTTGAATTTCTCTTCCATTTTAAAATAATTTGATCTCCTATTTTCATATACAACTTTTGATTTTTAAACATTTTAAAACTAACTAACTCAAGCAAGAGCTATTTGGCAGTGGAACAGACTCCCTTGAGAGGTTATGGACTCTCCTTTCTTGGGGATCTTAAGCAGAGGTTGGTTGGCCACCTGTCATGGATGCTTTAGCTGATTCCTGCATTACGGGGGTCAGACTGGATGACCCTCAGGGTCCCCTTCAACTCTAGAATTGGTAAGGCACGTAATCAAAGGCACATTCTTTATATCTGTTATTATATCAGCTTCTTACAGAATTATTAAATGAATAAAGTTTTATTAAAGTAAATACTGCATATTCCTGCAGAGGGTTGATCCTCAGAGTCCCTTCCAACTCTACAATTCTATGGTTCTATGACTGTACAATTTTGTTTTGCCTTGTGGGATCCAAGATGGCTGGATCCAACTGGCCACCACTCAATCAAGCCTTACTAAAAAGTTACAGTGGTACCTCAGGTTAAGTACTTAATTCATTCCGGAGGTCCATTCTTAACCTGAAACTGTTCTTAACCTAAAGCACCACGTTAGCTAATGGGGCCTCCTGCTGCTGCTGTGCCGCCGGAGCACAATTTCTGTTCTCATCCTGAAGCAAAGCCTGTAACCTGAAGCGTATGTAACCCAAGGTACCACTGTACGTAGATCTTCCCTGTCCTAGGAAGGTTTCTTCAGGAAAAGTTGCATGTGATTATAATCATTGCAATTATAATCACCTCCACTTTAAATTTGGTTTTCCCCTGCTCTCCCCACATGCTTTTGTACCTTTTGTTCCCCGCTGGGAAAACTGGCCTATCAACATAACTTCCTCACCCCCATGGTTCCCAAAAGTGTTCTGAAGAGGCAACTTTCTTGGATGTCATCTCTTTGGTGGCAACCCTGCTGTTGAAGGCAGCATTTGCTTTTAATCCCTTGCCCCAGAAGGCCGATGCAAGCTGATATAATCAGGAATGAGGAATCTGCTAGCTAGAAACTGCAGAGTCAGGTGTGATCCACTCCCAGGAGGCCAAACCCTTATTGGGGAAGAACCCACAGGTATGGCAGAAGATGATAAATTGCACTTATTTCACCTGGGTTGATGTCTGTTCTTTTTCTTCCCATTCACTGGGGAGGGGGCGCTGGAAGTTGTTAACTGGCCTGGGCTGAATTTCAGGACAGGGTTAAATTCAATTCAGTGTGGAAATGGCACTTTCAGCTACTTAATAATTCTGTTGATGGTTCACGATACACTGTCTTTGGGTGGCTGCCAGAATAGGGACAATCTGAATTGAAACATTTAGCTATTTATTTTAAAGTGAGTTTCTGTGCCAGTCATCCATATTTCACTACCTTCCAGATTTTAAATATGCACACTGAGTCAATCTGTTTTGTGCACACACTAATTTGTATATAAGGGCAATGTTATATCTTTGGAAATGTTTCTCTCCCCATGTACCCCCCAAAAACATTAAAACTTATTCAGGTGCTACCATTATTGTGAGTCACATCTAAGAATCTTTCAGTGATGGCATCTACATACTGGCATAACGCCCCATTCATAACTGATCGGCCTCTTCAGTCGCTTCTTGTGATTACAGAATATTTTTCTTTTCTACCAAGAATTTCTGTACACCTTTAAATACTAATAATTCCATTAGTTTCTGTTCTGATTGAGGTTTTAACTTAGTTTGGTTAATGTTCGTTTTATAATTTTTTTAAAGGGCTTTTAATGTTTTCAATCTAAGCCACTGTGGAGGCCTTGTGGCTGAAAAGCAGGACAATAAAAAGAAAACCTTATTGTTGCAGTTTAAGGGAATTCTGGGATGTATGATAGTCTGGAATGCCAGTAAGCCACACCCACTGCAAACATAACAGATCAGGTGAGAGGCAGTGGATGGAACTGTGGAAAAACTGAATTTATACTTTTATTGTATTGTAAGTATAAGTATTAGTACAGTATTATAAGTATAAGTATAATTTCACATAACAGACTTTATGTGAAACTAGGGAAAATTTTGCAAGAAGCAATCAAATGCCCTCTGAAAGCCCTGTAAAAACAGCAAGAAAAGGGACAGAAAGATGGATTAAACAACTGCCCAAATGCAGCCCACGTCTCACTGTAACATGTTTACACTTTCAGGCATTTCTTGCTTTCCAGAGTATTAAAAATGTTTTGTAACAAGCAGTAGATGGACCGGTCAACAAATTTACACAATAGTTTTATTCTGAAATGCTTGATCGTGCAGGGGTTTTCTTCTTCTTCTTTTAATTAGAAACCACTGTATGGGGTAATTGGAAATTAGAGTAACCTACAGGATGTGATTTTTCAATTGCAGTTAAAAGTAAACAAACCTGTGTGTGTGCGCGTGCGTGTGTGCAGTTCATCAATGCAACAATTACTTATGGGTGCAGTAGCTCTACTACAGAATTGCTATACCCACATGGACCACCCTACTTATTTCAGAGAGGGAAGCAGTTCTACATGTGCATTCCTTTGCACATATTAACCCAATGTCAATATGAAATGAATGATGTTGCCTATGCATGCAGGAGTACTATGTGCATCAGAGCTAATATGGAATTTGGAATAGTATCCATGATTTAAAACCAAAACGTGGTTAACTGGGCTGGAATTCTAGCTCAGCTGCAGTGCAGATTATAGTTCTTTGGGTACTTACTGCTAACAAATCGACTAGCTGTATTAAAGTCTCTACAGTAAATGAAATTGTGTAAAAACTATTGAGTTGTATTTTTATAGGTAGTGGTTTTTTAGCCTTTTTAATACTCTGAGTTTCTGCTACCAAACATCTATTATTTTTATGTTTTAATTGCAACAACTCTAAAGACTTTTAAAAAGTTGTTTTCTCCCTGAATGAAGAGCTAGATCTGAAGAAATTGAAGCTACAACTTTTATAAAGAAACTCCAGCTCTCATCTCATCATAGTCCCTACACCCTTTCCTCCCCAGGTGCCTTGTGTTTGTAGCTATCCCACTGTTCCCCACTTTGAATGCCTGTTTTTAAATTTTCATGTCAGTCCTATTTTAATGCTTGCTTGGTGTGTTTTTTTTGATGGGCTAGAATACTAAATTAAAAAGAAAGACAGCTGGTTGAACAAATAATATAAGCGATACTATTATCTGTGTAGGGTTTATTACAGACACCTCTGCAATGATACAAAATAGTGAGGTTGTGTTTAAATTTCAAAGAAAAAGCAGAGGTTTGCTCATTTGTTTGCCTATTGTGAGGCTCCCCTGCATCTTTATGTTGCTTTGTAACAGGGGGAAGGCAGCTGAATAGAGGCCTTGTGTCATTTGTTGATTTTAAATCATGCTGTTAATCCAAAGGAACCTGCTGGCCCACACAGCAGGAGAACTGTGTCGCAAGCAGAAATCTGGGAGGAGGAATAGGGGGGCGTCACAGTGGATAATAATCATTCAGCCATCCACATTTTTCACCCTTAAGCCCAATTGTGTTACCCTTTGCTGGTAACCAAATGGAAGAACTGGTCTTTTAAGATTCTTATTGGCACCTACTTAAAAGTCGGATGTGGATCAAAAAGAAAGTGACCTATCAGTTTCATTAGCACTAAAAACAAAGAAAAAAGTCCAACACCTACCTACCTACCTACCTACCTATCAATCATTATTCACATTTTTTCAAAAGAACTGGCTAAGCATTTTTCTATATTTTATCTGCATTCAGATTGAAGCAAAAAGGATTTGTTTCTCTGAATCTGCCTGATAGAGAGAAGGATCCAGCTGTGACTCTATTTGGCTTTCATCTGTCTTACCAATTTGGAGACCCTCATGGCAACATCATGTTTAATACACCCAGAAAGAGTTAACTGGCTCATAGCATTGCAGGACTTGGAAGTAGCTGCTATTGGACCAGATGCTTTTGGCACCCCAGAGAGTCCTTTTTAAGGACCAGCAGCAAAACTGTGAGTGCACTTATGGGGGTGCTATAGAGAAATTATTTCCTTGCACTTTCAGGCTAAAAATGTTGCATGTAAAAATAATTGTTCACATTTAGTTGTTTATCAAAATTGCAAACAAAGACAGGAAAAAACAAATTAAGAGAGCAATCTGTTATGCAATTTTTTTTGGGGGGGGGAGACAATAAAACAGCTTTCCTCCTTGATTGTTAAGGTGTGATATCTGTTTTCTGCAATTGGCTCTTCAACTTTCTGTGCCACATGCTAAAATAAGAGTTTCACATTCTGTCCTACTCCTTGTCTGTATAAGAACAAACCGTAAGGTTGACTGTGGGTGCAGGTAAGACTTGTAATTAATATGCACCTGGGGACATAAAGTAAAACTGGCTTCTGCAAATACTATTATGCCATTATTTTTATTTATGCTTTCTTGTACTGTAGTGTGAAAGAAATCTGTCCCTAATCTATTGGGACAGACTTAGTACAAGAAGTAAACATTTTCAGTTTAATGCATCTTTCAAGTTGATGTCCCATCCTTGAAAACTTGATATAGGTTTGGTTGACATCTTGTGCTAATTCTGCCCTCAGTTCTGCACAAATAAATCCTGTTGATTTGAATAGGGCATGTGTTGGGTGCAGGGTTTTTGGCAGCTTATTAAACCATTTCCCAAAACAATTCACTTTAAAATTCATTGAAATAGAAAGCCAGAGAGAGAGAGAGAGAGAGAGAGAGAGAGAGACAGACAGACAGACAGACAGACAGACAGACTTAGGGCACATTCTAGGCATACACAAAGGTTCCTCCTGTTTTATCCTGAATCCCCTTGTCTCACCTGAGCATGTATTCTGGAGCATTATCATTTGACCAAACGGAGTGGAGGGGTATGTGTAAGGAATGGCCTTTTGAACAGCTTGCATACACTATGGGGAAAACTCTACTCTGTTGAGCATTATTGACACTCTCCATATATGGTAGAATGGATATTCCATTAGTGTTAATTTTAGAGCTTCCTGAAATGCATCTCTTCAAGAATTATAATTGTAGTCATATGCTCTGGAATAAATGGAAAGAGCTCCTGATTACCTCTCCTGTAACAAATGGTATCCTACCGAACCCTCCTCAAATTCTCTCTTACATCTTCACTCCACCAGAAAAAAATGAGAGTGTTATCTAGTCTCGGTGCTGGAAGCAAGATTTCTGTAGAGATTCCGAGGTGCCACACATTTCAGTCCATCCCACCCGGTCCCGTCCCCATTCCTTCCCCACTCTTCCTGGGCCTGTTCCGCCCCCGCCCTCTTGCGGTGCCAAAAATGGTGTGTGCATCAGTGGTCGCACATGTGCCGATCGCACCCAGATGGGGAGTTGCCTGTAAATAGTTATATTTTGAGCCCTGTGGACATGTCTTGGGTGTGGAAAGTGCACCAGTGTGTGTGTGTGTGTGTGTGTGTGTGTGTGTGTGTGTGTGTGTGTTAGTTAATCCCTCAACGTATAGCCGGTCTTTTCTCTCTTCTCATGAACTTTATCATACCTCCTCTTTTGCATTATTAATATATTAATATCTGTTTTATCCAGGAAATGTCTCAGGAAGCCTATGGATCCAGGTCCCAGCCCCCAATCACCCAAGGCAAGCCTAACCATGAAGAAATGAATCTAATCCAACAAGAGAGGCCATCAAGCTTACCAGTAAGAAATTAGTTGTCATCTGGTAGAAATGTTTCATGTACTGTGTTGAAAGTAATATTCTGCAGTGTAGAAATTGTTTCAAATTCTTGCTGTTTGGGGAGTTTTTCAGTATCAAATTTATAATTGAATTTAAACTATAATGAGAAACAAGACAGTAAGGATTTAGCTCATATATTCAGAGAATTCCTTCATTCTCAAAGATAACTGAATAATCCCCATTCATTTTCTGTATTGGATGTTGAATATTTAAGATATACACATTTAACTAGATATGCAAGAATAATGTTTCTCCTTGCATATGCTTACATCTGTTGTGCTAAACATTTATCACCAAATTGGTGTCTGAAGGAAACTGGAGTATACTTAAATATTCCTGCGTTAAGATTGTACCACTTTCTGCAGTGCTTCTTAACTTTAAAAACCAGCATTTGTGCAGATGACCTTTCAGTATTTTAGATGCAAAATTTCCAATTATGGATGATTTGCACAGCCATGTTTTCTATTGGATTGTTGCAGATAGCCTGATCATTTAACATGGTAACATGTCAACTCATCACAGTCAAGCTAATACTGATTGCATGGGGGGGGGGGGCGGTTAAAGAAGTACTTTTATGTGATATTCTTGTCATATTATAATTACCTTATTAACTTAGTTGAGTGAATCTGTTCTTGATTGACAATATGGAAAACATTTTTGGAATGATAATTGGATAATACTTCTTATTTTGTGAATTAGTGAGAAAACAGTGATGATGTTGAACAGTGATGATGTTGAAATTTTAAAAAGGCGATATGGTTAATAATAGCAAATTTCAAGTTGTATCTAAAATGAGAAGTTGTGTTTTTGTGTGTGGCAGCCCTAGAAAAGTTTACTAGAAAGTAAATCTCTTGAATTTAGCAGGCTTTACGTCTAAGTAAATGTATTTAGGTGGGTTTTTCGGCTATAAGAACAGCCAACTCCAACTCTTACTTATCTGGTGCTTATGCTGTTGTGCTTGTTGGGGCTGATGGGAGTTGAAGTCCAAAGCATATGGAGAGTGCCAAGTTGGGGAACGTTGGGTCACAGTAATTGTTTTCAGAGTAGTGTGGTTTTACATAGTGGTGGGTTTTGCTGGGTCATTTCATTTTTTGCTAAGAGTCACAAATGAGTTGTGTGCAATATTTTGTTTCCATTATTCAACTGCCAGGAACAAAAGTAAAAATTAGCAAAATAGTATCTATTTTCAATTCATTTTTGACCACATTTTTTCATGTATTTTTTAAAAAAACAAAGTTTATAAAAGACAAATTGGTTAAAGCTGAATGCTTGCATACCGACCTACATAATTTAATAAGACATATATAGTCTTTAATAGTCTGACTATATATATTTCAGACTGTTAAAATTTGTTATGGTTACAGAAAATGCAGCTTCTTTCTCTAATTCCATGCAGTGTAGCACTTGAGTAATTTGGAATCACCACAGAGCCATTAAAAGAATGCTTTGCAGAAGTTTCACACTTTAAAAACCCTTAATTTTACCTGGAAAGCCTTAAGTATTCTACTGAAATTAGCCAGACTTTGATGAGCTAAGTTTGGCCGAATAACACGCTATGTTTCATCCCCAACTATGTTTAATTTTAAAAAGCAAGAAAATAAGAGGGAATGAGTTACATAAAATATTTCTACTTTTGGGATTTTTTGTATGGGCTTTTAGTTTCCCTGTAATAATTAGTAAATAGCTTTTTTTTTATTTGTATATGTTTCATGTTTGTCACTTTGTATCACACTTTCTTCAATAATTCTTAGTAATGAATTATTTTTAGGACTAAGCTAATGCAGGACCTAGTTCATGAAAGCATCATATATTGCAAAAGGGATAATCCTCATCTTGGCAGTTGTTGGAGGGACTGAGAAATGGAGCAGAATGTTCACCAATTAAGAATGAGGGCAGAAAATTTGCCCTCATGCTATAATTAGGTGTCCTGGCATCAGATCTCATATGCTACATGGCATTGTGAGAAAGCCTAATTAAAGCGAGGACAGTCTTTCTGGCCCTTACTCTGATTTAGCTTCATGGGCTCATTGCCAAAAATCACAGGGCCACATGTTCTGTACAAATGCTGATCTGGGAACAGTATTTCTGCCTGTTTGGGATGCGGTTGGGCCCTTGATGAATATGATTTGATGTGCCCCTTGACCTGGTCTTGCTAGTAGATGTTCAGCTGATGCTTCATTTAGTGGGGCACTTGTGCTGGGATTTCTGGGGCTACTGTCTTCATGTCAGGAGCCTGTTCAAATAATATTAGAAAGAATATGATGTATTTGGTTTGAAACTGTCAACAAAAAGTAGATCAGAAACAAAAGCAAAATATGTGAAATTACTTGAAACTGTTAAAATTAATATAAAAATTATCCTTCAGTGTTCCAATTTGCTTTAGCTCCTTGATAAATGCTGAAAATCTATGAAACAATATACACAGTGGTACCTCCAGTTGTGAATGGGATCCGTTCCGGAGGTCCGGCTGGATCCCGAGGTTTCCGCAACCTGAGGACCACTGTTCTGTGCATGCACGTGGCGGTAGACCACTTCTGCGCATGCATGTGCGGCGAAACCCGGTCCAGTACTTCCAGGTTTGCTGCTTTTGTAACGTGAAGTTTACGTAACCAGAGAGTTACGTAAGCCGAAGTGCTACTGTACAAGTAAAAGAAAAACACACAGGAAATGCCAGTACAGTGGTACCTCAGGTTACATACGCTTCGGGTTGCAGACTCCGCTAACCCACAAATAGTGCTTTAGGTTAAGAACTTTGCTTCAAGATAAGAACAGAAATCATGCTCCGGCGGCATGGCGGCAGCAGGAGGCCCCATTAGCTAAAGTGGTGCTTCAGGTTAAGAACAGTTTCAGGTTAAGAACAGACCTCTGGAACGAATTAAGTACTTAACCTGAGGTACCACTGTATTGCCTACTAAAAAAAGTAGCCACCTTGTTTTACCCAAACAGTAATGCATTTTTAAATTCATCTGAGCAGGCCAACTTCTTTCTCCGATGGATTTGTGTAAAATAGTGTAGGCAATAATCCAAAGGATTCAATGGCACTTTTGCTTGTGCAAGAAAAGGCGCTATGATTTGTGCCAACTCCTCCTTTCCTCTGCAGCACTCCGCTGTGCTGCATCTAATACTATTTCTAAGAACCCCCCAACTCTAAAGACCAGATTTTCGGGGTACATTGTATGCTTCAATTGAGAGGAGGTGGTGGGAAAGTGACATTCCACAAGCAGAATTCTTCACACGGTTTTTAGGACCCAAGCTACAATGTGGCTCCTGTCGAATCGTGGATATATTCAGCAAACATTTCCATGAATATTGCAGCAATTTCAGGCAAAGATGCTATTATGATCATGGGATTTTCTGCTGGCTATATCACCGATTTAACCAGCTCATACATTATGTTTCCCCACAAAATCACTTACTCAGCTATGGACTGGACTGCATCAATTCTAAGCACTAGAATGCAGAAGTGAGGGAGAAGTGCGCACATGAGCTCAGCTGAATACCTGATGGAACAAGTAAACGTTGAAAATCACAAAGTAGCTTAGTGGTTCCACCAGATGATTGGCTGCAAACCACTTTTGGGTATGTGCATACTTTTCTGTCACCTATGCATATGTTGTGTGTGTGTGTGTGTGTGTGTGTGTGTGTGTGTGTGTGTAAAAATTTAAATATACTTTTAACCAGTGCTATTTATTTCTAAAAAAAATGTTTAGGGGTCCAGTGGTACCTTGCGTTACAAACACCTCAGGTTACAAACACTTTGGGTTACAGACTCCGCTAACCTGGAAGTAGTACCTCGGGTTAAGAACTTTACCTCAGAATGAGAACAGAAACCGCACGCTGGTGGCAGCGAGAGGCCCCATTAGCTAAAGTGGTACCTCAGGTTAAGAATGGACCTCCGGAACGAATTAAGTTTGTAACCAGAGGTACCACTGTACTCTCATTTTCCTACTCATATTGAAATACTGCCCCTCAATGAGGCCAAACTTAGATTCACAAAATGCTTAGGGGTATGCGTACCCCTGCGTCCTCCCAGAAAAAAAGCACTGCTTTCTTACTAAAGGTAAAGGAATCCCTGACCGTTAGGTCCATTCATGGACGACTCTGGGGTTGCGGCGCTCATCTTGCGTTATTGGCCGAGGGAGCCGGCGTACAGCTTCCAGGTCATGTGGCCAGCATGACTAAGCTGAAGTACATCTAACTGAAGCAACCCCTTCTTATTCCCCTGCCTACCCATGCCTCCATTCCATCCCTTAATGTGTAGTTATCCTGTGTTTATTTTAGATTGCAATCCTTGGAGTAGAGACCTGACATACCTGTTTTTTGTAAAGTGCTCTGTGTGTGTGTGTGTCTTTGTGTCTGTGAAGATATGTAGGTCTCCTGCCATTTGTACCATTTGCTCCTTGGAAATCTCGCCCTGTTTTTCTCAAGGTTTCTCTCTGAATTTCAGGGGACAGTTTAATTTATTTCCTTCAGCGGAGAACCAAACTCATTTAATTATATAGACACAAGATACTACCTTATAATGGTGAACTAAAAAATATGCACTGTTTTACTTGGATACTTAAAGAATTGACCCACATTCAAAACAGTCTAGGTCAAACTGTGTCCAGATAACTGAAGAATAAAAGGAATAATAATTTACTATGATGTTGGACAAGCCATTAAGATTAGCTAATAAAAGTATGGTTTGTTTGTAGCCATTTGTTTCCAGCCCACATTAGAAATTCATCTGCTTTGAATTTAACAGGAACATTTGTGCCAGGATTTTTATATACAATGTGTGAAGGAAATGGAACAACTAGTGAACTGTCTAGCTGTGCTTGCTTACAACACAAACTTTTAGAAAACCTCTCTGAAGGGTGAGAGAGCATTCAACTTTATGAACCGTACAAATGGTTTATACTTTTGACATCTTTTTGATAAATGTGTTTTAAAAATAAATCAGTGCAGTTCAGTACTGATCAAAATGCATTAGACATCTCTTTGCTTTTTAATGTATATTTATTCATTGGTTATTTAAGAAAAATGGCCCCAAGAAGTATATTATGCTGAGAACCCATTTAACTTGCAATATTATCTTTTTTCCAAAAGTATAATTATTTTGACATAATTTGAAAAAGAAGTTATCTAACAGTACAATTACTAACTGCCCCCAAGATCAGTATTGTAAAACAGATGTTCAAAAAACTACCCTGAAAGAGACATATTTAAGTATCCCAAGGTGATATTCAAATAACATAGATTTAAACTTAACAAGGTTTTGGGAATACAGCGCAAAAGAGTCTGATTTTCAAGGTTTGCTAACAAAACAAGAAGGAATGCACAACCTTAGAAATAGTTAGATATTTCAAAATAACTATTATATTAAAATAAAATAAAAACTTTCTCATGGTGAGATGTGGCTGAGGATGGTTTCACAGAAAACTTTTGGCAGTCCTTTAGATGAAGTTATTTTTAAAATGGTACTATGGTATCAGGACAGGAAAATTTTCAGTAAGCAAAAGCTTTTGAGCTTGACTTGGTTTATTTTGTTAGCCAAATGAATACTCCCGCAGGTGAATGAAGAAACAAAACAAACAACTAATAAAAATTCTAGTACTATTTACGGATGTTATTGCTGATTTGCAGAAAGGTCAGCAAGCTAGCTCTTGATAATGGAAGTTAAATGCAACCTGCAACTGATACATGAATGGCGCCTGGGTACCAATCATACCCCTGGTTATTTACTTCTGTTCCTTTCTTGAGCTGAAAATAACTATTTGGCAATATGGTAAATTAAAAAAAGAGGAAACTTTTGATGGTGTAATTTTTGTGACTGAAATTTTCACATTGTTTTTGCTCAGTGTGGAATGAATGGTGTTTACCCCCCTTTCATTTTGCTTGCTCCAGCAATGTTGTAAAATAACTGAATGATCTGGTTTTCCTTTGTTTGGGTCAAGAAATTTTAGCTGAAAATTGTTACTCTGTGAAAGAAGATTATTGACTCAACAAGCCTTCAATTTTCACTGAATAACACTCCCACCCTCTAGCTTCAGGAACATATTGTGCATCCATTCTATTTTAAAGTACAGACTGTAATTTAAGACTGAGGCACTTTGATGCCCCACTGAACTTTGTTTAAGCCTGGAATAAAAGAGGGGGAAAGCTTTAAGCTCCAAAGCAAGTGACTAAGCTTTCCCAAGTGATTTTCTTAGCTACTATACTATAGATTAAGAAAAAGTTAGAAAAAAATTAACTTTTTCTTTTCAGAATACAGCTGATTTTAGCTTAAGTTTCACAAATAAGGCATGTGTGGGAACATATTATCATAGGAGAATCTATTGAAGGCAGGTAATTTAAAATCATAACTGCAATGGATTTCTAGAGACAAGACATTGCTATATGCTTCCTGGAAAGGCTGGTCATGGAATTGACTAAAAACAAAATGATCCTGGGCTGCCCAAGAGGTGATGCACAATACTATCAAATTCAACTTCGATATAAGTGGAAAGTCACACAGAAAGTCCATCAAGTTCGCATTTAATTTCAAGGGAGAACTTTTCTAAAACAGGATATGATTTTTTAAAAAAGAAATTTGAAAGGAAAAATCATGTAGGTTATATCTTTTTGAGATACTTGTGGTGGGATTCAATTAATGAGTCCCATCCTCGGAAGTTTCACTCAAGGACTTCTGCTGGTGCAATAGGGCTTTGCTCCCTATTCTTCCCCCAAAAATTGTCTCTAGAGGGGGTCAGGAGAATTCCCAGAACAGCGGGTGTGGGGAGGAGAGGGGGATCATTCCATCTGGCAAGCCAAATGCTTGCCCTGAGGATATCCTTAGTGTGACATTTAATTCCTCTTTTGGAGGTTACAGTACTAAAAAACACAATAATAAAAGCTCTGGTAGAATATACACCACAAATTAGGAAATATACCAAAAAGGATGCCAGCGTGGTTAACGAACACATCAAGGAAGCTATAAAAAGCAGGAAAGCTTCCTATAAAACCTAAAATCTTGCTAAGAGGCTAACAAAACCAAGCACGAACTCTGGCTACTGATTATGAGGTAGGCAAACAAAGACTTAAAAAAGCATGTTTCAAAAATAACATTATTAATATATTACTACAAAATAGTGGAACTGTCCTTAAATAATTACAAATAGAGAAGACAGCAGGACCATTAGATGACTAGGAGATGGAAGGAATGCTAAAGGATGCTAGAGAGATTGCAGAGCAGTGGAGTGAATTATTTTCATTTGTCTGTGCAGTGGAAGATGTAGGACAGATAACCAACAAGTGAACCACTTTTTCCAGGGAGAGCGTCTGAAGATCTTAGTCAAACTGACATGACAAGAGCTAAAGTTCTAGAGCTGGGAAACAATAAAAGTTAACAAATCACTGTGGCCAGATGGCATACATTCAAGTAGTTGTTGCAACTAAAATCAAACTCCTTTCTGATCTTCCAATAAATAGCAAAGTAGTCAGGAAATTGCATAATGCAGTCTAAAGTCAGTGCTGGCCCAATTGGCACAAAGCATTATTAAAGATAAAATGATTAGCATGTAGAACAAGATATCTGCAAAGAGCAGTCCTGCCTGCAAAGAACAGTGTGTCAGCAAGCATGTGAATAGGGAAAGATCTATATATCCAAAAAGGCTCCTGGTAAGAAGTTACAGCAGGATTAGGGAAGCTGCAGTCCTCTAGATGTTGTTGGGACCACAGCTCCCACCATCCTTGACCATTGCTCATGCTGGCTGGGGCTGATAGGAACTAGAGCCCAAGAACATCTGGAGGACCACAGGTTCCCCATCACTAACTTAAGGGATAAGAAGCTTTGTCCTTTTGCTGATCAATAAAGAACAGGAAGCAGAATGCAGGAGTAAATGCAATGGAAGTAATTAATCAGTGGAGTTCTCTCAAGGATCTGTTTTGCGTCTTGTACTATTAACTTGCTCATAAATTGTCTGCTGTCAGTGGTGAGCAGTGATGTGGCCAGGTTTGAGAGATGAGACCAAATGATCCAGGCTGGTGAAAACCTTAAACAAACAACAAAGAGATCCATTTTTTCCAGACTCAGCAAATGAGCAACCAAGTGACAAATGTGGCTTAGTATGAGTAATACACATTGAGGCAAAAAGATCCAAATTTTGCATGTATACTCATGAGGTCTAAATCAATGAGTGTGTAGCTAGGAAGGAAATACTGAGGCTTTGCTCTATCAGGGCTCTTTCCATGTGCAGTTAACCAATCGTTGGAACACATCCAATCCAAATTTCTGCGCAAAATCCTGGGGCTTCCAAATTGTGTGCCATATGCAGCCATGTGTCTGGAAATTGGACAAAGGCTGCTGGAAACCAAGGTGTGGCTCACCACTATAAAATTCTGGCTCCGCCTACATTTCATATCTGATCCATTTTTTTTAACTTTCCACATGCTGGCAGAATCCCACCACTCCAAATGGCTAGCTTGCACTGAGAGCAAAATCAGAACCTATCACTCAAGTCTCTGCTTATGCTCCAACAATTGGAAACATTCCAGACAATCAAGTGCAGAATCCTAGAGATTGAATTCCAAACCCTTTGCAGTGCAGCCAATAAAACCTGTTCCCCATTGGGGTTAAGAATTCCCACCTTTGTTTGGCCACTCCATATTTACACCAGCTTTACAATCCCAGAGCTCTTTCCATTACAAGAGCTCTTTCCATTGCAAGATTTAATGTCTTACCATCTGCAGTTTTGCAAGGTAGATTCTCAAAAATCTCATACTCTGAAAGTGGCACCAAACAGGTCGAATCCATCACACATGTTTTATTTTATTGCCCATTTTTTTCAAAAATATATGATAAATATTTGGAGGGGATTTGAAGGAGGGGATTTATCAAACTGATGATTCCAGAGTGTCTTATCTGCTGAACAATTGTAATAATTACGTTGTGGAGAATGTGGCAAGATTTTTGAGCAACACTATGAGATTGCGTCCCCATAGATCCTAAGAGGACGACGTCTGAACAGTTTTATCCTAGAGTATCTCCTACTACTTTTCGTTAACTGAGTTGCGGTCTGATCCATGTATATAATGCACTTTTTCTATGCCAAGAAAGGAAATTGATTGATATATTTTCTGAAAAAGCATGTCTGATAATAATTGATAATAACTGAAACATGTTTAAACTAAACATAGCCAGTTTGCGTAGCCCACAGCCTTTGCATTATAGAATTTATATCTGACTAGGGGAGTAGTTAGGATATTAAGGATTTCTGTTTGACCCTGTAAGGACACTAAGCAAAATCACATACTTGAAAACTAAATGTTCGTATTTTCTATACTGTTTGTTGTACAGTTTAAATATTCGTAATTTTCACAGCAATAAAATGTATAACACACTGTGACTTTAATCTTAGATTTAAAAAGTAGGCTTTAACTCAGTGTATTTAGTAGAGACTCCTTGATTCAGTTTTCAGGGATCATGAATATTGTCTTTAACATGTATGTTTTATTACATTTGGATATAATTTAAGTTGTTATTTTAAAGGATTGTTTTTCATTAAAAATATATTTTAAAATGACATCCATTTAAAAAAATGTTTTTAAAGCATTTATTTTTATCCAGCATGACCTATTGCAGCGATGCCACAACTTTTAACATAAGAAAAATTAATATTAGTTCTGAAACATTTAATTAAATATCTCTTCTTACTCGTATTTATACATTCAAAAACAAACATATTGTCACCCTTCATGTTTCAATATATTCTTCTTAATCTGTTAAATATAGTGTGGTGCAATATATTTCATTAGCTTACAAAATATGGACATTTGTGCTTAATTATTCTCTCTATGTGCTAAATGAGGTTTATGCTTTCAGGCTTTGAAATGTGAGAAGTTTGCACCTTTCAGATTTAACCTCTCTGATCTATTTTTTGTTGTGGCACTACATCACATAAAAGTGCTAGGCATTGTTCAGTGACTAAAATCTAAAACAGGCCCTGCTTGTGGATTTACACTTATGTTCACTTTTTGCCTAAAAATAATTTGGCTAGTAAAGGATGTGTTTCAATTTTAAGCCTGTACTTTTGTCATCTTAGATTCCCAGTGCTTCCAGTTGCAGACATGAGATGGGTTGTAACTGCATGCGCATGATTAGTATTTAACCCAGAATCTCAACATTATATTTAGATGCTTGCTTATTTTCTCACAACAAATCACAGTTCTGCATAAAGGCATTTATTCTTGCTACTCCATGTCTTGCCAGTGCATGGGCTCTTGTGTAATTACTCTTAACACTGTCCATTCAGCACCTCAACCCTTGACTATAGCTTCTTGGATTCATAGAGCTGACTTATTCTCTGGATGCGGCCTGAGATTGTATTTGATCCAGCAGGTCAGAGGTCCTATATACCATTTCAAGCATGGCTTGGTTCCCAACCACTCTTCCTTAATGGGGACTTGTTAGAAAGGGTATCCAGGTGCGCTAAGATGAAACAGCAAGGTCTCGAGGAAGCAGGGTATACTGTAGTTTTGGTGAGCAGGCTCAGCCCGCTTAAGAGTGGGAAGCCTCTTCACACAGTGGTGCCGCAATAAAACCGCTGGCACACTTGCAAAGCTAAGCAGGGTCTGCTTTCAGATTGGATGGGAAACTACGTGTTGAGATTCCTCCATGGGGCGGGGGATTGGACTAAAAGACCCTTGTGGTCCCTTCCATCTCCAGTTCTATGAATCCGTGATTCTATCATTTTACTGTATGGCAAGGAACTGTATCAGCCACCCCCACCCCACCCCCGTCCCTTGCGTCATTGGCAAGGAGGTATATTGGCATCTCTGACCATGGACCAGAAACTCCAAAAGTTTGCTTTTTGTCACCTTTCGTGCTCCACCAATGACTTCCTCTGCAGCCATTGGGGCTGAGTCTGCTCTGCTGCTCCTCTCCCCCTCCCACTCTGTCATCAGTCTGTCTTCCTGCCTCCGCTTGCTGCTTTCACTTTTGTCTCCTTCTGCCTTTCCTTCCTTTTTCCTCCTCCTGCAAGGGGCTTCCGTAGGGCTGCTTTGACGGTCCACCCCAGTGACCGGATTCCTCCACTGAGATGCCCAGAGGAGCCTGCACCCCTCTCCTGGCCACCCAGAGCAGCGTAGGAGTGGCCAGAGGAACACACGGATGAGCAGGATCTTAAACACTCTAAGCCAGAGTGGAGAGGCACAATCTTTTCACCCCCCCTGAGGTTGCACTGAAAATGCATTTATGATCTGTTATAGAGGTGTCGCAAGTTATTGAGCAGGATGATCTTATAGGCAAACATCACTGCTTCACTTCTGTAAGAAGAATTGGGGGGCAGCAAAGCCTGTGATGGCCCAGTCCCCCTGATTCTGCTTGCACCCCGCTTGCCAGCCTAACCTGGTTCCCAAGGGGGATATCTATCTATCTATCTATCTATCTATCTATCTATCTATCTATCTATCTATCTCTATCTATCATCTATCTCTATCTAACTGTCTGTCTGTCTGTCTGTCTGTCTGTCTGTCTGTCTGTCTATCATCTAAATATATCACTTGGTTTTAACAAAACGTCTAACCCAGGCATGTCCAAACTGTGTTTTGGCGGCCTAGTTCGACCCGCCGGTCAGTTTAATCTGGCCCCTGTGGCAGTTTATTTCCTGGGGCTGGGGTAAAATCCTAAAAAAACTTCAACAACTTCAATCTTTAAAAAAGATCAACAACTTTGGTTGGCCCCCATGGCCCTTCACTTCATCAAATCTGGCCCTCTTTGAAAAAAGTTTGGACACCACTGGACTAAAAGCATTTTACAAAAAGAACGAAACATAAGCTTAACTTTGTGGTCAGGACAGTATAGTAGGTAAGTAACGGCTCCGGCAATCCAGTGGTGGCAACTGTTTCTTGAGTGACTTCTTTACCTGTGCAGGTTTGAAACGGAAGAAAATGCTACTAGCATATGGAACTATAACTTTCATAATATTTGGCAGAAAATGCTAGTGCTATTTTCCATCTAGGAAGTTTGAGAGTTGTAGATCACTCCACAGTGATCACAGGCAGAAGACAATACTGAAGTATCAGTGCACAATGCGTTCAATTTAAAAAAAAAAAAAAAAAACAACTTGGGGAAAGGAAACATCCAAAAAGGAGCAGTTGGCTGCAGGAACTGTCACTGCCTGATACCCCCAGTGGAATATTTGCCCCCTTAGGAGCTGGAATAGGTTGGTGGTTGATAGCAATGGAGATTGGGCCCCTTACAGCAGCTCAGGACTGGCCCAAGTCATTTGGCACCTTAGGCAAATCACACAATGGCGTCCCTCCTGCAAAGGTAGAAGGGGTGAATGAATAACTACATTGGGAACAGGCAAGGAGAAATCAAATCAATCTTACCTAATGGTTCAAATGGGAATCAAAGGCCATGGGAGTGGGGGTGGGCCCACTCTGAATCATGCTAGATGGCTGCACACACTAGGCAGGCAATGCATTCCTTGGAGACTGCATCTGCTGCCCCTGTGGATCCTGCCACCCAAGGTGGTCACCTCACATTGCCTCATGGGTGAGCAAGCCCTGGAGTAGACGTTGAAATCACCCTCACGGGATTGTGGTTGGGTTGATAGAAGGAATCTGATTTATTTTGGTTGGTGGGGGTGAACATTTGTAGTCTCTTTTTCCTCTGCTATTTTAGTGTGCTCTGCTGTTAGGATTGCAGTGAAACAGTTAGGAAATTTGTTTTAGATTTTTACAAATTACAAAGAGGCTACAATTTGAGACTCAATAAATATATGTATCTTTATTCTTTGATGACTGGTTCATTAGATGACCAGTGCTTTGAAACACCTTTCAGTCAATGCTTAATTTCATATATATATGAGCACTAATTGGAGGTGTTTAGTAGGTCTCTGAGAACAGCAGCAGATCCCATGGTTTCTCTCAATGGGATGAGTTGAAGGACGATACAAGCTATTTTTATTTTTGTCTAGGAAGGAACTATAAAGGAGGGCAATACTACTTGCTGTGTAATTTTCCCATTCTTTTGATTTCTCATGAGATTCTTTCTAGATCATTGCAGTCTCCAGTGCAGTCAACTCTGTGAGTGTACTTTACCAAGGAAAAAAAAATCCCCCTTCCAGTTGATGAATATTGTGGTACAGTCCACCTCGTAACCTTCCTGGATATTTTTATAATTTATCATCAGCTGACACAGCCTGGGTAGAATATTCTTACCACTCCCTCTGGCTGCTGGAAGTCTGAAATTACATCTTTGTCTTTGAAGTCAGGCACACTGTTAACGTTGCTATAGAGACAAGGCGGGTAATGGCCTCCACAGAGAGGAGATTGGTATTTAGCGTTTGAATGCTGCTGTACACAAGGCCTTGATTTTTAGAGTGGTTACTGAACTATCCCCTTTTAGTAAATGTTTAAAAATTACATTTTTACACGGTCTTACCAGATTAATAGTCATGGTTTATTTCATTTTAACTGCAAGGATAAAAGCATTATTCCATTAAATGGGGTGCTTTTTCCCCTCCTTTGGTTTATGCATTATTAACACAAGCTTTCTTGTTTTGCTTGTAACATTTTATAGGCTTTTTCAAACATGCAGTCTGATTTGCTCTGCTGCTCTTTTATTTTCAGAGCTTAACTCTTTCTGCTCACAATCATTCCCCTAGGAATGGAGGAGTCCATCTTTGAACAGAATCAGGATGCTTTTGAAAATGTATTTAAAACTTAACTGTAGTTTGATTTTGAAACAACTATGGAAAAAGGTGTCCATGAGTCTTATTTTTTGGCCTTGAACCTCCTCCAGTGCTAATGAAACCTACATTCTGTCTCTGACTTCTATAGGAGCTGGGATTGAAGTCAGTCTGCATTTTGTCTCTTGGCTTTACATCTGTATTATATCTGTCTGTCTTTTCTCCTTGGAGAACTTGACCATTGTAATTCAGTTTTAATAAATGTAATATGTAAATTATATACTTCATTTAATTAATTTATTAGATTTATATACTGCCCTTCATCATAAATAAAAATATCAAGACAAGGCTTGTCTGTAAATATTTTTCTCTGACCACATTGCAAACTGTTGGGTGGTAAGAGAAGGAAGAAGGTTGCAAAACACATCCATCTGGCAGGCATCAATTTCCTCTACTATAGTTTTTCTTTGCTCTATTGAAAAAAAATAAAGTCTCCTAAATTAAGATGGCTAAGAATATTCTAAACCCTTGCATAATACTTCTGTGTGTGTATTGTTCAGCGTTGTTTAGAGACGGGCAGTGCTAAATTCAGTGCAACAAGTATTTCAAAGAAGTAGGTACAGAAAGTAAGTGGCTGCAAACTTTGCTTTTTATTATTATTAATAAACCATAATAAAAACACTCTAGGGGGAATTGCAATACAGACTTCAACATTCTATGATATATATTTTTTATCATGCTGTCCCTGCACAGGCTTGCAGGCCCTAAGACTTCACAGGAAGTGAGACTGGGACATAGATTCATTTCACATTAAACAAAGACAACCGAAATTAGCTAAGTATGGTTTAGCATCTTTTGTTACCAGCTCATTACACGAGCTTCTGATTTCTATTAACTTGTAATGTGTGACAGTTATCTACTACATTTGTATCCTACTCTTCTTCCAAGGACCTCAGAGTGGCAGACATGAATCATAACCTCCTAGAGACCTTGTAAGATTGACTATCCTGGAAGATAATACTATGCCCAAGGTCTTCTTTCATAATATTGGCTTTCACAGGTGAATGGAACACCTTGCAGTTCCAACAACTGTTAAAGATCCTCTACTTCCCAACTGTCCCTCCATTCCTCCATCCATTAGCAACTTATTCTTAAGCAGAAGAAGGAAGTACCAGGCCAGTGGATGGAACTGAGAGACAGTTGGAGAGTCTTTACATATGTCAGAAACGTAAAGAACCACGTTGAGTCTTCTCACCATGCAAGAGCTGTTGTGTAAGCTGGTTCATGGTTTAGAAGAGGCTTGAACCATGATATCCCTGGCCCAAAGCCAGCACTCCATCCACTACCTCCTGCTGGCTGAGAATGCCTCTTCTTGGTTGCCGCTCACCCCCTCCACATCAATATATTATAGGAGCTCTTCAGTGAGCCCATGGTTACAGTTGTGTTCAGTTTCCTTCGTAAAGCAAATTATGAATTTTCAAGTTAAACCACATTCATGACTACTTCACAGACAAGAACCTCTTTCAGAAAACCTTTCTTTAAAGCCATCTGGTGGAGTCCTTATCAAATGTTATTTTCCTTCCCCCCTTCTTTCTCCTTTTCTCTCTCTCCCCCCCCATCCCTTTTATTTGTTCTCTGCCTTGCCTTTGTTCTCTGCCTTTGCTTACACCTCCTTTAGCAACCACCTAAAGAATGTTTGGGAGGCCGTCCACATACTTTGGCAACTGTAGGAATAGCCCATGACTTCCAGATTGTAAGAGGGTCCATGGTAGAACGGAACTTTCTGCACAATAAGCACACGCAGCCAACACCTAATTTCCCGTATTCAATATGTGTTCAACCATGCACACACACATCATGCCAAACCTGGCAGTGACCCAAAAATGTCCCAAAGAGGGCAGAATGGGAGGGGAGTTTGCAGGCTTTTTCAATGGTGTTTCAAATATTTGCGATCTCACTTAAATGTGTGGTGCCTTGGAATGTAACTCCCACGTAAATGGGGGATTGACTGTATATATATATATCATTTCTCTTTCCAGTTTAAGTTCTCATCGTAGGAATTCGGGGACAAAATGACATGGTTTCTGTAATATCAGTACACTTTTTGCTGTACTGGACAAAGACAATTGAATACTTAGCATAATTTGGTTGGGCTATCATTAGGTATAGCAGAACTCCCAGAGTACCCTCCCAACTAACTTAAAAACAGTAGTCAATAAAAGCATATGAGAGAATAATATTCTATTTATAGTGTTCTGCACATCTATTTTCTTGGAGTAAAATGGATAGAATACCAGTAGACCAGCAAAACATTAACAGGATGGGAGTCCAGATGGTGTTTCCATGCATAATCCATATCCAGGCAGCACTAAAATCTTGTCTGTACTGAGGATTAGTCCCAGTTTTGAGCTCTGGTAGCCAGCAGAATCTCTTGCCACAGTCTGTTGCGAAACCTTAGTGAATGAAAGCCACATTTTGCTCTTGTGAATTTTAGCTCTTTTCCATGCTTGTTTAAGTTCTCAGCAATTGCTGCTCACAAATTGTAGAAATTGGAGCTAATGCTAAACTAGTTATATGCAATAAAACACTAAACAGTCATTCGTACTGTGTATTCTGATTAGCGGCAGCTGTCCAAGGTCTCAAGCAGTAATTTTTCCCAGTCTTGCTACTTGAGATCTCTGAACTGGCTGTGCTAGGGATTCAATCTAGGACCTTCTGTGTGCAAAGTGTTTGATCTGGCAGTATGTTAAAGATGAACCAATAATGGGAAAGGTTACGGCTATGTTGCTGCAAATTTAAACCATCTTGTAAGTGTTCCTGATAGATGAGTTGCTTCAGTGACAACATACAACCCAAGAGACAAAGATACATTCCCCAGTCTCCTATTGTGCTGTTACACAAATTTTAAGACCTTCTTTCTAGTTGTCTGTTTTTCATTGTTATATAAATGCTTCAGCTTCAATTTATTTTTGTATAAATGAGCCTCATTATACAAGTTGCTGCTTAAGTTTCCATTGAAACCAAGTGTATAAGGTATATTTGGGTTTGGAAAATGGCCAAAACATCAAGTTCAGCAGAAGAAATAATTTATTATGGCACCAATCTGACCAGATTTGGAGTCCCAGAATGTAGCCACTTTTTTGAGGTCCTGCCATGTGCTGCCATGACTAGCAATGTGCACCCCCTCTAACAAGTTTGGGGATGAGTGGAACTGATATGGGCTAGTCTGGCTGGTGTTAATGGGTCAGTTTTGCAGAATTCCTCTATTTCAGCAGGCATTTTAAATATGTTTTCTGTTTGTACAATTAATTTTAATTTACTTTATTCACAATACGCTTTTTAAAATGTTTATATGCATGCAGAATCGGTGGTTAAGTGGTGTTTAAATAGTTGAAATAAATATTTTGAATTATGCTATTCACATTTGTATTTGCACGTTCAGAGCCCATGAGCTGTGTTATATGAATCAATTGTGCATGAACTGATTGGAAGAGGCAATTTGCTCAGCATCTCACAATGACAAAGCACACATTTAGACGCCTTTAGAATCTCCCCAGATGACCTTGCACTTCAGTATTCAGATCTGTTTATCTTTTATGCCTGTCCTTCTCTATATATATCATTGGCTGATGTCTTCTGATGTCATAGTGTGAAGTATTACATGCAGAGGTGTTATGACTTCTCGGGTTGCCATTGCTTTACCTGCTTATATAATTGCACAGAATCTGGATAGTCCTGAGCCCAGGCATGTAAGTGCAAAGGAGGACTTGGGAGATCTTAAAATTGGCATTTTTATATCCATGAAAAACCTTAGTTAAACTGCACTTCTTAAGTATGGCTTGGACATCCATGGTTAATGAAATCAGGTCTAGTAATTTTCAGAACCTTTCAATGGAGAAAAATGGAAATATATAATGATTTTAAGGTATTAATGCATTTGGTTATGTTATTTACATAATAATTTTGAGGTTTACTATAGGCATCAAATGGACCTTTTAATGTATCTTGATGTAATCAGAAATCTATTTCATTAAATGCTGATTTAAAAACAACAACATCAAATATAGCATATAATAAATGCTTGGTTTCAAAATCAAAATTTCACTAATATTGCTGGTCTTCTTTTTGGTCTTTATTTTGGTGCTTATTTTAACAAAAGCATTTAAAGTCTGTCATCTGTTTTTCTTTTGAGTGTCAATTTCCATGGCAGGACTGTAGTAAAATTATGTAGCCTTTATTTAGTAGAGTGAAGGGAGTTAGAACATTGATATCTCTTCCTTTTATGTTTGGCTTGGTTTTATGTATCAAAAAAGCAGCTGTCTCTAGGAGAAAACCTCAAATTAGGATGAAGTGGGTAAGCAGTTAGAATTCAGCAGCAGCTTTGTGCAAAGTGAGTCTAGTGCATAATAATTTTACACTGGGAGAGTTATGACTGGGTTCTGTGAATAATTTGATTATTAAAATGCATTTACTCGTAGGTTATGTTTTAAATTTTTTTTATTTGGTCATTCAGAATTTTTTTTGAAAGAGATACTACACAACAGTCCTGCTTTTTAAAAAGACTTGTTAAACTTCTTTCTACCACTTTTTTTTTTTTTAATCCTGTGGAACATATACCTTTTGGCAAATGTGATTTGTTGCTGGGTATTGTATGAAACAATACAAGTTTATGCACCAACTACTGGTGCTGAAGAAACTGAAATTGACCAATTCTATGAAGACTTACAAGACCTTATAGAAGTGACACCAAAGAAGGAGGTTCTGCTCATAATAGGGGATTGGAATGCTAAAGTAGGGAGTCAAGAGATAAAAGGAACAACTGGCAAGTTTGGCCTTGGAGTTCAAAACGAAGCAGGGCAAAGGCTAATAGAGTTCTGTCAAGAGAACAAGCTGGTCATCACAAACACTCTTTTCCAACAACACAAGAGACGACTCTACACATGGACATCACCAGATGGGCAGCATCGAAATCAGATTGATTATATTCTCTGCAGCCAAAGATGGAGAAGCTCTATGCAGTCAGCAAAAACAAGACCTGGAGCTGACTGTGGCTCAGATCATCAGCTTCTTATAGCAAAATTCAAGCTTAAACTGAAGAAAGTAGGAAAAACCACTGGGCCGGTAAGATACAATCTAAGTCAAATCCCTTATGAATACACAGTGGAAGTGAGGAACAGGTTTAAGGATTTAGATTTGGTGGACAGAGTGCCTGAAGAACTATGGATGGAGGCTCGTAACATTATACAAGAGGCAGCAACTAAAACCATCCCAATGAAAAGGAAATGCAAGAAAGCAAAGTGGCTGTCCAACGAGGCCTTACAAATAGCGGGGGAAAGAAGGCAAGCGAAATGCGAGGGAGATAGTGAAAGATACAGGAAATTGAATGCAGATTTCCAAAAAATAGCAAGGAGAGACAAGAAGGTCTTCTTAAATGAGCGATGCAAAGAAATAGAGGAAAACAATAGAATGGGAAGAACCAGAGATCTGTTCAAGAAAATTGGAGATATGAAAGGAACATTTTGTACAAAGATTTCCATAATAAAAGACAAAAGTGGAAAGGACCTAACAGAAGCAGAAGACATCAAGAAGAGGTGGCAAGAATACACAGAGGAACTATACCAGAAAGAAATTGATGTCTCGTATACCCCAGGTAGTGTGGTTGCTGACCTTGAGCCAGACATCCTGGAAAGTGAAGTCAAATGGGCCTTAGAAAGCATCGCTAATAACAAGGCCAGTGGAAGTGATGATATTCCAGCTGAATTATTTAAAATTTTAAAAGATGATGCTGTTAAGGTGCTACACTCAATATGCCAGCAAATTTGGAAAACTCAGCAGTGGCCAGAAGATTGGAGAAGATCAGTCTACATCCCAATCCCAAAGAAGGGAAGTGCCAAAGAATGCTCCAACTACCGCACAATTGCACTTATTTCACACGCTAGCAAGGTTATGCTTAAAATTCTACAAGGCAGGCTTAAGCAGTATGTGGACCGAGAACTCCCAGAAGTGCAAGCTGGATTTAGAAGAGGCAGAGGAACCAGAGACCAAATTGCAAACATGCGCTGGATTATGGAGAAAGCTAGAGAGTTCCAGAAAGACATCTACTTCTGCTTCATTGACTATGCAAAAGCCTTTGACTGTGTCGACCACAGCAAACTATGGCAAGTTCTTAAAGAAATGGGAGTGCCTGATCACCTCATCTGTCTCCTGAGAAATCTCTATGTGGGACAAGAAGCTACAGTTAGAACTGGATATGGAACAACTGATTGGTTCAAAATTGGGAAAGGAGTACGACAAGGCTGTATATTGTCCCCCTGCTTATTTAACTTATATGCAGAATTCATCATGCGAAAGGCTGGGCTGGATGAATCCCAAGCCGGAATTAAGATCGCCGGAAGAAATATCAACAACCTCAGATATGCAGATGACACAACCTTGATGGCAGAAAGTGAGGAGGAATTAAAGAACCTTTTAATGAGGGTGAAAGAGGAGAGCGCAAAATATGGTCTGAAGCTCAACATCAAAAAAACGAAGATCATGGCCACTGGTCCCATCACCTCCTGGCAAATAGAAGGGGAAGAAATGGAGGCAGTGAGAGATTTTATTTTCTTGGGCTCCATGATCACTGCAGATGGTGACAGCAGTCACGAAATTAAAAGACGCCTGCTCCTTGGGAGAAAGGCGATGGCAAATCTAGACAACATCTTAAAAAGTAGAGACATCACCTTACCAACAAAGGTCCGTATAGTTAAAGCCATGGTTTTCCCAGTAGTGATGTATGGAAGTGAGAGCTGGACCATAAAGAAGGCTGATCGCCGAAGAATTGATGCTTTTGAATTATGGTGCTGGAGGAGACTGTTGAGAGTCCCATGGACTGCAAGAAGATCAAACGCATCCATTCTTAAGGAAATCAGACCTGAGTGCTCACTGGAAGGACAGATCGTGAAGTTGAGGCTCCAATACTTTGGCCACCTCATGAGAAGAGAAGACTCCCTGGAAAAGACCCTGATGTTGGGAAAGATGGAGGGCACTAGGAGAAGGGGACGACAGAGGATGAGATGGTTGGATAGTGTTCTCGAAGCTACAAACATGAGCCTGACCAAACTGCGGGAGGCAGTGGAAGACAGGAGTGCCTGGCGTGCTCTGGTCCATGGGGTCACGAAGAGTCGGACACGACTAAACGACTAAACAACAACAACAAATTGTATGAAACAGCAGTGTGTTATACAATGACTAAACAATATAAATTCCTTCCAGTAGCACCTTAAAGACCAACTAAGTTAGTTCTTGGTATGAGCTTTCGTGTGCATGCACACTGTGTATCTGAAGAAGTGTGCATGCACACGAAAGCTCATACCAAGAACTAACTTAGTTGGTCTTTAAGGTGCTACTGGAAGGATTTTTTTTGTTTAAACAATATAAAGTGATATTTTGAACCTCTCCCCACCCCTTGCATTTCAAAGTGTCCAAAATTCCTATTTTCTTATCATGAAGAAGGCCACAGCTTGGAATAAGTTCTATGTTTTCTTTTTCCAGTGGTGTAGCTTCAAGGGCATGGCATAAAAATTTCCAAGTGCATTCAGTCTGGTCATAACAGTAGTTATTTTACAACTTTCAGAATATGTTTTATTTCTAATCTGTTTCCGAAGGTGAAGTTGAATTTTTATAGGAATCAATTTTACTTTTAATTACTAAAGTAATTTTTTGAAGAGCAACTTCCAGCAGCATTCTGTGGAACTTTCTTGGTTTTAGCACTTAAATGTGGCTTCTTCTTTCCAGAGGCAATAGAGAAAGCTGTTTTGAAAATTACCAGCCCCCTACTTGGGAACTTTTATCCTTTAAAAGAGCTGACAAAATCTGAAGTTCCAGTCAAGGCAGCCTTGCAGGGGAGCATTGTATGCACAGCAGGACTTCTGAGACCCTTGTTTATGAAAACAGCCCTTCGCACTGCCTTTGAAATTCCAGGGGTCTTCAGAAATGATGCTGCTGTTGTTGTTGTTGGGGCGGGGAGAAATGAGAAATCCTCGTGTGCAAATACACATGCAAGAAACTTACTGTATCAGGCCCTGAGCCTAAGTATTTTTTGTAGTAATTAACAGTACTATGGGTAGTTGCACATAAATGAAGCTGTAGGCTTAGTTGCCAGGTTTATGACTATGATAGGGAGATTGTTAATTACATTCATTTAAAATATGTAGATTGTCTGTGGCTGTCCGGGTTATGATGCATTACTGATCTGGCTTGTAGTCCTGTTCAAGTTGTTCTTCCTTGCTCTAAGCTTTTCTTCCAAATGTGTACATTTTATGTGATTGAATGAGATTCAGTTGCAAACTAGATATAGTATAGCTTTGACGTATTTTTTTTTTAATTAAAAAACATGAAAGTTAAAGTTGCTTAGAAACCTGAAGTGGAAGACAAATGTTGGGAATCATTCATAATTGTGGCAAACTGAACACATTTAATGCAGCTGAATTATCAGTGGATGTTAATGAAATGGTGTGTAAACTCAAGACCCTTGGGGAACTTCTAAAAATGTTTAGAAGTCACACTAAAGCTGCAGTCCTGTGCCCACTTAGTCCCAAGTAATTCCCACTGAAATTAGTGGGATTTACTTCCAGGAAAATGTAGCTAGAATTTTGCTCTACATCCTTGTTATATAATCTATAATATAGATAGTGACTTGCTTAGCTTTCTCTATGATTGGTTAAAAAGAATAAAAATTGTAAGCTTTTGTAAATATGAATGCTACCATTCATTATTGTAAACAGAGTTCCAGCTTTGAATTATTACTGATTATCAACATTTATTATTATGGCAAGTAGTATTACCACTAAGAGTAAACATAAAGGGTGGAGGTGAGCAGCATTACAACATTAGCTTTTAAAACTTCAATGACAATGAATTCTCATTTTCACCACTTTAAAAAAAATAATCTTGGTCTGATTTGTGTTTGTTTGCTTTTGACTGGTCAATTTTGAATATTAGATATAACAAGTCCTCCTGGCTTTTCACAAAAAGCCTGCGAAAGCCAGTAGCACTGGACTTTCTGATTGCGTTTACTTTGCTAACTCCCAATGGCCTTTTTCGATTAGTGGGAGGTGTTGCATCCCACCCCCGCTGGTGATTCATATATTTCCACTTAACATATTTGGTGTTTGTCTACATTTTAAAAAATAAACATTCCAATTGAAAACGGAATTCAGTAAACCTGTTTCCCTGCCTGTAGGAGGCTCACCGGGAAACCCGTATTAGAACCTAAATGTTACCTGTCGGTCAGAGGAAGGAAACTGAGATCAACCACAGTCAAGTCAGAGCAATGTGGCTATTAAGCCTGGTGTTTATTACTGCTGTTGCAACAGGGTGCTCACTCACCCCACACAGGAGGAAGGAGGAACCCAGAACAATGGTGTGCAAGCCCTTATATGTTTTGAACTTGCCCACCCTGTAGCTCAAGACCACCCCCCAAAAACATGATACATACATCACAGAAGGAGGTGGGCTACAGCAGAAACACATCACAGGGGGACGGTCTACAACAGAAATCCTGTCTGGCAGGATACTGATAATGGTCACTTGATTGCTTTACCTGGGCAGCCTGGCCATTCCTTTTGAGATTCTAAATACTTATTTCCTGAATCCAGGTCACAGGCTAACCCTATTCATGCACAATACGCACTTAAGAAAGGATTTGTGAGCAGAGAGACAATGGGGAGGTTTTCCCATTTCCTTGCTCACTGCAGAGAATATTTGAGGTGGCTGGAAGAGTTAAAATGGCTTCAGAATTGCTCTCCTGTACTATTTCAGACACGTGGTTTATATACTTACGTATGTGTTTGCCTTGTACATTTATGAACATATGATTTATATATATGTGAGACCTTAGAATTCCTATAAGACAATCTAGCATAATTTCAAAGTGAAAACAAAGTTATTTCTTCTCCTTCTAAGAGCTTGAATTCTGAGATGCCTTCTACATATGCTGGGCTCCTTTTATTTGCAGAAGGGCCTTTGATACAGAGGAGACTGTTGCCTAGTAGAAGGGAGAAGGCATTTTCACTGTTTCCCTGACAGCCCCCTGTGATGATACCTGCACTGTTGAAGAGGATTCCCCCAACACTCCAGAGCAAATTTTCAGGAGGAGGGGGAGTCATAGCAGCTGCACAAGAATGGGTAAATTGGCAAAACATTCCTATTCCCTGCTTTCTATCAGTGGGAGGAGTTCCGCTCACAGCTTCTTGGGATGCAAGCCAGTATCCTATTTTATTCATACTAGAAATGCAGTGATGAGAACAGAAGGCAAGATGCGAAGTGTGGTAGAAAAACAATTGTATACAGGTTTGCAAGGTGCTGTGTTTTGTTTAGTTCTTGCTGTAATCCCACAGCTTTATAAACAACTTCCCCAATTAAAAAAAAAGAAGAGAAAGGAGAGCGGGGAGAGAATCTGTATTTTGCTAGTCTTGCGCATCATCAAGTTGGTTTAGTACTGATAAAGTTTCACTCATCTCAGTAGGTCAAGCTGATATCAGTTTGACTTTAAAGGGCTTAATTTTGGCAGGATCACATCCATTGGTTTAAAGGGCTAGGAATCAGCTTATATGTTTTATGTAATATTTAAAGTGTTCATAATAAAACAGTTAATAACTAACAGTATCCGTTTTCTTATTTATAGAGTGATACGTTTCTCACAGTATCCAATATCCCCTGTGGGCCCATAACAAAGAATCAGCTGCTTAACAGTGTAAATGCAGTATAGACACTTGTTAGTGTTGGCTGCCAAGGATAGAAAATAATTTTTATCTCTATCTATCTCTATCTATCTATCTATCTATCTATCTATCTATCTATCTATCTGCAGTTCTTGCTTTTAAAAACAGAGCACAGTCCACTATGTGTTGGGGAGGGAATCCCCATAGGGCTCAATTAATCCCTTTTGCTTCCCTCCCTCCTCCCGTCTGTTCATAACCAGGCACACACACAGTAACACACAGCGTCATTACTATTCCCCACATTTATTTATTTTAAACCTTTATATGCCACCCATTGTCAAAATTTATTCCAGGGCCGTATAGAACAATATCACATGATACGTTGAGCCGCCTCTTCTCCCCAAGATGTACATTGTCAAATAATGCAAATGTTGCCTCTGGTTGCCCTGAAGACATTTCTTTGCTAGTATCTAGCCCCGTTTATGTGTTAGTCTGCAGTCAGTTCAAATTGTGTGGGGAAGAGAGCAGGGCCATGCACACCAACCCACCCTCTGCTATTGCATCTGCTGTCAGTACTGCCCTCACACTGTCTATTCCTTGGGGACATGTCTGCAGAGGGGAAACCTGTCAGACCGTTTTCTGTGACCAGCTACTCTGCAAACACAAGTTAATAGGTCATCTTCACATACATTTAAAATAAAATTTAAAAATCAACAAGTTCTTTTTCAGCACCCGTGTTTACAGCTATCTATGCTTGATTCGCTACATGAGATGGTGGAAAGCAAGATCATATACATATCGCTGTAGTGTAGCGTATAGAGAATTAAGATGGTATATAAAACCCACATATGAAGTGGCTTTCAACGAAATAGTTGCACTAGCACAAGCATCAGCACTACCCCAACAGAATCCCCCCCCCTCTACTTGCCCACCCCAAATCTGCTCTGGAGGGTTGGGGAAACCTCCAAAACAGATTTAGGGGGGGCACGGGGTGAGATTATTCTGTTGTGCAGCACTGATGGAACGATCTACTTAAAGCAATGTTGAATACAACCCATAGATTATGCATGCTTCTGTCTCTTTATTAAAGTTTCACTATATCTTTAATCTTATCAAAGACAGGCTGTGCATTTTGGAGGGCACATCAGAGGACTCCTGAATAAAACAGCTTTCCACACGCCACCCTCTTGTTTTGTTTCCATAAACTCTTCCCTCAAAGGGAAACAGTCACTGATTCTGCATGCTCCCTTGCATATTTGTAGAATACGGTATTTCTTAATATGTGATGCTGTGTTGCCATGGACTCAGCTGCATGGTTTATTAACTCATGTTGTGATCTTTGACTCTCCAGCCTTGTGTATGTACAGCCTGCATTTGGTGTGACACCAGGGGCATGTGTGTGGCTCTGATGGGTGCCATACGTCTGCTGAATCAGCCTTTTCTCTTCCTCAAGATTAGAAAAGCAGGTGTTAAGTCTCATTTTGAGAATTTATTGTTATCTGCCGGTGGCGCTTTAGAGACTGCTCTGCTTACCCACCAAATAGCCAAATGCAGACTAATAGCATGTTCAGGCCATTGAAGCCTAAAATCCTTCTAATTCCTTCCCCTAATGAATAATCCCCAGATTCTGTATGCGCTTAGACTGCGGAAGATCTAATTATGAGATACCTGGTGTAAGAAAAATTTAGAGCTGAAAATTAGAAAAAAGAATTTTTTAATAGTTGATAGATTTGTATTTGCACAGTGGTTTGTTTATAAATCTGTATAAAAGTAAACATCCTTGGGGATATTGATTGCCTAGGATGAAAAGAATTTTAAAATGTTTCTTCTTGATGGGTTAATCACTCATAGTTTATAGGGATGGATTGTCAGTTCTGCTTGAAGTCACTCATTTTCAACCCTTCAAGACCTTGTAAAGATGTGTTTGGTTAAGTAAATTACTCAGAGTCAAAAACCACAGTAAGTATGGTAGAATGAAGGCATGATTCTGGTAAAGCTCTAATCTTGATTAGATTTCTTTTAAACTTTGAAAAATACAGAAAAGCAATCCAAGCACCACTGTGGCTGAAATCTTAAATTGTAATGAGCACTGGAGGACACAGAATGTGTTAATCTTCAAGCTGCATGATTATTTTGTGTTGTGAAAGGTTAGCTTTTCAATTGCAAGCCTTAATTACTTTTCAAATGAATATTTCATAACAGTTATTTTTTCATTGACTATACAACTGCACTGCTTATTTTATTTCTTATTTGGTAGACATCAGTTTTCAGCAGCTTTAAATTCATTTAATTCCCCCCCCCCCATCACTCCCACCACTGTTTCTGGCATCGAAGGATTAGAAAATATGCATAATATTTCCTGATGAGTGATTTGTACTATATGTTGAAATTTTTCAAAGCCATTTTCAATGCATTTTTGCACAAAGCTTCACAAATACTCTTTCACAATTGACTGAAAACTATAAGGAGCACCACTTTAACAGTAAATAGTGAAATCTTGGTTCTGCTAGGGAATTTCATTGAACTAAAACGTACCACTGCTGCTGTCTAATATCCGTGTAGCATCAAGTGTGCAAGATTCTGCACACACCAAGAAATTCTCAGCTATTGTGACTAGTGACATGCTATGCCCTTGGACTTTGGGCCTGAGCCCTAGGTATGCTTAAAGTAGCTGTTTGGACTCTTAAAACAGAATGGCCATTGTGTTGATAAAGAACATATTAATATAGAACATGAATATTCAAAACTCTGATCCCCAATCTCCCCCTGCCCCCATATTGGATAGGTGGCAAACCTTTGGACAATGACAGATCTATTGAAAGAGGCATTGTACGCATTATACCTCCTAATGGTACAATCCGTCTTGGCTTGCTTTGTGTAGAACTGGTGTTGTTGTTTTGCCCTCTAATTCAGTATACTTTTTAAAAAATCAGGTGCAATAGTCATCTGTAGATTGAGCTTGTGTAGATGAAATTGTATGTTTTGAACAGTGTAAACACATACTTTTACATTTTCTTGGTGGGAAAAGCATTACATTTGACAACAGTGTAATTAAGGATGCCTTACCATTCCCCAAATATTGATTAATGATAATGATGATGATGATGTCATCATTCAGTGTGCCGTTTGTAATTTCATGTTAGGTCTCCATTTATGCGTAAGCAAGGTCCTTTCTAATAATTAATACCATCTACTACCACCACCAATGGTAGAAGGGAGCTCAATTGGCCATATATATGATGTGTAAAATAAATTGTCATCATTTAAATCTGCTGTATATTAATTGAATTGACTGCTCGCTAGTTCTGTCATTGACCTGGTTTACATGTCACACTCAGCCAAATGTTAACTTAGAGTGTGTCTCAGACATTTTGCTCCTCTCTGATCATGGTGCACTGAGCTAAGCCAAGGTTTAGATTAGGGTGTCATCTAAATCAGAAGTTATGTGAAATTAAGCTTGCTTGCTTGCTTATGTATGTATGTATGTATGTATGTATGTATGTAGACAGCGTAAACACAAGCCCAGGTTTAGACAACACACTAAGCCAAATCTTGGCTTAGCTCAGCACAGTGCAGCAACCCAATGGTCCAGTGAAGAGCAAAGTGGTTGTGAGTTTCTCTCTGAGAGCCACACACTTGTGCACCAACACTAAGCTATTACAGTGGTACCTCGGGTTAAGTACTTACCGGTAATTCGTTCCAGAGGTCCGTTGTTAACCTGAAACTGTTCTTAACCTGAAGCACCACTTTAGCTAACGGGGCCTCCCGCTGCCGCCGCACCGCCAAAGCATGATTTCTGTTCTCATCCTGAAGCAAAGTTCTTAACCCGAGGTACTATTTCTGGGTTAGTGGAGTCTGTAACCTGAAGCGTATGTAACCCGAGGTACCACTATATATGAGAGTAAATTATTCACTTGTTCCACAGCATCTACCATTTTACATATTTGAATCACATTTCTTCTTAGCTGTTCATTCTGAGATGGTGTACTACTCTTTTAAATATTTTATTCAATATGAGGGTTTTTGACGTATCAGATCATTTAAATTTTTTAACACTTAACTTTTTCCAGTTGTAACTTTTTGGCATGGTGTCTATCTTATCTTCACAATACTGAAATGGGGTTGGGGAGAATGTGCCTACACTTAGCAAGGCCCAGAAAGTAGTGCATATCGAGCAGAAAAATAAAGGGGAGAAGCTGAAATTCACAGATAGGTTAGATGTAAACAGTCACTACGGATGACCCTGTGCTGTTAGGTAATAAGAAAGAGACACAAGACTTTGGTTCTTCTTTTCCCCAATGGGACTGGAACATTCCCATCACAGAGGAAAATGTGCATCGTTAGGTTGATCTGGTTTAGGCTGCACTTCGCTCCTTCAGAGCTATTGGTTACAGATGGGCCACAATGCAGCTTTAGGTCTGCAGCACAATCCTATACATACCTACTCAGAAGTAGTGGTAACTTCAATTGAATCTACACAATCTTAGTTCTAGTCAAGTTGGTATAGTATTGCTGCCCTAGTAACCAGTTCAGTGCCCAATAATTTGTCATTTGGATTATTTTCTTAATTTTGCCTCACAGTTTGATGCAATCAAGGAATCTATGTGCACTGAAGTACATACAAAAAATTGTGTGTGTGCAAATAACTTTTATGTTTCTAATTATTCTAATACTATTGCTTCCTTCTTTGTGGACTATTTTAGGAGGGAGTGTTGTAAATCATTCAGTATGATGTGTGGATGTTTTTTGTCCACTTGCTTGAGTATAATAATTAAAATGGTTTCTAGAACAGGTCCTACAAATCCCCAAGGCACCCCACTCTCCATTACAGTAATGGGCCAGTTTCAACCTGCCGATATTTCCTTTCTTTTATTTTCCTCCCCGTCACCAATTCTATAAAAAAAAAACTTTTATGCCAGTGCTAGGGAGCATTTACGGAATGTTTGATGTATTGGTAAGACAGCATGTTTTTCTGCTAAACTAATATAACTGGATAATTAAGTAGAGTCTTTTTGTGAATTGATGCTCTGCAACATATTAATAATCTTAAATAGAACCATAATACTGGAGAATGATAATACGTTAAAAAAAATACAGTATAGAGTAGTGAAAAAAATCAAATGATTTGACACCCCATTCCTGAAGACCTTCCATGGGAATCATTTGGGACTTGCTTCTAAATAAAGTGTTTAGGATCAGGTTGTCAGTATGCTTTGAGCAACTTGGTTCAGCAGGTGCCTATGTCCTGGGGAAGCGCAGTCTGTTGTCCTGCTATTCAAAGATCTCTTTGTATGAAGAACCCTTTATTAAGCCTTTGAGGCTCTTGGGCAAAGTGGATTTTAGCCCAAGGCGTGCCCTTAATATGTCGAGAAACTTGCTGTAGTGCCCTGTGTTGCCACGACAGCTTTTGAACCTCAAAGAATTTCCTAACGCTATAGAACTTGAAGAACAATAATGGTGAATGATTTTTCTTCATTCAGTATTTATATTCCATTTCCTTTCACACTAAAAAGAAAGTACTGAAAAGTTACATGAAGTGAATTCAAGTCAAAGGTGTTTAACATATGTGGAGGAAATGAAGCATAGATTCAAGCAGTGATCAATGAAGTATAGCATTGTATGATCATTATTGAGCAATAAAGCAGGGTAGGAATTATCACAAGAATGTATATGTCATTCATCATGCCTTTATTTAATACTTCTTTTTCTTGCTTTCTTTCTTTTTATTGTCTCCTGTGTTTTATAGTCTTTGATCCTATATACAAGAATCAGATTCCCTCCTCATTTCTCTGACACTTTCACCCATCGTTATACAATGTTGAGCTTCAAGCAGAATTCCAGGGGAAATCTATGCAGCACATACTTTAAAACCATTTGAATGGCCTTAAAATATCTTATGTGTTACCTGCTTGCTTCAGTTTTTGCCTGAAATGTTCATTCCCCACATATATTATCAGAACGCTAGCAACTTTACCTGCTGAGAAACTAACTTACATTAAACACAATTTCATTAAAATCACAACATTACACTTTTAAATCCAGCTGAGCTTTTGTGCTTAATGCAGGTATGAAATGTGCTACAAAATAGAATCATTTGCTATATCAGGAGATGGAGAATTAGGCCTTCTAAATAGAGCTCTGAGGTTTTGCTCTGTATGTAACTGACGGGGAAATTGCTCTTTGGGCCTTTCTGTTTCATTATTTGCATAAAGATAACAAAGTCACCCGTAAATAGTATATTCCTAGTTTGGGCCATAATAGGAAGTATGAGAGCTTCCCCTACACCTGCTGCACTGCTTTGCCCCTATTCCCGCATACAGTATTCAAGCTGAGCAATAGATCACAGCACAGAAACTGAGACTTTACGCAGTCTCCCAAAGGTCATCAAAGTACCCAGCAAACATGTCTTCAAGCTCCTGTTACCCAAGAGCTGGAATAAGATGAGTCTGGGTTGCTTGGTTCTCTAGCAGGAAATTCCTTCACCTTCCCATGCATGGGCCTTCTGTACATAGTGGCCAGCAAGAGTGCATGTGCACGGGTATGTTGAAGGGCGAAATTGTGGGGATAGTTCTGGTGATAGAAATGAGCGTATCAGTTTCTCATTTGTTAAATGTAAAATAGCAAAAGCGGTCTAGGAGATTTAGGTTTTCCCTTTCCTGCTACAGATATATCAGATCCCAGGGATTGCATTATAGTATGAATGTGTGTGTGTGTTGTACAAACAGTAAATGTGCTTTTTTTCCTGGGGGGACACAGAGGGATGCATACCCCTAAACATTTTGTGAATCTAGGTTTGGCCTCATTGAGGGGCAGTACAGTGGTACCTCTAGATGCGAACGGGATCCGTTCCAGAGCCCCGTTCGCATCTAGAAGCAAGTGTAACTAGCGACAGCACGTCTGCGCAAGTGGCGAAACCCGGAAGTAATGTGTTCCGTTACTTCCGGGTCGCCACGGAGCTCAACTTGAATGCGCTCATCCCGAAGCACATTCAACCCGAGGTATGACTGTTTTTCAATACAAGGAGGAAAATGAGAGTACTCCAAAACATTTTTAAAGGAAAAAAGCACTGGGTATACCACTCACCAGCCAGATGCCTATGGAAATCCCACAAGCAGAACCCGACCACTGGAGCGCTCTCCCCTCCTGCGGTTTCTGGCAACTAGTATTCAGAAGCATGCTGCCTCTTACTGTGGAGGCAGAGCAGATAGCAAAGCTAGTAGCAAAGTTTGTTTGGGATTTTCTCCTTTAGCTGCCTCCTTTACAGGAAAAAGATGTAGGGAAGATGCCTTTCACTTGCAGCAGTTAGCTGTGGCATAAGCAACACTAATGTCCCTTCTGAATCACAAAAGAATATCCTCCTGGAACATTCTGCTAACACACTTTGCAGGGCTAATTTAGAAGTGATTTCCCTTAGGACGTTCACATTGAAAAATGTATTGTTCATTCAGAGATGAAATTTTTGTTTATTTGTTTGTTTGCTTGCTTATATGTTTCTTTTTGCTTGGTTTAGTAACTATCTTAATGGGAAGAAGGAAACTCAGACTAGTATAAAAAGCACATTATAGCATGTATTTTAAATGCAACATTTATCATATGCATTTTTATAAAACCTGGATGGCTACCTTCAACCTCATTGCTTTTAACTGACTGTAGTAACTTAAAAAAAAAATCTTCTGGGAGCTTTATCTTATAAAGTCCTCTAATAATAAAGCCACATGAGATTATTATTCATACTCCTTAGTGTCCCACAAGGGAGACATTATGAACTCTTCCCTTTTACTGAATGTCCCCTATTTTTTTTGTTTTTAAAGAACACATGAAGTTAAGGTTATCACATAATATTTCTAGTAAATAGTCCTTATGATAAGCTAGTGGAGTGTGGGAGTGGTTACATCTGTGTGAAAAGCACACAAACCTTTTTAAACGTCCGTTTTGTAATGGATACTTCAAATGCCAAAGAGAGACACCTTGAAATGGCATATATTGAGAGCCTTGTAGCTGAAGGGAGACTGTGTATGGGAAAGACTGTGTTAATTCTATCCGTGGTTGGTATCACCTAGAGAGCAGAGGTTAATGTTTCAGAGGGAGAGGAAAGGCAGTTTGCATGCAACTGACATTGAGGTAAAGAGAGATGAATATTTTAATACCCAGAGTCGAGGCCATACGTGTGGGCCAGGCTCTTTCTGGGTGCCTTCGAGGAGGAACAGAGAACTGAAGATTGCTTGTCCCTCCCCATTCTTTCTTTAAAAAACAAATCAGCCAGCTTCTCATTCTACATAGTTTGGTAATGCATTATTTCTGGAACGCAGCACTACTTCTGATCACTAATGTTTTTCTGGAACTTCTACATTTTGATTTGCGGATTAAATTATAGTACACATTAAATGTTTTATTCATTCTGTGAGTGCAGTTGTAGCAGCTGCTATTGGCATCAGTTGAAGGAAGAGTTGATACCTTATCGGTGTACAGAGTGAAAGATGAGGCTCTTTTCTAAATATGTTTGTCTTTTTACCTCAGGCAGTGTGAGACAAGCCACTTCCAATGGGGAGGAAATAGCTTTACATTTTTAAAGCACAAAATCATGTTGAGCAAGAATATGTATCTACCACACTGTTTCATGGTGACTCAAAACATTGGGCCTGCTAGCTCCTACAGATTAATTTGGCTGGCAGTCTCAGACAGATGTCTCTCCAGCCCCTTCCATTTAAGATCCTTTTAACTGGAGATGCTGGGAATTAAACCTGGTAGGTTAAGACATGCGATACATGCACTGTTCCTTTGTACACACTGCCTTCATTGCTCGCATCGGTATGGGCACCTCGGTAATGGGCACATTTTCCCTTCCTTTTGTTGCCTTTATTGTGTGAATTTATAGAATGAATTGATTCCAGCCTCCTGTATAGTAATCCACCATCTTTCTCCCACAGCTCTGTTCAGTAAAAAGCTCAGCTAGTAAACTAGGATAGAGGGTAACCCGATAAAGAAGAAAACAGGGCCTTTTGCCTTCAATACTTGTGTAGGAGAGTTGATTACAACAGTTGCAGCTGGCACGGCATTTCACCTGGCTAACCTACTGTGACATCAGCACACAATGTCTCAGTTTTGGTCCCTGATGCGTCCATGTAGGGCAGGGAAAAGCCCTTGTCTTAAATCCTGGAGAGCTTTTGCTAGGCTGTGCTGACAGTGGATCCAACATTGTAAGGAATCTTCCTACATTCCTGCCTGTGTTTTGAATATACAGCATTCAGAATTATTTAAAAAGGTTTATCATTTGGTAGAAATTTTAAAAACTTTCTATGAGTTAGAAGCAGTGTTTGGACAACAGAGGTTCAATTTCTACACAAACACACACTCCTATTCTTTGTTTTTACAATAGTGAGTAATAAAGAGCACCTGCCCATTTTGACTACATGCACACTGTATAGAGAGAGTGCTGTACAGTAAATGATTAATTCGCTTAGTAGGGTGAAATGCAGCTGTAGAAGAAAATAACTCTTGCTACTTAATTGTTTTTACTAATACCTGTAGCACTTCAGAAACATACAGAGTTCATTGGAGACCACATCTTGTTAATTCTCCCCAAATAGCACCAGAAATATACCAATATACCTGTGTGAGGCTTAGAACATAAAAAAATATCGGAAATCTTTATACACTCTCTGAGGGCAAAAAGAGCCTCTGTTTGTATTATTTTAAATGACTAAATTCCCTTCACCAGAAGCATATCAGTTGATGGGCCGCTCTCATCCTCTCATCGTAAATGAAAGACTAATCAGATGAATTCTTTACATTCCTATGGGCTGAAAAAGAGAGAATATTTGATTTGAAAGTCTGCAGAATTGCCACTTGGTGGTCTCTGTGAGCATTCTCTGAGCAGCACTTTGACTGTGACATCGTTTTTCCTCAGTGGATGTTTCCTATAGGCTACATGTCCTCTGGACAGCAGTTGAATGGGTTTTCACAAAACTCAAAAGCATTTTTTCTTTCGTCTCCTTTTTCTTTTATCAGCTTTGTCAAGGAATACAGTTTTATTTTTAAGTAAGTTCTTTGGGGAAAACAACAGTTAGAACAGAATTATTTTAACATGGTTCTTTTGCTTCTTCCCTTTTGTATATGTGGGCATGCATGCCTATGTGTATCTGTCCTACAGACTCCCTTCACTCAGCATGAAATGGGGAAAGTTGAAGAACAGTGTGGTGATATATATTTTTTTCACTGCTTCAGTTTTATTCAGTAAGAAATCCTCTGACTAAATAACTGGGTCTCTGAAATTTTAGAGCAACATGTTATTTTAAAAGGCCATCTAGTCCTTTCTCCCGCAGTTAGTCTGGAACAAATGCCCCTCAGACTGGCAATTATTTATTCAGTGTATCGAGGAGCTATCATGGAGCAGAATCTATTTACCCAAGTAATAAACTGTCCTAATCATTAAATAATTATATTGTAACTATTATTGTAAATTTAACTAAATATGCCTGATTTTTAAAACAATTTTACCCCATTACCTTTTTTACTTTCTTACAGCAGACTTTTATATAATTGAAATGTTAGTATCCTACTTCTCTGGCTTAAATTCCTTAAGACATTGAATTCCAATTCATCTCACTGCTTTGAATGCCTCCTTTAGAAAGCAACCCCTGAGACACACACACACAGAGGGGGGGGGGGTTGATGGCTGGTGGGTTAGGATGGTGTGCAGTTGCCTCTCCATAAGTTTGGGTGTGTGTGTACCATTTTGGTGGAGATTACAATTTCACCCAGGTGAACAGTATGCTGTCACTAATAATTGCCAGCAGAAAGCCCTGAAAGCTGACAGGGTGCTGGTGACTTTTGAACCACTGGATCTAAATCTCCATGGTTATTCAAAGGCCCTGGTCCTTGGGCTTCTGGAGGTGGCATAGCATAACAGCCTCCATTTCTAAACTCTGGCTTCCCTTTTGACAGACAATAGAGACCAGCACAGGGAGAGGGGCCAGGGCTGGAAGGGGGCCAACAATCAATCACGATCTACCAAAACCTCGCAGGGATCGACCAGTAGATCGTAATCAACGTGTTAGACATCCCTGCTCTAGAGCAGTGGTTTCCAGTTAGTTAAGTATTGTGGACCTCCTGTTGTTCAAAAGCCAACCCACAGACCCCTACTTTTGAAAATTTTGATATCTCTTTTGTAGTTTTTGTTACGCGAATGGTGCTGCGGATCCCCTGTAGACCCGCTGGTGTCCACGGACCACCAGTTGGGAACCACCACTCTAGGGGATATTGTGGGTGGGCTCTAGCAAGAAGAGGTCATATTGCACAAATAATGACATTCAGTTTCACTCACTAAGTTGTATCAAAGCCATTGAAATCATGACTAACTTAAGTATTTATTTCAGCGGATATATTCTTATTAAATCATAAGGTGACCCTGCCGTATCAGGCCATTGGCCCATCTAGTTGTAGAATCATAGGGTTGGAAGGGACCCTGAGGATCATCTAGTCCAACCCACACCACCCCCCGCCAAGTGCAGCAATATGCAGCTGTCCCATATGGGGATCGAACCTGCAACCTTGGATATGAGCACACCTGGATTTGCTTCTGGAATCATCTCTTTCCTGAAGGTCACTTGGTTCTCGTACACCTGTGATTCCCGGAAACTGGTATCATTGCTGTTGTGGTTCATAGCCATCGATAGCCTTGTCCTCCATTTTGTCTAATCCTCTTATAAAAATGTAAATCAATCTGAGGTGATTGACTTGGATACCACTGAATTAATTTTTTTGTACCCTCCCTGTCATGATAACAATAGTGTTCTCATGATGGTTGTGCTTTACACTGCATGCTTATTGTGACTGTCAAAGAATTCTGTTTGCCTTTGCTATGAAGTTTCCATGGAGTCAGCAGAAAATGCACTAAGTTTGCAGTCCTATGCACTCATACCTGGGAGAAAATGGAACTTCACTCAGTGGAACTTACCAGTCACAGGATTGGACTGTAAGAGCTTGTCCCTTGTGAAGTAAGTTTAGGACATGATACTTGCTGAGATGGAGCCCTCTTTCCTCTCACAGATGGGCCCTTGGAGCATGTGTATACTTCACAGCACACCAGCCATTAGACAGCAAGCTAGGCAGGGCTTTGGTGAAAAGAGGAAGAATTGGATGAGTCAAAAGGAGGTATGGGCAGGCCTCCTTTTCAGTGCAATGTATTGTAGAGGATGCATGCTGAGGGGTGGCTAGAGGAAGATTGCCATTAGGTGTTCATTGAGCCCAATTCCTATCCTTTGCTGTGCGTGTAGCTGCACCCATAAGGAATCCTTTTTGCTACTGTTTTACAAGATTTAGAATAAAGCAAACTAGTTTTTGAAGTGTCAATAATGTATTTCATCATAATTGGCAATCCAACACACTGTCAGTTTTCTGTGACAGTTTCTTAAATTTTGAAATAGTGCTTGTTATGATGTAATGCCTACAGTTGATATGACTAGGACCTGTTGACTTCAGTGGATTTAATGTTATTAAATATACCCATCTGTTAAGATGTTTCTGTTTTCTTGACTTTATTCCCATTTCTCATTAATAATGAATATGTTGATCATCTGATTGCAATTTATCTTCATATAGATAATAGAACTGAATAATGGAACTATATTATCTCTTGATGATGATAACTGAGTTTATCACATTAGTAATTAAGGCTGCAATCCTAACTCCATTTACCTGGGAGTTTGTTCTGTTTAATTCACTAGGACTTAATTGACTTAATTCACTAGGATTCACGAGGAACGGCTAAGGGAACTGGGCATGTTTAGCCTGGAGAAGAGGAGGTTAAGGGGTGATATGATAGCCATGTTCAAATATATAAAAGGATGTCATATAGAGAAGGGAGAAATGTTGTTTTCTGCTGCTCCAGAGAAGCGGACACGGAGCAATGGATCCAAACTACAAGATTCCAACTCTATGATTCTATGACTTACTTCTGAGCAGACATGGTTAGGATTGCATTGTAAGTAAGTAAAAGCTTTGGTTTCCGAACGTTTTGGAAGTGAACGGACTTCTGAAACAGATTCTGTTCGACTTCCAAGGTATGACGGTACTATCTACAACAGTAGGTAAAAACCCACCATGTAACTTGTGTAAGAAATACGAAAGAAATTTTTTATATCCTTATGCAAAGTAAATTGCCTGTAAATGGTAGCTTAAAATGTGTACCCTTCAGACCATATTTTTATTTGGGAGTTCTTCAAGTCTCAACTGTCTTGTGTCATGCCTGCCAAACCTAATGGGGCTAAGTTTAGAATGTCTCCTTAGACACAGAGGCTCCAGGCATTCCCCCCCCCCCCCATTACTGACAAGAAAGGTGCAGGAGTCTTCAGCCTGAGGTGTCCTGAGAGGCCCCATTAGCTGTTTAGGTAGTTAGACTGGAGCTAAGAGTGAGGACAAAGGCTTCCATTGCAACAAGTCAATACTGTATGACTTCTGCATTTGTCTCCCAGTGTGCGCGCTCTATTGAATGTTTGCATTTAAAAACATTTCCATTATTTTATTCAACACTATGTGCACCACACCTTCTTTTAACCCCTCGAGCATCTGCTTATGACACCAGAAGGGACTTAATACTATATCAGCATGGGCTATATAGTTCATTATTTATACAAGGAGAGAAATGTTGGATCAGATATTGAGAACACCACATACTGCTTTTCCTAAGTAACATGAAAGAATTGCTTCTGATTCAGGGAGTCTTATATATGTATTTATTCAGTGTGTGTGTGTGTGTGTGTGTGTGTGTGTGTGTGTGTACCGTACATAGATATTCTCTCTCTCTCTTTCTCTCTGTTTCAAAGCTGGTTAGAAGCAAATGTATGCTTAAAAACCAATATAAAAATTGAAAGAGGCAAAAGTAATTCTTTACACACTTAACTGCAAAGTCTTTTCCTCATATTTAATTGGTAGTATTTAAATATTGACTATAGTGGATTGTTTTTCATTTAACCCCATAAGTTAACTTGCAGTGCTTTTATATATTTGTTCACTTTTACATTAAAAATTGTTTCAAAAATACTACCTTTCCCCCCCCCCAGAGGCATGAGTATAGCACATGTCCCAGTTCCCTCTTTTCTTTCTAATACTTAGATTGTTACACACATCTTGTGAAAAATTGTTTAATTTTTATGGCTCGAGAAAGCAGACTATACTGACTGTAAATTCAAAACATCTGCACTGCGTTGTTGATGTAAATCATTAAATCTGCAATTTTATGTGCACTTTGCTTTTTCCTAACAAATTAGCACTTAAAATATTGAAGGGATATTTCATACCTCTATTTTCTTCATCATATATTAATGACTTAGACTGCAGTTTGATACATACCTCCCTAGAATCATCAAACTGGAAGGACACCAAAGGTCATCTAGTCCAACTCACTGTAATGCAGGAATCATAGCTAAAGCATCCCTGCCAGATGGTCATCTAACCTCTGTTTATAAACCTCCAGTGATCGCTTATTAACCCAGTTCCCACCCTTAATTCAATTTTATCCCTTCCCCATCTTTACACCCTCCTCCTCCTCTGTACTTAACCAGCAGTAAAAGTACCTTTATACTCAGTTGGACTTCTTCTGGGTAGACTTGTATCAGATTTTTTTAGTTCATTCTAGATCTTCATCTCAAACCTATATTGTGTTCAGTCTCTGATTCACTTATACTTTAATGTCAAAATAATAGTATTTCTGATTATATGTGTCTTAGTGTTTGTAATTTAATTCAAATTTTACATTAGTTGTTTTTAAACTTTATTAGCAAAAACATTCTTTCAGCCATATGTTTTAAATAATGCACTTTTTACTTTGTTAAAAGTGAGCATGTTAAGACGTTGTTTCTAATACTGAGCATGCATTGGTGGGAGTAAGGTCTAAATGAAATGATGGATTTGTAATGCTGTTCCAAACACTACCCACCAAATTCAGGATATGGAGGTCTTTTCCCTACCTCATTTGCGGAGGTGTCTGGTGCTTATCTTCATAAAGTTATGATGAAGTGGCCAAGGCATGTACAGGTTCTTTTTAAAATTCCTGTGCCACTCTCTGGGCAATATGCAGCTTCCCTGACCTCTTGGGAAGCCTGCGGGAGCATGTTATGTTACGATGTCCTCCTATGGGACTTCCAGAAAGTATGTGAAGCTGGTAAGGTTATAGCAACTGAGAGAGGTGCACTGGGAATACTCTGGGATCCAGTAGATACTTTCATGAGTACAAAGGAAGGGGTTTTCACCTATTGCCCCTTTTATTTTCTGTCTCCTTTATCCTCCACCTCTGCAGTGGTTTGGGGGACCCTTTGGAACAGTGAGGGAAACATTGCAGGGAGCTGCTAGAGAAAGGGGGAATTTGCAAAAGCCGGCCCATCCCACTGCCCATTCTGCTCCTGGAATGTGCCACTGAATCCAAGAGCCTTCTGCCAGCTGAGGGACACAATTGGATTAACATAACTAAATCTCAGGAAGAGTTAAAGAAGTGCCCCATGTCTAAACATGTCTGCATTGCAAAGACTCCTCATAGCATCCTATTTCTTGTACTAATCATGTCAGACCTTGGCAAATAACTTGGACAGAGGACTACCTGAAAGACTCAAGCACATCTGTTATTGTTCATGCCAGTAGAAGTAGAATAATACCACAGTAACACGCATCCAAAATGTCAGCTACTGGTCCTAGTCTTCGTCAGAGTAGCTGAAAAAAGATTGGTTTGTTTTTATTTGGAATGTGTTGGTTAGAAATATACCCTTTAAATATTCTAGTGTTCCTCTCTCTCTAAGTGTAAATAAAATCATTTGGCACAGCAGAATGTGTAGTCTATCACAGTAGGTGTAGTATGTATTATCCAACTTTTTTCAGACAACATGTTTTATAGCTTTTGTCTTTTTGTAAGTGTCTTTGCATTCTCAGTGAAGAAAAATGTCAAAGAATTAACCTCAAAGCCGTGGGTAGAAAGATCTGTGTAGATAGAGTAGAAACATAATTTGGAAGATAACTGCTTGCAGAAATCAACAGCAAGGACTCATTACATTTCACAAAGTAAGTTTATATTCTGTATTTTATATGTTTGGGACCAATAATAGAATTTGCTCTGTGGGGTTCCACAAGGTTCCACTCTTTCCCTGATGCGGTTTAACATCTCTATGGAAATGTTGGGAGAAGTAATCCAGGGAACTGAGTGCCGTGTCCTCAGTATGCAGATGAAACAACTCTGTCTTTCCATTCCATCTGAATCAGGAGGGACTGGTGACTTGAAGCAGTAATGGGTCAATAAACTTGAGACTGAATCCTGACAAGATATAGGTACTGATAGTGGGCAGTTGCAGGATTTGGGAATTGGGTAGGAGGTCTGTTCTGGAAGAAATTACATTCCCCCAGAAGGAGCATTCTGGGATGTTCCTTGAGCCAACCAACCAGACAGACCAAAACAAAAACCAAACAATACCTCACATAGATACATTAAAACCAAGAGAAAAAGAAAGTTTTAGTTTTCATTGTGGTAATTCTTCTAATACTGTACTTATAGGTGTCAGAATGCGATTCTGACTTGTTTTCTCCATCAAAAATCTTGCACTCTCTTAGACAGGATATTACTGGACAGTGTTTAATTTGTGATTTTGCAGATATATTTGGTTTGGGGTTTGTTGTTGTTGTTGTTGTGTTTTCGTGGTCAAGCATGTTTTAATTAATTAAAATGTGTATACAGTGGTACCTCGGGTTAAGTACTTAATTCGTTCCGGAGGTCTGTTCTTAACCTGAAACCATTATTAACCTGAAGCACCACTTTAGCTAATGGGGCCTCCTGCTGCTGCCGCACTGCCGGAGCACGATTTCTGTTCCCATCCTGAAGCAAAGTTCTTAACCCTAGGTACTATTTCTGGGTTAGCGGAGTCTGTAACCTGAAGCGTATGTAACCTGAAGTGTATGTAACCCGATGTACCACTGTACACCCGTTTATAATGAGTGTTATGGTAGCATTTCACTGCAGGTGTACAGCAGTATAATAAAACAGCACTCAAATTCATTAAAATAGTAACATTCAGTAAAATATATTGCTTATTATGTGGGTATCTGAGGGCAGTATACAACAGTATAATAAATTACAATTCAAATAAAATTAAAATGCACACACACACACCCGGCCTTGGGACTCCTCATAAGGAAGCTGTGCCTGGAGGAAGAATTGTGAGGGGAGAGACTTCATCAACCACCTGCGTTGCTCCACCCTCTAGTCTCTGCTTCTCAGTTTGTATTGTATTATTTTATGTACTGTGGCTTGCTGTTGTTTTATTGATTATATTTTAGAAATTATTTATTGTAACTGTTGAGTGGATTTGTGTTTAACTTTTATATGTTGATATTATTATTTTATACTTTTCTAATAATTGTTGAATGTTATTTTTTGATGTAGGGACTCGGTGGCACTGTGGGCTAAACCTAGGACTTGCTGATCAGAAGGTTGGCGGTTCGTTTCCCCGTGATGGGGTGAGCTCCTGTTGCTCGGTCCCTGCTCCTGCCAACCTAGCAGTTCAAAAGCACGTCAAAGTGCAAATAGATAAATAGGTACCGCTCCGGCAGGAAGGTAAACGGCGTTTCCGTGTGCTGCTCTGGTTCGCCACATGACCCGGAAGCTGTACACTGGCTCCCTCAGCCAATAAAGCGAGATGAGCGCCGCAACCCCAGAGTCAGTCACGACTGGACCTAATGGTCAGGGGTCCCTTTACCTTACTTTTTGATGTAGGTTGCTTATTTTAAAGTTTTGTTTTATTATCACATTTTTGTATTGCATTAGATTGTTATAAGATGTACATTTTTTGTTTCTTCAGCTTGTAAACCGCCTTGAGTATTGTAAGATAGAAAGACGGTATACAAATAAAAAAATGATGATGATGATGAAATGCAGCAAATCTAAACTATTGGGCAGACAGTACAAAGATTCTTAGAGTCCCATAATGGCTGGTCAAGCAAAAGGCATGATAAACAAAAAAGTTTTCAACATGCACTGTAATTGCATTAATGCTTTTGGTTGAAAATGTATTTGACAGCAACTGGCTTATTGCCAGCTGTTTGCCCTGTCACAAGCTTGACTGTCTAAAATCTAGAGAAATGGAGTAGAGCTATCTCTTCAGAGAGTATGTTTCCTATTGCCTGTCTAATACTGTCTCTGGAAAACCTTGCATCCCAAATGCTTCCAGGGCATCTGAGACACTCTGCAATATGAAAATACGCCTTTCTGCTAAATTTCACAGGTTCCCACATGTATTATATATTATGCAACTCTGAGCTTCTCCTACTTTCTAGTTTATAAATGTTTCTCTCTTTTTCTACTCTGCTTTTTGTGTGCGTGCGTCAGTTTGCCAGGAAATGTCATACAATAGGAAACATGGAATACAAGAAGAGCCGCTGCTAGGAAAATGGGGGGGGGGGGGGATATTGATTATTCAGTACCTTCTAACCTTTAAATTCCACATTTTTTCACCCTCCATATCATTTTTTATACGTTGGTTCTTGTTACAGGAGTGAACAAGCTTAACAGTAAAAGACACACGCATGCAGACAATGCCAACATGCATTAAAATATGTGTTCCACTAGTGTGTTTTTTGCTGGGTGTCTTTAAAAAGGGGGTGGGGCTAGGAAACAGAAGGATAGCACAAGGGCTTTGCTTACTGTTTCATGAGGCTTTTAGAATGGATTCCCATCTGTTAGGCCTGTGCGCTGATAAAGCTTGCAGCAGCTGGCCTGGCTCTCTGCTAATCCATCCATTCCATCTACAGATCAGAAGGTGGCCTGTTTCTTCTCAGAGGCCCCTGGACCTTAGAGACTAGCCTGAGCCCCTCAGTGTTCCCAGTGGATCTACAAACAAGTATAATTATATGACACAAGTGCTAGTAACTTGAGCATGTTGAGGATGACAATTGTATAGTATGGAACGTTGATTCAGTAACCTCATCCTGGAAGCAGTGTCCCCCTCCCCCCTTTAAACAGGATACTAGCTATAGCTAAAATATACATCTAATGTCTGATATTGAAATGGGGAAACAAACTGGCTTGGAAGCATTTGTATGACATCTGCATGCTTATGTATTTTGTGTCACATATTTGTTTCCATTGTTCCTTCTAACAACTCTCTTCATATCGCGTATTTTGGAAAAGTTCCCATTACTTCACTGGAAGTTAAAATATTGCATCCTAGAAGCCCTTAAATTGATTACTTTAATGTATACATGGGGCTGCCTTCGAAAAGCCTTCAAAATTTCAACTAGTTCAAAACATTACATTCATACTATTGTCAGGGGCTTTTTAAGGATCTCTTGTGGCCAGAGTTTGTTCCTGAAATGGTCTACGATCAGGATATCTGAACAGGAAACTTCCACCATATGAATCTTCTATTCAGAGTTGTCGCCTGATATCTAGTGCTTTATTCTGATTGTTTTGATGTTTTTATTAATTGTTGTTTAGCACTCTTAAGTGTCTTTTATGAAAGGCAATATATGAATATTTTAGATTTGTTTTATTAGATTTTTTTTTAATTAGGGAAACTGTAAAATAATCATTTCACTTGTTCTTAAGTGAAGATATTTAGTTCTTGTAAACCAGTATTTTTAACTTCACACTCCCTCCACAGCCTCTGAATGCTTTTTGCAAATACAGGTATACAGAACACGTTGTCCCGAGTACCTCTTGTTTCTGTCACTAGCAGATCAAAAATAGATTCTCGTGTTTTATATTAATTGATAAAGAACTGTGTTCATATAGTTTAATTTTCAAAGCCTAGAACTATGAAAGTAAAAAATAAAGAGCTAGGCAGGCATGTAAATAAATGTGTGATAATCATTGCAACATGTAACTTTGCATCATATTTTAGCGCTGATCTGCTGCCGTTCTTTACCTACCCTTCAAGAGTACGTTTTTCAAAACAAAGATTGGTTTTCCTTTCTGAAATGTTAGAATGGCTAAAATGAAGTCCAGTTCAGTGTTGCTTAAAATAGAGATAAAAGGGGTTATGCAGCGTATCATTGTCATGTAAAGTTATAGTTCTACTGGGAGATGTTTTCTGTAATTCTTGGTCATAAGGATTATTTTATTTTATTTTTTTACAAAATGAATTAGTAAAATGTATTTTAGTTTGGGGAAGGATCTATTTAATGACCAGCTTTGATCGCATTACAGGAAAGTAACTTCATATTTCATTTAGTTTTATAATTAACGTGTATAACAGCTGCAAATATTGAGCACTGTTTACAATTTACAACATTTCAAATATTAAAATAGTATATTTATTTACCTGGTTCCTTGTACTCATAGAGTATGTCCAACAGCGCTCATACAAATTGCTATCAGCAAGTCTCCCTGTGCCCATTCTGTCATTCCCTCCTTCTCAAGTCCTTCTGTCTTTGAAGATGAGATTGGAAAAGAACCAGCAAATTTGGCAGTGTATTTTGGTGGGCTGCCATGTCAAGAATTTTGAATTTCATGCACTCAGCAGGGTACAGTGCACTCTATGACATATAATCCCAGAATATGTTAACTTTGAGCAAAATGTACTGTTTAACATATGCATGCTTTTTACATTTAGTAAACCCTTTCTTTCACTTTTTCTGACATTATTTCAGTTCAAGATTCCCCCACCTCCCGGCCTCGTGATGCCTCAAACAGGATAGATGTGTATGCTAAACCCAGTTCAGATTGAATGGAATCAAAAATATCATTTACTGGCAACAATTTTCTCATCTGACAGAGGTCAGAGATGACAGAAGTAGCCTCAATGCCAATGAAAATAGGTTCCTTACACACTGCAGCTTCTGATGTTTTCTAGTCGTTTTTTTAACTATTGTTGGTTAAGTGTCCTATTTTCAGGATGCCAACAAATTGCCTTCCTAGGCTGCCTTGCCACTTAGCCCCTAAAAGTATTTTAAAACAAACATGTGTTTAATGAATATGAAAATAGTAAAACCACAATAAAGGAGCTAAGTCTTTGGCTCAAACAAGTGCACAAGGTGATCTGCTTAAAAAAAATATTTAGCCACCTGGGTGCCAGGCCAGTCTTCTGACATATTCAGAATCTGTTTTAAGGAAACACTGGGATTGCTATTCCCCCTTGCCATCAGTTGTGACTGGGGGTGACTGATAAGCCTAAGCCACTGGAAGGCATTCCTGTTTGGGGATTGCTCCTCCATGGTCTGTAATTTTGCTTCTAGAATGATTGTGAATCGGTGGCAATAGAACAGGGCAAGAGCTGAGCAAAAGCTTCTGCAGACGAAACATATGTAGAAACAAGGAAGAAAATGGGCACATTTTCCATGATCGAGATGAAGACTCCTCTAAACTGAGTTTCAAGACCATGCATAAAACTCGATTGCCTGGTCTGGTGGTGTAAAATAATATATGCATGCTGACTGGTAGCTTCAGTGAAAGGGCTATTTACATCCCTTCACTGTAACTGAGTTTCTGCTTTGCTCTACCATGGCTATTTGTATGTTGTGTTCTTGCTGAGGAACTGCAGCATGTAGTCCTGTAGATACAGCAAAGCATTTGACTGGAACTCATAGAGGAGAGAGCTATCAATGGCTACTAGCCACGATGGCTGTGCTTTACCTCCATAGTTCAAGGCAGCTATGCTCCCAAATACTTTTGTAGCTTGGTTTTTGAACAGCTTAGTTCCCGAACGTTTTAGGTCCTGAACGCTGCAAACCCGGAAGTGACTGTTCCGGTTTGTAAACTATTTTTGGATGCCGAACGTCTGACAGGGCTTCCGTGGCTTCTGATTGGCTGCAGGAGCTTCCAAGGGAGAGGCTAATTGTGATGGTGCTGGGAGAGGCTGTTTGTTTGTTTGTTTGTTTGTTTGTTTGTTTGTTTGTTTGTTTTCCTCCTCCTTGGCCCCAGAAGCTATTTGTCCTGCAAGGGGAAAACATACAGAGGTACCCACTAATTCATCCTTGGAAATGATGCAGAATAATTTGTTGCTAACCAGATTTATGTATGCTGTTCCTATGAGGAAATCACTTCATTGGGAATCCTAGGTTTTTTTCATAATATCAGTTTTCACCTTGATACGCGTTTGAAGTTAGTTATACCTCCCTCTCTTTCTAGTTTTATTATAAAACTGAAACTATTAAAGATTAACCACATATCTTAGTATTATGTTATTGTATTAATAGAAAATGTGGGAGAGTATTATCTTCTGTGATTCAAAAATGTGCACTAAGTCCACCAGTGCCAGCCTGGTATCCCTTGCGTTCCTGCAAATGTTGCTTAAATATTGTTTAAAAATCTTATATCTCGTTAACTCGTTATACAGTAGTGCTGTAGCCCAAGTTTTTAAACAGCGTTAAACCTAACTGAAGGTTTTGTTTTGTGTGCCAATATACTTCAATGCATCTTTCACTGACAGCTAAAATGTAATTAATAACTTCTTAAATGCCATATTCCCATCCCAGCCGCTTCCAGTTCTGTTTGCTTAAAACTGTCTGGCCATGTACTCAGCCTTTGTTCATGCTCCCTTAAGTGAGAATGTCATGCTTCCTTTTTAACTGAACTTGTGGAACTGGTCAAACTAGATTGACATAGATGTGTAAGATTACATTTGCTATTCCTTTAGCTTTGTAGACAAAATGCAGCCCTAATGATGCCTCTGTCTGGTTCAGGGTACATTAAAGCATGCGCTTTCCTGTAGGATAAATGATGTGGAAATCTAATTCACCTTGATGCGTCCTTTCTGTCTATTTCTTACATCCCTGTGCTGTGTCCCCCCCTTTCCTCCTCCCTCCTTTGAAAGTTGTAGAGAAAAGTTCAAAGCAACAAAGTTCTCTCTTCAGGCATGTGGAGTGAATAAGGAATGATATGATAGGGAATGAGGGGAAAACATACTCTGGCAGTCTGCTGCACTCAGAATGTTGAGTTGTTCATCAAACAGCTGTGGGTAGTGAATGGCTCAGTTTTGAGTGGACTAAAGGAGCAAATAGACATCGTGTTTATATTTCGAAGGGTACCCTAAAACTAGCCTTCTTTTTCAAGTTTTTTGGGATTATATAAGCTTTTTGTTGTCGTTAATGGTGCTTTCCTAGCTTTCCTTAAGAGAGTGAAGGTCAGTGTTATAACCAGGCTGTTCTCTTTAGGTAATAAAAATTTAAGAGATTTTAAAAGTAGAACACATTGCCTACATAGAGTAATCAGTGATCCACATTCTTCAAATTTGTGTGTCTTAGTTCCACATATATTTTAGTGTGCTTTATATCAGTATTTGAATAACCATAAGGGGCAGGGTGGGTTGGAAATTATAAAATCTCAGTGAATAAATAAGTCATGGAATAAATAACTTACACCATTTTTAAAAATATGAATAGATACAGATTTAGCATGGCCCACTCCATCATCTCAGTTGGAACGCCTCCGTTTCACCTGGTTATTAAACAGTTTACTTGTTTTTTGTTTCCTCTCTAGCTTTCCCTATTGTTTTTTTGTGGGCAGAGACTGCATTGTTTTAAAATAATTGTTCAGCTCCTAGATAATTTAAATAAATAAATGAGTTTAAATGGGCAAAGAGGTGCAGTGAATCTCCATACAAGCGAGATGAGAGGAGTGCCATATCCTGTATTCAGCTGCCTAAGACCATGTAGTGTGTAGTAACTCCCCTTTCTCTACAGGGTTCCTCATCAGAGGAGTCTAGACTATCCCAGGAGGAATATAGTAAATGGCAGATGAAAAACTATGGGTTATATGCAGTGTCCCACATCTGGAGTTCCATATGTGCAGCTGGACTTCCCTTTCCTCTGCTCTCCCCATGTGCCCCAAAATACGCTCTCTGCCTTCCAGAGCAGATTTTGAGGGTGCATAGGAGGCTGGAGGGAGATGGGCAGGAAGGGGATGTTTTGTTATGCAGGTAGTTGTTGTTTTTTAAATGGTTTGTAAAAGATTTAGATTTGTAATCCTAAACTCACGCGTAAAGTCTATAGAATGCGTAACTTACTCTTAAGTAACCTGCTTTAGATGTGAATTGCAAATGTGGATTTTCCATCTACAGTGGGTGAAGGGGTTATGAATTGGGCATCCCAGACTGTAAGTCTGGAGCTGAGAACCCAAAGGACTGTACTTCGAATCTTCTGTGCCATTTTCCCCACCTTATTCCAAGCTAAGGTGTTGGATCTACATTCATGGTGATTCCCCCGGGCAGCACTAAATTTACTTTCAGGTAATTTTTTACTTAGGTAAAGAAGTGGATGGGTGTATTAAGTCAGTACTGTACTAACATTTCTCCACTCATTTTTATTTAAACATTTCAATTTATTTTAACTAATTTCTGTTGAAATCCTAAAAATCACCAAGGGAACCAAATTAATACTGGGAACCAGAATATCTGTAAAATGAATAGGAGATGAATTTAGCTTGAAGGTTTAAACATCCCTTTTATTAACATCCATATTACATGTAGCAATGTGGGAAACGTGAACAATTTGGGAAACGTGAACAATTTTGACTGCATACTTTCACATTGAGAGACAGTCTTTTCCCTTTTGCCAATCCATTTTACCATTGAAGCATCTGACTTAAAGGAGGTTAGCTGAATGTCTCAGTGTGGTGACTTTAAACGGTCTTTGTATGAGTACTTTGAACAGTGCTAATAACAATGGTTTCTGGCAATTGCAAAATGGGATCTGACCAATTTTAGTAAAATAGTGGCACTGGAGCCACAGAGCTTATTTTTGAAATAGTGTTTCAGTTTGAACTGAGTTAAAGCGATCATTTTAAAGAAACAGTTTTTCACCTCACTGTAAATGATAGACAGCTACTAGACGAGGTAATGATCTGTCTTCATGTTTGATGCCTCCTTTTATCAGTCCAAGGTTTTTCACTGAGTCAGATCTATTGATTAGCATTAGTCTACTTTCCAGGAAACTCGTTTTGCATTGAATGTCACACCCTAAGTATACTAAATATATGCCAAGAGAGTGCTTGAACTCTGTTGAACGCTGCCTGGTAAATTATATGTTTGCAGAGTGTTTTTAGTAAGTGTAATAGGTATGAGCCCCTCAAGTGTTAACTGAGGTCATCTTTCCCTTGTAGCAGTGTGGAGAATATGATGGATCAAATAGAAGATAGGCACTGTACATTTACCATTATTTTCTAGGATGCAGGTAATGGCGTGCATGTGATATATCTAGTGGCACATAGTAATAACTTGTGGAAGAAATATAATTTCTACTCCAAATCAGCCAACGTAATTTACTTAGAAAATTTAAATGAGGGTGAAAAATAAAGAAAGCTTGCTTCATTTGTCACAAATCAAGTATTGTCAGTTCAGAAACCCTGGAAAGTTGGGTGTTCTCTGGGTGTATTTTTACAAACCTCTCTGTGTTTTGAGGCAGTGTGTAATCGGGTTCAGGTGCTACTCTTTAAATAAACTTGGGTCACTTCTAAAGCAGAAGGTGAAGTACAATGCTTCTGAGTAATTATGTTAACTATACTGATGGGGGCTAGAGAGGAATTAATTGAGACCTTGGGGAGATGAGAGGAAGACTGGACTTATATTCTATGACTGTGGTTGCCTATTGGTTGAGGGTTTTTAAATTTCTAATAAAGGCATTTTAAAAAATAACTTGAATGGTGGGAGAATTGACTTATCCCCAAAAGTGCAATTGTTAAGGAATCTTGAGTTAAATCAAAACTCTTTTATTATATTCTTTTGTTTAGATGATAATGTGCACATTTGATTCAAAATATGCCCTTGTGCTCATTTTGCTGAAGGACCCCTGGACTCTGCCCGAAAGTCCTGCTCTGTTGGCATCATTGATTAGGAACACAGTCAATATATATTATTAATGCCATTCACGGTGCATTTTTCCACGGAATTCTATCCATTTCAATAAGAATGGCATAGGAGTGCTTCCTCCTTGGATTGTTAGTCCCTTGGTTTTCATTAGATATAGTCTGGAGACTTTGGCATTTAATCATGACTTTTGCATTGTTGGTCTCTTTCTCTCTGTTCGTCACTCCCACTTAAGGGCTCAGAATGGAATTTTGAATCAGATGAAGAAAACAATCACTATTCCTAAAAAAATTCTAATTCTGTTTAGGTCAAACAATCACCCACTTTCCCATTTTCCCATAACCAGTGTACTGGTTACATCCTTCTTTGTACTCATTCACTTCTGCTATGATTTCATAGAATCATAGAATTGGAAGGGTCACCTAGTCCAACTCCCTGCAATGCAGGAATTTCAACTAAAGCCTCCATGACAGATGGCCATCCAACCTCTGCTTAAAAACATTGTGAGGAGAGTCCACCAACTTCTGAGGGTGTCCATTCCACTGTTTAACAGCTCTTACAGTCAAAAAGTTCTTCCTGATGTTTAATCAGAATCTCCTTTATTGTAACTTGAATTCATTGGTTTGGGTCCTAGCCTCTGGAGCAGGAGCAGGCGAAGACAAGCTTGTGGTCTACTAGGACCCCTAGACCCTTTTCACATGTACTACTGGTAAGCCAGGTGTCTCCCATCTTGTATTTTTGCAGCTGGTTATTCCTAAGTGTAGAAGCTTACATTTGTCTTTATCGAAATTCATTTTGTTAGTTTTGGCCCAGGTCTCCAATCTGTTATGGTCATCTTGACTCCAGATTCTGTCTTCTGTGGTATTAGCTACCCATTCCCATTTGGCGTCATCTGCATATTTGATGAGCTTCCTCTCATCAACTGAGGGCTTCTAGAGTGGTTTTACTGTGCAAACTAGCCTCCAAACAGAAGAACTGTAGAGTGGGAAAAGATAATTATATTGTATTTTGAATGTTATCTCATTCTAAGAAGAGAGGGAGTTTTTGTATTATCTACAGTTTATATACATTTATATCATAAAGGTGTTGTGCAATTTTAACTATAATTTCCGCTATGGTAGATGGCATTTTCCCACATGGTACTGATTAGAAATACTCCAAATACTCTCATGCGTGCTGACTGCTTTTCTTTGCTCATATCAGTGCTATATAATATAATCAGATGCTGACTTCTTCTCAGGTGAGTGTACCAGTTTGATTATGTATGCTAAATGAAGGACAAGAAGAGGGATAGTGTTTCTTCTGCTCTCTTATCTGAAAACCCTGGCATTAACTTGGTAGAATAAAAACGGTATCATGTGGAAGGCTCCTGGAGCGATTTTACTGTGCAAGCACTAGCCTCCAAACAGAAGAACTGGAGAAGGGGAAAAGGGAATACAAAGCAGAAATGTAAAACCCACAGAAATAGGAAGAGATTTCACAATATTCCATTCCTGCTTTCTTTTTAAAAAGCCATTTATATATCCTGCACTTAACAAATGTGGAAATTTCTACTTTGTTATCTTTCCTGTCAGTTGAAATTTCACTAAATACTTGCAGTAGGGTTGTGTCGGCATAAAACTCCCTGAATGTCTTTAAGGTACTGCACTGAAAAATTCAGCCTTTGCCATGCCACTTCTCTACCAATCCTGATCTTCACAAGAGCTTTCTGGCAATGGTGCAGGTGCCATGATAGCACAAGGACAGCCCTGCTCTATGAAACCCAAGACCCAGCTAGTCCTGCAGTGTGATCTTAACAGTGGCCAACCAAATGCCTACAGGAAGCACACAATCAGGACACGAGTGCAGTAACACTTTCCCACTCATGTTCCCTAGCAACTGATACTCAGAAGGCATTATTGCTAGTAGCTATTGATAGCCTTATCTTCCATGAATTTGCCTAACCCATTTTTAAAGCCATCTAGGTTGGCAGCTATCACTTGGGCACCAGGTGCCTGGCTCTCAGTATAGTTATAGAACAACAATTTATGGTGCTCTGTGGCCAATCCTAATGCTTACTTGTCTGTACAGAAGCTCAAAAGATTAGTCCATTAGATAATCTGTAAAAATGTCTTAAACCTTAAAAAAGATAAAAGATAATACTATTTGACTTATTAAACTAATTGTAACATTGTATTCTTTCTTGTTATGCTTCGTGCATTATTGTTGCAAACAAGAGTGCTTCCTCTAGTTTTCACAGAACTTCCGGTTCACCGTGGGATGCAACCTGAAAAAACGTAACATGAAGCAAACATAACATGAGATATGACTGTATAACTTATTCACACTTTCTCTCTGTCCTCAGTATGAACTTTTCTAGCTACCAAACAGATGATGTGAGCTCAAAAGAGTCTGCTTAAACCACTGCAACATACTTGCAGCATACCCTGTTATAGATCATACATACTCCAGATAAGGAGATCCGTATGTGTTTTGCTTCCTAGATTAAAACAACTGCATTGTAAATCAGGTGTATAAGATTTTTATTTGTCCATACCACACAGCTGTCAGTTAGATGCACATCCCTATGCACATTCTGGAGCACCTAACAATACCCATCTAGAGATGGATTGAAATGTGGATGTAAACATAGTCTTTGGATAGTCTCAAGGATAACTGTTTTTTTATTTTCTTTTTATTCAACAACATTTATATGCTGCTTGATTGAAAATAAACCTCTACATGGTTTACATTAAATCAAAACATTAAAATTATTGGAAAAAACAGGTATTTAGAAATATACAAAGGCGTATTTACATACTTTATGAATAATATAATAGTACTAGTATAATAGTAGCACTTTGAATGTGACCTGGTAGCAAATGGGCAAGCAGTAACAATACTCAGTAATATCTGTCAAATAACTAATTGGCTGGCACTCTCAGTTTACCAAGGAAATCAAACGTTTCTCACAGCAGCAGCATGGATATGGAAGATCCTTCTGTTTTCCATTTGGTAGCTATATCATATGCTTGTAGCATTCTCTCATGATAAAGTAACTGTTTTATAGTAAGTGAAAAAAGAGGGTTTGGAGAGGGGGGCATGGGTTATAAGGGAATGATAATGATATCAATTCATAAACTGTTACTAAAACATCTGGCATAGTTTTTTTGAAAAAGATTTTGGATTACTGTTCTAAGAAATTAATTCATTTTTTGTATTAAAAAAAACTTTAGTTTTCCAAATAACATTTTTTTTTCCTGAAGGGCATAACATGTTGGCAGTCACTCAATGTGTTGGTGATATATTACCTTAGGAGGAGATTTATGTATGTTTCAAATAATTCTCTAGACATCTTGTAGCTCTAGTTTGAAACAAAGTAAATCATAACCCAGAGCATGTTTGTTTGTTTGTGTATGTTTAACCACATCATTTCTCCCACATGAAGCCAATGAACTGCATCACTTTTTGTAAATTTTAATGTTTTTCTTCCTCTTTGCATAAAACAGAAGGAACCTGCAATTTTAGGAGTTGTGTATGTGTTGGTACTCCTACAAGTTTTGGGGTGAAAGTTGTGTGTTTGCAGGAATATGTATATCCTTAAGCACATGCTTAAAACCAAGTTGATTACCTTATTGAGTGTCTCTGAAAGCATTGTAACATTACTTTTTAACATTTTCAATAGACTATCCATATAGTAGTGCTCCATATGTTTGATTACTTTGCTTTCCTATACATTTACTGTAATTATGGAGCTGGCAGTGGGCCAGGATGTCCTTCCCTTGGCCTTTGCAGCCACAGAGCAACTGACCAACCATTGCAGAAGCTCTTTCTGGAAGGGACTGGTTCCTAGTTGTGGTCCTCTGGCCATTGATGGGGGCCAAATTGATTTTCTTCTTGCTGCAAGGCAAGTGGATATGTTATCCCAAGTGTTCATTTTCGATCTTTTAATGGATGTATTAGAAAGCTCAAAATATTTAGAATGAAAGACTGTGGGAAAGAAATGCTGAATAAATGTTTCACTAGCAACAGCTGAAGTTTTGCCATTGATTCCATGGAATTTTCAATAAAGATACTTTGAGTCAAACATCTCCACATTTAATTCTACAGATTCAAAAGCATGAGGGCATGTTGCTATCTGTGTATATGTGATAATATATAATGTGTCCCAGAGACACAGAGCCCTGAAACTTAGTATACATTTACCAAATTGGATATTTTTAAACTTAAATTTAAAAATCTGCTATAGCAATAGTAGTCTGAAGGGAAGACATTTGTACATTTCATGTTCAAAATGGGGCTCATAGCATGTCCCCAAGTGAGGGTACTTCCTAGCTCCCCATAAACACAATCATCGGCATATGCATTATCCAAGATACCCTGATTACGTGAAAAACTTGTAGAAGTCTCTCCCTTTAAATGGTAGGGAGGGCAAGCAAGAAACTTATTTCAAAATGTTTAAAAAGACTTCCAATGAATGTTTACTAATAAAGTTTCAAAATGGGGCACCTTTATATCAAACTGTCAAACAAATGGCACAAAGTTTTCCTCATAGTAGCAGCCTTTCTTCCAACACAGAAGAACAGAATAAGGCTCATGTTAGGAAACAATGAGGCATCAGGATTTTTCCACTGTACCTTTACTCTGCCGGCACCTGCCTCTTTTTTTTCAACTTTCCCCCTTTGGAAAAGTTCATGGAATGCGGCACTCAAGAAAATGTTTTACAGATATTTTATAAATATATTAAAGAAAGAAGCTTTCAACTTGTAGGAAGGCACTTGTGAATTATAGAGACATTGGAGAGAAGCCAGCTGTCTGATCCAAATATACCAAGGTATTGTAGAAAGAGGACTTGGAGCAAGTACATCACCAGTAATACACTGGCAAGATGTAGCACCACTGACGCCCACATGTTCTAAAACAATACAAAAAAATACTATTATGTTAGGAAAAGTTAACATCAGTCCCAAGGAATCCTGGAAATTATAAGCCAGAAATAAGTTACTGGCTGGTTTGTAGAAACAGACAGGTTGAACCTTTTGATAAGCACAGTGTGTTATTTATGGCCATTTTTGAACCATATATCTGCTTAATAAGTTGAAATAGGTAAGAGCTCTTTACCTGTTGCATACAACCCCTTTGTTTTTCACTTTGCAGTGGTAATTATTTATTTTATAAAAGTGTTTAGACAGCCCGCTTGCATAAAATATCAGAACAGTATGCAGCAATATAAAAACATAGGGAACTATTAAAAGGGGTACAGAAAAATAATTAATAACTGGCAAATGCACAGGCCTGTTGGCATTAAAAAGTCTTCAAGAGACACCTGAAAGTCAGAAGTGACAATGCCTGCTGAATCTCTGCTGATAGAGTGTACCACAGCAAGGAAGTGGTGATACTAAATGTCCAACTACTGTATTAGGCCAGTCCGGGCTCTGTAGCACAGGGGACAACAATGAATAAGCAAACCAGGAAATCTCTAATTAACCATAGTTTCCAGTTCCCACAAGCTAGGATATTAAATCAACTGAAACAGGAAAATCTACTTAATTAGAAGCTTTCTTTTTTGACTGTGGCTTTCTTAGTGGCACAAGCAAAGCAGCTGCATGCATAGGCAAGATCAAGTTATTAAGTTGAGGTATGTGTCCAAGCACAAACTAACATCAATATTATATTCTGTTTCTGATCTTCAGGGCCCAGTACTTGAAATTATGTGGCCCAAGCAGCTCATGTACAAGAGGTATCAGCTGACTTGGGATCCCTGAGTTTGCAGAAGTACAAATATGCTAAGATATGGGGATCCCTATGCGGGTGAAGCATTACCCATAGCTTGGTGATTTCCACTGCCACTGAATGTGAAAGTGGGGGTAACTCAACAGGCTAGGAGATGAAAGTTAAATTCAGACATGATTTGAATGTAGTGTGTCTATCCCCAACCCATCTCAAAAAATCCCGGGAGGTAGTAGCATACAGAAGAGGCCCTGCTCTTTCAATTTCAGCTATTTAGTGTGAAACTTCTTTTTAATAGCCCTACTAATGCAAATGGAATTTAATTGTCTCCAAATTGCATGTTGGAAGGGCCATTGCTGGAAGAGACATGCAATGTGGCTCTGCAGTAGCCTTCACACTGAGGCTCTGAGTGGTTTACTACCATCATGCAGGGGTTTCCAGCATTATTTTACCCCCTGCTGCAAGTTGCAAGTTGACTGAAACTGAGAGGGTACAACAAGCTTACAGTATTATCTGTTGCTTTTATCCCAAAATTGTTGGTTGCAAGTGTAGCATACAACAATTCTGCAGTGTATTTCACTGTTAGGTCCCTGTTTGAGGGTTGTTCTGAAAGTAGTCTTCAAATGGGTTGGGTTAAACTGACTGAGTACACTTTTACATGCTCAAAAATGTAACAAAATAAATTTTACCCATTAAGGAAGACCCACGTTAGAGCAGGGTCTTATGTCTTTGATGCTGCTTTTTGATTTTAAGCCCCCTGAATCACAGACAACATGTGCATAGCAACACTGAACAGAAACATTTGTTGCATGTAGAGGATATCCACTAACCTTTAAATAGATCTGCTTCCCTTGTAGCATTTTTTTTCTTTTACAGAAAGTGTTCCTATGCATTTTATTAGATTTCAGTTCCTCCAAGAGTGAAGCCAACATGTTTGTCAAACCATACCTTTCCAGCATGGATCTCATTTAGATTACTCCATTAACTAGATTTGTCCCCAATTTAAGCTGTGCATTAGCAAGTGATGATATTAGTATGGGCACTCTGCTAATGACAGTTTTATTCAGTGATGAGGGAACAAGAATGCTAGGCAGTGCTCTGCTAATCACATAAAGTGTTTGCCTAGGTGGCTGTCTCTAGACCCAGTCCTTTTTATATGCTCCTAGTGATTTATTTGCTTGGTATTTAAATATTAAATTGTGTCAAATGAAACTTGAACAAGAGAAGTCTTATGAAGATTTCTGTGTAGTAGTATTCTGTACTTTAGTGGGAGCATCTAATAAGAAAATGGGGATCATAGTCCTTTGTCTCATCACCAGCAATGTCCCTGTTCCACTTTTGGGGCTACTTTGCCTCCTCTCAGATTCCTATACACCACCAATAGCATGCCTATCATGTGCTGGTTCCTTTTGCCTGGTGCTTGAGCTCAGAGTTGCTCTGAAAACAGGAGACTGGATAGCATTTGCTGGAAGAGTGTTTCCCGGTCAGAAACCACGTGTTACACGCTGGAAACTGCAGTACTCTCTCAGCCAAGTTTATTAATAAAGTTGCAATCATATGTCTAGATAATGAACTATCCCTCAGAATACATTTTTATAGTTCCACTAGTTAACCATATCTGTGCTTCACCAAACAGGGCAGAGTGGGGAATCTGCGGCTCTCCAGATGGTGTGTGCTCCAACTCTCACCAGCCCCAGCTAGCATAGCATGCTCAATGGTTAGGGTTGATAAGATTTGCAATCCAGCAATATATGGAGGCCATAGGTTAGCCCCCCCCCAAAAAAAAAATTAGGGTGTTTTTTCTGTTTTGACTATTGTGATATTAGTTTTAAGTGCAATAATTTAGTAGTGCTTTTGTTCCACTCCTGGTAGCCACTGTAATCATTGACATTGACCAGAGTCTAACCATACTTAACCAGAGCCTAATATGCTGTTTACATGCAGTAGCCAATTTACATACTGAGAATACTCAGCAATATAAGCAAGTGAAACGTGAAACAAAATGTCACATTGCATCTTCAGGCTCAGGCGGGCACCAGTGACTAAAATTTATCTGTCTTGCCTTCAAGTCAGGAGAGCAGGGAGATGTCTTTCATGGGTGTCCATGTGTGACAGTTTTGTAAGGCTGCTAGGCCAGTTTCACAGGAACCCACAGAGGGAGATTTCCATGCCTTACCACAAGCCAGAATAAGAAAGTGTAAATCTCACTTGTTGACAACTGGGCTCAAGCAGCCACAGAGATGGTAAACATGTGTGAGGGAAAATCTGCCCCCTCTTGACTAAGAGTACAGTCCTACCTCGGGTTGAAGTAGCTTCGGAATAAGTATTTTCGGGTTGCGCACTGCAGCGACTTGGAAGTAAGGGAGTGCCTTACTTCTGGGTTTCGCCACTCGCGCAGACGGTCAAAATGACGTCACGTGCATCGGCAGAAGCGGCGAATCGCGCTCTGACGCGGGTTGCATTCGCTTCTGGATGTGAACGGGGCTCCGGAACGGATCCCGTTCGCATCCAGAGGTACCACTGCCTGCCTATTAGCTATGATTTGGGGCTTTCACTTATCCACACAACTAGTCCATGTAACAACTCTACTTCCTTGTCAAGTCACCCACCTTGTGTCAGAAGGGGGCAGAAATCATGGTAGCAACTAAGTAGATGCTTTGCTTGGAGCCCATAGCAAAGTAAATGTGAGCTTGCACCTGCACTTGGCACTCATGGTAGCCAGATTTTGTAGTAGTGTTAATGCAGCATCCATGCACTGTCCTCCACTCTTGCAAGATGGAGGGTCAATATTGAAGGATAACTGCTTTTGTATACCAGTATTCTCCTGGTTATACAGAAATTTTCCTCTTGAGCGGTGGTGGCCTCATTTTGCTTCCAAACTCATTGGGAGGAAGCTATTGACTTTGTTTTTAAACGAAATGATATTGAAGCTCAGTTAAGGTAAGTGAAGATGCTGGGCCAATGGCAACAGTGATGTATGAAACCTAGGAGGCAGGGCTGAAATCTCCCTCTTCACATATGTTTACACAAAAGTTACAAAATTAACTCTCCCCCCCCCCCTATTGTCGATGCTGCTCCTCCTTTAAACACATCTTCCCCCTCTCTTTTGTCCTGTTCATCTTACAGGAAATCTGCCATGTATGTTGTGTGTCAAATATGTAGCACTGTAGCATTGTGAAATGTTGAACAGAATGATAATAGTTATCACACAAGATGCCTATTAAGGAGCACAGTGTTATACTTAGCATTCTGTGTAAGGCCTATGGGGGACCAATTCATGTAATACTTCATGATGTAATACTTCAATAGTACTGTTACCCAAGGCGTTACGACAATAGTACAGTATGTCTTTGTTCAAATGCTATCCCTGCAAATTAGTTTCCTGTGAACAGTGAGACTCTGCATGCTTAAATAATACAGAATACATACATTATTTTGAATAGTCCTTTCAAAGGATAGAACAGCATACTCCACATACAATGCTTTTTCTGCCACCCCTCCCCCCCCAACAAAAATGCTGCCAGTTAGGGTTGTCTGCTGAAATAAGGAGAGAGACAGGTCCATCTAGATTTTGGGAGGGGAGGATACCAGAGTGGCAAAAGCTGTGTTTTTTCCTGGTATTCTAATTCCATTTATTTAAAAGAAAACAATAGAAAAGAAAGAACATTTTCAATTGCAGTGTCCTGATTTTTGAACATTTCATCCAGAGGGGTTTGCTTGGTACCTTCTGTGAAATCATACTGATGCCAGGCAAATACTTTATTTCCCCAGGATTTTTGGCTGAACTGTTTTTAACAAATTCTTTTGTTTTATCCTTTTGCTGTTTTCATAGGCCTACTGCTTTTACCACTTTTATATATGTTTTTAATTTTATTGTGTATTTTATTGCTTTATGTAAGCCACCTCAGTTGAAGCATGTGGTGTAAATTCTAGTAATAAAAAATAAAAACCATCACTTCACTGATGGTGGCAAGCAGTAATGTCATGATGAAAACAAAAAATGAAGGACCAAGGAAGAGTCAACCTAGTTTGCTGGATCATTTCACTCAAAGTCTAGCTCACTGGGACCGGCTCAAAGCCAGCATACCTCCTCTCTTTCTTGCCCACCCAGGGCAGATGAGAAGCAGACAGCACAGCCATAGCAGCAGAGGCGGAGGAAGGGGTGTGTGGTGGGTGCGGGCTGCCCCAGGTGTCACCACTGAGGGGGGTGACAAAATGTTGGGTGGCACTCACTGCAGGGCCTGCAGCGCGCCCAAGCCACACGCCTCTCCTAGCAGAATCAAAACAGCCCGCCCACTGCCTCCCACCCCCCAGCTGTAAGGCGGCTGAGTGGGAGGAGGCAGGCAGACTCTGGAGGCCCCGCGGTGCGCCCTGCCCCTATGGGCACTGCGTGCAGGTGCCTGGGCAGGTTCCTCCACCGCTGCATAGCAGTGAACATTACAGCCCACAGAAAGTATAACACAGGAGTGGTTATGTCTCTGTTAGACTCTGTCTCTGTGAAGGGAAACAGCAGCAGAATATAAGTCTGGATCTTGTTGCCCTTGTCTATGTATGTGCGTGAAGAGTGAGAAAATGTTTATTCCCTCCCCCCTGGCTGGCATGCTTCATGTCTTGCCTATGCATTGCATGCGTGTGACAGACATAGCCTATGGTTTGGCTCTCTTTCTTGAGTTATCTGTTCTGCAAATATGTTATTTTCTTTTTAATAATAATAATTATTATTTATTTATACTACACCCATCTGGAAATGTAATCTGAAAATTGTGTTGTTTAATGGGGCCTGATCTGATGATACTGCTTGGTGGTTAGGAACTTGTGTTAACTACATACGTGGATGAACGAAACATTTTCTACAAGCTCTGCTCCTGGGTGTAGAGTCTTCACCTGCCACACTTTTATTTCAGGTGTCGACCACCATATTTGGACAACCATTACTTAGTTAAATGTAAACACTTCCCTGTTTCTAGTCGTAACTATAAACAGAACGTGTAATGAGAGCTGGGTCATACAATAGCTGTTTTTGCATGAGAGCTTCCCTAAGACGGCCCGCCCTCTCTCCCTCTCCCTCTGAATGTTTATAACTGTGTCTGTGTTCTGTTGCTCTCCTTTTTGCCCATCCTCTCTCCCTTCCCCCTTCCCGTGTTGGCCTGCCAGCCAGTTAATCATTCATCAGCATGATAATTTACCTGTTTTTACTGGTTGCTAAGATCTGATTTTGAAAGGGAAAAATACTTTTGAAATGTGAAGAAGAGAGAGATGTTTTCCTACCTTCAAGCACTTTTCCCTGGATACAAATGTTTTCATGCAACAGACCTATCTTGTGAATTACAGATGAAATGGTTTCAAGTGGAAGACCCAAGTCAGGGAAACATCTCCTATGGGCTGCTGATGAGGAGGCACACTGGAGGAAAAAAAGAAAAAGTGGGAGAACTAAGGACTTTTAACTTTTTATTTAAAAAGGGGGGTGACATATTGGGGAACATGTGAGGTGAGGCCCCTCTTATTGCCAGAACCCCAATCTGCGGGCAAAACACATACAATGATAGCCCGTATTTACAAAAGTTGTACCTTTAATCCCCCAAAATAAAACATCGGGATTGCAACACTAAAAAGCTACGTTGAGAAAGCCAGCACATGAAAACTCCCAGCAGTCTCTTCTGCCCCGCCTCTCCCCCTTCTGAGCTTTGGAGATTTTATTGCTGTGCTTTTCCTCCCTGCCTCCCTCCTTCTCTGCCTTATCCCCCACCCCCACGCATAGGCTCTTGGAAAAAAATCCTCCAGCCTGACTAGAAAATCAGCCTTGTTTCCTCAGAAACCGCAGCTGCTGCTAGCAGAAAACACGTCAGGCTGGCCCTCCAACACGCACAGATGTGCCTTTGTAAATCCATATAAATGCTGAGAAGGATTGCGTGCTGAGGGCAAATATCCTCCCCTCAGAGGATGGGGCCAATGCAAATGGCAGGCCATTTCTCTTTTCTTAAAGGCAACCCCTCCCTCCACTTCACTCAGTTTTCCCTTTAATTGTTGTTTGTTGCATTAGGGTTAGGGTGATCTTTTTAAGTTTAACCCCTCTATAAATCTGGGAGTCACGCACATATAAAAGCGATGGCAACTACTTCACTCCCACACCTCGCCAGCTTTGTTCTTCCCTCACAGGCATCAGTGAGTTGCAGTGTGGTTTGTTTTTCTTTCCCTCTCATTTTTTTTAAAAAACCAAATCGTCTGTCTTTACATTAAAAAAAAAATAAACCACATCTGAAGATGAATTCTGCTGTTCACGGAGGGCACATCCAAACAGAGGGGATGAGAGAGGAAGGGAGCAGAGAGGCATTTCTTTCAAAAGTTTCTGCTGACATAGGAGGATGCTTAAAATAAAAATGTTGCTTTAAAATTTACAGCGAGGCAAGGAGCGTTGTTTATCGTGCCATCTTTTAAGCACACAAATCCACCCTCATCTGTTTCTCTCCCCCCCCCCCTCCTATTCCCATCCCTCTCGGAGTCTTTCTTTCTCTTCTTCTTCTCTTCCCCCTCCCCCTTTTAATATAACTTCCAGGCGGATGAGTTGCAACTCGTTCTGCGTAATTAAAATGAGTGGATGATGGTTGAAAGAGGATGGAAAATAAGATGGGGGGAGGAGAGGGAGGGAGGGAGGCTGGCTGGCTGGCTGGCTGAGGGAGGAAGCTATAAGAGCATTGGAGCGCTACTGCTGAAGCAGACAAAAACAGGTCTGGTTGCTCTGCCGAGGGGGATGGGGCGGCTCCCTGCCATTGGCTCTTTTCTAGGCTCCAGAGCAGCTGTGGGAGCAGAGCGCAGGATGGCAGTTACTGCTTAGGCACTTTGGTTCCATTTGTTTAATAGCTGCTAGTCTGAGCCAAATGCAGCCTCATCAACCTTGACTGGCGGGAAAACCGACTCAGGGCATTTTTGTGTCTTCCTCTAAAGCAGAGCTCTGCCTACGCCTGCAAACTTTGCTTTTCTTCTCCGTCTCATTGTTGCTCGCTCCTTTCTGCTGGGTCCAGTTTTACAGGGTGAGGGTTTTTATACAGCCTGTTTTCCGATAATGTCCATGAGGATCTCTCTCTCTTCTTGAGAGAAAACACACACACACACACACACACACACACACACACACACACACACACACACACACAAACAACACCAGGAAATACTGTGCATTGCTTGTAACCAGTTGACTATATAAACTGTGTTTGTCTCTTCTGTTTCTTTGGTAAACCATCCGAGTGTAAAGGCTTGCTAGTCACTCTGGGTAGAACTTTTATCTCCTTTTGAATTGAGTGTTACCTTTCTTTGATTCAAACTCTTTTATTCTAGCCTTTTTAAAGTATTAAAAGTCATCATATTAATAATGGGGTGAAGGGATGTGAGCCAAAGACCTGTGTTCTGAGATAGAAAATTGTAGTAATTGTGTACCATGAACTTTGTATACTGCTTAAAAGTAAAAACCTCTAAGCAGCTTACATAAAAACATACACTGAAAATAGTGTCAGTATGTGCTATAGTTTCCTGTGCAGGGTTGGAGAACTTTATATTTGTAACCTGCTTATGCAGAAGTTGTGAATGCATATGAACCTTCCTTCTTATATCATCCAATAAAATCTAGACAGGGCACAGACAAAAATATAAAAACATCTATTACACATCTAATCTAGAAGTGAAACTAGGGTATATGCTTCTGTGCTTGTTTATTCTCACCATACGCTTTTAAAAAAAGGATTTTATCACTTTGGCAAGAGACTTTGATGGGCATTTTTTTCTATTTTTTGCTTTCACAAACTATTTCCTATTGATGAGAAACCTGTGAGTTTCATTCCAAAATCTTTTTAAATATATTATTTTATTCTATCTATCTATCTATCTATCTTAGAACAAACAAATCCAAACTACACAACAGTTCCTATGCATCCCTGGTATTTCTCTTCCACCGTCCCCACCTCTAATATCATCAGGTTAATTTGCACAATTTCTCTATATATATTTTCAGTGGTACCGATAAATTGGCACAAGTTTATAAGTTGTAGTCTACAGAGTCTCTGAATTTTTAATTAAAGAGGCAATCTTATACTCTTCTCTCCCTTTCTCTTCCTGTGGGTAGGATTAAATACCTCTGGTGATGAAATATCTAGTACAGAAACTAAACATATTTGCCCCTTGATGAAAAGTGTATTTCTGAGGATTTGGGGGTGGTTGTATTTAAATAAAACTTTCCACTTGTACTTCCCCTCCCCCATATTATTATTGTACTGCTAGGCTGACACCCACTGGTAACAGTTGGTCTGAGATCACTGCTGCAGACTAAGCCTCCTGAGCACAAATACTATTCTGTTGATAACTGATTAAAAAACAAGCAAAATGCATAAAAAATAATTTAAGAAAAAAGTAACTTATTTTATTTCTGGTATAAGCGAATGCATGGGGGAAGACTTTGAGTTGCAATTTTAGTGAGAAAATGGATTGTATTCTTTTGAGCAATACTCTACTATAGAAGCTACAGGGAGGGAGACAGAACTAATTGCCACCATATTTGGACATATATTTGTAGTGGTAGTGATTTAAATTACATTAAAGTAACAGTGCTTGAAACTCCCATTGTTCTAGGTGCATTTTGTGACAGGGAATTTTATTAGCATGAGCAGTTTCTGAGCTCTGGGTGCAGTACTGCGCCTAAGAATTCAGATTAAAACTGCAGAGTGGAAGGAAAGAAGGACCTTTTTCTGCCTCCCCACTTCCAGCTACTCTCTGAAGACTGGAGAAGAGACCCTCTTAAAAATATTGGGGGGGGGGGCAGGGGAAGGACTAGACCATGTGAAAAATGAACATATTTTAGCTGCATTCATTCATTTTCAGCTTTGTATTCTTGTTATAAAAAAGTGTGCCTAGACATTCATTTGTTGCGCCTATAACCTAGGTTTAAGGTTCTATTTAGCGCCTAGCTTTCATATCTCAGTTTCTGACACTGTAAAGTAATCATAAGAACTTCTGCTTGCATAGGTCATTTTAAGTGGGAGGTAATGAGACGCGGGTGGCGCTGTGGTCTAAACCACAGAGCCTAGGGCTTGCCAATCAGAAGGTCAGCAGTTTGAATCCCTGCGACACAGTGAGCTCCCGTTGTTCGGTCCCTGCTCCTGTCCACCTAGCAGTTCGAAAGCACGTCAAAGTGCAAGGAGATAAATAGGTACCGCACCGGCAGGAAGGTAAACAGCGTTTGCGTGCGCTGTTCTGGTTTGCCAGAAGTGGCTTAGTCATGCTGGCCACATGACCCGGAAGCTGTCTGCGGAAGCTGTCTTCCTTCCTGCTGGAGCAGTACCTATTTATCTACTTGCACTTTGACGTGCTTTCGAACTGCTAGGTTGGCAGGAGCAGGGACTAAGCAATGGGAGCTCACCCAGTCGCGGGGATTCGAACCGCCGACCATCTGATCGGCAAGCCCTAGGCTCTGTGGTCTAACCCACAGCGCCACCCGCGTCAGATCTACTCTTAAGGATGACTTAAGTCTGAATCTACCCAGTAGAGCAGTGACTCCTAAATTCTCTCTCTCTCTCCAACCCCCCCCCCCCCATCAACTGAAAATTGCTGAAGGTCAGCAGACTACTTAATGGTTTTTCTGACTGTTGTACCAATTGTAATGTGTTGGCTTCCACTCCATAGATTTCAATGCTAGCTGTAGTACTCTGAATGAACTAAAAAAAAAAGTGTTTATGTTTTGGGGGCAGAACCATGTTGGGATTCCCCTGCTTAGGCTAAAATGGTTTGTGGAAAGGCTTATGATAACACAGTTATTTGTAAACTCATTGAAAGACCAATTACAGCAAAATTTATCAATGACTAGCTTCGCCTTGCTTTGAACTACACATTCTACATTTGAAAGAACCAACTTCTTCTGAAAAGAAGTGTGTGCTACATTTGTATGCATGAAATGGGCTCTAGAAAACATGAAAGTGTTGAAAAGCTCTTCCAAGTCTGGATAGTTTAGAGATTAAAGCACTAGCCTTTCACCTTTGAGGGTACACTTTGAGTATTTCCTCAAAGCCCATGTAAAATGAGCTGCATCGTCTAAGTTCAGTTTTTGGCGTTTCTACTCCAGAGTAGAGAACTGATGCAGACTTCATAATTGGAGGATATAGATTCAGTTGTGGGGCTTGGAAAATTTCTAGGGTGTATTGTGAAGTGTTTACACTTCCATTAGCTTTATGGATTTTTACATATGTAGAGAGAAAAAGTAATGAAACATTCTCTCTACAGAGATCACCAGAACTGCTGCTCTTCACATTGGGTAATCTCATGTGCATGTCTGAGCCTGTATTTTAGAGCTTTATGTTAATATGTACGCCAGCATTTATTAGTTATCTGTTTGCTTGCATCTCATTAGACTTGGGGGATATAGGTGTTTAAAAAGAGGTGCATTTCTCTAAGTTTTTAAGTTTTAAAAACATATTTTAGTGCTTTTCAGACATTGGGTACTGCTGTTTTCCCTGTAGTTAGTTTTATTCAGGTTCTAGTCTGATGTTGTTTTAACTTTTTTCGTGCTGAATTGTTATATTTTTTCCTACTCTGCCCAGAACCTTTTGTTAATGGGTAGTATAAAAATGCTGTTGAAAAATAAATAAGGGTGGGTTCGGCTAATGAGTCCCACCAATGGAAGATGCACACACTTGCTTAACAGGACTCCCCCCCCCCTTCCATTCATGCCCCTTGAAATTGGCTCAAGTTCTGGAGAGAGCAATTGTTCACCTAACCTGCATGACTTGACTCGCTTGTTGAATCACCAAAAACTCTGCTTATTCTGCTGAAATTTCTCTAAACTGCACTTGTTGTCATAGGAACATACAAAGCTATAGTATACCAAATCAGACAATTGGTCCATATATCTCAGTGTTGTTCAAACTGACTGGCAGTGGCTCTCCTTTCTGTACGCAAAGCAAATACTCTGCCACTGAGTTGTAGCCTCCCCCATTTCCCCTGTAGTGTAGTGAATTGATTTCTAGCTTCATAGTTGGAGATGATAAGTTATGGGGCTGGAAAGGATCTATATTGTGAACAGTTTAAGCATTCACTGACCATGTTTAGACGTGACACTAAACCATACTTTAGTGTACCATGTATGGACCTAGCAAGTCTGGGGCTTGAATGCTTCCCTCTCCTCCAGCATGGCCTTGATTGAGTAGGACACTAGAAGCTCTTGCTTCTGTTTTTGATTAACCACAGTTTACTGTTAGGTCTGAACTCTAAACTGTGATTAGTCTTAATTAAAGTAACCTGTATCCTTTGAAGCTACTGTCGTGACTTATAGGTATTCATGGTTTGTAGTTTGCTTTTTTCAAATCATTAACCTGTGGTTAAGCAAAAATGGAAGCAGAAGCTTCTAAACACCTCCTCCCAACTGTGCCAAGTGTTCCTGGGCAGCTATATTCTAACCCTTATACCACATCACTCTCCACTTCATACAGTGCTTGTGGACTGATGGGGGCGGGGACTGCAACCTGGTTTTCCAATACAGTACTGATTATCTATATTGGGAAAAGAGGTAATGGTTGTTAGTTGCAGATTAGGGAGTTTAGCATGTTTCGCCTTCAAACCTTAAGGCCTGCCTCTCTCAATACGAACCTACCCAGACCCTACAATAATCATCTGAGGCCCTTTTTGTGTGCCTCCTCCACGAGAGAGGCCTGTAGGGTGGCAACATGAGAGCAGACCTTTTCTGCAATGACTCCCCACTTGTGGAAAGCTCTTCCAAGGCAGGTTTGGCTGGCACCTTCATTATACACATTTAGGTATCAGGCAAAAACATTCTTCAACCAGGCCTTGGGCTGCTTAACATCCTATGCTGTACTATTTAAAATGTGTTTGTGGGAGGGGATGATTGGTTTGTGCAGGGGGGTGTGTGTTCTTCTTTTTATTAGGTATTTTGTGTTTTTATCTTTTGCTTTTATGTTGTGAGCAGCCCTGAGATCTCCAGATGAAGGACGATATACAAATTTTAATAATGATGATGTGTGAAATGGCCCTTCTTGGAAGAATAGTCTGTCAGGATTATATTGTGGATGCTAATTCTAAAAGGATGTGGTTTATGCTTAAGAACTAAATCGAGCTCTCCAGACCAAATGTTAAAACCAAATTATACATAGTGGTTGAAGCCATAATTTTTATAAGAAGTTTCACGTTCACAAATATAATGAGGGTGGGATCTAACTTTATATTATTCAAAATGGAGAGGAGAGGAGCCCTTTCCCCTCACTTTACCTCTCTGAACTCTGTGGCCCCAGGTGCTTTTTATCCAGACCAGAAGAAAAGTGCCTGAAGCAGTGGACTGAAGGGAGTTTAGGAAAGAAAAGGGTTCTGCATATCATTAAACTCCACCCATCTGCTTTATATGTGAACTGGGCAGACCAGTGAATAAACAAACATGGTTTCCACCCTATATTATTGTTGTTATTCTTATCTTCATCACCACCACCATGATGCATGAGTTTCCTCTGGGGAAACATTTTGGTGGGAAATTACCATATTGGCCTGAATATAAGCCTCACTTTCCCCCCAAATTCCGACCCTGAAAAGTTAAAATGTGACTTATATTTGCGACCCTACGGTATTCAGCCAGGAATGTGGGGCAAACAGCGCCAGGAGCATGGCAAAGTGGTGCCTGCCCTGTGCGTAGTCCCCCGTCCTCTCCCCCAAGGCCAGGAAGGGAGAGAGTGAGGAAGAGGAAAGGCCACCTGCATCGCAGAGCAGCTCCCCCCCCCCCCCCAAATATGCAGCCAGGAGCAGCAAGGAATGGAGCGGCTTATATTTGGGTATCACCCCCTCCAATTTTTAAGATGCGGCTTATATTTGGGTGTGGCTTATATTGGGGCCAATACGATAAACCTTTCATATTATGGTTCATCCAAATTTTATTTGAGAGGCTCTTTTGAGCAACAAGGATTTATTGGATCTTTTGTAAACAGTTTCTCCTTTTGAAACACCTTTCCTTTCTCAGTGTAAGCAATTATCACCTTCACATCACTTCATGCTCTTGATACATCTGTTACCTTTGACAGATCTGCCTGTGTTTGCCACTCCAGCCTTGCATACCTACGCTATCTGCAGCACAAAACAACTTACATCTTTGTTGCCTCAATTAAACAAAATGTCATTTAAACTTCTGGGGGGAAATGGTACATAATTGAAACTTAAGCTTTCTGTTTTTCCTTAGTGTTTTTACAAATTGTTTGACTGCCTTAAGTATATGTTATTTGGTTACTTAACCTAGCTTTAGTTGGAATAGTATTGTCTTTGCTTTTTAAAAACTCTGCAGCAGTAAAGACAGCATAAAGGAAACACAGCAGTTTGTCTTGATGCAATTTTATACTTTTGTGTTCTAATCTGTAGAGCAGAAGATATTATCATTATTTCTGAATTTACACCCTGCCTTTCTACAAAAATACACAAGGTGCCTTACATAGAATCAACACAGTATAAAAAAGACATAAGCACAAGCTAAAAACAAAACAAAGAAGCAAAATCAGCAGCAATTAAAAACAAAAACAAGCGGTTGCTTCAAAAGCAGATCACACAATACAGAAGATTGGGAGATGTGAGATTGCACTATCCTCCCCACCTCTGGCTGCAGTTTTTTCTGCCAGCCTTAACCAAGATTTCCTCTTACCTACCAAAGTACTTTTTTAAGGTATGCGAAAGAACAAGTTGGAAGAAAGTTGTATTTTTGAATATATCAATGGAAAGCTATTGAATGGTTGATTTTTTTGAGATTAAATCTGTTGGTAATATTGGGAAATAGAAAAAAATATCCTGCCTATCCAGATGTATACAGGCACCATACTGTTCATAATATTTCCCATTTTTATAACTGTGTTTTGTGTAATCCAGATTTAGGGGAAAGTGATGCACTTATAAAGAAACAAATGACAGAATGATGTGTAAAAATTACCATTGTTATGATAAATTTTGCTGAATAATCACTGAAAATAAGAGGGAGCAGAATTGAGGAATTTATTTTATAATCTGATACAAAATGGACTGGGAATAAGTATTTGAATTAAATGGGGTCTACTTCTGAGTAGATATACATAGGATTATATTGTTTATGTAAATTTGGAGATGCATGTACGCATTTAGATTTTGGCAAAATGACATAAATACCTTAATCTACTATAACTATAACTTCTTCTTCTTTGGCGATCACTCGTAGCCAAGTAAGATTGCCTTCCATGAACACGATTTTAACAGTGAGTCTGTAAGTGACTGTGGAGGCCAATTCTGGATCCACACATCCTTCCACAGTAGGGACATAGGTTTCCGGGCGGGAGTTAATCATGGTGAGGGTTTGCCAAATGTGCCTTCCTTTTAGCACGTTTCTCCCTTTCATCCTGAGTTCGAGTGTCTTCAAAGTCCATGGCACCCTTTGGTAAAGGCTATTCTCCAACTGGAGTGCTCACAGGCCTGTGTTTCCCAATCATTGTGTTTATACTACATTTTTAAAAGATTTGACTTGAGAGAGTCTTTAAATCTCTTTTGTTGACCCACCCACATTACGCTTTCCATTTTAAAGTTTGAAATAGAGTAGTTACTTTGGAAGATGATAATCAGGCATCCGAACAACATGACCAGTCCAATGAAGTTGATGTTGAAGAATCATTGCTTTGACACTGAGTCTTTGCTTCTTCCAGTACACTGGCATCAGTTTGCCTGTTTTCCCAAGTGATATGTAATTTTTTTCAGAGACACCGTTGATGGAATCTTTCTGGAGTTGGAGGTGGTGTTTATAAGTGGTCCATGTTTCATAAGCATACAGTAAGGTTGGTAGTACAATAGGTTTGTAAACAAGCATTTTGGTTACCCTGCAAATGTCCCAGTCTTCAAACACTCTTCATTTCAATTGGGAAAAAGCTGCACTTGCAGAGCTCAGGCGATGCTGGATTTCGGCATCAATGTCGGCCCTTGTGGAAAGATAACTGCCCAGGTAGGAGAAGTGATCAACACTTTCCAACATTACACCATTGAGTTGGATTTGTGCTGCTGCAAAGGGTTTGTTTTGTGCTTGTTGGTGCAGCACTTTGGTTTTTTGGATTTTGAACAATAGGCCCAGCTTTTAATAAGCTTCTGTGAAGATATTTAAGATAGTTTGGAGGTCATCCTCTGAATGTGAACATACTACGTTGTCATCAGCATACTGAAGCTCTATGACGGAAGTTACGGTAACCTTACTCTTTGCTTTCAGCCTACTCAGATTAAAGAGCTTTCCATCTGTTCAATATATGATTTCTACTCTGGTGGGGAGTTTCCCTTCGACAAAATGTAGGACCATGCTAATGGAAATAATAGAGTTGGGATGATAGCACAACTCTGTTTAACACCTGATCCCACATGAATGGTTCACTTTGAGAGCCATTGTTATCTGTGATTGTTGCTGTCATATTATCATGGAGAAGCCAAAGAACGTTCACAAATTTATCTGGGCAGCCAATTTTCAGAAGGACAGTCCACAGGGCATTACGATTTACAGTGTCAAAGGCCTTAGTCAGGTCAATAAATGCCATATACAGGGGGTGGTTTTGTTTTCTGCATTTTTCTTGAAGCCATCGAGCGATGAAAATCATGTCAACGGTCCCCCTAGAACAGGGGTCAGCAACCTTTTGCAGCCGCGGGCCGGTCCACCATCCCTCAGACCATGTGGTGGGCCGGACTATATTGAGGGGTTGCCTACCCCTGCCCTGGAAAATTGAAAACCATTTTGGGATCCAGGAAGGGTGGGCTTGGATATTGTTAGGAGACGGTTTGGCAAGATCCTTGCAATAATTTTGCTGGCCACAGCTAATAAAGAGATGCCACAATAGTTTCCACAATCTGTTCTATCACCTTAATCTACTATAACCATAATGTGGGTAGGCAAGGGCAAAGGGATAACTTTTGAGCATTGTGGTTGAGAATATCTGCATGCTATCAACAAGAAGGGTGTAGTTGACCTTGTGACATGATTCCAGAATACAACAGTAGATGGCTGAAATGTCTGGCACATATGTGTCCCATTTAATTTGGTGGAACTTCTGAGTAAGCATGTTTAAGATCAGGCTGTAAAACACTGAGCAAGAGATGAAATTAACACAAATAGCTTTTAAAAAACATCCTTTTGCATTGTGGCATCACCTGCATGTCACAATAAACCATAGTTATTGATTTACCTATAGTGTAAGTGAGAGCAACAAACCACAATCCCTGGCTTAGTTTTTCATAGTTTCGCTCTTAACCATGGCTGGTTAGCAAAGGGTTGCTCTTGGGCTCCTATCATAGTTTGTTGTGATTAAACAAACCATGACAAACCATTTCAGACATAACAGTCAGGGATTGTATTTTGTTGCTTCCTCATGCTTAGGAGGGAAGTGATCTCTGAGTTCATGGTAAACCATTATCTATGATTTACCATAATGTGCAAACTGGGTTAGTATGTAAATGTAATTTGGTGTAATCAGCTAAGACCTTTTCATTTGCAAGCTTTAGTGAAATGAATATAGACTTGTTTGCAAATCCACTAGTACCCTTGTGGAACTTCCATTCATCTCAGTTGGGCTAGTGTGTAAACTTCCCAGGATTGTACCACACATTTTACAAATCAAGTTAAACTGTTATATTTCAGGTCATTTGCCTCTGTCCCATTTCTTTGAAATTCAAAATGTGAGTGCTGTAATTAACATTCAAACAAATGTTCTGATGGTGTGACCCTTTCTCAAGCTCCTATTGTTCTCTGGCACAGAACAAATAAATACCAGTGTAACAATTTAGTAGTTTGTGGGTAATAGACCATGGTAAGATTATTGTGTTGGTACTTAGGAGTCTTGGGGACGCGGGTGGCACTGTGGGTAAAAGCCTCAGCGCCTAGGGCTTGCCAATCGAAAGGTCGGCGGTTCGAATCCCCGCGGCGGGGTGCGCTCCCGTTGCTCGGTCCCAGCGCCTGCCAACCTAGCAGTTCGAAAGCACCCCCGGGTGCAAGTAGATAAATAAGGACCGCTTACTGGCGGGAAGGTAAACGGTGTTTCCGTGTGCTGCGCTGGCTCTCCAGATGCAGCTTTGTCACGCTGGCCACGTGACCCGGAAGTGTCTCCGGACAGCGCTGGCCCCCGGCCTCTTAAGTGAGATGGGCGCACAACCCTAGAGTCTGTCAAGACCGGCCCGTACGGGCAGGGGTACCTTTACCTTTTTTACTTAGGAGTCTTGGGTTCTAATCCTTTTTCAGCCATAGAATTCCCTGAATTGCCTCCAGCAAATTATTATTTCTCAGTTTGTTGTGATCGCAAATGAATTTTTTTTTTTCCTATTAGACAGACTGCATTGGTAATGGAAATAATCGTAATCTCATAGTTGGTAACATTTGGGGGGTATCTGCTTTATGTGCTTTATTTTAGAATGAAAATAACCAGATATAGCCTCTTAACCGTTTGTCTCCACTGAATATTGCTTTGGAGCACAGTGCCTTAGCTTCACTGCAATTATTTGTCGTGGTGAGCTGCCCTGTATAGCATGGTGCTGCTTGCACAGTATAGCAATGTGTTTGTGTATGCAAGACTTGAGTCAGAAGAGAAAACTAATTCAGTTTAGTTTAGTCTGTTTTTCTTTTAGTAACTAGTCATTTATGTCCTGCTGGAAAGTATTTTTTGTAGTGCTTTGTCATCTAAATGTGTCTGTTGTCTCCTTAAACTGTTCCCAGTAAAAGCAGTGTGCTGAAATAAGTAGTATTTTCCACCTCACTTATGACAATTGGTTTTAGTTATATAGTATCTACTTCATGTTAGGCCTTTACTCTATTCCTGGTATTCTGCAAAATGTAATAGGATCCCAGAAAGTGGGTTACACAAAGCCATGCTCAAAACATGTGTAAAAATTACCACTTATACTCACGATAAATTTTGCTGAATAGTCACTGAAAATTAGAGGGAGCAGAATTGAGGTTTTTAAGTTGCAATCCTATACACACTTGAGAATAAGCCAATTTGAAATAAAAGGGGTCCGCTCTGAGTACATATATATAGGATTATAAATATTATTTAAAATATAGGCAAACATGTTAATGCCTTCCTAAATTTGTTGTCAATGAGTAGATGTGAGCATGAGAGATTTGTACTGCTAAATAGTATTTAACAATATGAGGGAGTATTGTGTCTTCTGTTGTAGCCTAGTCTAAATACAGAGCTGTTTCAGCAAGCTGTGTCCTTGAGCTGCTATGTTGTCTGAATATGCTAATAAGGAGAATGAGGAGAATTAACAAGCAAGTGTGAGATGCAGGCAAGCAGGGTAGATTGATTTAAATCAAGTTGATTTAAATCGCTCAAGAAAAAGACCTGGTTTAAATAATTTAAATCAACTTTCCAATTTTCTAATTAATATATTTCGTGAACAAGCATGCATACTAATTAGTTTCTATAACAATTAATACATATTTGGTTTTTGTCATCCAGCAGCATAAAGTATCTGGTTGTGCACACCACGTGTCTTTTGAACTGCAGGATTTATATCTGTAAAACCAGGGCATGAGTTGTGAAATTAAGGATTTTTCTTTACACATGGAAAGACACTAACCAAGATCACTTACTTTAAGTCTGACTTTCTTAGTTCTTTTCAAAAGCATGTGTTAGTATTTCCTGGGCAGGACAGTATTTCTGCATGAGATGGAAACCAATGTCCATGCTGTTTGGATGAGAGAATTTCTGAGAATTTCTGAGTCCATAGGCATGGTTTGTTGTTTAGTCGTTTAGTCGTGTCTGACTCTTCGTGACCCCATGGAGCAGAGCCCTCCTGTCTTCCACTGCCTCCCGCATGGTTTAGGAAGCTGGAATAGTTAAATTTGAATTGACCCTATTTTATTCTTCAGCTCACTCATCTCCTACCAGAGTCCTCTGATACTGTAGCACCACTCTGCCTTGCCTGACTGCTGACAGAGTGAGTTCAAATCTGCTGCTATGATGTCACTGCCAAGCTAATTGTGGGTGTAAGCTAGCAAAAGACTTTGTACACTTTTATGATTTATATTATGTCATTCCTATCATTCTTACGAGCTCAATAAGCAAGGGCATAGGAAGCAACTGATCACTGTCTGCAGATGTGACTTAATTATTTCCACCTTCTATAAATTAAGCATAGTGATCGCCAGAATAATGCAATTCCTTGAAAAGTATGACTGGCTTCTACAGGAAGTGGAGGCCTTCCCAAATTAAATAGTCAAAGCACCATCTTTTGGGATTTTGATTTATGCCTCACCCAGGTGAGAGATATTAAAGTTGAGTGAAATGTGGCAACCACTTCCCACCAGCAACTCATGGATGCACACTTGGGAGCATCCTTTTCCCTGGAGCCAATCTCCAGGTTGGGGAACCTGTCAATCTCCAGATGGGACTCTCAGCAGTCCCAGGCAGCATGGCCAATGGTCAGAGATGAAGAGAGTCATAGTCCAGCAACATAGGTGAGGCCATCTGTAACAAGGAGCAGCAGAGCACAGATACCCTTGTTCCCATCAGTCAGTTTGCAATGTCCATTCTTTCATATCCTCCATGATTTGCCGTCAGAAACCCAGTCATGGGTTTGTTGCATGAGCACGTGCCTCATTTTTAAAACGTGTAATGTTCATGTCTGTTTCTTGTTTGGAAATCCCCAGCGGACTGCCTTACACAATTAATAGCAGCATTTCATAAATGCCTTGTCCTGGCTGCTCTGTCCCCAGTCCCTGACTCACCAGTGGCAAGCAGCAGAAGCAAACTGATAAATGCTGTGTTCTCCTTTGGGGGAGATTTCGCTATAAATTGTTTTGAGTATTGGAAGTAAGGTTCCCAATTACAGGATGAACACACACTGGAATTTTAGAAGCGACCCTGCCTTAAAAGAACTCATTTGTTTCTGTAAAATAGAAAATGCAAAAATAAAATAAGAACTTATTTCACTATTACTGAAAAGTGTAACACCCACAGATGTTGTATTGTGAAGGACTTGGAAGGGCTGAGGAAAGGTAGTAAGGGAGGAAGCCTTGAGCATGATGTTCCTTTATTGCCCAAAAAATAGTGGCAACAAATGGATTAAATGTTACAACAGTACCATTCTGAAAATCAGAGAGAATGTTCCGCTGTGCTTTTAAAATCCTATCCCATATAAAACTCCTCAAATGTAGGCAGTACTGTTTAAAAAAACCTATTTTCTAAAACTAGATCCAGTCCCTGTAGGTTAATTAACAAAGCCTTTTCAAAGAATGAGCCTTTTGGTTAGAATTTTAAAAGGGGAATTTTTTTTTTAAAAGGTACATATTACAGCTTCTTTTTAATAGTCTTCAATCAGATCCTCACATTCCATTTCAATCATTGCTTGGCAGTTCCATGGATCTTTCTGGTGAAAGGATTTCCTTACCTGCCATATCACCTTCACTTGGAATGAAAAGAAGTGAAATGTTTGGTGTTTCAAAATCATCCGAGGACTTCTTTTTGGACAGCATGGGAACATTTAGCCAAGTACACCATGGGAAATTATTCCTGGAGGGACCTGCACTAGGAGAGACATTCAGTTGTGACCTCTATAAATGGATACAGATTACAGAAAATGGAACATGCCTTCCATGTGAATACAGGATAGTGAGAGGATTGGTTCTGGGAAGCATACATCTCTTGTTAAGGCTTAGAAATATGTTTAATAGATACTACTGCTGGACCTGGATTTGCTGCTATGGAGAGGGTGGGTACTTCTGCCCAGGGATTTTTTTCAGAACTTGTTGGAACTGAGTTCCGGTACCTTTCAGGTGGGTGCCACTGCCATTATATGAGAACAAGGAAAGCATTCATGGTGAGTTTCGGTACCTCTTTTTCTAGAAAAATAGCATGGCTTCTGCCACATTTAAGATGTTGGCTGAAGCACTGGCAAGAGCATATGGATTTGCCACAGATTTGCTGGGTGATGCATTTGGGTTTGTTTTTAACGTACTAGCATTCCTAGACTGAAACATTAATCTGCTGCTGAAATCTCATCTGTCATAGAACCATGGAAGCTATTGGTGGCTTGCTATTTTTTATTTTGACTGAGAAACCTACATGGTAGTGGCAGAGGTGGTGGGCACCTGTGATGCTTTTGCTATGGTGGGCAATCAGTTCATGCAAACATAGCAGAGTAAGGCTGCTTCCTTTACATACCCTTTGTTTATGATTATTTATTATATATTAAATTCGTATATTGCCCTCCATCCGTACACCTCAGAGCGATTCACAACCCAAAACTACTGCATGACGAGAGTAGTTTATTTCTTTCAACCAAAGAGGCTAACTATTATGTGAATTGCAGTTTCTTGCTTACTGGAAGTTGAAGCAAACCCTCAGAATCTCCAGATGTACATATGTATTGCACGAGCACACTTGTGCGCATTCAAAATTTCACCCTCTGTACCTATAGACCACTTTACTAGTGCGAGAGGCAGAGACGAATCTGTTGTTACTTAAGTTATTATGATACTGTTTTGTTGAACGATCAGCTCAAAGAATGAGATGAATGGAATTATTGTATTAGTGGGCTGTAGTAAAAGTCTCTGCCTTCTTTTTCGAAGACCTTTGTCTGATAGTCTTATAAATACATCCAGAGAATCCAACTTTGTCCCCCTCCTCTTATCCCCTTGCAAGGCTAGCACAGTAAGACCTTCTATAGCCAGCTCCGAGAAGGGTACTTCTTCATGTAAATAACACTGACTTTTCATTTAAATATTTTGTTGAAAGTATTTATACTAATTTGTCACACCAGCTGCCTCTAATATAGATTGCTGTTCAGTGTTAACACTCGGTCATATTTTAGGGTTAATTTACAGGCAGACTTCTCATTTGCAGACTCCCACAGAAATCTGGAGGAGCTGACCTAACTAAACACAAATGAAAAAGCCAAGTTTGGATTTGAGGATTTTTAATATCAGTTGTGGGAGAGGGGGAAAGCACCCAACGCAAATTATTTCCTTGTGTTATGTTGATTTTTCCTTGTGAAATTTTGCTTTAGAGGCATTATGATTTTGTCAATTTTACTATGACCTCTGCTCCCAAGCAATTTTTCTCCTTGGGGACTTGTCTTAGGCTGGGATGGGGCTTTTGGAGCCCCACCATGATAAATACTGACTGGGAGAATCAGTTTCTCAGGAAAAGAAGAAGAAGAAGAAGAGTTTGGATTTGATATCCCGCCTTTCACTCCCCTTCAGGAGTCTCAAAGCGGCTAACGTTCCCCTTTCCCTTCCTCCCCCACAACAAACACTCTGTGAGGTGAGTGGGGCTGAGAGACTTCAAAGAAGTGTGACTGGCCCAAGGTCACCCAGCAGCTGCATGTGGAGGAGCGGAGATGCGAACCCGGTTCCCCAGGTTACGAGACTACCACTATTAACCACTACACCACACTGGCTCTCCATATGATAAGGGCTACCTACTCTTGCCTGCTCATAACATAGTTTAGTAATGGTGAGCAGAAGATGGATTAGGATCTACTAGTATACCTGCAGATTTCTGAGTGAATGAAGTAGAAGCAAGGATTTCTGACTCTCAACTTGTTTAACAATGGCAACAACAAAATAAACAGCCCCTTCCCAAAATTACAGTGCTGAAATGAGGAAAGTAGAGTATTTTGATTATATTTTTATATAGAAGGACTGTGAGCTCAGTTCAGTTTTTGGCACTCAAAACAAATTCCTGGGCCAAAAATTCTTTAAATTCTACCCACTTTTGCTTCAGATCACCCTGCACCCTTCTTTATTGGGATTCAGTGGTAAGCTAGTTTTTTATAATAATTTTTATTAAAGATTTCTTAGTTTTCAGAAATATGTGCATTGTCTATTTTTTCCAAGTTATGTTTTCTACAGATCAGTTTCATTTGTTGTGAAACATTAGTGTTGCATGCAGTATTAGGTTGGGAAGAAAAGAGGGGGAGGGTAGTGAGAGGGTGGGGTGGGGTGGTAATGCTCCTATTCTTCTTAGTGTATGTGTGGGCTTTTGTGTCAGTGTCACTTGTGTGGGTTCGCTTTCTATTCACTTGTTATATTTCCTTGGTGGTGAGAGAAGTTGGATGTGGCTTAGGGTTTGGTTGATTGTCTTTGGTTGGCTGTAGTGAGATTTGTTTGTGTGTGCAAGGGTGGGTTTTTGGGTCAGGCTAGCCATATTGATTTTTATGATGTCGGCGGATTCTTGTTGTCGTCTTGTTGGGCTATGTATGTGATAAAGGCATCTTCTATTTGTCCCCATGTCAGTTTCAGTTTATTGGTTAGTTTTTCTAGTAAGGCTGTTTCCCATGCTGTTTGATACCATGGTTCATGTTTGCTCCTGACAGGTCTCTCCAGTGTCTGGCTATGATGCTTCTGGCTGCTGAGAGTAGGTGGGTTATCAGCCCTTTATAATGTGAGTGAGCATTATTATCTTGGAAGATGTTCAGTAGGGCCTGTTCTGGGGTGACTTCTAATACTTGTTTAGTTATTTGCTTATTTCTTGTATGACTGAAGTCCAGAAGAGTTGGATTTTGGGACATTCCCACCACATGTGGAGCTTTGTGCTTGTGGAGATGCATCCTCTCCAGCATTTTGGTGAGACTCCTGGGCGTATCAGCGCTAGTTTACACGGTGTTAGGTACCATCTGTAAGTGAGTTTCAGGGTGAATTCTTTCCTTTTAGCTGAGAGGGATTTAAAGGGAGATTTAGACCACATTCTAGTCCATTGGGTGGGTTAATTTCATAGCCTATGTCGTCCTCCCATTGTTTTTTGATTACGTCGAAGAGGTTTGTGGAATTTTTTTGTCTTGTTGAATGGTGCATTTGAACATGAATTTACTGACTTTTCTCCATAATTGGAGGTCACAGTGATCAAAACAGGAAGGTACTTCACTGTCCTGGCTCCTGCTCAGCGCACAGAGGCTCTTATTTGTAGTGGCAAGTAATGGTATAGAAGCAGGGCAAAAAGTTTAGAACTAGTCAGAAGTGATGAGACTGTCCCAACAAGTTTCTGCACTTGTCCTGCCTTGCTTTAAAAAATGAGTTGTGCATACTCACTTATGAGACCCTCTCACCTTGTGGGAATATCAAGATTGCAAGTATGCAGTATATAGTGGTGGGTGGGTCTGCTCCCCTCTCTGAAGGCAGCAACTAGTTCTACGTGACATGACTGCACTCTCCTGTTGCTGTTCAAGTTGCTACTGTCTTCTGAGGCTCTCCCCTCCAATGTGACTCCAAAGCGACAGAAGTCAGGGTGGTAAAGGGAGATCCTTCCCTCCTCCCACCCTTGTTCCTACAATAGAGCCCCCCTCCTCTGTTCCTTCCTCCACCAGCAGAGCCTGCTAACCCAGTTTCAGGCCCAACAGCACTTCAGGACTTAAGACGTCCACTGAAACCTTTATCAGTCAGAAATGTTAGCTGCTATTAGAAATCTATAGCAGTTTATATTGCCGCCTGCTGTCTGTGTCCTAAGGAGCTAAATACGCATCTAGGATAACCAACAGTCATATAATATCAGCATGTAAAAGTAAATGAAAAGCAGGCATGTTTTTTAATGGATACCTGTGCTTGGGGTGGGGGATAGTTGAAAAGCTTTCAGTGTTGTTAATGGCAAGTTTGCATGTTTCCAATTCTGTGGCACCAACAACAGCTACTGACAGCCTTTATTTAGTGACAGGTTACGTTCAGTTGATAGCCAAACTCATTATCCACTGCCACGAGCTTTAAGCAGATGAACAATATAGAGAGGTGTCCTTATTCTTTTTTATTAGGTATGTTACAAGATACACTCACAAGGTGTTTGAAGTACCCTGCAGTTTCCACTAGAGGGTGATTCCTCCCAGGCATGGTTTTAAACTATTAAGAAAAACAGTTCCTGCAATCCGCATGATGCTGTAATTTTGCTTGAGTTTAAGCAGAACTTATTCTATGTGACATTACAACTACATATGTGCTTTCACAGTACTTAAAGCAAACTTAAACAAGAAGAGCAAATTAAAGAGAGTAAGATACAACTGTATGTTGTGGTGGATGGGGATCATTTCCTGTTAACAAAAAGAACATGTTGATATTTTATTGGACTGTCCTTGGCATGACATGAAATATTGAATTGAATCTAATATTGAAATATTGAAATACATGAAATATTGGCATTGAATCTAAGCACTTGATGGTTACTCTTTCTTAAAAAAAGAAAGAAAAGAACTGACATTATCTGTGTTATTCTGTACAATTGTTTGCAATTAGAAGCATTTGATGACTTCATGCTGAGTTTTTGAGTTAAAGTCATAAGCCCCACATAGGAAATATGAAAGACAAAACATACTCAGATTTTAACCGTTTGCTGTTATAACTGTCTCTTTTTGCTTCTGTGGTCTAACAGGAGAAAATTTAAATTAATAATTTTAAATCAGTCAGTTCCATATCATTTTAATTTAAGAATTTGGATAGTGTTCCAAAAATACGGCATCCAACTAGTTTAATGTTCTCTTCTCTTTCTGCCCAGATTAGCTGATTTCCAATTAGAGCCTGCTCTGTAGACAATATTGTTAATGCATCTCTTGGCTGTAAATGGATGTATTGTTTAAAGAGTCAAACATAATTATTGATTCTAATTCTGCCTGTGATCTCCCCCCCCCCCACTTTCTGTGGTTTAACTTTTACATCTATACATTTACCAGTGTGATGAAATGCTCTGTTTTCTGCCAGTTGTTTTGAGCATTGGATGCACCTTGTTGGGACTGCAAAATGCATTTATTGGTTATTTTAATTTGTCAGCCTCCTTTCTCTGTCCTTGTTGATGCAGCCTGTCAGATCCTTCTTTTAAAAGTCACATGTACTGTTGTGGAGCATTTAGGTGGTGAAATCATTTTTTTAGATATGGTGACATTAAATTGAAATTTTGCTACAGAGTTCAGCCCAGAATACAGATGTGGACATAAGGCTGAAACCCTAAGCACACTTACTTAGAGGTAAGTGCCTTTGAAATCAGTAGGATGTACTTCCAAAACAGGCAAGCCTATTTAAAGCCCATGTCACCCAGTTGATTGTGAAGTATGGTAAGAAGTTAATACTTCTTTTAAAAGTTGAACATGTGTATTCAAATCTTAGCATTAGTAGATCACTGGCAATTCCATATTGGCCTCACTAGATCCTATAACAGCATGCACACATTCTTTTGTGCTTCTATGCCTCATTGTTTCTTGCAATCCAGCAGCTGCGGCCTCTGCCCCAGGAGAGCAAGTCTGTTGTTTGCAGAATCTGCTTTGCTCAAGGCAGGTCAGGATTCTGTGAGACTCTATACTCATTGCCCGATTTCCACTTACTCTTGTTTCTTTTCTGTCATGTAAGTTTGCGCAGGAATTTTGAAGCCAGGCAACATCTCATAAACTTGAGATTAGAATAGTGCTTTAGTTTGTGGCTGGGGCAAGTTGTGCTCCTTGTGCTCTGAATTCATAACTCCTTTCCCTGTCCAATGACTTGAAGGGTAATTTCCCTATATTCTGACTTGCTGCACCCTTGATTAGCCCCTCTTTCCCACTGCTCTTGTCGCTTGTATTTACTAAGGCCTATGTATTTATTTCTATAATTTGGATATAGGAGTTTGGGGCTTCCAGAGCAAAAGTAGAGGGATAGCGTTGGAGTGTGTCTGTGTATGCATTTGTGAGATATGGCACGAAGAAAGGAAAGATCATTCAAGAAAGAATGTCCAAGCCTTACTTGTAGCTGAAAGTCATTCAACAGTATTAATATATATATATTTATAGATTTTACCTTCTTGATTGTCACAAATTTACAAGTGCTCCTCCTGCTTATGTTGTGTGTGTGCTTCTTTAATTATTTAAGTTCCAATTATGTATAACTTTAATGCATAATTTTAATTCCAGTTTGAGGATGAATCCATGACAAGTCTTTAGAAGTGTGTGTATTATTATACTTATCTTATTTTTTTAAAGAAAACCAATTTGAAGGATCATCATTAGGTTTTGATACAAACTCCACCAATAAACCTGCCCACTGTCTTGATATGCTTAGCCCTTTGTCTTTTCCTCATCCAGAAGCAAACAGTGTTTCTTGCTTGAACTGGATATTGCACGGATGCAGTATTCAGCAGGTTTGGGCAGACTTCAGACTGGCACAATCTGCTTTGAGGTTTATCTGCCAATTAGGTGCATTGCCAGTTACCCACTCCATGAGCCACAGCATTGGGATGACCTGCAAGTGCAAGTACAAATTTGCATATGAGTTACTGCAGATCAGAAATTCAAAAAAGCCTGACTTATTAGAAGTCATAAATCCTTGCTGATCTACCACACATCATCCAGAGATCTACCAGAAGACCTCAATATAGCTTCTCCCTGCCCCTTACAGTATAAAACACTGCAACATTTTCTTCAGCTATCTTTATTATGGTGAGAATTCTAGTTTTTGACAGCCTACCCCAAATGACGATTGACTTTTTCAAGTGTATTCAATTCATAGCTTGGTTCTATCTATTCTGTGTCTAAACAGCTTGTGTTATGGGATTACACAGTGAGTTCTGTTCTAGCATATGTTTTCACCTTGGATTCTGTTGTTCTGGTCAATAGATATTTTTAAGTGACTACCTTTGAAATGATATTTTTGCTTATAATTTCAGGTTGAAGTCTTGGCCTCGGAGGATGCTTCATTTGGACTCAAGGTCTGTAGTTGATGAAGTTTTGACTTTCTAGGTGTCATCAATGTAGGATGGTTAATTTGATTTTGCATAAAAAATTATTCCCAACCCCCGAAAACTGTATCAATATTTGATTCAAATCCACTAGTTCAAGCAACATCTGGGGCTTAATACTTCAGGTGGCATTTCATATGGTCTGTGGTGTTCCACTTATTTTCAAAGTGAAATGTTTTGAGGGGACTCAGATTGGAAAAGCTGATGTTATAGGGGAATGGAAAGAGGGGACTTTTGAATGTGGTGTTTCATAGAGTTCTGGAGTTTAATAAGCCTCTTGCATTTGTGTACTGATCGCCATTTTTCGTTGTAAAGGGGTTGATGTCTGACCAGTTTGGTAATTCTGATTTGTACTGTCTGGAATTTTAAGTTATTCTAGAGATCTTGTGAAGGTTCTATGCGTACTTTCACAAACTTAAACATTGATTTCAATTATTTGTGAAATCTTGGATAATGCACATTATGGTATTGATCTCATTCTTAAGCGTACTTAGTAGCAGATGATCCTAGGCAAAACAGATTGTGTGTAGGCTATACAGACACTTAGTGCGAAGAGAGAATGGTTATGGGGAGAGGGAGAAGAATTTGGGAACATGAGCCTAAATCACGAGTCTCCTGCTGTTGAATTATCCGTATAATATGATACTTCTGAAAGGCATAACAGCGGCATTATCACCAAGGTAGAACAATCAGTAAGAAAAGAATGAATTTCAAAATTCATAAGGGAGAACCATGCACAAAATTAACTCTGGTAACTGGGAAAAAATCCAAATTTACACTGTTAAAGTTACTAAATATTTATGACAGCATGCTTTACCATTGTTCCCTTATTATGTTGTGATACCTGATAAACTGATTTAAACTAAATTATTAAAAATAAGTAGCCCTGCTCTACTGTTATGTGAAGTATTTAACATATGGTATTCTGTAGCGCTTTCTGTCTTTTTTTTTGTTTTAAGGCGCAGCGTGCATACAGAACATTCACTGAATATTTAATAAAGCTGGAGGGTCAGCTCTTGCAAAATCATCTCTATAATCCTTCATGCTAGCTGAGTAAACAGAAGTATTACTGAAGATTATTGTAGCCAATAGCTCTCACTGCCTGACCCATTCTGGAGAAGGCTCTGCTATTATTTTATGGCTAAAGTTGCAAGTTGGCAATAGTATTAGGCCCAATTTATATGTGACAGAGGCCATGGTTTAAAGCGCTTACCATGTAAATGTTCCACTTTCTTCCCATCATATTTAAATGCATTTAGCACATGCATCAACCCGCTCATGTTTAGCATTAGCAGTTCAGCGACCCAGGAGGGCAAACGGCTGGCACACTAAGTCTACACGCGAATGAGCCAATGCATATGGTAAGTGCTTTTAAAAGGGAAGGAAGCATGTGTAGATTGCTTGCAGGGGTAAGCGCTTCCCTTGGCCAGTGTCACACACAAACAGAGCTTAATGGCTAACTTTGCACAGATGAAAAAACTGGTGTATGTTTTAATTAAGGCAGGAATGGTTGTGACTTTTGTTTTTCTTTGTGTACATTCATATGCTTTCAGTATATATTTTTTAAGTCCAAAGCTCTCGCCTATCAATATAGCCTTGATAGTATAAGATACTGTTTCCCAAACGTCAGAAAATTATAAAACACTGCACTTTCTACTGAACTTCCCATTGGATGCTCTACACTGGCTGCATCTTACAGGGTTATCGGCCAACACTAATAAATCACAAGCAGTCAGAACTGAAGATATTAATAAGATTGCATGATGACTTCAAGTTGAATTTCTAACTTTTTAATGTATTATCTGTGTTTTAAATAATCTTTGAAGTGTACTTTTTGTCAATGGAACAATAGTTCTATGTACCCACAATGTCCTGCAATCCAGTATGAATGGATACTTAATTGCTTGTAAATGTATATTCTTTGTAGTCAAGACAGAGTACTGGTTCGCAGGTATTTTAATCTGTGATCTCCTAGCTTCCTTTAGTTCCTGTTTGGTAACACTGCCCAATTACTATGAGGGAAGTGCATGTAGCAGAGTGGGTGATAGGAACAAACTGCATAGCATAGTAAGTGAACATTGTTGCCTGTATTTTCTTGTGATACCTAAAAAGCTGTCTTGGAATAATTTATGAAAAACAAATAGAGCTGCTCTAGTATTCTTTTAAAGTATTTAACAAATGTAGCATTCTAACTGGGAATAAAAGGGCAATTTCTGAGCTCTCCCCCTCTTATTGGAAGTGCATTTTTACATATTTCATGCCAAAAATCTTAGGTAGATCAAAGAGTTACTCTGAGAAGAAACCTTTAGTACAGCGTTCAACAGAATTAATGTAGTGTTGGAAGATAAATCATATATTATCATCTGTCTTCAAAACCCACTTTTTCTGTAAATTGGCACAAACCTCTGGTCCCCATATGCTATGACAGCTAAGCCTGGGGAGGTATGACCACCATAATCTTCCCCATATTTACCCCCTGCCTTGATTTTGCTCCTATTTCTCTGCTGTCTCGCTTGTGTCTGTTTCTAGACTGTAAGCCCCCTTGCTCTGAGGACCTCTTCTCTCACTCTTTGTAAAACACATAAATAACTGGCAGTATATGTAAAATAATATTATTAAGGTCTGTTCTTTTTTTTAAAAAAAAAAAGTGGAATACCAGGGATGTCTCTTGTTTTAGAGGTGTTACAAGGAGGTCCGTAGGATTCCATAAAGCTGACATCATTGCATCAGACGAAGTATAATGCCACAAGATTGTCTCAATTCATCAGATAAATTGCTTTTATGCATTTCTGTATTTTCAGTCCAGTCCAAAGATTTCTTATTGTGTAATGAACTGCAGTGCCCACATGGAGCTTCCTCACTAGCTTAAGTGCTAATAGCAGTGTTACATGCAATGTGGGTAACCCAATACTTGGAGCTAATGAAGAGGTTCCTGCTAACACCGGAGCTCCCTGTGGACATAATGTTCTCTCGCATCTGCCTGAAATACTAGAACACTGTTCATGTGGAGTTCAGTTAGTGTATTGCAACACTCAACATTTGGATTAGAGCTTATTCTGCTCTTTAATCTTTTTCTCAGGGTATTTATACTCACCCACTTAGGTGACCGTTAATTTAGGGTGAGGGAATATGGAACATATAAAGCTGCCTTGTAAGACAATCGGTCCAACTATCTCACTGCTATTTGTTGTGTACATCAGGGGTACCCAATCAGCATCTGCCAGCTTGGCCAGCGGTCAGTGATGATGGGAATTATAGTCCAGAACATCTAAAGGGCATCAGGTTGATTATTCCTTGTGTACACTGCCTGGCAGCTGCTTCCCAGGATTTTGGACAGGGCCTTTCACAGTCATACCAGCAGATGGCAGGATTTGAACCTGGGGACTTCTGCCTGCAAGGCATGTGGTCTGCCATTAAGCTACATCCTATTCCCATATACATATGGCATAGGTAAGGTCAGAGGGGTAAAGATGAAAATTGGTACGAACCCAACTGTTACCAAAATATTCTTCTGCATACTAAACCTGAAAATGTTCAGCTGGTTGATACGTGCTTTATGATCATGTTTGTGAAAGGCAAGTTAGGATGAAAGAAAAATAGCTACATACATTGTTAGCATGGCTTTTGCTGGAAATCATTCAAAGCAGCCTCTGCTTCTGCCATCTGCTGGCTGCTAATACCATTCACATCTTGAAAGGATAGTGAAGTTTTATTAAAGCCAATTAACCTTTATCCGATTGAGTGTTTTAAGTACTGACTCCGTTGATTTGTTGATGAGTGTATTTAATGTATACCCTCTTCTAAATTATGCCTTTGCTCTAACCTTGCATGCAACCTTTGCTGACTTCAAGAATATTGCACAGGTGTGAAAACAGATTTCTGATTATTAATCAGTAGTTTTATCTGAAGTACTCAGACAAGACTGGAAAACATAAATCTTTTTTAGATATAGCTCCTCTATATTACCCAATGCATACACCCACCATAGACTGGCTTCCTAGTGTGCAAGTTGTGTTGGTTCTATGGCTACTAAAAATTAAAATAGCAATATTTGCCTTTTTCTTCTTTCTTTTCTCTTTTGAACTAGAGAATATAAAAACTAGTTATGCATTCAAGGATTTCCACTATGGCAATCACAAGTTGTTATTTTTTCTAATGAGGTTCACAATTAAAATAATTGTTCTATGTCAGATGTTGTGATTTTAGTAGTCATATGAAACCTACATTCAGTGATCTCTGAATCATTTTTATTTGATATTATAAGCAAAGGCCATCTGCATCCTGGCCTTTGATAGCTGAGATATATTTTTAGGAGCCACCCCATTTTTTGTTTTAAATTGTATTACTGGATTTGCACTAAGAACTGGCTTTATTTGATTTTTAAATTGTATTGTTTTAACCAAGCCTGTGGTCTTGTGATGAAGGACAGCTAAGAAATCAAACTGATTGATTGATCAACCAATCAAGCATGTATTTGGTAAAATATAACTTTTTGCATGGGAAGTTATGAAGAAACAAGATCTATCAACTTCCATCTCTAGGTTAGTCTAGTAGTAGCATTTACTGCCTTAAAAAATGCCAGGCGTGTTATAGGCTATAAGCGTTTCTGGTGATGCTGCAGAATCATTTTTGGGCATGTTCTTTCTGCATCCAAATACACTCCTCCTGTCTGCATAATGCACTCCAGTCTAGTAGTTTCTACTGAAGGAAGGGTATGAGTAGAGATGGGAAGGCCTGGGGGAAAACCGGAAAAAAATTTCCCTGTTTTTTTCCAAAGCCGTTTTTTCCCAGAAAAATTGGGTGGGGGGGAATAGTTTGATATACTTTGAATATTCCACACACTACTTTTTTTTTCAAATTTTCTTGAAAAAAACGGCTTTGGAAAAAATCCAAAAAAACCTTTCCCCCCTCCCCAGTTTTTCCATCCCCCCCCCCAGCCCTTCCAGCACCCACACTTTGGAGCTCCCTGCCAACTGACACCAGGCAGGTACTCTCACTGTACTCTTTCCGGCAACTGCTCAAAACATTTTCATTAGGGCCAGCCCATCTGAACACGTAGAAGCTGCATGCGATTTACTTCCGTTTAACCACTGCTGACTTTAATCATCTTTTGAATACTCTTAAATAACTGCTTTTAACTGTGTTTTATCAATCATTTTAATGTTCTGTTGTATATTTTTGTAAACTGTTTAGAAAGCTCTTTTACCTTCATGCGGTTTATAATATATAATAACAAATTCAATTTTAAAAACACACACACTCCTTTTCCTTTCAAACAGAGTTTGAGCCTTAGTGCAACATACTATTCAGTAACTGGATGTTGGTTACTTCTAGGCCTGACATGCAAAAAATTGCCTTACGCTTTGCCCCGGCTGTCCTCAAGTAGAGATGGGAAGGCCTGGAAAAGCCCTGGAAAAAAACAGGTTTTCCCGTGGTTTTTTCCAAAACTGTTTTTTAAGTCCATGAGAAAAATGACAAAGAGGAAGAGGAAGAAGAAATGGAAAGTGATAGCAGTAGTTCAGAAAATGAGATAGAATAAACTGCATGTATATGTTGTGTCTTCTGGGTTTTATGTTTTTTTAATAAGAAAAACACTACTCAAAGGGTAGACCTTCTATGGAGCTTAAATAGTGAGGTGGATCTTAACTTTATTTGCTGTTGATGCTAAGGGGCAAATCTGATTATTTTTTATGTTGATGGTTTCTTGCTTTTTTGTTGCTTTTGAGGGAAAGGGGTAGGTTACCTGTTTTATTGCAAGCACAATAGTTTTATATACACTGCGTTTCACATAATTTGTAAAACTACTCCACACTGAACTCCCCCCCCCCCAATTTCCTCAAAATTTCCATTTTTTTCGGGGGGGGGGGGACATTTTTTCCTCATAGCTTCAAAATTTCCGGAAATCTCTAGGTACGAGAGATGATTTGGGCCAATTCCTTCTTCCCCTTGCATCTTCCAGTGCCACACACACACTTTCCCAGAAGTTCCAGAGATTTTTGGAGGGTGCAAAACATTTCAGTGGAAATTAGCAAAATCATATCCCCTTCTTCTGCCATCAGGAGTGTCCCCTGAGTAGACTTCTGCTAAGGAGAAGTCTGGCGTCAACTGGAAAATCAATTAAAAACAAACATTTTCAAATAAGTAATGCCAAGAACAGTAAAAACAGGCAGTATAACAATTTAAATAATTTGAAGGCAAAAATTAAAATTGTAAAATGCAAAAGAGCAAGGCTAAGATATTCACAAAACTCAACCTAAATGGAGCAAGGCCCAACCGCTCTGTCAGGACCATTCCATAACCCGCACAGAATTTCTGCTCTCACCAGAGAACTTAGCCACAATATGTGTATCCAGCTTCTAAGACATGATGATACCACTTATGATTAAAATTCTTGGAGATAAGGAATAGGGAAATGGTGCTCTTGCCTCCTCCCCTGAGCAGCAGCACAATGTGGCAATCCCCTTTGGGTTCACCACTTCAGGGGCAACCCCTGGTGGCAACTCTGGGAGAAGTACCCCCAGCCCAGAACTAGATGTTGAGCACCAGCCCAGATGACATAGGCCTTCCTCAGATGCTGAAGGTATGCAGCTGAACTCAGCTTTTTCTCTCCCCTCTTTTCATCCTCACTGTGGTACAAGGAAATATATTCCGGTGCTCTTGACTTGGTTCTTCCCAAGTGTTACTCTGACTACTCGCTGTTCAGGCTGTAGCTTCTTTTATGGCTTCAGGTACAATAAATGGTCAGCTGGTCTCACTCAGCCCTGGAGAGAACACACTGCTTTCCAAGACTGCAGCTTCTTTTATGGTTTCAGCACAAGGAAGGATGGAGCTGGACAATTAGTCTTATACATCCCTGAACTGAACACATTCCTTTGCAAGCAGCCGGCACAGTCAGGATATTTTCTTCAGAAACAGTGCTCTGAAAAGGTTATGGGGAACAGCAGGCAAAGCTCCCCTGAACTGGGGCTTATTTTGTCTTCATTGGCGTCTGCCGAAAAGCAGTCCCCTTGACTATAATGGTGTATTAAAAAATGAGACTCCAGTGAACAATGCAAAGCTGTCTACTTGACTTCTGTCTTTAACGAGGGCATTTGCATCCTGTGAATTTTAATTAAGTCGCCAAACTATTTTATGTACATTTCCCACATCCACTGACTTCTTTATATCATATGCATCACACTACAAGCATTTTATTCCCCTAGTCACTGCAGTGTTGCTGTCATTTGTCTCTGGAACATTTTTAGTGTGTGGGATGATGACTTCCTGCTCTTGTTCTACCAAACTATTTGGTTGTGTGCTACTCTGTTTCTAGGGATTCTCTTTTTAGCTAGTCTATTAAGACATTATCAGTGCTGCGTACCTAGGATACTGTGAGTCATATACAATTCCATATGACAATTTTGATTTGCATTGGGTGGATGGGTGTGTGTGCGCGCACACCCTATCAGATATATTAGAGTTGGAGTGCACTATAATTTCTGGGGCAAGTGATTTCTTGGTGGAAGTTGGGCATTTGACATAGTATTTATATAACAGGTATTTGACAATTCCTTTTGCAAAGGCAAATTAACTACCGTATTTTTTGCTCTATAAGACTCACTTTTTCCCTCCTAAAAAGTAAGGGGAAATGTGTGTTTGTCTTATGGAGCGAATGCAGGCTGCACAGCTATCCCAGAAGCCAGAACAGTAAGAGGGATTGCTGTGCAGCGGATCAATCCCTCTTGCTGTTCTGGCTTCTGAGATTCAGAATATTTTTTTTCTTGTTTTCCTCCTCCAAAAACTAGGTGTGCATTATGGTCTGGTGCGTCTTATAGAGTGAAAAATACGGTACTTTATATTTTCTTGTATAAGTTACATTGGACTACAGTTCCCATTCATAGCAAATAGACTCCTTGTTCTATTAAACTGTTTTTAGTACAGTACTTTTAGTATTGCTGAAAAACTGGATTTAATTCCTTTTACATGTGTTAATTCTTTTCTCGTTGTGAGAAAAGAAATCTAATGAATTAAAGTATGGACCCTTTGTAGAGGACTATTAGTTTATTTTGAAGTTTATCATAGTAGAAGCTATTCCATCCCTTCCTGGAGTGCCCCTCTTCATTAGCAAAAGTGACTGCTTCCTCTCTAGAATGCAGAGTAAGTAAAAACTCGGTGATATTTCTGCACAACTTCATTAATATCACTGAGGAAAACAGTGTAATACACTATTGATACATAAGCTTGTATGAACAGAAGCTAGGTGATTCCTACTGATGTACCCAGTGTTTTTTTTCTTAAAAAAAATGTTTAGGGGAACTCTAATTTTGACTCAAGAAAATAACCATTTTATAGTTTAAATTGTGAAAAATAAATACAGTAAATGGACAAAAGTACAAAGATTCTCAGAATGTTTAGGGGTATGCGTACCCCTGCATTCCCCCCCCCCCGAAAAAAACACTGGATGTACCTAAAGCTGTTTGCTGTTTGGGATATGTGAGCATAGATGTAAAAGAAATGCCTTCTGAAATGCTGGTGATATTTTGGAAAGCGATAGTGATGATACAAATTAATATTAAAAGCTGATCAAGTCATTTTTGTTATAAAATATATGAGATTAATATCTCAAAATATCAGGTGTCTCCCTTCTCCCAAGTGCCACTAGAGGGGTTCAGAAAGAACTAAGGGGAAGTGAAAAGAAGCAACTTGAACTTGAACTCACAAGCAGAAAGCAAGAGAAGTGAAACATCAGAAAATACAGTGGTGCCCTGCAAGACGAATGCCTCACAAGACGAAAAACTCGCTAGACGAAAGGGTTTTCCTTTTTTGAGTCGTTCCGCAAGACGAATTTCCCTATGGGCTTGCTTCGCAAGACGAAACGTCTTGCGGGTTCTTGCAAGTTTGTTTCCTTTTTCTTAAAGCCGCTAAGCCATTAATAGCCGCTAAGCCGCTAATAGCCGTTAATAGCCGCTAAGCCGCTAATAGCCGTGCTTCGCAAGACGAAAAAACCGCAAGACGAAGAGACTCGCGGAACGGATTAATTTCGTCTTGCGAGGCACCACTGTAAAGGGGAATGGGGAGAACAGTTCAGTAAATAAGAACAGATGCAGTGAAACTCTGACCTTTAAGAGGAGTGCAGTCAGATCCAAAATAGGTATATTGCCATACGTTAGGACAACTGAACTAACCATCATCATTATACATTTTTTTCCTCCCCCGCCTCCTTTTCCCCTTGTATGTAATGTATTTTAGATTGTAAACCTGAGACCAGGGACTACTGCTGCAGAGAGCAGAGTAAGCTGTACTGGGAGCCTTTTTTTTTTTTTTTTTTGCGCTGAAGAGTAGAGTAAAAATGTTTTAAATAATGTGGAAAGTGTTGCCCTATTAGTCCTCCAGAGTGATTATGACATTAATATTTGTTCCTATAGCAGCTGCACACTGTGCACCAGCCAATTAAATGGAAACATTCCCTGTCCACAAGCTTAGAGTACAAGGTAGCCGTAGTGCATGAGGAAAGTAAGGGATGCAGCAGTAGGAAAATTGAAATCAGGAGATTAAGTGACAAGCCAAAGATGATGAACGTGACATAATGATGGTCACATACCCAGCCCAAATTTCTGCCTGGCAGTGATTGCAAAGGGAAAGATTGGTACTCAGCCTTCTGGACCAAAAATATTATTCAACAATCCAAGAAAGAGCTTGTGCCTTTGCTGACAATCATTACTATGCAAAGCTTATGCAGATTTGAAGTTCTCAGGGGCTGTAATATTTGTTGAGAGAAAAGCGTCTGTTGGATATATTTCTGGATAGGAGCAATTATTTGAAAATGTGTATTTAAATACTTTTAGAATGGAGGTTCTCCAAGTACCGTGGCACCTCGGGTTAAGAACTTAATTTGTTCCGGAGGTCCGTTCTTAACCTGAAACTGTTCTTAACCTGAAGCACCACTTTAGCTCATGGGGCCTCCTGCTGCCGCCATGCCACCAGAGCACGATTTCTTTTCTCATCCTGAAGCAAAGTTCATAACCCGAGGTACTATTTCTGGGTTAGCGGAGTCTGTAACCTGAAGCGTATGTAACCCAAGGTACCACTGTAGAGAGTATATACCTCTGTAGAGAGGTGCAAATTTTTGGCAAAGGAGGCTGAACAGGTCTGTAGTTCACATGTGTATTCACTAGCTTCTCATATATATTCTACATTTCATGCCGTTAATGAAATATTTAAAGTAATTATAACTTTCAAAAAATGATGTTATTTTTATTTTTATTGATCTGATAGTTGGCACTCATAAATATAACTTTTAAAGCCAAATATTGGACTTACAGCATCAAGAAACACACACACTTTATATTATGTAATAATAAATACAAACTAGCCCAAATGTTAAAATTCTATCAGAAAAACTTTTTTTCAGCTTTATGAGTCAGTAATGCCCAGTTTGAGCTTGGAAGACATATTTCAGAATTATTTATAAACACTTCAAAGCGCTTTCTTTGGGAAATGTTGATCTTCTCCCTACTCTCTTCCTTTCTAGTCTCAATTCATAGAGTGCGAATACGCTATTATGTATGATACTGTGGGTAGCTTGATAAGTGTGAAGGGCTGGTTGGTTGAAAATGCATTTTTCTAGGACTTTAAGTTGTAAAGTGTTTTTACCTGTTACAGTAATAATAAAAAAGGCTTGTATGTTCCTGTGATGTGTTTGATTCTACCCTGCAGTGATTCATTGTGGGCCTCTCTCACAGCTAAGTGCTTGCTGCTTGTGATCAGAGAAAAATGCTACACACCTTCAGCTTCGTGCCTATTAAATTCAGGCTTCTACTGTAGGCAGTTTTACAGAGTTATCTTTGAATTAAAAAGCATTTTAAACTCAGAAGCTGAACTGCAAATGTAAAAAGGCATTTGGTCCCCTATAGGTCTACAGTAAGTTTAAAAATATACTTTGGCTCCTACTTACCACTCACTTTGCACATTTTCATTCCCTTTCACAGAGATTGCCCTCTTCAAACACTTGTAGGTTTTCCTCTAGTAGAACCCAATTTCCCAATTGGGAAGTGAGGATTGCCTCTTACAGAATTGCCAAGATAAGCTGCTGCATCCAGTAAACTACAGATATATTTTAAAATCATATTGTGCACAGTTAGCTTCGAGGACATCTGATGTTACTTTTTTATGTGTTCTTTGAGTCCCCCCCCCCATACATTTCTCAATATGTATGTAGGTATCTCATGTGTCTATTTTATTGTCATAGTCCTTTTGAAATTGTTTCTCAAGTTTGCAATTTTTCCAGACATGCAACTTTGTAGTAAAATAAGCATGTCTGTAACATGTGTAGGTGGCATTTGCACATGGCTCTCGAGATACGTGTTTTAAAATACATCAGCATATCAAAGCCAAGGTCTGTTCACGTTCTCAAATTAAGCTTTTTTCTGTAGATAAATAAAGTAATTAATGGCATCTATAAACATGGCTTATGTTTATTAATCCAAATTGTAACATCATGTGACGTTGATGAATCCAAAAGGATAGTCTTACTTGGGAAGAAAATACATTTCAAGGATGTTGTTTTGACCGCCCTGAATAACATTTTAAACATTTAAGTTTTTTAAAAAAATAAAATTAAAAGTCACAGGATGTGCCCCTCTGCTTCCGCAGTCAGAACTTTCCTTATCAGGGGTTCTGATCACAGGGAGACCTGCAAGCAAATGTGCTTTCAAGCCCCCTTCAGACCTTGGTGTAAAAGAAGTGAAAGCTGGGGCCCTTGCATATCCAAGCTGAATGCCTAACGCAAACTCGTGTTATGTTCTTGGGAAACAAGAGCCTGAGCTGTGGAGCCCAGAAATAAATGATCCAGGGAGCAGACACCGTGAGTGCAGGTGTTACATAATGCCATGGGAAAGCCGAAGTGCTTCTACTCCCACTTCCTTCTAAAGCTGGGTGCTTCACAGGACGAGTAAGTAAACATACTTGTGCTGCCCCTTCTCTTGCTCTCTCAGTTCACTGTGTGTAATAGCTGAAGGTTTTTGTGCACTTTTGGAACATGAGCACAGAATTCTGAAACTCTGACTAAGCTGCTGAGCCTCTTTGTCCACCTCTTTCCTACTCAACAAAACAGTCCATCTTCATGTTGGAAATGAACTTAATCTTATGAGGCTAGATTAAAATACGTTGTCAGTTTTCTCAAGCACATCATTTTGTGTGCATGCTTAATTGCCAAGTATTCTGTGTAGTTGCTGGAACAGGGAGACACAGTGGCAGTGCTGCTCAGTGCCTGGAACTACCAGGACTAGAAGTAGGAGCCTTCTGCTCTGCGTGCGGCTTCCCTGTGTGATGAGCCTCAGCACTCTTTGAGTAGCATCCTGGCAGACAAGCATCTTATCTTCTCAGGCCCTGGACTGGCCCTGCTCACCTAGGCTGGCCTTTGCCCTCTTCTGGAAGGGCAGTCCTTTACTATTTGGGCTGAGATCTCAAGGTCTTCCTGATTCTTTACAATATTTCATAGCTCTGACTCCCCAGCTAGTCCCTGGGCTCTGGTTCATCTCTTGACAGCTGCCTATGGCTCAGCCTTGAAATGAAATGCTTTGTCACAAAAAATTGTTCATAGTTGTCTACCAATCCATTCTTACAAATACTGTAATAGGTTAAGATCTATTGAAGTACAATAACCACTTTATAAAGTACAGTCAAACCTCTGTTCCCAAACGCCTCCGTTGTGGAACGTTTTGGCTCCCAAACGTTCCGGTTTTCGAATGTTTTTCAGAAGCCAAACGTCCAACGCAGCTTCCGCTTGAGTACAGGAAGCTTCTGCAGCCAATCGGAAGCCATGCCTTGGTTGTCAAACATTTCAGAAGCCAAACAGGCTTCTGGAATGGATTACGTTCGACAACCGAGGTTTGACTGTATTCAGTTTTGCCCTCCCCTTTACTTTCCCTTCTACGTGGGTGCTGTTTCTCTTTTTCTTTCTCTCTCTTTTATTTACGTCTCACCATGTTTAGTGCACATATAATTATGTACTTTTAAACTTTTGGTAAAGATGTCTGGGGGAAAATAGTTGTCTACCAAAACACTAGTCTTTGCTGTTTAGGAAAAACTGTTTAGGGAAGGCAAGTTAGTTGGGTAGATAGGCATAGATCCTTCTGGTTACAAATCGCTGGCATAGGGGGTGGAACTGGGATTGACCCTAGGAACTCGTACTTCATGCCTGCCAATTGCAGCGTTGGTATTCAGTGCAGTGCTGGAAAAGAGAACCCAGTCTGGTGCAGAATCAGTACTACTTTTCCCTGTGCTCCTATTGTAGGCAGATTAAGTATATTTGCTTCAGAGTATGGTTGTAAGTAGAATTGTTGGGCAGTATACATCAGATAGATGGAAACTATTATATGGGAGTCCTTGGCAGAGTTTTCTCCCTGCCTCATCTCCTCCCCCCACTATTTCTTGCTTCCTTTTTCCTCCTTTGCTGTGCTGCACATTTGCCGCCGCTTTGTGTCAGCAGTTTATGTTCTGCATGTTTAATGAAGTCCACGGCTCGGCTCAGCACAGTCTTTCCCCTTACACTAACAGAATTTTGATCAATGACGTTTCCTCAGGAGGAGATTTCAGAATGGGTGTTGACTGGAAGGGTCTGGGAAATTGTGAAGGTGGGCATATTACAGCTATTTTATCAAAGAAAATGAAGCTGTTCCTTGCTCTCTCAAGTGCCCATTGTCATACACTGTGTGGCTTTTTTGTTTCTTGCAAAATGCAATTGGTGGGGGGAAAGATGTGGTAGTTGGCCAGTGGTTTAAATCAACATATTAATTGATGGAGCTGTATGATTTTTTTTTAATCACTGGTGTTATATTTGAACACATATTTAATAAATTTTGATAAGGCAAGCCTAGAGCAAAGCCACATGCAGAGTTTGCAGTCTTGGGGTAGGCTATTCTGCTGCATTTCTGCAACAGGAACAGCTCTTAGTTGCACCCAATTTGAGCCTTCCAAGCACATTATAAGGCACATAGACACAGAGCAGTTTACCCTCCTACAGTGGAGAATGAAGAAAAGGAGGCAAGGCTAGAGCAGTTAATTTTGCAGAAACATTGCAGACAGGTTCCCCTCTGGGAGGGTTCTTTGGGCTCACAATAATTTGCTTCAATATTTTATTCAATATTTATTTGTTATTTCACACAGCAAGTTAGCAGTTCTCTCTGGGCACACAAGTATGCCCCTGCACCCAATTTGGAAATTGTCAATTGAGCAGAAATAAACTCCTACTGTATTTCTTGGAGTGGTATAAATATTTGAGAAATCAATCGGTTTCTGGAGGATAAGCAACATTAAAATCCTTACCAGTATGATGGATTCACATGACTGAAATAGTCTTCACATCTATTAGACTTCTGTTTTGGTATAAATCCTAGATCATTTGTTGTTGTTTAGTTGTTTAGTCATGTCCGACTCTTCGTGACCCCATGGACCAGAGCACGCCAGGCACTCCTGTCTTCCACTGCCTCCCACAGTTTGTCCTAGATCATATCCAGTGCTAATCAATGGGTCTACTGAGAATCTGTCTCATGTTGGGTATTAGTCATTGACATTATTCTCAGAAGCATCCTAAACAAATTTTGTGTGAAAGTAATTCAGTGGAGCCTATTTCCAAATAAATTATTTTGTTAATTTATTCGTCAGTTTTTTTAATGTAGCCCACTTGACATGGTTCCCATGTTTTAAAAATGTGATGCAGAATCATATTACAGATAACTCGCAACTTGCGCTCATTTAACTTGTGAACATTCAGCTTTATGCACTTAGCAAAAGGGAGCGGGCATCCAGGAAAAAATACTTTGGTAATCCCACCTGCCATTGAACCCAATGTCTTTTGACTAGACATGATTTTGGTTTTAGGTGTTATCTTTGGAACTTAACCCCAGCGTAGGTTGTGAACTGCCTGTAGCACTATTAACAATCATTAAAAAATATAGACCTGTTAAAACAGATAAAGAAATATAAATTTCGGTAGAAATAAAAAGCTTTCCATTCTAAGGTAGCTCTCTCTCTTAAAAATGTCTTATTTAAAAGAAGGCGGTCTGAAACAATTTTAGTTTTTGAAATTACACATGTGATTTCAGTTATAGTTATTATACTTAACTTTACAACAAAGCTCAGATTTATGGATTGAACCATGGAATCATTTTACAGTCTGCTTATTATTGGTAATTTTGCACCTAATATGGTGCAAGGACTGTAGAGGCTTCAACACTGTTATAAATACAAACATGTTTCTGTGGTTCAGACTTCAGAGACTAGATGTGTAAAGACACAGTTAAAGCGGAATCAGTGAGAAAGATAGAGTAAACAATCATTACAAATAGAAATATAAAATCCCTTAATATAATACAGGCCAGAATTGATATTTGAGACTGAAAGTTAAGAATTCTTAATTTTCACTTGCTGGAAGGCAGAATATCAGGAAATGAATCTATGGATCTATGAGACCAATAGCCATCAAGAGGGCAGGATTCCTTGCAACCCAAATGCTGGTGTTAGATATTCTATTTGAACATCTATATCCTCATACAATTTGAACAAAAATAAATGCCAATATTGGTGTCTGCAGAATAAACTGGCAATAGTGATCGCAACAAGGAAGGGACAAGGAGGCAGTTTCAACACCTATAGGAAGCAAGTTGATAAACAGAAGCTACAGTCACCTTCAAAGGTCCTTGGGGAGACCCAACCACAATTTAGGAACCAAGAAATGTTCCTCTTCTTTCCTATCTTTTGTACTGACATTGGGCGCAAGGTGTGTGAATACATAGTGTTGCATTGCTTTGGATTTCTTGTTTTGTTTGTTGTGCATACCTGTTGTTCCATTCTCTTAGGCAGTACAGCTTTAAGTGACAGAATGGAGATTGCAATCTGGTACAGGGATTACGAGAACACTCCCAGTCATTTAATTATAACTAAAAATAGCAGTTTTTGCATTACAAAAAGCAAATTGTCTCAGACAAAACCAATCTCTATAATGCATTCTTTGTCTTTTAACCACTACTGAGTAGCTTAATTTTTGAATTAATCAGTCATAAATTACATGAAATAGTATGACTCATTTGAAAGGAAGGGGCAAATATATTAAGGGTTAACTGGCTCATGTGAAGTGATCCTAAGAAGATGCCCTAAAGGTGTGATTGGTGTATTGTTTTAGCTCTTCTTAGGAATCGTGATAAAATAGTATGTGGAGCTTTCCATTCCCCATGCTGACTGCACCAGGGTATAACAACATAACATTCATGTGTCTCCATTAATGCCATTGTCCACAAAATGTATTTTGCCTTGGCAAGAAATTATATATATTGAAGCAATAACACCAATTTTTTTGATCATTTGCTGCTCTGCGCTATAATAGACCATACGCTTTTTACATTTAACTATTCAGTGCAAAAGAAATACATTGTATAGCTGTTAATTGGGAACATAGACGGTACTTCAAAATGATTAAATAGAAAAGTAGGTGAACAATTAGAAGATGAACAAATAGAAGGTATCTTTACAAATTATTCTGTCTGTATGACTTCAGTAGATTTTCAAAGAAGTAAAGGCTAGCTTTTGTACAAATAGCAAATACAAATACCATTGTGAACCTTTGATTCAACCTTATAGATTCATGTGAAGGAAGCCAGGGAACTGGTGGTTTCCAGTCAGATTTTTTTGGCCTGGATTTGGATTACCTTGGTCACCCTGGTGGTTTTTCTGCGCCTCTTGGTGACTTTTAATACCACTGACCCTGATACTGCTCCCCAGATGTTCCATTTTATAGGAAGGTTGGTGTGGTGTGCATCCTTCCATGTGTTGTAACATTGACATGGAACTGCTGGTAGAATTCATCTGGAGGTTTGGGTTGAGGTGTCACAATATGCAGACAATACATGGCATGGCTTATTCCAATTGTTTGATTCCTGGAAGACATTGGAAGTGACAAACTGGGGCCTGGAATCAATAAAGGACAGGAAGTCTGTTAACACGTTCAAACTTTATCAAGGTAGTGTGGTCAAGATTGTTGCCTGTCCAGGTGAGCTGATTTTTGTGTGTCCTGAATAAGGAAACACTCCCTCTTCAAGAGCTGCTTCACAGCTTGCGGGCACTCCTGAATCACTTACCATGGATGTCCAGATGGTGCAGTATATCCTGGAGAAGACATACTTGACATCAGTTATCCATGCTTTAGTTACTGCCAGTCTGGACTATTGCAATGCACTCTGATGGGGCTACATTTGAAGATGTTCAGAAGCTTCAATTGGTTGAAAACATGGCAGCCAGACTACAGGCCTCTACAATGGTATATATTGTTCTTGAGATAACCAAGTACTACACCACGGGGGGGAGGGGGGTGGTTTAGAAACCAAAACCATATATAAAAGGATAACTTATGTAAGTAAATTGCTCTGAATTATATATTCCCATATAAGTGTTAAGAATGGTAAGTGACATCCTGAAATAATGGATTTGTGAGCATGAGAGACATGACTTCTCTATTCTCTTCCTCCTGTTACAATACACCAGATCCTCTCTTTCAGTGTTTTGCATCAGAAATTGAAGAAACTAATTTTAATGTAGATTTTACTGTTGCCATAATAATAATAATAATTAATAATAAATGATGTATAGATTGTGTGTATGAATGCATGTAGTACAACTCAAAGTTAATATCAGTGGGATTTTCCTTCTACTGAGATAATAGAGAATTCCACATGTATAAAGTAACTGATACAAGAATATGATTGGATAGGATTCTTTTTTATTGTTCAGGTACATTTATTATTATTATTATTATTATTAGTAGTAGTAGTAGTAGTATATATATACTGCCCTTCATCCAGAAATCAGTTTACAACATATTTCTAATGTGAAATCTTCATATTTTTCTAGTTCTGAATGAGCTCTCCCATCTCCTTCAGCCATTACAATACAATTTTTTTAAAAGCAAAGTTGAATGCATCTAGCAACTGTGTAGTTGGACAAGTAACCACTAATGATGTGTAATATTAGTGTAATGTGATGGTCTTTCCAGTAGGCCCTGAAGAAATTTTAAACTATCATGCTCCAAAGCAAATAGAATTTAGGCATCAACATATATATTATTTTATTTTTGAGTGCTGTGTTTTTATTGAGAAGTTTACCTCAAAGAGTAAGTTTAAAAGGCAAAAGGGAAATGGAGACCTGCCAAGCTTGTTGGCTAGAGTCATGGACAAGAGCAAGGCCTGTCTGAACTGCCACTCAGTTTTTATTCTGCGAGTTTGCAGGGTTGGTGATTAGAGTGGCTTTCGCCCAATTATGCTGTGATTATTCCGCTGCACTGTAATTGACTGGGGAGATATGCTAATACCTGTCATTTGGGATGATAAAAGATGAGCGGAGGACGCAATGCATTATTTAGCTGGCTGTGTGATAGATGAGGGATGCGCAGAGTGCTTTAATTGCTGAGAAGAGAGGTTAAGCTGAACGAAAGGATGAATTAGAAATGAGTTTTTTTATGGGTTGTGGAAAAGTGAAATAAAGGAAAATGTTCTTTAAAACCGAAGGAGCAGATAGAAGCGAGCAGAACAAGGCTAGACCTTTTAGGCAGCTTACTCTATTAATTTAAATATATAAGGAAAAATGCTATTTGGTGTTCAGTAAATACTAATATGCAGGTTCAGTAGATTTACATCCTTTAACAGGGAAAGAAACCCTTTAAGGAATTATTCTTTTAGATAGTATTTTGATAGCTTAGAGAATATATCTATATATCTGTCTATTGTACATAGTTTTTTGTATAAAAGATCAGTGCATATGAAAAGTGAAGTACTTTGAATATCCATAGAGAATGAATGAATCTAAAAATACAATTAGCAGAAATATGCCCTCCAAATAGCAAAACTCTTACTCTTTGAATAGGAAGAACATTTTTATAAGATGTCAAGGATTATGCAATTGCCAGTAGAAATCTATATGTACATTTTTATTTTTCATGTTGTGTAATGATATGCCCTTCCCAGCTATCAAAATATTGATCTAAGCCTACTTAATATCATACAACTGAATCATTATTCAAGATTTGAAATTTTTAGAAGCTTCTGTATGTTTTAGCAGTATTACATAAAATCAGAATTGCACCCCAAAAGAGCAGTTACAGAATTTTAAAAGCCGTATGGACTTAAGGACCTATTTTGTTTCAAATTGAGAGAAATTGCTCTTTAATGGTCCCTAGTTGTTCCTCTGTAGTCAAACTGCTATGAAATTACTTGTCCAGTATAGTACATTTTATTAACCAATTGCAATCAAACGTATTTTTGAATATTTAATGGATAAATCTGGAGGGGAAGCAGTGGTTGAAATGGATGCCAAGTTTCAATGAGAAAAGGACTCATTTGATTAAGTCCTGTTAAGGTCAATTATATAATTGACACCTTGTTTCCAAAATTTTCTCATATTTTGTCTTTCATGCACACACACTCATGACTGGAAACACTTTTACAACTTTCAGGCTTCTGTTAACTTGGTAATTTTGAAGTGGTTACTTTTAAAAGACCAATTTGTAAGGCCATTGGTTTCTTTTACAACATGGTTTTTATTGTTATGTATTGGTTAATATAATTTTTGTAAAATGGAAGTATTTCCAGTTACGCCTTGGCGTGTTTCCATCCCTTGACTTGACAGAGGTTGTATGCCAAATGTATTCTGAGAAGCCAGCAAACTTCAGCCTACAAGCACACCCTTCTACAGGGATGGGAACCTCTTACCTTTTTTGCACAGTAGGCTACACTCCAGACCTGCAGAAGTCAGAGGTTCCTAAGCACACCAACATCCATCACTATCCAGGCAAGCAAGAGGTGTCTTCATAGTTCAAGGACACATTCCAGCCAGGCACCTGACCAGGACTTGGAGTACAAGTACTAAGGAGAGGTGATTTTGCCCTGAGAAAGTGACAAGGGCCAAATAGAGATGCCTGGAGGAGCCACATTCAGCTCCTGAGTCTGAGGTTCCCTATCCCTGCTATGTTCAATGATTTGATTTAAAATAATTAATGGACCTGTACAATCTGATTTGCATTATTTGGTTGTTGCATTTAAAGGAAAACAATTCAAAATTACTAAAAGCTGGCTCATCATGAGAACAATGAGAGGTTGATGAGTAAAAGTTTGATATACCTAAAGTTAATAGGTAACTTCTGAAATTATTTACCACAAGATGTGGAATTGGTCATTAGCCTGGCTAGTTTTAAAAGAGAATTAGATGAATTCAGGGATATCTAAAGTGAATGAAAAATGGTAATCAGAAAGAAAGATTGCCTTTAATCCACACATTGTAAAGGCAGAACCACAAACGGTTTTAAAAATAGCAATTAAAAAGAGGGGGGAAATTAAGTGGTATACAATGGAACCTCGGGTTGCAAATGTGATTTAGCGCTTTTGTGCATGCACAAGCGCCGAAACCCAGAAGTAACCTGTTCCGGTACTTCCGGGTTTGGCATGGTGCGCAACCAGAAATCGTGTAACCTGAAGCGTCTGTAACCTGAGGTACCACTGTACTAAATTCACAAACTCCTCTCATTAAATATGTTACATGCAGTACCAACAGAAATTTCATAGGGCATCTCCACACGAACACGCATGTTACAAACCAAGGTTCAAAACATTCCAGGTCCTCTCTCTCAGCCTCACTTCCCCAATTCCAAGATGGGTAGATCTAACAAATAATGATAAAAATATTAGTAGGTTAAAGCTGCAACGTTAATACTCATGTCATATATTTTATGCATAAGTTTTAAAGTTTGGTTGTATTTTTCCTCTATTTTCTCGTTTTATCTTTTTGTAAATCACTTTGAGGTTTTTTACAATCAAGTGGTGTATGAATTTTATTAAATGAAAATATTAAATGAAAGCAGAGCAATATATTTGGCATCAGCTTGGATGCAGGAGTTGCTGGAAGGAGGCTTACATGACACCATCCAACCACCTTAGGGACTCACTCTGGATTTGTGTAGAGTTTATACTTTATCTGTTTCTTCTCCCAAAGGTATCTTGCAATTCAGTGGAGGTCCATGATAAGAGTTTTCCTTCTCTGTGATAGGCTACCTTCCCAGGTTGACAAGCCCCACCTGCTCCTCACTTCCCTTTAGGACATGTGCTGAAACTGTCTTCTTGACAGTCTGTGCAGTCTGGTCTCGTCTGCTCAATCCTCTGGAGCCTGTCTTTGCATGAAAGGGAAGCCCCTAACTCACTGAGGATTTGGGACCCATTGGCTACCATCACCAGGTTTGGCTAGCCAGTTGAAGCCATTTCACAGAGTGTGGCTGCTGTCACATGCCAACAGCTTCTAGGAGATACAGGTGAGAGCTGAGTGCAGGGTGGGGACCAAAAGTGGACAAACTATCCCCGAAGGAACACAGCTTGTCCCCCACCAGAGGTGCTCCCCCTCCCCTAAGTATCCATGTCAAGAGGATGTTCGTGGAAATATATTTGGTTTTCCAGGATAAACTGGGGTTGTGGTTGTGTTTACCCATGATGCTAAGCTTCAGTAAATGTGGAACTGAGTAAATGTTTCTGCAAATGATTTAAATTCTTACTAAGATTTACATTAATATGTCATTCATATATAAGCATCTAATAATATTTTGGGGAGTGACCTTTTCTTCAAACACCATTGTGGAGTTTGGACTTCATCCTTGTGGATAATGCCTTTAAAAATTAGGGTGCTACTCAAATAAACCACAAAGTAATACTGCTTCAAATAATGTTTTACCTTGAGAAGGCATTGGGAGTCCACGGGGTAAATGAACATTTTCATATCCGTTTAAATAATATTTACAAATGCTTATCAAATCTATAGAGCACAAATTAATGGAGGAATCAGACCAACAATGATTGTAAGTCACTTTGGGTTGTCCTGGGCAATATAAAGTGACTGACCAAATGAATGAATGAATGCTAGCTTGCTATTAATATTAACACCAATGTATCTGATACAGGCTTAAATAAATTAGGAGTCAACTGAGCAGTGCTACACAACATTTTCATAAACTGATGCACATTTGTTTCAGACATTAGACAGAAATACAAAGACATATGGTTCAGAACTTGATATAATTATCTTACCTATTCCATTAAATGAATGTATACGTGTGTGTGTGTGTGTGTGTGTGTGTGTGTGCAAGTAATGTTATGTTATATGCATTAACATTATCAAAACTGTCATTTTAAATAGTTATATAAAACATTGTAATATCTTCTATGGTTCTTTGGGGTTTTTTGCTGCTTTTCAAGCTTATAAAATTTACTCGATCTACCACAGAGTCTGTTTCTTATTACCCCAGCGGGCTACAAGGATTCCTCAGATCACAGCCAGATATAACTACTGAAGGAACAAGCTGAGATCATCAAAACCTTATGACTGAATCACTGAAAACAAAAATAAAATGTACAGTTTTCACAGCCTACCCCAGAAATACATCAAGAGCACAGTAAGAAAAGCCTACAATACAAAATTACCTCTCACAAGCTCCAGCAAAGCCTTAGGAGTTAATAATACAAGAAATAAAACCACTGTTATGATTGATAGATCCGTTAACGATTCTTATCACTTATTTCCAACACTGTCAGTCAAATACGTTCCAGTTATTTTAATGGGGAGGGGGAGTTTCGTTCCATTTTGTTTTTTGTTTTTTGCTTCAAACTTTAAATTTCAATTGCTTATTTTGAAATTATTATTATTATTATTATTATTATTATTATTATTATTATTATTATTTCTACCCCACCCATCTGGCTGGGTTTCCTCAGCCACTCTGTCTGGGCAGCTTCCAATGAAAGATTAAATATACAATTTAAAACGTATGTGCACTCCAAGTCAAACTTAATCACAGTTTTAATTTTTTCAACTAATTTCCAAATATATGAAGTACAGAAAACAAAAAAGGACTTAATTGTTAAAGAGCAGTTTATTTACATTTTCTGTCTGTCATAGGCTATAGAAAAGATGATGTAGGTTCAAAACCAAACCTTTCACATCTTGAAGGAGTTGCAAGAAGCTACTACAGTGGTACCTCAGGTTAAGAACTTCGTTATGGAGGTCCGTTCTTAACCTGAAACTGTTTAGCTAATGGGGCCTCCCGCTGCTGCTGCATGATTTCTGTTCTTATCCTGAAGCAAAGTTCTTAACCAGAGGTACTATTTCTGGGTTAGCGGAGTCTGTAACCTGAAGCGTCTGTAACCCGAGGTACCACTGTATAAGAAACCTGAACTACCAGGCAAAATGATGATCCCCCATATCTACCTTCCATATATTCCTTTAAATATGTGCACTTTGAGGTGGAAGGCTGCAAAAAATTTTAAACCCTATTTTCAGTGCCTAGATAAAGCTTGTTGAGCTGGATTGCTTTGAGTGCTATGCATCTAAATATTCCTAGGGCATCAGGGATAAGAAGCCCTCCTCTGCTGCATACATGCATACATGGACAACAAATGTTTCTCTTACAGACCCATACATGCATACATAGACAACAAATGTTTCTCTTACAGACCCATAGGTGGGTCTGTATGGGTCTGTATCAGACCCATAGGTGGGTTGCAAAGCCTCTGCAGGTGTGGGTCATAGGCTTTATATGAAAACCCCAAATAATTTTGCTTGCAATCCCTAACTAATATGATGAATACCTCATAATAATGTTTTCTTCGTTGCCATATTGTAATGTTATGTTGACACTTGAGGTAATAAATCACCATGCCTAATAAATTTGGACTTGTGGGTCACCATGCCAAGAAGGTTGGGAACCACTGTCATAGGCTACATTCCAGCCATGCAAAAACCAGATGTTCCTACACACACAAATAATATACCATATTAAATATTTGGGTCTGTGGTTGAATCCAGTGCATGGGCAGAATGATTTCTGCTTGTGCAACATAGTTTATCCTCCTCCTCCCATCAAATCTGCTCCAGAGGGTTAGAGGAGATCCCAGGGCAGATTTTGAGGGGGTGTGACGGTGTGGTGGGTAGGAGAGGCGAAGGGAAATTTGCTACATGAATGCAATGCGGTGGCAGTCCAGATTCAGCTGGAATCGTAGAGGGCGGAAATGAAGGGCCAGTTCAGTTTCACAGTTGTGTCACTGGCGCAATGACTTTGTTGGAAATATGACTGTGCATTAAAGTTAGGAGTTTTTGTGACGTTCATAACAAGCTTCCAAAAGATGAATTTGGCGGTTCATAATGCTCAGCTGTATTCTGAACAAAGCACAGTTTCCACCCATTTTGTAACACAGATTGCAACCCAAGTCAGTGCATATTTCTCTCTGCCTGGTGCCATCAGGTCTCAAGCTTCCTTGCACATATGCTGTTGCAGAGGAGGCCACATGCACCTTGCCAGGTAAATGGATGTGCGACGGGGGCTCACAATAGGAGATTGGAGGGTGCATAAAGGGGTCTGTATTTTAGAAACGAGATGCTTTATTTTTTGAAAGAAAGCTTTGATTGCCTGAGCTCAGTTCTAATTGAGCTGAGGGAAGAAAAGTGTCCATCACTAATTAAAAGCTGGACTGGACTGTGGCGGTAGATAGGCTGGACTAGAATGAAATACAGTGGTGCCTCGCAAGACGAAATTAATTCGTTCCGCAAGTCTCTTCGTCTTGCGAGTTTTTCGTCTTGCGATGCACGGTTTCCCATAGGAATGCATTGAAAATCAATTAATGCGTTCCTATGGAAACCGCCTTCAGACCAGGTCCGGGGACAGTCTGTCCCCCGACCTCTTCTGAAGGCTGGGGGGGGGGGAACAAGGGCTTTTCTTCCCACCCCCAGCATTTTAAAAAACCCCGGGACAGCGGAGGACTTCTCCGCTGTCCGGGGCGATCTTAAAATGCTGGCGGGCGGCATTTTAAAATCGCCCCGGGACAGCGGAGGACTTCTCCGCTGTCCGGGGCGATTTAAAAGCCCCTGGGAAGGCAGGCAGGGGGGACAAAGACTTTTGCCCCCCGCCAGCCTTCAGAATAGGTCCTGGACCTCTTCTGAAGGCGGGCGGGGGGCGAAAGTCTTTGCTCCCCCCCCCCGCCTGCCTTCAAAAGCCGTCGGGGACAGCTCCCGGGAAGGCAGGCAGGGGGGAGCAAAGACTTTTGCCCCCCGCCGGCCTTCAGAAGGTGTTCCCTCCCCGCCGCCCGGCTTCGGAGCATCGTTCGGAAGCCGGGCGGCGGCGGGAGGCGTTCCCTCCCCGCCGCCCGGCTTCGGAGGAGGTCCGAGGACAGTGGGGAAGACACGCTGCGCTTCCCCGCTGTCCCGGAGATTTCCCTATGGGCTGTCGTCTTGCGAAGCAAGCCCATAGGGAAATTCGTTTTGCGAAGCGCCTCCAAAACGGAAAACCCTTTCATCTAGCGGGTTTTCCGTCTTGCGAGGCGTTCGTCTTGCGGGGCACCACTGTAAACAGAAGGAGCTCAACAGTGAAATTGACTAACCAGGAAATGATCCCATTTAAGTGATATAACATATACATCATGGTAAACTGCTGGGATCTTGCATGAAAAAAAATTGTCACACAATTTGAAGTTTAAATTATTTTGTAACTCGAGAAACGTCAAGATTGGGATACATATTTGGGATACTTTTTTTTCTTTCCAAAATATGTTAGAAATAAAATTTTAATTCCATTACACTCCTTCTTTAGGAAATAGGATAGTACAAGTGCATGAATTAGTTGTGGCTAATTTAACTCACATTTATTTCAGTTGAAGTTAAGCACAACTAAGTTTCTCTGGATGTCAGCTTTTTGTAGTAGTTGTTGTTGTTACATTCTTTACTAAGAGGAAACAACCTAAAGATCAATATAAAAGGTAAAGGTACCCCTGCCCGTACGGGCCAGTCTTGCCAGACTCTAGGGTTGTGCGCTCATCTCACTCTATAGGCCGGGAGCCAGCGCTGTCCGCAGACACTTCCGGGTCACGTGGCCAGCATGACATCGCTGCTCTGGCGAGCCAGAGCCGCACACGGAAACGCCGTTTACCTTCCCACTAGAAAGCGGTCCCTATTTATCTACTTGCACCCAAAGGTGCTTTCGAACTGCTAGGTTGGCAGGCGCTGGGACCGAACGACGAGAGCGCACCCCGCCGCGGGGATTCGAACCGCCGACCATGCGATCAGCAATCCTAGGCACTGAGGTTTTACCCACAGCGCCACCCGCGTCCCTAAAGATCAATATATTCACCACTTAAGAGGGAAACACAGATTATCTTTCAAAGAAATTACATCTAAAAATATCAAGACTATTTGGCAGTGCCTTGTTTGTGCTGTAAGATCTTGAATGCTTTGATAATTGTAGCCTGTATTAGTTATGGTCTTGGCTGTATATTTTCTTATCTGCAATTGTCTTGAATTGAGGATTTATAAAGAATATATAAAAGGAATTCTTAGGGATTTGGGGTTTACTTAATAATGTCCACTGGTAACACATGATGAATCATTGATATGAAAATTAGAATTTTGGAAGGAAAAGTAAAAAGGAATATTAATGATTTTACTTTTTTTAACAAAAACAAAACCCTGCTATTGCTGTTTGGGGACTGGTGAAGGAGGAAATCTATTTCTGTGGTTGTTGCCTAATAAACATCTACTCTGCCACTTCACATCAGCTTCTGTCCTTTCCAAGTAAATTAGTTCTTTGGGCAGCATGTCAAGAGGAAGTGTATTGTTCTTGGCAGGGCACTTGAATTTCTAATTACCAGATTCCTGCCTTAATTGCAATTACCTGGACACCCAGGCAGGGTGAACTTTTGGAAAAAGAATGTAATTAGTGCAAAAGAAATGTTGCTGCCAACTGCTTGTCTGAATACTTACAGTAAGCAGACCTCTGATAAGTTCACATCTCTAAAGATAGGCCGTCAGTCTATACAAAAGATGCTGAGAGTTGGTGTGTGCTGTTATGTAAACACATTACCCTTGTGCATGCACAAATAAAGGGAGGTCTTTCACTATTTCATTTCTCCCCAGGATTGTCTGACTACATTTCAAGGGAGCATTTGTATTGATAGAACAGGGAAAGCCGGCATAAAATAATGGCTGCATCATAGACCTTCCCAGCACCGCAGCTCTCTGACTAACAGATGCCACTGCTCCAGGGTCCTTTATTTTAGCATCCCTGAGTTGATGTATAGTTTTGCTTTCTAAGACAGATTAGGGTCTCGACTCGCAGGCCAAAGTTGATGGGGTGCTGTATCATCAGGTGATTGGGCTTTTTGAAGTCCTGAAGTTGGAACTTCAAAGCACCACACAGGGCTTGCAAAGGGGTTTGGCTTTACTGCTTATCAGCACATCCGAAGCCCACTTTTTTACTAGGCATCAGCTGCATGGGCAAGATTCCTGCAGGGAACTTGCTCCTCTAGCCAATCCAGAAGGTTTCAGCTCTACCAAAGCCTGCCTTACCTTGCCAGGGCAGAATTGGGACATTTTAAAGCTCCCAGTTGTGCATTGGCAGCCACATCTCTACCTGCCTGTCACCTGACATCAAGTGTGGGGCAGGTGTGCATGGTTTAGGGGAAATGACTGCCCCCCCCTTTTCCAAGAGAAGGGAAAACACTACTTTTCACAATAGTCATGGCTGGGAGTCTTCAACATTATGGCCCAGTTCACATGTAACTCCAAGCCAAACTATGGCTTAGCATGAATGAGAAAAAGTGGACCCCTGGAGAGGAAATTGTGCGCTCTTTGTTCCTTGTCTGGTTGTTCTGCTGTATTGAAGTGGGCCATGGTTTGGCTTAGTGTGTCATCTAAACCCAGGCGTGTGATCTAGTTCTTTCCAAACCACAAGTATAGCCAAGGTTTGTCGTATTGTTTAGTGCTCTTGGTTTGTCTGGGAGAGCTAAACCTCAAGCCGAGGTTCAGATGACAAACTAATCTCTGACTTCGCTCTGTTCAGTGTAGCAGCAGGACGACCAAAGGGGGAATGAACCCCACATGCTCCTTCACTCAGGGTTAGCCATGCTTTGCCTTAGTATTTTTTTCACTAATTGATACAAGTCATTATCCTGTCTATAATCTTTCCCAAAAAAATATACAGCTGATTCCCCCCCCCCCCCCTGAAAAGAACAGTTAGTTTGGCATCAGAAGCTATTATTTCTTTATGTCCAAAATATCAAATTCCCAATCTTTATTCTTTTTGGGGGGGAAGAATTGGGATCTTGAATAGGTAGCCTTTGGGCACAATCCACCAAACACTGCTGTAGCACAACTTCTTTTCATTTAATTGGTATTTGTGTGGGGCTCCTATTAACATGAATGGCAGCTGCACAGCAGTAGTGCTTAGTGGATTGCTCCTTTTCTCTTCCTGGTGACAGGGAACTGCAGAATATTTGTGCCTCTTATTGATGGGCTGAAAATAAGAAAAGCTATCAGATAAAAGTGCTTTCTGTTTTATAGACAAATGTATAAAACTGCTTTGTTCTTTAGAAAATCCAGTTAAGAGCACTTCAAACAAAGTGCCCAAGTGATAGGCTCCCCAAGCACACGTAATGGCAAAATGGAAGTGTTGTGATGTGAAGGGTGTTGTAATAAATTGTTCCCACTGCTTGTAAACAATGAGGAGTAGAGGAATCGGAAAGCAAAGCTGATGTAGCAAAATACATCTACTGCTGAAAGTCTCCTTTTTTTGGAATTCAATTATGCTGGTTTCCAAAGCATTTACCAGTACATTCATTTTTCTTTTAGTCATAAAACCTTCCACAATATATATATTTCACACATACACGGATGCATACACACAAGAAGATCTTCTAATGTAAGCTGTGTCCAAAGTATTTGCACACAGATTTCAGGGAACTCAGGACAGACCAATATTCCTTTTGGGGAAAAGTTTTTAATCTGACCTCCAAAATCACTAAACAATCTATCCCTCCTAGTTCGGCACTTGCCTTATTATATTAGATTTGGCCCCAAATTTTATCCTTATTTCTAAAGAATTAATTTCCTTCCTCTTCACAGCAGCTTGACTAGTTATTGCCCAACGATGGAAGGAATCTTCTAAAATGCCAATAGAGGCTTGGATTATTAACATCTGGAGTATTGCTCTATCAGAAAGTATTGCATACCATCAGTGGCTAATCAAAGGCATCTTCCCCCCCCCCAAAAAATACATTTGACATGATCCCTTTTTCTCTTTTATTGAAGAAAGCTAGGGTGTTTAGCTACTGAAATGTATTGTCCAAGCAAAATACCAAGAAATAATAAAGACAGCCTCAGATACTTTGCTGAAGTTTCAGATATTCGGTATTTGTGAACACACACATGCTCATTGCATCCCCACTCATATTTAGAGCATCATGGGAGGTATAGCAGCTAGAGAATGCTAAAATGTAGTGGGAGAATAGAAGAAAAGGAGGTATTGCATGAGGAAAGTTAGAAGTGGTGAAATGTGGGAAGGAATGGAAAGGGCTTTCTATGCTTTTAAATTATATTTCTTTGCATAATCTATATCATTTCAGCATAGGTTTACAGAGTAGCAAGAAACAAAGAGTAAATGTAAAATAAGAAGAAGAAGCAAACTATAGAAACCAATACAACAAATTCAAACAGCCACAGCCAACTTGAATTTTAAAAAATCAAACTATAACAAATACTTACATTAGAAGTTCTTAAAGACTTGGAAAAGGGAACTGTTTTTGCTTGGCACCTAAATGATAGTAATGAGGTCTGCCTAAGCTGGCTTTCTGCATTCCAAAGATGAGAAGCACCACAGAAAAGACACTTTGGAAGAATGAGCAATAAATCTAAATGTGAAACTGTTTGTAGTGCTTTCCTGGGGCTGCAGATCTTTAATCGTTCCACGATGAACCTGAAAAAACTGAGACACCTAATATTTCTTAGTCAAGTGGCCTGGTTAAGCTCTACATTGAACAAGCAAGACTGCCACTTGCCTTATGACCATCCACAATGTAGAAAGAAAAGCAGTCTTCAAATTATTGTCAACAGATGTAATTCATCCTTGTAGAACTTGCTTATGTTCTTGAAGCAGTTCATAGTGTGGCTTACTCTTACTTTTTTCAGATGCATGATGCACTGCCTACATTTCTCCGTGTCTTATTGCACTTTGATCCATAACTAGTTAAGTGAACCCTTTAGGGAAATCATTAGAGAATTGGAACAGTTGTGGTGAGAGACTGAAGGGTCAAGCCACTACTTCCACATGGGACCATCTCCTTAAAATGAGCTTACTTCTCCTCTAAAAGCAGGTCAAGTGTCAGGGAAAGTTGGCATAGACAGGTCACCAGTCCAATGCTTTGCTTTAATTTTAGAATAAAAGCATTCAAAGCCTGCTAAATTTTGCTCTGATAAATAAAATTAGTTTAAATCATGCAAGTGTAAAACTTTCTGATTTGATCTTAAACACACTTATATGGAAATAATTTCAGTTTCCTTTGAGATTGAACTTCCAAGTAGATGTGTTCTATACAGAGGTTTAGCCTGCCACATCAAGATCAAGTACGGTAACTTTCTGTCTTGAAATTGTTGTCAGTTGATTTTTATTTTTCCAAATCTTTACTCTTTTATCTTACCTCATTGGAAGACATTAAGGAACAAGGTATTACTAATAGGTTTTTTAAAAATGATAAAAGTGGCTCCTCAAAACGCTGTCCCAGAATTTAACTTTACCTTTTCAGAGACTATTTCAATATAATGTCTGGAATAGGATGGCCGGTTGGCAGACTGCAAGGTAGATACAATGCCACCCCCACCCCCCACTTCTGTCTGACACACACCAACCGTTTCCCATATTATACTGTTTTCTAGCAGTTTCACTTGGAAAGAGAAGAAGAATATTTTACAGTTGTGAAAAACAGATTACACACTTTAGTGTTCCGTGTTTTCTTTCTGGTTTTATGTGTATGTAATCTCACATTATTATTATTTTTTAAAAAAACTTTGCATGCTGCGCAACGCAGGTGGACCTGACATGAAAAGAGCTTTTAATCTCTCTGCCTTGCTTGTGGGGCAAGCCCTCCTGGAGTGCTGGGATGCTCTCGTGAGATCTTACAGGGCTATCAGAGTTTTCACATGAGCATCTGAAGCTGGCTCAGCAAGCAAGGCATATATTAAAAGCTATTTTTGTGCCTGGTTTTCCTGGCTTGAAAAGCACTTTTAACTTCTCTGCCTTGCTTGCTCAACACACTGGCCCCAGAAGGCTGGGGCTGCTCATATAAGATCTCACAGGAACTTGGAAAGCCCTGTGAGATCTCTCGAGAGCATCCCAGAGCCCAAATGCTGTGTGGGCCTTAAATGCTCTCTGCCTTGCTTGCAATTAACATGTAGTATTTCAGCAGCCAGCCTTCAACCATGTATAGTTGAAATTGTGCAAGTTAAATGCACGTAAGATATGATTTTACTGTGTATTGTAATCTTCCTCATGATATAGATAGCCTGGTAGCTTTGTCTGACATGTATTTGTATGCAGACTACATGTCCTCCATAATGGGAAAATCCTCGCATAGTGGATTCTGCCAACTTTGTTTTAGAGCCTTTTTGAAACTTCGTGAGGCAGAATATACAGGCTCACTGTTTGAAAGAGTAATGGGGCTCCTGAGAGTTGGACATCTCTGATCTAAAGCTATAGCTACAATGTTGATTATCTAATGCGGCTTTCCCCGCTTTTAGCAAGAAAGACCAGCTTTCCATTTCATTAATACTTCAATCCTCAAATGCTCCCTTAATTTTACCAAGTTTGCATCAGTGCAGCATGTAAATAATTGTGCAGTAAATGAGACAACTTATTGGATGGTAGAAATATGAAAGAGACCCAGCAGGCAACATTCCAATAACACTTTCATTTCTGCTTACATCTATTATTTTATATATTGTATGTACATATACACAACCATGAGTTTCCTTGTTTATTAACGTCAAACTCTATTTAAAATTCTTCGTGTTTGGATGAGGTAGCTCTGATCAGTAGTTAGCAAGTAGGTTGGAGTAAGCTTGATAACAGAAGCTGAGATCATGGTTGTAGTAACTTCCATGTTTTAATCATATGAAATGGAATATTGGTTCTGTAACAAAGTGACAGACTGATACATCAGAAAGCATGATAAATTTAGATGTGCAAAATAATGGGGGAAATGTCTTTGGGGTTTTTTTTTGAAGTTGTGGTATTTCTCAAAAATGCTTATTTGATGTAGCTGACAAATCAAAGCATCATCAAGAGCTCACAGTTTGAGAAAGCATCATATTAAAATATATAGGGACCCATAATTTGATGAGAACTGTGCTAGATCACAGATGATCTACTTCATGGCTGTAAAAGCAACTTTTATTCCCTAAGAATTGGTTATGGTGGATTCCTTATTTTGGAGTTTACATACCCATTTACTGTTATATGAAAATGGCCTAAACAGGATAATTATACCTGTGGGAGTGAGTGGGGAAAACAAACCTAAAAACAGAACATTTTGTTAGGTTTCCCCATGTGTATTATGTGGGGTCAAGACCCAGTCTTATGCCGCTTAAACAATTGGATCCTGTTGACATGTAACAAATAATCAGCTAATTCGTTGCTGTAGCAATTGGCTTTCTGCCCAAACTGAATATAGATACTGCTGAAATCAGAAGTTCATATCATTTCAGTGTGAAATCCATGCACATCAGTTGTCATCATTACCTCAAAAGAGAGGTGTGCCACTGGACTGAATCAGTGCACAGGATCAAACTAGGCAAAGAGATCAGAGCTTATAGAAGCCCCTAAGAGTTTTAAGGGCTTTTTTCTGCACCTGTATAGCTACAACACTATAGTGGTGCAGAAATGCACCAAAGAGGTGCTGGAACTCAGTTCCAGCAGTTTTAATGGTATCGTTATTAACATTGTAGCTCCACTTCCATACTTTGGGGGGGGGGGGGATGTAGTAAGGTAAGCAACAAGAGTGTGCAATGTGCTATTTGCAGGGTTTGAAACACTCAAGCCATATACTTTCCCCCATCTAACATCTGTCACATTTGTCTGGTGCATTTTGGAGGAAGGGTTAATTTCTATTTTGAAATGTAATGGATGAGATTCAGAATATTCCCTTGCATGAAAAGCATTTCTTTTAATGCAGTGAGTAGAGCCCTTATTTCTGCCACTTTCCTTCTCTAGCTGCATACCCCGCCCCCATGCCAACACTTATATATGTGCCACCTCCCACACCTTTGCAGTTTGAACTAGACGGATGTTGTAATCATGTCTTGCTTGTGGGCTTCCCACATGCATCTTGTAGGCCAATGTAAGAACAGGATCCTGGGCCATTGCCCTGATTCAGCAGACTCTTCTTATGTTTTAGATGGCCAGCCTACTCTCAGGTGGTACAGGGAGTGGGAAAGCCCATTTCTGCAGCCAGAACCCCATTTATGCTTTTCTAGATCTGTGCCTATATATGTAGCTCATCCAAGATCTCAGTCTTTTTGTTTTTATGTTTCTGCTACTGGTTGCTAAATGAGATGAGTTGTAGCATGTGCTAAAAATTCAAAACCAGAGCTCAAATAGCTTGTAAAAAGGTAAAGGTACCCCTGCCCGTACGGGCCAGTCTTGCCAGACTCTGGGGTTGTGCGCCCATCTCACTCAAGAGGCCGGGGGCCAGCGCTGTCCGGAGACACTTCCGGGTCACGTGGCCAGCGTGACAAAGCTGCTTCTGGCGAGCCAGCGCAGCACACGGAAACGCCGTTTACCTTCCCGCCAGTAAGCGGTCCCTATTTATCTACTTGCACTCAAGGGTGCTTTCAAACTGCTAGGTTGGCAGGCGCTGGGACCGAGCAACGGGAGCGCACCCCGCCGCGGGGATTCGAACCACCGACCTTTCGATCGGCAAGCCCTAGGCGCTGAGGCTTTTACCCACAGCGCCACCCGCGTCCCTCAAATAGCTTGTACATGTGTTTTAAGTGACTTGATTTCTAGGCAGTTGTTGGTTTGGGGAGATGGATTCTCAGTTGATTTCTCAGTTGATTCACACTTAACAAATCCAAAGTATAAGAGCAGCATGACACGTCCACCAGCTTTGGCTTCGTCTTCACATTATTAATACAAGTGGTATTCTAATGGCATTAATTGTTGTTGTTTAGTCATTTAGTCGTGTCCGACTCTTCATGACCCCATAGACCAGAGCACGCCACTGCCTTCCACTGCCTCCCGCATTTTGGTCATACTCATGCTGGTAGCTTCGAGAAAACTGTCCAACCATCTCGTCCTCTGTCGTCCCCTTCTCCTTGTGCCCTCCATCTTTCCCAACATCAGGGTCTTTTCCAGGGAGTCTTCTCTTCTCATGAGGTAGCCAAAGTATTGGAGCCTCAGCTTCAGGATCTGTCCTTCCAGTGAGTACTCAGGGCTGATTTCTTTAAGAAAGAAATGACGTTAATTACATATATTTGAAGCACAGATACTAGTAGGATCCTCCAGCACTCATTATTTTTACATTGTAGTTGTCAGTGGAGAACAAGTTGCCTACTGTTGCTGTAGTTTGTGCTGCCTTTAGTCTCTACACATTGTGTATAGGGACATGAACACTTGCAAAATAAAAGACATTATAATTGCGGGTGGTTTTGCAGGCTTTCCAGCAGCTCTGTCAAATTGTAATCCAGAACTGAAAAGTAGACAGTTTCTGCTGCTGCTACATAAAGAAATCTGTTCCTGTAACACCTCAATCTGCTTGTGAATTGAATGTCCTCTGAAATAGAAAGTACAGCTTGCCTTGGCAGTAACAGATGTCCAACACTTACACTTTGTTTCAGGACATCTACAGCTCAGAACCCATTTTCTCTGCCTCTGGATGTGTTGTTACTAATGGACAATCTTGTTCTGAATTCTGAGACGGTATAGACCAATTTGGCACTCTTTAAAATAAATACAGAGAATCTTCACTTGGAAGATGCTGCTCCATCTACTGACACTGAAAATGATGAGTGGTGCGTAATGAAAGGCTGCAGAGCCTGGAGAAGCAATTATTTGAACGCTACTCCCATCGTTACACATCAGTACTAGCAGCATAACTTCCTTGACTGGAAGATAGTCAAAATAAGACTGCAAGAAGGGGTGAAATTGATTTTACTTAAGCTGTATATAGGGAAACATAGCTATATTTGTTAGTGGGATTCTCCCCTCCCCCGTTTCTGGACACAGAAGTTCTGTTTTGAAACATTGGCTGCTGAAAATGAGATCTAACCTTGAGCATCATGAAGTAAAAAAGAAGGACTATTGTGAGCTGATGTAGCCAGGAGATTCTGAAAATGAAGAGTGTTTTTTGTCCTAATAAACTGAGATTGAAAAAATATTTCAAATTATGAGGCTCCATCAGCAACTAAGATCCCCCCCCCCCAAAGCCTTATTGTTGAGTGAAAACTGGAACATGTTCTTTGCACGGTTATTCATTGTAGTTGGAGATGGGGAAGAAGAAGAGAAAATGGGGTGCCAAATTTCCATTGAGCCTTCACACTCTGCTCACACTAGTACTTCTACAATTAATCATTGTACATTGATATACAAAGCATAAAATAGAAAGCGTTAACTCTGTGGCTGACCTACGGCTTTTACTATGGGTACTGCGTAAAGCAGCCCATGAACTAATTTGAATGCTATATTGAGCATACTCAAAAAAAAAAAAATTGCACCCAGCCCCTGTACTAATATTAGTATTAGTGTTATTAGGTTGTAAATGGTTTCAGTACCTTTTAAAAGTGGGAAACAATGTATAAGTTTAATAAACTTAACCCAAACTACTGCCAGGCAGGGCTTAGTTTTAGCTTGGTCTGTACCTAAAATAAACAGTTAAGATTATGCACAACTGAAATCCAAAGTCTAATTAAAATAAATTATGTAAAGTGCATTTGATATGTTTTCACATTTTGCATAATTTATTGTGCTTACAGTTTTCAGAAAAAAATACTTTAAAATTATTTGCAGTGGGTGGGGTAATAAATAGGAATCCAATGAAGTTTATTTATCAAGGGGGGAAACATTATAAATTCAAGGTATTAAAGCGCACAAAGATTGAATGTCGGAGGACAGGGAGAAGAAAATGAGCATCCCAAGAGAAGAATTAGGGCCATGCCCTAACACAGGGGTCAGCAACCTTTTTCAGCCGTGGGCTGGTCCAGCGTCCCTCAGACCATGTGGTGGGCCAGACTATATTTTGAAAAAAAATAATGAACGAATTCCTATGCCCCACAAATAACCCAGAGATGCATTTTTTTTAAAAGCACACATTCTACTCATGTAAAAACACCAGGCAGGCCCCACAAATAACCCAGAGGTGCATTTTAAATAAAAGGACACATTTTACTCATGTAAAAACACACTGATTCCTGGACCGTCCTTTGGCCGGAATGAGAAGGTGATTGGGCCGCATCTGGCCCCCAGACCTTAGGTTGCCTACCCCTGCCCTAGCAGCTTACGTCAGAGTCACTTGTACTCAGATTTACTCAGATGTAACTCTTACTGTGTTTGATGAGACTTACTCCCTAGCAAATAGCAAGTCAGTTTAGGATTTCTTTACAGATTGCAATCTTATACCAAGTTTCATTGGAAGAATCTTCAATGAGTTTGGTAGAACTTACTTGTGAGTAGAAGTGTATAGGACTGTACTGTTAGATATCTTAGTCGACAGCAAACATTATGCTATCATAATATTACTTCATTATCTCTGCTCCCTGAACCACCATGGAAACCACTGGCAAAATGGATTCCTCCTCTCCTCCTAGATGTCCCCAAAACTGCAAAATATCTTCTGAGTGGACCTCACTGGATTTCACCCTTTGTGATTATTGAGTCTGTACCTGACTACCTATTTATTTTCAAGGTTTTCCACAGCTCTTTTTAACGGAGTGAAAGCTAAGATTCTCAGGGTGCCAAATCATGTAACATGTCAGCTTCTTCACTCATGTGAAAACCACACATTTATGTAACACATGCACCCTTGGTTTTGTGCTGCCTGTATCTTTCCCCCACAGAGTTAGGGATCATTTGCTGAGAAGTGAAAGGGGTTTGATTCATACACATATCATCAGGAATCAACAGTTGTGTTGCTTGTTGTCTTGTGCTAATATTACCAGAGATTCAACACCAGGGAAAAGAAAATTACTAGTACAGGTTCTATAACACCTGTACAACATTACTGTCCATGCAAAGCCTTAAAACATTCTGCTCACCTTCACCAATATGTAGAAATGTGGTTTGGAATATTATATAGTTTTTTTCTTCCATCTCCACGTTTCAAATACTACTATTATCTTTCACTGTAACAAAAGTAAGTTAACACTAAATGTCATTTTATAATTGCATTAATGATCACACAGCTGTGCTTTCCTGGTATTATAATGGATGTCAGGATCAGTTTAGGCGCTCAGCTTCATTTTCTGCTCAGATGTAATTCTGATGACCATTATTGTAGTAAGAAAGTACAGCTTCTTGTTCATTATGGCTGAGGTCTGTCAGAGGCGTGTGAGTTATAATGAAGGCCACAGTGAAAGAATGTTACAGTTCTGGCTTAGCGTTTGCCTAAATTTCAGCTTCCTCTGCAGTGTGTGTATGTGTGCAAAAGTCTATCCGCCCACCCATTCACACATGCACGCTCTTTCATTTCCCAGGCTAAGAAATGCTTTCTTTATTTATGAGCATGTGAAATTCTGAGGAGGAGCACTTATACTTAAATGAACCTGCAAGCAGCCCATAGAAAAGCAAGTGCCTGCAGCGCTAATAATGAGAACTGACAAGGCAATCCTGCTGTGTTTATTTATGACCTTCTGCCTCTGTTAGCTCTTGTGAGAAATTCCTCTCTAGCCATAACAATATTGCTGTAGTTTGGCACTATGTTGAGAAATCCTATGGAGCCCCGAGGCCCACTAACTGGCAGTGGTTCAGCTCCTAGCAGATTGGCATGATTGCTTCTGATTTTACATAGCTTTTCATTTTTATTTACCCCTTTGCTTAATTCAGAAGTCTTGCTTGTTGCTTCAACATACTTTTTAATTTTGAAAAGCACAATTCAAAATAGGAGGTAGGAAATTGGTGGAATGCACCTTTTGTAATTCCTGATATTTGTTGTGTTATTTGCAGGGAATAATTTGGCAATGTTATATATGGGGCTTCCTTAGCTGGAGCCTATAAAGTCACAAGGCAAATTACATTAAGAGAGGGCAGGACTACAATAGGAACTATGCCTCACTTGTACAAACCTAATCCCTTTATCCTGACAAGAGCCATCAAGGGGTTAGGGGTAAATGTTCAAGCAACACCTCTATTATGGAACAACAATTACCAAGCAAGTGAGCATGTTTGCCCAGCTCCTCAAATTCAGAACATCAAGAACAGGAGAATGAAGAAATGTGTTTTTATTCTTTTTTGCTGAAACTTCCTGATATTTTATTTTGAATGATGTGTGGGGTGTTTTATTATTAATGTATTCCTAATATTACTTATCACCATTTACTGTATATCTAATAGCTATTTATTAATACCTGACAGTATTGGGCAGTTTCATTATATCTTACTCCACTTTGTGTATGGCAATAATTGATAAAAATATCAGTTGACATTATGTTAGTGTTTGTAGTTGATAGTGTGTAGCTTGTAATGAATTTGTAATGTTACAGTGTAAATATTATTGAAATAAACAGTTGTATATTTGGATTGCTATTTTAAGTATTGTAATAATTGTGGATTGCTATTGTAATGCTGTTTGGTATGTACTCCTCTCACTGGATTAATTTCTAGAAGGGTAACAGTGTTAGGCCCTTAAAGAAAAAGAAAAAAAGTTTTGTGGCATCTTAAAGACAACTTAAGTGTTTTATTCATAGGATGAATAAAAAATTGGTTAGTTTTTAAGGTGACATGAGTATCATTGCTCTTCTTCCTGTAGTGTGCTTGTTGTTTTACGATGTTTATTGATTTTCAAATATAACAAGACCAGCAACAAAATGTTGTAGTACAGAATGCTCCCAGTTTAGAATTCCAAACATTCCATTCTTCCCTGTGCCAGTTTTCCATTCTTCCCTCAATCAGCATTCTGGTGGCTACTGAGCATCCTCAGTCTTCATTAGCCTGTTTTTGGGTTCCCCCCTAAAAGTTTTTTCCGACTTATTTTTGTGCGTCTGCAAACAAGAATACACAAGCTGAATCATACCTGTGTCTTGTCCATCATTAAGTGTGATTTTGGCTTCATAGCACCACTCCTGTTTGAATATCATCAATAAAGGGAATGAATATATTTGTTCATCCCCCCCCCCCATGCCATCATAAACATTATATGTAGCAGGACTTTTTGAACTTTGACCTAAGAAAAATCCTTAGGTTGAAAAAGAAAATCTCTCTGGTAGATTAGTGACGTGTTTAGACCTTATCCTGATCATTTTTTATTTTTTTATTTTTTTGCTGTAGTAAAGATGGCTTCACTGTGTCAAAAAGTAAGATGAGGCAATTGTGCCTGAAAAATAGCTCAGCCACTGATCTGTGACATTTATCCTGATCACTGATCCAGAATTACAAGAATAAAGGGGAGGGTGCAGGACCATGCTGTCCTTCAGTGTGCTTTGAGGTCCATAAAAGATAGACATTAAACATTAAAAGAACCCTCCCTCCGTCCCTCTAGAAGCCTTCCTTTGTGAGCCTCAAATAACACTACAAGATTCCTGTTAAAGGATGTCTGAAATCCTACAGAGAAGCACTCCTCTTAAGGGCTGTGGGTACACTACAACAGTTTGCTGCAATTCCACAGTTAGTTCTTCTAATACCGAATATGATTACCCTATTCCTAGCAATATGACAGTGATTTTATGCTATGCACAGATGTCCCCAGCATATTAGCTTGTAAATTTAAATTTAAAAGAAAGAAAGAGGCAGCAAATAGCCCAGGAGCCATGGAATGTTGAAGGTGCCTGTCAGAAAAGGTGAGAGTGGCTTGGTTTCAGTCTGCAATACCTTTTAATATCTTGGTCATGAGAATCAGACTTGAGTGATTTCTTTCTGTGTAGGGTGGGGTAGGGTAATAGAATATCCCAGTATAGCATGGGGAAAGAGGATTGCTTGTTTCCACTATTTGCTCATCTGATGTTATACTGTGTCTGTGCAGTGAGGTTCCATTCTACCTATTGTGACTCATACTCATGATAGGCCATGAATTTGTGAAATCCCTTTAAGCATTTTTGCTGGTGACCAACCATCTCACATCATTTACTAGTATAAATCTGATAACAAAGTGTGTGTGCATGCACATATATAGAGAGAGAAAGAGAGAGAGAGAGAGAGAGAACAGGGGTTGGACTAGATGACCCTTGGAGTACCTTCCAACTCTATGATTCGTGAGAGAGAGAGAGAGAGAGATTAACAAAGCAGAGTATTTTTTATTTATTTGGCAAAACCTTTTGGCTTCCACCTCCATCAGCTTCTCCTATCAAAATAGAATGATGCTGTTTTCAAGGTGGCAGTTATAGAGCTTTGAGGATGGAATGCCCAGAAAGGCTTCATTCACTGAAGCTAAGCGATGCTGGCACTCTCCTCCAGGTTATATAACACACCTGCGTCTAAATAGATTTTCTGTGTTTTTGATAGATACTGAGTAAATTTTTTAATGTGCTAATTTGTTTGCAGTTTCTATAGAATACTGGTTGTGTCTAGTTTATAGTATGTTGTTGTAATATAATGTAAAAGAACACATGATTCCAAATGATTCATCCTATTGTTATTATTTCCAAAATTGTACATGATAAACAGGGTTTTTTTTAGAAGTAAGACCCTACTTTGAAACATATTGTACTACTGTTGTTTTCTACTTTAAATGCGTATTCTTCATACTTTCTAGTATTAAAAAAGGGATATATGTCAGGCAGTACTTAAATCTGGTGTGCTTATGGTTCTTAGTAGGCTTTACGGATTTGTTTTTAATAGCATATTGGTGATAAGAATTTATCGTTTCATAGGTTGGAAGCTATGTTTTTCAAGTATCTTCTTCTTTATGTACCTCAAGCCCTTTAGAATTCTCTTCTCAGGGGTTCCAGAATTCTGGACAAAACTGTAGCAGAATCAGAGCAGCTCCATAAAAATATAAAAAATGGCTTAATTTGAGCCAGTTCTTACCATAGTTTAGTCCTGAATCTGTTTTCATTGTTAGGCCAACACTGCAGAAATACAAAATCCAGAAAATTATTTGGGTTCTTAAAGAAGGATAAATTATTTCTTATATTTAATATTGCCCCTCCCAAAAAAGTGTAAAAGGAGAACATCTTTCTACAGAAACTCCCTTGTGCATTTCAGATACAGTGGTACCTCGGATTACATACGCTTCAGGTTACATACGCTTCAGGTTACAGACTCCGCTAACATAGAAATATTACCTTGGGTTAAGAACTTTGCTTCAGGATGAGAACAGAAAATGTGCTCTGTTGGCACAGCGGCAGTGGGAGGCCCCATTAGCTAAAGTGGTGCTTCAGGTTAAGAACAGTTTCAGGTTAAGAACAGACCTCCGGAACGAATTAAGTTCTTAACCCGAGGTACCACTGTGCTCTCCGAATGAATCATAACTAAAGAATGCCCCTGACACAAGGACCATTGGTGGGATCATCATACCTAAGCCTATATGTAATTCTTGTTGAGATCTGTAAGATTATAACTGCAAGGTACGCCATGGTAACTTTTTCCTTCTAAAATCTATAACTGTTTCAGTAGATATGAAGAAAGATTCCCTCCCTGGATATATATTCTAGAGAATTGGCTCCTGTGGATGAAATTACACATTCAATTTTTTATTTTTTTTTAAGGAAAAGGAAAACCTCACCACATAGTGAGAAATCTGTGTACATCTTCAGTTTTTAATTTTAATCAGATTTGTAAAAATGTTAGATCAAGGCAGTATATCTAAATTTATGATTTTCCCGCTTGCGTTTTTGAATATTTGTATTCCTTTTTTCAGTTGCACAGGAAATTAAAAATGCTGTTAGCTAAGTTACTGTCTAGACAATTAAACCAGAAGGGTATTTTAAGATTTCTCGACAAACACTGTTAGCTGCTGCTTTGTAGTAAAAGGTGGCCTAACAATTAAAAACATGGATGAATTTAAATTGATTTATTGTAGTGTTTTCCACTAGGGGTGTGTGCTTGTTAGCTAAACTGTCAGCATTAAATGAGCATTACATGTGCTGGTTTCTGTTATCTCTATGACTTCTAAACATTACTGGAAAGATCCTGACTGTGTGTTTCTATTTCTGAATGCTACAGACAGCTTTTTAGATACATATAAGGGTTAATCTGAGTTTATTTAATATATACTGCCTCTCTGGCAAGGCATTCAAATGCTAACTTTAAATAATGGTTCACAATCTCATGGACACAGTACCATTTAAAAAAATTATAATAATGAGTGGACAGAAGAATGTCCATAAATGCTGACTACAGAAATTCATAAATACTGAATAATGACATTCAGTATCCGGAGAGAATTTAACACATTACCGGGTCAGTATGGATAATGGCCAACAAATGTTGGAAAATGTGAATTGATCAGAAATGTTTCAGAAATAGGAATAGCTTTCCTGCCAATTTTCTGCACTGCCTAGGAAATATAAAAAGTTCCCAAGTAGAGAATCCATCTTTTGACAGGTCTCTGTGTATATTACTTAATTAAAGTTGTCAGCTTTTGTACATTATCTGATATCACTTGAAGACTACGCTTCTTGACCAGTCAAGGTGCAAATTTCCCTGTGCATATTCTGGTCACATTCTTTGTGCCTTCATGTGAATTTGTGCTGTCACTAGTATTTGTACACATTTGCCATTGAACTTGAAGTATACATAAAGTAGAGTGTGACTGACTTTAGTGATGTACTTGCTCGACACCATGTTGAATTAAATTCTTAAATCAAAAGAGATGCAGTAATTTATTGTCTGTGATGGGGTATTTCTGTATAATTAGGCTGATAACTGTATATTGGTGCTGAAGGCAAATTGGTATTGACCAAATGCTACATGGCTAATCATGGCTACAATCTTATATTTAATCTTTTCTGGGTGTTGTGCTTTCCTTATTATGTAGGATGGTATGCTGCTTTGTTTATGGCTGATTTTATTTTATAATGCACTGAATTGTTTCTATTATTACAAACATGGAGAGCACTTCCTTCCTTTAAAAAAGGAGGAGAAAGCATAGTAACAGTGCTACTGCATTTGGCTGGCTTCAGTGGAAATGACTTATTACAATGAAATGTAATCAAGGCGGATTTCTAGGAATGTTCTTTGAGCTTTACTTATCATAAGAAGTGTGTTTCTGTGTGTTTCTGTGTCACTTTCCCTCCCCTCAAATTCTCTGGTGAGTAACCTTGGGTTTCCTGATTCTCTGTACACAGTTTACTGCCAACAAACTTCCCCTGCTGACTGTGCTACAATTGCAAGTCTGTGAGTTATTTCGAGAGTGACTCTCCTGTTGAAGTCTGATAAGATCGTGTACCACCAGGAAGGCATAATATTATAATCCTAAACGCCACATGATCCTCTTCTTTTTTGCTCTTGTACTTGTCACATGGACAAGAATAAAGGTTGTGCGTGGTTGGAAGCAGAGGAGTAAAGAGGAGATAGCCGAAGATAACACCCTTGCTAAGAAGTATAAATCCTGAACAGGAATGGCTTGGTTACAGTAAAGCTTTTATCTGTAAACTAGCTTTGAGGACCTGGTCATGGTATAATGACTAACATAAAGCACAGGCTGACACATCTTTGGGGTAGCAGATAGATAGGTAGGTAGGTAGATAGATAGATACCCCTTCCAACTCAGTCCCAAAGTTTTAACCCTAAGCAAAGCACTAAAATAAAATAAGAAGAAATGCACTGTGTACATGAAACAAACGGATATAAAAAAAAAAGAATAGTAGTCAGCAGTTCTTATTCCCAGGAAACCAGTGCCTTGCCAAATGCATCCTCTGAGAATCAAGCAGACTCTTCGGGCATGCCTTTGGGGATGTATGGGGACTTCCTTCCCTTTAAAGGATCCCTGCAATTACCCAATCTGCCAAGTTTCCAAAAAGATAAATGGAAGCACTGTAGCTTGAAGGTGTCTTGGTTTGAATGAGATGCAGTAAGTAAGGTCTCTTTGTTCTTTACAGGCATTGTAGATCTGATTGTACTTATAAAAGAAGAATAGAGTTGGTGCCCTGCTGACTAAATTGTCCTCTGGAGAAGTATTAGTTACAAAGCTTCTTCATTAACAAGGCTCCCTGTTTAAGCTACTGTGGAGTAGCTTAGTGCTTAAGCTACTTCTCTTATTTGCTTCTTTCTAAACATTAACTTGGCACACATATATGGTTAAATAGGTTTGTGACAAATAAATATACTATTGATTTTGAAAATGTATGTGTACATAAAGAGGCTAATACATACAGTGACACAAACATAAAAACAAATCTCTCATATTGAATAATTTGCTATGTTCACCTGTTATATTACTATAATCATTGTCAACAGGAAAGAATTGTTCCTCTTGCTATTCATATCTCTGAATTGTAAATGTAACTTGACTAGGTGGCAGTGTCATTTCTGTATATATAGTGTGAGAAACAGGAATAGAACGTCAGGTTTTTGTAAAGTCACAATCTTGAAAACAGTAAAGGCAAGATGCACTTTTAATTTTGAATGTGGCAGAGAACATAAAATGGTGAAAAGAAGTTTGGCTGATGTGTGTATTCTGTTTTTTATTACAGTATTATATGTGATTGTGTGTATATGTGACAGAGAGAGGAGGAGGATAGTACTACTATATGTATTTTGTTTGTTTGTTTGTTTGTTTGTTTGTTTGTTTGTTTGTTTGTATAGTACATATAACTGCTGCTGTATGAAGCACTATATGTACACAGACATTGAATTTTCTTATGAAAGTACATGTCTAGGAAATCATAGGAGTAGGTTTTCATATGTGAGAAATGCATGTATATCAACTTGTGCACAAATTTTTAGTAATAGTTTATTGCCACAGACACGCGTGGCAAGTTGCATGCCGATGTTTATCATATGTATTGAATTACACATAGGATTAACCCAAATATTATTACCATGTGAGGAATTTTATCTTGAGCAGTGTGGTGTTTCATATATGCCAGTTTTACATTTGATCAGGAGAGGATAAATATATTGATTCACTTGTGAAGAGAGCTGACATTTTTTTTCCCTTAGCAAAAAAACCATGCTTTTTTCTGTACTAATATCTTTCCATGAGAGGTTAAATGATCTGCATGTTAGCCTTGTAGTTTTATCCAGTGTGGGAAAGAAATCCTTCTGGTTTATTTTTATGGAGAATGACATACTGGTGGGGTGGGTAGCGATAGTTTTTAAAAGAGAGCATAAAGCATTTGAAAGCTGTGCTTGCTTGCTCTTCACTCCCCAGCTCCTGCTTCTTCTTCTTTTGGACACAGCATAGCTCTTCATGCAGAATGGCATCACGTGTGCCCCTTTTGATTTTATGAATGAGCTGTGTCAGATTTGTGAGGAAATCCCTTGAAGGCAGGCACTTGAGGAAATGCCTGGGACTTGTCAGTCACTCCACCCCCATGGGGGATTAGTAAAATGAGAAGCCGTAATGTGACCTGATGGGGGGAGGAAAAAGCCACTCTATATACCTTCCCCCTCCCTTCAAGCTTTCCTCCTCATATGCGTTCACTGAGGGAGTCAAAGATAAATGGTTGCATTACAGTGGACTCTTGGGTATTGCCTTTATCCCTGAACTGCAAATCATTTTATCCTTCGGTATGTTACATACTTAATAACATTTTCAAACATTACTTGGCCTTATAAAACAGGTTACCTGCAGTTCAAAAAAATGTTATCAATTTCTTGGATGCTGTCTGAATGGAATGGCTACCCTAAAAGCCATATTGTGCATTATTGTAACATGTTTCCCTTGGGGGCCCATGATTTCTTTCTTTTTCTTTTTTTACAATGCACAAGATCGGTATTCATTTTAAGCAACCGAACCTATCTTGAGGGAGTTTGTTTTCATATTTTATTATATTCTTTGTAGCCTGTACTTGTTTTATCAGCAGTTTCTGTTGCATTTGTTATATATTTGACTTGGTCAAAGAATGCCCTTTATTACATGAAAACAAAACTTAGTGTAAATGTTTATCAATAGGCCAAATATTCTTCTCTAGAAAAAAACACCCCTCTGCTTTATCAAAGTATTCCATCATGATTTTATACATAACAATTAGCAATCATTTTTAAAACACATACTGAACATATATCTCTTAATATGCTGAAATTACTGCTTCATGAATTTCTGACTTCACTGCACCTGATTGCCAAGTTCAAATAATTCACAAAAACTCATTTTCTTAATTGAATTGATCCTGGCATATACCACAGCTCTGTCTAAAACACTGCATAATAACTTAAAAGTATCAGTTGTAGATACTTCAGTATTCCTATTTAAAAGAATAAACTTTAATTAGAAAAGAAGATCCTGGGTAGAAGATTCTGTGAGGTGAAAATGTGTCTTCATTACAAATGAAACTAGTTAAGCTTAAAAAGGCTTTTTCAACAGTAGTACACATTCATCAGAGTTTTGTGACATGAAGAATGTTACTTGGATTTTGCATTTCACAAATTCAACAAAAATATTTTCTTTATCTTCTTCTACTGAAAAGCATTCCCAATGTGGCATGCTAACAATGTTTACCCCTTTGGCCCTATAGTGTGTGCTACTCATACTCGTATTATTGTATATCCTAGTGCTGAATGCATTGACTCCAACCCAAAACAGGTGCTCTTGTTCAGGGGTCAGGAAACTTTTTCAGCAGGGGGCCGGTCCACTGTCCCTCAGACCTTGTGGGGGACCGGACTATATGAGAGGGGGTGAACGAATTCCTATGCCCCACAAATAACCCAGAGATGCATTTGAAATAAAAGGACACATTCTACTCATGTAAAAACACACTGATTCCCAGACTGTCTGGAGGCCGGATTTAGAAGGCGATTGGGCCGGATCCGGCCCCCGGGCCTTAGTTTGCCTACCCATGCTCTAGTTCATCAGCAAAGCGCTTGTGTGAGCTGGCTTCACAGATGCATCTCTCTCAGGGGAGATTCATGAATGCTCCACAACATCCACAAGGGCCAGGAAACAGATAGTTTGGCCACCATTGCCAGCTGTGACTGACATAGGCACAAAGAGCAGTTGTGTTCTCATTTGATGGCACAAGGTAGCCTCCTTAGATTGTGCCCATTACGTGGAAGTAAATATACTGATTTTAATAATAAACCTGAAACTGCAGGAAGGGATTTGTCCAATTAAGCTTGAGTCTAGTGCGGAACCTTTTTTTTTTTTAAAAAAAAGAGCATTCTATCCACTAGCCTACCTCATGCACAATGCTAAATCATGGTTTAGCATTTTGAGAAATATCAGGAACAGATGCTGGGCTTGCAGAGTCATAACCCATTTCTGTACACACACAAGGAAAGAATGCTTTTTAAATCAGGAGTGGCTAACCTGTCACCCTCCTGATGTGCCGGACTTTGTCTCTAACCAGGCCCAACCAGCATTGACAATGGTCTGGGATGCTGGGATTTGTAGTCCTACAACATCTGTAGGGCCAGAAGCTAATGTTTCTCCCTGTTATATCTGAATACAAATATAATGTGCTGGAATCCTTTAACACTATGTCCTATTTACTCTCAGCAGCAATGGATTAAGTAAAACAGTGCCAATAGAATCTGCCAACTCCACTGGCACCAACCAGCCACAGCTTTGCTCATTGACAGTTTCCCCAGGGTACCTGTGCATGGAAGGCATTGTACGACATTAGTTGAATTAGGGGAAGGGCCATAATTCAGTGTCAGAGCACCTACTTTGCATGCAGAAGGTTCTGGGTCCAATCCCTGTTATCTCCAGGGTGGGAAGTATGCCCTCTCTAAAACCTTGGAGGGGCCACGTAGTTTAGACAGGGGGCAGAGAACCTCCAGCCTGCGGACCTGATTACCAAAGCTGTGTCCTCCAAACCATGCCCAAATCCAGCAGGGCTCTTTGCAAGCCCTGTGCTCCTTGCAAAGGGCCGGCTTAGCACTTTGATGATCTGCTAAGCCCACCTCTCAAGCTTAGCCTGTCAGAGTAGGGGATGCTTCACTTTTGCAACCCCAATTACAACAATGGAGATGAGGTGTGTGGTGGCTTAAAACAAAATCCAACAGAGTACCTAAATGCACCCTAAGTCTTCTCATGCATTACGTTCCCTGTCACCATGTTTTCCATCACCAGAGCTTTCATTTGTGCATTCACAGCCACATGCCACAAAAAATTCTATATGAGATCTGTTTTTTCTTTCTGGTACTCATAGATTGGCTTCTGAATTAGTCAGAATTGTATCCTTTGATGTGGCTGGGTGACAGACAAGGAAATGAGGAAGCGTTTGCATTTGATTCTATAATTCTGTGATCCAATGGAATGTTTTTATTATGCCACCATTTTCTGTTATGTCATCGTTGAGAGTGAGAATAACCTTTGAAGTAACATAGGACTCCACTCTGCCAGCTCTGTGCATTTTTTCCTATTTCACTGGCATTATGATTGTACACCACTGCTGGATCTGGCATAAATTCACTATTTGCCATAACTTTGTGTTCTGTTGGTATAGCAGAAGTGATTGCTATGTTTCCAATATTATGCCTTGTGGTTATGGAAAATAAATAAATAAAAATGGAACCCCTGAAGCCTGAGGGGTATTTTAAATGAGCTCACTGTATTTACTATAGTGGTATGTAAGCAGCACACCAGAACAAATCTTGCATTAATGTAATTTGCTAAGGGATTTGGGTCTTGCTTTTTCTATCTGATTTTAAAGTGAATAAAAGTACTGTACTGCAGCACCAGCATCATATTCAAAAACTCACCATGTATAAATGGGTTAATAGGATAAATAATTGTATAGGATAGTCATCTAATAAATGGCAAAATAAAATACAGAGAACACTAAAATATGCACAAATGGACACCTGTGAGTGTCCTAGAAATCCAGGTAATATATATATAGAGAGAGCTCCATGAGTGATTCACTGGAGTTTTAGCAAAGGTCTAACTTGCAGCCACATTGTAGTAAGAAATAAGGTAAATTGAAATGTGAATGCATTTCCCCTCTAACTGCCTTGACTTCCTGGGAAATATGAAATATCTGAGTGTGTGTTGCACATTTGTTATGCCTTTATATTGTGGGGTGGCGTGAGGAAAATCCAAACAGTGCCCCATTTGTTTAAAATTTTAACCCCTTCTTTTCAGCTCTAGACAGTGTTTCCATGACATCTGTCTCAAATTGAAAAATGTCCTGCCACCATCTGCTGTTCCACATACTATGCCTTGGATGTTGGTTCCAACTGCTCCTTTACCAATTTCCCCCTCCCCTCTTTTTTCTCAGGATTTATCGGGTTCCATTGATGACCTGCCCACAGGAACTGAAGCAACACTGAGTTCAGCGGTTAGTGCATCAGGTTCCACCAGCAGTCAAGGGGAGCAGAGCAACCCGGCACAGTCGCCTTTCTCCCCTCATGCCTCCCCACATCTCTCCAGTATCCCTGGGGGGCCTTCCCCTTCCCCTGTGGGCTCTCCCGTTGGAAGCAACCAGTCAAGATCTGGTCCCATTTCTCCTGCAAGTATTCCAGGTAAATGGCGGGCTTTAAAAAGAAAATAATCCATCTAACCTCTACTGTTTCGTTTTTAAAATGTTTCCTTCAGCATTTGTATACGCTTTGCACTTTCCCATCATGGGCAAAGATCACATTTTCAATGTGCTAAATAATTCAGACATTAGATGAATTATCACGTTGTGACATAAGATTAAGTATCACACTGACATTATAGAACTGGGTTGTGCAGGAGGTATTCTTGGTAGTTTGCTACACAGACTGGACTCCGGCATCTCAAAAACATTGATTGTGGGTTTCCACTATCCCAAGGCCTTGAATGAAGGGACTCAACTTGTCTTAAAATGTTCCTGTCATGTGACCTTTCTCTACCTTCAGTCAGGGCTGGATTAGCCAATAGCCCAAATAAGCACGTGCTTAGGGCATCAAGGGAAGGGGAACACCACAGAAATCTTCTGTTGCCAGATTTTTAACATTAATGGTCACAAATTGCTCAGCTGAGCATTCATTTTCCCAGTTGAAGTACATTTAAAATACCAACAGAACAACCATGCAGCAAGGCAGGCTGAAGACCTTATCTCTACTAAGTATAGAAGCAGATGTGTTACATAAGATTAGTTTTGAGAATCTGATCAAAGGTTTTGCAGTTAGAAAAAGTAGGAGAAAATTCTTCAAATATAAATAAACTGGAAGTATACAAAAATAAATATTTTCCATTGTATTGTAGGTTTTGTTTCATTTCAAAAAGCAAAATTTTATTTTACAGTTTGTTATTGTTTATATTTTGAATTAGATATACTGTATATGGGGGCACCACCATCTTTGAAGTTGTTAGAGCCTCTAAAGGTCTTAATCTGGCACTGCCTTCAGTTAATTTTCTCTTCCTGCTCATCCTACCTTATTTGTTCTGACCTCAATGCTCTTGTATTACCACCTGTTATGTCTTGCTATGAGCATCTCCATGTGACATAGATTGGCTTCCTCATATCATTTTCTCTCTAGCAAGTCATTGTAAAACAAGCAGCTGTTGTGTTGCTGATAGCTATGACAAGACAACGCCAAAATGTAGCAGGGGGTTCCTTTCTGGGAAGGCTGTTAAAATAAAGGTGTATTCCTAGGGCTTGCTGGCACGAAAGAATCCTTTACTTCTTTCCTTCCTCAGATGAGATTAAATTGGCAGCTACAAAGCATCAAAAGGACACACACAACTAACCTGCCACATGATCTTCCCAGTGGCTTGTTCTGTCACATGTAATGTTTAAATGCTTTTCTCCCCAATTGCAAATTTTCTCTCCCATGTTGTTCATGATCACCCATTGCGAGTATTAGAATACATTGGCACAGCCTCAATACTAGACTATCCCCTAAAACTCAATAGGCATTTTTCCCCCTGTGCAGACCAAAAACTGTATTTCTGATAATAATTCCCCAGAGTGGCTGGGGAAACCCAGCCAGATGGTTGGGGTATAATTATTATTATTATTATTATTATTATTAGTCTCTATAATTGTTCCCTGACAGCATTTCCACTCTGGGAATAAAATACAGAGTGGAGAATTACTATTAAGGACAACAACATTTACAAGTTTATGAATAAATAATTTATCAAATCATCTTCCTTATAACAATGCCACAATGTATAATTTGTGTTTTGGGGACATTAGCAATCTGTAACTTAGATTTTGGTTTTAAAATTTTTTTTTTCTAAATAAACACCCAGTGGAGGGGAGAGAGATCATTCATATATCTCTGTACAATCTATGCTTCGGTTTCCTCATTTATGATTCGTATTTTACTAAATTATTATGCTATATGTCCTGGTATATTAATACTAGTAAAAAACGATGCATGTCATTTAGGAGGCTTGCACACTACTCTCTCTAATTCAGCCAGAGCTGAGGAGTGGAAGCTGACACAGCAGAACATCAAAATGCATTGCTGATGCCAGAGAAGTGAGCGAATGCTAGCTTGGCTTGCCTCCTGGGCCAAAACTCCCAATTTACTAACAAAGCAAAAATGTAAAAAGGAAGAGACTGGGAGTGCATGATTCTATGGCCAGCTCTCAAGCCCTAATATTATATGTTCACCAGGTGCTTTAGTAGCCACAGAAACACCCTGATGCAAGCCCTGATTATTTTGTGGACTAACTATCCAAAATAGTAAACACTACCCCCACTCCCAATTGTCTTGGGAGTGCAAGCAGTCTGTAATGGAAGAGGATGCTGTTAAATCTTAGGAAACTATAAACTAAGACCCATTCCCATGCAGCCAAATCAAAGAGTAAATAGCAAACACTTATACGCCTTACCCAACCAGTTTTGTTTAATATTCAAAGGAATAGACAGCTCATTTGAGAGGAACCTTTTGAGTCTGTTCTGGTTTTGCTGTTATTTTAACCCACTCTAGCAAGGGGATTATGCATTAGTGAAATTGACATGATCGCCCTTTTAAAATCTCTCATGTTTAAAAAGGTTTCACTTCTCTCTGGAGTCAAATGTTCTACAGCAGCTTGTTTTGTTTTGTTTTGTTTTGTTTTTTGAGATTCATGAATGACATTTATTGGCCTTGGCAGTACAACAATTTTATTGACAAAGTTACACCTAATGCACAAAACAGTTACTTAGCAGTTTTACAAATTTCAGAACGTCGTCACAGCAATACAAGGGAAACATTTCATTTGCTCACTTAACTGTAGCTTTATTTTTCAATTCTCTGACACTATGAAGAGCAAGATGAACTTCATATAATGGTGTGTAGTATGCCTACATTTTATATGCCTGCCTAAAAGTCATTTCTTACTTGTATAGATGTGGGTTTGTTTGTTTTTACTTTTGTATTGATTGTGTTTATTGTCATTAGTGTTTGTATTTCTATTGTGTCTGAAAGTCACTTTAGGTCATTTCCGTGAGTAAGGTGGCTGATAAGTAATAGTAATAGTATTAGGCTCAATTTCTGCCTCTGATCCAGCCAGCTTTCAAAGATGTGAGCACCTTGTTGGGAGAAAAAAAGGTTGGCAGCCTCTGAGTGGTTGGTTGCTTATATAAAGCTTAATGCTAATTCAGCCCTGCTGTAATCATATTCAGAGCGCTCACCTGAAAAAGCTCCAGAATTGACCCTGACTGTTTAGATTTACAAATCAGATTGGTATCATAAAGTTGAGGAGCGTAGAATGTGCAGATCTGTGAAATGGTGAATTAAGATATATCGAATTACAGTCCATGTTGCCTTGTGATAATGATAATAAGGGAATTCAGTTTCCAGGCTTCTCATTCTCTCTGTCCCCAACATATAGCAGCAGTTCATGAGCAGCAACAGGTTCTATCTTACCATTCAAATAGAACAGGTAAGCACCAGGCTTCTCCACAAGGGAAGATAGCATTCCCTACGTACAGGAATCAACACATATCAGCTTGGCTTTACTACCCAAGCCTCTGCCTTTGTGCCTATTCCTATCTACCTATTTGAGGAAGAGTCATCGCTCAATAGTAGAGCACCTGCTTAGTATGCAGAAGGCCCCAAGTTCAATCCTCAGCATCTCAAGATAGGCTAGAAAGACTGAAATCCTATTTGAAATCTGTAAGCCACTTCCAGTCAGTGTAGACAGTAGTGTACTGGATACAACCATGGTGTCAGCTTCCTATGTTTCCCTCTCACCCCTTGGGCAAGCCCATGGAGTCTGGTCTTACTTGCACCAGCAGTGTGGATAAGGTAAAAAGTGGCAGATATGTCTAGTATTTTGTTTCTTTTTTTGAACCATTTCTCTTCCAAGCCCACTATGTTTGCTAGAAGCCAGAATGGTGGAGCCTTCTCTGTTGGGATACTGCCAGGGAGACAAAAGCCATCATGCCCCCACGCTGTCTCCGGACGTCCATCGACCTCCCGTAGAAACGCAGTATCAATCAATTAGCGACATGAGCTCCAGAAATAGCTTACAACATTCCAGAGCTGATGCACGCTCTATCAGCAGACTTTTGCACAGTGAAAGATGCACTCAGAAGACCATATTTACAAGTTTATTCAGCGTTGGTCAGAACAAAGAAAAAAACATGACTGCCTGCTTCAGTGTCTCAGGCACAGGGAGAAAACGAAAGCATAAACATCCTGTGAACAGGAAATACGCAGACTCTGTGACTCACAAAGCCTGCTCCCTTTTAAGGTGGAACGGAAATATCCTAACATCCTCTTCTTTGCAGAGGTGCTAGCAAATGGAAAGTTGCAGCACGGGTCTCTTTCACTTTCTGCCATTCTCCAAGGCAGGGGAGATTCTGGTGGAATCTACACACATATTTAAAAAAAGCTGTGAAAATGCTTTTTTTAAAAAAGATTTGAAAAATACATTGAATTTTCCATAGCTCAGTTTCGCCATCTAGTGTCACATTTGTATATTGCATTTTGCAACATATTTAAAACGGTTTATTTGCAGTTGTGTAGCTGAGTCTTCTGTCTTCTCCTTGTGGGCCTCTAGGAAGCACAATAGGTTTCAAAGGGGGACAAGGTCTTGTCCTACTTGCAGGAAGATTTGAAGGGCTGGTACTTGTCTCTGTTGCCAACACTTCCTGCTCACTAAGTACTTTTCCGCCTTTCCCTTTAACCTTCCATGCTTGCTAAAGAGAAAGGCAGAGCTTTCCCCACCTGCAGAAAGCTTTGGAGGGGAAAAGAAACAGGAGTTTCTCAAGCTGATTCTATCTTTCTCCAAATCACAAATGATTATGTTGTTGGACTCCAGCTCCCCATCATCCCTGGCCACTGGCCATGCCAGCTGGGAATTGTGGGAGCTGGAGTTCTAAAACTTCCTGCAAGTTAGACAAGAACCCGCCTCTTCTTCCACCCATCTATCAAGCAAAGGTGGGGCCTTGCCTTACTTGTGGACACTTGGCTAAAAACAGAAACTGTTTATTAAATACAAGTTGTTTCTTTTCATAGCCAAACTATTGCACGAGCCTATCTGAGACTGCTATGAGTCTTTCTTGTCCAGTTATTTACGTCCAGCAGGGAGGCAGGTAGATTTGTCAGTGCCTGCCTGTGAAGCAGACTGTTCTTCATTTCATTTCAGTTTTAATTTGTATACCTCCTTTCTATATTACTATGCACAAGGCAGTTTACAAGCTGAAGAAACAACAAAATAGACAGCAAAGATCACACACGTAATAACAATCTGATCCAATACAAAGAAGTCACAATAACTTTAAAATAAACAACTTATATCAAATAAAGCAATCTGCAATATTCTTCATTCATTGCAATCCTTGGTAGATTTACTGTGATAGTGAGCAACACAATGGTTTTTTTCTGGTTTGGAAGAAATTTTAGCTTCGAAGAAAAGATAAACCCACCAGATTATAGACATTAATTGGGTCTCAATCCTGAACACCTTTAATGATAAGTAATTTTTGCTGAATTCTATAGTTGCAATCCTGCAAAGTAATGAGCTGCTCAGTAGGACTTCAGCCGCATAATTCAATGCAGGATAACAGCCAAAGGGCTTACTTCACATAAGGTATTAGCACCATGAGGATAATTCCTATTCCCTTTTTTTCAGAGCTTTTAATTTCTTATGTTACTATTAAGTAACTTAAACCTTTAAGACATAGGTTACCCATGAATAAATGTGTTGCACTAATTTAAACTACCACAAATAATCAAATCATTAAAACCATGTTAAAATAATTAAACTATGTTTAATATGTGTCTAAAACTATAGACATTTCCTTGTATTAGAGGAGACTATGACAAATAATTACAGTATTTTCGCCCTTGTTAGTCATAAAAGTGTTGTTTACCTGCAACATCTGTTGCTTAATTCACATTGCCAGTTAGAATTTTCTTTTAATTTGTAAATGTTTAAAATCTGGTCCTTTATTGAAGTAATACTTTTTATCCCATCATTCATCCACAGTTGTCACATTCATGAAAAATACTGTATTTTTGATTATTGCATTATGAAAATATGAGTTTTATACATGTCTAGTTTATGGTCTTACAGATGAAACAATTTACATTCTCCTCTTTCCATTTCATGTGTTCTCATCATAAAATATTGATGTGAACACATCATAAATGGAAAGGTATCTCTTTTTCCTCCATCAGATGTTTCAATATTAAGAAATGATGGATGCATTTACAGGGCAATTCAGTTAGTCTGCTCCCGCTTTGTCAACTAATTTTTGTTGTTGTTGGCTGCAGGGCTTTATTTCTTGGTAAAACTTCTTATAAATCGAACTCTGGCTGATGTTTATTTTCTGAGCTGCTATAGACTGTCACCACTTCTATATAGATTAGGGACCCTGCAGAGCCCTGTCTTCCCCACTGTCCTCCGACGCAAACGCATGGAGCAGAAGTAACTTTTAAGGTGTACACAAATCTTCTATTCCCTACTGTCATTGGCATGAAATAGAGGAAACATAGTTCTGTGGAACTTGCAAGTGTAGTTGCTGGACTGACACTTCAACAGTTTCTTTATATATTGTCACTGCCACTTCTGTGAGAGTATAAGAACTATGAGAATTGTGTAGTCTATCCAAGGAAGACAGTGTCTATTCATGGAAGACATAACTGTCAAACCACTGTATCTGGACAAAGTCACTAAAGAAGAAAAGTATTTGCAGGGGGCGTTTATGAGCTGCTCCTATTATCTTCTATGGCAGAGCTACAATTTTGGAAATTAATTCAAAACCAGAATTATTATTTACTAATTTATTAATTTCCTTTTTCAAATTACAATTTCCACAATTAGTTATATTTGTAAAGATGAGAAGTGCTTAAAAAATTCTTTAGAGGTCATTGATAATGGTGTTTCTAAGGATGTATTCAAATAATAACAAACTATCCTTGTGGATTTACCCCCCCCCCTTATCCCCAGATAGTGGTGGACTCAAATTATTGAGATGTGTTGATTGATTACAGCCGTTAAGTTTCTTAGTAATCAGTTTCATCGCTTATTCTCAATTCACACTTGTACCTTTGATTTCTCTTCCACAACAGGGTGATGTAGGTTGTCGTTGACTAATGAAGAACAGAATTGGTTTCGGCATGAGACAAACGGAATGCCGACACCAATCCTGAAATGCATTAATCTTTAATAACCCACATCTGCATGTTTATAAATGATATAACCAGGAGTTATTAATGCTGTTACTCCCCCTTGCAAACAGAAACTGACATAAGAGCTGGATGTTTCCAAACCACATTAAAGGCATGTGGCTAAGTGTTGTGTGTGACCTTGTGGAGGATTCTGAATTGATAAAGGGTTCATGTGGATTAAAGATGCATGGAGAATTGCAACACTCAAATACCAGAGCTAGTATTCTAGATTTAGCATTCTTTATGTATGTTCAGATTTGTCAGGAGAGGCTTTGTCTCCTCTGTTACTTAACTTTCTATGGTACTTGAAAATGAATGGATGAATCTTTACTTGCGTCAGCCATCAGCCATAGCAATAAAACAACAATACAATATACAAAAAAAAAAAAGTCAATTATATAAAATACATGTTAGGCTTTGAATCAATAGTCAAATAGTGGAACTTATTCTAATTGCCCCAGCTAAAAACCTTTCAACCTTTGCTGTCACCTGCTCATCTTGATCTGCCAAGAGAAAGGACACTGTGGCAGTGGCTGGGCGACCTGGAATGGACAATAAAAAAGGGGTGATAACCTCATTCCTCAAGTCTTTATAAAGAGTGCAAGCCAGAAGGGCATGCACCACCGATTTGGTACTGCCATCTCCACAAGGACATAAGTGTTTTTCGTGTGGAATCTGTTGAAATCGTCCCTCAAGTACAGCCGAGGGCAATACATTCAATCTTACGAGAGTAAAACTTTCTGTGGTTCTTGAGATGTTCCAGCCTGCGGGTTTCTCCTCTCTCCATTCAGATTCACTTATTTCTTGGTTTGAGCTAAACTAGCAAACCATGTTTTGGCTTGCCCTCTCAATTTCAGCTTGGAGGGTATGCACAACCCTATTTCCCAGTTCAGATGTAGCAACAGACTGTGGATCACCTTAAAATAGGAAGTAAGTGAATTAAAAGTAAATGAATCCCCCAAGTGAGGATGATGGAAAGGAAGGACATGAATCTGAGGCTCACTCATGTAACATCAAGAGTAAATATTTACTCCAAACACACAGTGGAAATCTGCAGCAAACTGTGGCCAGTCATGATTCTCCAGCATGTGGCTAGTGCACATTCGTGACTCAAGGTGTAAATCTCCCTTTCACACCTTATGTAACAGAAGGAAAACATAAAAGCTGCCAGACAATGGTGGCAAACAGGAATGTGCATACATTTGTGGAAAGGGGAAAAGAAACAAGTACACAGGGTGGACAGACAGGTCGCACAAATCGTTTTAACACTAAAAATTGATGTAATAATAAAAGTAAACATAAGAGCATAGTAAGGATCCTGCTGGATCAGATCAAAGGCCTATGCAGTTTCCCACTGTATCCAATCAGATGCTTCCTGGAAATCCCGCCCCCCCCCACCTCCGCTCTTAAGCTATTGTCTCTGAGAAGGCAACAATATTCAACAAAACAGCTAGTGCAAAATAAAACAATTAGTGTTCTGGTCTGGTCTGATGCTGGACACCACAGAGAACGAGGCAAGGCTGGGCTGGAGGAAAGGCAAGGCTACCATACCATGGAGAACTGCAACTTCTTCTTAGGCATTGCAAGGCCAAGGCAGTTACCACCACCTACCTGCAACAGCATTATCACACTTCACTCAAAGCTAACAAGGGTCGGGAACAGACAGGCCTTTTGAGCCTCTTGTCTCCAGAACACCATCTCCAGACTCCACCCCTATCTAGAGAATGCCAGACCTTTAAAGGGCCAACCCTCTGGCCTGAAGACAGGGACTCCTCCATTCCATAGAACTCTTTCCCGGTGCACTCCCTGCAGTGCCAGACTGATGATGTGTGGTGGGAGGCATTTGGTTCTTCAGGCTCAGGGCACAGGGCCTATGAGAGCCCAGGCTCTGGCCCTATATGTCCTGATGCTCTGGGATGTTTCTCTGGGTGTTCCTAATTCCTGAACCTGAGAACCAACAAGCTACAGCACCTGCATCTTATCAGGATGAGCCCTGATCCAATTCATACCAGTGTGACCAGTGTTCAGTTCAGAACTTGTTCAACCTCCCCTGACTGACGACCTGGAGAAACAGAGCTGAGTTTCATCTGCATACTGATGACACCCAGCTTCAAATTTCCTGACATCCAGCAGCTTAATGTAGATGTTGTAGAGCAGAAGGGACAGGATATAATTCTGAGGGACCCCACGGGCCAGTTGTCATGGAACCAAGTTGTAGTAATCAAGCACCACCCTTAGCAACCAGCCCTCTAGGTTAGTAGAACAGCACCATAACCCTGTGGCTTCATGCCAAACCCATGGAGCCAGTCCAGTCACTGTATTAAAAGCCAGTGAGAGATCCAATACAACAAGGTCACAGTCCCATGTTTCCCCCAGAAGGTCATCCTTCAGAGCAACCAGTGTCATTTCCGCCCTCAACTGGGACCTTAAACCAGACTGAAATGGATCTAGATCAGGCTTCCTCAACCTCGGCCCTCCAGATGTTTTTGGCCTACAACTCCCATGATCCCTAGCTAGCAGGACCAGTGGTCAGGGATGATGGGAATTGTAGTCTCAAAACCTCTGGAGGGCCGAGGTTGAGGAAGCCTGGTATTATCAGTCTCTTCCCAAAATGTCTGGAACAACCTGGCCCCCAACTCTCTTGAGCACCTTACCCATAGCCACCATGATTAAGTTGTAAAAGATGCTATGAATATTAAGGACTACATCCCAACTATAGATAAGTTTCAGTTATGTATAATAGTAGTACTAAATTTGATTTTTGATTTTGTAATTTGTATTGTATGATGCATTGTGTTCAGTGCTGCTAATTTGAGAATAATGGGGGAAATAAAACAAAAAAGAAATAAAAAGTAATGTGACATACTGATTTGTCATGGCAGGGACATTTAGAGGCAACATCTAGCCCTCTCCATTAGATGCAAGAAATAGACCGAGAAGGTTTTATGTATGTGTGTGAGCATGCATAAGCATACACCTGCATGGGCAGAGATACGGCTTGATTCTTTGGGCCATCTTGAGCTGTAGCAGAACAAGCAGTGTTCTTATATCCGGAATGTGAGACTGAGACAGCTGCCTCTGGCATATTTTCCAGGAAGCCTCCTTCTTACTGGTACTTTTACATTTGCTGTGCAAGTTTTCTCCGGCAGCTTGTTGATCTGACCTCTGTTCCCTTTGTAAAAATAGTGAGAAGAAGGGGGGTTGTCATTATTGTGAGCCCTTTATATGGCTTAGTGGCTCCCTTGATAGCCTGTGAATTTCCAGCCATCCACTGGAAAATAGGATTATAAGAAAAACAACAAGGGTCTTGAATCACCTCTGGGTTCCTTGCATCTTCTGTGGTGTCATTTGGGTTTGAAGACAGCCATTAATTTACTTGAAAACAAGAGAAATGCAAAACAACAAAAGTGTAAAGTGATAAACAAATCTATTTAGGGTATAAATGGCATGCTTCTTAGGCTCTTCTTCAGTAAATTTAATTTGCAGGTTCAGTGTTTGAAATTACTTTCAGGCCAGAATAGATGGCAATAAAACATCTCCTTCCCTTATAGTTACCTTCAAAATGCAAACCACGTAGCTGAGAGGCATACATTGCAAGACAGGGGTTGTAGAGGCGATTGTGTTGGCAGATGCCCATCCCTTAATCTCATAACCTGTGCCGCCATGGAGTTGATGTCCATCAAGTTAACTGTGTGTGTATGTTTACAGTGCGAGGTAGAAAGGAAGAGGTGGTTGTAAGAGGAAAAGATAAAATGCCCCTTCCCTGGCAGTCATTCCCACAACCTGCAGCAAACATTTCCAACAGTTTACTACGCATCTTCTTACTGTTTGTACACTAACTATGTTTCTCTGAATTTACATTAATCTAAAAATGTAAGATTTCTTCCTCTTCTATTTTAGGTATGTATGTTGGTTTTTTCCAATTACCGTATTTTTTGCTCTATAAGACTCACTTTTCCCCTCCTAAAAAGTAAGGGGAAATGTGTGTGCGTCTTATGGAGCGAATGCAGGCTGCACAGCTATCCCAGAAGCCAGAACAGCAAGAGGGATTGCTGCTTTCACTGCACAGTGATCCCTCTTGCTGTTCTGGCTTCTGAGATTCAGAATATTTTTTTTCTTGTTTTCCTCCTCCAAAAACTAGGTGTGTCTTGTGGTCTGGTGCGTCTTATAGAGCGAAAAATACAGTATTTTATGGCATTGTTGCATTTCGTATTGGACATCTCAGTACGTACCCAGCATAACTGCTAACAAGGACAGTCATACTTCTGCCCAAGGTTGGTGGCTTTCTAACTAACCTGGCAGCCCTTCAGTGAACCACATGCTCCTTTTTTCTCCCCCTCCCCCTTTCTTTTTTAGTCATGAGGAGTTTAAAACAATTGGGCAACTTGTGAGGCGAGAGTTGAAAAGACAACAAAAACACCAGGTGCACACCAGAGTCAGTCACAAACGTTGTGAATTTTTACGTAGTAAAAGGATGACAGCAATTTATAAATCACTGTAGAAATACAATGGAATTTGTGGAACATCATACATTGCCTGCCTGCCCGCCACTCTCGTTTTCCCATTTTAAATGCTGCACGATTCTGTGTGTTATTCCCAGGGACACTGGGGAAATTGAAGGAAAGCTTTTTTGAGGTGGTCAAATTAGACCTTTAAAAATGCAGTACCTCAGTTCTGAAAATGCCTAAGTATAGAGCAGAGATGAAGTGGGTAATAAAAGAGCAAGCTTTCATCTAATCTTTCTCCTAGAGACCCAGGTGGACAAATTGGCAACCCTGTTCACAGCCTTTCTCTCCCCCCTCCTCTTTGTACCATAAGAACTACTAATCGGATCCATGCTGCTCTAACTGTGGTTAGTTATTAGCAGAATAAAAGCAGATTTCTTCGATAGAACAGGTTGGGGTGGGGTGGGGGAAACGACTATACAAAATTGCAGGGTTGTTAGAATCTTAAATGCACAGCAGTTGATTCTCCCCCCCCCCCCATTCTGAATTATATGATGAATAAAGTCTTTCATCTGTCACTATGCCCATTTCCTTCAAAAGGCAGCTAAATATTAAGCTTTTCAAACAAAAAAAAATCACTAAAGGAATAAATAATGGGGAGGAGGAATAATAGGCAAGCAGATAGCGGAAAGCCAGGCTTGTTTTTATTAATTTGCTGTAGAAATGTAGAATCATAGAATTTTAGAGTTGGAAATAACCCCTGCTCTAAGGTAGCATACTTCCATACCAAATGCATTCCTGTCCATGTTTCTCTGCTGTAGGGGGACTTCACAATCTCTCAAGCAATATGCTCTGTTGGTGAACTCTTAGCCAAAATCTGCTTTATAAGCACTCAGGACCTCACTTCTAGTTCAGTCCCTGATGAATCTGATGATCAGTCCCTTTTTTATATAGATTATTTTGTTTGAGTATTGGCAAAAATAACAAAACTCATGAAGTTTCTTTCAGAGGACATTAATAATTCAGCCATAGATACATCTTGCCCAGTTAGTTACACAGATTCCATCTGCTGTGATGGGTCAATTTCTCCCACACTTCCTCTTGTTTCCGCCTACCTTTAACTTTTAAAATTTGAAAACTTCATCATGCTTCCCTTGAGTCTTTGTAATATGGCTTGCCCACTGGAAAGTGGCATTCATATTGGTAAGCTCCTTTTGGTTCGATTCTGAAATGAGCAGTTTCTGCCAGTGTTCATATTGTGGAGCGTTTTATGAGTCTGTTGTTCAGCCTTAGAAGTTAAGATGGAGTGCCCTCGTGGATTGTTTTTAGTGGGGCAGTTTTCTGAGCTTGCTGTCAGCAGGCGAGCTTGGCAATATGCTCAGCAACCAGAAGGTGAGGGGGAGAATATCTGAACATCCCCTCTAACAACTGCTCCTCTTTTTTCTTTTCTTTTTTGCAAGCGCTTATGTCATTTGAGTGCCCAGTGAGGCTGTTCCATCTTATGATTCGGTCTGGTTTTAGGCAGAGTCACATATATGCTATTTTTCCCTTCTGCAAGGCTCCAGCCCCCACAGCATCCTCCTCCAGAGAGGAGGCATGGGAAGAGGCAGAAGGTCAGGCACTAGAGAACTGTGAGGAGCCCGAGTGTCTCTCTTCATTACTGAGTGAATATAGAGCATTGGCAAGAGGCAAAGGGTGGCGGAAGAGGAACTGGGCCAGGGGAAGGTTTCTCCCTGTGAAGATTCATTGGCTGTCTTCAGTTCCTTCCATTCTGCATTCCTCCTTCCTTCCTTCCTTCCTTCCTTCCTTCCTTCCTTCCTTCCTTCTCCAAAGTGCTGTAGTGGCACTTGTAATGACAACTCAAAGATATTTTCTCCAATCTGAATATATTCAGGACCTTCAGCTGTATATACAGCATGCCTTCTGGACATTTCATCATCCTTCTCAATGTTGTTCTTGAAATTATTAGCATAATAACGACAATTGCAGGCCTGTGTTGAATTGTATTTTCCCAGGTTTTAAAAATCATGCTTCTTTTGATATGAACTAAAACGGGCAGGCAATGTGATACCCTCTAGATGTTTTTGGACTTCCATAGGCCAAAACCAGCATAGCCAGGATGTGGGGAGTTATAGTCCAACAACATCGTGAATGCACTACATTGGCCATGCCTGTACTAAAACGACATGGGTATTTTGTGCCAAGCTTGCAACTGTTGACATTTCTCGATACTCAGCCTTAACTCATAGACCCGTCTCCTCAGTGTTCAAACTAGACATTTATCCCCCTTCCTATAAGTAATGCTCTTGGTTTTTATTCTTGTGTGTGACATCTTACATTTGTCCTTGCTGGATTTCACATTACTGCTACCAGCCAAGGCTAAACAACCTGTAAACATTTTGGATTTTTAGTCAATGTGCTCTTTTAAATAGCCTGATGTTATTTCTGTGCCTTTTCCTACTTCAGTTTCTTGAAATATTCATTTATAAAGATTGAGCAGAATTTTTTGCCCTGGTCCGTCACCATTTCTGGCATGAAATTTGAGGACTTCATTCAAGCATCCTGAGGGCAAGGAAAAATGAATCTTGTTTTTTGCTTCTCCTAATGAAAATAGGGGTGTGGCTAGAGTGTACAGATGTTACAGCTGGCAAGAGATCTACTTCCTGCTCTATAACTACCAATCTAAGAGATGGTGGATTAATATTTGAAACTCCTAAGAATGTGCTTTCTTTTGGTGCTATTTTGATAACACCAAGCAGTCAAAATGTGAATGAGGTTTCACTGTGCTAGATACTGCACAAACAATGGGGGGAACTTGCTCAGGCATTATGTTTTTTTATATAGCAATTGCTTTTACACAGCAAATGTGGCAATTCTATTCCAGATCTATCAGCACACAAAGCAACCATAAACACAGCTTAAATGGCCAATTTCACAGGGTTTATGACTGCATTGTATTGTCGCTATGACACCAATCAGCCAAGGTGTAATCTGGCCCTTAGAAGGCTGTTTAGTCTGTGTGTAATGCATTGCAATTATCAAGGTCCCAGGCTTAGTTCCAGGTGAGCAGTAAAACACTGTCGAGGGAAAATCTATCATTTGGCTCTGTAGTAGAATTAAAGGAAGGGCAAAAGATTGGCTTCATGGATTAATGTTGGTAACACAGTTCACTGTGCAGATTAGGGTGTCTCCAGGCCAGCATTCTTATGATATTTTATTTTGTTTTGTATTTTCCCTCACTGTACTAATTTTTTCATGCCTTCTGTATGCACACACGTCATCCTCCCATAATTGATTTTTGTAAAGCGATGCTTGATTTCCCTGGTTGCACATGCAAATACACACAGGGACACATTGACATGATAACAACTGATGCAATGTGGTAGGGAGACAGAAGGTGAAGCAGGAGAGGGGAACCTCATGATGGAATCTGGAAGTAGCCATTTTAGTTTGTGTGGAAAATCAGTAACCAGAATAAATGATCAAAGGCTTGAATCCCAAATTACACCTCCAGGAATGGAAAAAGCTCCTCCCATTTACAGAACAGCCTTTGATCCTGCAGAATCTCCCATGGATGAAGGAGTGAGGCAGTTTTTGTCATTTCCCCCTTTCCCATGCAGCTACCTGTGCACAGGATTCCAGAGGATCCCCCCAACCCTCCATAGCAGATTTTGGGAGAGCACAGGGGAATTACAGAGAAATGGATAACTGGTTAAAATTGCCTCTCCCTTTTCACTCTGTCGTAAATAAAATATGCCCTTTTCCCTTATGGGGTATCCAAGAGCCCATATAGAGTCCTTACATAGGTTCCCTATTGGTAGGAGAAAATAACAGAGGCCAACCAGAGAATATTGAGAAGCAAAGCAGCTAGTAAGCTTGATCTTTATTGATCTGTTGCAACAGGGTACTCCCTCACACGCAGGAGAGGAGGAGGACCCAGAAAGATGGTGTGCAAGACCTTATAAAGACTTTTGAAATTCCCATTCTCTAGATCAAGACCACCCCCAGAAACATTATGCATACATCACAGAAGGGGTGTATCCTAAGACCAGCCCTCAGATACATCCCACCTACATCACAGAAATTTAAATGTTGTTTTTCTCCTGTCACAGTTTATCTCCTGTCTGGCAAGTTACTTGATTGGATTTCCTGGGGAGCCTGGCCATTCTTTTGTAGCGGTAATGGTACTTATTTCCTGGGCCAGGTCACAGGCTCACACCTTATTCAAACAGACATATCCTTGAGACAGGATTTGTGAGGAAAGAGACAACAGGGAGGCTTTTCCAGTTTAACCTTGCAGAGAAAGGATTTGGTCAGTTTAGGAATCAAAATGGTTCCAGGTTAGTCTTCCTGTGTTGATCTATGTATGTGCAGTTATGAACATTACCATATATCTAAGACCATAAAATTCCTATCACACTCGCAAGATCTCAGGATCCAGGATAAAGTGATTATGTTGGCGTGGTATATGGGTGCTACAGTGAAAATGGAACATTCCTTTTAAATAGATACAGTGGTGCCTCGCAAGACGAAATTAATTCGTTCCGCAAGTCTCTTCGTCTTGCGAGTTTTTCGTCTTGCGATGCACGGTTTCCCATAGGAATGCATTGAAAATCAATTAATGCGTTCCTAGGGAAACCGCCTTCAGACCAGGTCCGGGGACAGTCTGTCCCCCGACCTCTTCTGAAGGCTGGGGGGGGACAAGGGCTTTTCTTCCCACCCCCAGCATTTTAAAAAACCCCGGGACAGCGGAGGACGTCTCCGCTGTCCGGGGCGATCTTAAAATGCTGACGGGCGGCATTTTAAAATCGCCCGGGACAGCGGAGGACTTCTCCGCTGTCCGGGGCGATTTAAAAGCCCCTGGGAAGGCAGGCGGGGGGGACAAAGACTTTTGCCCCCCGCCTGCCTTCAAAAGCTGACCGGCCCAGGCTTCGCGGACCTCTCCGCAAGCAGCGGCAGCACTGCCGCTGCTTGCGGACAGGTGCCAGCATGCCGAAGCCTGGGCGCGCCGAGATCAGCGCGCCCAGGCTTCCTGCCCCGCCGCCCGGGATCGGGGCATCGTCCCGATGGCGGGCGGCGGGGGGAGGCGTTCCTGCCCCACCGCCCGGGATCGGGGCATCGTCCCGATGGCGGGCGGCGGCGGAGGCGTTCCCCCCCGCCGCCCGGGATCGGGTCATCGTCCCGATGGCGGGCGGCGGGGGGAGGCGTTCCTGCCCCACCGCCCGGGATCGGGGCATCGTCCCGATGGCGGGCGGCGGCGGAGGCGTTCCCCCCCCCCCCCGCCGCCCAGGATCGGGGCATCGTCCCGATGGCGGGCGATGGGGGGAGGCGTTCCCGCCCCGCCGCCCGGGATCGGGGCATCGTCCCGATGGCGGGCGGCGGGGGGAGGCGTTCCCGCCCCACCGCCCGGGATCCGGGCATCGTTCCGAAGCCCGGCGGCGGCGGGAGGAGGTGTCCCCGCCCCGCCGCCAGGCTTCGGAGGAGGTCCAAGGACAGCGGGGAAGACGCACTGCGCTTCCCCGCTGTCCCGGAGATTTCCCTATGGGCTGTCGTCTTGCGAAGCAAGCCCATAGGGAAATTCGTTTTGCGAAGCGCCTCCAAAACGGAAAACCCTTTCGTCTAGCGGGTTTTCCGTCTTGCGAGGCGTTCGTCTTGCGAGGTACCACTGTAAAATGAAAATATTCTTGATATCAGTAATATAGTAGGAAGCAGGGTACAAAGACTGGGAAGAGGGACGCTAATGGATTTTATGTCTAGATCAGTCATGGAAAGATTCCTTTCATTGATGTACAACCTTTCATATAAAAAATAAGTAACAGACTATTGTTACTCCTCATCATGTATCAGTAGCAGATAATGTATAGCAGGTGTAGGAAAAACCTTTGGCGAGCCAGATGTTGCTGGACTACAACTCCCATCATCCCTGACCTTTGGCAATGTCAGCTGGGGCTGATGGGAGTTGGAGTCCAACAATATCTGAAGGGCCAAAGGTTCCCCATCCCTGATATAAAGGGATTTTTGGACATATCTTCAGAGTTTGTATCAGAGAACATTCGGCTGTTCAGTTGGTAAAAGCACAGTTTTGAAGGAAAGATAAGCCATAGCATTGCCATGGACCTTTTTAGCCATGGTACAATGTCGTTGTTATCATGGTTACTACTATTATACAGTGCCAAAGAGAGCAATTCATTGCCATGGCCAGATGTGTTGGGGCAGAACAGAGCAGCAGATCCACTGCCATACCTCAGGCTCTGCTGCTGGCGCTGGCCAGGGCAAAAGGAAGGATATGTATTGGGCCCCTCCCTGGAAAATGGGACATTTTTAATCCAGCACCAGTCCTTGTCCCTCGCCTCCCTTGTAACACCCTGCTTATGCTTATGCTGACTATTGCTTGTAGGACTGCCACTAGTAGTAGAGTGCAGTGCGCTGCGTTTTCAGCATGGCCACTGAGACCCTCTATAGCAACTGAGCCCCTGCCCCTTCTGGCAGCACAGTCCAGTGGAGAGACCCCTCCATGTCATCTTAACCTTCTCCAGCAGTGCAGATTGGGGGCTAGGATTGTTCAGTAAAATGGTTAGACCCTGTACAAAAATTAGAAATAGCACAGACGCTACCCTCAAGCTTCACCCAAAGGTAAAAATGTGACACATTTGTGGAGGAAAGGAAAGGAGACTAAAGAGGAAGGAAAATCAATCTGGGAAAACCAAGGTTATATCTATCAAAATAGGCCAGTGATGAGACCTTTTCCTTCGGCCTCTTGGAACAGTGGCTGATCATTGAGGGGAGTTAAGGAGGAAAGTAATGGGCAAGGTAGAAAGTATCAATTGGAAAGTATCAATTATAAGGTAGCCCTTTTAAAAAAAAAAATATGTTTTAATCATTATTTTCCTCATCCTAAGCTTCACAAGTCAGGGACTTGGTTTTTGTTTTGCTGTGTTATTCTGGAAAGTACTATGAACACTGGTGACAGTCCACAAAGTAATATTTGTTGTTGTTGTTGCAGTAGTAGTAGTTGCTGCTGCTGTTGTTATGCCTAGAATTTATTGTGGGTGTAGAGATTCCAGCTTTTAAAATATTAAAACTTGAAAAATTAGTGAGACAAGAATCAGAAATGTTCTGATTTACTTGGCCACGCTCTGCTGCCTGAAGTACTAAAGTAAAATGTAGCCTTTTAAAATAAATTCCGCAGGGAACAGTTCCTACGTTGCCCTGTAGCCAACAGTTATTTGTTCACTTATATAGCAGCTCTAGCAGCATGATATGGAGCTAAATTCTTTGGGTTGGTTCCAGTCCCATTATGATCAACAACAATCTTGCCATTAAATTCAGTGGCAAGTAGATTGGGACCTTTCTCTACTGAACTCAGAATGGCTTAACAGCACCACCAGTTGACTAAACATCCAAAATTATTTGCTGGCTCAGTTACAAAATTCCTCTCAGTTTCTAAATCAAAAGTTACTTCTCCCATAAGGTAAAATAGCAAAAATTGATTTTAGTGGAGCTCCTTGAAAAAGAAAAAGAAAAACCAAGATAGCTCAGGAACAGCATACCTTCATGGTGATTTGATGCAGTCAATTCATGGATTGGATTTACATCAAAGTCCAAAGTAAAAGACTTTCTGAAGGTCTAATCAAACCAGACTCTTTTCTTTTCAACATGGCATCCATTCCTGTTATGTGCAGATTGATTGGGTCTGAGTGCCACACCACCTGATAAATATTAAATAATTTGATTGCATTGATTTGTTATGTGCTTTCTTTTTTGTAGTCTATTTGAAATCTCTAGATTCCACTCTTTATGTTTAGAATTTACTCATTATATTTAAAAAACCATTACTGAATTTTAATTCATATTGGCCACCCTTTGGTGTCTTGACGATGGTGTAGTGTGTTAGTGGATAAAGTGATGTTGTCTACATCATTAAGTGATGTCATGTTGGATTAGAACCAGAGTTGTAGCACTGTAGGTTGGATCTCACATTTTTGTTGCATTCCCTGAAGGGAAGTTTGCTTACACAATGGGGCCTTCCATTGGTGGAAGAGATCATTTCATAAATTCTGTTTACGTATGTTTTTGTGAAAAAGAGGAGTATTGGCCAAATCAAGTCCAACTCTCCTGAAAAAAAGCTCCTAATTAACTTGAGAACTATATTTAAAAGGGAAATATTGAAAGAACCAAGAAAACCTGTCAATAAAAGAAATTTTGCAGTCTTTTTCACAAGTGCAAGTATGTTTCTGAACACTTTATAAACCCTTTTCAGTCTCTCTTCACTTTTACCAAAGCATTACTTGGGATATAATTAAGGCATAATATTGAGTCCTCCTTTTAGGCATTATCCCAACAAATATGAAGAGATAGTTAAATTTAAAGAGCTACTATTGTATAAGCACCAGTAGCTGCTTTTCATAAAGATTTTTATGGGCATTCTGTTTCAGATAATGTATTATTTAATAAGGACTTTATAGCCAGCACACAATGCAGTCGATTTGACTGGCACCTGTTCTACCAAGATCTATACCTTACTCTGCTAAAATATCTTGAACTGTTGTTTGATATTTTATTCCTCATGTATTTTCCATTCCTAAAAATGTACGGTAGTGGTTAGCCTGTGTAGCAGATATAATAACTCACCATTGTACAACCATGGTTAAACAAAAGTGGCAGAGCAATATTAGTATTGTGAAAAGTTCTCTTTTATTGCATTGGTCTATAAACACTGCCAGCAGCTTTCCTCTTATGTATAACGATAGTAATAATGATGATGAATATGTGTTTGCTGGTTGAAACTGTCCTCGATACTTCACCATTGCAATTTGTCACCTAGGCACTTGCTTATACATTTATGCTATGGAAAGGCTGTGTGATACCACATAAAAACCAAATAAAAAGGCAAATCATCTTTCTCCCTATTCCTTTAGAAGTAAATGTAATATTTATTGCTACCCACAGGTGATTCTGTGTAGCGCAATATAGTGCATGGTTTCTGCACCTTGCATACAATTCAGGATACATGGCGAGTTTTCACTTTCTTTGGCCTCTTTTTCTCAAATTAAAAATGCAAATGCTACATATTGTTACCTATCCGGAGCACTCCTCTTTCTGCGCGCAGCCGCTGCTTCCCTTACGTTGCCTCCCCACAACACTTGAAACCTATGGGCAGCTTTCAAGAGTGTTCATAAGGACTCGGGAAGATGCTTTGTGCCAAATCAGACCAACAGTGCATCTAGCTCAGTATTCTCTACACTGACTGGCAGCAGCCCTTCAGGGTTTAAGGCAAGAGTCTTGCCCTGTTTTACATAGAGGTTCCAGGAACTGAACCTGGGACCATTTTTGTTCTCAGGAAAGGAGGATATGCATAGGAAGCTTTCCAGTATAGACAGTAACTTCCCAGTGTACATGTGCAAGTCTTGGTGACACAACCATAAATTTCGACAAGTTTTGTTAATTGCTGAATTTTTTTGTTCTGTTTTGAAAACGTATATCTCACCCACTTTCTGTGGAACTCAAGGTAGCAATCCCTGAGTTAAACCCCATCATAAAACTACCCAAAAATACAGCAATAATTTCAACATAGCTATGCCCCAGAAAGAAAAAAATAATGACCTTTTTTTTGAAAAGCCGTAACTTACCAGGCACAGCAAATCATATAGTAAGAAAACCTGAAAGACCTCATTAGGCGAGGTGTTCCACATAACATTATAGAAATTTAGAAGATTATTTAAGAAAAAACAACAACACCAAACATTCCTTCCTCTTCTTCCCGGTCTTTGGCTAATTAACATTCTGTCCCCTTTTAAATGTGTTTGTGGGAAGAGGGAGGGGATTATTGGTTGTGTGGGCGGGTTGTTGTTGTTTTTGTTAGGAATTTTGTGTTTTTATCTTGTGTTTTTATATTGTGAACTTCCCTGAGATCCACGAATGGGAGGACAGTATACTAATTTAATAAATAATAAATAGTACTAGCATTTTCAGAGTAAATAATTTATCCCCAAATTTCCAGTAAGTACTTTAAGCAATTGTACAATTATGATGTATATTTCTTGATACTGCATATCACTCTAGCATCTTTCCTCAAAAGTCAGCTGTGGAAACAGTTGGCTAATTACTTTAAAATGATGCAAGGGATGGAGCAGGAGAAACATATAGTTCTTTGCAGCGATTTACAGTTTGCCCCAGAACTCAACAATGACAGTTCAGAGTAGCTTTGAAGAAAGACACATCATCATGCTCTGGCTTCGACAGACAGAATACTCTTGCATAAAAGTTAACATGGGTTTCACTTTGATCAACTATGCAGAGAAGGGAGCATTTTTAATAGCTTAAACAAATCATATATTTTATGTGCTTCCAGTTGTTGAAAAGAGAAAAACGATTGCAAAGTGAGAAATGTGTGTTTGTCTTTGAAAATACTTCAGTTTAATTTGATGTGTCTACCATTTATACCATGTTCGCTAACATAGCTAATAAACACCTATATTGATAATACAGTATATATTTGTTGCCTAACCTGAGGTGGTACCAGCTGTTCTTGGTAACCAGACCAGCCATTTCTCAAATTAACAGTGAATGAAAGCCTCGGGAGTTACTCTCCTTCCTCCTGTGGCAACTTGATTGCTTGGCATAAGGCAGTCACTACAATATAACAAAAGAGAGGTGTTCCTGTGCTGTGTGTTCCGTTGTTTGTCACAGAGAAGGGCTTTGTGTGTGTGATTTTTTAAAATACAGCATTGCTGAAGGAGAAACTCTGTGCCTCATGTCTAATGAGTTTGAAAATAGACTATTAGTAGCCACAAAAGGAAAATTAGACACGTATGATTTGTGTGTTCATTTTCTCATAGTAAATATAGTGTGATTTGTGCATGTGGACTGTACAAAGGTCTTTGGAATAAGAACCTAAACTAGCTTATCCATTCTTTGTATTCATGAAAAATTATGTGGGTATTTTATTTTATTTTTAAAGTATTGCCTATCCTTTGATTATTTGTTTGGATTTCTACCCTGCTCAGTGTTGTGGGCTCAGTGTGGGTTAAAACATTTTGAAGCTAAAATATTAAAAATACATGTTGGGAAGTACGTAGTTCTTTCAATATGGAAATACAATTAATAATAATAGAAAATTCTCCTTGGTCGCAAGTAAATGAAACTAATACTATATCCAAGACCATTTTTCTTCCAGCCTTAAAAAAACCAAAAAAAAAACCCAGTCCAAACAATAAACTCCTTAAAAGATTCAGAGGATACTTCATATTTCAAGTTTTAAAAGCAGGCGTTTATGCTGGTGTTGGTGATTAGATTCAAGTCTCTCTCGGCATTTTTCAGTGTTTATCAGTTTTTGGCTGACTACCACTTTTGAAATGAATAAATTTTTAAGCCTGAGAAAACCTGATCACTATCAGTATATACAGGCGCAGCACAAGGAATTGTGCTTCCCATACTCTATGCTTCATGCCGCCACTGCTCTTCCCCCATTCTCCTTTTTAGGGTGGCCACAGAGCTGCTGCCATCCTCCTCCTCCCAGTTTGTGCTGGTGGCAATAGTGCTGGTGGCTTCTCCGCCATTCCCTCCCTGCATTACCCTATTCTGAGAAGGGGCCAAGGGGATCGCTCTTCAGAGCCCAGCATTCTAGAAATCCTTTTCAAACCTAGACATTTTCCAGGAAAATGCCTGGAGCCAGAAAGCCAACTCAATTTTTTTAAAAGCTTAAAAAGTCATTATAGCCACCACCTGTGAACCATGGCAGTAGCACAGCAGTTCTGCTGTCCACCTCACCCCAAATGAAGAGATCTGAAGAGGACCCTTTGACCCATTCTCAGAGTAAGGTGAAGTACGGCAGAGAAAGTGGTGGCAGAGAGCCTTGCCTCACTAACTGCACCGTAATGAGGAGGGGGGAGTTTGGCCTTGCCCCCTACACACACACTTGCACCTGAGACCATTGTCTCATTTCACCTCTGTAATGCACTAGCTCCGAGTACCTATTTTATTAAAATAATACGGCCCTTTGTTACTCACGAGCACCCTTGTTTTTAAAGTTCGTTTTTAAAACATGAATTTCTCGACCCAGTTGCAGAAAAACCCTTGAAAAGTGCAGTGTGTGTTACAATGTATACCCATATTAGCCTTTGCTTATAGCTGTCATGAACTGCACTGCTAAAAATGCACATTTACTAGGTCAGCGCATGAAAAGTAAACAAGGGCAACTGCAAACTTCCTACTTGTGAGGCTACTGTTAACATAAGGCTTTGGAAGCTTTGCAAATATAATATGCTGTAAAAGGCTAAGTTATTGCTGACAGTTCATTTCTGCTATCAGTACTCTTTGTACAAGGTTTTTTCGGGGAGAAGAAAGTGCTAGATCTTAAACTCTACGAAAATTTTGTAGCAGAGCAGACACATGGGGCTGGAGCAGAAATGGAGTTGAGTTGGACATCATCTTAATGACTTTTTGGCTTGTTGCAACTGGCATTGTCAACACAATGTTACGGGAATTATGTAACAAGTCATATGGTGAGCATAGGAGCCAAGTCCTATGGGCCAAGGACCCTTTGCCCCTCCCAATAAAATATTTGAGGGAGCCGCCCCTCAAGCTGATGGACATTGCCATTCAAATGTTTTGTGCATGCTTCATCTTGTGATTAATTACATGGGGTCGGGCTTACCTCCCCCCCCCCCCCATATTTTAGTCAAGTTGACACCCCTGGTTGTGAGTGCGACTGACTGGCAGCAGAGCTATAAACCTCTTTTGCAATTCACATCACAGCTATTTATTTATCATAGGAATATCCTACCTTTTCTCCCATGAGCTCAAGGTGGATGTTTGGTCATCCCTCTTTTTATCCTCACAGCAGCCCTGTGAGGCAGGTTAGGCTGAATCTTTGCCAAATAGAAGTTTTAACCTAGTAATTCAGTTTCATGTTTTCTGTATTATTGGTTATGAAAAACTCAACAATAGTCCCCCGCTGCCAAAAAGAACTCCTCCCCCTCATACTATTTTGGATCCCGACATCCTCCCTGCAGCTGTTAATAGTGGGAATAAAGAGAAGGAGAATCCTTATCATGGGATTCCAATATACATTTAGTGTAGTTTGATCCTCACAGAGGTGATGCAAGCAATTCTGTTTGCACCGTTGCCCAGAGCTATCCAAGTCTTTGGGTCAAGATGGCATTCTGCTGCACTGTGTGTGATTCCATTTATGAGTCTCCTTCTCCCTCTCTTTCTCTTTTGTTAAACATTAACTTGGATTCCTTCCCATGCCAATTTATATGTTAGCTCTGTATTTTTACCAGGTGCAAATTATGAATTAAGCTCTTGTTTGAATAACAAAGTGCACAACACAGGCTTTACAGACATACCAGTTTTATTGCTGTGTTACACTTAGAAGACACCAAGATATCATTAAAACCTCAGATTCTTTACAATATTCTTCTTCCCAAAAAGCATTAATGGAATTTATCTTTAGTTGCTGTTGTTGGCAGCTGTCCATGTGTTCCTGGCTGGCGGCCAGTCCATGCTCAACAGGATGAGTCCCACTGTTCAGCAGACTTGGATTTTGTTAGAACGCCCTCATAGAAATATATGTCAGGAGATTTCCAGCTATAAATTGGATCATGTCAGTAAGGATGGGAACAGACTCGGTACAAAATTGAACAATTCGGCATGCCTGATGTTAAATATGTTTATGCATGCTTTCTCCTTGGGTTACGAAAACAGAAAACATTGTGAAATAAACCTGTTGCAGTATCTCTGATGTTCACACCACATTTTTAGTCATTTGCAGTGCACTTTCTAGGAGTATGCCCTGCTGGATACAATGGGACTTAAGTCTGAGGAAAAGTGCATAGGATTGTGCTGTAGGAATAGGTTTTATTTGCATATGTTACTTCACTAAGAACTAATTATTTATTTCCCTTCCCCATTTGTGTTGCAGGTAGCCAGATGCCATCCCAGACTCCAGGTAGCCAATCGGAATCCAGCTCCCATCCTGCCTTGAGTCAGTCCCCAATGCCACAAGATCGAGGTTTGTGCTGGAGGATGAAATAGCCACAGAGCATAAAAGCCTGAAAGGGGCAAAATATTTTCCTATGTCCCCTGTTTCTTGCAGCAAGGAAATTCCACTTGTAATTGTCTCTCAGCAAAATACTGTAAGAAACTTATTTCCTGAGGGAGAAGTAAATAAAAAAGGAGTATCTACAAGAACTTGGTTAAAAACAAAGAGCTTAATGTTCCAAAAACATTCTTTATCAGAAGATCTTGCTAGATTCTTAATGGTCTTTAAAAATCTGGATACAGGAAACATTATTTATAAATATCTGACATAGCATTTGGTCTCTGTAGGATAGAAATGTTAGCTGCTTTACAGTCAACAATTTTCCCACAGTTATTAAAATGTTGATGAATTCCTGTGCTTTGGGGTATAGGCCATAACATATATCTTCCTATAGAAGCAGGATTGGGGTCAGCAGGCTGGAAATGGCCACATTCCCAATCCTCTTGTCTCAAAAAGTATCATGATCACAACATGGCCTGAATGTGCTTGTAGTGCTGCTCTTTAAGTAGAGTTTTTAAACCCACAGGAAGAACTGAGATTTCATGACTTGATGTGTAAGAGCGTACTGCTAGTCTATATATCAGCATTAGCAGCTATTAAAGCATTAGAGAGGTGAGAAGCTATGTGAGCTTTCCCCTTCCCTTCCAGGCTCTTCAGAGGGCACTTTCAGTGAAGGGCATGCATTGCTGTGGGCCAACTTTGGAAATGCTCACTGGAAGATGTGCGCCTTCCCAGCACACCTGCTTGATAGCTAGAGAGTAGTGTAATGTTGGGGGGGTAGGGGGGAAAGATTCACAGGCACTTAAAACGACAAGTAGTAGGGAGTTACAGGCTTCAGTCTATCTATTAAGCAGGATTCCAGTAGAGTGGGTGAACCATCATCACAGCATGTTATGCATTTTCTTTTCTTGCTGGAAACTTCCTTTTGTGTATTCTGCAAAATATTCTGAAAGCCGTTGATCAGCAACTTGGCCATAGACCCAGCATCTATTGAACTTCCATTTTATCTGACCCTGCACTCCTAGGAGTGCCAGGTGGCTGGATCTAGCCACCCTTTTAATTTTATTTAGTGCCCCCAACATTGTGTCACTCACAAGCACAAGAGGAAATTGAAAGAGTTGCTAGGCACAGCTGCCCAGCGCTGCTTGGAATGCTGCCACTATCATCAGGTAGGTGTGCCAGGACTCACTGACAGGAGGGAGCTCACCAGAGGACACTTAGCCCAAGGCCCTCTCAAAACTGGAGATAGCCCTAACAGCGCTAGATGAAATACCCCCTCTGGTACTAACTGGAGTCATTTCCACCAGAAGATATTTAGGAGAGGCATTCAACATGCGTTCCAGAATAGTTTTGTGTCTTGGAGACATAGTAAAGCTTTCTCTTTATCCACAAATAATAGTGGCATGAGTTTCTTGGAGTTTTCCCATTGTACTGTGGTGGCTTATAGTGTGTGGGAGGAGCCGTTCATCTCAATGCAGCAATGAGCTTGGGACTATGCAGATGCACCTATTAGCTCCAACAGCACATCTGCACAACCCTGGTCTCACCACCACCCTGCCCTTCCCAGTAAGTGGCAGTTACATCACCGCCAGGAGGCTATTGCTGTGGCTCCGTCCCATCAGACAAGTGGCTCCTGATACATGGACTATCCATTCCTCATTCCATCCTTGGAATCTGACTTGTTCGATATGTCCCGGTGACTCTGTTGCAGCAACTCTGTTCTAAAGGATGGGTGGTTTAAGAATTTCACCAGGAGTTGACTCATCTAGTACTTCCCATGAACCAAAGTTGCAAGCATTCCTTATCACATCCTACATGCTGTGCATGAGGTCCACTTCCAGTCAATTAGCTTTCAGTTCAGCTGGGGCATTGGCCACCCTGACTTGTGACAGAGCTGCAGTGCTTAATGCAGTGGAGTGTTTTGTGCTGAGTGGTGGATCCCATGCTGTTGATGAGTTCCAAGTCCTAGGACTTAAATCTCTTTCTGCTGTCCATTTCTCCACCCTTGGGAATGCTTCCAGCTGAGTCATTGATTGGAGCCAAACATCAGTGTCTTCATTGCCTGACGTGGAATCTGATGGAGTGTGGTAAAGAGAAGCATCCAACTCTGAATCACAAGGCCAAATAAAAATGGTCCGTTTTTTAAAAAAATGAATAATTTATTGTAACCTGCAGTTTGAGAATTTAGAATCTAATCTTCAAATTGCTCTGCTGGCACTAGTCTCGGTGCCATTTTGTTTCTAAAAAATTCTTCTGATGTTTGCCTTCAACAGACCTGGCTTTTTATTTAGAGTATTTATTGAAACTCCTGTCATGCTACGGCTAATCTTTGTGACCTAGCTTGTTTAAAATGTACATTTGTTTCATGCAGCAGATACAAAAATTTGTAACCAGTGAGGCCATATTGATTTTGCAGAACATGTTTCCCCAAAGCTTCTGTAAGGTCTGAACAGTGCGCGGATAAACATGCGTGCATTCCCTTTTGTGCCCTGTCATTGATTAGAGACTTCTTTGAAATGGAAAACTTCACCTTTTAAAAAGGGTGTTACATTAGTTGATTCTTTTGCTTGCTTGAACTGCTTTTCCACTGAAGTTAGAGAGGGGAGGGGAGAGCACAAGGGCTCAAAGGGAAGGTGCTTGTCATTTACTGATAAAAACCCAAGCAGAAAATCGTTCCTGCCAAAGACACCTGATCCACAGGCATCTGTTACAGTAATTTAAACACTTGGCTTACTGATATAAACGTTTCCAGCTAAAAACACCAAGTGACCCTCCGCTTTTAGAGTGTTTTTGTTCCTTCTAGCACTTGGTAAAACATATTTCTTCTTCAAAGAAATGAATGAATGCATGAACAAAAGACCACTAGTATGTTTATTGCTCCTCAATATATTGTTAGTCAGACTTTCTGTGGAATTTGCTTGGCTATGTAAGATCTAAGTTTCGCCGTTCTTAAATGAAAGCCACACAAATTATTAAGTTTACACATAATATCATTCTGAAAGTGTGTGCATTTATTTTACCTTGTTTTCAATGGTGGTTCAGCACCCAGTTAGGATTTTTCATCTCCCATAATAGAGTAGAACTTTCAAACAAACAGATTTTTCCTTTGTGCAGTTTGCATGTGTGTGGCACAAATGCATGTATATAATATAGTTCAGGACTTTTTTTGGAGATTTGGACAGTCTGGTCCCTTCAAGTTTTTCTTTGCTGGTAGTAAGAGTGATAGATTGATGGCTTTTACAGAAGTTCAGGGAGCAAAGTATAGGTGGGATAGTCATGCTTCTTATCTCCCAGTGGTTAAGAGCGGTAGACTCGTAATCTGGTGAACTGGGTTCTTGTCTCCGCTCCTCCACATGCAGCTGCTGGGTGACCTTGGGCCAGTCACACTTCTCTGAAGTCTCTCAGCCCCACTCACCTCACAGAGTGTTTGTTGTTGTGGGGGGGGGGGAGGAAAAGGAGAATGTTAGCCGCTTTGAGACTCCTTCGGGTAGTGATAATGCGGGATATCAAATCCAAACTACTACTCCTCCTCCTCCTCCTCCTCCTCTTCTTCTTCTTCTTCTTCTTCTTCTTCTTCTTCTTCTTCTTCTTCTTCTTCTTCTCTCTTTGTGCGACATTGGAATAATTTCTAGAGCTTCATTCTGTGTTCATCTGCTTGATAGTGTTGGTGCCTGAGCCACATCTTACCTTCTCATTGCGTGGTCAGGTCAAACAGGAAATATGAGACATGCCTTACAAGAAAGAGGTAGACACTCAGGGTCATCTCTGACTTCAGTAGGTACCATGAGTTGCTGTTGCTTACTGGGAGGGGTAAGATGGTGGGAATGCACCAGCAGAGCCAATCTGACACTCCTGGCGTGTGCTTACATCACCCTCTTCCACCTGGTAAACAGTGACACCCGCCCCCATGCTGGGAAGCTAGCCCCACCCAGCAAGTTACTCTATTGGCCTGAATATAAGCCTCATTTTTTTCCTAAATTCCAACCGTGAAAAGTTTAAATGCGGCTTAAATTCACAACCTTACAAAAATTGGCTTTTACGATATCGCTGCTGAAACAGAAATACGATAAAACAGAATGGGTGTGAGTGCCTGCAGAATTTTAAGGGAACGGCTTATATTCGGGTATTGTCTTTTTTTCTTTTCCCCCTTGACTTTTAAAGATGCAGCTTATATTTGGGCCAATACGGTACTTCTGGTATATCCTTTATCATGCCTTGCTATACCTGGATATATTCAAGGCAGCACCTAAGTTACAACAAAATTAATTAAAATGCAGTGTACGATATATTTTCTCTATATGCTAAAACATTCTCATTTGGCATCCTCAGTGCTCTTTTTGGTTTGAAATAAGTACACCCTGGTTCATCATATTCAGATTAAAATAGTAGATAGGGAACTGCTAAAAACACAGACTCTAATGGAAGCATTAAATGGTCTCATGCTGTTACTCTGGCACACACTATCATGAAGGGGATGCTTAAAAAGCCTTTATTTATTAAGGCAAATGTATATGGGTCAGAATTAATTAAAAAAAACTTTTAATTGTTCTCCCATTATAATTTTCACAGCAGTGTATAGTTAAATATTCATGATAATGCTGATGATATGCTAAAGGTCTGGAATAGGTCTGGAGTTTCAAAATCAACACAGGTTATTTAACCCTTTTCATCTGATATACCATCAGAGACTCGCTCAGTAAAATCCCAGAGCTCTGGAATAATTAGAAGAAAGTAATGAGGATTTAATTAGTCCTTGAGATGTGCTGAAACAGGACCATTGAGAACTTTTTTTTTCTGTTTGGACATGGATTGCAAGTAGAATTGATGCTATTGCAGTTGCTGTGATGTGCTGGAAAATGTATTCTGTTGCTAGAGGCAGTTTCATGGCACCATTCTGTGCCTGTCAGATCTGCATGGAAGGTACCCATCACGAGAGCTTCCGAAAACCCCTTGTCTTTGCCACCCTTTGCCAATATCCTGCTTTTCATCATTTCTCCTCTAGGGTCTTTTTTTCCTTCCCGTCATTTACATGTTGCATCTTGTGATAGTGTTTCATCTTGCTTTGTTTCTTGGTTTTTAAATGGAGGGGGAGAAAGGGGGGTACAAGTAGTGTGTTCTGGGGGGAAAATGTATTGCAAAGAATCACAGTGGGTAACAAATTGCAGCCTTATAGAATCCAGGTGTTGAGCTGAGCGAAACCTTGATCTATTTGACACAGCTGCATGTAAGCATTATCTCAAAATCAAGTTCTTATTTAGCATTAGATCTTCACAGAAGTGATATTTATCAGTAGCTACAATGTAGTAAATTTAAATGGCTTTTTGGCAGTGGAGATTGTTATCCAGTAAGAAGAAGAAACAGATGGGATGTGATCAGGCATTTTGATGTTCTCTTTGTGCTTTCCTGCACACACATACTAAACAGCAAACTGAATTTATGTAACTACAAGCTCTTGCTTTCCTTATTCCTTTTAATGTTATTTACTTCCATCATCTATATCCTGTCACTTCATCATCCATTTATTTTCATTTAATGAAACACAAAACATATTTATCTCTTTAGAAGTCATACGTACCACTTAGGGAATTTCCCTTCATATTTCCTATTCAGATACAATTATGACTTAATACTGACATTTGATAAAGAGTATCTTTTCTCTGACATCTATTTGCCGTCTTTAAAGAAGAGACAGAGAGAGAAAAATCCTAATCAAATTGCAACCAAAAAGCACTGTGAATAGTTTTAAATCTTAAAAGGATGTTCTTCTTCCATTTTTATTGCATTTTAGGATTTAGAATATGACCCACAGAAAAAGAGAATAACACTGTTCTTGTTATTATTTATAATTTTTCTTATACATTTATTTTGTATATCTATCTCACCTTTTCTGCCACCCAAAGCAGCAAATAGAAGAAATACAGTAATATAGCATTCATTTAAAAAAACACAAGTTAAACCTAATAAAATACTGGATCATTTGTTTAAAAGAAAAAAGTGGGATGGCTCACAACAGACAAATAAAGTGTGGTCAGAGATTAATGTTTTTCCACATCTGACACAGAGAGAGAGAGAGAGGGGGGGGGAACATATATAAAGCCTCTTTCTGGTAGTGTTAGCATGTTCATCCACAAGGGACCGAAGCCAATTTTATTCTTTCTGTGTGTACTTCATGATTACTCAACACTTGAATGGTATCAGTGCATTCCTAGAACAGTATGGAAGCCACTTCCCGCTTGTCCAATCCCATTCTGCTCCAGGAAAGTCCATAGAGAAGAACTGTGAGTGTCTGCTGAGTGATTTGAACCTTCCCATAGCAGTGTTGTCCCTCTCCTGGCATTTAATTGGAACCATTTTCCTTTCTACATATATTACCAGAACGGTGTAGCACTAGACTACTGGGAAGAAGGTTCTATGTTGTTCCAGTAGCAAATAAACCTATAGTGAAACCATGCATTATTGTTAAGAAGTCCTAGCTCACCAAAAGGGATGCCTGTTTTTTAACATGCAGGGATAATTTACAGCAGCTTTCTGGAGGTAAATGACATGCAGCATTGATGCAACAACAAAGGAGGCCCTGCTCTGTTTCCCAGCTGTTCATCCCTTGTACAGAATGATGCAGCTCAATTCAAGGAAATATTTGTGTCCTTCCTGAGTCTGGGCTACACTGATTTGAAGCAAGTTGGAGATTGGGGTTTTGTATAACTGCGTTCATTTTTGTAGGTGCTGAATTTGCAATACCAAAAGATACGTGGAAGGTCACCTTTATTAAAGTAATCCCATAAAGCAGTTGTATCTTTATGTTTGAACTGGTTTAAACCTATTTCAGCTCCTAGCCTGTGAAAAGTTGGGAGTGATGTGGTACTTCTTTTCCTACTGGGAATAGTATCTGGTTTGGGCATTGCCCAAATAATGTTTGGTCCAGTTGCAGAGTACATATCAAGGGCTGGGAGTTTCTTTCCTTGTTCTGCAGCCTTTAAAAGTGGTGTAAGAGTGCCAAACCAGCTCTATTCTTGGAGAATCTGAGTGCCAATTTCAGCACCTGATGGATGTCAGTTTCAGATTGAATGTTGAATATCAGGCATATTATCCTCCCCAGCCAACTTCATATTTAGACTGAGTTGATTAGTTTTGGCATATGCTAAATATACAGCAGCTATGCCTTATTTCAAGAAGACATGAAATCGGCAGTGTCTACCTACAGAGAGAAGGAGCCACCCTCATAAACTGCTCTGTGGCAGAAGACAACTAAATAATCACGTCAGCAGAATCAAAACCTAAAATCAAGTCTCTAGACAAATATTATCGTCTAGCAGCTGGTTGCTGGGGGTTTTTTCCCCTTTGATAAACGCAGTTATATTCTTGAAGATGAATTTTTATTTACTTTAGCTAAATTGGGTTTTTTGTTGTTGTTGCTGAGACTGGGGAAAGGATTAGATTATATTTCTGCCTGTATACAATTGCTAACAATAAGACACCTCAGTAGAAACATTTTTACACGTTTTTTTTAGTGTCTGAAATCTCAGCCCCTAGGCTAGTACAGAAATAGGTCAGAACCATTCATTGGTAAAGGGCTTAACAAAGTGACAGTGAATGTTCCTATCACCAGGCTTCCAATAAAGTTTACTGAATCTGGTCGTTGTCCCTGGCACAGGTTTCCCTCATGAGCTGTGAAATTCATGGTTTCTCTATTTTAACTTAAATAAGTAATACCTTGGATGATCTTTGTTAGGAAAGCGTTCTTAAAACTATTGAACTGTTTATTGAGGATCTACAGCAATGGATTTCATTTGTAGGTCAACATATAGAATATAAGCCTAAAACAAGGTGTTTTTTAAAAGAATACCAACAGATTGCAAGCTATAATACATTTTTTTTAGTGGGGGTTGGAAAACCACTGAAGTATGCGGGTGCCTCAAGGGGCCAAGCAAGGGCCTTTCCGCTCGGTTCTTTTCTGACTGCCACCTGAGCAGCAGAAATGTCTAAATTTGAGCTCCTCTTTGAATTTGAGGCCCCCAGCCAAATGAGGCCCCCATTGACCCTGCTCCTGTCTGAACCTCTAGACAGCCACTGCCTGTTAATATATTGAATTAGATGAGTCAATGATATGAATCAGCTTCCTGAGTTCCCAAAAAGTAAGTTTTCTATTCTGTCTCTTCTGTCCATCTTTGATGCTGGAAAACATTTATTGGGAAGGTGGTCTCCAGTCCTGTTATGCATCGTCACAGGACACACTTATTATCCAAGAAGACAGAGGATAGTATTCCTTTGGTTCTGTGAGAGTTGTAGAGCTTTCTTCTCTGATCATTTCAGTGTGCACATACATATTCCGCAAAATGGGACTGCTCAGTAGATAGCTGGATAATAGTAGTGAAAGGGAAACAGCTCGATATTCAAAAGGATGTTCCTGTTAGATCACTTTACATGGCATGGCAATCCATTGCACATGAGATAGCAGGCTAATGGCTTCAGGTCTGTCATTTCTTTGCTGCTTTCATTGTATTGACAAATGTCACTCATGTCTTTGTGTCTGTGCCCTTTGTGCATCACGTTACAATGTCTATCAGACAGCATTGGGCAAGATTTGCATAAGGAAAGGTTTCCAGGCTACCATCTGGGTGATCTGTCTAATCCTTCCCCCGATTCCAATTTATCAATGATAGATGATATTAATTTCAAGACTAGACAGGAAGAGGGTAAAGAAGGGGGAAGGGATATATTTAAACATCATTGCCTGCCTTACATAGTTGAGGTTTTTGTCATATCAGAGAAAGAATTGGGAGAGCGATTCAGCCACTTAGCTTAATAGCACAGCTGGTGGAACAGTAGGGAGTCTGGGTTAAAGCTTTAGCTAGGTCATTATTTTCTGCCTTCACCAAAGCAATTCAGTTTGTGAAAAGAAATTGGCAAACAAACACTAAACATAGTATACAGAATTTAAGCGTGTAGGATCTTATAAGAAATGAAGCGTACTTCTCAAGTCCCTAGAAACTTGGAACCTTGGAGAGAAAGTGAATTGGTATTACCAGCCTTTATAGTGGGAGACAAATTTGCTAAGGTGACAGGTTGTGTGACTATTATTTCACCCAGGCAACAGAGAAACATCTTTTGTTGAACTGGTGTGAAGAAACATGTCAATCATTCTGCACACAACAGCAGATGCAAACATGAAAATAAGCGGTTGCAATGCCAAGTAGAAAGGGTATTGTGTGTTATTGCAGTCCAGTGAACCTTCACTACTTTCATACCGCCCAGTAGTGGCCACTGAAGTGCTTGAGTTTATATTAGCTAATGGAACTGCTCACCAAAAACACTCTTCGTTTCGGTAGCTGCTGTAGCATCAAAATAAAACAACAGCAAGTAGTGGGATTGTTTATAAAAATTAATGTGACAAGTCAGGTTTGCATTAGCTGGTTTTCTTCCCATAGACATTTATAGGGGCCCCCCTATAAATTTAGTATTTGACATTTTGTGAAGTGGAAGATGATGTGTTATTAGGGGTAGTTAAGAGAGTGCCCTGCCTTCACTTTCCACTGCTTCTTTGATTTGGTTCCAATTGATTTTGTAATGCTTCTTCCCATCTGCTGAGATGAGTGCATTGGTAATGCAAATGTTTAAAGATGGTGTTTTGTTAACAGTCCATTCTATCTACTATAAATATCATTCCCTGTACCCCTTGTATCCCGAGAAGATAAACTCCTGAAAATTTGAACCTCTCTTACTTACAACCGGCCTATCCATCTCCTCTTACATTTAAATTTACTTTTTGTTCTTTGACAGCAAGTTAAACAATCAGCTTGGCTTTCAGCTTACATATCAGTCCAATAGATCCTTTGCATGAAAGTTCATTGCATTTGTCATTTCATTACTGTTGAGTGAAAAGTGTCTTATTACCAATATCATCTCAGTCTTCACGTTGTTCTGATTTGAACAGATTACTCTTAATATAATTCATGTATCCACACACCAAATAACACTGCACTCACTAGAATATCTTTATCACCCTCGTGTTTGATTCTGCTCATCCTGGAAATACAGTCATAGTCTGTTGATATGATCAGTAAGAAAAAGCAAATTGTCACTGAATACTGTTTGCTAAACATTGTCAGATTTGTTAGAGGCTGTGACTGTACTTGACAGCCAGACCACTTATTTATGTCCAAGTACATTGTAGCATTGGGGAAATGTTTGTATATTGAGGCAGTAATTTCTTCTAACTTCTGTCCTTTTGCTTATTCCATTTCTTTCCTGATTTCATAGCCTGTCTGTTTCTTCTTCCCTTTACATTTCCTTCCAAATCTCTATCTCCCATTTGTAATATTCAGTCCCTAGAGAGATTAATGCTAGGAAAGTGAAATTGCACCTCCCCTCTGGGAAAGTTGTACAAATTCAGCATTTATTGGCACAATCCTTGGAGAAGAAAATATGAGTTCTGGTCTGAGCGCATCCTTCATTTGAACAATTCTCCTTTCAGACTTATACTTCCAGTGACTCTTGTCACTTCTGTTTCTACAGAAGCTTTATACCTTCACTTAATGTTTAGAGTACTAGTTTCCTGTTTGTTAAGACTTGTCTAAAGAACAGTTTTACTCATGGCAGGCTAGGTATTGCAGTTCTAAATAAGGTCAGAGGTGACAGAGTGGTGGTGGGGAGGTACCAGGTAATCAGGTTTGAGCACCAGTTATTCTGTCAAACTGTGCCACCTGTGCTAATCCTGCTAGTCCTCTTTCAGTTTCTTGGAGTAGCAAAGAGCAGACTAGTGCAGTCATCCTGAGGATTGCAAATTGCATCTGGGCTCCTGCCATGCACTTATATAAACCCTTCCCCTAGAAGCACTCTCCTCAGCATCAAGGTGAACCCATTAAACATAAGCACCCAAACTACTTTTTAAAAATTGATTGGATTCACTGAAGGTCACAAGATATTTGCCTTAGTTCTCCTCCACAAAACAAAATAATAAATTGCTGCATCAAAAATACCATACCTTCACTGTTAGTTAAGTACTCTTGAGTGGTGCAGGCTGGTTGGTGTCTTAAATATGACCTTTGTGATCAGCTGCTACAACCCCAAACTCTTGGGATGACTCTCCAGAGAGCAGTAAAATGGCTAGGATAGGTAAAGCAGGTATTGGTATTTGATTGAATATTCATAATCTGTGTCCATGTCCATTAGCAGCTATAGTCAAAGATATTTGAATGCTTCTTCCACCACTTTCACAAAGCTTACAAGAAGTACCCTTGTGCAATCTGTCTTAATGTCAATCTGCCTAGAATACTTAGTCCATATAACATTGATTGTTCTGCCTTCAAGGTAATTGCCAATTCCTTGTTTTCTCAGCTTGTTTTATTTTAATATTAATCCATTATCTTACTATTGAATTTTGCACAGCTTTTACATGTGGAGTAAATTCCAAACCGCATAATTAGTATTGTGTTCACAAATGATGCCCTTAAGTAATGTCATGTGTTATCTGTGATTTGGAATTCTGCCGTGGCTTTCGTGCATCAGCTCTCCATATATAATGATATGTGATACAAATAACCATTGCCTTAAAATAATCTTCCCTAAGCTGGTGTCCTTGAGATGTTTTGAGCTACAACTCCCCACAACCCAAGCCAGCAAGGGATGGGAGTTTTAGTCCAAACATCTGGATGGAGGACACTAGGTTGGTGAAGGCTATCTTAAACCAAAGTTTTAATGTTTTGTGTGTGTGTTTTTGGTAAAGAAATGTTTGAGTTTTCCATGTGGAAGTCTTTAATTTGTTCCTGTGTTGTGTTTATTTCTCGTTTAGGTTTCCTGGCAGGCATTCAGAGAAACCCTCAATTGTCTCAGTACACGCCTCAGCAAACTGGACCATCTATGTCACCCCATCCTTCACCCGGAGGCCAAATACATTCTGGAATTGGTAGCTTTCCACAGAGCAATTCAAGTGGTACTTATGGAACTCAGATGAACCAGTATGGGCCACAAGGTAAATCAGATAACGCATAAAATAACCAGCTCTTAATCAGTCTTTAATAAATGCTATAGAACATTTCTTATCCTGCAGAAATTTGTGTGTTTTTCTTTTTATATTTTTATAAAAAGACTACACACACACTCCTTTTATCTTTATTATTCCTTTGTGGATGTATTGAAAAAGAGTTATTATGAGAAATATTCTTAATTTTAAAAATACTAGTTGAACATAATTGAAATACAGGAGTCTACCCCCCATTTTTATTCTAAACAGATAGCAAGAATTCATAAGTTCACAGCCTGCACAAAACAGCACCTAATATGTACCTCCGGTCACAAGTGTGCTTTCAGTTGCTTGTAAGAAGTTGGTTTAAGCCTGTTTCAAAATATCACATGGATTAATCTTCATCTCAGAGTCTTCCTTGGAAAGTGAACTCAGTTCTGATTGCCTGCCTTACATGAAACTCTATTCCCCTGGAAATACCCCCCTCCCATGTGGACATTGGGGGCAGGGTAGAGGACAAACTCCCACATTCTACCTCTACAACTTTTTGGAATTAATTTCTAGGAGTTAAGATGAAGGGGTGGTTCCAGACAGAGCCAGCATTAACTTTCCTAGGCACATCCCAGGAGACCCAGCATTGATTCCATTCCTGCCCCACCTACATTGTACTTGACAACTGGGTGTTTGTGCTGCCCATTATTTTAAATACCCACAATGTCCTGGAGTGAAGCTGCAATGGCAGGCACACCTAATAACTGCTCAGCAAATATCACAGCAGTTCTGCTGCTGCTGCCCGCCACAATCAGTGGATGAAATCCTATGATCCTGCTGATTTAGGACAGGACCCACTAGAGCAGTGTTTCCCAACCTTGGGCCTCCAGCTGTTTTTGAACTACAATTCCCATCATCCCTGACCACTGGTCTTGCTAGCTAGGGATGATGGGAGTTGTAGTCCAAAAACAGCTGGAGGCCCAAGGTTGGGAAACACTGCACTAGAGGACACTTTTTCAGGGAAGCCCGTCAGAAAAAAGAATATAATATCAATCAGTCCTTATTGTGGTCAAAGACCAGACAGCAAAGTTAACAACAACAAAAACATAAGCCACAACAAATAATATAAGAATCGAACATCCATGTGAATATTTAATTCCAATACAGTTCTTCCTCCAGAAGGATTTTTATAAAACATTGTTGTACAAGAAAATTTAACATTGGGCCAATATATAGAAGATGTCATGTAGTTTTCTGGTCAGTTTTTATAGACCTTTGCAGTCACCAACAACATTCACATGTCATCAGGTTTTCAGAATTATTTTATTCAAAATAAAGGCCATATCTTTTGGGGCAGGGTGAGTGGAAAAGTAGATACTCATAATTTTTGTGATGAACTGTCCCACAGTTGTTAGGATCATAGAAGAACAGATTATGCAAGTCTTCATCTGTACCTCCCAGGACTTTTCACTCCTGCTATTATTCTAGCCACGGGTCAGCACCACTCAGTTCAAAGAAATGTTGCCTTTATATATTTGATCCTAAAGTATGCTCATTCATTTGTGAGGGGAAGCTAGCTAGCTAGCTGGCAGCTAGCTGGTGTTGTTATTTTTAGCTGACAAGAAGCCTGCTTGCATTCAAGAGCTTGTGGGTGAAACATGTTCGTTAGCTCAGATCTTAATATCTGAACATCAGTAATTGGCAATAGTACAGCTGAAACCTCCAAAATGTAGCAGATTTTTCTTGTAGAGTAATAGCCACTACTAATGCACTTAAGAGATATGCCTGGCTTATATCCATGTGGCTATAAAACGATAGCAAACTGAAAGAGGAAGTGTCTATTGAAAGAGGTTGTCTCTTTTGACTAGCCCAGATGGTTCAGTTTACTGTTAGTTCATTGGCAATCACCCCTTAATTCTGAAAAGGTATACTGCTTCTGTGATTATTCATGTACTTCTGCATCATACATAAGTTCATCCTTCTTATATGGGTTGTGGTGGTGCCAACTCATTTTGAGTAGCTACTGGTTTGTCCAAAGCATAGGACCCAGCTCTTTGGAACCAAGGCCCCTTCAACCCTGCCCCCTAGTAAAATATTTGAGGGGACTACCCCCCAAAAAGGTTGATGGGCACTGCCATTCAAATGATGCATGTGTGCCACATCTTGTAAACGATTATGTGGGGTGGGGCTTACCTGCCACACCCCCAATATTTTATTCAAGCTGGCACCCCTGGTCCAAAGTGAGCAGCTATCTGTAGTTAATGCTTGTAATGTAAGTGAGGCGAAGTAACTCAGTTCACAGAATAAATATAGTAATGTTGGTGCGCATGTCTGTAGTTCAGTCCATGTTAAGTAGACCAGGAATACAGGTTGATTTCTCAAAAGTCTTGACAGAATGCAAAAAGATCATACTTGTGGATCATAAACTTTGGTTTGCCTTGGGCAAGATAAAGTTACTAACAAATTTAATACATAATTTTTTTTTAAAAAAAAGAAACTTCATTCATTGGTAAAGTTAATTTAGAGATGTGTGAAGTTAGTCAGTTTGAAAGTGTCAATCACAACTGTCAAACAATTTCAGCCTATAATGCAGACAATTTCAGCTGAGTGCTAGAAGACAAAAAAATTCCTTCAAGTAGCACCTTAAAGACCAACTAAGTTGCTAGAAGACAGTAGCTGATATCCAATTGTTACAGCCAGCTTGTGCAACAGCCATTCTGCTGCCAGGAGGCCCTAGTTTACCGCAACAGCCAAATTCAATTGACGTCTTGTACTTGTGAAATATGTTGTGCAACCCCTAGCACAACTTCTGTAGTTTTTATTATTATACTTGGTGACAGTTAAGCCTATGTGCATAGTTAAGCCTATACAGGACAGGGGAACAGGGGTGAGGAATGTCAGGAGTTCAGCCTACACTCGAGTAGGAGTGTAGGCTCTAACAAAGAAGTCCCATTGCACAAGCAGAGGTTGTTCCACTCACACTTAGTTAAATATGCTCCTCAGACTTTAAACTGAGGAGCATGGATGAAATCAAAAGGTACCAATGTGAAAGGAGCAATAATGAATTCTGCATTCCACTAGATTTTATATTTCACAGTAGAAAGCAGATTAAAGATGCAATCATAACTCTGCTTATCTGGGAGTGAGCCCCATTGAATTCAATGGGACATTGGAGTAAATATGGTTAGGATTGCAGCCTTAGCACCTATAAGCTGCCCCTAGAAACAAAGTCAACTCTCAATCAACACTGCAGAAGAAAGAAAAGCAATGGAGCCCCTTATGGGACAGCAGGAATTATATATGATTGAATATGTAAACAGTAAAGCAATTTACATCTCTATTTGCATATAATGTCCACTTGTTTAGAAAAGCATTCCTATAAGAATCCATGTCAGCTCAATGGTCCATTTTCAACAGATTCCTCCAACATTCTTAATCTCATTCAGTGGCATGGCTACAATACGTTTGTTTGGGCCAATAAAATGGGTAAGTGGTTTTTATGGGGTGGTGGTCCTGTAGACCATTCTGTGCTGCTTGGAAGAAAGTCAGGATAAAAAATAAATAAGTGTTGAATTCTTTCTAGCAGACTTCACATGAAAGCTGTAATGTTTAAATTGGCCCTCAGAGGCATTGTTGAAGAACTATAGCCAGTCGTATGAAACCTTTGTTTTTGCAGTGTTTCATATTGCAACTTTATTGGCTCACCCTCTGTGGGTTTGTATGCTTTTCAGGTTTGTCCAAAACATTAGATATGAACGAACACAGATTCCAGTAAAAGGGCATGTTGCTTGCCAAAACTCACCTAGCTTCACTGTAAAACTTCTGAAGAGGTTGCCATAATTACTATATCCCTTATCTTCCTGGCATATAGTGAGACCCACTGATCTTTTCCCAACAGCTTATTTGGAGGAGAGATTTTTTTTTAATGGTGTGGTTTTCTGAACATAATATACAGTACTTTATGGTTTATTATTCTCAACCAAAATGTCATTTTTGTCATAGAGCTGTTCTTCATCTTAAAAGTTTTTTCTGTCCAGGCAACATAGATCATAATTATTTACTGGAATATTTCATCTTAAAATATTGTTCCTTTAGTGTGAACAATAGGTATAAAAATAGACTTCATTGTAGATTAATTTTACTAGTACATGAAGCCTTTGGTGAATGAGATTAAACTGATACTAATTTTAGGCTAGTTTCTATGTGGATTTTGATGCTCCTAAACTATTGGTCCAGTTCAGACATCATGGCCTCTGACTCACATGGCCTCTGACTTTGGTCTCCTGTTCCCTCCTGCAGTTGCTTGTTTACAATAGCTATAGTTAATTTTACTTACAAGTCAGGACTGAGAAGCTGAGATCAAGCACAGTGAGGCAGGGTCTAGTAGCAGGGTCCTGAAGTCAAACACAGCAGAGTGGTCCGAGGGTAGACAAGGTATTAGCAAGGGTTGGTAGTAGCAGGTCAGTCAGGATAGGAACAATAAGCTGGCTTGCCCAGAGCTAAGGACTAGTGTTATTCAAGCAACTAGGAGTTTATGTATCTGGTCACCCAAATCAGCTGCAACTGATTAGCCTAGCTTTCAAAGTTCCCTGCTCCCAAGTAGGCCCTTATTCCTGAGAAGTCCCATTCTTACAAACCTAGAGTGGGGGTTGAATGAACCTGGGAATAAGCTAAGTTCATTCAAATAGTGCCTGAATATATCACTGATAGTTTGTGCAGTTTGCACTTCATTCTGTGACCAATCAAACTAGGGAACTACTTTTTTTAAAAAAAGCATGAAAATCAATATACTCTTAAACAGCTTTTGTATGTTATGCTTTTTTGAACAAAAAATCCTGATCCCAGTAGTTGTACAGCTCCTTCTCTTCCATTATAAGCACCTGGTGTGCCCCCCCCCACCCATGAACATAATGTTTTAGTTGTGGCATAAGTATTCCATCTTTTGACTTCTTGATCTGTATATGGACATGACAGAAAGGACCTCCATTCACTTTCGTCTCATATGGTTTTAAAGCAAGATGTAATAAAACAGACCTTTGCCTCCAATACAGCTTTTGTAGTGAGTGCTTTGAGTTCTGCCGTACAAGGATTTTGTATCCATTTATTTCTCTGCTTCACATAAAGACTTTCCTTCATTGATGGAGGATGCGGGAAAGCCTGTGAGGATTCAACATTGTTTAGTGTGTATTGTAATATATTTACTGTAGAGAGGAAACATAACATTTGTTCTGTTTAAAGAAGCCTTCAGTTTCTGTGAGCTCCCTTATTACATGTTTTAGAATTTTGGGGGAATATTTTAAAGAGCTTTAAAACTCTTGTTGACTCCTATTGAAGAGATGATGCCAAAGACTGCTTTGACTGCTTTGTTTTCCATGAGCTAGGTTTAAAGTTAATAGGTTAAATCCAGTTGTGTCCCTCTACTGGCAGAAGGCTATTTGATCCAGTAGAAAGGTAGAAGAGACTGTTTTTAGAAATTTCACCTTTCTTCTGCAGACCCCTCTGTGACACCTCTCACACTGTTCGAATCTAAGGGGTCCCCACCTTAGAGGGGTGCAGAGAGCAGCAGATGTAAGGGGGAATCAGCAAAAATAATCTCTTCCCATTTTCTCCTCATGGAAACCTCCAGTAGATCAAAGAGCCTTCCACCAACCATTGGATGCAACCATATTTCATTAAGTGTTTCAATTTGCCAACCATTTTAGCAAATTCTTCAGCTGCTTGCAAGGATTTTTGGACACAAGTGTTGACAATAGTTCTGTTCTGTTGTGAAATTGCTTAATTGGGATAGTAATTTTAGTTCACTAGATGGATTATTTCATCTGCTTGTTTTAGAAGCTATTTGATTGCCTCTAATTCCACATTAGTTACTTCGCATGGTTGCTTTTGGTGCCTGCATGTAATGATGCCACTTGGAAACAACAATGGTTGAATCCTCTATGGGCAGATTCATCCATTTCTCTAGTTTTCTAAACTGAACTGTGAATTGGGTACATTGCTGAATGGCAGCAGTTTTGAGAATTAGCTTTCCAGCTGGTGGAAACCTTTTGGTTTGTAAAATATTATGCAATTATAAGGTCCCAAATTGTACGAACTGTGCAATAATTAGCTGCTAGCTTATGTTGTAAAGAAGAAGAAAAAAACCCAGATTTATAATTTACCATAATGACCTACCCATATTGAAATTATTGAGATTCTTGTCTGAAAATGGTAGCTTTCTTCTTAGTAAAACATTAGCCATTCAAACTGACTGAATGGAATTGATTTTAATGCCAAAGCAATGCTCTCAGATAACATGCCAAATACTGTGTCCCTTTTCCTGTTAAGTTCTGCAGTTCCTTGTTCCCCCACTTTCTTTATACTGCAAGTGTCTTTGCAAATGAATTTCTGGGTTTTAGTCAAGAATTGGAGCTATGAAAGCATTGGTGTATCAGAGATGTACCCGCCTGCCAAATCATACAGAGGTTTGTTGATTCCATTCTTTGATGATCATACAGTATCCTAAAAGTTACGCTGAATAAGTGACAACCTTCATTTTATTCAGTGGCATGTTTGACATGTATCTAAAATGGTAGACACATGCACTGGAGTTGATACATTTACAACTAGAGTTTTGTTTTTCTGTCCATTAAGCATAACGTGACATACACACATAAGCAACATAAAATGGCTGGATATGTTCAATTTATTTTATAGGAAGAAACACTTCATGAGCAAATGGTTAGTGTCTTCAGTTAGCCGTATTAGAATTGATTCGAAACAAGCTCGTTATCAAAAATCTGTATAGAAGCACTCGGTAGAATTAAAATTCTGTTTTAAATATTTTATTTAAAATATTTATTTGTTGAGTATCTAAAGAAGAACTACACACTGTACAGAACATGTAAATAAGAAGATAGGCTTTGTCAAAATAGGTTTATTGTTCAGCCTTAAATGTGTTTGTATTTCTTGCCAGATCATCTTTAGGACTGTGAGTATTCCCAATGACACTGACACTGAGACAGTTTCAACTTAAACCAGAGTACAAATGCTTCTCTGGATTTGCTGCATGTCACACAATCTGCTACAATCTAGGCATGAGCTCGAGGATCTTGAAATATTTCTGTTTTCAAGCTTAAACGCTGAAGTCTATGTCTCCATTCCTCTATTTTAAATTTGGTTTAATAGGGCCACTGCTTTCCCCTGTATGTAAGACTCTACAGCTCCTGCAATTAGTGATAATTCACTGAAATGGGCTGGAAACTGAAATCCATTGGCTGAAAGGAGAATGGGCTGCTTGTTAATGTTCCAAGGCTGCCACGCCAACCGGTACCCACTTGAAAAGTGTGGCTCTTGCACTTGGCTGCTTGACATGTCCAGCTGATGGAGGCTGGCTCAGCATCTGCTGCATTCATTGTATCTAATGGTGTATCCATCTGTTGGCTGTCAAAGCCATTGCCAGCAAATTACTAATATATTAGAGAAACATGGAAATAAGTTTGTAATTCTCATTCCTGGCTTTCTGTCTCGTTTGTTGCTATTTATTTATTTATTGAGGTGTTGAGGGGGGGAATCTACATTCCCCCCCCCCCAAAGGTTATCGTGTTCTTGTCAACCTAGCCTATTCTGACTAAACCACTTTGATAAAGAAGATTCCTCTGTGTTTGTGGGTGATGTCTATTCTACTGCTGCCCTGGACGTAGCCCCAGTAAGGAAAATTGAGAACAAGTGTTTGTTTTTTTAATACCAGAAGTTTACAAGGCATTAGAGATCTATACTCACGCTTCTCTGTTGCAAATTAATTTTACAGTATCATATGAGGGGCTTCAGACAGGTCAGTGTGTCTCTGAGACAAACACACACACATGTATATACATACACACTTGCAAGTGTGTGAGTTGAAGTTCAACAACATCTGGATGGCCACAGGTTCCCCTTCCCAGCTTTAGATGAGACTTCAGTGTCATCCCATGGAGACACTCTTTCTTTCTTTAAGATAAATGATTTACATTGGAATGGTATTATTTGGATTAAATAAGAATAGAAGCAGGAGAAGGAACAGCAACATCATCTCCCCAAAATCAGAACATGGGAAGACACCCAAAAATGTTTAATTTGGAATGGAATAATTGGCTTTTAAAATTGTATTATGATTTGGTATTATATCAATGTGGCTTATATTGGATTATTATTAATGAAAAATTAATTCATTTTTTTTAAAAAGAGACATGCTTTCTTACCTGAAGCCACAAGACATTTGAGAGATCAAAAGAAAATTGGGGTTTTTTTGTATCTCCTGTGACTCATCTTGTCTATGAACAGTAATATAGCACCTTTGTGTTTAACAGCTAGGATAGATCCTCATCCTTGTATAAAGAAACTGGGAAACGCTTCTCGTGCTGTTTCAAAGACTCAGTTACAATCTCATATTGTGCAGTCATATCTGATAAAGTTCCATTCTGAATTCCCCTAAGTCTTGACCAGTTTCCTAATATAGCATATATGGGTCAGATCTATGCTGATGATTGGAATTTTATATATGTTAGAAAGATTACTATGTAAAGCAGAAGTAGATAATGTTAGATTTCTGAGGGCTATTCAACCTGCAAGGTTTTTTCTCCTGACCACAAAGTCCTCACTGCTGCCATGTGATTACTAGGCAGGTGTGAAGAAGTTTTTCCAGGACAAAAGACCCAGCAGGTGTTGATATCACATAAAGATTTTCCTCTTTCACGTAGAATATGAATGGGAATGTCTGGTTTGTGTTCCACAAACACAGCTGCATAATAAAAATAGATATGTGTAGAACAAACAGTGGATATACCAGTGAATTTATATCTGAGTGGAAGTAAAATGTCAGCAATAAAGGCTGTTGGTGAATTGTTTATCAATTATATTAGAAAGGTTGATTACCTATGGCTGTGCTGGGGTGGGGATTAACAAGTTGTACAGTGGTACCTCAGGTTACATACGCTTCAGGTTACAGACTCCGCTAACCCAGAAATATTACCTTGGGTTAAGAACTTTGTTTCAGTATGAGAACAGAAATCAGGCTCCAGCGGCACGGCGGCAGCAGGAGGCCCCATTAGCTAAAGTGGTGCTTCAGGTTAAGAACAGTTTCAGGTTAAGAACAGACCTCCGGAACAAATTAAGTACTTAACCCGAGGTACCACTGTATTTAAAATAGCAGCTAAAACTGGAGGCTGGCATTTCATTTTAAGCACATAGTGGGAGCGCTTGTTGTCAGTTCCTAAAGCGAATGCTCAGTGTTATTTAATTTCCTTTAAAATCACAAGATAGAACTTGTAAGGCATGACTGAGTTAAAAGTGTACGGAAGAAGGGAAAAGAAATAGACATGATGTAACCGGGCTTGCATATGAACCTATTATGAAGATACTATGACAATACCAATCTAGATCTTTATTTGTTAATGTACAAAGGGCACGGGGAAGGAATTATATATGTTCTATGTTTCTTATTCTAGAATGTGGAAAATGAGGGGAAAGGGATCTAATGTTTGCATTTCAGTGAAAATTCTGCTTAATGGGAACACTTTTTCAAAGTGTAGGAGCAACAAGGAAGACATGCCACCACAGCCTGCAATGCACAGTACTCACCCTAGCTAGATTTTCTTAAGGTCCTTCCTTGTTTCACCCCCATGTTTCTACTTCCCCACTCTTTCAACCCTGCTCCTGGGTTGCAGGATGATTATGCAGCTGCAGCCCCCACCTCCCAAAAAATCCTTCCTTCTCCTGTCCACCACATCTCCTTAGTGAGGCAAGTCCGCCACTTTCAGAAATCCGTATCTGCAGAACACCAGTATTGGATAATAGATAGGGAATCCTCCATTTGTGTCTTGCACTGTTTGGGTTACTTCATTGAACGAGATTTTCCAGCAAGCTGTTTCTCTGAATCCAAGGTTGTAACTTTATTTTCCTCTGTTACATTGTTTTGTCTAGGAAACTACTCCAGACAGCCAACGTACTCTGGAGTGACCAACACGAGTTACAGTGGCCCAGGACCTGGTATGAGTATAAATGCCAGCAGCCAGATGCATGGACAAGGGCCAGGCCAGCCTTGTGGTACCATACCCCTGGGACGAATGCCATCAGCTGGGATGCAGAGCAGACCGTTTCCTGGAAATATGAGCAGTATGACCCCCAATTCTCCAGGCCTGTCTCAGCAGGGAGGCCCAGGGATGGGACCACCCATGCCGACTGTCAACCGTAAGGCACAGGAGGCGGCTGCAGCAGTGATGCAGGCTGCCGCAAACTCCGCCCAGAGCAGGTATGAGTCCAAAGGAAAGGATCCAAAACCATTTCAAATGTACTTGCTTATAAAGTAAAGGAGGTTTGTGCAAAGGACAAAACGGTATAATTGTTAAAAGAAACCCAAATGACAGTGGCAGGTGTTTACCATTTCAAGACATGTTTTATATCTATGAATATAAGTATTTAGAACAGGAAGTCCCACAGTTTTAATATGACGTAAAAAGTAACATCCCTACAATTAACCCCTGCAATTCTGAAAGGGTAAATTTAGTACACACAGGTGTGGCATGAATTGTTGGGGAAAGGAGGGTGGAAAGAAGCCCCATTGCTGGGATCATTGTTGTCTCTTGGGCATTTGAAGTCTCCAGAACATTTTCAAAATCCATTCTCCAATGGATATGAGCAGTTGTGGGCAGGGGCCACCCTTTTTAAAGATAACCAGAATATCTAATTTATAACTGCTGTTCTGAGGTGGAGACTGAAATATGGTTTATTAATCTCTAGTCTTGTGGTTTTTGCAGTACAGGAAGCACCTTCCTCAGGTCTTGAGGTAGCACCATAAATTTATACTCCAGGGCTAATATGTGCAGCCTACTATCCCTGGGATGATATCTCCAAGACCCTTAAAGGAGAATACCTGGTTACTGGATTGCAGTCTGTGCCTGCAGTTCTAAAAACCTGTGGAAATGCAAATAGCATCTTCCCTTGTACTGCCCATGGCAGCCATGGGGATCACATGCTCTCACGTTTCTTGAGATCGTGTTGTGTTTCTCTGTTTCATAGTGTTGAAATAGACTTTTCCCCAGCAGAAAAATGAATTTTATTATTGTTTTGCAAGATGGATCTATATGCATGTGTATATTAAGTGCATGCATATATAAAATACATATTTCTACACATTTCTACAGGCATATACATTGCATTTGGTTATATAATATACCATTGATGACCTTACGCACTAATTACTCCAGATGTTTTTATGTCTATTATGCATATAAAGGAAAAGGTATACACAACTTGTTTGTACTATGGAGGATTAGGGAGACCTAAAACATCTTTTAAAAACCCCAAAATACTACTATTTTAATAGGATAAAATCACATTACCTTTCTAAATTACTCACCTGGGCTCCTGTGAAATTCAGTAGATCAACAGGTTTTATGCATTTTTTTGTTTTGCTTTGAGCAATTGGTATTTTACAAACATAAAAGCAAGTGTAGCAAGAAAAAATATAATTAATTTTAAACATTAATAATTGCCAGTAAAATAGAGTTCATGGTTGCAATTCACATTATGAATTTGGATAAAGTATTTCATATTTGATTTAAACACAAACATAATACCCGTAGATTGCTTTCCCACTTGAAGCCTAACTCTCAAATCTATTTTGTAGACTTTTCAGTTGCTGTATCTCCATAATCAAAACACAACATTTCAAAACCTCTTCATCACATTGTGCGCCCCAGGTAATCTAACACCTGTAGGAAGATTATGAAGTCATTAGTCCTTAATTGCAAAAGGAACATTAGGAAGCAACTTGTGGGATGAATCCCTTTTTATCCAAGAGGTTTGGAGGCACAGCATTTTTCTCCTTGGTTCCTAATGGAAAGCTATATGGCTATTTGCCCAACAGTAAGAATCCTACATGCTTCAGTATGGAAGGATTGTAGCTGACGAGGTGGTTCATGCTTGTGATCCAATACAAATCCAAAGAAGCTGTTCTTTTGTTCTGCTTTAGGCCACCATACATTAGGTCGCCTGCTTATCCCAGCCAGTCTGGGGCTGGCGGACGCCCCATGTTTTCTTCACAGCACCCCAACTATGGCAGCACTCAGGCTCCCATGATGCATCAGCCTGACCAGTACGGGTAGGTAGCCATGTAAACTGGACTTGCTGTGGGATCTTGACAGGGTTTTTTCTCCTAAATGTTATATGCCATTTGGCTATTGAAGGCACCCCAGATCAAGTATAATGCTTGCATCTGAAAAGGAATTTGCTTTTTTGTTTTTACTAACTATGTCAGATATGATTTTTAAAAAGACAAACAAAAAACTGCATGTCACCCACACTGCATGGCTTGTGGCATGGCTCTGTTTCCTTCATGCCTGAGAGGGAAATGAAGATCTCCATTGGCTGCAAATAAATTAAATCTTGTGTTTTTCTGCACCATTACTTGTCCCTTCCTCCATTTTTTTGTCGTTGTTGTCTAGGAGCAGAATCATGAGACACTGAAATTACCATGGCTGTCTTGTTGTTATCATCACATTAAGCTTCTCCCCAAAAATACGCTATGTATTTATGAAACTGATTGCAGAAGCAATGGCAGTAGTTAGTAATGGGGCTTATAAAAGTTTCCATGCTATCATAATTTAAACAATTTGTGAAAGGGTGACAGCCTGCTAACACTTCTGCCAAGGGGTGTAAAACTTGAGGTGTCTAGTATGAAATTACCTGAACTACGGGGGATTTTGTTCCAGTTAATTGTGTTTTCATCAGTATTTCCCTACTCTTTTTTAAAAAGATTATGTCACTGTGAAAGTGCTCCCACCATTCAGTTCAAAATTTTCAGAAGTAATACACACCCAGTCAAATTACTGCTATCACTGGCCAACTGGAAATCCCCAAAGTTGCAGTATTCTTCTCTGGATGCAGGGAGACCAGTGAGTCCTGATTTCGCTAACATGAAATATTTAAAAGACTTGTGTGGCACCCCTGAAAAAAATGAAGCAAACGATTAGGACTCTAACACTGTGGAAGTTTATAGTTCCTTTTACTTAAGATTTCTGATAGTCAAGTTAACATTTTGGTCAGCGTCTACATGCATTTGAACATAACAGTAAGCAGTGGTTTGGCACTCCAAGCATGAACTGCAACAAGCCCAAGCAAAGCCTTAGGCACATTTGCCCCCCTCGTCTCTTTCCACGTGACCACTAGTGTCTACTTCTGGTTTCACATAATTTTGGCTTGTTATATATGAATCAGAGACTGTGGTTTGAAACAAATTCTGGGGTGTTAAAACATGCCAGCTACATAACCCGTAATTTGAAGTTGGCTTGTTTTGAAACCGATCAGAGTTTGTTTAAAACTATGATGTTTAGTTTGTACACAACAACAAACCAGGATTCTCTGTAACCAAAAATAAACACATATTTTCCCCAGCTGCATAGAAGGAGGAGGAGGAAAGGCAAAGTTTATGAGCCCAATAATTTGCTTGGGCTTGTTCCAGCTCAAGTACATAGTACTTGTGAACTGGGCCATGATAGGTAGTTGTTTTTAAAAACAAAAACAAAAAACCCTAGAACAACACACTTATAAATGTCACAGAGAGTGAACGCGCACAGTGTTTTTCTACCACATCATTAGTTTTGAAAGGGAAGCCTGTAGTGTTCGAATGTCATTGGCAATTGAAACAAAATACTGATCTTTGGCGCCTTGATTAAAATAAAATAAGAGAGTGCAATCCACCTCCCTCAAAGTTCCTTGGAATGAATGAAGTGTTGAACTTGCTTAAGTGAGTTGGGTGGGAGGTAGTTTTATGAAACGCTTTTGATGGCTTCCAAGTCATATACTAAACTGTAACATGATCCCAGTGTTGAAAGCACAGATTTCTTTTTTTCTAAACCACAAGAAATGCTCTTAGAAATTTAGGAATCTTATTTAGACACAGAAAGCTAGTTTGGCTTTGCTGTGCCAAGTCACATTAAGCAACTGTGTAAAATGAATTTAAATGGCATGCATCAGAGCAAGCTCACTTCTGCTGAGGCAGAAAATCAATGCCTGCTAAGCAGAACTTGAACAATCAAGATCAGGGATTCAATCGGTTATAATATCCTGTATTCTGGTGCAGAATGCTACCCTTCTAATTAAAAAGAAAGGTTAATAGTGCAATCCTAACAATGTCTACTCAGAAGTACTCTTACTGAATTGAGTAGGCCTTACTCCCTGGTAAGGAGGGTTAGGATTGTAGCCTAAGACTTTTAGAAGCAACATCATTCCAACATCTCTACAGAAGAAGTAGTTACCCTCTTGAATGGTAACTATTTTTTGTTTTAATAACCCAGATGGAATATTATGTAGGAACACTATATTCACTACTATTCAGACAAGCCTCTCTCTAGTGTGGTTTGGACTTGGTGCCAAAGAGTAATACCATTCTTGGAGATCAGCAAATAACCCTGAAAAAGCAGGAAGCCATAAAGAGTTAAATCACTTTCCTTTTCCTTTTTCTTGTTTTTGTCCTGGCCAAGACTTTCAGAAGCTGTATATTATGGATAAGGAGAGTATGCTCACATGTGACAAATCTCTGCAATTACCATGGAAGGATACAGTGAGTGCACTATAAAAATGAAGGATGGCAACAACAACTGAGCTTTAGACTTCCTCAACGGGTTGGATATGAAGAAGTAATAAAGGCAACAAATAAACTTGGGATTAAATTTTAAGGGGTTTCCAATTTTGAATGTCTCTTGATGGGTGCCCAAGTTGAGACACATGGGCTCTGATAGACGCTGCTGAGCACACACATTGTAGCTTGCAACACTTCGAAAAAGGAGTGTATTTGATGGTGTGTATTTAATAAAGGCCTTCAAGCAGTGGGAGGCTTACATCTTTTTGGGGTCTGTTTGTTGAAATGGAAGGGGGATACAATCTGCCGGCACAAAATGCTATAGCTTTCTCCGTAGCAAATCAGTGGGCACAAAGGGGGACACACAGCTTTAGTTCACTTCCTTTGTGTTTGTCTTGAAACTGCTAGAGAAGTAAAGGAGGGGGAGAGTTAAAGCCATATGCATTCCTGTGTTAGTTCTTGTTTCCCTGTTTTCTTTTTGAATACAAGGAGACCTAAGAAGAGATTCACAGATTCAGGTATTTATTATTTGTGGTTCTAGCTCACCCTTCACTGAGTGGTCCCAGGGCAGGTTACAAAAAGGTACCATAGGCACAAATTTTATTTATTTATAATTAGCGCTGCCTTCCTGCCATCAAGCATAAAGATACATGTCCAAATGTGTCACTGTAGGTAATTTCTGGTAATACGTTAAGTGATTCCACTTCACCAGAAAGTAGCTGCCGGCTATGTTGGATGTCAGGGTATTGCCAAGTGTCTTAAGTGAAATGACTAATGCCTTCCGACACTTGCCTGTATATATAGTAAAATATGCTACATATACAAAAATTGCAGGAATTGGTATGGTATTCAAATATGCAAACCCAGTTTTAAGTGTGAGGAAAACAGATATTCATCACAGTCTAGACTGGACAAATGTAGTATTGCAGAGAATACTATATTTTTTCATATGTCATAGGTTTGGGGGGGGCATACAATGACCCAAACTATTGTGCAATGTGATGTGTACAAGAGGAGGTTTTTACAGAAGGAATTTCACTTTACGCCATGCTACCACTACCCCAGTTATAGTTCAGACAATTGGTACAAAAATGTTTTGATGTGTATGCTCAGAATGTTGTTTGTTCCTTCTCTTAATAAAGGGGGGGTAGGGGTAGGCACTTCATTTTAAAGTTTGGAAGTACTAGTTGGCTAGTTGAGACATATCAGCAATTAGTGGTCAGGTCACCATGTGAAAACTCATAAGCATCTGAATATTGCAAATTTTTGCTCAGATGCTGAATGAGGGCTTCTTTTCTCTTTATCTGGAACTTTTAAAAATATTTTTTAATTTTGTGTGCTGCCCTGAGACCTTGGTATATAAATCAATCAAACAAACTTACTAAATGCATGTCAGAAGGGCCCCCTATGGGCACAGTCAAAAACAGCTTCCATGAGAAGCCATCCTTGCATATTACATGGCCAACACTTATATTGGCTGACTCGACTTGCAGGACATAAGGGCCGGAATTTCCCATGCTAGACCCTATATTAGAGCTGTCAATTAATGCTGCAATTTTGTCAAAAGGAAAAGCACAGTTGCAAAGAGAATTTATTTGGCCTTTGGATTCCTTGATATTCTACCACCTAAGACACTTGGATAGAGAGGAGTCTAAGCTTGCACTAAAGTGTTCCTCTTTGTACACAGAGGTCATGGCTCATTTTGATGTCTGTTGAACATGCAGAACATTAATCCTTCAGATAGAGCAGGGATTGCCACTGGAAGGTAGATTAAACCATCTCATATTAGAGCAAATGGAACCTTGCACTTATCTGGATCTAAGGCTCAGTCTTTCATAGTATCATGAACTGCAATAGACAATAATAATTTTAATTGTGTTATGTTTCAGTTTACTTCATTCTTCGTAAACCCGCTGCATTCTCAGCCTGTACTGCACTATCTGGGTTCAGTAGTGTGTGCACTTAATTGCAATTGAGGTGCATTGAAATAATTGGCCTGGTTTGCATAACTTGCTAAACCAGACTTTGATTTAGTGAAACCCACAGCTACTTGGCTTTTCCCTGGTCCTTTTTGTTGCCCGCCACATTCTGAAGTCCAAGTTTGGTTTAGTGTGTAATCTGAATTAGGGCTCGCTTGTGTTTAATCTCTCTCCACACTAACCACAAACTGTAACCAAGAACAAACTTTGGTTACATCTCATGGTTAGCGAGGAGAGAGATTAACCATGAATCTTGGTTTGGATGATATGCTAAACTGAAGTTTGGCTTGGTGCAGAGGAGGAGTCTTGTGGCTGCAAGTTCCTTTCAGAGCTTGCATCTTCATGTGGTCTCTCTAAGGCAAGGATTGGCTTGGTATGTCATGCATACCAGTGACACTTACTTTTGAGTAAAGCTGACTTTTAATCATATCAGGCCGTCAGTCTACTTAATGCACCTGATGAAAATCTCTTTATTTGGCGATCACTCGTAGCTGAGTAAGATTGTCTTCCATAAACATGGTTTTAACAGTGCGTCCGTAAGTGACTGTGGAGGCCAGTTCTGGATCTACACATATTTCCACAATGGGGACGTAGGTTTCTGGGTGGGAATTGATCATGGTGAGGGTTTGCCAAGCATGCCTTCCTCGTAGCACGTTTCTCCCTTTCATCCTGAGTTCAAGCGTATTCAAAGCTGGTAAAGGCTATTCTCCAACTGGAGCGCTCGCAGGCCACTGTTTCCCAGTTGTCAGTTTTTATACTACATTTTAAAAGATTTGCCTTGAGAGAGTCTTAAAACCTCTTTTGTTGACCACCGGCTATACTCATATATGACCATCATGTGAATATTACGTTTCTGTGAAGTACTGAGAGAACCTGGGGTGGGTTCCCTTTTGCTGCCTGTGTTACACAGGCCAGTGACCAAAATGGTTGTGACTTAACATGGCAGAGTCAATGAAGTGGGGGATATGGTTGTTTCTGCTTTGGTGAAGTAGCATATTCTTTTTGGATTTGTACTACTGTAAATCCAGAATAACTGTGTTGTTCTTCGTATGGATGGGTTCAGAATATAGATTCTCTTAGCAATGTAAACTGCATGAGTCTGAATACATATAATCTTTTACATGCAGCTGAGTCCTCCATCAGCATTTTCCAGTGCTATCTCTGTATTTGTAATTCATTTTTCATTTTGCTAGTGCTAGCAAAGCATTTTCTCCATATTTCCTCCAGAGCCTTGAGCATGCAAGACTGCTGATGGACTAGGAGCCACTGGCAAGGAAATACAGTTAACAGGCATGATGCATTAAAGTGTCAAGCAGGAGAAAACAGGGCAAAAGATTTCAGAAGTCAAAATGCTTAAGTAAAAAATAATAATTCTTGGTAGGGCTGGATTTCCCCGTAGCAAATTTAAATATTCACACAGAGCATGCTGAACTGCTACTGCATTGTCTGTATGTTTAACCCATTTGATCTTGAAAGCTTGATTTAAAATTATAATAATGTTTAAAAGCACACTCGTGGCATTCACATCTTATACAGCAGAAGGGGTTGAAGCAGCACCATAAATCCTCTTTTTAATTTTATCTCTTCCTGCGTTTTGAAGTCTGGGGTTGGTCTTTGTTTTTAGCCTTCCCTCTGAGCTGAGATATGATGATTTCTCTACTTGCAGCTGCTGTGCATAACAAGAAGGTTAATATTCCCATCCACGTTTGTATATGTATGCAAGCCAGGACATTTGTAGATGTAAGACTGCCAGTTGTGAATTCCCCACAATAAACTAAACTAAGGTAGTGATTTATTTATTTTTCAGCCTCATTTGGAGGAATTGGAAGTGTTATCTTTAGAACAAATCCGACTCACAGTATCGAATTTAGTGTCCTGTGGAACGTTGGTGTAAAACTTTCCCTGCTGGTAATGAAAGAAGCAAGATGTGTGGAGGGTGTTTCATGTTAGGTGCAGCAGCATCCTAATTTCTATAATTAATTACTGTTTTTGTTTTTGTTATGCCCCTACCAGAGCAGCTAGCAACAATATCAAAGCACAGTAAAATATCACAAAACAATAATTCAGTAACAAATCAGAGATAATACAAAGGACTGTTAGTCATTCCTATTAAAGTGTGCAGCTAGCTACCAGGTCTTACAGTGGTTCTTCCTTTACACTGAATCCTCATCCTAGTATTTTCATATTTAGTGATCCAAGGGATCTTAGTAAATAAAACTGAAATACATCCATTAGTATTGCTTGGATACCCAAGCAATAACTTCCAATCAGAGCAGCTATGTTTCAGCTTCCAAAAACAAATCCCCTCGTAGACTCAGTTGGATGAAATGGAGTTTGCTTCTTGGCCTAAGTGATTGCATAGTGTTACTATGAACTGTTAAACAGCTGCTCCTCTTTGCCTCAAAGCTGGCTTCAATTCATTAATGGGTGGATTGATTCCTGTAGTTGTAAGCGACTTTCGAATTAAAGATAAAATATATATCCTAGTTGCTATTTTGTTTTTCAGCTGAACAGCAAGCAAAATTCATGGAATTTTAAATTTTTTTTAATATAACCCACGCCTTTCCCTTACCAAAATTACCAAACTATTTTCTTCCAGCTGGAACTTTCCTTTCTGTTTCTGGAACATCTCTTTTGTTCTTTCTTTTTCTTTTTCTTTTTTTTACAGAATACATTATGAAGTTCAAGAAAATGCCATAAGGCAGTTTTAGCACCTAAAAATACATGGAGTTTTAGATATAGCAGCATGATAGCTTATTTTGATTTGTTTTCTATTCTAACAATGTTTTTAAAACATCTTGTTTCAGATTTGTATGCTAGGTAGGAAGGTAATAGTTTTATTTTATTTTTAGCTATAAGCCATAACAAAACAGAAATAACTCTGAATGATTTGAGCCACAAATTTAGCTCTTAATTTCCTGGCCACTAGCTTAGGCAACTTTATATGAGGTAAGGCAACATGAGGGGCGGGTTGTATACCAAATTTTGGGCTCTCCCCACCCCCCGCTCCCCAGTGCAGTGTGTGACCCGCAGGTTCTGTGTCAAAGTACTCTTGCAGCCCATTTGACATGAAAGGTTAGACTGCCCTGATCTAGAGGAACCCTCCACTTTGTCTTATGTGTCTTGTAACTAAGGGGGGGGAATAAGTCTGCTCTCTGTTTATATATTACTGTTGTAGTAGTTGTAGCCACTGAAGTATACTGCTAGAACACTGGGTTTGATTGCAGGAAACCTGGGATAAAACCCTTCTTTGACCATAAAGCTCGCTTGTATGTTCTGTTTTTGAGAGATGGCCTCAGGAGTGCATAGTAGAGGCTTCGATTGAACCCTGAACAGCTAAATGCAGGGCTTCAGCTGGAGTCTCCATAAGAACAGGGCTCAGACTTTGTTATTACAGCAGCAGTCATCCTTAGTCTTAGCCTTAAATGGAGTTGCAACCCTGTCTTACTAGCTAGCTACTCCTTCTGTGAGATGAGCCTCTTTATTTAAATAGAGCAGAGAAGACTGTGGCTCTCTTAACACTTCTGAGCTGGAGTCCTTCATTCCCTGAAGAAGGGGGATTTGACTCCAGAGTTATTTATGATTTATAGCCTCAATCTAACCTGCTTGACGGGATTATTGTGATGCTACCCCTTGCATAGCTGTACAGCAGACCAAACAGCCTGCATTACTAACTACCAAACAAGTGAAAGAATACACAGCTGGGCTGTGTTTCTGCAACTTTTAGGTATTTAGGGTAGCGTTTTCCTTTCCATGTCACTGCATCAATTCTATTGTGTTTGCTGTGTTGGCAGCCAACTAAAATTTACTCTGAAAATATTTGAGTCTTTGACATGCTGGCATGAACAGATCACAAGTGTTTGTATAATTTTTTTCCAGTGTGCTGAGATCACAGTGGCCAACCACAAACAATGCAATGAATCCATTTGAATTGTTTGACTACTGATATGAGAAATAGGACAATGGTAAAAACTCACAAAAAATGTACATTTCCTTAATGAAAACACTTCTTTAATTCCTTGAGAATTGAATAATAAAAATATGTGCCTGTGAGCTTAGCTTCACATTTCCCTGACTGAACTCACCCCTTGCCTAAACTGAACTAATTTTTCTATAAAAAATGATTAAATAGAAATTATTATTTTTTTTATTTACACTTGAGATGTGCGTTTTCAGAACACACCCTGTTGCTGTTACTATAGGCCAATTGAAGTGGTTTTGAAATTCTGAATTTTAAATTGTTGTGACCCGCTCAGGGACCTGCTGGTGGAGGGTATATAATAACAACAATAATAATCTCCTATTATTGTTGTTATCATTATTACTATTATTTTGTGTGGTGCTGGTGATCCATAAATGAACATTCTTGACATTAGATTTGCGACAGTGTTTCACCAAATTTGAACTAGCTTGGTCTGGTTCACCCATCCTATGAGCCAGGAAGCACTGGGTGCTTTGGGAGCGGGGGTAATATCTGGCGGATTCATTACTGTCTGCATTGAAGAGCACATCCCCGTATGCACAATGCTTAGTTCATGCTGCACAGGCAAAGGGAAGGTATTGCTTTGTAGTTTTTGTTTTAAAACTTGTTGTTTTAATCCTGTATTTTATATATAGCTTGTGACGAAGGGCGGTATATAAATTTAATAAATAAAAATAATAAATATATTTGGATTCTCAGAAGTAGTCTGAGAGAAGCTGCTGTGCCTTATTTATTTTCATTACAACCGCAAATTAGTGCACATTTCTTCGGTGCATGGTCACTAAGCCACCTGCTCCAGGTTAATTCTGTTTACATGCTGTCAAGCGTAGCTCTAACTTGAATGTCATAGCAGCATCTACATCTATCACACCTGCTGTCAAGCAAAGCAGCTACGGTACGCCCTAATGCTTTGATCCTCTTGCAGGCGCAGGAGTTCCCGAAGTGCATACACAGGGCTTCATTTCAGTGTAGTGGGCAGCTTTCCCATGTCCAAAGGGATATGCACATGCTGCTGTCTCCTCTCTAGCTCAATGGAAGTGTGCATGCTTTATCTGCATAAGACCAGGTTCAGCCCCCAGCATCTTCAGTTAAAGCATCTCAGGTAGCAGGTATGAGAAAATAACTCTGCATGCAGCCCAAGAGAACTGCTGTGTTAGACAATATTCATTTGATAGATGGCCCAACGGTCTGAGTCTCCATGAGGCAGCTGCATATACATCTGTATCATGAGGAAATATACACAGCCATGCAGGGGCTTCATGAGCACTTTAGAGGGCGCATGTAGCTCTGGCTTCATTGCTTGCTTGCATGCCTGTTCTGATATATTTTAAACTAGCATTCTGTTCTTAAGAAAATCAGTTCTTACAATTCATATTTACTTTCTGATAGCATTGTAGTTAACAGAGTGAGAGTTCGTCCTCTTCTTCTCCATTCTCTCTCTCTTGCACACAGTCATAAACTCTTGCACTCCACTGCTTTCTTTGATAGCAATATCTTCCTTGGAAGCTCATGTTGTGGCAAGCAAGTAAAGCCATAGCAAAATTATACGTGTGAGAGAGCGTAAGAGAATCCCAGGAGGAAAATATGTTTGCAGATCTCACCCCCTGAATTGCTCTCATTATAATAGCCCATTTGATGTCAGGGTATGACAGATTATAAGCTTTTTATGGCGAGACCCAGCTCAAGAAAGATTTAAATAAAGTACTTCTGGTTATTGTGCAGGTCAGTGTGTTTAAATAACAACCCTTCAAATCATCCTTTGACATTTAAAAGAGAGAGGAAATATTGTCATGTGGCGGACCTGGCGCAGATAAAGCACAGGGCAATTTGGTCAGTACACTGATTTGTGAGCGCATCCTAACAGTCATTTTCATGGTTTGTAATCAAGTGGGGCGCCCTTGCAGTGTGTCAATGTTTTTCAAAAACACCCCTGCTTAAATGTTAACACAAATTACCCTCTTGAGATGCTGCGATCCAATTCTTTGGTGAAGCTGGCACAAGCTAAACATTTCAAGCAGTAGGACAAGAAAGAGACGGAGCAAATACTATCCTGATAGGCTACAGAGAATAACAAAAGTTAAGGCACACATGCAGGCACCAAAAGGTTAGTCTCTGATACTGTACTTCCTTTCAAGAAGTATGTTTTTTAGTTATTATTTTTGACCTTCTGAGTAGCTTAGCTGCTTGATGTGAATTAACTGTGGTCCGACTGTTATAGCTGTCCCAGGATGTAGGTCATGCCGATTTCCTGGCAGCAGTATCACGTGTGGCAATAGGCATGTGCAGGGCAATAGCATCTTCAGAACTCTGTGTACTGTAGGCCCCTTTCTTATGTCATCCTAGGATTGCGGTACTTTAGCACATTTCCTCCTTGCACCACTCGAATAATGCAAGGAGTCCTGGACAATGCTGCAGCTACTCTGCATTCCTAGGTTAACCCAGTTTCCAAGAGAGGGTAGCACTAGTGTTTGGGGAAAAGCTGAAGCATAGCTTCTTTGCATGTCAGCTAGGTCTTCTCATATTACCTCAGCTGTGTGAATAGGAGCTGGGTGGGCGCAACCCCCACACTGTCAATGTAATATACAAAGGGGACTGTTGACTTGTAATGCAGTGCTGGGGGGGTGTTTGCCAAAGACCCTAGGATGGCACTGGTGACTGGAAATTGGGTTTCTTATAAACAATTCATGCCAGAAAATCTTGTTGTTGTTTTTTATAGTTACAAGGTTGAAGGAACAGGGGAATGTACCCAGGAGTAACGTACCTTGATTTCACTAAAGGTTTTGATAGAGTCCCCCATGATATTCTTGGGGAGAAGCTGGTCAAATGTGGGCAGGATGAGGTAACTGTTAGGTGGATTGGTAACTGGTTGACTGACCTAACTCAAAAGAGTGATCACTAATGGTTCCTCGTCACCCTGGGGGGAAGTGGGAAGTGGGGTGTTGCAAGGTTCTGTCCTGGACCCATTGTTGTTAAATGTCTTTATAAACGACTTGGGTGAAGGACTTGAGGGGATGATAAGATGATTTGCAGATGACACTGAATTGGGATGGGTAGCTAATGCTACAGAATCAGGATTCAATAGGCCTCAGTGTTAACATCTTTCAAGTATTATAAGTGAATTTGTTTCCTATGTGAATGGTTAGGCTTTCATCTGTAAATGCCACAATCGGTTTAGAAACTGGTTTTTAAAATCTCAACAACTAATATTAATTTAACTTCACATACCAATGGAGTTTAGGGTGCAGAGGAGAGACTAAAGGCATGTTATCAAGTTCTTTTCAAGCTCTTCAGAAAGAGTGAAGCAAATAACCCTTCAATTGAAACAGAAATGACAGAAACATTCCTCCCTTTCTCCCCTTAACTCCAGTAACCAACAAATAATGCTATGACCTTAAGCATATATAAATATATTTAGCACTTGCTGTGCAACATATTTATTGGTGTTTAGTGGCCTGGAGGTTAATCAAAATGAGTCTGGTGATCTCAGCTTCTTTCTTAATGGACTCTACTTCATACTGTAGAATGGATGTAGCACAGTTTGTCACATTCAGTTATCGTTCTACTCAAAGCAAGAGTACCAGTGAGTCAGAAAGAAAAGATAAAATTCCTTCATGCCCTCAGTCCTGGAAGCTGCCTGTCACAGGCTATACCATAGGACACTTTAGTCCTCTAGAGCAGTGTTTCCCAACCTTGTGCCTCCAGCTGTTTTTGAACTACAACTCCCATCATCCCTGACTAGCAAGACCAGTGGCAAGGGATGATGGGAATTGTAGGCCAAAAACAGCTGGAGGCACAAGGTTGGGAAACACTGCTCTAGAGCTCTAGGTTGTATCCGAAATCAGATTTTTGCATAAAACACATTGTAGGTCTCTTATCATTTCATGTAAAGGTCCTTCCAGTGCTATTTTTCTAGAAAAAGAGGTGCCAGAACTCACCACGAATGCCTCCCTTGTTCTCTTATAATGGCAATGGCGCCCGCCTGAGTGGTGCCGGAAAAAAGCTGGAAAAAAGCCCTGGGTCCTCCTACTGTATTGTATGCAGAGTGTGGTATATGCAGTTTATATATAATAGGCATGCAAAAAATACATTAGTACCAAAATTTATATCCAAACTGTTGGGCAGGTAAGATTTGGAGTTTTACTTTGTGAGATGAGGTAGATATGTTGAGAGCAGGATTGTAGGTGCCTCATGCCTGGATATTTCTGGTCTTAAGAAGGCCTTAAGTATTTTAACTCTTTTGACTAAATACTAACATGGAAAAGCTCTTCTACCACTTCCTCCTGTATTTTGCCTATGGGAATTGGTGATCTTTCCCCAGCTATTGGGTCTCCTTCATACTCTCACCTGCTGCCAGGCACTCCCAACTAGGATTCTTGTCACTTCCATGCCCATCTTTGAGCTCTGCTACCCAATTGGCCGTCATCCACTCACATCTTGCATGTAACCCAAGGCCTTCTTTATCTAATCTTGTCAGACTCTCAATTTTATCTTATCAGAATAATCAGACATGTCCCTGTACCACTAGAATCTCTTCCTCTGTGACCTAGTCTTTCCTTCATAGTTGTAATGGGGCCCCTGTTCCTCCTTTTGCCTCCATCTTTGCTAGCACCAGAGCATTGCACGTCAAGGTAATACCCGTTGCTGCTACAACAAGAGTAATACTCCTCTTCAAAGCACTGTCCTATACAGCTTTGTTCTATAGTAAACTTTTACAGCTTCTAAATTGTATGGGTGACCAATGTGGTTGGAGTTGGCTCAGGGAGAGGTGTGGCCATGCCCTGCTAAGCCATTAAGCTCACTCCATCTTCTTGGACCATTCACTATCAAAAAGGACATTTGATTACTCTCTGTTCAGCACATACCACATTCATGTTTTTAATCTATGCCCCAAAATGTAAAATTTGGACATCTATCCTTTAAAAAAATTAAAAATAATTTTATTTACCTGTGTGTTACATGTCTGATGTATGGCAAGGGACTGTTCCTCTGTGCTTTGAAAATCAGTACTTGCACTTTTGAATTGGACTTGGAAGCAGAAAAGCAGTTAGTGGGGGAAATTTAGCACTGGTAGAGATACGAAGTGAATAAGTTATGCTAATCAAAGTTCTGTCATCTGTAACCGATTGAAGCTCCTGAACCTTTTAAGAGGCAGCCCTACTTTTAATATATTGTAGTTATCCAGTTGGCAGTTTACCAGGACATGGTAATCCAGCAGGCAGATTACCAGGACATGGGTAGGGAGATACTGTGTGCAGTCAGATGTCACACTAAACCATAGTTTAGTGTGACAAGAACAAGCCACAGTGAGCCTCAGGGTTGTGCAGTCTCCCTTTTCTTCTGGCACAACTGCAAGGAGGACTTTGGGAGCTTTCACTTCAGATTTCTTTTATCTGTTAATGCAGTACCCAAATTGTGTAAGTAGGTTGTGTTAAACTTGTTCTAGCCTTATACAAATCAGTAGTATTGCTGTCAATAACATGTCCCGTATTTTCTGCTTGTGGTGCACTGTAATTTAGGTTGTATTTTTCAAATATTCTTTCTGTGTGTATGTCTGCCTCCTTGGTTTGAACTGGTGAACCCTCCAAATAGAGTACAGAAGATAAAATTGCCTTTATGATGGTCTATTTCAGAATTGTAGTTTCATAATATTATTACACATTGAGTAAAGCTTTGCTTCTCTGTTTCTTTCTTTAAATGTGCCTGTGAAATATTGTCCTTTTATATAGATATCCTACCTCCATATCCTGTTTCTTTGACAGGCAGTTTCAGTCTCTTAGCTGGAATAAAAAATTAGGATCACCAGATGAATAAACTTTTCTGCCTTACATGGCGCCCCATTGTTTAAGAAGCTGTCTGGGAGGAGAGATATTCACATAACATATCAACAGTATCAGTATATTCATATTGGAGTAAGCAGGTGCAGCACGTCCCATTTCACCACTCGAGGTGAAACAGGAAGTACCGCCTTGCCCCGCTGCTGCTGCTGCTGCTTCTGCACACGCTACTACATCTACGGCTGGTGAAGAAGCAGTGCCAAGACAATGGGGCAAGCAATATACCTGCAGGCATGAAACTTGGGGGACTTCTGCCACCTGAGGCAGTGGCCTCACCCTGCTTAACAGCCAGGCCAGCTCTGGGAATAAGATAATGCCTGTGTATTTCTCTTTAAAAGGCTTTTCTGCTATCATGGAGCCTTCCAAGAAGTTCATATTAATCCATTGAAAGCCTTATATACCCGAAAAGCTATTTGCATAAGGGCTGTACAAATGTAACAATAATGTCACATGCTGCTATTGGTAGCTTCCCAACCTGGTTTTCAGCAAATCATAGCTTGCCATTTTATCCAAACAGTCAAATTGTTTGTTGCTCCTGCTTACAAACTGTGATTGCAAACTATAGTGTTATTTCCAAAGAGCTACACTGAGTTAACTCAGGCTTCCTCAACCTCAGCCCTCCAGATGTTTTTGGCTTACAACTCCCATGATCCCTAGCTAGCAGGACCAGTGGTCAGGGATGATGGGAATTGTAGTCTCAAAACATCTGGAGGGCCGAGGTTGGGGAAGCCTGAGTTAACCAGATCTGAGTTTACATGAGGATCACTCACCTTTTGCTAACAAGCATTTTCAGATACTGTAATGTGTTTTCTGTTTGTGTTTTTGTATGTAAGGTTTGCCTTTACCACACAACTTATTTCAAGTATATAACTATATAGCATTTGTTAATGCAGAACAGGCCTCTTGTTACAGGGCAAGGAGATTGTGTCAACCTAGACTCCTGCTGCATAACAGTTTTGCCTGTGTTTTTAGGACAATTTAAAAGATACAATATTTACATAAGAAAAGCTTGATTTCACGACTGTCTTTCAAAGTTATGCCAAATGGTCCTTTTCTTTCCCCCCCCTCCCTTTCTCATTATCCTTTGGAGAATTGCACAACTGTGCATTTTTAATATTTTTCCCTACAAGTCATCACAAGCTTCGTCAGGGGAATGGCATTGTATGTCAGTTGTCTCCTTCATATCAAAAGAAATCCTTTGCCTCTTTACAGAAAATGAGGAAACTTTGCCTTCCACAGAGCAAAGAACAAAACTGACTTGGAAAGAATTCTCTTTGCTTATGCCACATGTTCTTTACATCTTGGGAAGTTCCCAGGGTATCAAGAACAAATTTAACCTAGTGTTAACTAGAACACATTTTTACCTACTCCAACATTAAAAACAATAAAAAACATAGTTTCCTGTTTATCTCTGAATGTTCAGTTGCAATGTTCACATTGGTACAAGTATTGGGGCGGGGGCGACGGGAATCATGTTGCACATGTTGACTGCATTTACAGAGTAGAAAGAAAAATTGCATATTTATTTTCTCAATCATACATGCAGTCCTATACCCCAGAGGGATATATTGGAATCCTGTGGAACCACATTGTAAACTATTCATCTCCTGCATAATCTTCTGGATTTGGCTATCCAGATAGGAGCAGAACCACTGCAAAGCTTCCCCAATTTAAAAAGGATTCAATGGTTGAGGATACTGAAAAGGGAAATAAACAACATCACCCACCCACTGTCTCTCTCCTAACAAAGGTGATCATACAGGGTGATCCAAGGCAGTCTCAGTGCCAAATCCAGGCCTAAACCTCAACTGAAATGGACCAGAGAATCATCCTAACCCAAAAGAGCCTGGACCTGGAGCTCTTGCCCAGGCAGGGGGCTTTTGCGGTTGGTTTATGATTATTATGATTTCCAGGTGCAAATAAGGATTTTTCAGAAGTATCTGCACCACAACCTTTTTTAGGCAGCCTGGGACCACTTCTTCTCATAATAAGGCATTAATCACCTTGGCCCAATCAGTCATCCTGCCCATACAAGATTTCATAAGCTAGGAAAGGCAAGGATCAAACATGCAATTGGTTTCACAGATCTGCTCAAACATCTTGTTCACATCCTCAAGCTGCATCAATTGGAACTAATCCAACAATACTGGACCAGATAGCACATTGGACACCTCAAGTCGACCTACCAAAACTCTGGAGTCCAGATCATAGTGGATGCAAGCAAATTTATCGTGCTTTGCAAACAAAATGCAGGAGGCAATTGGTGATTCAAAAATCTTATTAGGGCTAGAATGCTATAGACCACCCAGAGAAGCTTTGCTAAACAGAAGTGAAAGTATGTAATGGAGGCAGTGAGAAAACATGTGTTCATCTTTGCTGCCACAGAGTACCATTGAGAATGAGCACATACTAGTGATCAGTTTCATATGTCAGCTTGTGTTCAAGTAATTTCTCAGCTTTCTTCATCATCCTCAACTCTAGGGTATATACCATGAAGCTACCCAAGCTTTTCTAAGTGAGGGAGGACATTTAGGAAGGATCATGTCAACCATTTGGGTCATCTCTTCATTCCATAGGAGCATTATTCATTTCAGCCGGGAAATCCCCCAAAGTCCTCTGGAATCCATGAGGATTCATCAAGCTCCAGGGCTGGACCACCCTCATTGTTTTCATTCTTGCAGAGGGGAAAAGTCACTGTCATCCTCAGCAGGTCTGAGCATGACAAAGAAACAGATGTAAGATTCCCCACTCTCAGAACACCCTCTTAACTGTTGGTCTAATCACATTTTGTGACAGCCCATGATGGTAATAAAGTCTTGACCCACCCTAGATCTCATGGCCTTGGTGTGAACATTTATTACCTCCAGGACCAACAGCCTGGAAGGCCTCACCAGAACATTCAGTACCAGCTCTGTCAGCTCACACAGGAAGGCTGCTAGGCAGTGGGATATGTGGTACGCTCACAGAATCCCTAATCTGTTCCATTCACCCAGCACAAGATTCAAACATTCCAGATTTGCAGTTAGTTGCATAGGAAACCAGGACAAAGAGAGCCAGTGTGGTGTAGTGGTTAAGAGCGGTGGACTCGTAATCTGGTGAACCGGGTTCGCGTCCCTGCTCCTCCACATGCAGTTGCTGGGTGACCTTGGGCCAGTCACACTTCTTTGAAGTCTCTCAGCCCCACTCACCTCACAGAGTGTTTGTTGTGGGGGAGGAAGGGAAAGGAGATTGTGAGCCGCTTTGAGACTCCTTCGGGTAGTGATAAAGCAGGATATCAAATCCAAACTCTTCTTCTACTACTACTGACTTCCTGTTGACTACACAGAAGTTCCCCTTCCCCTTTCCCCTTCTAAATCTTACCTGTTGCTAAACCAACTAGCCAGGCGGGCACAGCTAACTCTCTGCTTGCCCCCATTCAGGTCCTGGTTATACAGGCCAGGTCAGCCAGTAGTGAATGAGGGAGATCTTATTATAAACTGACCTTGCATTTCAAAGCAGCATCTGAAGACCTGACATCTCGCTGATAAGACAGCCAACACACCTCCAGCTGAAGGAAGGACCAGAAAATGGAGCAGCCCTTAATTGACTGAACCACATATCCCCAACCCAGCTCAACCCTGTCCCCTCAGAGGGCCCTTCTATCTCCACATGATCCAAGTAGAAGATAGGCAGGTGGCACAGCATCTGGGCAGATTGTCTATTCTTCTTCTCCCTATCCTGCTTGGGGTGGGGTGGGGTTATTGGCAGATGTAGACCACGCAAGCATTAGGTAGAAGAGCAAGGAGCGGTATTTCTGTGATTTCATCAAAGACTCCATTAAAACAATTTTGGATTGATGTGTTATAGCTCCACTCAGTTTGTGTAACTGCATCTCTTTCCGTTGCTTTTTTATTTTTGTTTCATTGTCTTCATGGCTTGCTTTTGTAGTATGGTAGGCAAAGTGGAATCAAAAGAACTTTTCTTTTTAAGAGCTATCTAGCCCTGGCTTCTTCGTCTTCTTCTACGTATACCAATGGCAAGCACTTCTCTCTCTCTTTCCTGTGCTTCCATCACTTTCTACATGTCAGCCACACAACGACTTGAACCTCATATAATATTAGGCTGTGTCCATTTTAAATTAACATGTATTTTCCATTTAAAGATCTGCATGGTACTTGATTGTAGCTTGGATTGTAGAACGAGCCCCAAAATGTTAATTACTAATTCAGTAATAAGCTCCCAACAAATCGGTCCCCTCCTCATGCAGGCAAAGACTAACTGGCTGCCTCTTCCTTAGGTGTTTGTGAATGCTAAAGTATGAATTCTGTGACTAACCAAAGTGTCCTGTGCAGTAAGAAACATAATAAGAGCTTGTGCACGTGTGTGTGCTTTCTCTTCACTCAGGCAAGGCAGTTTTCCTGTCATCAATCAGAGCGGCATTATGGGATCCAGCTCTCCCTACACCCAGCCAATGAACAACAACTCAAGCCTGATGAACCCTCAAGCTCCTCCTTACAGCATGGCACCTAACATGGTGAACAGTTCCACAGGTAATGGTTGGTAACTTTTCAGGAACGGCTGTTTTTTCCAAGGTAGACACCCTTAAGGCTCCTATTCCATATCCACTTACCTGGGAGTAAGCCCTATTGAACCTGGTGGGACTCACCTCTGAGTACATTAGGTTGTACTGGATGGAGCAAAGGGTTTCTCCTGTGCAGCTGATTCTGTGTTCCTTAAAACAGGAGTTTCCTGTTATTGTATCAAATCCTGCATATGTTACACCCTTAGGTTGTCTTCTATTTTTCCTTGAAAATGTGAACATGGCGTGTTTGAAAACTGACAGGTCTGAAAGAAGACATGTTTAAAATGTAGTAAGTTTTCTGAGCCTGGTGCAGCTGTAATTAAGCAACATAACTGACATCATCTTAGGTTAGGAACCTGACCAACAAGGTACCAAAAGTCACTCACTGTGTTTAGAATAAAGTATAACTCTCTGGAAGTCCCAGTAATTATGTTCACTCACTGAAATAGACAAAAAAATGGACTTAACAAATAAAATTAACAAAGGGTCTTTTTCCATTTATATTTCTTTGCAGGAATACCATGCCAGGGATCTGTTTGTTGATGGGATTGTTCAAGTGCTCATTTGCATTTGATGTGGACTCAAACCGTTCTCCCTAGTAGTACATTATTTCTTTTCTCATTCCCATCCCCAACTATTACATTCATGAATATGTTGTAGTGTGCAATTGCATAGTAACTAGATTTCCTTTAATTACATTTAAGTCATACTCCAAATAAGCCCACTGAAATCAATGGACTTTAGTTAGTCATTACTAACAAGACCATTGATTCCAGTGGGACTACTCCGGGTGTGACTTAGTACGATACAGCCATAGAGGGCAAGGCTATCCAACCATGTATTGCTGTGATGGATGGTAAAAAAGTATAATGTGTATGCAAGACAGAGAGAGTAACTGGGTTTAATTGCTGGGTTGCAGATGACTTCTTAACATTATGTCATGCTTATTGGAGAGAGGAACCACTGTTTCTAACCTGCTTTCTGCAGCAGCACCTTTAGATTTCTTTTTCTTTTTAAGGCAAATCTAGCAATGGCTTCTTGTGCTTATCTGCTCAGGACACCACTGCCAGCGAAAATAGAGTTCAGTTACCTTTTAAAACAAAACAAATCGGTTGCTGCTCCTGCTTCTTGCAACAGTTTTGGTTCGTCTCTCCTCTCCAGGAGCCCAAAGTAAGGCTAGTGAGCAATCCTTTCCTCCTGCTGCTGCTGCTGCTGCTGCTGCCTCTACTTGGCTGCTGGAGGAAAGAAGCCTATAGTCTTCTCCTAAGTTTCAAAACAGACAGGGGAGCACTTGAATACAATCATTTCCTCATTAAAAGAATAATGTGAGAACCAGCTGATTCTGTCTTTGCTGTTTATAGTGATTCCTCCAAACTTTTATGAAGGTGTTACATGCTGGTAGATATTATCATCTCTCCCCCCTGCCTTCCCACCCCCATTCTATCTTTCAGATGATTTGCCTGTTGCTTAAGCAGCATGTTTATGTCGACTGTGGAATTAACTGCCTCGTAATAAAACTCAGAGGGTTTCCCCCACCCCACATACACGTATTGAAAACATGTACAGCTTCTATGATTCTGCTCCACAACGCAACCAGCCACCCAGCTCTCTTAAACATTTTAAAGTTTTTGATTGCCAAACATTGGTCCCGTTTAATTCTTTTTCTGACAGCTGAAAATGCACATTGTTGTCCTAGAGTCTCATTATACCTGTTTTTCTACTCTCTAGACAACAGTTTAGCAGAGGTATTCCCACATGTCTTATTTATAATGGTTTTGTGCTGTGTCTTCAGCAAGGGTAAGAATACAGATTGTTAATCAGGGAGATTTTTTTTTTAAATATAACATAAAATTGCTTCCCTTAGTGTTAGGCAGGAGGTTGTTTGTTTGCCCATGCAGCACACTTTTACTTGAGTTGAAAAGGAAAAAATCTATTGAACAGGCCATTAGATAATAGCTTGCTCCCCCCTCCCCCGTCCAGAGCTGTCCCAGGTAATACTGTGTTTGGGTTATGTAGTAATGTGTTTTGTCTGCCTGGATGAAATAAAATTACTTTTGAGCATTGAAACTGCACTATAAATCCTGGCTTGCTGTTTAGCAGCAGTAATTTTTTGCCCCTTTTACTCTGGCCCCCAGAGCTGGAAAAATAACCAACAACAAACAGATGGCAGAGTGCCCTGCCTAAGAAGATTTATGTATTGCAAAGGAATAACCAGTTTAAAGGAAGATTCACAGAGGGGTTTTTTTGTTCAGATAATTCAGCCATTCGTTATTTCATACGGTGGAAATCTGTTCAGTGCAAAATCATTTATCCTAGCAGTCTTTTGTATGGAGTAGTCATAGTATTTTTATTGTGTTCTGCATTCCAAAATATTGAATTTTTAAAATAATTGAACCATGTATCAGAGCTTTCTTTATTTCTTTTTTATTTTTGGTTTATGCATTTTTGAGGTTTTCACTTCCATATTTATTAATCCATGGTGTGTCCTGTAAAAATATAGTACATGCACTGGTAGTAGTGCTTGTTGTGGTTTATTTGTTTCAGCCATTGACCCTAAAAAAGAACAGACAAACAATGGCTTTAACCAGCAATCATAATCAAGATCATGCAAACAACCCAGAAAAATGTACTATGTTACAATAATTCATTCTATTTTAAATAAAACTCCACAGCCAGTTTCCAACCCTCAGTCTACTACAAGAAAATAAAATAATTTTATGTTGCTTTCCAGAAGTCCGAGCTTGTAACTTCTCTATTTTTGTTTACCACAAGAAATTATTTTCCCCCTTGTAGATCTAACTTATTTCCTGATTTTTTAGTAACTGCTGATGAAATCTATTACATGCATGTTCAAAGATGACACAGGCATATAGTAGATGTCTTCGTTTATCTCTTTCCTAAAAAATTACTGAAGTAAGCAAAAATGTATGTTGCAATAGCACTCATCCAGAATCACTGAGGGCATTTGAAATCTTAGCAGGGTCAAGGCTCAGATTGAATTTAGGCAGATCAATTAAATATTTTTTCCAAACCATGAGCACATTTTGATCACATATCAGGTTGTTGAATTGACTGGCCAATTGAGAAGGATCACTTTGCTCAAAAGTGTCCCTGAAGTGTAAACTTTGATTTAGCAGCTGGCAATTCTGTACCCTTGATATCATTTACAGAAAAGGCTTCCATCATTTTAGTTGTGGAGATGGGACAAGCAATCTTGGGGTACCAAATATTTAATGGGATAGAATTAATTGAATCTGTTCATATAAACTAAGCTTCAGAAGTCTAATTTCTGGCATATGTTTTACATTTAACCAGAAGTTAAGTAAATTTAAGTAGATTTATAAATAATGTGATGCGTAGGGGCCTATGATGTGTACTCTGCAAATTGTTCTACACAGTACAGCTAGCTTAAAGACACAAATTACAGCCACAAAACGACTTAACATACTCCACTGATCAGGAAGTGTTGAGAGGAGGATATTTCATCAGCTGTGAAAGCACAGCATCACAAAACATTACAGTTTTTTGTGCTCCAAGGAAATATACTAGCATCATTATAAGGACTGGTACTGGTGCACATAGTTTGAAAATATTTTACTGGTAAGCTATTTTACCTTACCAAATCCATGATGAGAAACAAGGGCAGATTCAGACAAGCAGGAGCCTCATGACAGCCATTTAAGAATGTCCTATATGGCAGCTGCCTGCTGGCTTTAGTCATTTGGTGAAGCCCAGCATTACCATCCCTGCACTTCCCATATTTCCAAGCATATATAAGGATGCTAATGCTGGCTTCAGCCATGTGTCTGAAGGCACTAGATAACTGCCTTGGCATGTGCGTGCGGGCAACTTATATGATAAACTTTTATACCAGAGAGTAGGGGACCTGTGGCCATCCAGTTGTTGCTGGGCTACAGTTCACCTCATTCCTGCCCATTGGCCATGATAACTAAGGCTGATGGGAGTCCAGCAGCATAGGAAGAGCCACAAGTTGCCCACCTCTTTTATTCAGTGCTGAATTTTAGAAAGTGGGAGGAGAGGGAGATGTTAAGCTCAAGCTTCCCTAGATAGCATGACCTGCTGCCTGGAAACCTCAGTCCCCCAGATCTTGAGTGAAATTATTCAGTGAAGAAGGAAGGCCACTCTATCCCTAATCTAAATTGCTCTCTTTATTTATTATTACTTATGTACTACAATTGAATTTAGCATTGAAAGCAGTTTCCAGGATTCAACCATGGTGGTGCTTGGCTGTACTTTTAAGTGGTGACTCTATGGATTCTGTATATCTGGTTTCATCTCCAGAAACTAACTTAAATATAAGTTTTGCCCTCATTCATGTATATAGTCAAGTCGTTTCCATCAAGAGCTGAGAAAATTGTTATCCCTATCTCCCTGTTCCCAAGCTTATTCATTCATTAAGGAGCTCAGGATGGTGTACATGGTTCTCTCCCCCCCCCATCCCCCCTTTTATTCACACAGCAATCCTGGGAGGTAGCTAGGCTGAGAGATAGTGAATGGCCCAAAGTCACCAAATATTGTATTTTGATGCGCGCGCACACCCCAACAGCTTCAATACAAATTGAGAATTGCTCATCAGGTAAAGACATACTTAAAGGTAAAGGTAAAGGTACCCCTGCCCGTACGGGCCAGTCTTGCCAGACTCTAGGGTTGTGCGCTCATCTCACTCTATAGGCCGGGAGCCAGTGCTGTCCGCAGACACTTCCGGGTCACGTGGCCAGCGTGACATCGCTGCTCTGGCGAACCAGCGCAGCACACGGAACACCGTTTACCTTCCCGCTAGTAAGCGGTCCCTATTTATCTACTTGCACCCGAAGGTGCTTTCAAACTGCTAGGTTGGCAGGCGCTGGGACCGAACGACAGGAGCGCACCCCGCCGCAGGGATTCGAACCGCCGACCTTTTGATCGGCAAGTCCTAGGTGCTGAGGCTTTAACCCACAGCGCCACCTGCGTCCCTAAAGACATACTTACCCGGTCTCAACTCAGTGGTGTGAACATTGAGCAGGCAACTGTGATACACATCAAAGTCTGCTGACATGTACAGTAATGTGCAAACACAGCAAAAAAGAACAATTTTGATCTGTTTTAAGCAAGCAATGTGTGCACAACCTGAGTCAGACCAGTTCTAGTCCAGTATATCTCCCCTCCCCCCCCCCTTTGGGCTAATGGTCTTAACCACTATTAGCACATGCTGCACATTATAGAAAGATTCAGCTACATGTAGAAACATAGTCCTCAGGATCATGGCCAAACCTGAAACCGGCATTTGTCCTATAAGCACCCATGCCCATATGTACTATGGGCACAGGAAAGATGACCAGCATTTTCAAAGAGGTCCCTATTGCCCCAAATTGTAGCTCTGGTGCAGGAAACAGAAAAATCAAAAGATAATAGTTGCAGCTCTGCCAGTGGAATTTAAACAGTGTTGCAGACACCGATTTAGATGACTGTCATTTCAGCCATCTCCCTGTTCCGTTAAGAAAACATGGCAGATACAGAAAACGTCTCTTAACTAGTGTAGAGCCCCGATGCTCTGAAAGAAAACCTCCCTTGTGTAATAGGCTTCAGTGAGCAAATAATTATTTAAATAGAATCAGTGTGACTATGAATATGACAACTGTTTTTTCAGTTATAATGCCAGGGGGAGGGGGTTTAGGAGAAAGCAGTGAAGGAATTTCTTCAAAAAGACAGATGAACAGAAGGCTTTTTGTTAACAATGGTGGATATTAATTTCATTTTTGAATTTTAGTGAAAATGGTAGTGCAGTGTGTAATATTACGAAGTGCGTGTGAATATACCTGTAATGCAAGTAGGTATTTATGATCAATTTCTATTGCAGGCACAAAAAGTGTTACTCCATCTACTTTTTTCTTTAAAATTATTATTATTATTTTTTACGCTTATGGTTTTCTTGCCGCTCAATCCAGTTGTGTCTCAACCAAAGCACATTTGCAGTTTCTGCAGCCATTTGCCTCAAACCAAAGCTCAGTGTACACTCGGGTATACAGTGCAGAAATCCTCAGTCTTTTACAGTGGTAGGCAATCCATGCACAGAGTCACATTTGGGCAAATGAAGCTGTTCCAGACACAGGGGGAAACTAGTGACTGCACGGTGATGCTTTGCTGTGAAAAGCTGGTTGTTCTGGGCAGTCATGCAGTTTTGCATAATCTGTCTCCTACTGATTCAGACTTCAGAATCCATTTTTTAAAGATGGCCTTACATTGCAGAAATGTTTGGGGGGGTGGGATGTTTCTGGGCATATACTCTGATACGGAGCTCTGCTGCCAAGCTCATTTCACTGGGCTTAAAGTGAGCCTTTGTGCAAGGACCAGATCTCAGGAGCTGAAATGATATATGCACAAAACTGTCCCATACAGCTCCATTCAATATATGCCTGAACTGGAGCTCCTGCAAAGTTTTGGGTCAGGCTGTCCCTTTTAAAATAAACGTTTTCTTCCGAACGTTTTCTTACAAAGGCTTAAGACCACATTGGGTCAGTGGCAGCTAAAGTACTGGGCTGCTTGGAACATAGGTTTATACGAAGTCTAGCATGTAGTCTTGGGCAGATCTCTCAGCCAAACCTACCTCACCAGGTTGTTGTGACTTTAAACTCATTGTGTGGTAGTGCACCCATGGTTTGCACACAGACAGTTGTACCTTCAATCCCCAGATGGAACGGTCTTGTTTAGGAGAACTGAAAGGGACTCCTTCCTCAGTCGGAGAGGACAGTGCTAGGCTGGTAGTCTGACTGCATTAGGCAGCAGCATCTGGAGGAAGAAGGGGAAGTAAATGTAATCAAATATTTTTACTGGTTCTGGTGGATTGGACCCAGAATTGTTAAGTCCCGACCTGGGCTCTTCCTGAAGAATCCAAAATTCAGCCTAATGATTTGCTGTGGGCTGTTTTCCCACAGACTGATCACCATTGCCTCTCCTATAGGACAAGCATGGCATCTAGCCCAGGAATACAGATCCCTGACTGTAGGACAGTCTTAAGATACTTGACTGCAGTTTAACTCACATGTGAGCTAAGTTTGGTGTGGTATATAGCTAGAACAGGACCTTGACCCATATTTTCTTTTTTAAATTATTCTGACTTTCAACTTCTTATAATAAAGCCCGGGGCTAGTTCTTGGAACCTATTCACTCTACATTGCAACTCTTTTTCAATCACAGATTTCACTGTTATCTTCTTCTTTTTAATGTTTTATATATTTGTAGTTTGTGGGCAGGATCATTAGGGTCACTGGAGAAGAGAGCGTGTGTGCGCACGCACATGCCTTAATTTGCTGGAATTGTGACAATAGTGTTCTTTCACTGTTTGAAAAGGGGTCAAAATAATACCCTCAGTTTGTCATTGGACTAGAAAGCAAAGGGATACCAGCCGCAAATCCCTTGGAAGCATTCTTGTAAGTCTTTACAAAGCATTTCAACAAAGGATAAAGAAATACCTATGGATGCTACACAAAAGACTATAGTAGTACTTCTTTCTCAAGATGACATGGTAACTTAGATCCAGCTGTTGTTGTAAGCAATTAGTCCTGTGCAATGCAATGCAGATGTTGATGTGCAACTGGATTTGCATCTGAATCTGCACCAGTAATGCACATGGAAGGCTTCTTATACACCCTGTTGCTTGATTGAGGCAGCTCATAAGAAGTACATGTCAAATGCTCTATAGCCCAGCCTTTTTCTCTGGATCATAATCACTCAAAATTTTATTTACAATTTTCAGATTTTATCACCCTTGCAAAATCTTTCTTCAGGCAGCTGAACTGGCCACCTGAAGATTTCACTGCTAGTACAAACTGCTGTTCTGCACAACATAACCACTCCAGCATCATTCAGAAAGCTTGCAATGGCATCACACAAACTTGCAGCTAGTGAATTGGCAACCAAATTCAGACTTCCCACTACTGCAGTTAAATTCAAGTAGGAAAAATGCTGGCCACAAGGAGAGTGGTCTTTTGCTTCTGCCCTAAGTCCCACAGCTGTCTCCAGAGCAAATGGGTGAGGTCAGAAATGCAACTTGGATGACCTTGTGCATTTAGTCACTCTTTGGTTGCTTTGTTATCATTTTACTTCCATTCATAAAAAACACTGGCTGTTTCTCACTTATTGCATTGTTTGGAAATAGACATCTTGTTCCCATTTTTAAATATACAAGACTGAAACTACTTTTTTAAAGCCAAGTACTGTAGTAATTTCCACATTACAATATTTCAAATGCCTTGTTTGGCCTACAAACGCACCACAGCAACCTACAAATAAGCCTATGGCAGTTCAGAGACGAGTATTGAGTATATAGTTAGCTGTAAACTCGTGCAGCACATGGCTGGGTAGGTTTTTTGGCAGAGCCGTTCTCCCAACCTGCAGTGATGTGATGCTAAAGATATTAGCAAATTAGCACCATGAAGCTTGCCAGCTTATTCACCAGAGTCTTGCTTGCTCTCTCACTGCTGTAATTAAAACTAATTATTTTCTAAAACATAGTAATACATGAATATGTGCAATAATCATTTTGTAGTGGGCAATCTGTGAAGTTTTTTTAAAGCTCCCCCCTTCCCCTTTGGCTTGTTCTCCCACATGTTGGCTGCTGAGTAAAACACTGCATTATCATTTTACAGAAAAGCAAAGCAGCCCAATAATAATCAGGCTAGATTTTTATTATTCTGCAATATCCATCATATTTTATTTAGCCTTTCCTTCCCCGTCTACTATTTTTAAACACATTTTGCATAGTTAACAAAAATGTGTTGAGCTTAGTTAGCTATATGTTCTATACCAAATGTGGAGCTCCTTTTGCTCAGATACATTTGTGACTGCATTGAGATCTGCAGGCTTCTTTTTTATTTTGGAGGGTAATAACAGAAATGGAAGTTCAACTAATAATATTTACCTATTATGTAGCAGAAACTAAAAATGTTCAAAAATGCTTATACTTTAAAATTTGGTTTAGCCACTGTATATTCCATGGAGATTGCAAATACTCTTAAGAATACTCTCTCTCTCTCTCTCTCTCTCTCTCTCTCCCTCTTACGGTGGCAACTGTATACATAGTACTCTGCAGAATTCTTAAGGGGGAAAGTGAAATGCCCCAAGGCTTGTATTCTAGAATAGTAGGAAATAGACCAAGTTGGGGGAGGCAGAGACAAGAATAGGAAGGACGGAAGGAATGTAAACAGCAAATTTAAAATATTACAATTCAGTCATTTACACGTGTCCAGTCAAAAGTGAGTCCCACTGAGTTCAGGGGAGCTTATTCCCAATTGAGTGTGTATAAGGTTAGGCTGTAATCTGAACCACACTGACCAAGGAGTAAGGCCCATTGAACTCAACAGGACTTAGATCTGAATCTTAGATCTGCAATTGCCTTGCAGCAGTTTAAAGCAAAGGCCTCTTGGGAAAAGTGAGAGATGACACTATGCACATATTGGCCAGGGACTTTGATGCATGGGGACAGCAAGGGGAAATGTGTGAAGTCAGATGAGAGAATAAGAAACATTTGGGTAACTGACGATGGTAGAGTTGGAGGGTATAATAATTGGTAATAAAGGACCAAAAGATTTAGGCAAGGTTTTGGAGACCTATAAAGGTAAGTCCAAGGAGGGTATGGGAAACCATGTACAGATTTGCGGAGGGGATCAAGCAGTGGGAAAGGCAAATGATTTGTGTAGTGGCATTTTAGAGAGAAGTGAAAAGGCTGAGACATGACAGGGAATGCTGAAAGGGATGTTTCTTGAATCACATCATCAAGATGTTTTGCTCTCATTCAAACCTTTGGGATCTGGTAGGCTGAGAATTTAAGAAATTATTCCCCCCTCCCCAAATAATTTTACTGGTTTTCATGTAAATACAAGAACAACATATAACTACAGTAACTTGTCCAGTGGTACATCCTTAGAAATTGTTGTTTTTAAAGTATTCATTCCACAGTTGTGGAACTGTTTGTTCACACAGTTTTATACTGTACAGAGAAAACACAATATACATAATTGATCTGAATGTTTCTTTTGACTTTCGGCTTTGAAACATGAAATTCAGGAAAAATGCGACAAAAGCTCAATACTGCACTTTTCCCACCTTCAAAACAATGAGAAGAAAATGAACATTTCTTTGGCACACCTCTGGAAAGTGTCTGCATAAGTGTTATCTGAACGAGAATGATCAGCATTCAGCTATGTTCCCAGCTGACTTCTTTAAGAAGGAAAATAGCTGAATACCCACATCGGCCACAGAACAGATCTACAGAATAATTTACAAGTTGAAGAATGTAGTTGAGTAGGTTGTAGGCTTGGGATTTGGCAACTAAGAGGCTCAGAGAAATATTATGTGATATTTTATAGTGTAATCATACAGATTTTATTGTGGTACTCAGATAACATACCACAAGGGCCAATTCAGACCTTAATTTATTAGTTGGAACAGCTGATGTGAGAATCATTCGCACTTCTGTTTTTCCACTAATGAAGTCATATATGAAACATTGCCACATGAATCTGACCCATAAAGGAGTTCCATGGGCACAAGAGTTTGGGTCAGAACACAAATCCACCTGCAAGATCTGTTTATCAGTGATGGGGATATTAAGAGGGAAACAGAAGCAGGAGTATTTCTTGTGTTTACAAAAGCTGGGTTTTTTAAAATTCCAATGTGGGCCGCCATATGCCCGGATTTTCCCAGATATTTTAGCAGATTTCTGATAATTCCCCTGGACGCTATTTTCGGCAGACAACTCCCAGATATGTCCAGGAAATTCTGGACGTATGGCAGCCCTAAACTTATGAAGTAAGCATCCAAATTTACCATAAGTCAACTGGTGCTTGTTCACATCTATGAAAGTACAAAGGAACCTGTTCCAGCACTGGTGGCACTGAAAATGCTCTCATGAAACCAAATCATCAGTTTCTATTATACTGCCACTTTCCAGGTAGCTACAAACTCATCCTTGGGCCTGGATACTCTGGGGTGCTGTATTATTGCATAATAAGTATGCAATATGTAGTGACTGCTAAAATGCTAGTAACCAAAGTAGCTTTTCATAATGAAAACATTTGTGCTTGAGAAAGTGACTTAAGAATCAAACATAGTTTGTTACTCCACAAATCCAAGAGGTGCCTAATGAAGTTGTCCGCAATTTTTCAGCATTACCATGGCAAGCATATACGGTTTGGATTATATTGCTGTCAGTTATTAAAGTGAGTCACTCAATAATTAGATATTAAAATTAGACCTTAAAACTGTGTTTCAGGTTTGTAGAGTGATTATGTGGGTGTACTAATTTGGAGACATTTTCTCCTATTGCACATATAGCACTTAACTTGTGAGATCTAAAGGACTTTTCAGCCTCTGTAAAAGATGGAGTATTGATATATTCCAGTTTCTTGTATCATCAGTTTTCGACACACCGAGAAGTCAACCTTGATGCTAAATCGTACCTCCTGTTTTTGATTAGCCCCTATGGGTCTTGCAGATATGATGACTCCAGGCGAGTCCAAACTGCCCATCCCTCTCAAGCCAGATGGAAAAGAAGATGGGCCTCCTCAGTTTGAGAACAAAAAGGTACTTCCCTCACCTGCATGTGATGTTGGTTTGGCGCAGCAGAACTCTGCTATTTTGTCCTTCATTCTCTGATTTGAGCTTGCCCTTTTCTGTTCTATCCCGCATGCTCTTTTCCATTCACATGCAATCTGGTTTTTTTATGTTGTTTTATTTTCTTCCCCTCATTGTGTGGATCTGAAAGTTACTAGTTCTTATGGCATTGTAACTCGCGGGGGCAAGGGAACATATGGAAAACCTTGTGGGGAAATTGAGCTACGCCACTGGGTGCGCGGGGGGCGGGGATGGGTCTTACCTTGGTACTTGCAGCCATTTCCTCTATCTTCGGTTATAGCTTCCTGTTTTGGCCGTTTCAGCAGCAGCATACTTTTGCTTTCCTGCCTTATTTGATAAAAATAAGGTGAACAGCTTTATTTATTTTTTTCTCTTTATCTCATAAGGGGAAACCCATGCTTGATACTCCATTTAGCTTGAGGGAAGCATGGTGGCATAGCAACTTCAGCCAAGCATCCAGCAAACTTTCCAAATTATATAATAATGTCGTTTTGATAACTTACGTATTATCTATTTATTTATTTATTTATTTATTTATTTACATGTATATGTGTTTTCTGTGTGTGTGTCTGTGTGTTTCTCTCTCTCTATGTTTTATATAGTTAAAAAGAAAAAAAATGGTCAATCTGTTTAAACTGGATGTATTTTTTTCATTTTTAATAAAGTTTGCCCTGCCTTTGTCCTCTTTTTTTATTCCTCTACCACAGGATAGCTACATCTCTCAGGGTATTTCACAGCCCCCAACCCCAGGCAACCTGCCAGTCCCTTCCCCAATGTCCCCAAGTTCTGCTAGCATCTCCTCATTTCATGGAGATGAAAGTGATAGCATTGGCAGCCCAGGCTGGCCAAAGACTCCATCAAGCCCTGTAAGTGGCTCTGGCTTTTGTTTTGGTTTTTTTGTACTTATTATATTTTAATGCTTGCTTGTTTGTTTTATAGATTCTTTCCTTCATTATTTATCCACTAAAGGGTTTTCTTTCTTTGTAATGACAGAGGAGGCTAAATTCTGCCCTAAGTTATGTTCCTGCAGCTCATTGTTTGACTCGGTTCTAGGGGGGAACAGAGCTTGCTTGGCTGAGGGCAAAATTTAGTCCAGTCCTTTTATATAAAAAGAAGATTAAATTTATGTATATCGCAGAAGTTGGCTTTTCTTGTAATACAGCAGATGTTGTGAAGAAAACATATTTCTCATAATGCATCAGCTTACAGAGCATGCTAACTGTGTTGGTTAAGGACATTTTGTCTCAGTTACTGGGTCCAAACTCTTTGTAAAATTGTTTCCCCCCCATTTGGGTGTTGAGTAGCATTACCATCTAAAAACAGGAATAAAACTCTCCTTTCTTGAGGAATTGGGTGATTTCTGAGTGTACATTATAGTTTGGAGCAATCATAATCTCCAAATACCCAAACCTGTTTGCTGTCATAAAAATATTATACAGGATAAAATTGTATTTATACATTACAGGAAAGTTACTTTTTCAATTTGACAGTATCCACTTGCACTTAAAAAACACATGTAGTCTTCAGATAGCATTGTAGTTTCAGAAGTATTTGTTCATTAAACACAAAATGATTTTGAATAGGATGACGCTGAAATAAAACTGCTAGCACATTTTTCAAATCTAAGCAGGGTCTGCTGTGGATTCAAATTGCATTGCAGGAGGTTGGACTAGATTACCCTTGGGATCCCTTCCAATTCTGCAGTTCTTTAATTCAACTAAACAATTGTTCTAGTGGAAGCCAGCACAAGTCCTGCTAATGCAATGGGGCTTCCACCCCATGTTCTCCTCTTGTACCCGCCATGCTCCCAACCCAGATTGGCTCTGGGAGGTTGGGAGACACACACACCCCAGAACAATGCAGGGGGGAGGAGAGGGGAATTTGTTCCATCTAGCAACCCGAAGTGCTTTCGCTGACAGAACGATCATAATGTTGAATTCCTCCTAAAATCTTAACATGTTTTATTTAACCACTGCAATTTCGTTAGACAAATAATTAACTTACTTTAAATAAATTTTGAAGTCCTGACAGCACGAAGAATGGGATGTTCATGTCATCAGTTGCAATGATCACTAAACATACTGAAGGGTCTTCAGTTAAATCCTAATTGTCACGAGGACACCTTAATGGAAAAGAAAATTCCAGAAGACAATAAGAGAAAATATTGTATAAAGGGTTTGGAGGGGGGAATGATCTCTAAGAAGATATTTTCTTTAAAAATATTTTATTAGTATCTGATTTCATCAGACAAATACTTGATCCAAACTTAGAAAAAGACATGCAGCTGACTCCCAAAACAGCAGCACCAGGTCTAGTTCCCACCTCCATGCTGTCTAATACAAGGACATACCAATTCCCCGATTTTCTAGTCTTCTGCATTTCCCCGTACCACTCCATATCACTGGTGGCCATTGGCAGAGAGACACTGAATATGATTATATTAAGGCACATGTACTAGTGGGAAGCTGCCAGCCCATGAACCAGATGAGAACTGAGGGGCTTCCCCAACCAAACCACACACACAGGCTTGAAAATAACCTTCCATTAGGCTATTCTCAAGCCTAATTGCCGCACCAGAAGGAACACACTACAGCTCCACTTCCAAAACTCACCACCTTCACCTGCTGCAATTGGACTTGAAAATAGCCTCCTGCTGGTGCAGTGCCAAACAATGGGTGTGTTCAGTCTCCATCAACCCAGCTGCAATCTCCATTAAGATCCCCTTTCAAGCCTAATTGCTTTGGGCTGGGGTGGGTGTGATATATGGTCTACATTTGGGTGCCCACTGTGACCCTTACCTACTTTTGTTTTGACGCCACTCGTGACTTCCAGAAGGTTGTCTATGAGATAACATACCCTAGGGCTGAAAAAGGTTCCCCAACTTTGTATTAGACATTATGGAAAAGGTCACGGTTGATATACATACAGCTGCTGCTTTTAATGACAGCCATGTGTTTATCTGGTTTGGTTCGTGAAGATTAAAACAATCCGGTGTCCCAAAAATGAAAAACAATATTTCCAGGCAAATTGTTTCTCTTAAGAGTAGATTGCTAAGCTTTTATCAGTGGGCAAAATGAATACCAGCACAAAAGTCACATGCAAAAAGAAAAAGAAAGGTAACTAATATTTTAAATAAGTGCATTATGTTCTAGAGGGTTTTTGGAGATATGTGCTCGTAGCCCTTAGTGTGAAAGCATCAACAAAAGTAGAGAGGAACTAGGGGAAGAGGGCAATGACTTTGAGTCTCAGAAGGCATATGGTGGTGTGTGTTCCCTCTAATGTCAAAACTGGCCATGCCTGAATGCTTCTCTAAATGGACAACTCTACAAAGAAGAAATTTATTGTATTTTCTTGAGTATTTTACTTTTTCTTAAATGGGCACAGAGAGGCATTAAGTGCATAGACAGTCTTTTTAAATATTGCTGGAAATGCAGAACATCTTTACGGTAGAAAATATGTATTCATGAGTTCTTTAAGCTGTTATTCATCCCCAGGGGAGCCTGTTAGAAATGCATGTTTTGTTTCCGCATAAATTAAAGAGAACCATTTCAGATTTTTTTTGGGATAGAGAAGGTGGGAGTAATTACCTTTCTGTTTTCAATTTAGAGTAAACACTCACTTCAGATATAGTTCTTAGAATTTATTGTAAAACTTTTTCCGAAGACATATCTATGATTTGATTGAGTTTAAAAGTAATAAGGAACCAGAAAAGAAATAACTTGGGTTAGGTATATATTCTTCCTTTTACCATAATCCTTTGATTTCAGTGAAAATTATTTCAAAGAAGCAAATTTCAGATCAGGGTGCTAAACTATATAGATATATTTGGGCTACCAAATTATCTGGTTATCAGATTTTACTAACCTTATCAATTATCAGATCTGGGTGTTCAGGATAGCAGCTTTGTATTCTTTATATCAATTGGCTGGAAGATACCAAAAACCATATCCAACATCTGATCAGATTCTTCACATATTTCTAGCAGAGAGTGAGTTCTAGAGCTGGCATGCTTTTCAGGAAAATATGAAGACACTGTGTTGAGTAATTATCTACTGAGAGAATTTCAAACTGGGTATCTTAAATTCTGCTGTTAATAGGATCAGTTTATGTTTACTCTGTGTACATAAATAGAATAGCAATAAATGGCATATTTGAGAGAATATGTGTGTGAGCACACAAATTCGGAACTCTTAAATTCTTCACTGTGGGTATCATCAGTATACAAAGCCAAGTATCTGTGGTACCCCGAAGGCATACCCAGAAGGGCTGCTAGTCAGTGGCACATGATTTGCATGCAAAAGGTCTCATCCCTAGTGTTTCCAGGTAGAAGTGGGAAAGACTCCCACCTGAGAGCTGCTGCTAGTCAGTGTTGACAATACTAAGCTAGACCTGGTCTTAGTATAAAGTATCTTCCTATATTTGAAGAGATACACATTGCTTCCCACCAGGGGCCCCTGCCATACACAGCCTTTCTGTGTACACAGATTCTGCCTCACACAATGAGAGTCATTTCCCCCATTAATATATGTATAACTTATAGTGAACATGTAAGATAGCCAGCAATCACCAAGGAATGTTAACTATACCCCATGTGTTCAATTAATGTCCAGATATACAGAGATAAGTTAGTAAATGTGGACAACACTATAATAGTTATAATAAACACTAGTTTAGCTACCATTCTGGAAATTGACCAGATATATGCAAGATAATCTATGGATTTTGGACATGCACAATAACATATACAAATTACAGGATGGTGAATGCTCCCCCAATGAAGGCTATGCAGTCTTCAGAATTTTTCAGGCACTCAAAAATTGATGTGCACTGAACTTTGCTATAGTTCACCTGTGACTATTTATTGCTAGATGCACAAGCTTGCAGAGGTGTGTTGCATGAACACATGGGAAGAAATGTTCACTACAATGTAACTGTTGAGAACAGACAGGTTTGGAATAATAAATGCACAACTACTGTCCACATACATCAGCATACTTTTCCAGTCACAAATGTTTTAAATACTGGATAACACACATCTGATACAGAAATTATATTATTTACTCATCTTGTTTCAGAAGGCTTTTATCAAGCAATACTTTTGGTTAACTTAATACCAGCACAATGACTTTACTTACCCTGCTGTACATCAACAAAACCATTTGAGGCTACATTCATTATTTTTTACAATTTACTCCAGCTTTAATTTTTGCACTGACTACAGTTCATAGTTTATCGATTTTACAATGCAATAAATATTAGAATTGTGAAGTATAAAACTTTACTTGAAGGAAGTATGTTCTATAGGCAGAATCTGGCCATACAAAGCTTCTGTAATCTGTGCTTGACCAAGCAGTTGCATGTGCAAAATGTGAAATTTTTAATGTTTTTAGCTGTGGGGTGCAGACAGCAGAAATCAAGCCCTCTGTGGAAAGATTTTTTCCTTATTCTTCTGAAGTTAATATTTCATTTTAGAGGAAAATTGCACCCACTTCACTGAGCTTGACAGCCTGAAAGCTCCTGCAGTGAGAAGCCCTTCTTTCCTTCTGTAAATAGTAATGTTTTCAGATTATGTTGTCACTTTGTGGCCTGTTGCCATCTCTTTGAAAAGTGACTTTTCTTTATGTAGACAGTACAAGTGCCCAGCAAAGAAAAGACGGTAAACTACTTCCCCTTTTTTGATGATATAGCTTTATAAGAAGAAGTATTTCACTGTGTAAAATTGAAAAACCTTTGTTTGGCCATTAAGTCTGAATGTTTCTTGTAATAGGCAATTGGAATGGCAGCTGAGTGAAAAATTATTAAGGGTTATATTATTAAGGGATAACATGTGCTGCAAGTATTGAGCATGTGGAATCACGAGTAAGAAAATATAAAAATTAATTAACAATTGTAGTGTTGGCTGCAATAATTAGTTGTTTGTGGCAATAAATCATTTCTTTGTTTGCTTCCCTGCATTCCAAATATATTGACGTATCCAAAATGATATTGTGAATATATGTGAAATATCTAGAGCCCTTTTTGCCTTTTTAAAAATTCACTAAAATAGCTTACTATGCAATTGTTTTTAAGGGCAAAGTTGATAAAGAATTAATATCCTAAATTAAGCAGTAGGAAAGGCAATAAGATGTGCCACATTCTCCTGTTGCAACCCTCCATTTGCATCTAGTAAACCCCAATTCAACCTAAGTAATTAATAAGTGTCCCTTTGGTAAATATGCTAAAAGCAAATTGATACTGTCCTTTATTTCAGAATGTGACCAACAACTTTACATAAGAAGCATCACTGTGAATAAATGAGAATTTTGTATATAAAGCAAAAAAGTTTTATAGAGCCAAGGTGATTTGGTTAATTAAAAACAATGGACTCCATCCCAAGCAGGGAAGTCAGTGAAACAAGATGAGACCTTGGCAACTGCCCCAACATCAAGCAACTATTGCTATCATCATTTTAAAGAGTTTTTGCCCCTTCAGCTTCACATGCAGGTGGTACAAAGGGATGTAGGGGAAGAAATGATATGTCATGTTTGAATGACTCGAGACAGTTAGGGTTTCATAAACAACACAGAATTAGAATTGAGCTCAGAAGACCATAGGAAGACCCTAGAAAACTGATAAAAGGTACTTTTGACAGCTCATGCACTGCAATTGAGTGAGAACATTTTTAATAACCGTGTTGACTTACTTTTACCAACTTTTTAGCCAGATATAGCAAGAAACCAGATTTGGCAAAATTGATTTGACCTGTTCCATTCTACGATTATTTATTCAGAAGTGTAGGTTTCCCACCCTTAGCTCTTCACTCTCATATCTGGTGGCATTCATTTTAAGGTGAATTTCCAAGCAATCTTTTTTCTTTTCCTCCTCTATCATATAGCTTAATGAAACTACGTTATGAATGACTTGAGGCATCATCAGAAACTTGCCTTCTGAGATCCAAAGTTCATGTATAAGGGCAAAACATAAAAAATCATAAAAGGGGGAGTTTGGGCCCTTTGTTTTACCAAATCAGATGAGCAAACTGCAGCATGTGGACAGAATGTATTGTTTGTGCCTGAACTAGTAGCCTTCATTCCTGCCTGTTGTGTGATAGCTTTAGTTTAACATCCTCTCTTTGTCACCATTGTGAGTTTCTTACTATCTTTTCCCTTCTTGCCCCCTACCCCAATGCTTTTTTAAAAAATGCTTTTGCTTTAGAAATCAAATTCGTCTACCACAACTGGAGAGAAGATCACAAAAATGTATGAGCTGGGAAACGAACCAGAGCGCAGAATGTGGGTGGATCGGTATCTCAACTTCATGGAAGAGAGGGGAACGCCTGTGGCCAGTCTACCTGCTGTAGGCAAGAAGCCACTAGATCTTTTCAGGCTGTATGTCTGTGTTAAGGAGATTGGAGGTTTAGCACAGGTAAGAAATTCTTGTTTGTTGGTGTTTGTTGGCATCCATCTGTCTGGAGAGACAATGGAGTGTGCCTCTGGGGGTCAGACCGCTGTGTTAGCAACACCCAAGTCTAAGAACCAGGGCTATTCTGGATTTATTAAGCATATGTGCGTAAGTATTTTCTTGGCTAGCATATAGATATTAGAAACTATAAATAATAATTATGTCTTTCCACTACAGCTATAGACGATACATCTCAGTATACCATTTCTGTGAAAAATGCACAAGTGTCTGTTTTGTCATATGCACCTGTGTTTCAGAGCAGTATTGGAATTTAGTTTGCAAGAATTCACATGGTATACACTTCTTTCTCATCACAAGCACAGAAAAATGTCATTGTGCAGCTCTAAGACTTACAGGCTTTGATATCGTACGGCATAAAGCAAGATTCATTCTAGTCGGCCACCATATGTAAGGCTTTCAATAAGGAAACTCACTGAATCACCTTAGTATGTTCAAAATTGGTTATAATTCATTTTGAATCTTGTTTGACTGTATATCTTGTTCTGCAAAGAGACCACTGATCTCCATCACAAGAAGCCCTGGCATTACAGCACCTGAATTAGGAATTAATTGGAGTCTGCATGCTTGTTCGAGTGCCAGAGCGAACGAATAAGTACATATTAGTTGGAAGATAGATTGGCTAACTGCACATTACAAGCTCCAGCCCTCCCCAAAGTGTAAAGAGTAGAGAAGGGATGCCTGGCAGAAGATACTGTGTTTTGTATAGCTATCAACAGGTTCTTTAATGGTTTTATAAGTGTAAATGCTGTTTGTGTGTTACAAATGAGTGTGGGAGTAATGAGCATTAGTTAAAAGAGGCAAATAAAACAAACAAACCAAGGCATTAAGTGCTGTGTTTTTAAAAATGTCTCCTGGCTTTCATCAGTCCACTTGGTTTCAATCCACTGATTCTGCTATTTATTTATGCTAGGTTAATAAAAATAAGAAGTGGCGTGAGCTGGCAACCAACCTGAATGTTGGCACTTCAAGCAGCGCAGCCAGCTCCCTGAAAAAACAATATATCCAGTACCTGTTTGCCTTTGAATGCAAGATTGAACGAGGGGAGGAGCCCCCTCCAGAAGTCTTCAGCACGGGAGATACCAAGAAACAACCTAAGATTCAGCCGCCATCTCCTGGTAAGCAGAAGAACTGCAGAAACATTGGTCATTTTTTCTTAAAGTGTAAAGGAGACGTAGTTACTTTTTGCTCTAGACCTCCAGAGCCTCTGTTTGAGTGGGATATTCCTATTGAATTTATCAAGCCCCTCTGTTAATCTATATAACCTATATGCTTTCATATTGACATTTGCAGAAATATGTTGTGTGTTCACCTACACTTCATCATTTGTACAGAACATGGTGACATTTTTGGTGGTGATAGGCAACAAAGATTGCACTTTAGAGGAGGGGAAGACCCTGGAACAAAAATGTACAGTAGGTTGAAGTTTGAGAGAGAAAGCAGCAAGGGAAGGCAGAGAAAGTGAATGAGAGCTGGCAGAAAAGAAGAAGAAGGAATAGAGGGCTGAGGGAAGGCGGAACAATGGTTGCTTCAGTAATGAATATGTCAGAACAATGAGGAAAGGATATTGAGGGAGATGAGTTGAAAGACAGGGAGGAATCAGGAATGGGAGCAGTTAGTGGATGCAGAAGGAAGTGAGAGGGTTGTGATGGTAGAGATCACATGGGCAAGGAACAAAGAGACCACGAGCACAGATGGGTGGCAGAGGCATCAGCCCTTGGTTTTTTTCTTTGAGGACTAGTGCTAGCTTCTGTTTGGCACTGTAGAAGTTGTTTGCTAATGTCTCAGAATATATTATTTACAGTTACAAGAAATGCAGAGGCCAGGTTTAGCAACAGATAGCTTGACACAGGAGCTCGGTCCCCAGTTTTTCCCCCCAGATGATAGTATTAAAAAACAACAGCCCATATGATCAATGGCTCTTATCTAATCATTCTCCAGTATTATTTATATGTGAGGTGTGTGTGTCAGGAGTTCAGCCTACACTTGTGTAGGGCCCTGGCAGAGACACATGCCCAACTGGCATGTTCCCTCCCTCCTGGTCGATTGTTCTGGAGCTTCATAAGCTTTCTTCAGCCCGAACATCACATTGACCGATGCCAACCGACACTGGCACACTTAGGGATCCACAGAGTTTGCGCATCATGCATGACAGACCTCAGCAACTCAGCATTTTGGCTAATCTACTTTATTTACATATAAACACACAGAGCACATGGCTCTCTCTCTCTCTCTAGCATCAGACAGCAAAGAGAAAAAGGACAAAGGACAATAGTCCCACTTCGCGGAACACAGTAACACAAACATCCTGTCTTCATTACTTCCCACTCTGTGGAGTCAAAACATACCATGTCATGTGAAAGACAAAAATCCCATGACTGCAATTATGGAACAGGAATTCTAACAGTGTGTGTGTGTGTGTGTGTGTGTGTGTGTGTGTGTGTGTACACCTGCCACAATTCCCTTTTGTGGCCTGTTTAAAACTAAGAGGTCAGTTTCTACACAAGAGAAACTGGACACAAATCTGACAACAAAAATCTCAACATTCAGAAACCAGTAGGAGAACATTTCATTTTCCCATGTCACTACACTGCTGACCTCTCAGCATCGTCAAAGTTAACATCCTTCAAAAAAAAAAGACTTAACGCAGAGGCTCCAGTGTGAAACTGCTGGACCAAAATGTTATCAGTAAAGTAGATTCTATTCAATTTGGGCTTAATCAGTATTCTGGATTTCTTTCCCACTACAGTTGTTAAATTACAGTAAAAAGATAGTATTATCACAGTGTCTGCTGTTATGAATGGGGTATACTGTTCTTATCATATATACATCTGGGCTTTGTATAGGAATGTCACAGACCTACTGCAACCCCTTATATTACATGACCACTGCTTTTAAAAAACCATTTTTCCTCTCTGCCCATGCATGTGTGTTTGCATGTATGTGTGTCTGCCAATTGAGGGTAACGTTTCGTTCATTTATTGAAGTGGGCTGAAGCCCATAAGAGCATATGCCATAATAAAACTTAGTCTTAAGTGTCCTAAGATTTTTTGTTCCAGTGTTGTTTATTCTTTTCCTAAATTAATTAAATCACTGGCAACAAATTAACATATTTTGAACTAGAGCAATTTTGCCTTTTTTGGTATGGGATCGTATATCCATTCATAAATACCTTCAAATATACCTTCTTGTCCATTTTTTTATGTGGTGCGCATTATGGTAGGAAAATTCATTTCCAGCTATGACGAGAAGTATTATTTTTCCTTCACAAAAATTAGGAAACTTTCATAGCAATTTAGTGTCCTTTTATTGCAACATATAAACCCTCTGGAAAGACAGAAAACCAAAGTAAAAAGATACAGTTGCATGCCATCCCTATCTCCAAGTGGTGTGAGATTCCAGGTGCCTACCCAGGGTTCTTGTTTCCTTCTGGAAATGTGGCACAGCGGAGACTGTGGTGTCTCAATGATATATGGTTTATGTACACATATATACAACCTGAGCCTACGATGGAGGGGTTCACAGCATCACCACACCAACAACAGTATTGTGTCTCCAATTGCCACAATCTTGGATTCAAGCAGAAATGAGCCATGGCTTTCTCTCTGCCTTTCCAGCCTGCAGCTTTTTCCTCTTAGTCACATCACAGCAAACTGCCCTCAGACTTTTTGCTTCTCACTATCTAAAAGGTAGAGGAGGGACCCCATCCATTTGCTGACTGGCACAGAGCCCCCTTTCCTTTGTTCTCTTTAGGGCCTATCACATTTTCTTTGTTCCAGTGGCCCATTACCCATGTGGTTGCCTCAACACAGGAAGCTACCCTTGCTTATATTTTAACATTTGCTGTGTCCAGGGGTTAGAATGGGTCTGACACCCACAAACGTACAACAAGAAGAATTAGTGTTAGGATTCCCCACCCCACCCCTGTGCAACTGAACCTCTCTTTACCTCTTATCACCACTCCTTACACCTCTGTACCCTCTTACTGGCATGAAACTGACAGATTTCAAGTACAAAATATATCATCAACAGCATTGTACTTAGTTCAAAGAACTTGTCTTTGGTCAAAATGGAAACTTCTTCCCACACACCCCGAAAACCCCCAGAGCTTAGGGACTTGAAAAGGAAGGTGTGTTTTGTTTACTGTGGAAGAGGGAAATGTAAAATGGGTCTACACCAAGAAAGACTCTTCTAGATGAAAGAACTTTAGCACATGAAATCCTGCTAAGGTATAGATTCTGCAAAATGCAATAAGGACTGGTCTCCTAATTGCCAGCATTTGTTCTTTTCAAACAGTTTATGAACCTATTGGCACTGTAAACCACACAAAAGAACTCATGTTGCAAGTTGGGCGAGATAAACTTGCTGTGGCTTCGGAGCAGAATAAGATACGACTAAAAACAGGAAACAGTCCTGTCGGTGTTTCTGCTTTCACTCCTTTGAACTACGTTTTACTAGTACAAAGTCAATTACCAAACAGATTTCTCAAAAGCATCTGCTGAAAGTAGGAAAGGGAATTTATATATGAGACTAAAATAATGCTCTCCAGTTTCCTCCTAGCCACTTCACTGGCTGTATTTAAAATATAATTAAATTTTATTTTAAATACAGTACTAGTGTTTGAAATGTCTCACTTTTGATACTGGTTTGCACTGTGTTTTGAATCTTCTCCCCCCACCCCTGTTCCACTGAAAGTGGTTTTGGGGTCTAACTTCAGCCAAATAATAGTGTCTTACAATGTACATTGTATGTTTCATTTTTACATGTTCAGTATTTAAGAGTGAAATGCCAGCACACTATTTTACAGCTGTCCTGGGCTCTTTGAAAAAGGATGCTAATATTTCAACTTGAAAATTAGAAAGGTGTTCTAAATATGCATGCTAGCTTAGATTTATTTATTTTTCATTACAATATTGAGTACATCACATCATATACAGTGGACGCTCGGGTTGTTAACGTGATCCGTGCGGGATGCACGTTCGCAACCCACAGCGTTCACAACCCACAGAGGTGCGTTTGCGCATGCACGGGTTGCGATTCAGCGCTTCTACGCATTCGCAAAGTGCGATTTAGCACTTCTGCACATACACAACCCCCAGAAGTAACCCGTTCCGGTACTTCTGGGTTTTGGCGGGTCCGTAACCCAAAAAAACGCAACCTGAAGTGTCTGTAACCCAAGGTATGACTGTATTCCCATTTTAAATGGAAATAAATTCTGATATATTTGCAGCAAACAGGTGAGGGAGTAGAACTGTGGTTCTAATTTAAAATGTAGAATGTTATCCCAAATATGTGTGCCAAATATCATTGTAGTATCTCAGGAGTAAAGGCACGTCCTTCTCCCTCAAAAAAAAGGGGGGGGGAAGGGCGATATCATGCCACCCACAGCAAATGCAACCATGTATACATAGTACTTTCATACACGTTGCATGCTTGTGTATGCTTTACAAGTGCTTATTCTGCCACTTGACATAAAAGAAGTTTCTAGCCAATGTTTTCTGGGTTGTTTTTTCTCCCTGTGGCTTTTATGTTGTTCACCAATTCGTCAGGAGGAATTGGACTGCTACACTTAGAGAGCAAGACAGAGAATCTTATTCAGTGGAGTGCAGACTTTCTCATATATCAGCCAAGATGCCCTCATTTTAAGGCTCTGATCCTAACAATCCTAACTTGTTTGAAAGTGGTGTGCAGTGCTGTGTTAGAATATTTCTGACCCAATCATTACCATCTGAATGCATGTGTGCAGCATCTGCTGCGATTCACGAAACGCCATTCACTCCTACTCAATAAATCCTATCAGAAGGGAACATGCCAAGGTGTTGCCCCAAGGTATGAGCTTTTGCACACATCCCTGCATGCTGCGGGGTTCATACGGCCCCATCCTTGGCTGATATGTGGATCTGTTGGTTGTTTTTCTGTTTCACCAGATAGTCAGAGAGAACTGAGCCAAATACTTCAAAGACTCCTGCCTCTGTGATGTTAGCAGAGGGCTCATTATAGCAAATCCGTAAAAGTTTGAGACTCTGCTACAACCGGGAGCACTGAGGAGCTGCTCCCTGGGTTTCCTTGGCAGCTGAGATGCAACACAAGGAGGAGGGAGGAGAGGGGAGGCGGGTGTAAGCCAGTCATTTAATTAGTAAGTCTGTAACCAAAAACCCATCTATCTTTGCTGGCAGGTGGCTGACTGAATTTCTATTATTAGCTGACAGGTGATGTCACAAAATCTGTCATGCAGCCAACCAGGGAATCCCCAGCGGAAGATAAACGAGAGAGGGGTCTGGGTTATAAACAAAGGTGCCCTTTGATTGACCTCCATTCACTGTGGACATGTGATGCATCCTGCGAAACCTCCCACCGCTTCCCCCACCCTTGTCAGAATTAGGGCACTGAGTTCATGCTGTGTAAATTATGTTCCCAGCGTGGCGTCTGGCTGTTAAGACTGAAGTATGTGAATGTACTTAACCTTCAGTAACCTTTCCATTGTTTACTTTAGAGTATACATTTGTAGCTTCTGGCAAAAGGTAGGGATATCCTAGAGAGCATGTTAGGCCTCTTATTAATGAAGTTCCAAGAGGTTATAGTCATTTCCCCCCCATTTCCAGCCTGAATTTTTTTTTGGGGGGGGAGGGGGAATAGCCAGGAGACTGCTGGCAAGTAGAAGAGGTTTCATTCTTTCCCTCCCCTCTCCTTTTTATTATTAACTGGATAGTATGATTAGGTGTGAATGGCAAATGAAAAAGATGTCTGAAACTATTCTAGCAACTCACCAAGTGCTGCTGTGGTGCATCTGCTACTCATTGCACGGTGACGGTCCTTTCCACATTGCACTCCTAGCCATAAAGAGTTGATCCCAAGCTTTTGACATATTACAGGATCCACATTCAGAATTTGTTACTCGCTTTTCGACCTGCTCCTGTCCTTTGGGTGATGTAGCTAAGTTTGATTCAGGTCACCTTCTGTCTGATTTTTATTACTTAAAAAGAATTGCTTGCTTTTTAAAAAAAGACAGATTCAGCACAGTCTTTTCTTCCTTTTCAGCCCTTAATTCCTTGTCACATCTCTCCCCCCCCCCCTGCACATGTTTATGGGTATCCAGTCAGGCCTAGATCTTACAGGTAGTCATGTATGATGAGCAGCAACATGTTAAACAATGACATCCACAGCCCCACAAAGATGTAACTGCCACCAACTTGTTGACTTTGAAAGGGGATTAGACAAAACCATAAAGGATAAGCCTATCAGTGGGTACTAGCCATGGTGGCTGGGTATTACCTCCAGTATTGGGGACAGTGTGTCTCTGAATACAAGTTGCTGGGAAGCACAAGTGGAAAACATTGTTTTGTACTCTTCCTGCATGCAAGTTTGCCATAGGAATCTGGGTGGCCACTGGGTGAGATCAGAGCCATTGTTTAGATGCAGCAGGGCTTTTCTAAAGTTCTTAGCCTGTTTTGTCTTGAAGGGATAGACATTAGGAGCACAATATTCAATTGGCTTTGCTTGTTCCTGACAAACAGAACCCAGAGTGTGGTGCAGGGACACTGCTTCTCTTCCCCTTGGTTCTGAGATTCCACAGGGCTCCAATTGCCCAACCGGGGTGAGGGGGTGGGGATTATTATTTTTTTAAGCATTTGGAAAGATCCTAGTGTGTTGAGAGCAGCTAGGTGCATTTGTGCATGCACATCCATGCATGCACAGACAGCAGGAGGGGACGCATGAATGCTATATCCTGTAGAAATCACCTTGAGTTACACCAGATACTCCATTAATTGGGTTTGAAGGCCCTAGCCCCTCTCTGAGAGGGAAGTATGGGATTGCAGTAAGGGTACATTTTGGATGTGAGGTGGACGTCCTTTTCTGGAGTGTCACTATGGATTTTCCTGTCATTTCTGCATCAGCATTACTTCTGGTAGAGCCGGAGTTGAGAATGTTCCTCTGACTACCCATCCCTTTAAAAGCACTTGGTTCTGGTTATGGACTCTGTATCTTAATGGTTTAGAGTGGATAGGTGGGAAGTTGGGAGAAGAAAGGCAGGGAGTTTAACAATTTGTAATTAAAACTGCCCCCCCAGTGCTACTTTAAAAGTATTTTTTGGTTTTAAAAGTGTTAATTACATATTTTAATGTTACAAAAAGTGGTAGTGGCGTATAGAGTAAGTTGCTTCGGATCAATGTGAGACAACCGACTAACAAATATTAATACTAATACACCAATGACTTCCCTCAGTCTGCCTTAGCAATAATTCAGGGGTCATTGACTAACAAAGCTGTAGACCTGTTGTGCACCTGAGTTCCACCATGACCTCCAAGATCACTCTTTGATGTATTAGTTCTGTGCAACAAATTAGAACCATAATGGGGGGAGCTCTAGTCCTCCTGATGCTCATCAAAACTTCTTCCACAGACCCTGTTGGACCTTGTTTATTTGGATAAGTTCCCACCCACCCAAAAGAACCCTATCATCATCATCATCATCATCATCATCATCACAGTAAAGTTGTTGCCTGACCTGAACCTCTCCAGACTAGACAGATTATCAGTAAAAAAATTAAGTATTGGAAAGCAATACTTCAAAATCCTTTGAAATACACTCAGGCCCTTAGAACTGGCTCTTCTGTTTCACAGTTGAGGCTCAAGCCTATGGCTTCCACTGCATGCCACATTTTGCAGCTGTTTATTATAGCTAGTAGTTTCAAAAACAACAACCAGCAGGTAGAAACCTAGCCTACAAATTCACAGTTGGGTATCTTGTTTTCCTTTCTCTTTTTATGTCAGACATATTTATATGACTAGACACTGTGAGAGAGATCATTATTTTGCCCCCAAAACAGAGTATATTCGTGCCTCCTGTAAATGTTACAAGTATGTTCTACAATTAGCTTTTGTTTCTTAGACTGAATTTAGTTAGAATTAAGGTACGGCTAAGCAAAATTGATGCTTAATGAGCTGAGGAAAGGTTGAAATATAGTGTGAGATGAGTATTTGATATTTTCTAGTCAACAGTTTATGAATTCTCAGCTTTTTTTTGGTTTTGTATTTGTTGAATCAGAAATAGCCATTGCTAATGGTTCCAGTATTTCAGGAAGCAGTAAATGGACAGGACAAACCCCAAAGATTCAAATAGCACCTATTTATAGAACTGATTTAGACAGTATTATATTCATCTAAGGATAATTCTATAATCTCAAGATACCAGAAATCTGTCAATTCCCATATTTATAGGCTACTATAAAAGTAATTTGGGGTTCTACAGATAATGAGGCATTAGGATCACTAGCTTTGCAGAAGGCATCTCATGTCTAAGCTTTATTAAAATGGGAACTTTTCTTCCACATGCATCACTTGAGATGACATGGTCCTTGGAACAGTCATCTAATCAGAAGATTAGTTCTGCCTTTTTTGTTGGTGTCTGGGGTAGGATGAGGGAAGATCAGCATTCTCTCAATTTAATTGTTTCTTGTGAGGCATCTAGTGATCCAGTGAGAGGATTACTAGGGAATGTGACCTATTATTTAGAGGTGTGTTCAACCACCATCCTGAATCCCAACCATCTTGGCTTAAGCAGTAGACTCATCTCTTAGATACACAAAAGACAGGAATTTAGTAACATAAAACATCTCAGGCACCAGGTATATTCAGAGAAAACAAAATATTGATGGGCACTTGCTCTCTGTCTCCCCCTCTTGGTTTCATAGTTACTTATTTAACCAAATGCCTAATATTTATTCTCCTGGTTTGAATCTTCCAGCAAATTCAGGTTCCCTTCAAGGTCCACAGACACCTCAGTCAACTGGTAGCAATTCCATGACTGAAGTACCAGGTGACCTCAAGCCTCCAACACCAGCATCTACACCTCATGGACAAATGACACCTCTGCAGGGCAACAGGTAGTATATTTTCTTTCCCCTTTCTTAGAGCCTGTCTGGACTTTGTGTACAGTGGTACCTCGGGTTAAGTACTTAATTCGTTCCGGAGGTCCGTTCTTAACCTGAAAATGTTCTTAACATGAAGCACCACTTTAGCTAATGGGGCCTCCTGCTGCTGCCGCGCCGCCGGAGCACAATTTCTGTTCTCATCCTGAAGCAAAGTTCTTAACCCGAGGTACTATTTTTGGGTTAGCGGAGTCTGTAACCTAAAGCGTATGTAACCTGCAGCATATGTAACCCGAGGTACCACTGTGTCATTCTTCCAGGAATGTTTTCTTGTGGCTCAAAATTCAATGTATTGTTGTTGTGGAAATCTCATTGGTATCTATGACATGATTGCATGTCATGGGAATCTAAACTCCATAATCCCTTTGCCCACTATGTTTGATCCTGACCCCAGTGCCCAGCCATGAAAGAGGGTGCTATCAATAATTGCATGGACTCAGTGCAAAGTGGGAGGAAGCTTCTTATAATGGTCACTCACACACACACACACACACACACACACACACACACACTGAGTGTTCAGGCTTTGTCTTGAGATTTGCACTCATTGCTGAAGTCAAAATACAGAAGGTTTCTCCAGGCTCTGTCTTGAGACTAGCTAGTTTCAGCTTACATGTGAGTTTGCAGGCTGAGTCCTTTACTCTGGAACTCATATCACTTGCATTGCTTCAGGACACTTATGAAAAGGGGTGTGTGTGTGTGTGTGTGTGTGTGTGTGTGTGTCGCTGCCACATTATTATTATTCTTATTAAATTTCTGTAGCACCCATCATCTGAGGATCACAGGGCAGTTTACTATATGAAAACACAAATGCCTAGAATGTTTTTGAAACTGGGTTTTGAAAGTGGGCTGTCAAAGTAAAATGGTAAAAGTGTAAAACCGATGGAGTTTTTTAGAGCAATTTAACTCACTGAACTACATGGCTCACCATCTAATAAGGTATCACAATGTGTGTTTCTGTTTCCATGACATTAATGCTTTCTTTTCCTCTGTCTCTTTAGAAATAGTTCCATTAGTGTGCATGATCCCTTTTCAGATGTAAGTGATTCGACATTCCCAAAGCGAAACTCCATGACCCCAAATGCACCTTATCAGCAGTCTATGAATATGCCAGATATGATGGGAAGAATGCCCTATGAACCGAATAAGGACCCTTTTGGTGGGATGAGAAAAGGTATATTCTGTTTCCTAGCTACCTTATGTGTACGTGTGTGTGAATTTAGGTGATTTGTTACCTTTGCATCCCAGAGATGTGAAGGGGGAAACCCTGTATGATACTGTTCTCACTGATCTCTGCTTTTTATTACATTTCATAAGCTATAGGTGCTCTTTCAGGGTTTGGTGTGGTTTAGACGGAAGGATATTTCTATAAAAGGGGAAAGGATTGTCAGCAAAGTTTTAAAAACGCACTGCTAGGTTACAGTCTACGCACATCTATTTGGGAGTAAACACCAATTAATTTCAGGTGCACACCTGTTTTCTTCTCTGCTTGCAGTGCCTGGAAACAGTGAACCCTTCATGACCCCTGGACAGATGCCCAACAGTGGAATGCAAGAAATGTACAACCAGACTCCCTCAGGGGCAATGTCCAATATGGGCATGGGCCAGCGCCAGCAGTTTGCCTATGGAAGTGGTTATGACCGGAGGTGAGTGACTCTGTCTTTTTTGCTCCTCCCTTACAATGGCGTTCTATACTGATGACTTCACACCATCTAGGCCAGGGATGGGAAACCCATGGCCCTCCAGGTAATGTTGGACTATACCCAGTTACAGCCCAAAAAACTTTTACGGGGCCACAAGCTCCCCATCTGTAATGTAGCAATCTCCTGAATCAATTAGAGTAAAATCATTAGTAAAAACTGAGTCTGTCCTCTCCCCCCCCCCCCTACAAGGAATCAGTAAGTGAGGGGTGTGGCTGCATAAGGAAATTTAGGTATGTTGTTGGGTATATTTGAATTCTTATTTGGAGTGGCGTTATCGTAACTGAGCTGAAGTGTGTTTGCTCTTAATGAACATTTTAGCCCTGACAAACTGCACTCTACTCTTTTGGGTGATTTTGCAGACTCCTTTGCAAAAAGGTGTAAAAATGTTCATGAGGAGGTGGGTGTCAGAAAGAGGGAGCAGGTCCCCATTGCCAAAGCATAGTTGACTAATGGGGCAAAATGCCTGACTACATGTCCCGTTGAAAGTAATCCAGTGTATATACAAACTTTGATCTCTGCCATGTACACAGCACTACTTTCAGTAGGATGCATATCCTCATCTACATTCTGACCCAACAAGCTCAACTACATGTAATTGGAATAAAAGTCTTACCTTGGCAGCCAGAGAAATGAACAGCAGAGCAAGACAGAGAATGTCAGCACGGTTACTTGTGCAATCCCCTCCAGCTATTTAGAGTCAGGTCAGTTGGAGAGCTTTCTTTGCCCTAAGTGATATCACCACGTAGCCAGGTCTGATTGTCTATATGATGGTGATTGCTTGGGATCAAGCACAAAAGTCTTTTTAGGTAAAATCATCATCATCATTGCACTCAAATAGTTTGGGGAGGGGAACAATGGCTCGGTACAAATATGGCAAAATGCATGAAAGAATGGAAGGTACAGGGTTTTTTGCAAACCTTTTTTCTCTCTCTTCAAAATAGTGACATTTGCAGTGAATTTGGCACAGCACTAGTAAAACAAAAAACAAAGAAGCCCCTTTTTCTTCTTTTCAATAAAAACAAAGCATGCAGACTATGTTTTGCTCCATGTCCCAGTAATTTAGCTTCCTGCCGCTGTCTTTGAGAGGCACTTCTCCTGTAATGTGGTTATAACTATAATCCCATTGTCATTGGTTCAGTAGCTAGAATGGATTATTTCTTAATTATATTAATAAAGACTTTTGAAAAAGCTAGTAGTGGAGATTCCTTCATTGGATGGGGTTGGATTAGATGACCTTCAGGATCCCTCCCAATTCTACAGATATATGATTCTATTATAAGCTCTGGATACCAACAGAAAGGATCAGTGCAGAGGAAAATATATTTTACCGGTTAGAAGTGTTTTGTACCACAACTTCACTAAAGAGCTAAATAACAAATTTGCCTATACACACACACACAATGTTTTTTTTTTAAAAAATGTGAATCTGCAACATGAAACTCTAATTACTAGAAATAATCTCTACCAAATATTCTCAAAACATCCAGTGTTTTATGGCCAAACTAAAATTAAGCTAATTTCAGAACATCTTGAATTTTTTCAAACTAAGTTGTTTTGTGATTATTTTTTTACTGTTAGGAATAGAAGTCACAGAACTGTAAGTGGCATGTCATTTGTCCCTCCCCCCTCCCAGTTATGTGTAGCTGTTTCCATGTTTCAGGTTTCAGTAGGCTGAATTTCATAATCAAGAGCAGCATAAAATAGGTGCCATACATTTATTCCTTGAAGAAATAAACTGCAGTGGAGCCCAAACCGGCTATGCCTTAATTTTTTAATTACTGTATTTTTTGCTCTATAAGACTCACTTTTTCCCTCCTAAAAAGTAAGGGGAAATGTGTGGGCGTCTTATGGAGCGAATGCAGGCTGCGCAGCTATCCCAGAAGCCAGAACAGCAAGAGGGATTGCTGCTTTCACTGCGCAGCGATCCCTCTTGCTGTTCTGGCTTCTGAGATTCAGAATATTTTTTTTCTTGTTTTCCTCCTCCAAAAACTAGGTGCGTCTTGTGGTCTGGTGCGTCTTATAGAGCGAAAAATACGGTATTTTTTTAGCAGATTGAGAGAATAAGTGCTTTTTACAGCATGAGGTTTCCTTTGTCATTTTTAGGTCGGATCATGGGCTGGGTCCTGAAGGCAGTATGGGAGCACCTGGTCAAAGCAACATGGTGCCTTCAAACAGTGACCCAAGCATGTACTCTCCTAACCGTTACCCTGGGCAGCAAAGGTGAACAACAATTTAATTTGTTTCAAATGCCTGTGTTAATCAGATAATTTTAAATCTTAAGGGCCACTGGGCAGAAGGTGCAATTTACCAAGCATTGTTGCTGTGTAGCCTTTTTTCTTTCAATGGGACTTCTGCTGTTCCCTGGCATCATCAACTCCTTTGAGAACAGTAGCAGTGGCTCAGCAGCCATGTCGATGGAGTGTTTCCAGAACTTACAGGAGCTTGATGTCTGGCTTTTCATTATTTCAGTTTTGGATTATAACAGTATGTTAATTTTGAACTTCTAGAGAACATGGGATTGCAAAAGCCCTTCTACTTCCATAAATCAAAATAAAACTGTTATTTTGCTCATATATACACATGAAGTACTGTTCTTAACCTTTTACTTTTAGTCATTAAAAGTTGAGGCTCCCATGTCTTTCTTTGGTTGCAACATTTTGTAAACAAATTAATTGAGATTCCTTGAAATATGGCTTATGTTTTTAAGTGGAACCCTCTAGGAGCTAGAATTCCAGCATATATATGCACAGACTTCTCTCACTTGCAGACATCAGCATGAACTGGGTCTACTCTCTAGGGTGAAAGCAGACCTTTGACTTTTCCCTTAAACCTCATTCTGTCAGACATTTTTAAAATCAAATTTTACAACTGTAACTCACTAAGAACATTGAAGAAGTGCTGCAGAGATATAAAAAACCATCATATATTTGTATAGCCAGTGGATCTTCTATGAATATGACATCTATACATGCATCCAGTGCCATCACCATACATGGCACCTTACAGTTACATGGGCAAAATAGGCAAATCCCTACCTTCAAGGAGCTTAAAATAGACAATGGGAGGTAAGACCATAGAGGGGAGGGAGGAAAGACAAAGGGAGGGAGAAAATGATGCAAGCAAATGCAGTTCCATGTGCTTAAAGGTTGGGAATGAGGACTGAGGTTTGAGAAGGGATTTGAAAGAAGGGACAGAGGTAGCCCAGTGCAGTATACCTTGAACATAAAAGAAATATGTCACAGTAAGAGCACACAAGGTGGGCTTATTCCAGCCTTACCAAGGAGGCATCCTTGGTTTATCAGGTAAAGAAGCTTATTTTTCTTAGGTCTGAGTATTAATATTCTAGTTGCTAATTATTGCCTATTTTAGATTTGTGTCTGTATGGTTATGCCACTGTAAGGGGCTCCATAGCAAATTAAATACCTTAGATCATATTGTTTGTTTATATTAATACATTTCAAGGACAATTTACAAATTTTAAATAGCAAAATAACAAGTTGTCACCTGGCATGGGATTGACATCAAATTTGGTGCCGTGTGAGCTAACTTAGAAAAAGTATTCCACAGGCAGGGTCCCCTGGGAAGTATTCCATGAAGTATTTCCATTAATACAAAGACTCACTGCCCTGTTCCCCCCACACACACCCTAAATCTGTTTTGGGAGTTCCTCCAATTCTCTGGAGCAAATTTGGGAAGGGCACAGGAGGTCCATGGCATCACTGCACTAACTGACCAATTGCAAGAGCAATCCTAGATGTTTATTTGCTGGATAAATGAGTCTTAAGGTCGTTCTTTTAATCTGAGACGAGATGGTTTGGATGTTATATTATAGCAAATTAAGTTATATCCAGTTTGGGGTCTCCCGTCAAAATTAGATACAGTACTCTGCACTGTTACCAAGTTGCACAGGTAAGTTTCAAGGTGTGCCTACAGCTCTTGAGTTCTCAACATAATATGTAATAAACATAATCATGCTTACATGAAGTTCTCACAATGCATGCATTCACATGTAACTCTAACCCAGGGTAGTTCAAGTCCCACCAGCCTCAGCAAGCATAGCCAATGATCAGGGATGATGGGAGTTGTAATCCATAACATCTGGGGTACATCATGCTGGCTACTCCTGTACTAAACCATAATTTAGTGCTAAGTGGATGAACCTCATGAAGCTCAAGCAACGCATCAGGCTTACACACTCCCCAATCTTCCTGTGCAACAAGGAGGACTTTTGCCAAGTTTAATTTCACTTCCAAAGAAAATTGGTTTAACTTTATGTATTCCAGTTCAATTATAAATTTTCCTTAAACTTCTGAATAAAATATTTCTCCTGTTTACATAAATAATTTTATAAAAGTGAAATATTCTAACATTATTGGCTAACCATAGATTTCATCATCACTGTGTGACTCAACGCAGAATCAACTTCAGCCTCTTAGTTGGATTTGTTTTCACTGTAGGATGGGCACATAATTTTGACTTCAAAGCTTTCAGCTCGTTCAGATATTTGCAAGTGAGGTGAGGTGGAAGCTTGGATATTGGAATTATATGTCCCCAGCACTCTAAACAGGAAGTTGCACATGACCCTGGGATACCAGTAATTCACTCAGTTGCTACAGTACTTCCATCTCTCGTAAGAGATTAAAGGAAAGCAGAAAACTTGTGAATCAGGCATACATCCATGTCATATGTTGCCTCCCACCTGCAGCAGTAGGTATGTTCAATTCTCAGATCCAAGCCTACACAACTACTTCTACATTTTTTTATAAGACTGAAATAAATGTACTCTGATATAGTGCCACTGAACCAAACTGAACTGCAGCCCAAACACACACCCCCATGAACAAAACTTCTGTTTTAACAAATAACATTTTGTTGTTGACAGGCGGTATGATGGAACAGAAGGGAGGTTCTGTGGAGAGCTTCAGGACTTCTTATAAACAGCTCTCCGTTTATAATTGGGAAATTGTCTGTACTAATTAGTAGCTCACATTCCTCATTGCAGGCATGAACAATATGGGCCGCAATATCCAGTGCAAGTACCTCCTTCAGGACAGCCACCCTATGGGGGACACCAACCTGGAATGTTTCCACAACAGCAGGTAAACATTTGTGGTTGTCATTTTCCCTCCGCAAAGTTCATTCTAGAAATCCATGCATACGGACATTGAAAAACAGAATGCAACATTAGGATGAATTCCACTGATAGACAGAAAAGACATTGCCAGGCCTATGACTGCATGTGTGTGGATCCTTTTGTATGAAATGTTTCATAGTTGTGAATAGCTGATTCAGTGACACACGGGACAAGGTGGGTTTGGTGTTGTTGTTTTTACTGAGGGAGATTTGATGCCAGTGCATAGACAATGTACAAAGACAAAGGACATATGCCCAATAATGTTGGTGGGGGGGGGGAGGGCTGTTTCTATGTTATCTTCATGCACTTCAGATAGCTACCGTATTTTTCCCTCTATAACACGCAGATTTTTTCTCCTAAAAAGGAAGGAGAAATGTCTGTGCGTGTTATTAAGCGAATGTGTGGTCCCTGGAGCCAAAAAATCAGGCAAAAATCAAATTGTGCGTCACGGAGATTCATGTCCATGGCTACAGCCTGCCCCCAAAAAATCACGCACCCACTGTTGCCTGGGGCTGCAATGGTGAAAAAACGTGGTTAAAAAGCATGGATCCACATGGATCCTCAGGATCTTTGCATTGGGTCACCCCAAATTCACCATCAGATCACATAGCATGTCCATGGCTACAGCCTGCACCAAAAAAAATCACACACCCACTGTTGCCTGGGGCCACAATGGTGCAAAAACGTGGTTACAAAGCACAGATCCACAGGGATTCTCAGGATGTTTGCATTGGGTCACCCCAAATTCACCATCAGATCACATGTCTGTGGCCACAGCATGAAGCACAAAAATGATACATCCACTGTTTCATTCAGAATTCCCCCCCCCCCCCCGTTTTCCTCCTCTTAAAATGATGTGCGTGTTATGGTCAGGTGCGTGTTATAGAGCGAAAAATACGGTAAATCCAGTGGGAAAGGAGGCAAGAAGAAAACCCCCACCTCTGTTGAAACATGAAGGCTAGCAAGAGAATGAAGGGGCCAAGTGAATATTTACAAATTGCAAAATTGTTTGTCTTAAAACTATCCAAAAGATAGGGCAGAAAAGTTATAGCTGAGGCTGCCATTGCCACACAACAGCCAAGTTCCAAGTTAATTTGTTGGATAATGTTTATATCCCATTTCCCAGTAAAACTCTCAAAGCAGCTTTCTAGTGGGAACTGCAGCTGTAGCATTCCTTTATCCAGGGCTGCAGCAGCCAGCCAACCTTTATTTCATTCTGTTCTTCCTCTCTCCCAGTTAACAATGTCTCCACCCCCCTCCACACACAGAAAAAAATGGATTCTTAAGTCCTGCTGATTCTTTCGTCTTGTACACAGATGATACTCTTTTGGCTACATAAGGACTGTCACCCAGAGATTGGCTTGCTCTGAGCATACAAACATCATACCTATGTATATATCTTTCTGAAAATATCCTTAAATATATCTCAGTACAAAACAGTAACCAAGAGTCATAGGATTTAATCCAATGCTGCTGTTCCAAAAGTGGAAATGTATTCCAGAAGGTTGGGGGACTCTCAGGGCAGTTTTAGGGGGTGTCTGGGGGCTGCAGGGGGAGGAGAGGAGGGGAAAGTTAGACTGTGCTCGATACAACCCATAGCCAACACAACACAGAGCATCCAATTACTCCCTTACTCCCTTCACTTAGAGGCAAAAGTCTCCTTAAAAAGCTTAGTCTGCTGTTTTCCTTTATGAGAAAATCGGGATGGTTCTAACCACCTTCCCCTGAACATCTGGTGGTGGTAGCACCTTCAAGAGGGCCTCTGACATTCTAAAAGCATGTGGGGAAAGTTCTCTCTGTTTTATTTTAGTGTTCGTTGAAGACATCCTGCATCCCAGGTGCTTTTACTCATGTGATACATTCATACCATTTTATATGCTTTATTGTGTCTCGTTTTCTGAAAAGAAACTTATAGCGAGCTTCAAAATTATAGAGACTATCAGTTTTATGTATCTTAAACAAAAGTCTTAAAAATGGCCTTACTAATAAAGAAACATTGTTTCTTCAAACTTGGATATGTAAAAAAATAACCAATAATTTTTTTACCACGCTTCACTGGAATGAGAACTAACATGAGATGTATTAGCCTTAGGCTAACTATCTTTTAAACATAAAGTTATAAACACATCAGAACTACCTCCGAAAATGAAAGGGCTGTCTCATATATCATCTTCAAGCATTTTTTGTTCGCCACTAAAATAATCATTTTTTTCTACTTGTTGTACACCAGAGCTGAAAGATGGATTTTCTGCCAATTCATATGTATTTACTGAAATAATTAAAAAGGCATGATATGTTAATGAAAACACTAATCAAAGTATGTTATATTTTTACCAAAATCTGTATAATGTAGCCTCAAATGCTTCTGCCATAAGAAATTAATAAGAGTCCTGCTGGTTCAGACCAAAGGTCTAGCTATCTGTTCTCACACTGCTCAAAGAGATGCTTATGGGAAGCTCACACACAGGACATGAGTGCAATAGCACTATTCCATTCATAATCCCCCAACAATTGGTACTAGAGGCATGCTGGAGATAATACATAGTCATCAGGACTTGGTAGCCTTTGATAGCCTTATCCTCCATGAATCTGTCTAACCCCTTTTAAAAGAATCAAGTTGGTAGCCATTACTATGTCTTGTGGTAGCAAATCTCATTGGTTGACTGTGGAATATGAATCTTCCTATGAAAAATAATATTTTCATTGTATTTTAAAGCTTATTCATGTTGTTCCTCCTTTTCAGAACTACAAACGGCATATGGATGGCATGTATGGGCCCCCAGCAAAACGCCATGAAGGAGATATGTTTAATATGCAGTATAGTGGCCAGCAGCAGGATATGTTTAACCAGTACAGTGCTTACTCTGGACCAGACCGAAGGCCCATACAGGGACAGTATCCATATCCTTATAGCCGAGAGAGAATGCAGGCACCGGGACAAATGCAGCAACATGGAATACCTCCTCAGATGATTGGTGGTCCTATGCAGTCATCAGCCTCCAGTGAAGGCCCCCAACAGAACATGTGGCCCACAAGAAATGATATGTCTTACCCATATCAAAATAGGCAAGGCCCTGGAGGCCCTGCACAGGCCCCACCTTATCCAGGGATGAACCGCACTGAAGATATGATGGTCCCTGACCAGAGGATAAACCATGAAAGCCAGTGGCCTTCTCATGTCAACCAACGTCAGCCTTCTTACATGTCATCTTCTGCCTCCATGCAGCCTATCACTCGACCTCCTCAGTCATCTTACCAGACAACGCCGTCGATGCCAAACCACATCTCTCGAGCGCCTAGTCCTGCATCCTTCCCACGCTCCCATGAAAACCGTATGTCTCCAAGTAAATCCCCTTTCCTGCCCTCCATGAAGATGCCGAAAGTTATGCCCACTGTTCCAGTCTCACAGGTCACAGGTCCTCCAACCCAGCCACCACCAATTAGGAGGGAAATAACTTTTCCTCCAGGCTCTGTAGAAGCATCCCAGCCAGTCTTGAAACCAAGACGAAAGATTACCTCAAAAGATATAGGTAAGTGCTAGACAATGAAAATGAGTCTCTTTTTAATTACAATATTTTAAAGGCTGCAGTTTTGTAAACTTATGTTGAGAAGTTGCCTTTGTTAAATTGCAACCATGCCCAAATTTCATAGTAGGAGTGACCATTTTCACCCCACCACTTAATCTACTTATATGAAGAAGGGCACTGCATACTTAGGCAAGAAGTTACTGTAACTGTGTGTTTTATTAAAGTTTTCATATTAGGTGTTGTCCTCCTGCTGTTTCTGACATTTGGTTTCTTCCTGAAATAAGCAGGATTTATGTGATTTAATTTTGGCACAGGGGAGCTAGAATCCAACGACTAATGAAGGGGACACCGTTTTGGTTACTTCTGGATCATTTGGTTACTTCTATGGCCATTTTTCACCCCCTCTTCCCCAAGAGGAAATTCAAAGTATACTTTGGAGAACCAAAGTATACTTGCTTACTTGCAAGCATGCATTTTGAGTAGACATTATGAGGGCTCAGAAGATAACATATGATTATGCAGAAAAAGGTATCTGTAGAGCACTCAAAAAATCCAAGCTGGGTCTGAGAACTGCAAGATTAAATCTGATTTTCCTCAAATCCTAACAGTTCTTCAAAAGTGGTTTCAATCTGCACCCAGAAGTGGGTGTGACACACACAAACACGCACCCTTGTGTACATTCCTTAGTTAGCTTGAAAGAAAGGATAGCCAAAAGTCTTATTAATCAAACATATTTTGTTCCTCTCAACTCCTAATGCTTAAGAGTGGCTCATCTCTTCAATTTGCATAACGGAGCATGATAGCTAACGACCATATTTGTTAGCCACAGATTAACCTTCTGTGCTGTTTTATTCAGCCAGTTCTCAAAATAGCAACATGGCTTTTTTCATCTTAAATAGGCAGTTTTTCCTGCTATATTTAATATAATTCAGTGTTGTGTTCAGTGGAAGACATGCTAGTGAATTCTGCATATGAGAGTTGCCATTCCTGAACCTAACAAAGGAACTGTGACTATTCATACCATAATCTGGAATAAAAGCATCCCTTCTTCTCACTGATCCAAAATCTGTATGCCATTTGAAATCTAGCTTCTGGATCTCCTTTAGACAGAATGCTTATTAATGCTTTGTGTTCTTATTTTCCAGTGACTCCTGAGGCTTGGAGGGTGATGATGTCACTTAAATCAGGCCTTCTTGCTGAAAGTACTTGGGCTTTAGATACTATTAATATCCTTCTGTATGATGACAGTACTGTTGCTACTTTCAATCTCTCTCAGGTAGGTTTGATATTTCTCCAGAAGTCTGTTTATCTGAAACCTCCTAATGCCAGATAGATAGATAGATAGATAGATAGATGATAGATAGATAGATAGATAGATAGATAGATAGATAGATAGATATTTTCCTTCATCTAAAACAGTCATAGGGCAGTTGACAACAAAATAAGGCAGTACAAAACATGTTGCATAAGAAGAAAGAGCATTAGCAATTCATGGTGGGCCATAGCTCAGTGGCAGAGTATATGCTTCTTCTGCAGAAGGCCGTAGCTTTCTGTAGAAGAAAGCTTTTCCATGTTGGACAGGGAGTATCCCCATCTGAAACCCTGGGAGAGCTGCTGCCATTCAGTGTAGGCAATAGCTGGGCTAGATGGACCAGTGGTCTCACCTGATTTAAGGCTGGTCCCCATGGAGTTCAATGGTATGCTCTTCCTTACAAGATTAGCAATTCACATAAAATACGTGTCACATCATTAGCAGCACCATAACTTTAAAGTGATTTTACCCCATCCTCTAAAGCTTAACAAACAGTTGAATTTACCTGCCATTTAATAAATACAAAGTGAGGCTGAAACATAGAATCACCACTGGAAACACCACTTAAATGTCCTAGTCATTCAGTGTTCCAAAGACTGCCCCTTCAAAATTAAATCAGTATTTTTTTTATCAAAGCTCTCTTACAGCAGCTTGGTTCCTAGGATGTGAGAACAGACCCTTTCTCACAGCAGGGTTTTCCAGTTCCCTCAACCAAAAGACACTGTTGGGAATCAAGGGGCCTTCTCAAACAGAACAGGGTACAGGAAGCTGCACTCAGATGGAGGAATCAGTAAAAAGTGCTTTGTACAAGAGCATCTTTAAATCCAAGCCAATATTTTTTTTCCTGGTTGAACATTTATGCTGCATATAGCTTTCACTAACAGCAGGAGGAACTCAAGAGTGCCTTGGATGGAGCACATCAGTTGGTAATAAAAGCCTTCAAGAGCTTATCACAGACATGAAAACTATCTTGGCTACTACTGATATATTGTCAGCTCTTCCTTAACTTGAAGACTAAAGTGCGTCACAGAATTAGGAAAGGTGTGGGAGATGGGAGAGGAAAAAATATTTAAATAATTATTTGCATATGACATAAAAGATCACTATTTGTGGGGCCATACTTTCAAAAGACTTCACCTCTTCCAGAACCAAGCCTCTTACATTCACCTTCTTTTTGCAATTTAATGTTATATTTCAAGTGAAAGTAAATTTCTACTAGATTCCACTAAAGAAAGTTTCTACTAAATATCACAAGATATCACTAGAGAAGACTGATTTCTTTGATGCAAAAGACTTGCACTATAGGGATTAAGAAGCAGTATGAAAACCCTTTTGTGATCTGCCACTGCTGCTAGATTCCTTGCAGGGTGAGAATTGTAAGTGTGGCAATTATTCTGGCTTGGTTTTTTATTCACAAGTAGTTATGAGTGCATCATTTCATGCAATATGGAACAATGAGCAGGTTTGTAAATAGCCACTTGCTTGATCACCTGAAATGAGTAGTAATCATTTCCAGGACACCAGACAGGAAAGCTTTTGTAAATTAGAAAAGAATTGTTTTTAGAACACTGAAGTGCTATAAATCACGCTATAGATATGTATGTTGAAGCGCTACTACCAACATTTATGAGCTGGAAAATAGGGATTATGAGCCAGCTCAAATACATATTCAGTATCTATTTCTCCATCTAAGTTCCTTCACATGGTTAGTGTGTGGATAAATTTAGATGAGGACATGCTGTAGCCTGTCCAGAGACTTTGTGGGATAATGTGGGTGGGGGAGAGTGGGAGGTCTGGTTTCAATAAATGCATGTCTTTGCAATAATTTCAGCAAAATAGAAATTAATGAATTTTAAGAAGCAAATGGCCATGGCAAAGTGGCCTCACTCACCCTGACTTCAAATGTACTTTCCTTGTACTCCTGTATTTAGCACCATTCCAGTAAGAAAACATTACAAGGACACAGTGTAAGTGGAGCTGTATCTATAGGTTCTCTTCCTCTGAGGGCAGAGGGAAGACCCTTTATTCCAGAGGAACACTCAGTTTGTGTGCCTGTGTGTGTTTAAATAATTGTGACTATTTTGTAAGATCCAAAAAGTTCAATTGTGGGATAAAATAAAAAATAAAATAATAAGTAATAAAAACTTTTAATATTAAATTAAATATTAAATACAGTTTGGGGATCTCCTTTAAAATGTGCGAACTACAAGGGTTATAAATACTTTATATTTTTATTACTCCATTAAATCTTTTTAGTATTCCCAGATCACTAAATGCCTACATTTAGAGAATGCCCCAACAAGGTTTGTTTTATGTGTAAAATGAAGAGTAAATTAACATCTTTCTGAAAGTATGCCTACTGCTGCCAACACAATTCTATGTCACCTGAAATGTTCCTCTTAACGTTCTTATGTTATTTTTTGTTTCTTCAGTTATCTGGTTTTCTTGAGCTTTTGGTGGAATACTTTAGAAAATGCCTGATAGATATATTCGGAATCCTCATGGAATATGAAGTCGGACATCCAGGACCAAAAATACTTGACCATAATTCAGCCCAGAAAGAGGATGCCCAGTCTGCAACGCAAGAAGCCAGCAAAGAAGAAAACAATGATGAATGTATTGATTATTTTGGTGAATTTGAGGATGAGGAAGAGGAAGAAGAGGAAAATGAGAACCCTGAAGAAGAGAAGAGCACGGTTCTTGCTCCCCCTGGTGCCATTGCTGATCCAAGTGAGAGGCCAAAACAAGCCAGTAAGTTTGACAAGCTGCCAATAAAAATCGTAAAGAAAAACAACTTATTTGTTGTCGACCGATCTGACCAGCTGGGGCGTGTTCAGGAATTCAACAGTGGACTCCTCCATTGGCAGCTGGGTGGGGGTGATACAACCGAACACATCCAGACCCACTTTGAGAGTAAGATGGAGATTCCTCCTCGCAGGAAACCGCCTCTTCCATCCAACTCTTCAAGTAAAAAGAAAAATGTGGAGGGGAAAAGAGAACCTGAGGAACAGCAAGACAAAAGCATATCAGCCACCATTGACGATGTCTTGTCAGCTCGTCCAGGAGCACTGTCTGAAGACTCAGACTCTAGTTCTCAGACAGATAGCAGTAAATTTCCATTTGGGATCCACCAAGCCAAAAGTCATCGGAATATCAAGTTGCTAGAGGATGAGCCACGGAGTCGAGATGAGACTCCTCTATGCACCATAACTCACTGGCAGGACTCTTTGGCCAAACGTTGCATCTGTGTGTCAAACATTGTCCGCAGCTTGTCTTTTGTGCCTGGCAATGATGCTGAAATGTCAAAACATCCGGGCTTGGTGCTAATCTTAGGAAAGTTGATACTTCTCCATCATGAACACCCAGAAAGAAAGCGTGCACCACAGACATATGAAAAAGAGGAAGAGGCGGACAAAGGGGTGGCCTGCAGCAAGGATGAGTGGTGGTGGGACTGCCTTGAGGTCTTGAGGGATAATACATTGGTCACATTAGCCAACATTTCTGGGCAGCTAGACTTATCTGCTTACACGGAAAGCATCTGTTTGCCAATTTTGGATGGCTTACTGCACTGGATGGTGTGCCCATCTGCAGAGGCACAGGATCCTTTTCCAACTGTGGGGCCCAACTCAGTCCTGTCGCCTCAGAGACTTGTACTGGAAACCCTGTGTAAACTCAGTATCCAAGACAATAATGTGGACCTTATCTTGGCCACTCCCCCATTCAGTCGTCAGGAGAAACTCTATGCTACTTTAGTTAGGTACGTTGGGGACCGCAAAAATCCAGTCTGCCGAGAAATGTCCATGGCACTCTTATCGAACCTTGCCCAGGGGGACACATTAGCAGCAAGGGCGATTGCTGTGCAGAAGGGAAGCATCGGAAACTTGATAAGCTTCCTTGAGGATGGGGTCACTATGGCCCAGTACCAGCAGAGCCAGCATAACCTCATGCACATGCAGCCTCCGCCTCTGGAGCCACCTAGCGTAGACATGATGTGCAGGGCAGCCAAGGCTTTGCTGGCCATGGCCCGGGTGGAGGAGAATCGCTCAGAGTTCCTATTGCACGAAGGACGTTTGCTGGATATCTCAATATCTGCTGTCCTGAACTCTCTGGTTGCATCTGTCATCTGTGATGTACTTTTTCAGATTGGGCAGTTATGACATAAGTGAGAAGCCAAGCATGTGTGAGTGGAGATTAGAGGGTCACATATAACTGGCTGTTTTCTGTACTTGTTTATCCAGTGTAGGAAGAAGGAAAAAGAATCTTTGCTCCTCTGCCCCATTCACTATTTACCAATTGGGAATTAAAAAAATATTAATTTGAACAGTTATGGAATTAATATTTGCTGTCTATGTGTATAAGTACATCTTTTTATTTTATTTTTTTAACCAAAGTCTGTCTAGTACATTCAAAGGTCACACTTCTTTTCCATAGATATCCTTTTCAAAAAAAATTTTTTTTATTTTTTTGCATGTTTGTATCACATATTTTTTGGGAGGGGAAGCAAACTAGGGATACTGAGGGTTGAAATGTTGCAAAACATGGTTTGAGAGGCGGGGGGGAAGGCTCACCACTCTGAAGCGCAAAAGTGGGGGAAATATACTAAGTTACTGTGTGTTTTATTTTTGAAGAATGAAAGAAAACCCAACCACCCTTTATGCCGTTGCCCAAAGCACTCTGTGCAATAGAAGAAAGTTAGTGATGTAGGTGTAGCGGATCAAGGAAGGGGGTCGGTCCGTAGTCTGCATATGAAATTATCTTGGTTTCTCTGCAGGAGAATGGTTACATTAGGCTAGGAGCAAAACAAATTCTTTAGGAAAGTTAAAACACAAACCTGAAGACGATCAACATGAATTGCTTCCTCACCAGAACTGTCACATCACTATCTATTGTTTGACCTTCCACAGTGACAGTTCTTCACAATTCCTTTTAATCATTTTAAATATTTTTTTATTGCCTAAGGGCCGTGATGTATATAGAAGTTGTACATTAAACATACCCTCATCTCTCTTTTTTTAAATACGTACAAGGATTTTTTTTTCATGATGTGGTAACTACAAAGTGATGGTAGACTTAATTTTATTATTATTATTATAATTATTATTATTATTATTATTTTGTTCGGGCCATGTCTCTAAAAAAGAGTAACAGAAAAACACCACCACGAGGGTAATGTACAAGTTTCTGTATGTATAAAGTCATGCTCTATTTCGGGAGAGCAGTTGCTCACAACTTGCTTTATAAATCAAGATGTGGAAATGGTTACTTATGGATTGATTTAAGAAATTGGTTACCAGTCTACAGGAAAAATAATACTTATACAGGAAAAAAGGAAGAAAAACAACTTCAAAGATTTTTCAGTGAGAAGAATCCGCATTTGTATTTCAAAATAATGTAGTTTAAAAAAAGACAAAAAAACTTGATGTAAATTCCTCCTTTTCCTCTGGCTTAATGAATTATCATTTATTCAGTATAAAATCTTTATATGTTCCACATGTTAAGAATAAATGTACATTAAATCTTGTTAAGCACTGTGATGGGTGTTCTTGAATAATGTTCTCATTTCACCATAAGGTCAAACCAGTTCAGTTGGTAAGAGGGAAGCTTACTATTTTCCTCTTAGCCGTGATGGTTGAGCATGAAGTATTTTCATCTGATGTTGCAACAAGCACAGAAATAATGGTTGCTAGTATTTGCAAAAAGCAGACCAAAATGGTGGAATTTTTTGACTTACAAAAAGCAAATGAGAGTTACCTCTGATCATTTCCACTGTATGTCCATAGAGGATGCTACATTCAAGGATGGAAGTAAGTTTTTGAATAAAATAACCATTGGTAAAATATATTTATATCTGGCAGTATTTAGTAGGAAAGAGCCATCTTATAGTCTGATCATAGCCTTTATAGACATCCAGAAGCTTGATCCAGTGTTGTTTTTTTATTTATTTGGTCAAAGGAGCTTCAATAATAATTCACTCACAACAACTGCCACATGCATCTTAATGGAGGAAGCAAATTTGCAAGCATATTTCTTAGAATGTACAAATTTGGTCCTCATGGAAATGAATGAGGCAGCAGCAAAGGATACACTTTGCAATGTACGGTATTCTTTCCCGACTGCTCCAGAAACATTGGATGAATATAGATACCATCTCATCAGAAAGTCCATTCTGTATGGTGTCGGAATCAAGCCTTCAGCACTTACCCTTTGGAATTCCCTCAAATTCGGCGGGCACCTATTGAAGACCTTCCTTTTCCCAGAACATATTCTAAGTGAAGATTTTTGTCCCATTTTTGTATCTGTATTGAACCTGAATTTGTTTTATATATGTCTTAATGTTGATGCTTTTATTGTTAAATGACTTCAGATTATTTTATGGGAAGCAATTCAGAAACCATTGGTGGCAAAGCCAATGGCATAGTTCCTTCCCACACTAACATCACCCTTTGTAAGAATGGCATTCATCTGGGAAGGAAGTAAATCATTGGTGGTTATTCATCTCTTTCCAGAGTTGTAGCAACAGAGAAGTGACTTTCACATTGCTTTGGCAAAGAATGAATTGCTGCTCAGAACTCTCACCAAAAGTGTTAAGGGGTCTTACAGAACAGGGCCCTAAGGGGCATATCTCAAGAATTACTCCTTTCCTATAAAAAGACACTCTGATTGCTGTTTCATCTTAAATGCTGACTTGGTTAGGAGTTGCTGCATATTTCTCAATTTTTTCTCCATTTTTAGTCACTATGGGACTCCTGGAAAATATGTTATCCCAGTAGGCATCCTGATAATCTTGTTCGTATAACTTGCTCTAACACATTAATAAAGAAGATAATTTAATGGACAGGCAAAGTACATACTATTATCATCCAGGTTTGAAACGTGACTCCCTTGTGTCACAAAAAGTAATTTTTCCTTCTTCTGCTGTAATCTATTCACTCTTATATCGCCCATAGTAACAGTCTCTCCTCTTTGTCTCTTGCATAACAATGCATTCAGAAATATATGTTAAATTACAGCCCACTTGTAACTGCACAGAAGCAGATTTAGGTAGCTATTTTTAAAAACCACTCAATGGTAGGGAGCTCTAGCTAAGGCTCTTCTGACTTCTTAGCTAGGTTATACAAAGAAGTTTTGCATAGCTTCAGCCTGTTTTCAGAACCTCCACTCTTTCTGTCATTGTTATGTCTGTTTGTACTGCACTGATTAAGTAGTTAAGATATGACCGGGGTAAAAAAAATCTCAGTGTGCCATTTAAACATGGCTAAAAACATTTGAATGGTGCTGACTATGAAGAAAGAACCATATCAATTTCATCGGGGTTGCTGGTCCATGGAGTAGACTTGACCTGCTCCACCACTCTTATCATTGTGGTCAAAATGGTTTTAACAGATTAGCCATCAAAAAGTGAAATTGTGAAATGGCACCAACTGGAAAGAAAAACATTGTGCAGTGTGTGCTCTAAATAAAGGGGCTTTTGGGGGGATGCTGTAATCGACTAAACATGTTCTGTAAGCTGCTGATGTGTAAACTTGCCTACCCCAACTTGGTGCCCTGGAGAAGTATTGGACAACTGTCCCTGACCATTGGCCATTCTAGTTTGGGCTGATGGGAGTTGTAGTCCAAAACATTTGGAGAGCCCCAGTTGGGAAAGTCTTATGTATCACCAACAGTGGATTGGAAAGAATAATTATAGGATGGTTTCTGCTTATTAATTGCTCTTTCAGCTCATCTGAGTAAGTTTGTATAGATGATCTAAAATGCTGTATAGGGCTGCCAGATAAATTGTTAAAAACTAAGGTAAGTGTTTCTTAATATGTGTTAGGATCGGGAAGTTAATTCTTTTAAGAAAAGGAGCATTCCTTCAGGACAAACAAGATATGAAGGAATTGATACACGAGCAAATTCACTGTTTAACTGTACAATAATTGTGTTGGCTTTGAGCCAGATCGTTTCCTACTCATTCACAGAAAAGAAGATAATTTTGCACACCAAGACATCACTGACCAGCAGGAAGTCTGGAGGTGAAATGATTTTCATTCGCTGCTATTGTAACCTGCTTACATTCTCTTTATGACATTTGACTTTCATGTGTTAAGAGCAAAGGAATCTACCTCTGTATGCATGCGTCCTTCTTTTTCAAGTGCCCAAAGAAGAAAGGGAAGACAACAAAGAAACAGCAGAGAGATACCTCTGAAATAATCCAATACCAACAACACTTGAGTCTTCTTGGGCTGTGCCCTGAAGCCCTTTTTTGCCACTTTGACAAAGCAGGATCTCTCAATAGCAAACACACGTCTCTTCCTATATCCATTTTTCAAATAAAAATAGAGCATTCTATGGCAGTCACTGAGAATATGTTGTATTGAAGGAAAGTGGGTGAGGGATTAGAACAGGAGACAACTGGAGAGATGACCAAAGCTTTACTTTTTGAACTTTGGTCTTAGGATCAGGCTGTATGTTCTATCAGTCCACATAGAGGCCGACTGCCAGTACTTTCTTATGAGATCACCTCCAAACAGAAAGTTGACATGTAAAATGTTTCTAGTCATGTCATTCACCATGCTGTTTAGAGCTGCCCATGCCACCACCAATGTTAACTGGTTGTGGTATGAATATACTCCACATGAATTAGCCTGATCCAATGGTGAGGGTTGCTGGTCAGTAGCGTTATGAAGAATATACTTATTCAATTGCTTTAGCTTGGTCATTTCTCAAGATTGCATTTTGTTTTCCAAGACATTAGCAGATTCTGAATATTTTGTTTAATTGAGAGTTTTGTTGCTTTGTTGAAGGGACCTATGGGTGAACTCCCTTAAGTTTTGGTGATGAGTTGTAGTGCTACACTATAATGGACACAATAGGTCATCTAGCCCAGGACAGCCAACATGGCACCTTCCAGTCTCTGTTGGACTCCATTCGCATCTGCCTCAGCCAGCATTGCTAATGGTCAGAGATTATGGCTACCCCGATCTAGTCTAACCCTTTCCCTAATATAAGGTATACTCTATCCTGTAATTCATTGCTTTGCTCTTTTGTACTTGAGTTTTCAGACTTCTGTAAAATTGCTTATTTATCCTTATAATTGGCCATGGCATCATTAGATTTCATTCTGTTAAATCATAAATAATTTTAATCTATCACAGGGAAACTCCAGGAGTTTCTCTTTATGTGTATATACACTTAACATCCTGTTCTATGAATCTTTGAGGCAATATTCCTGTCTGTGTTGCCACATTTACTCTGCAGCAACCATATATTTTCACTTTTTAGATAAGGGATTAATCCCACTGACTAGGTTTCTTAGAGACAAAATTTCATCTCCGGATTGCATTTCCAAAAAAGCTTAGAAAGCACTGAATTAGATATATATTGGATTGTATGTTTTCTAAAGCCTAAAAGACAATTCCTACTAGTCCCTATGTGAGCTAGCTCCCTTAGTACTTGCTGACCAAAATGACGACTTTGGCTCCAGTATGGATCCTGAGTTGAGCTGCTCTGCCCCACTGAATAGGCACTGAATCTTGCTTTAGTATTGCAACATTACGCTTTACAATACTTTTTTCTTCTTCCTACGGAGTTGATTGTGGGGCAAAAGACATGGCAGCTGAGGAAGGTCTGGTTTGGAACAATTCCCCCTGGGATAATAAGAATGAAGGTGATCAAATTGTAGTGATTTAAATAAGGGAAGAGTAAAACTAGACTTTCAGAGTGCAGGGACACATGATATTCAGAGAGCCAAAGCACTGTAGCCTAAAACACAAGTGCAAAAGACACTTAAAGGGACTCATATAATGAGTCCCTCTAAGTGTCTTTTGCACTTATATAGCTTATATGGTAGGCTAGAAGCCTCCAGGCCAAGATGAGTGAACTTTGTCTTAGAGCACAGCATTGATATAGCAAGCATAATGCAATCCTGATGGGATGCAGATAACCAATGAGATACATTTATCTTAACAAAAATTCTATAGGAAGGAGAGAGAGGAGCATTGTGGGCATGGTGTTGCCCTATATGTATGTCAATGAGGGCATTGAGTCTGACAAGCTAGAATTTGTAAAAGGGGCAGACTCCTCCACAGACCGAACATCACTGGTATCTCTGCCATGAGCCTTTTAGTGCTGCTCTATTAAATGTGTGTTAAGCCTCACAATTGTTGTTTCAGAACATTTGTTTGTTTGTTTTTACCAATTTCCATACTTTTGTCTTTAGCACATCTATTTGAATGTAACATTACAATTAGCCCTTAGTTGCTTAGCTGACAGGCCTACCCACCTCAGAAACACTGTATACTAACTTAATATAATTTAAAGCAGACAGCCCAAAGATGTGAGGAAGGGAGACCTTTTGAAACAAAAGTCTAATTTTGGCAGTATTATTCTGGGCAGAGCCTACCTCGTGCAACCCTACTTTATGCAGTTAAAAAAAAATTATGGCTGTATAAAATCTGATTAATTATCATAGTTAAGTCCTGAAATGCATGGCATTATATTTTTTGATATTACCCATTATGAAATAAAAGCCTGCATCTCCCTTGTTATGCTCCAGATGTCTCACTTTTAAAATCAGTGGCCTCACCTCATGTTCCATCTCCACTTTACATATAATTAAGCACATTGTCCTAGCATATTAGCATGCCTCTTACCACAGAATTTGAAAGGGAAGATTTGCTTCTCTCTTTTTTTGTCTTTTCCTCGCACCTGTTAAAGAAAGCCTCGCTCCCCTCTGAGTCATCTTGCAGCAAAGCAGCTTTCTGATATTTCGGAATACTGTACCTAACTATATTCATTTATTAATCCATGGATAATTACTAACTCTGTGGCCTCTATAATTTAGCACTTGCCTCTGGCCTCCACGCCTCTTGGCACATCCCCACTGCTGCTGTTCCACTCTGACAGCAGAGCCACACGGCAGCCATCTTTAGTGGTTTGGAAGCTGTAAGTACACCCACATCGTTCTTCCTTTTACCCCAGTGACATATCCAGCCTTAAAATGCTGTGAAGCCTGAAGGAGGAGAATATGCAACTGTTAAAAGTCCAGTACAAATATCTCTTCTCTCAAAAACCCCAATTCTTTGTACGAAGCATTGCCTGACAGAGCCCACTAAGCTACAGAGGGGAGGCACAAAACAGGAGTAGGCCAAAGTGCAGGACAAACCCTGTGCCAAAGCCAGGCGTGTTTAGCCTCTCCTGCATCATTGCAGGGTGGGGTCCACTTTGTAGCCCTGGAGAATTGCTGTCTCCTTAAGTCTAAAAGGGAAATGGAAATCAATGTTGGATGGTATGGTTTGGTTATGAACAAATATAGGAAGGCTTCAGCGGCTGACTTGGCATTCTCAGAAAGGAGGGAACAGGGAGGAGAGGAGGAGGAGCTTCTGCTCCTTGCCTCCTTCAGTTGCTTTTGCCCTCAGGAGCTGTGGCTATATATAGTACAACAAACGTGGTCCAACTCCTGAACCTAAGGAGAAAAAGGTTACCCTTGTTCAGTGCTTTTTTTCTGGGGGTACGCATACCCCTAAACATGTTGTGAATCTAAGTTTGGCCTCATTGAGGGGCAGTATTTCAATACGAGTAGGAAAATGAGAGTACAGTGGTACCTCGGGTTACAAACGCTTCAGGTTACATACGCTTCAGGTTACAGACTCCGCTAACCCAGAAATAGTACCTCGGGTTAAGAACTTTGCTTCAGGATGAGAACAGAAATCGTGCTCCGGCGGTGCGGTAGCAGCAGGAGGCCCCATTAGCTAAAGTGGTGCTTCAGGTTAAGAACAGTTTCGGGTTAAGAACGGACCTCCGGAACAAATTAAGTACTTAACCCGAAGTACCACTGTACCCCTAAACATTTTTTTAGGGGAAAAAGCACTGCCCTTTTCTTCTTCTGAAACTTTCCCATAGAGCATAGGAACCACAAACCTGATGGCATGCATCTGCCTGACCCTAAGCACCACCTCCCTGCTCTTAAATTATTTAGAGACTTGAACAGACCAATTCCCTCTCTCCACACCTCCATCTTGTTTTTGTTTTTTTCTGCCAACTGACACCTTTCACATAATGTGGCTCAACTTCTTTCAATATTCTCAAGGGACATAGAACCTTCCAACCCTTTTCAGTCCATTTGTTCCTGTTTTCCTTCTGTCTTTAAACTCATCTACTTCTGTGTATCTTAGGAGTCCCCTCAGTATGCCGTATCCCTGATCTATTCTTGGATTATCCTGTTTGGCTTCCTAACCAGATAGGTACAGAATCACTCAAGTTTAATATTAAGAGGGAGCAAGTATAGCCCTCAACAAAAATAAAATAATAATAATAATAATAATAATAATAATAATAATAATAATAATAATAAATGTTGTCTAGCACCCTATACCCACAGGTCTCAGGGCAGTTCACAGGATAAAATAAGAACATAAAACCACAAAATATATAATAAAAATAACCCAATAACCCCTCCCAACACATTTTAAAAGGGCATAGGATGTCAATTAACGTTAAAGAGGAACGTTTTTGCCTGGCGCCTAAGGTGTATAACAAAAGCACCAGGCAAACTCCCTCGGGAGAGCATTCCACAAATGGGGAGCCACTGCAGAAAAGGCCCGTTCTCGTGTTGCCACCCTCTGGACCTTTTGTGGAAGAAGCCCAGGAAGAAGGGCTTCAGAAGATGATCTCAGAGTCCAAGTGGTTCACATGGAAAGAGGCGGTCCTGAGCCGTTTAAGGCTTTATAGGTCAAAACCAGCACTTGGAATTGGGCCCAGAAACGAAAATGCTGCACTGTATTCCCAACCCCTAACAGAAGCTTCCCAGTTCAGGATTTCAACCTGGAAAAACTGTCCTTTAAACTTTCATTTCTTATAAAACATTGCCATATAATGTGTGGAGGTGAGGTTTTAAACACATCCTGTGCATCTACCGATCCTAATAATAATAATAATAATAACAAAGATGAAAAATACACAAAAATGTCACATATTAAAAACTTCCCTGACCTGAACAGGGCTGCCTTCCGATGTCTTCTGAATGTCAGGTAGTTGTTTATCGCTTTGACATCTGATGGGAGAGCGTTCCACAGGGCGGGCGCCACTACCGAGAAGGCCCTCTGCCTGGTTCCCTGTAACTTGACCTCTCGCAGTGAGGGAACCGCCAGAAGGCCCTCGGAACTGGACCTCAGTGTCCGGGCAGAACGATGGGGGAGGAGACGCTCCTTCAGATATACTGGACTGAGGCCGTTTAGGGCTTTAAAGGTCAGCACCAACACTTTGAATTGTGCTCGGAAACGTACTGGGAGCCAATGTAGGTCTTTCAAGACTGGTGTTATATGGTCTCGGCGGCCGCTCCCAGTCACCAGTCTAGCTGCCGCATTCTGGATTAGTTGTAGTTTCCGGGTCACCTTCAAAGGTAGCCCCACGTAGAGCGCATTGCAGTAGTCCAAGCGGGAGATAACCAGAGCATGCACCACTCTGGCGAGACAGTCTGCAGGCAGATAGGGTCTCAGCCTACGTACCAGATGGAGCTGGTAAACAGCTGCCCTGGATACAGATTTGACCTGTGCCTCCATGGACAGCTGTGAGTCCAAAATGACTCCCAGGCTGCGCACCTGCTCCTTCAGGGGCACAGTTACCCCATTCAGGACCAGGGAATCCTCCACACCTGCCTGCCTCCTGTCCCCCAAAAACAGTACTTCTGTCTTGTCAGGATTCAACCTTAATCACCCATCCAGGAAATAAGTAATAAAAACTGAGGACTCAACGCATCCAGTTTCCCCATCATTTTCTCCTGCACCCCATCCAACTGACACCCCCAGCTGTCTGTTGCTCAACTGCCCCCAAGCTTTCTATAGATCTTGGATTCTCACTGGGCCTCTGGGCATAAGGTCCTTCCTGGTTTTTTTTTAATTGATTTTTAATTTACAGGCTAGTTTATTTCTGCACACCTACAGCTATGCAAAAGCAGTTTTACCTTATATTTTGCTTCCAGATTAATAGGCATAGGACCACTCACCTAGCAAAGGAATAAAAAAATTACCACATTTACTCAAATCTAATGCACCATTGAATCTAATGCACACCTCAATTTTCAGAACCTTTAAATCAAAAAAAGTATTTGCTGGTGAATGTAAATGTGCCATCGAATCTAATATGCACCTTAATTTTTGCAATGAAATTTGACCCCAAAACGGTCAAGTAAATACAGTATATATTCAAACACCAAAATCCAGAAAACCATAAGCAAATTTCAGGTCAGTGTATCCACTGATGGCTTCACAGTGTCCAACCCATCTAAGCTGTGGCTAGCATTATTCAAAGTAGCATCGTTGGTCATCTGTAAGTAGGGATGGGGGGAAATTCAGTTCATTTCAATTTGTATTTAAAGATGAACTGAACTTTCCCAAACAATGTGCATTCTAAAACACAGCCATCTTTCCAAATTCATACTTCTCTGATTTTTTGCAGTGCAGCTCCAGCCAAGTAATGTGTAGAAAAATGCCTATACTAAGGTAAAATGTCCCTTAAAATGTATATATTGGTGCAAAGAACTTACAAAAATGCATTTTATTGGGGGAAATTGTTTTGCAAAAATGCATTTTATTGGGGGAAATAGTTTTGCAAAAATGATTGTATTGGGCAAAATTGAATAAGGGAGAAAAGTATTTCATAAAATTTATACACCACCTTATTGCTTTTTTAAAAAACACACCCTCAAAGTGGTTTACAATTCACGCTAAAATGCTGGTGATTTTTTTTAGGGCTCTTTAAAAAGAAAGAAAGATCAAACTGGTTTGGAAATGTGGATCTGCACTTAAGATTTGGGGGGAAAAGAGAAACTGAGAGAAGTCAAAATTGACAAACTCATCCCTCCCTCCCTGTAAGGAAAGTAGGTGGTTAAGAGCTAATGTTTATGCTAGGGCCATTATTTGCTTTCATCTTGCCCTATCAGAAGTTACTTGAAGAGATCAACATTACTTGAAGCTAAGACACATTGACAGTGTCTTAATCAGGGCACACAGTGTGCATGCTCCATGTGCCGCCACCATGTGCTGGATGCAGCCTGGCCCCCTGTAGAATCACATGTTGCTTTGGTTACAGATCACCTGAGCCATGCAGTGAAACCTGTTTCTACACACAGGTTGGCTTATCCAGAGCAGGCTGATATTCTCCACAATCATGAATGCTTTGACATTGTAAACTGGCCTGAGATCTGTAGATGAAGGGTGGTAGCAAAACCTCCCTCTCCTAGCTAGGCAGCAGAGCCCACTTACCACCACTGAGATATGGGAGCACAAGAATTGCCCTTCAACAGGACAAACCAGCAGGCATCCCAAATGTTCCGAGCTACGAGATAAAGGAAATGGTTCTGCATGCAATAAAACAAAACCAATGAAAAAAGTTCTTCTTTTCGGTAAATTATGGTTCTTGGGATCTCCCCACCTCCTTGACTGCTCGGTGCTTGGAGTTACATTATGTCTCAAGTAACTCTCCTGATGACAGTAGCTATCGTTGGATCATTAAGAATTTGCCATTGCCTGACCTTACATGGAAGGATATAGATGAAGATGCCACGTAAAAAACCAGCCCATTTTCATTTCTTCACCCTCACAAATCACTGTTAATTTAAAGCTCTGCTACCTTTATTCAGAACCAGGAGACCTGTCATAAGGCTATCAGCTACCCTTTGAGAAGTGCATAGGTAGTTTCTCTACTAAAATATATTTAGATCTGCCAACTGGTCTTTCTTTCCCCTTTCTGCCTATCCTCAGTTCCTAGCTTTCCAATTATAGCTCGCAACTAACCTGCTAGTGACCTGCACTCCATGCTCTAGCACACACTTTGCTTCCTGCAAAATCAATTTCCCCAACTAATTATAGCCACTGGCACCTCCCGTAATGGGCCCATAATAATAGAAGAACCATAGCTGCAACTGGTATTCTGTGTTTCAGAGGAGAAAAATGGGCACATCTTTATAACCATTGCCAATAAAAAACCAAATTTGTCATCTAGAGAACCTGAGTTCTGTGCCAAGAAAAGCCCACTTACGTGATTTGAGTACATTTTACAAATCTCGCAAAGCTGCATCTATTTGTTTATTTTGCAGGCTTTATTCCGCTTCTCATGTTATTGAGGATGGGATTAGAAACTCCACCCCATGACAACTAGAACTCATTTTCTGCCTTACCATCTGAGATTTCATCAAACAATGCCCACAGGTTTTTTGAGCTTGTCTCCACTAATAACTAGAATGCTGCTTTTTTAAAAAGAATAAGACTGTCAGTTGAGATTCATTATCTGCACAAAGCAATCTACAAAAGAAACATGGAGTTCTGTCTCCATGTCCAAACACTGGATAATCTCTGGATGGACTTGGCTACGATGCCAGACAAGCACCTGGTAGACCAACTCCCAAATTCAATGCCCTACTCAGGAGGGATAGAACTCTAGCTAACTGACTAACAACTATTGGTGGGACCCAATAGCTTACCACGGGCCCTTTAGATCTGCAGGTGCAAAACTATCAGTGCAGTGTCATCCCAACCAGAAGCCATAGTGGCTTCTCCACATTCAGATGGACTTGTGTTGATGAGTTTGAACTAGAAATAGCTCAGAGGCAGGGTACAAATGATCTCTTACTAGAGGGGAAAACACATGTCCTTCTGCAGTCTGTGGTACACATTATTTCTTATTTTCTGTATCGTCCCTGTGGTGATCAAACCACCTCTTTGTTGTTTCATAGTGGATATCTGCTAAAATGTGTAACAAAGTTAAGCCGAGCCAGCATTGTTAAGTTGATGTCGTTGTACCTCTGCTGGATAGTGCCTGAGACGTTCCCAGTGATGAATGAAACACTCCCCATTTCAATAGAATTTATACTTTAAAAATCCATCTTGGAAATTGAACTTGCCCCTGCTAGAGGAATTCTATTTGGAGGGTCACCTGGAGCTCCCAAAGGCAATGATGAGCGGTCCATGTTAAGGAATTGTGAGGCAGAGCAGGAGGCAGATATGCTACCTTGTGTAGACTGCCTTCCATTTGTCTCCTCCTCTGCTCAATATTTGTTGCTGCTTCCACTTGTAAGAAAAAATATTACAAATATACCATAGATCTCCTTGTCCAAAGGGGAAAAAAGAATCTCAGGAATGTCTGGGAATGGTTGGGAAGTGGGAGCTTATAGCATTTTAAGTCCTACGATACAAAAGTGGCATAAAAAGGTAAAGGTAAAGGACCCCTGACAGTTAAATCCAGTCGCAGACGACTCTGGGGTTGTGGTGTTCATCTCACTTTACAGGCCAAGCAAGCAGTTGTAGGTGGGAAGGGCAGAGCCAGGGTACAATTAAGCCATACCTTTGAATGGCCTGTTTGTGTCCACACAGGAGCAGAATCTAGGATCAGTATAATCTTCCCCTACCATCCTGGGAACACTAGTTCCTTCCTCAAAGAACTATAATTCTCAACACTCTTAACAATGTGCTTTAAATGTATGGTCTAGATCAGTGGTTCCCAATTGGTGGTCCACAGATCTCAAGGGGTCTGCGTAGCCCACCGAAGGAGTCTATGTCACTATTTACATAGCAAAAACGTACCATTGAGATATCAACATTTTCAAAATTTTGGCTTGGCTTTTGAAAAACAGGGGGTCCACAGTACTTAGCTAATTGGGAACCACTGGTATAGATCCTTTAATAGAAGACTGACTGAGGTTAATCATTTTGTATTTGATCTTTAGCTATTCTGGGTAATGCCCAAGTAAGTCAGAGAAGACCAACTTAAATCAATGGACTTCGATATTGCTTCCAATGGGTCTACTATGAGTATAACTAAAGTTAGATAAGAATAACATTATTCTTATATATGGTTTATTATATACCGCTGGTAAATTAATTCCATAAAAAGACACTATCAACCCCATCGCTGTCTATCCACGTGTATGCTCTCATGAGGCAAGGAGCCTCTCTCTCTCCTCTCATTCACCCCAGGTATGGTTTCACAGAGGCTTCAAACGAACTTGAGGCTAAAGGAACTAAACCATAATTGATATCTTCAGAAATATAGTCCTCAGAATATTATTGATGGCAAACATCTTGCTAGGTTTGGTCAATATTCTAAACAGAATGCAGAGGGAGGCAAATACTTTGCAAGATGCAAAGATGTCAGAAGCTAGCTTGTTTTTTAGAAGAATTGTATGCTGTGCCAATTCATTTCTCTATGGCAACCTTTTATGGAACTTTTCTTAATACACACAGTGAATTTAATCTGCTGAGATCTGAGACATGTAACTCCTCCAGGAAAATTATAGATTGCAATTTTAATTGAAAAAGACTGGCTATAAACTGATCTCTAGCATTATGATGACTAATTACATTTCTCCTTTCATAATTAACAAACTTTGAAGTAGTTTATATATTAGGTGCTTGCCCCCAGCCCTTGTAGGAAAAAGTGTTTTCTATGCTGGGAAAGGGAGAAAAAACTGTTCTCTTAAAAAAAACAACCCAGTCCTATGCAGTGTTGGATATACCGCAGTTACCGGTAGGTTGCAGTCCTGAACACAATTACTGGGATTAATTCACACTGAACGTGGTGCATTGGATTCCAGTTAATTACACAAGGGTTTAAGCATAACTAATTCTTCCTGGGATCGCAGTCCTAATCTTTTTACCTTGTACTAAATTACCTTGGATGCTATGAAAAACTGTTTTGGGGCAAACAATGCTGAAACAATGTGGCGATGCCATTACTAGGCCATCTAACTGTGAGCATACTGGAAGAGAAGTTTCCATATTATATAAAGCAGGGGTGGAGCACCTGTGGCTCTTCAGATGACAGCCGACTCAAACTCCATTCCACCCCAGCCAGCAGGGCCAACGATTATTTATTTATTTATTTATTCATTCATTCATTCATTCAAATGTGTATATGCCATCTTCTACATTAGATCTTGAGAGGCTGCACAGAAACAGAAGTTGGGAATCCAACAACGCCTGGAGGGACTAGGCTTCCTATCCTTGCTATAGCATAATAACATTTATACCAATATAATACAGATGACCTGTAAAATTAAAACAACAAAGACTCTGCTAGCTCCTTAAAGACCAACAAATTTATTATGGCATAAGCATTTGTTGGTTGGAGTGCAACAGAGGCAATGCCCCTCTAGAAATTTTAAAACTAAGTGTTTGTAAGCCACTGGTGCTGATGCTGGCAAGAGAGTGAAGTGTACAATAAGCTCATTTCCAACTAAACAGGGGCATGGGCATGCTGACATCACTCGCACATACCACAGGGCATGCTGCTGATATTGCGCTGTCCCACCCCCCTCAATTGCAGGGGCAAGGTGGGGCACCTGATTCCCTGGCGCCACCCCATAGTGACCTCACTCTGCATTCTCCTAGGGTGCTTCTGCCTGGTTGGAATGTGTCCCTAAAATGTGGTTATGGCTCCTGCTTGCCTGGATGGAGGATTGAGGGATGTGTTAAGGTTGTGGCTCTATGTAGAAACCTCTGACTTCTACAAAGGTAAGAGTCTCACCTGATGCTCCACTTACTTCGGCCTCTGCACCCATCCTCCACTTGCATGTGGCCCTAGGAAGCTTGCTCATGTGGGAATATGGCCCTGGGGCTGAAAAAAGATCCCCCACCTTTTCATAAACGGTTGTTAGATGTTGAAGTGAGTTGTGAGCCCTGACAAGAGATCCTGAAAGGAGGGGTGAATTCTCCCCTCCCCCCCTAACAATATATTATTAAAAAGATAAGGAGGCACAGAATGGATAATGAAGAGCAGTATATATTGATGAGGTTGCAGAACAAGGTCAATAGGCAGAAGAGGCCTATTAATAACTGGAATATGAAGCCACAGAAAAATGTCAGCATACCAATCTTAATAAGCCAATAATAGCACCCCCGCCTTGAGTCCTGGCAGCAGTACAGACCTGGCAGGTCCAATGCATGTTACAGATACTTTGGAGATAATGGTGAGTTAGCAAGCTGGCCGCAAAAATCCCCTGCACATTAGATGAAAAGGCAGGTTTAACACCACATATTGTTGGGCCCTAAGTGTGATGGGTTACTTGGAAGGAAATGTAGAGTTTTGATTTTACTAAGAGCATGAGCTTTTTACTCTCTCGTTACACACAAAATGAAACCCAATTTGGTGAAGGGCAGTGTATAACTATTTTGAAAAGGAAAGTCATTTGAAGACTACCAAGAACATTGTGTGGAGAAAAAGATCACTGCCCTCAGCGAAACATGGGGACAGCCATCTTTTTCTCTGTGAAATTCCCCATGAAGAGGCTGTAGGTTACTATGTATGGTAGCTTTCTGGGAACATTTTAACATAGTTTGAGGGGTATTTTAGTACTCAGACACAGAACTGCTCTAAGCGACTAAAATGTTGAAAAAAAGAGGCAGCCTTTGAACCATCTCATAATACAGTACATCTCGTGCAGTTTGGTTTGTTGATTATGTGACTTAATCTGCAGATGTACATTCCAATCCGTGCATAGTGTCTGAGGAGGATGAAATTTAAAAGTTGTCCCAAGACACAAACCCCCCCTCCATCTGTACCTATGAGTATGTTAGGCAGCAATATGGTGGTGACGTACCTGTTTACTTAGGCTTTTTAGGTTTTTAATGCTCCTCCGTTTCAGCTCCTCTGTTTAGCTGTTTTTAGTTGCTTTATTTGCTGGTGATTTAAGAACTGCCTTATTGTTTTACTGGCTTTAAAAACACACACACACAAAAAAAAAAACCTTCTCTCTCCACCCCCTCAACTGGGCCCGTTATTGGTATCAATGAAAGGTAAACTATAAATCTTTAAAGCAAATTATTAAACGTATGTGGGAGGTGATAGAGCCTCCCATGCCTGATAGGGCAGGTACATTGTGGAATGTGCCCCCTCTGATCAAAGGCTGCCAATGAAGAATAGGTGGAAGGCTCCCTTGAACTTTGTGGGGACCCCCTTGTTCACAGAATAGATCATGGTCCTAATGCTTGAGAAGCAGAACTGTCAATATTGAACCAAAGGGATTCTGATATTGTAATTCAGCACAGTAGAGCAATAAAATAATGAGTACTGGGACTGTTACATTTTACAAGTTGTTTAAGAGAGAATAATGATTTAGCAATGAGTGAAGAGAACTATCTGAACCTATCTGTTCTGAACAGGGGCAAGTAATTTTGTCTTGATCTTTGTTTCTACTTCCACAAAATAGAGATAATTACTTACCACACAGGATTACTTAGTGAGCCTCTTAAAATTCTTTACGAATGAAAAAAAAAATCAGCTCAATATCAGTGTATTATTCTAATAAAGATGGCATTGGATTTATGGTGCCTCGTGGTAATTTATGGAACTAATTAAAAACTGAGTAGGTTGTGCAGAGTTTTAAATGCCTAATCAGTTACTTGAAGACCACCTACCTTTGCGAAGGCGCACACTCCACACGGTAACATCCCCCAAGAATTTATGATTAAAATAATAAAAGCCATGAAATGAAGTATAATCCTGATGTTAAATTTCCAAGATAAAACAGTTTGCTGAAATTGGAAAGTAATTAGAACATATTGTTTGATAGCATTTTTAAAATTGCAAGCTGTTTCATGTACTTTTGTGCCGACTCTTTGGAAAGCACTTTTGGAGCATGGCCCAAGTGCAAACTGCAGCATGAAAAGTCCTTTGAGTTGTGTGGCCACTATGAATTGGCTATACTAGCTAAGTTCATTGAAGCCGAGCTCATAAATTAACTGGAATTAGTTGGAATTCTTCAGGTGGCACCTGGAATGAGAGGCAAGATTTTAGAACACACACCCCACCTCCATACACAAAAACCCTTTTCCAGCTCAGATCAACATCCAGGCCAGAAAAGCTTTCCCAGATTCCCTTCTCTTGGCCAACCCTGACCATCAGGTCCCAAAACATCTTCCTCATCTGCAAATGGAGAAGGAGCATGATGGCAGAAGGAGCATTGGAGAGCAGGGAAGAGGGTTTTCTCCTTCTGTCTCCATCACCTTACTATATGCCACAGCAAGCATCACCACTTTTCCTGCAGCATATCATGGCTGACAAACTGTGTTGCCTGAAATGCAATGACATTTGGATAAATTCCATTACCTATGAGGCCACTGCCCTTTCAAGCCTCTTGACATGCCATGGAGTGTGTCAAGACAAGGAAAGAAGGGAATGCTCTCCTCTCTGCTGTTGCTGCTACTGCCAGCATCCTGACTTTTGCAGGTAAGTAAACAGAAAGATAGTGAGGGATCTGTTAGGGAAAGGGGGCTCATTTCATAAACCCCTCAAATTGTATCAAGAAATGAACTGGTCTGTTTCTGGTTGCAGTGGAGGAATCAGTTCATTTGCGAATCATTTTGAGGAGAGCATAGGGAAGACTGAGGGTCACTCATTTCTACTAAATACATAAAAATAATAATAGCGGGGAGGAGAGCAGGCCAACAAGGAACAGGAGCAGAAACAGGTACCAAAATCTCAACAATCACTAAGTGCTTTTTTTATTAGAGACCACATTTTATCCTCACTTCCATAATTTACTGGTAGATATAAAGTTTTGCTAATACATGCCGGTATATTCTAGATCCAGCATGGCTACATGATACAAAGTGTGCATAACTATGCAGAGCAGCAACTTGGGCTGTACGGATCAGGCTAACAGTTGTGTGGCAAATGGGGACCAAAAAGGGGCTGTTAGGTGCAGTACTGCACTGTGCTAGCATTTATTTCCTGAGCAAGGTTTTGTATGTAGAAGTTTGCTTCCACACCTCTATGACCCATTGCTGGCTCCAGTCATAGTTTTGAGGAAGGGCCATAGCTCATAGGTAGAGCATCCCAGATTCAATCCCCAGCATCTCCAGGTAGGGCTGAGCTGGATGGGCCTAATGGTGTGACTCAGAGTATAAGGCAATGCCTTTTGTTCCTAGTTGCAGTAGACTAATGACTTACTTCTTATAGAGCGCACTATGGCAAGCTGTGCTTTGGCATTGGAATAGTGAAGATAAAGCATGGCACCTAGTCTGATTACAAAACTGTTGCTGTGGCAAATCCATAATTCATTCCCAGACTAGCCACATGATCCGGCCCTGAATGTCCATGAAAAAGGCATGAAAGGTATTACCAGAAGAAAGCAACCAACTGCAAAGCAAGGACAGTTGGTGCTTGATGCTGGTAATCCCATGAGGGCTACCAATGGCCTGGGATTCAGGCTTCTCAATAAGGGGTTGAGCCAAGGTTGTTGGGTGGGTCCCTGTGTGAATTCTAGATACCCTAGAAGTCTGCCTTGTGGCAACAAATACATTTATTCTCTACCATAGGCAGAAAATACTTTGAAATGGTGCTATTTTGGTGTTGACAGCATATCCTCATCATATGGGTACGTCTGAAAGAGCACAAACCAGAGCTGTCAACATCAACCACCCATCCAAACATTTGCCTGGGCTTTCAGATCCTGCAAAAAAATACTATGTTGTAAGCCACCGCTGCCAGTGCTAGGCATGAGGGTTTCATCACTGCACAGCACCCTGTTGCAGAAGCAAACTTCCAAATACAGGCCCTGTTCCAAAATAATGGTCTGCACCTGGGTGCCTGTTTTCATATGGAGGTACCCCTTGCATGGGCCAACAGTTTCACAAAGAAAACAAAAGCCCTAGTCTCTCGCCATGATGGAAATGGAGAATGAGGAACAGAATGAGATTGCCACAAGTATAAATTAGTTTTGCATTTTTGATTGTCTAATTCCCCCCCCCCCCAAGGCAGCTTTCCTAGTTGGCATGCTCATAACTACACTGGTGGCACAGAGATATGTAATTAATCTCCCACTCCCCCATCCCGTCTCTCTCTAACCCCCCTCCCCACCCATGCCAAAATAATGTATAGCATAGCCAGATTCCAAAAAAAGCATTCTTGCTGGCTTCTGTAAACTCACCTGTAGTTTGCTGACACACTCATCACTCTGTTTCAGAGCTATCAAATAGTGTTTCAGACTGCATGAGAAATTAATAATAATCTTGCAATTCCAGCTCCTGATGAGTTAGCCAAGAGGAGGCATAAAGAATGTAATGTCAGGAGAACCCCCCACTTATGGAGCATCACTTCAAAAACTGCTGAGAATGGTAAGAAAAACCAATAGGATTTTACTTTACTATTATTCTCTCATATGCTGGGGAGAGGTTGAGGCAGTGGGAAAATGGTAAAAAATTGTGATTATTCTGTACTTAGTAAAATACGATTGATATTGGAGTTTTTTGTTCAAGGTCTATACCAAAGTACTATTGAGTTCTGAGACATGTTCCCTTTCTCTGGCTATATTTAAAGCATTTTCATTGGAAATAGCATAAGAAATCCAACAGCTGTCTTAAACCATTTTGCTGGAAGGAAATCAGCAGGGTAACGTCAGTCATATTAATTACTTGCAGGAGGAAGGTAAGCGGAAGAACGAATTAAAAACAACAGGTTTTATTTTCTTCCCCCCTCCGTTCTGTCCCCACCCGCAAGAAACCTAGAAGAGAATAGTTGCAATTTCATTTGCTTTTAAAGCACAGCACTTGGTAATAAACGGCCCCTGCAAATGTGCTGAGCAAACACCTTCGCATTCATCAATATGCGGGAGCTGTTTATTGCCTCATAAACTTGGAAGCAAGTGATATTGTCTCTTAAATCAATGGCTGCCTGGACATCCTTGGCACTGGAGAAGAACAGTACATCCAGACAACGTTGATACTTAAATTAATGACTCTGGTAATGACTGAAAGGTGCTTAGTCACTGATGGAAAAATTAGGCACAGATCTAAAATGTTCTCAGCATACTTAATATGTGTACTACAAAACAAAGGGAATGGATGGGTACAGGTGTGAGTGTGATTGGGGTGTGTGTGTGTGTGTGTGTGTGTGTGTGTGTGTGTGTGTAGGTGTGTGCATCTCACTGCAATGACCATAACCAATTTTAAGCAAAGGTTAGTCTGTGAAGACAAACAGAACCAGGCTGACTTTTGCTTCTTCCAAGCTAATGCCAAAATCAGCATTTAAAATTAATGTTAAAAAACAACCATGGCTGGTTGGGAGGAATGTAAATTGAATTAGCTTTTTGCCACTTACAATTAGATTTAAAAGCCCTTAACTATTTAAATTGTAGGACTGAGCTGGTTGTTGTAACACATTAGATCAGACCAATACCAAACGGCTATATATACCTCAACAGCTGGGAAGTCAGAGATCAAGATCATCACAATATGGTCTTGTGCTGGCCATAATCCAAAGTCATAGCATAATGAAAAGTTGCCTTTATTCCAAGTCAATTTATCCATTTAGCCTAGTATTTCTACTTGGACTGGCAGCAGCTCTCCAGCCCCCAAGAGGCAAGTCCAGTGAAGGAGCAGGACGCAGAAGCTTGGCACAATAGTTTCACTTTTCCAAAATAATCCAGCTAGCCTGTCAAAAATTTCACTAGCCTGCAGAACCAGCATTGTCTTTTGTTCTTCAGTCTCTTTGTTAAACCCCACTGTTTTGTGGGGTTTAACTCTCCATGCAATGTTTTTGAAATATTCTGTTTATGCAAGGAGAAACCAACCCAACCTTATTTCACCAAAGGTTTGTTGATGATGGTGAGGGTGGTGGAAAACCACTAACATAATTTTATCATTTATAGTGTATATGACCAAGAGTATAGAGCAGTTCATAGAAACCTGAAAATCTTGTTTAGCATTTCAAAAGGTCTAGACCTTTTTCCAGTTTTGTGTTTTAGTATTACTTACTTGATTAAAATGAAACCTCTTGACACATTAATGAGGAAAATGCAATGAGATGCTTGCAGTTTGCCTTAAAAAGATGAGGAGTTGCACTGAAACTTCAGAGCAACAACACCGAAACTTGTAGCAAAGCTCTTATATTGGGAGAAGCCTGTTTTTTTCTTTTTTCTTTTTGAAGCACTTGTTGACAACCATACTATCAAAACCAAAATTAATAGTCTTTGCCAGGCACTGCATTAGCCTAAATTGTATCGACACATTAGAGCAGAGGCAGGGGACTTTCGGAGGGGTGTGAGAAATTATCCCTGCATTTGAGAAATTAAGAGTGCTAGATGTTTGGCTCAGTGAAAGAATTACTGAGATTCTGGCAGTGTCCTGAAATGCTTCTAAAAAGATAAATTATTTTGTTAAGGATAGCTGTGAAAGGCCAGCTTTTCAACTGAACTTCATAAGAGAAGGCATTCTGATGGAACCCAGCAGGGAAGAGTTCATTCAAAAGTACTTGCAATCATCCCTTTTCCTAATGAAGACCCCAGAATAGCCACCAGACATTGTAAGAATGGCATTCCGTTTGGCACCAGTGACCTTGCTACTCTCATCAGCAAATATTAGCTTCAATTATATTTATTTATTTATTTATTTATTAAATTATATCCCACCTTTTCTCCAAGGTGCTCAAGGTGACATAAATGGTCCCCCCACAGCTTGATGTTACATTCACAACAAACCTGTGAAGCTGGTTAGGCTGGGATGTAGTGATTGGTCCAAGGTCACCCAATGAGGTTCATGGCTGAATGAGGATTTGAACTCTGGTCTCCCCAGTGCAAGTCTAGTGCACCACACTGGCTCTCATTGTTTGTCATTTCAACAACATCAACAGGTCACATTTCACTGCCGTTCTGCATATTAACCTAAGGATGTAAGGGTTCTCCTCGGTTTCTCAGAGCTGAAATTAAGAAACTGCTTTTTCTTCTGCCACCACACCTCCAAGGATGAACAAGACCAGCCTGTGGCCCAACTAAACTGAACATAATCCACCAGCCATGTAAGAAGGCCCAGCAGTGTTTCAATACATTTTGTACTTTTGCTGCATGGTTGGGGGAAAAACAGGATAAAGGAACACCAGGGCAGAGGACAAAATTATACCACAATGTTTCATTCTTGGTAAAATCATCACCTACTAATTTTTTGTTAGTTTTTCCTTCATTCCCTCTCTCTCTCTCTCTCTCTCTCTCTCTCTCTCTCTCACACACACACACACACACACACACACACACACACACTTTTTAGCCAATCATGGTCCTTCCTGGGGCTTCTAAAACAGCAGTTAAAGAAGCTGTCAGAAAACGTGGGCGTGGGGGCTCTGTGCCTCCCTTCTAAGTGGCACACCATGCAGCAACCTTCTTGACATCTTGCCAGAGGCTGTGCTTTGTGCCATCAGTTTGGTGTGCTGCTTTCTGCTTCCCTCATTTCCCTCTTTCCTCCTCCTTTCGACATAGGTTCTGATGTCTGTGCATAGTGGATACAAAAATGGACTTGTTCTCATTATCTTAGAGGCAGCAGCCATTCAGTTTCTTCTCACTGACAAACAAGGTTGCTCTAGGAATCCAAACCCCACTTGACTGTTCAGAAGCTTGCGTGTAATACGTAAAGCCTTTAAAAGGAACAAATGGCAGGAGCTTGTGTCTTTCAAATCCTTCCTGGGATGTGTAAATGTTAAACTGGTTTGGCTATGCAGAGCTGTCAAAATTACATTGGCAGATTTACAGCAAAGAACAATGAAACTCAAATAAATAAGATGATGATGTTGTGCTCAGACACTCTTATCATTCCATTATGCATCTTAGAAGTACAACAAAATGTTGCAATGCAGAGTGCTGCTTTTCAGAGTTCCAACCCAACTAGCCATGTCCTCTTCCAGGATACACCAGGTCACTTCCCACCCCACAGGTTTTCGTCTCTCCCTCCTCCTTCTCCTCAGTCAGTATTCTATGGTTACTGAGCATGATCAGTTCCCAATGAACTATTTTGGAAATTTGATGTTGTATGTATAGCGTATTCAGGTGGTTTGCCAGGTGGGGCAAAGGGATAATTCGACCTATAGATCTTCCTGATTTTTTAAATGCTGGCCAAAGAAATGCCGACTTTACTCCTTCTAGCATTTCTTAAGAGCGATCAGTAGTTTTAAATGTATTTGCCAAGTGTGGCATGTTCCTCTCTACAGCTGCAAGCCTAGGTACACTTCCTTGTATGTAAACCCTATCAAAATCAACAACTTTCTTCATAGTGAATATATTGCTTTGCAATCAAAGAAGGCAGGGTCAGTTGCCGAGAGACTTTTTTTTTTACCTCTCCCAATTTGTGTCTTGATTGGCAGAAGGAAAGGAGACTCTGCATTTAGTTATTATTACCACATTTCTCCAGCCACTTCCAGCCTAATTTTCCCCATCCCTACTTTAATTTGATGGAGGAAGGCTGGGGGGCATGTGAAAACATGTAAATTCAAGAGGGTCTGTTTTTATTCTACTGAATCCAACTTCTACACAGACCCCTGGGGGAGGGGGAAACCATTGACTGGGAGGGGGTGCCCATGACACTTTCTCAAAATTCCAAATGAGCCTTTGGTCCTAAAAGGTTGCCCACTGTACAGCGTTCAGCTCTATGCTGGTTGTCAGTGCCACTGCAAGGGAGGTGACAGTCGACCAAACACTTATTTTGGTCATAAATTGTGCTTCAAAAGGGCATACCATCTCAGTCAGAGATACAACCATGTGAGCGGCAATCTTGTCTAAGCCTGCAGTCCTATGCACACCTACCAGGGAGTAAGTCCCATTGGACTCAGGTGGACCTAGATATGTGTAGGGCTGCACTCATAAGAGCCAACTCCCAAGGGCTGAGGTCCCTTCAGTCCCCCAATAAAACACTTGAGGGGTTTGGGGGCTCCCAAAGTTGATGGGCATTGTCATTCAAATGGTGTGTGTGCCATGCCTTGTGATCAGTTAAGTGGGGCGGGGCTTACCTGACCACACCACCCCCATATTTTATTCAAGTTGGCAACCCTGGTTGCATTGCAAGTTAATGAATTGAGATTTGACTTCTATGACTAAATAAAAATAAACAAAGAGGTTTGTCTCGCTTTAGGAAGAAGTGAGGCTCAATGGGCATCTGGACAAGATAAGAGTACTGTATTGGAATGCTAGTTTAATCTTTTCCCAATGAAATAACCATTCACTTAATCAGGACGGAAGCAGGATGAAAACGTTTCACTCAGCAGATAAATCCACCAGCTCCCTTATCCTATCTCCACCACTGCAAATGCATTTAGTTGTCATCTGGTATTTCTGTTTTCATTCTAATTCTTTCTGCCTTGTTATTCTGTCAGTTTCTTAATCTATTTACACTGACTTTATTTTTAGTATGTCTATTGTGACAGTAAATCCTAGAATTGCCTTCGGTGTTGTCTGAAAATGGCCATTATCAAATCATAATGCCTAGCCAGATGAAGTCCTGTAAGGGCCCTAGGCAATCACTAGGCATCCTCAACAGCTGCCTGCATTTGAGTCCTGCATATCAATTCTCACCTTGGAGGGGGCCCTGCAGTATTATCAGGAGTGGAGGAGGAGGTAAGTGTATTTATTAAAATTTGGATTACAGCTCGGCAAAGTGCTCCTTACTTTATTTATGAAAGCTTTTTAGTCTGCACATTAATAAAGCCGCTATCTCAATCTTTTATTGGTAAACTATGTAAAATGCAAATGATCTGGAATCCAATTAATTTCTAGAAGGTTGCAGCTGTTTTGAGTCCTATTCACAAAGACATGTGTGTGGATGTGGTTGAATGTGCCTGTGTTTGATTGCTAAGAAAATCAGGCTTTATTATTGAAGCACCGACTTTCAAAATTTGAACTATTGTTCATCAGTAGTGCTAAATGCAAACAGATAATATCCAAACTGCATTGCTTGTTATTAAAAAGGCTGTGAAATGTGGCTAATTTAGGACCAAGGCAAAGTATAGGAATTGCAAAAGAGTTGTTTCAAAATTTGTTCATTTGAGCAAAGCCAAAGTTTGATTTATGGTCTTCAGCGATGTATTATGAGATTTGCTAGTGCACTAGTGCACACATTTGCATAAACAAGTATCTTACATCACAATAATGTCAATTCTGGAGACTTAGCAATACTACTCTTGAGATTGTACTGTATGCAGTTTCACTTTGAAAGAAAGAATTGCATTGGCTTTGATAAACTAGCTTAATTTGAGGATTTAGCATGGGCCAGAATTAGTCCGCTTGCTCCAAAGATTCAGCAATTGATTGATTGATTGATTGATTGATTGATTGATTGCATTTCTATCTCACCTCTCTTCCAATTGAACTCAAGGTTGCATACATTGTTCTCTTTCTCCCCATTTTATCTTCACAACAACCCTGTAAGATAGGCTAGGATGTGAGACTGTGATTGACAAAGTCACCCACTGAGTTTTGTGGTTGAACCCTGATCTCCTAAGTCCTAGTCCAACACTCTAACCACAACATCACACAGGCTCACTTAATAGTAGAGGGGGTAATTGCATCACAGCAGTAGGCAGGTCACTAAATATAAATGAAAAAAGTGAATATTCCCACAGTTAAAAGGCTGAATACTTCTGTTCTGAGGGAGCAGGTGGCACTGTAGTCTAAACCAGTGGTTCCCAACCTTGGGCCTCCAGCTGTTTTTGAACTACAATTCCCATCATCCCTGACCTGGTCTTGCTAGCTAGAGATGATGGGAGTTGTAGTCCAAAAACAGCTGGAGGCCCAAGGTTGGGAAACACTGGTCTAAACCACTGAGCCTCTTGGGCTTGCTGATCAGAAAGTTGGTGGTTCAAATCTGCATGATGGAGTGAGCTCCTGTTGCTGTCCCAGCTTCTGCCAACCTAGCAGTTTGAAAGCACACCAGTGCAAGTAGATAAATAGGTACTGCTGCGGCTGAAAGATAAACTACGTTTCCATGCACTCTGGCTTCAGTCACTGTGTCCCTTTGCGCCAGAAGTGGTTTAGTTATGCTGGCCACATGACCCGGAAAGCTGTCTGTGCACAAATGCTGGCTCTCTTGGCCTGAAGCAAGATGAATGCCACAACCCCATAGTCGCCTTTGACTGGACTTAACAGTCCAGGGTTCCTTTACTTTTTTTTACCTTTACTTCTGTTTTTCCGAGTCACTATTTTTGGCTCAAAAATCAAAATAGGAGAATATTCAGCATTGCCTTAGCTGTGGAACACAGTTACATTTGCTAGAGGTAATAAAACTTCCCAAGTGCAAATTCTGAGGAATGTTATAAAGAATAAGATGTTGACAAGGGTGAGGGGCTCAACTTTTGTATTAACTGGAGCCATTTAAATATCCTATAGATGAAATTTGATGAGCTTATGAGTATTTAGGAGGATTTAATGGACTCAAACCTCCCTTTCCCTCCCTCCTCCCGAAAGCTTCTGTTCTTAAGCCCATTTCTTATTTCATATTTTGGAGGGTTTCAAAGCAGCTAGATTAATTTTGCGCTTCAAAACAATTGTGTTAAAATGCTTAGGAAAAAGAGATTACTTTAAATCATTGCACTAAAACCTGATGAATATTATGCAATATAGCTGATATTTACTATAGAAAGAGGTGTTTATATAGTTATCCCGAAATTCTCTCTCTCTCTCTCTCTCTCTCTCTCAGCAGAAATATACATACATATGAGTTACCTCATTTTATCCCCACAACCACCCTATGAGGTACATTAGACTGAGGGAGTGTAATTGGCCAAGTGAGCTTCGTAGAGTTTGGATGGGGAAACAGATGAAGTACTTCCTTGGGGTAAAAGTAATTGATTTGGGTCTGCAGATAAATCTCGATCCCTAGAGCCCTGCAAGAAAAAAACAAACTCATTCAGTATTTTTCTAAGGCAATTGTTATGTCAGGGTAAGCATTTTGGTTTGCCATATGGAATGATTCATCTGTCTCTTTTCCCCATGCATTGCCAACCCCCCACTCCACCTGAGCCAATTTCAGGAATCGGGGTGGGGGGTGGGGGGAGGAGAAGCCTGTAGCACAAGTGGAAGACCTTGCTCAGCACTTCTGCTGATGGGTGCAATTGGCTCAATCCTGCTCATTTTTTAGAGAGGGAGCAAGAACAACTCAGGAAAACTAAGCCCAAATTCAGTCTTGCCACTGTGATGATGTCATGTTTGGCTCTTCTGAGCTAATGAGTATGCTTCGCAATATTCATCAATGGAAAGTAGTAAACACTTGAAGCACAAAAATGTTCTATATTGTGTTTTTAATATTATGTTGGGAGCCACCCAGAGTGGCTGGGGAGGGACGGCCAGATGGGTGCGGTATAAGTAATATTTTATTTATTTATTTATTTATTTATTTATTTATTTATTTTCTACCCACATCAGGATCTGTTAAATTTATCCAAGGATGCACAATAGTTTTTGGAAGACTTCCATTGACAATGTCATGTGGGCATCACATTTTGAAGGTCATCCATTGCCCAGTGGGCTTAGAGAGGCAAAAATATCCAGTTTTCTGCTGAGCACCATGATTTCCTGTCAGCTTTCTACATCTCTGTACCCCCCCCCCCAAATATGCATCTAAGAATATATGTGGATATGAGTGACACTCTGTGGAAAGAATCAGACACTAAGGACACACAATACAAAGGAAAAGAGCTGTGCCTAGCATTCAGGTAGCACACTAAAGTCATGTTCATTTGATCAGGACACAGGAGCACCTGTCATTCTCTAGAATGTGCCACTTTTTGGAGGTCATTTTACATAGGTAGGCTATGGAGTTGGATGGTGGTATTCTTTATAACAGGGGTAGCTAATGTGGTGCCTTCTAGACATTGTTGGACTCAAGCCTCATCGTCCTTGACCATTGGCCACAGTGGCTGGGGCTGATGGGATTTGTAGTTCAAGTACATCTGGAGGTCACTCCATTGACTTTCTGCTTGGTGCTATATCTATATAAACAAATTAGCTTGATATCCCTAGTTTGTGTAAACGTGACTTGGGATGGGGAAGGGAAGGAGTAGGAAGGGAAGAAGGCTTGAATCTGTTGCTGTTGAAAATAGAACAGCAACCCAAGAAACAATTGCAGTCAAAATAATAACTGCTTACTGTTAGGATATTTCCGTTCCACCTTAAGAGAGAGCAGGCTTGTGAGTCACAGAGTCTGCGTATTTCCTGTTGAGGATGTTTATGTTTGCTGTTTCCTTTCGATTTCAGTCGGTCAGAGACACTGACACAGAACGGTCATGTTTTCTCTTTGTTCTGTTCAACGCTAAATAAAGTCTGTAAATTATGCTCTCTTCTGCGGTGCAAGCTTTCTGGCTGTGGATTCTGCTGATAAAGAACAGTGTGCACAAGCCTGGAATGTGGCAATCTATTTCAAGAGGCTTTGTGTCGCTAACTGCTGGATCTGCCTGGCTACGGGAGATCGATGGGCGTTCGGCAGCCGGCTTGGGGCCATGATGGACTATATCTCCCTGGCAGTTTCCCAACAACAAGGTTTCGGGCCCAGATTCACAGCACCTACAGGAGAGTAAAGCTGCAACAGACTGCGTTTGAGAGGTATGTGGAAAGCAAAAGCAGCGAGAGCGGAGGCTTTTCTGTTTACCTCAACATGGAGCCTTTGAACTCCGGCAAGGCTTAATTGGCCTGGGAGCCGAGCCAAAAGGCATCGTGATTAATGGGCTGCCGAGATAATAAGTCTTTGAAGGCATAAAGACTTGGGCTCACGTAAAGACCTGAGATGGATCTTTTACAATCCTCAGAAGTAGCTCCGTGTCCACCGAAGCTAAATGGGCAGAATTATGAAACCTGGGCAAAATGGTGTGAGAGTTTGCTGCGTCAGTTTAGGGTGTGGCATACCGTGAGTGAGGCCCCCCCAGTTCCTCTGACAGAGAGATGGAAAGCCGATGATTCGAGGGCGATAGACGTAATAGTCTTATCCGTATCTCTTGAGGAAATTAAGACGCTGGCTGGCAACACCACTGCACGTGGAATGTGGTATGCTTTGATGAAAGCTCACAACTCAGTTGTCCCAGCCCAGAGTTTGACTGCATCGGAGGTCCAAGCTGTTTCCCAGAATGCGAGTGTATGCAGGGATGCTGAGGGCACCGGTTGCAAGCTGCAGGGGGAGCAGACTGTGATGTCATCCCAGGCAGCATTCCAGCCTCCAGGGGGAGCCAAGGAGTCAGCAGCTGAGAGCTCTGTTTCTCGTGAGAACCAAGGTCATCGCCTTTGCAGAGGCCGGAAAGGCAAAGGTAAACAGGCGTCTGCAGATGGCCAGAAGCAGAAGGGGGGTGAAGAGCCCACGCCAGTGGAAAACAAGGCTTTGTTAGCTGGCACTGCTTCACCAAAGGCTAAAGGCACGTCTGCTGACCAGGAGCAGCAGGGGGGCAAGCTGCAAAAGCCCAAGCAAGTGGAAAACAAGGGTTTGCTTGCTGTAAAGACTGCTCCAACAGCCAAAGGCAGGTTTATTATCGATTCAGGTGCCAGCCGCCATATTTCTAAGGATCGCCACCTGTTTATCTCCTTCAAGCCTCAGGAAGGTGAGATCCACCTGGCTGATGGAAGGACGTTGCAAATTGCAGGAGAAGGGACTGTGAAACTTGCAAGTTTGCACACAACCATCAGCGGGGTACTATATGTTCCTGGAGCTGCAAGCAATTTATTGAGCGTCCCGCAGCTTACTGGACGTGGTTTTCAGATTTCCTTCAAGAGGAGCATCTGTGTCATCAGTAAAGGCAAAGAGGACTATTTGCATGCAAAGTTTATGGATGGTTTGTTCCATATAACTTATGAGGACACTGCTGTTGTATCTAATGCTGATTCTTGTTGTGTTGCACAAACTAACAAAGTTCTTCATGCAGGTTGCATTCATGAAGCGCATCGAAGGTTTGGTCACCTCTCTTGGAAGGCACTGGCTAAGATGCCAGAGGTGGTTGAGGGTTTGAACATCAAACCCTGTAAATTTCACATGAAATGTGTATCTTGTGCAGAGAACAAGGTGAAGGTTGCTCCAAAAGGCAAAGAGTCTAGCAGGCAGGCTTCCAAGCCCTACCAGCTAGTGCACGCAGACCTGGTTGGGCCACTTACGCCCTCTTTAGGAGGAGCAAGGTTCTTCATGGTTCTAATTGATTCTTTTTCTAGGTACATTCATGTGTTTTTGCTCGAACAGAAATCGCAAGCGTTTCCGAAGTTTAAGGCATTCTGTGCTTGGTTGGAGAATGCTCACGGTAAACGTATTTCCTATCTTTTTACCGATCGGGGCGGGGAATTCACTTCTCAGCAGTTTGAAGCTTTCCTGACTGAGAAGGGAATCCAGCATGACATGTCAACCCCCAGATCGCCATGGATGAACGGGCTTGCGGAGAGAGCAAATCAGACATTGCTGCAAGGAATGAAAACCTTGTTGCATGATGCCAATCTCCCTGATAAGTTTTGGGGGGAGGCTTTGGGGAATCTGGTTTACTCCGTTAATCGCAGATTGTCATCACCCATTGGTTGTACCCCCTATGAGAAGATGTTTGGCAAGAAACCCAACACCAAACACATGAGAATATTTGGTTCTGACATGTGGGTACGCACCCCACAAACCAACAAGCTTGGGAAGCGTGGGGCACATGGTTTGTTCATGGGGTACGAAAAAGGTGCATACAGGGTATGGATGACTGACTCTAAATCCATAAAGTTCACAAGGAGTGTTGAGTACAATCCTAAGTGGGGGGAAAATGTGGGAATTTTCCAGAGTTACCCAGAGGAGGATGAAGGTGATGTGAAGAAAGCAGATCATGCTGAGGAAGCTGCTGAGGATGATGATGATGAGGATGATGATGATGATGAGGATGATGATGATCAGAGTTCGGATTCCAGTTCATTGGGCGGCGCTGCTGCTGATGTCAGTGAGAGTGATGACACAGCAGACTACAAGAGTGCAAAGGCCTCAGTCAGACCATCTGATGCGTCTGACAATGAACTGGAAGAACCACTGTTCACCATTGGTCATTTTTCTCCTAAGAAAGAGGAGATGAGTCCAGAAGACTTGCGTCTAGTACGTAGGTCTGAAAGGGCGACCAAAGGCAGACCTCCAAAGAGATTTGCTGATGAGTTTGCTAAGACGGCAACTGCTGTTCTTAGTAGCTCAGAGAAGGTGTGGGAACCTTCAAGCTTCAAAGAGGTTCAGGAGTTAACCTCTAAAGATGCTGAGCCTTGGCTTAATGCCATGAAGGCTGAAGTTGATTCCTTGAACAGGAACCAAACTTGGGAGCTGGTACCGGTAGTCCCAGGTATGAGACTGGTTGGCAGCAAATGGGTCTTCAAGGCCAAGACAGACCAGAATGGCAAGGTTGTCAGACACAAAGCCAGATTGGTTGCCAGAGGTTTTTCACAGGTACCAGGACAGGATTACCACGAGACCTACTCTCCCACTGTCAAATATGAGAGCATTCGGCTGATGCTCAAGATCGCTGCGGAGGAGAAACTGCATGTTTCCCACCACGACATTAATACAGCTTTTTTGTACGGGATTTTGAACGAGGAGCTGTTTATGCTTCCACCTGACGGGATGCAGATACAGAAGGGAATGGTCTGTAAACTGCGGAAATCCTTATATGGTCTCAAGCAGAGTGCTAGGTGTTGGAACACAAAACTCACTGAAACGTTGCTTTCTCTAGGTTTTCACCAGGGCAAAGCTGATCCATGTGTGTTTGTCAAGGAGGAGGGGCAAAACAAACTGTATTGTTTATGTTTTGTTGATGATCTTCTGATGTTTTGGAAGAATCAGGCTTTTTACCAAAGCACCCTAGCTCAGCTGAAGGAGCACTTTGACATGAAGGATCTTGGTGAGGTATCCAACTATCTTTCTCTGCAGGTGGAGAAGGACCAAGCAGGTAATTTTCTGGTACACCAAACACAGAAAATTGCTGATGTATTAACCAGGTTGAATTTGGTTGATGCAAACCCAGCAGACACACCGATGGTGACAGGTTACCAGGTAGACAGTGCTGCTGAAGCGTTTTCTGACACAACGCTGTACAGATGCGTTCTAGGCAAGCTGAATTTCATTGCCAGATGTTCAAGACCTGACATAGCTGTAAGCTGTAATCTGCTTAGCAGACATGCCAACAATCCTACGGTTCAGGATTGGAAAGCTCTGAAGCGCATAGCCCGCTATTTGAAAGGGACTATGCACTACAGGCTGAGGTTCACCAGTCAGAAGACTGGAGGTCTTGAAATCTTTGCAGATGCAAGTTTTGGAAGTGACACCACGGATGGTACAAGCACTTCTGGTGTGTGCTACATGTACAACCACTGCCTGTTTGACTGGTTGTGCAAGAAGCAAACAACAGTGAGCCTAAGTTCCTGTGAAGCAGAACTCAATGCTCTGTCATTTTCACTCATGGATTGTGAATGGTTGATGCAACTGTTTAAGGACATCGGGGTTTCTGTGAAATGTCCTATACAAGTGTACCAAGACAATAGATCGTGTTTGGCTTTGCTGAACTCCGAGAGTTGCAAGCAAAGAACCAAGTACTTGCAGATTAAGCTACATCGTGCAAGAGAGTGTATTCAGAAAGGACTGATTCGGGTGTCCTACATGGCAGGAAATGAAATTCCTGCTGATCTGTTGTCTAAGGTTGTTAACAAAGAACAACTTAAGGTTTATGTACAAAGGTTGCAATTGAGTGAACCACAGGTACTACAGGTTACACGGAAAGGGGGAGGATGTTAGGATATTTCCGTTCCACCTTAAGAGAGAGCAGGCTTGTGAGTCACAGAGTCTGCGTATTTCCTGTTGAGGATGTTTATGTTTGCTGTTTCCTTTCGATTTCAGTCGGTCAGAGACACTGACACAGAACGGTCATGTTTTCTCTTTGTTCTGTTCAACGCTAAATAAAGTCTGTAAATTATGCTCTCTTCTGCGGTGCAAGCTTTCTGGCTGTGGATTCTGCTGATAAAGAACAGTGTGCACAAGCCTGGAATGTGGCAATCTATTTCAAGAGGCTTTGTGTCGCTAACTGCTGGATCTGCCTGGCTACGGGAGATCGATGGGCGTTCGGCAGCCGGCTTGGGGCCATGATGGACTATATCTCCCTGGCAGTTTCCCAACAATTTATTAACAATTAGGCAGTATGCAGTTCTGTTAATCCATGCTTAGTCATTTTATAGTGTTTTAACTATGCATCAAGCAATATGGTGAGGCAGTTTAGAGAACGACATATGAAGTGCAATATCTGAAATCCAGATTTAGACATTCATTAAACACCTCCATAAAATCTGTGGTAATTCAGTTTAGCTTGGTCAGAGTGGAACTTGGGGTGATGACATGTCATTTTCAATAAATGAACATTTTTCAGTGAGTCCATTAAAAGAGAGAGAGAGAGGCAGATTCTCCAACAAACATGCTAGCTTTTTCCAGGACTGCAATTTGTTTGCCATTTTGTGCAAATGTGATAATAGAATCATTTCACCCTTGGTGAACAGGTAAAGACATGCTTATCTGTTTTAAAATCTGGATAGAGGAGTCTTCTGCAAAGGAAAAAAAAGGACATTATTATCCCTTTGATCTTTGTCACTTACAGCATTAAATGAAAACCATTTTAAACAGCGGCATTATATTAAATGAATCTAAGTGCTCACGTAGGGCTCAGACTATTGTAAGAGCATGGAGATAAAATCATCCAGGTTGGCTATAAGCCACCCAGTTCCAGCACCTAGTCCCTGCTTTTTAGTAACATGTCCCAACAGTAGCTTCATCAGGGTCATCTCTAGATTACAACCCCTCCTCTGCCCGGCAAAAAAGCCATCAGCGGGTCCCCTTAGCTTACTTTCCAATCACCTCCTAGCCGCTTTGCCTTGAAAATCACCACTCAACAGAGAGGTGTGCTATTTGACCTGAGAGGTCAAATAGAGAGAGTGAAGGCTTTTAACCTCTCAAAGTGTTTGCTATAGTTGACATTCATTTCCCTGCCATGAATGGACCACTGCTTCTGCTATAATGGACCACTGTTTCTGCTATAAAATTATTTTCTCCCAGAATAAATACTGAAAGTGCACACAACACTGCATGGGCTGGCCATGTATTGGTGACTGCCCATCAGCTGTTTGAGCAGGCAAGCTGAAGCACCCTGTGCTGCAGCTGCAGTTAAAGGCTGCATCCAGGTTCCTCAGCAAGGGTTACTATGAAGGCTCTGAGAAGCAACAACAGCATCTAGCCTCTCTCATGGCAACAGCAAATGTGGCTTTTTCAGGATCTTTGTCTTCATTTTTACCTACCGTGTAGCTTAATAGTAGAACCCATGTTGTTTTGCACACACAGAAACTCCCAAATTCACTTCCTAGCATCTCCAGGTTTTGGGGGGGGGGGGTCAGTTTGGGTGTATGAAGGTGATGTGAAAGTTATCTGCCTGAGACCCCATTGAGACCCACTACCAGTCACAGTAGATGACACTGGCAGCCGCTTACAGATTCCTGCCAGGTGCCCAAGCCAATACATGCTTACTCAAAAGCAAGTTCTCCTGTGTGAATAGGACATTATGCGGGGGTCACCCAGACCCCTTGGACTGGCGTATTTCTACCCTGTGTTGCTATTGTGCCTATAGAAAGAGTTGTGGGTCCTGCAGTCACTTCACTGACCCTTTCCCCAGCTAGTTCTTATTCTTCTCTTTTGTTTCTCATTCTCTTCAACAACAGTCTCCAAAATGTGGAGCTTTCCCTCTCTGCCCCATCCTCTGAGACATAAAGGCCCCTTCCACGTCCTCTTCTCTGACAGGTGAGTTTCATGGCACAATAAAGGCCCTCGCCAATCAAAGCATCCAGAATTAAGAGGGGAAGCAGGATTCTCATTCAGAGTTATGGGACTATTACAACCTCCCACATTACTCCTGGTTCATTTGCAATCAGCTTCTTCATTATCTTTCAGCTACACCGGTCCAGAATTATGTTAATTGCCTATTAACTACAGTTGGGTGATTCATTTATTCTTTTAATTTAGAGTATCGATAATGGATCTAACCTCTATTTTGCTTTTAAAACTTTTTGATACAGTCTGTGCTGTCAGTGCAGCGACAGTGAAAACACAATGTCAATACCGTCACTACTCCTCAAGATCATGCAATCTCTCTAGGCAGCATTGCATCCTATATCTTTGGCGTCTCCTTGGACAGCTTTAAGTGGCACTTCGGCAAATTGTAGGGAAAAGTCACCCTACTCCCCCTTTTGCTGTTCCTTTATGTTTAAAAATAGGTTTCAGCTGGAGTGTTTTCAGAAATCTTTCTGACTTTTCTTTCAGCCTGTAGCATTCTTATACTTTTCAATACAGTATAGAGCAGCTTGGATGGCTCAGACATGGGAACTACAGTCCTTCCCAGAGATGTTTACATAGCTTTTGGAAGCAAATGGGATTTAGAAAAAAGTAACTGTGCTTGGATTATGAGCTCTTCTGTGCCTTTGAAGAAAGGGAAACTGTGCATTCAAAAGGGGGAAAGGCTGTAGCCCAATGGCAGAGCAGCTGATCTGCGTACCAGAAGATCCCAAGATCAATCATCAGGATCTCCAGTTAGGGCTAGGAAGGTCTCCTGCCTACCTTTGGAGAGCTGCTGCCAGCCAATGTAGTACAGAACTAGACGACTTGCTAGACAACAACCTCCTATTTTCCTATGGAAAGATTCCATGGAATGATACGTCATTATGACTTGTAAGGGGGGGAAACTGCAATGGGATAGTAGTGTGCAAAACTCATAGGTAGCATTCTGCTTGGTTTTTCAAGCCCCAAGCAGCAGCTGGCAATTGGAACTCCATTTGTTGGTTGCTTTTGCTCTGCTGTCTAGCGTCATTATTTAGTATAGGCACTAAGTGCAATGGGGCTTTGTTGTATTTGGGTGAGTCAGGAGTTTCTTGTTACCGTTCTGTTGGGGACAAATGACAAAGATCCTATTTACCTTCCTGACTCACAGTATTTGGGTGAGTCAGGAGTTTCTTGCTACAGGTCTCTTGGGGACAGATGACAAAGATCCTATTTACCTTCCTGACTCATAGCCTTCCAAAACATTGTCAGTTGCTCACTCCAGTTAAAGACTCCAGTTATTTGTAGTGCATTATGGGATATATATATATAAACAGTTGTTCTTGTGCCACTCTGATTTGGCACAGAAATCAGACTAAAGATGGTTTGGTGGAAGATTTAGATTATTGTGAGCATACAAATGATTTGGCACTAAATGATATGAGAATACAGAAATCACAAGAATGCATAATGCTCATTTCTGCGGAATAATTCATGAATAGATTCATGAGAAGGTTGGCAGGTTGCAAAATGGCAACCATAATATTTCAGATCAGGGTTTGTTTACAGAAATGCACTATTCAGGCCTAATTACAACCACAGACACTTTTTTAAATTATTTAAATTGTATTTATACTTTCCACCAAACCATCTGGCAGTATTGTAGCCCTTCTATTAATCAGAAACATTGGAAGTGGTGATGACGTACACCTCCACCCTCAACCGGTGTCACCTCCATGGATAGACTTTGTAAATGCCCAAATAAGGCTTTGGAACTTTGCCTCCAGTTATTCAAATAGTCCAGGGATATTTCCAGTGTGGTCTATGAACATAGGAGCCAACTCCTAGGGGCTGAGGGGTCTTCAGCTCCCCCATAAGATAGTTGAGCCCCCACCCAAGTTGATGGGCATTGCCATTCAAATGGTGTATGTGTACTGCTTCATGTGATCTGTTATGTGGGGCGGGGCTTACCTCCCCCTCCCCCAATACTTTTTCTTCAGGTTGGCACCCCTGTATGTGAACAAATTCTGGAAGCCAATAAGATATAAATACTTATGCTGGTGGTAGTTAGCATGACAATATGCTGGTGTTGCCAGGATCTCATTCTAATATTGCCTTTTAAAATTGTGCTGAGAGTTTTCTGAAGTATCTGTGGTGAATGCAAACCAGTTGGCATCATTTACCATTGTTTGGCAATCTTATATACGGTATTTAATTGTGCCCAAGTAAGCCAAGGATAACAGATTAGCATTTTGCCTCCACATTGCATTTGCTTTGTATTGGTAAAAATGGCTATGCAGGGCAGTGAGGAATTGAGACTGCAAATCTAAATGCGCAAACCAAAGAGTGAATTCAGTGCCTTGCATCCTGAATGGCCTTTCTGCAAACAATAGGTTGCCTTCTGGTCACAGAAGAGACTCTGATCCAGTGTAGGCTCTCATTAGCTGAAAGGATGGAGGCAATTTTCACTTGTTATCCTAAGCTTTCCTCCTGCATTTCCTTCCCCACTGTTCTAGAGGGTTCTTCTTCAACTGCCTAGACCAGATTTTAAAATACTGCTGGGGGTTGTAGGAAGAATGAGTAAAAATCAACTTCCCATTCTCCTTTGGCTAGGGGGAACATCCCATCAGAGGAGTTCCACTGACACAAATTTAGAATCCAAGCCTAGTGGATTTACTTCTGTACAAGAGACTAGGGCCCTGCGGGACTTGACATCTTTCCGCAGGGCCTGCAAGACGGAGCTGTTCTGCCAGGCCTTTGGTTGGGGTTCAGTCTGACTCCCTCTCCCCTTTCATAAGAACTTGCATGAAAGTGGCCTCCCAATTTTTCTCACAGGCCCATATAAGTTCAGCATAAACAATTGGGCCTGGTGAGCATTTAAGGTCCCCAACCCTAATCTGCGGGTTGCCATCTGATTGGATTCTATTCTGATCCTGATTTGATTTGAGGATGTATTTTAATTCATTGTCTGATTTTATGTTAATGTGTTATACATTTGAGGTAAGCTGCTCTGAGCCTGGCTTCGGCTGGGGAGGGCGGGATATAAATAAAATTTATTATTATTATTATTATTATTATTATTATTATTATTATTATTATTATTATTACTTCCAAGTATAGTTCCTAAGAATTGCACTATACATCATATGCCAATTCCGTGTAAAAATTCTGCATGAATGTAACGTAGCAATCAGATCATACATTGTGGAAAAGTGATGAAGTATCTTATTAGGTGATGTGCGACTGAGTAATGTATTGGGGTTTTTTGTTTTTTAAATTTATCTTTATTTGTTTTATTTTAAATTCTTTAAGATAATATTTTAGTTTCCTGTTACTTATGTTGCTTTGAATGTATTCTTTGTATCTGACTTTCTGTAGTGTTTTATTCTGGATGGGTTTAGTTGTTGCAAACCGCTTTGAGGTTTTTTCTTAAAAATATAAAGTGGTATAAAAGTGAAATGAATAATGATGATGGTGCTAATGATGATGTGGGGATTTTTTCTTTCAGCCTTTCAGTATCACTTCATTCTATATAATGATGGAGGCCCTCCAGGCTCTCCCCATTTGGCCCATGAGTTTGCAAAGCCCTGTGTGTTGAGCTTTGCAAGCGCCAGTGATCAGCTGATCACTAAGGCTTGCCAGGAGCCGGTGCTTTTGCCCACAGGACTTTGTTTCATACCATGCAGGCATATATGGGTCACCTGATTTCATTGTGACATCAGGTGATTGATTACCTGTCAGAATTGGCCCACAGGGGATGGGGGAGATCAGGATCTGGCCTGTGGCATAACAATCATCAATATCTATTTAATCATTTCTTTAAACATTTCTATTGTGCTTTTCTACACCAGAGTGTACTCAAAGCAGTTTACAATAAAACAACAGATAACAAAACTCAAAATTATAAAAATGAAGCAAACCTATTGACTGACTTTGATGAACTAGAGGCCACCTCTAGCCCATTAAAGCTTATGTCGCAATACATTGGTTGGTCTTTAAGGTGCCACAAAACTCATTGTTGCTGACACAGTGAACACACTTTTCATATTTTCCATGGAACATTTTAAATATTTTAATTAAGATTTATTCCCTTCATTGTGTTTTGTAACTAGCAAAGATAATTAGAGAAAATATGACTCTCTGTCTATTTCCAGAATTATTGTAAGCTGCAGGGACATCTTATTAGACAGTATAGAAGAAAACACTGATAAAAGCAGAAGACTGGTGTTTTGGCTTTATAGCATACTTAGGTCACCCTCTGCTGGACAACAAATGAATAGCCATGGATTTTCTGCAAAATATTTCTCCCCTCCCTTAAACTTCTTGGTATAGTTTTAGGGAGTCCCTGGCACTTTCTGAATATCCAGGCATTTGTTCTTGGCTTAAGTGCTGATAATGTTGCCTAGATTAAAAATATAGGAACACAGTATTTGAAAATATTTGTGATTGGTTTGCCAAGCAGTGAAACAACATCCACTGTGGCTCCAGTAAGCTCTTTATGGGGGTCAGAGCCTTTAATAAAACAAGGGCATAACAGAACAGTAGCAAAGGAAAAGTAGGATGTATTTGGAAGAGAAAACATAAACTCAAGCATTTTTTTTAAAAGAGAGAGAGTTGTGTTCTTGCTCATTAAATATTTGCAAGCTGTCAAGACAGGATTTGACAGCTATATCCAAGAAATGTGATACAAGCATAAATAGCTCAAATCTACATCTCAGAATAGCTGGCTGGGCTTCATAACCTCTATGTATAACGCAACTTGAGTTGACAATATGGAAACACATGGGCAAGATGTCCAGATTTAGGCTTAGAGAATTTTCTTGCTAGCCTGCATATCCCTCTGCCAAACCTCTTCTTTCCTGAGAGAAGCAGGTCTGTGGCAGATGTTCATTATAGGTTTTCAAACATGAAATTCCTTGTCTATTTAGCTCCAGGGATTTTTATTTTGCTCTGATTAACCTTCTGGACTTTTTAAAGGCATTATTTTCCAGGGCCAGCCCTACCATTAGGCAGAGTGAGGTGGTAATCTCAGGCAGCTAGTTGTGGATGTCATGAAAAAGCTGCAAATTGTAAATTATTAAATTTACTATGATTGCGCTTTTCCTCCCAGGCAGAGGCATTTGTTAAACGTTCTGCTTCAGGTGCCAAAAATAACTTGGTCAGCCTTGGGTACAATACAGCTGACTGGTGGGGTAGTGATTTGCTTGTCTGCCTCAGATGGCAAAATGCGCCAAGCTGGGCCTGTTTGTTTCTTATTTGTATTTATGAAAGGGAGGGAATGATTGAGATGCACCTTACTGGGCATATCCAAGAAGGAATGAGCTAAAGGGAGATGATAGTATATTTGAGTTGTATATACTTTGATACATATAAGGAAATTGACTAAAAAACTGAATCGCTCTCTCTTTGTACAATTATTTTCCTTTCTAGAGAGAATGACCACTGGAGCTACACACAATGGGCATAACATGCAAATTTAATGCCACCTACCATGACTGACTAACAGCTTTGGCATAGATTAATGTCTCCCATAAAATTCACCCTCTCCAGTTCATGTTTTTTGTATAAGGTAACATGCTTTAGTCACAGTTTGAATGCAAAGAATTGAATCTGGCCCAGGGACACCATACGGTGGTGTAATTCATATATTGAAGCAATTCAAAGAAAGTGCAATTTATGTAATTCTAGTCTCCCTGAAGGAAAAGTTCAGTGGGATTGACTAGAAAATTAAGTTTCAAATAGGCTTCTTGGTCCATCCTATATAGCATATATGCACACTCGCTGCAGAATGATTAAAAGCATTGCAAAGGTTATAATCTTAAATTCAGACACAAATACATCAGCTGGAAGTCAGTTCTGTTGCAATCAGGCAGGCTTAACATCTGAGAAATGAGCCATTTGTATTGAGGCAACTGTATTTCTTCAGGAGCCTATTTATCTCTAGCTAAGTATTTTCAAAAGGAAGAAGACCTCTGGAATTGTTCAAGAGGCATAAATACAAGATGGTTCATCCTGCTGTCTGCCGTCTTTATTCCTTAGCTCTGTTGCATGCTGTGATTAACAGAAGGAAGCAATAGAGTTGTATATAGCTTTTCTTCTTCCTTAATCCTAAACACTTCCTTGGATTTCAGTGGAACCTTTTCCTGTGTGACTTTAGAATTGGCATCTCAGTTTCATACTTGCTATGAACCCTGTTCAACATGCACCATTGGTGAAAACAGATTTAGACATTATAGAGGAATGTTGTCAGTGAAATCCACAGTAATTTGCACATTCAGCTGGCAGTAGATATTTGAAACATCCCAACTGGAATTTGCACCAGCTATGTGCAGTTTTACTGTGGAAGTGCCTTGCACAAGTTGACCTTTTTGTGAGTGGTATTCAACTAAATAATTGTGCTAGTAAGGAATAACAAGACTGCAACAAGACTCGCCCCCTCTTCCCCTTGCATGTACCCCCACCACCCCGAAATCTGATCCAGAGGGTTGGGGTAGCTCCAGAAGAGATTTAGAGCATGCGCAGAGGGAGGAGAGGAATAATGTTGCATTGCACAAGGAGAAATCCTTGCACTGACGGAACGATTTGCGTAGCTTTAGTGTTACATTGAATGCAACCCTATATTTTCAATAAGTTGCTGTTGGACAAAAGCAGAAGTTACTGCACTGATGAAAGGTTGTACTTCTTTGTTCATTCATTCTATACAGTGGTGCCCCGCAAGACGAATGCCTCGCAAGATGAAAAACTCGCTAGACGAAAGGGTTTTCCGTTTTTTGAGTCGTTCCGCAAGACGAATTTCCCTATGGGCTTGCTTCTTGCGAGTTCTTGCGAGTTTATTTCCTTTTTCTTAAAGCCGTTAATAGCCGCTAAGCCGTTAATAGCCGCTAATAGCCGCTAATAGCCACTAAGCCGCTAATAGCCGTGCTTCGCAAGACGAAAAAACCGCAAGACGAAGAGACTCGCGGAACGGATTAATTTCGTCTTGCGAGGCACCACTGTATTTGCATGCTGCCCAGGGCGACTAATGGACATTCAATCATAAAATAATTACAAATAAAACATATTTAGAACATCCAAAGTCATGAACCTGTGATAGACGGACTATGACTATTTTGACATTAAAACCAAGTTAGCCCAGCAATCCTGAAATAAATAATATTAGGAGAGTTTAGTCTCCTTTTTCCACTGGCTTTTTTTAAAAAAAGGTGTGAATTCATATGAGCCTAAATTAAAGACAAGATCCACAGAAAGCCCTGTGCATTATCTCTGATTCCCTAGAGAAACAGTCAGTTCTTTTACTTGTTGTTCAGATGTTCTTGCTGCTGTCTTTTCAAAGGCTTCGGGTTCTTTTGAACTTATCAGGCTCTTGGCTAAAAAATGCCAGCGCTCTCTCCCCCCACCCTCCCCACCCGCCTTAATGAACAGCAAAGAGTAGCAAAATAGGAAACTTTGAATTAAAGTCTCTAAAAGCAGGAGAAGTAACTGATAATATCCAGTCCATTTAGTTTAAGCTCCAAAAAAAGACAGTGGGAAATGTAATAATTTAGTAGACGGTCATGTTGCTGTGCAGTAGCAGCTGTTTCCTAAAATGAAGGTGGGGGAAAAAATCAAATATGTTGATGCAGTAACATTTAAATGTTCCAGCTGTGTAGACTGGGGTCCTGCTGATGAGAATCAGGAGAGCGGTTTCCAACTGCACGGGAAAGATCAACATCCATGGGGCTGGATCATTTAAATGTTACCCCAATGGCACTGAAGCAACTCTCAGAAAATGGGCCTCCAAACCTCTATTACAGAAGCTGCTTCTCTGGAAGGGGACAATAATTTATGGAAATTGGCAATATGTGGCTATTTATTTAATCAAGAACTACCAATCAGAAGCTCCATCTGAAGCTGATACAGTTAATTTGCAAATATTAGAGGTCACGGGTATAAGCTTAGAGCAGAATCTTCTCCCCATTCCCTCCTGCCCTGGCTGGCATGCACAGGCAGGGCTTAGGAACTGGTGATTTCTGCAGCGGCCTTACTATCTTAAGCAAGGGCGGCAACCTTTTTCAACTTGAGGGCTGCATTCCTTATGAGAAATCTGCTGGGGCCGGAGGCAAAAGAGGGCAGATCAATGGGTGCGACTTTTACCTTTGTACCATTGGCTATATCCCAGCCACAAAAGGCGTTTACTTACTCCCACCCTCATTTCTCTCCACCTAGGGAAGCAAAAAGCATTACCACAGTTTAAAGGCACATTGCAGCCTGGCAAGAGTATTTGAGGATGGCTGGCCCAGGATGAGGAGTGTGGTCTAGAGAGTTGGGTGGAGTCAGCCTGGGGAAAGGCCCAAGTGCTGGAAAGAAAGGCATGGAGGGCCCACTTCTCCTATTGGCCCAGTAGAATACCAGTTCCATCCTCTAATTATCATTATGTGTACAGGAGCCCCAATGTCTGTATGGAACTCTCCTGCCTACAGATACTTTTCCCTCCAGTGACGGGAACAAACAAATTCTTTACACCCTTTCTGTGCGATCAAATAGGTTAGGATTTACAGGTTTCAGTGTTGCAGTGAAATGGGCACATCATTCAAGTTCTCCCATTAGTAACTGGTTCCACACAAAGTCAGGAATCTCAAAGAACAGCATAATATATATGGTGATCTGATTATTGGCCTGGCCAAAATAATAAATAAATGTATTTTCCTGGCTGAATATGTTAGAAGAAGCAATGAAGTAACTCAAATGTAGTTAAGCGGTAAGACCTGGGCTGAATTTTCTTCTTCCCCGGTGACATTTTGCTGGAAACGACATGGCTCAATGAAATCAAATCTCTCTGTTTGCCAAGTAGTCTGCCAAATTTCATTCAAGTCCAAACATTCATAGTTCATTTGCATTTTTTTTAAAAAAAGCTCTTTAATCAAGGTAATATTTACTTCATCATTATGCCTGAAATCAAGACAGCATGTTCATCAGGGTATTTGGATCTAAACCTGCTTTCCCCATTGTTTCCACTTTAATCTACAGGAGTCTGCTACAGCTAACAAAACAGATATGAAAGCAGCATCTTTGGACCTTGAAACTAGAAATGATGGTATGGAAATATTAATTGCTCCTGTTGAATAATCACATGTGATCTGAAACACTGGTGTGGGTGAATGGAACCTCTGCTTGTACTTTATGTCTGTATAGATCCATTTCCCAAGTGATGGTGATGATGATGATGATGATGATGATGATGATTTATTTTGTGGTTGACTCTGATCCTAAAATCAATAGGACATCTGTCTAAGTTAAGCTTGGGATGCTACAACATTAGAGAACTTCTCTGAAGGTACTTGAGAAGAGGTTGGCTATATCTCTTTCTGAGATGGCTTAGATCTGAAAAGCCCACCTCAAATGAGTCAGACCCACTGGTGTCCATCTAGCTCAGCAAATTCTGCACTGACAGTGACTCTCCAGAATTTCAGATAGGAAATCTCTCCCAGTCCTGCCTGCAGATGCCAGGGATTGAACCTGTGATCTTTTGCATGCAAGCAGATGCTCTACCACTGCCTTTCCCCCAAAGGTGTTTTCTTCCTCTGCTTGTTCTAGAAGGCTTGCAGCAGCTTAGCACCAACACTTAAGAATTATGAACTCATTCCTAAGACTGCCAAGCCAAATGTAGTTAAATGATTACTGGACCCAAGGCAAAAGGGGGTTGGCATCAGGCTGCTGTGGGTGAATTAAGGGATTTCTTGCATTTTTGTAAACAGCTAGCTATTCTGTGAAGAGATGTTGTTATTAAATATGTGTTTCACTGTAGGTTTCCAATGCAGGGTCTTGAGAACATGCAGATCCTTATGCTTTCCAAGCAATTAATAATAATCTTGAACTCCATTTTATTGTTTATCAGAACCAGCTTATGGCTTTGTCTCAGAACAATTCTGAAAACACAATTCAAAGCTTTGAATGGTTAGTTCACAGTGGTTAGTTCACACAGACAAGCATCACATGTCTGAAGAATGCAGGGTAAGAAGTGCTCAGAGTATAGCTATTCTCTTCCGTAAGGGCTCTACAGGCATATCCAGATCTACCACATAGGAACAAATATTGTTTGAAAGCGTCAATACTTTACAAAGGAGGCATCTGTCAGCATTAACACTGATTGTAAGACCCTAAAACATTAGGAGTCACACTATAGCAGCAGATACAACCTTTCTATTACCATACCACTATAGAAGAATACAATTTTGAATTCATACACTATGAATTCATACACTATGCCAGGCCCCACTTGAGATCTTCATTCTTCCCAAAAAAAATCTTAGTGTTTCCAGAGCACTTAGCTATTTGTTTGCCAAATAGCATTGTCTCATTCTTTGATTAGTATTATTGTTCTGAAGAAACACATAATATGGGAAACTGTAATTGTTTTCATAGAATGATTCACTTCTCTGTGCAGAAATTATGTTGTGTCCTATTGGTAACTGTGTGCATCACATCCTTCAAACACCAGAAGGATATTGTCTCTGTAGTAACTGCATGATTGTTGTTAATTGCTGTTTTCCTGCAGTTACAACTATAGCAATTGCAATTGCTTAACGTGCAAAAGCATTACTGGGGAAGAATGCAGTTTACATTTATCTTCATTAATAGGATCCAGTATTTGGAAATGAGGAGCAACCATCATGCTGTGTTCATTTGTTCCTTTGGGGCGTATGAACATCTGCTTACTATGCTGTCCTATAGAGACAATTATTCCACCATCACAATTTCCATGATGTTATGTGGCAGAAAAATGCAGCACGTAAGATGTTTGAAGTTATTTAATCTTTCCATTCTTCGAGGAAGAAGTCTGGTACCCAGAATTCAGTTATGACTTCAGAAGTAACAATTGTCTCTGTGTGCCTAATTGACTACTTTTAACATGCTTCTGAAAGGTATGAATAGGATAACATACAATACGTAAAGATAACAGCAAAGAATATCAGGGGTCTCAAAGTTCACTTAAATAAAGGTAGTCAGAATTTAGAACTGTTAAATGCCAAGTTTCAATTAAATGTATAAAATCACTGAGTTTGAAAACTGGGGAAACATGTCCCCACCTACTTCCATATTTTTCTCCTTTTGTATCATTCACTTTTCTCTGAATGATGTAATACTGCTACAATCCCGCTGCACTCGCACATGATGGGGAACCTCAGTTCAGATGAGCATAGACTAGCATCTAGTGCAACCTTTGCCAACCTGGTATCCACCAGAAATTTTCCCATTATGGGAAACATCTGGAGGGCACCAGACAGACAAAGGCTGATCAAGTTAATCCCTATAAAATATATAACAATCAGCTCAAAAGGTCAATAGGAGAATTAAGTAAGTGTGTTTTTCTCTGCTTCTTAAGCATGATCCACCCAACTGTAAGCTTTCTTAAGGGTTCAATCATATGCATAGTTAACTAGGAATAAATCCCATTTAATATAGTTTGTGTCCTGAACCTCAGCATACCCGGAGGTCAGTCCTGATGGTGCACACAGTCCCAAGGGTAACATTACAGAGTAGTCAGATGGTCCAAATGGTCAAATACCAGTCTAGGTCCAATACAATGAGCAAGGTCTGAAGTCAATCCATAAGGTCAGGTTCCAGCCTCTGCAGAAGATCCAGGGGGGATTGAAGCACCTGGGATCAGTCCCAAAGTCACAATCTAGGGGCATTCCCAAAGCACCCAAGCTGTGGTCCATCAACAGAGAAAGTTGAACAGTGTCTCTGCCTTGCTTCCCTTCTATCCTTCCCAGTCTTGATTGATGCACCTGAGCTTACTGCAACTGAGCAGCTGTGTCTCTCCACTTGACAAAAGCATGTGATCCTCACCTGCCCTGAGTTTAATCCAGCTGAGTGACCACAACCTCCTTTCAGATTTAACAAGTCCCATGATCTCCACCTGGTCCACTAGTGAGCTGGGCTGTCTTCCCTTGCCTGCCTCAGTCTCCTGGAGTGCACTTCCCATAGTTCCCAATGCCTCAGAAGCCTGCCCTGTCCACAGATATGGGGGCATCTCTGGTTCTGGTGATGTGTCCCCTTCCCCTGGCTCCCATGAACTATCAGCTGTCCCTTCAACATCCTCCGATGTTCCGTAAGTACCCCCTAAGTCCCCAACTTCCCCTTCCCCATGTACAGCTTGTCCCGGTGTGTACCAGTTGTGGTACACCCCTAGCCGGCATCCTCCGCCCCTTCCTTGGTGTCCTGCCAGGAACATACAAGAGTGTGCTAACTTCAATGCCTCTTAAAAGTGCTTAAACTTGGATGTGTCCTGCCCAGTAAGTGAGAGTTCTGCACCTGCTTAACTCTCCCACAGAAATCCATGGGACTTAGAAGTATTTAGCTGTGACTGGATTGCACCCCAAATTCTTAATTGCATCTAGAGTCCATGGATGAGTAGACATGGTATTAACACTAGGATGTAAGTATATTATATAGTTTTCTGCTTTAATATTGTAAACCTGCTCAAACACCTCATGTCATTTTAAACATGGGGAAGAATAACTGAAGCACATGCAAATCTTACTAAGTGCTTCAGAAAGGCCAATATTAACTGTAGCAGTTCTTAATGATATTCTTAAAACCTTGCTGTCTCACTGCAGATATCTCATACATAACCTTATGAAAACAAGCCAGTCGGACTTAGTCATAGTTGATAATTAATGTGCAATGGTATCCAGCCAGGATTAATTTTGTGCTAGAATAAAACATATGGAATAATGCTTAAGCTTACATCAAAGTCAAATACTGAATACATCAGGATACATTATCTCTTCGCTTTCTGGAGTATATTATGTTCTATTAAGATCTGATGTGTGCTGAATTTATGCCCACGCTTCCCTGAGAATTTGTGGCGGCTCACAAATGTGTTCCCCAGCGCCTTTCTCTGTAGCATCTTTACAATTCTGCTTCTCGTTCTTCACATGAAGATTAAAACACTCATTATCTGTCTGAGAAATCAGACCAGGAGTAGATGTTAAATAATAGTTTAAAAATCCTTATAAGAAGACACCTAGAATATTACCTATTGGAGAAGCCTTCAAAGCAGCGAGTTTAAAAATCCAAATTATTATTCCATGCTGATTTGGACAACAAAGAATTTACTGGGATTTTAATTCAGCTGTATGTGTGCGCTTTTTGAAGCTGTTGCTTGAAGTGAATACAACCATAACCATTATAAAATATTCAAAGCCCTCATACATATCAAATAGATGGAGGTACAGTTACTAGGGCAATCTCTTGCATATCAGTTAAACAAATAACTGGGCTCAAAAGTTTCCTAATTCTAGAGTAGGTCACTTACAGCAGCTCACACTTTAATAGATCATTGCATCAAGTGGATTTGGTCTTACTGTGGTCAGTTTAAGAATTAAGGTTCTACTTAGTATGCAGAGAGTGTACAGCCTATTTGTTGTGAGCAGTACCAAAGCATGCTGACCAAACTCTACCTGTTAGAAATCCTGTTCCAGCTGGATTTTTCTGATGAGCATTTCTCAAATGACCTTGGTGGGAAATGGAGGTGGAGGGGTTGCACCCTTAAGAGTTAAAAACGGTGTATAAAGCTGCATAAAAACACTATGTTGGAACCATAGTGACAAAGAAAGAAGTGACCAGGGACACAAAGAGACGTATTATATGCCAGCAGCCAGATTAGCAGTGAGGGAAATAGCATGGAATTTCTAGGGAATTGGAAGGAATAGCTACCATTGCTGGTTTGAGAAGTTCCACCAGAACTTTGGTAACTTCCACCCCAACATCAAGTTGAGCCTAGACTAGTCCATGTAGAAGGTGTATGTTCTTGTCACTACAATTACATAATGGACATAGAATCATAGAACATATAGACACAATCTTATATTGGAAACCTAATGACCCCTACATATATCTATATGCTTCCAGCTTCCACCTAGGACTCACCACAAAATCTATTGTCTACAGCTAACCCTGCTATACAACCCCGTCTACTTTAGTTTTGCTTGTAGCTTTGGACTACAACTTTCAACAGCTCTAGAGAGCAAGGCCAGTGGCCAGGGCTGATGGGAGTTGTAGTTCACAACATCTAGAGTGCATAACATTGCTTACACTTGCATTAGACAAGTTTCTACTCACAATTTAAGGTTTTACACCAGACTTTCCTAAGTCTACAGAACCCACCCACACAATGAAGTGATAAAGCAGAGTTATGAGTTCAGATTGATACCCGTGAATAATTTAGTAATGACAGACCCAGAAATGAAAGAGACACAACAGCACTTGTTGCCAAATACATCATCAAGGATTTACAATACTTCTCTCTTTCAGACTGTGGGTGGTAGGCCTTTTATTGCTTCCAGACACACCCCATCTAAAACAGCTACCATTCCTCAATAACAGAGACATGTGTACAAGGACCAGACTTTGCAACAAACCCAGATGCCAACCCTTCCATTGTGTCAGATTATTGGTCCATCTAGAACAGTCCATCTAGAACACTGATTGGCAGCCACTGTCCAGGATTTTTGATTTGAGTATAAATAAAGACAATATTTCCCTTTCCAACTACAGAAGTTACGGTAACTCAGCAGTGCCAAGTTGATTTATCACTCGTAACTGTTATTGTAAAGAGTCACTGTAGTTATTTTACATAAATTATAGGTCTCATTCAATTGTCAGTATTTGTACATTTTGCATGTTATTTCCCTCTGACATTACTGTTTACAAACTCCTATGAAACATTGTACATCTTATGAACTGGACTCTAGTCAATGAAAATGTGTGGCATAATAAGATCTGTTAGTATTTAAGGACCAACATAACTTTTCATTGTTTTTGCTGCAACAAACTTAACATAGCTATTGCTCTGAAAATTCTTACAAAAATGATTCCTTTGAGAGTTCACAAGCAATCAAGAAGTAAATGTGATGCATTAACTGAATGCATGGACAAGGTCACGCCAATTTTCTCTTTAATTGCAACAAGTTAAAACCAAGTTGCTTCTAGGAACAATGTTAAGATACTCCTTTCAGTTGCTGTGATCTCCTGCCACAATGTGATTATTTGGGATGCTTTAAAATGGTTAAAATATGTTTGCATTTAAGAAGATCCAAAAATAACTCTGTGAACAGAAAAACACTTTTCTAACTAGTGCAATCAAATATTCTAGAGCGAATTACTGCTTTCTTAAAATTTTACAGCAAAGAGATTTCACTTAGGAAAGTTTTCTAAAGTTTGATGTTTTATTATGTTTTTATATGTGCTGGAAACTGCCCAGAGTAGCTAGGGAAACCCAGCCAAATGGGTGGGGTATACAACAACAACAACAACAACAACAACAACAACAACAACAACAACAACAACAACAACAACATGCAGCAGCAATAGTCCTGTTGACAAACCTTAACCACTTACAGCAAAGTGGTTGAAGCAAATAAGATTACTTCAAAGTAAACACTCTACTGCAACATGGCAGTACTGCGCCCTCATCTGGATCTGTCACATTGATCTGAACTGTAGGAACCCAACAATCCTTCCCCCCCCCTTCTTCCAAGAGCTAAATAATGGAATCCCCAATTTCCCCTGCAGTATGCATATGCATTCTTCCTGCCATGCAGCAGCACAGTGATTTAAAACAAGGCTATTTAAAACAAACTTCCACCAATACTGTACAGGCTGCAACGCTGCTGTAAATTCACACAGAGTGTAGCATCGCTCGTGCATAGTATGGATAAAGATCTAGGGTAGTGTACAAGCAAAACAACTGAGCTAGAAATCACCAATTCTCTGGCTCATACTTTTGATGGAGAAATTATTATTATTGTTGATGATGTTGTTAATACCCCACCCATCTGCCTCAGAAGCCAGGTTTCCCCAGCCACTCAGGGCAGCTCCCAACAGATTAAAAAGAGAATAAAACATCAAACATTAAAAACTTCCCTAAATAGGGCTGCCTTCAGATGTCTTCTAAAGGTCAGATAGTTGTTTATTTCCTTGACATCCGATGGGAGGGCGTTCCACAAGGTGGGTCCCACCACCGAGAAGGGCCTCTGCCTAGTTCCCTGTAACCTCACATCTCACAATGAGGGAACTGCTTTAGGCAAGCCATTTTTTTTCTTTTAGAACTTGTCTGGCCTTTTCCTGAATCCAATTGTGTTGCTATATATGAATAAAATTTGGTTCAGTTGCATTTCAATGCAACCCTACCTAATTCACTCTTCCCGAAACAATACATAAACCAAAATGCAGCCATTAGTCAAACTTTGCACTTCTCTGAATCTTGCAATGCAGTTCTCCAACAACAACAAAAATGGTTCAGAATGCATAGCAACAGGGGAAGGTATGCATATGAATGCATAGGTTAGAGGCATCTTGCTTCAGGCCTTCTTTCAGTCTGCCCTAGAAAACCCTAGTTTTTCTGCAGCTCCCTTTAAAAGCATTTGTGCACTCTGGAAGTAATGGCTCTCTCTTCATGTCCTAGAGCAGCTGTGGCAAATATGCCCTCCAGGTGTTTCTGGACTCTAATTCCCATAGTCCCAGCCAGAATGAATGGTGAGGGATGATGGGAGTTGAAGTCCAGCAACTTCTGGAGGGCACAATGCTGGCTACCTCTGTGCTAAAGAAAACACAAAAACAGGACTAGGACAAGGTATTGCATCTATAGTAGGAGTGTCCTTCCTTTTATGTTTGTTAAAATTTGTGGTCCACCTTCTGCTGAATGTTTTTAAACTGCCTTAATCATTGGTCTCTCTAGCTAAGTAACGACTCCTCTAGCACCAGCTCTCTGGGTCTCAGGATGGGTGTGTTCTGTTTTGTTCTGAAAACCCGAATGTAGCCACTGAAGCTGCAATCAGAAGTGGAAGTCTAGGACAGGAGAAGTGGCCCTTCTTAACTCCATGCCATTTTTTCTACTGGTAAAAAGTGGGGGAAGGACACACTCAGCAGTTTTTGCCTCCAGTGAAGTAAAATAAACAAACATACTTGCATATTTTCATTTGTGGGAATGAAAACAATTTAGGGGGTGATTTTCACTGGAAAAACTGTGTGAGGGGGAAGAGTGAAGAAGTATCTCTACAGCTTCCCTGTAGCCATTGCCCTTCAAGTTCAGTGGCCACAATGTATAAAGAAAAGAAATATAAAACTGTCTAAAGTCCTCCCCCCAGCAGATGTTTCTCTGTCTTGCTGTCCAAGATCTATTACACTGCAGATGCCATGGACTGAACCTAGGAACCATGTGCTCCTTCCCATTATATTTTTGTGGCTTTATGTTAGGTAGCTGTGGGAGCTTGAATTACTTATTTCTATGACCTTTCTTGATCTCTGGCTATATGTGGAACACATCAGGGGGAATGTGAACAAATGGCCCACTTACATTTTAATGAATTGACCTCTATTTATTTTTTTAAAACCCACATGGTAATGATAATGGACCAAGAAAATGATTTGGGTTTTGCATGCATGGAAAATCAGTGTAAACAACATTCTTTTGGTGTGTATTTTCCTCTGTTTAATACACAGAAGCCCTTTTGTGCACTAAAGTTCATAGTTTCAGGAATTTCAAAGCTTCCAATATAAAGATGTTTTGTAATATTTTTATCTGGACATGACTATGACCAACAGTTGCCTTAAGTTTCAAGTGCTCAAAATTATATTTACCACTTATAATGTGAAGTGTGTTCTTTGTTAAGTCTCTAAAAAAATGTATTCCTGGTTAACAGGATACTTACAACTTTTAGGCTCCTATCCTATACACTTAGGAGTGTGTCAAACTCAGCTCAACTGAACTTACTTCAGAGTAGGTTCGAGATAAATATGATTCTCTGTACAAGATAATTACAGTAAGGCAGGCAACGTTGAAGTTTATCATTCCTGTTCTTTCATAACCAAGAACATTCAGAATGCAAAGTACAGATGATGCGCTACAAAAAAGGGAAGGTTTGCTTTTAAATGCACCAGTCCTAATTTAACAGCGAGGAGAACATTACAGAAGCAAAACAAAAACCTTACCCTTTCATCAAATTAATCATTAACTGCTAAAATAATGTGTTTGGCCAGATGGCATAAATTTGAAACAGTATTTTTAGAACCACAGTTTTCAAACTCCCATGGTGTTGAGTCATCCATCTTTATTGACTGAACTTCCTCCATATACCTACTTGGGACTCTTAAATAGATGCATCAAAGTGAAAACGGACCCAGGTTCCACTGGGGGACAAGCTCATACCTCCACTGTATTTCTCAGAAATGCTGAGTTAGATCCTTTCCTCTAATAAAACAAGAATGTAGGCTATAGCCTTCCTGGGTATGAGAAGACAAATGGTCTTGGTATACCACTTCTGACAGAGGCCAGTTCTGTTTCTTCCACAAAATTGTAAAAACAGTCTTTTGCCCACCCCACCCCCATCCTATCCCCTGAATTGTGCTCCAAAGACCTTAAAGCAGAGAAGAGTAACATGTGGCTCTCTAGATGTTGCTTCCACCAGCTCCAGCCAGCCTGGCTAACAGTAAAAGATGAAAGGAATTGTAGTACGGGACATCTGAAGGAACACAAGTCCTCCATCCCTGTCTTAGAGCACATCAAAGATCTACATGACCTTGTTCATTCTTTTCCTTTGGCTCTTGGTCACCCACTGACTAAACACAGAAATGAGCTGTGCCAGGCAAAAGCGTAATATTACATCTTTGTTTTCAGTGGAGGAGTTTTAGCTAGCGCTAATCCAGCAGACGGGGACTAACAACTATTTTAGTGTATTTCACTGATTGTGATTGCCCTTTTTAACACTTTAGAACGTCACTGTATGAGACAGAAAAGCAAGCCTGTACTGTTATCCATCTGCTTGTCTGGTAGCAACAGCTTTTTGTCAGTAAACAGTGGCAACCTCTGTATTCAAAACACATTGACATCACTGCTTCAGACAAATTCTCATCCACATTTTGATCTTTATTTACATTTACTATACCTGTTACCATCATCCAAGTTAACAACTGTGATCAAACAGCACATTTTACTCTTGCTGCACAAACGTATGGCTCACTGTGTTCTATACAATTGACTCTGAGTGACGACCTTCTTTCTCCCTATTCCTTGGAATGGACATTTCCTCCATACACTCTACTTCTCTTATGCTTTTTAAAAATTCAGTCAAAGTTCCTTCACGTGCTGCTCATTTGGATTTCAGAATGTCCTCCCATTCAACAGGCAGTGCTGCATTTTTGGGAATTGATGGAAATATTGATTGCATTTTGTTCCGAAATTCATCCATCTACAAGAGAAGAGTAGAGAAATAAATTTAACATAACATAACCCACATCAAAGTTAGGGACACACTGCAACTTTGGCTTAATCAAATAATTGCTTTTTTTTCTTTTTCTTTTTTTGAAGAAAATGGGAAGCTCTAAAACACATAATAATATTCTCAGAGATATTTCACAACAGTATTATTTAAAACCTTTCTTCCTTAGAAGAAGAAAATCCTAAGCATGCATACTCTGCTCTTGAGATTCTCACACTGATAAATGTCAATGCAGATGGACTGCTACAGTAGTCCAGTCTTGGGGCTACCAGAGCATGAAGTACAGGAGCCAAGTCATCTCTGTTCAAGAAGAGTCAGTGGTAGCTAGAAATAGGCACTCCTAGCCACCAATGCTACCTTAGCCTCAGTAGTACTGTTGGAATCAGGAGAACACCCAAGCTATGGACCTCTTCCTTTTGGGTGAGCGTAGCCCTATCCAGAACAAGCCATCACACTTGACTTAACATCTTGGCACATATGATTTCTGATGGCAACTTTATGAAACTAATTTTACCTAGCAGAACTTTTATTTTCTTCACACTGCCTGAAAGCGGGGGATGCAGATTATCCTTGGTGAAAATGCACAAATAGCAACCATTGCACTTCAGACTGTCATTCTTTTCACCTAAAACATATACCATCCACTCCTGTCATGGCAAATAATCCATAAAAGTCAGATGATCACAGTCTTTTTCTAATCATAGCTAATGATCCTGCATCAGCAGGAAAAAAATAACAAAAAGAGCTCTGAAAGCACCTATCATTTCATGTTGCATTTTAAAATGTTTACCACAGACAAGTTGTCACATGAAAAAACAAGACTGCGCTACTGCAAAGTACTTGGGCATCTGTTCAAACTAATCTGAATTGGGAGAGGGGAGAGAAAGAGGCTTGTCTATAGACTATAAAGGACCCCACCATCCCCAAAGAAAAACCTCGCTATTTTGTGTACTCTTTCAGATCTCAGTAAGTTCATTACTCTTTAACTTAATTTTTATTTATTCAGTTAATTCAGTTTCCATTTATCTAGAGTTTGGAAAAGATAACAGGGTTGTTGTTGCTTTAAAACACAACAACCCCAAGATAAAACAAAATATTCATTAAAACTAAAAAAAAATCCTTTAATTTTAATTATAACTTGAAAGAACAAAGAAGAAACAGTATACAGAAATAAGCATCAGATATCAAGCCTTTTTAAACATAAAAAATGAAAGAAAATAAAGAAGAAAAAAGAAAAGGAGAAAACCTTACATCAGCTGAACCCAAATGTAAGACCCTAAAGGGGAAGCTTTACTACTGTTCTTGTGGGAAATGTCAGGCCCAGACATTGAGGACAGGGGTGGGGAACTTCAATAATAATAATAATAATAATAATTTATTATTTATACCCCGCCCATCTGGCTGGGTTTCCCCAGCCACTCTGGGTGGCTTCCAACTGAATATTAAAAACAGTACAGCATCAAACATTAAAAACTTCCCTAAAGAGGGCTGCCTTCAGTTGTCTTTTAAAAGTAAAATAGTTGTTTATTGCTTTGACATCTGCTGGGAGGGCGTTCCACAGGGCAGGCGCCACTACCGAGAAGGCCCTCTGCCTGGTTCCCTGTAACCTTACTTCTCGCAATGAGGGAACCGCCAGAAGGCCCTCGGCGCTGGATCTCAGTGTCTGGGCTGAACGATGGGGGTGGAGACGCTCCTTCAGGTATACAGGACCGAGGCCATTTAGGGCTTCAACTCCCATCAGCCCCTGCCCACATGGCCAATGGAGAGGGATGGACTACTACTGTATGGAAAACAGAAAAACAGGCCTTGGGCAAGTTCTTGGAAGTCCAACAATATTTGAAGGGCCACAGGTTCCCTCTCCCATCTCTAGCTGAGCAGTGTTCCCCAATTGCAGGGCAACCACTGACAATGTGTGTCTATGTTCCTTTACTGTTTCAACTTGGCACATGGACTACTGTATTTTAATATTTTGTTGGAAGCCGCCCAGAGTGGCTGGGGAAACCCAGCCAGATGGGCAGGGTGTAAATAATAAATTATTATTATTATTATTATTATTATTGACGATACGGTTAGGAAGACACAAAGGATACAAGGAAGACAAAGACCAAAGACAATTTTGAAAGTGCATGATACATGTTCATCCAATACACTGGAATGGGCAATGCTGTCTCCTTGCCACCAGCTACCCATGGCTCAATTTGAGACAATCTGTTAACACAGAGAGTAGAAGATGCCTAGCTGATGCAATCCACTCTAAACTATTATACAAACCTGCTAAATCATTGCATATGCATGGAATGTTTCTTGTGGTGGTACATAGGGATTGTTTGTTATATGCATTTGGGGAAACTGAAAAATAAAGTTAAGGGGGGGAAAGAAGATGCCTTCAGCAGATCTTAAAATGTAGAGGAAAAGGCAGTCTCTATGGTATTGGTTGGCCCAAGCTACCTGGGACTTTATAGATTAAAAAAAAACAACCCAGCACTTTGAACTGTGTCTGGAAAGTAATAGGAAAGCAGTGCGAATGCTGGTGCACTGGCATGACATGCCTTCATTTAATGTTTGTGACACTAAAGAACTGCTTACATTTTACTTCTGTAGTTCAAAGAACCTCACCTCCTTTCAGAGTCCTGACTGGCAGTGAAAATAGATTATGTGCCTTTCATTTTCTGTACTGCATAAAGATGAGAGAGGGAGCTCTCCGCTGAATTTGGGAGCCCTGGGTTTGATGAAAGCGTTATGGGGAGATACTGTTTTCTCCGCCCAAATGTCAGATGTGATCACTGTCACACCAGCTATCAGAATATGCAGAAATACTGAGTTAACCTTATGAAAACAGGCTTTCTTAATAGCCAGGGCATTGTTCCAAATATTCATCAAAACTCCAAAATAGACATAATGGGTCAGGCACGTGTATTTTATACAGTACACGTTTCTGCTTCCTTCACATCTGAAGCATAGTTGGGTTCTTTTTTCTTTTAACATTAACAGCAGTGCCAGGGAAGTATCCCAATCCAACCTCACTACTCTCCGCTGCTTTTAAGCATTTTTTTTTGCTGCTTGGGCCACTAACTGATATTGGAGGTGGGCTGGGGGGACAGCTGTTCTTAACATCAGCAAACCTCAAGGATTATTAAAAGAGGATTTGACAAATTAATTGGGGGGAAAGGTCTATCAATGGCTGCTGGGGTTAGGATTTATTGTTATTTATTTTAGAGGATTTGTACCTCACTTGTCAGCCAAAAAGGCTCCAGGAGCAGCTGATATACAATCAATTAAAACAACACAGTCCCTGCTGCCAAGCTTGCAATCTAAAAGACAGAACATAAAATATGGGGGAGGAATGGGGCGGTTAAGAGGAGGAAACTCAGATACCAGTTCCTAAAGTTGAAGGGCAGTTCTTACGATAACCGGCTGCAATAGTATGGTGGCTATATGGAGCTTCCAGGTTCAGGGGAAGTATGCCCCTGTTCCATCTAGTTTGGTCCAAAACTCATTTATCCTAGGAAGCTGCCTTATATGGAGCCAGGCCGCTGGTCCATCTTAGTTCAGTGTTCTCTGCTGACTGGAAGCAGCTCTCCAAAGAGCAGGAACTCTCTCACAGCCCTACCAGAAGATGCTGGGGATTGAACCAAGAACCTTCTGCAGGCCAAACAGATGCTCTGCAGCTGAGACATGGCCCTTCCCCTATGAATCAAGTAGGCCTTTCCAAAGCGAATCAAGCTTTAAAAATGGTGCTTACGCACTCTTTTTATTCTCCATGGGAGTTGCCATCTAACCTGGCTTTACAGTTACTTGGTGTATTCCTATGACTTATGCATTCCTCTTTATATTTTTGAGTTTGTTTCTCTAATTGTTTAGTTTAATACAAAGTTGAGCAGGACATAAACATTTTGAATACATAAATACATTAAATTAATAGTCTACATTTTAATTATACATGATGAAAGCTCACAAAGCCAGCTTATTCTTAGCATTTTTAAAGGTTAACATATGTGCAGAGCAAAGAGACTTAGACATTTTGTCATGAAAATTATAAATTATAAGGTCATAGAATTCCTCCCCACAGTATTTTTCTTGGTTCACATCCACCAGCTGTATACATATTAACTACAATTCATTTTTTTTAGAGCACAAATATCCTTTATGACTCATCCTTGCTATGAAAAACAAAATCGTTTCTGCTTTCTGAAGTGACAGAAAATTGATTTATGGCGGACACCCTGAACAAAGGGCTTTTATTTCTCAGATGATATAGCTTGTTAATTGCCATGGATCACTTCAAATTCTGAACACTTCCACCCTCTCTTTTTCTTTCCTTCCCTCTTTTTTTTCTCTTTTCTAAACGAAAACATTAGCTGGGAGTGGCAAATAGACAAAGTTATGTTGCCATGGCTGGAAAGTGTTGCAATTGCGGGTTTAATTAAATATAAAGATACACTGCTTATTACCTCTGGCTAAAAATAAATTGCCACAATTCAGCTATTACTGCTGGAAAACTATTACATATTTATGTCAAATCGCTTCTCTGCTGACATAATGTAGCTATTATCGTTGTATGGGAACTGAAATTAAAGCTGGAAAAGAGGTTGTCATCATTAGATGCATTCCTTTAGAATAACTGGTTCGTGAGGATACTTGCAATTAGGCAAAAAATATTCGGGGGGGGCAGGGAGGACAAGACTTCTGCTCCCACCTGCTGACTCAATACACAAGAACTCTTGTGAGGCGGGAGCGCACGCACACACACACACACACACCCCTCTCTGTCTCCTGAATGTTCTCTTTGTGGAACATAATGACTCTGTCTCCATTATTATCAGATGGATATTTCTGAAGAGCAAAGGGCTATACCAGACATAGTTTAAATAGGGCAAATTGGTAGTGTGTCACAAGGAAGAGAGTCCAGCCTTTCTAAACAGCGGATACAATCTTGATCCTAGCAATACAGGATTTATTCAGAATGTTGACCTCATAAGTCTTTTTAACATCCAGATCAAGGGTTGGGGAAGAAGGGCAGGAATACTTGTATTTTCCTACTTTCTACGCTAGCAAAAACACCCGTGCTGGCATGGAGAGGCTAAAAGAGAATGAACTAAGAGAAATGATCCAAGAGACTTGGTACACTGCCACCTCATACGTGATGCTGTGATGAATGCAACCTTGCAAGCAGGCGTACATGCAGTGAATGCCACAGCCAATCCTTAACACAGTTCCTTAACACATGTACTTGGCTGCTACATGTGGCTGGAAACATATGTTTGCTGTACACACATGCCACGGTATTTACAAGTTTAGATGCACACAGAACAACCTAGAGAAATTTCAATTGAACTGTGCAGCTCCCTCTCTGATTTACCTATAACATCCTTTAGAAACAGCAGGAGACATTCAAATCAGCTAAAGAATGCATTGAAAGGAAAACAAAAACAATAAACCAATCGTTGAAAATATAATAAAATACAATGTAATACACCAGGACTTAAAAAACCCAAACCAATAGAGCCAGATTATTATCATAATCTAAAGCAGGGTGGGGAACCTTCTGAAAGGGAAGATGAGTAATATCTCCCCCCCCCCCAGCCCTATCCTGGCAAAACTGCCCATATGAAGGTCAATGGTACTGAAAGGCACTGAGTAGACCAGCAGAATTAACTCTCCCAGTATATTTCTTCATGTGGATCATCAGCTGCAGTGACAAAGGCTGCTTCAGTCCCAAAACTGGGGTGGAAGCCATAATGAAAGAAATCAGTATGCTCTGATTTTGAGCAAGTTATACAAATTCCTGGGTGAAATTGGTTATTATAACATTGACAGGATAACAGAAGAACAGTGGGATCCAGATATGGTCCCTTCCAACAACAGATGAACTATTGCCATTTTAAAGCAGGTAAGCCTGGTAGCCTTAATCAGCCAGGATGGGCCTAGGACTAGGTGAAGCAAGCAGGGGTGGGGGAGCTGTTTGGAGGCGGCTACTTGATACAGGACTGGACTGGATGAATCCCAAGCTGGAATTAAGATTGCCGGAAGAAATATCAACAACCTCAGATACGCAGATGACACAACTTTGATGGCAGAAAGTGAGGAGGAATGAAAGAACCTTTTAATGAGGGTGAAAGAAGAGAGCACAAAATATGGTCTGAAGCTCAACATCAAAAAAACGAAGATCATGGCCACTGGTCCCATCACCTCCTGGCAAATAGAAGGGGAAGAAATGGAGGCAGTGAGAGATTGGGTTCTATGATCACTCCACATGGTGACAGCAGTCACGAAATTAAAAGACGCCTGCTTCTTGGGAGAAAAGCAATGACAAACCTAGACAACATCTTAAAAAGCAGAGCCATCACCTTGCCGACAAAGGTCCATATAGTTAAAGCCATGGTTTTCCCAGTAGTGATGTATGGAAGTGAGAGTTAAACCATAAAGAAGGCTGATCGCCGAAGAATTGATGCTTTTGAATTATGGTGCTGGAGGAGATTCTTGAGAGTCCCATGGACTGCAAGAAAATCAAACCTATCCATTCTTAAGGAAATCAGCCCTGAGTGCTCACTGGAAGGACAGATCCTGAAGCTGAGGCTCCAATACTTTGGCCACCTCATGAGAAGAGAAAACTCCCTGGAAAAGACCCTGGTGTTGGGAAAGATGGAGGGCACAAGGAGAAGGGGACGACAGAGGACGAGAAGAAGAAGAAGAGTTTGAATTTGATACCCCGCCTTTCACTCCCCTTCAGGAGTCTCAAAGCGGCTCACATTCTCCTTTCCCTTCCTCCCCCACAACAAACACTCTGTGAGGTGAGGGGCTGAGAGACTTCAAAGAAGTGTGACTGGCCCAAGGTCACCCAGCAGCTGCATGTGGAGGAGCGGAGACGCGAACCCGGTTACCCAGATTACGAGATTACGCTCTTAACCACTACACCACACTGGACAGTGTTCTCGAAGCTACTAACATGAGTTTGACCAAACTGCAGGAGGCAGTGGAAGACAGAAGTGCCTGGAGTGCTCTGGTCCATGAGGTCATGAAGAGTCAGACACGACTAAATACAGGAAATATGATACAGGAAATATGACTCCCCACTGCTTCGCTACTCTAAAATTCCCTCCTCCCAAAGCAGGTTTTCTTTTAAAAAATTACACATAATATAAATTAATTTGTAGTCAGTTCCTTAATCTGTTTAGATAGAAGATGGATGTTAGAAGTGCAAGCGCATTTCCATTAACTTCATACTTTTAAAGGGGAAGTCAGCAAGGAAAAATAATCTATCAAGGGTTAACACTACAAACAGAAAAAGAACAGCTAAGATTGTGGTGAGAAATGGCCTTTTAAGAACTTTTAAAACTTGGCCCATTTCCTCTCCTGCCACCAGATGTAGCTGTGCAGCAACAAAGGACTTTCCAGGAAGTCGTCTCCAATTGCATCTTTAGAGGGCACTCTCCTGGGATGCGTTCCTACATCATTATTTTTAATCCTCATTAATCTCTGTTTTACTGTGTCACCTTCTAAAGATTTCCCTTGCTAAAATCAGGATTGCATGTATTAAAGGGTACTTAATGGCAATACAATATTGCTTGATGTTATTACTATGACCCTGCAGACCCAAAGTTGTGCAAGACAACTATAGCCCCTATTTTAGTTAATGTGCTAGCATTAATTTATCCTTCTTTGCCTCTTCAGTTCAGGCACTGCAAGCAGTGCATAGATAACTTGGGAGTTATAACCAGACAACATGACTTTCAAATGTTCAATGTGTTGTTTCACATAACCCTTCCCTCAAGAGACTTCGTAAGTTCCCAATAAGACTCCTTGCAAGATGTACTTACAGATGAGTATGTCATCAGATTCATCTGGAGATAAGTGTATGCAGTCTCTCTGTTGATGATATTTTCGTGGATCATTTTTCAGCCGAGTATTTCATTTACTGTACAGAATTATATGGCACTTAAAACAAAAATGCCAAAGCAGTAATCAAAAATACCTAAACTAACAGTTCCTAAGCTCCTCAAAAGCAGAGCGGCTTCTGGGATTTCTTGTGTCTGTTACCACACTTACTGTCCCAACAGATGGCCAAAATTGAAAGCTGACTACTGAAGTCTGGCTTCTTTGGGATCTATGAACCATGGTTCACAAAATACAGGAAACTATGGGTTGACTGCGGCTTCTTGGTTTGCTTCCTCACTTGTGTCAAGGGAAGAATGAAGTACTGGTATGCAAAGCATATGCATATCCTTATTAACTCATGATTTGATCATGAGAACATGGCTGCAGTAACACTAAGGATGTAACAACACTATCAACCAGTGCTTAGGCCAGAGCAGCTAGTGCACCTGCCAGTTTGTCAAAATGTATGCATTTATTTATTTATTTACATCCTACTTTATAGCTTTGAAAGTAGCTTATGAAAGATTATCAATTTTGAATCCACATTTGACTTGAGTGCAGAAATATGACATGCATATGGAACAAGGATGATTATTCCACCATTTCCTGCTCTTGTCCTTTCCTAGCAGCACACCAGGCATGGGAATGGGGCTGAGCAGCTGGAACGGCTATTTGGTTCCAAGTGCAAATCTCACCTCTTTCCTCTTCTCCATTGATCCCATAGAGTTCACTATACAAAACACAAATGGTGGTGTCTTTGACACAGCCAATTTCTGTTAAATAAATCAGAATGTAAGTGTCTGACTCTAGCAAATATCTTCAAGCATATCTTTTTCTCCTACTTTTCATATCTGGTTTTTTAAAAATCGTAGTAATGTCTTTTTTTTACCATGGTAATTGAAGTAATGGGACGCGGGTGGCGCTGTAGGTTAAACCACAGAGCCTAGGTCTTGCCGATCAGAAGGTCGGCGGTTCAAATCCCAGCGACAGGGTGAGCTCCCGTTGCTCGGTCCCTGCTCCTGCCAACCTAGCAGTTCGAAAGCACGTCAAAGTGCAAGTAGATAAATAAGTAACGCTGTGGCAGGAAGGTAAAAGGCGTTTCCGTGCGCTGCTCTGGTTCACCAGAAGCGGCTTAGTCATGCTGGCCACATGACCCGGAAGCTGTACGCCGGCTCCCTCGGCCAATAAAGCGAGATGAGCGCCGCAACCCCAGAGACGGTCACGACTGGACCTAATGGTCAGGGGTCCCTTTACCTTTACTAATCAAAGTAATAAAAAAGTATTAAATTTTCAGTAAGAACTCAAAGTAACTTCTGATGGTAAGACCTGATTCCTTGAACAACTCCCTAACCTCCTTGCTTCTACCAGGACACCCATCAAGTTTTATTCCTAAAATGAAAATGAAAACTCTACTTCCAGTCCATGAACCTCAATTGTAGGACAAGCCTGTCCAACCTGTCTATTGCGATCTACCAGGCTGCCCCTGGCCAATCCTTGCCGATCGTGTAATCTACATAGATCGACGCAAACCAAAAAAGCTCAACAACTCTGGTCAATCCAATGGGTAGATCACTGCCAGTTTATTTATACAGCCATACCTCGGGTTAAATGTGCTTCAGGTTGAGCGTTTTCAAGTTATGCTCCGCAGCAACCTGGAAGTAACGGAGCGTGTTACTTCTGGGTTTCGCCCCTCGTGCATGCGCAGACGCTCAAAATGATGTCATACGCATGCGCAGAAGCGCCAAAACACAACCTGCGCACCCGCAGATGCATCTTACGTTCTATTCAGGATGCAAACGGGGCTCCGGAACAGATCCCATTTGCATTCAGAGGTACCACTGTAGTGAGAGTAGATCGCAGCCTCTTGGAAGTTGGACACCGTTGCTGTAGGAGATTCAGGGTTGATTAATAAGAACACCTGTATGTCTTCCAATTATTTTTCTTTTTTGTCATCATGGATGGAAAACTGTGATGCTGACAGGCCAGCATCAGTATCAGGCCAGCTCCTGATTTAGTACCCAATAGCTTATATATTATGCCCAGGGGAGGGGAGGAGGAGAGAGGTTAAGAAAGACAAAATCACCACTCATGGGGGAGAGCCCAAGCATTTTGTGTCAATTGTATTTTCAGGTCCTATCCAGCATTATGAAATATAAAATACAGTAATATTTACAAAACAAAGTCTCAAGCGTTGCATGTTCACCCCTTGCTCTCCTTGTCTCTTTTATTTCCCCTTTTCTCCATTTATTATCTTTGCCTTTCTGTTCCCTCCATTTTGTTCTGTCTGATCTTTAACAAAAAGTAGATTGTAAGATTCTAGGAACAAGAGACTGGCTTTTTCTTTTCTTTTTTAAAAAAGTATGTTATTATAAAGCACCAGGCTCACACATGATGCAATATAAACAAGCATAAGAAAGTGTATAAGCTTTCGGGAATTTCAAAAGCATAATGATTCATAAAGTAATGCTACTTACACTGTGAACTCCCAAAGCCTTCCAGATGGCAAAACTGATGAGTCCAACTCCACACCAGGCATATAGTGAACCCCATCCTAAGGCACGTAAGGCAATGGACGAACCACTCTCTGGTAAAGCAGCTGTTGCAACCACACCCTAGAAGAAGGTTTTTTGTTTTAATGAACAGAAATATATCATAGTGAACCAACAAAGAAGCATTTTCAGTAAGGTAGGGCAAGTTGCTTTCTGAGAATGTTTTCTTATCACATATGTATATCACTCCTGGTTTTCCAAACATTCAAGTGATAAACAAAAGAATGGTTACTGGAGAGAAGCTTAAAACACTAATTTGGTCTTGCTTTATCCAGGGATACTTATGTTCAAAAATGTCTGAATGTTTGCATACATATTAAGGCAGGTAATAATAATAAATAATAATAATAATAATAATAATAATAATAATTATTATTATTATAATTATAATTATTATTATTATTTTATTTATACCCCGCCCTCCCCGGCCAGAACTGGGCTCAGGGCGGCTAACAACAATAAAATTACAATAAAACATAATAGGAAGGGGGGGGAAGGAAAAAATAGTTAATTTAAATATGGGTTAAAATACAATTTAAAATGCAGCCTCATTTTAGTAGTAGCCCATAAATCAGAACCATAAGGGGAGGGAAACATAAGGGTCAGACTGAGTCCAAAGCAAAGGCCAGGCGGAACAGCTCTGTCTTGCAGGCCCTGCAGAAAGATGTCAAGTCCCACAGGGCCCTGGTCTCTTGTGACAAAGCATTCCACCAAGTCGAGGCCAGTACTGAAAAGGCCCTGGCCCTAGTTGAGACCAATCTAACCACCTTGCGGCTCAGGACCTCCAAAGTGTTGTTATTTGTGGACTTTAAGGTCCTCTGCGGGGCATACCAGGAGAGGTGGTCCCGTAGGTAGGCAGGTTTAAACTGTCAGTTTCCTTTTAAGGAGCTCTGGCAAATTGCAGTGCCATTAAGAGTGAAAGGGATTTCTAAAAGATAATTCAGATGATTTTCATAAGGCTACAATACCCAGAATTTTTTGGCTAGTAACAACAGGGCACTTGAACCAGTACAAAACTACTCTACATTTGTATTTGTAACAAGACATATGGGCCACCATTCACAAATGTATAATCCATGAATGTTTTCGTACTTTCAATTTCTATTTTTAGTAGCTAATCTTCACTGGAACTTTGTGCAACTTTTTAAACAGTCCCAACTTCAAAAAGTCCAGAGGTTCAGCCAAGGAGTGTGACTGAGGTAATACAAACCACCTCACTGGATTGCTGTGCAAGTACTGTATCATGCCCACATTACATTAAACTCCTGCAGGATCTTATTACAGTGGTACCTCAGGTTAAGTACTTAATTCGTTCCGGCGGTCCGTACTTAACCTGAAACTGTTCTTAACCTGAAGCACCACTTTAGCTAACGGGGCCTCCTGCTGCTGCCGCGTCGCTGGAGCCCGATTTCTGTTCTCATCCTGAAGCAAAGTTCTTAACCTGAAGCACTATTTCTGGGTTAGCGGAGTCTGTAACCTGAAGCGTATGTAACCTGAAGCGTATGTAACCTGAGGTACCACTGTATTTATGAAACATCTCATGAGTCTTTGTATCAGTTGTTAAAGATATCCACAGCTGGTTTTTGTGTGAAATTTGCTATGTAAAAGAATCCAAACAGAATGTATAAAATAAAGATTCTTTCTACTTTGTATTATGAAAGGATTCAACAAGTTTTGAAATGAAAATACATTCAGGGTATTTTTGTAAAAATGTTGAGCAGAAAAGCCTTCAAAGAGCAATAATTGAAGACTATGAATCTGGGTATATTGGTTCAAGAGCATTTGCACATGAGGTAATGCCTCAAGGGTGTAGAATATTCGGCTACACTGTGTTGTTTACAGACAATTTTTGTCATATGATGTGTGCAAAAGCTATTTATACCTTCAAGACAAGTAATGAACTAATTGCTAGAAACTTCACTAAAGAAGAAAAGATCTCATTGATAAAAAAGGGAAATGCTACTATTTTAAGAGAAGGGATGTTGGTCACATGTTTATTAACTGCTGTTTTTACATTATAGAGTTTCTTTTATTAATTTAGGGCACTTCTCTGTATATGAATAACAACAAAATCCTAACAGAATATGTGCTGTGGAAAACAGAACTCCAAGCATCTTGGAAACATTTCACATTTTCAGAGCTTTGTTTTGGACAGAGGTGACAGACCATGGGAATGAGTAAGTTGGAGAAGAAACAGCTAACTTTATTAACTATATTGATGCTGTTAATCTAAACTACCAATTCTGCAATAACTTTAAGAGAAGTGCTGTTTAGAAATCTGCTCAACTACTGCCTAGGGCATAATGATCCTGTAGTTATAGGGTAATGTTTAACATTAGTCATACTCAGAATGGACCGACTGAAATCAATGGACTTGTAAACATGCATCATATTGGGCTATAAATGCTCAGAACATTGTACAATCAAGTTACTCAGCAAAGCAGGTTTCAAGGAGATGAAAAATAAATGTCCGCAGTGTTTGATTGGTTGAGTCATACTAAGTTGAGACTGATGGCATGGCAGAGTTAGGATTTCTACGCTGGCAAGCCAGAGAACCAGTTTTAACATTGATTATAAAGGGGGATACATGAACAGAGATAGCACTTAAATGCCTTTGCTGACTAGAAAACAGCAGTTATTGCAAAGTACAATAGACAGAGAGCATCTGGAGTCAGTACTGTGCAGCCTCTGCTGCTGCTGTTTTAAATTAAAAACTAAAATTTAAATTTTAAAAACCACATTGATTTTAACCTACCACAGGCCTAACTGTATTCTGCAGTTATGGCCATGCTATCTTCTTTAAACAATGACTCTATTTTCCAAATGATTGGTCCTTAAAAGGAACCTGGCAATAACACCATTACAAGGCTACATTTTTATCACAATTGCAAAGAAATTTAAAATAATCAAACCTTATTGAACCAGTTTGGGTTTTTCTTTTTAGCCATGGCAAGTGTTGTACCAAAACCTGCTAGAATTCCTGCAGTAGCAACTGTAGTAAGAAAGATTCCACCTGCCAACAAAATGAAAACAAGAGTAAAACAACCAGACCTAGGTCACCTTTGCCTAGGTAAAGGCAAATAAATGAAATACTTAAAAAAACCTTTTGAACTTAAGGACTATCAGTGCTTCCCAAAGGAAGGGAACAGCCATCAAGCTGCCTGGTAAACTACCAAAATAAGAGGGGTATTGCTGCTCAAGATCACAGTGGCATCTTAAATTTCTGAATAATTCTGGAAGTAGTATTAGGTGACTGTCCAAAGTTTGCATGGTACAAATTATAAGGATAGAGATATACAGTTGGGAAGAGCCTGGTCCTCTACATCTCAGTTGCCAAGACAACCTGGCACATTCAAGTGCCTCTGGTGCAGATGCTCCACACCACCAGCTCCCTTTTCTGAGAGGAGGACATAATGCAGCATTTTACAGCATTAATTACTTCAAGCTGTCACTTGAACATGTGTTGGTATTTGAAGAGGATATGCCACATACAGCAGATGAGTCTCCAGCTCTGGCCTTCTTAAGTCTAAGAGATCCACTCTTCCAAATTCTATAGGGTCCATCGCAATAGCTCTAATATACAGAACCAGATGTTTTGAGTACATCCAATTCCCCACAGTGGACCCAGGTAGTTTATGCTGGTATCTCACTAGTTCATACAGCAGGTAGGACCATTCCAGGTCCAGCACAGTTAGCAGGGCAGACATCCCGCTTTGAACACTGAGTTGTGAGGGAATACATAACAAAAGCTTGCACACTATTTTTGGTTGGTCCCAACAAAGGTATTGTTCAACTGTGCAGTTTGCAATCTTTTCTAGGGACACTTCACATGCCACCTGTCTATGCAAGAAGCTGCCATGTGTGTGTATGTCCATAGACCAAAATTCCTTCACGGAAATCACTTCCAGAAAGAAAATAATGGGCAACTTTGGTGTAGATTAACATATTCAGCCCTTGCACATAAACACACTGTGTAGTATGTATACTTGGGGTACAGGCAATAGACTCCTCGCTGTTACTTAACAGGGAAATGTAATCGGTATAGTAATTATTTTAGTTCAAGTATTTATATACCGCTTTTTATCCTAAAAGGCGACGGTTCCCATCTCTGACATTTTAGTAGCTCACTGTTACAACTGTGGCAACTTAAATGCTCTGCCACCCCCACCCCCCCGCCAAGTTTAATCCAGGAACGTGAACTTTTATACCTCCAAAATACCCCATGCAATTCGTGTTTGGGCAGCACAAGTCTGCCTACTACTATTCTCCTCATTGAACCAGACCCTCTCGGATTTTAACCTGGATGCGGTTCAGCCTGGGTTTTAATTTATAGGCTTACTTCCAGGAATATGGGGAAGTGAGCATGCACAAAGTGCCTTTACCTCACCACTAACTGAGCAACCACAAGCGGTACCATGAAGCACAGACACACACACGGGCTTCAAGCGCCGGAGAGCGAGCGAGCGCGGCCCAGGCTCCGGACCCCGCTCCCTCCGTCCCTCCCGTCTGTTCCGAAACCGAGCGCGCAGAGCGGGCGGCGGGACCGTGGACCTTTTACTAAGAAGAGGCGGCGCTGCGACTCCTCCGTCTGTGCCGCGGCGGGCTGAGGGCTGCCCCGCGGCTGAGGCGGCCCCGCCAGGCCCACGGTGCTCCCCTGGGCCGCATCCCGGCCGGCCTCCTCGGGGCCAGCCTGCCCCATCCTTCCACTCGAGCCCGGCTGAGGGACCCTCTCCCGCTTCGCCGCCACCCGGATGGAGATGCCGCTGGAGGCGGACTCGCTCCGTGTGCTGCCGGATCAGTGGCGGAAGCCAAAGCAAGGCCGGCCCACCAGCCGGGCGGGTGTCTCCTCGCCGGGCGTCTTTTCGGGGGCCGAGGCTTACTAGCCCCGGAACCAGTTTCCAGCTGCAGGTTTGCTCGGGAATAAACGCCGTTGGATTCAGCGAGCTTTGCCTCCGAGCAAGCGCGCTGCACGGAAGCAGCCCTACCTCCATTTGGAGGAAGTTTCGTTGGACGCTGCGGGAGTTACTCCCGAGTTAAGCGCGCATTGGTTCTGCCCCGGGTCTGACCTTGCCTCGCTCAAAGCTACGGCCTGTGCAAGCAGTAGCCCTTCTTTTCCCGAATACTGTACTGTATTCTCCTGCGCCTCCCTCTTGCACTATTGTTAATCGATATTAATTCCTTTTTTTGCTTTGATAAAAGTTGAGGCGGGTTGTTTTGGGTTTCGTGATGCTTTCCTTCAGAAGCGCCACAGCCAAATCTTCCTAACGAGGAGGAGCTGGAAACTCTGATAGTGCAAGGAAAAGAATAGGCATATAGAAAGGAGAATTCCTGGAGGTCAAGATCCAGGTTTGGGGCAAGTATTCTTTGGTACTCGTTCCAGGGTATTGTGTGAAAATCAGGTAGTGCCTCCTGGGGTTGACAGTGCTGCTGGCCACCACTGTTATAGTCAAGTAGGCCCACCAAAGGATATTAAATGGCACTTTTTTGAGGACCCTTCAGACTTCGAGCTGGCCCCTGACTCTTCTGAACTGATTTTTTTATTGTAACAGTGTGATTTTCACAAGAGCTGTTTAGCAAAGATTTGTCAAATTTAAAACTCCTTTGTAGCTGTGTGGTTTTAATGAGCTTTGTGTGGCTCTGTCCTTGATGGATATTTGAAAGTACCATATATTTCTTTATTAGAAGATTTATATTGCATCTTTTAGAACAAGGAAGCATCAATAAATTATATATAAAAGCAACAGTTTTAAAACATAAGTCACAAAAAAACAGAACAAAAGACCCATGGCAGGTAATAATAAAATGCTGATCAAAATAAACATGAGAGTATTTTTAAAATGACTAAAGTTGGACCATGCATACCTTCTGGGGATTCATATTTTATAACCATAGTGCCGCTATCTTTGGTACCTGCTAGCCAAACCTCTCCTATTGATGGGCCAGAGAGCAGAGCCTCCAAGGCCAATCACAAAACTTGGGCAAGCTAATAAAGGAGCAGGATGAATTTTGGGTAACATGGTTTCAAACAACTTAGGGCTTTAAAGACCAAGATCAGGACCGAGCCAATGTAAATGGTACAGAATATATATCATACATTGTGATCATTTAGCTCCTACAAGCATTCTTGCTGAACAGCTTTTAAAGGCAGCCCCACTTAGAGCGCATTACAGTACTCTAGTTAGTATATAAACAGAGTATGTGCCTTTAACTAGGGCAGAACAAATCAGCCTGCCTCTTTACAGGAATAGTCTAAGCAACCATTTCCCCCAAGAGTTACATTCCCTTGGAGAAAAGTGGCTGGGGCTTTGCATACCAACAGTGGTTGGGTCCAACAAGCAACAGTAGATGGGGCCAAAACATACACATATACATGCACATACATACCTGATTTTCTGTCTCTAACTTTCATACATACACACACTCAACCAGAATACACACCACATTCTCTCTAATACATACTCTTTAGAGATGATAGTAATAATTAAGCAGTATATGAATTGTTTAAATAAATAAAATAGCTTCTATGCTGTACCCTGACAAACTGTCCCTTTCTCCTGTCTAATTCCACTCCCTTCATGACTACAGCAAGCTAGCCACCAAAAAAAGTCGTCCCCCCCCTCTGTGGACAATTATATCAGGCTGCCGAGCTCACTACCCCTGCTTCTCCAGCCTGATCTGCTTCAATACTGACTGGAATCAGACTAAAGCCTCTTCTTTTGCCAGTACAGAAGCTGAGCTCTTCTTCAATAGCAAGCTTGCAGAGTGCTGAGACCAGATTCAGAGGCCAGGCCAGTGAGATATAACCTCTTGAGGTTTTCTCACCATGCTCGATAGCGACAAACCAACCTCTTGAGCTTCACATCTGCGTACCAAGTCTGGATAGGAAGTAAAGACAGACATATGTTATCCGTGGCTTTACTTCATTGTAGAAGGCTTCCCCCTGGAAATTTTCCTGAATCAACAACTTTCAGAAGAGTTGTAAGAGTTCTTTCCCTGTGCTGGCTTTTCACAGTTGGGGTTAAGCTTCCAAACTGTGATCAAAAGGAGCCCCACGTAAAGCATATTATACAGTCTAGACTCAAAAGGAAGAATTTAGTACTTAAGTTTTATATACCTAATTTTAATTGGACATTTTATGTATACATCTCTAACTTATTGTTATTCAGTAGGAGCCTTTGGGGTGTGGAGTAGCCTAGAAATTATTGAATTAAAATGTATAAGTAAATAAATTATGCAGTATTCCTTTCCATCAGCCTTATCTTTTCTTATGCAGAAGCCACCGTGTAAACTTGCCTTTTTTTCAGTGAGCCTATCTTTCGTTTCCCAGAACCTTTCCTGTTTCCCTGGCCTAAAGATTCTAGTAAACATTTCACTCTGGCATTGATCACTTATTTTATAGCATCATAAATAACACAATGCTTCACTCAATTAAATGATAAGGCCCCTGCACTAATGTGTTGATGACAGATGAGTTCATCCTGTAGCCTTTACATATACATGAAGACCTTACTCATCTTCTCTTGTGGCTGGTAATAATAATAATAATAATAATAATAATAATAATAATAAAGTACCGGTACATAAGCACAGATAAATCAGGTGATACCCAACATCAGAGTAGACCCATTGAATGGAACGCAGGAAGCTACCATACTGAGGCAAACCAGTTGGTGCAGTTCTCCAAGGTTTCAGACAGGAGTTTCTCCCAGTCCTACCTGAAAATGTCACAGATGGAACATTCTGCATGCAAGGCAGATGCTCTCCCACTGAGCTACGACCTTCCACACTTAATTTCATTGATTTTAATGGATCTATTCTTGAGTATGTCTGGTGGCTGATAATCACCCGTTTATAGTTAAGGGAGACATTATATAGCAGTTTGCTTAAATGAATATATTTGTGTGTTTATTACTTCTCTACCCCACACTTCCATGATGCCTCCAAGCATATCACAGAAATACTACGGTCAAGCACTTCACAATGCATCAAACGGTTTAGCTACAATCACATGCCACACAGGGCTGCTTCTGACATAGTATGTTATTGTAAGTGCATCACCAATTGCTATCTTAACAAGCGCCTCTGATAAAGTGACTGATCCTTCCCAAAGCAGAATTCTGATGACATATATTGCATTGGAAGGTGAATAAATGAAAGAACCCTTGGTGTGGGTGCCATTATTACAGGTGGCGACTATTTTGTGCAGGGGTTCCGTTCTTGGCCCCCACGCACACATAAGCCCTTTCTGCCCCTCTTCTGCCCTCTTCTGGGTGGTGGTCACACATTAATTGGATGCCTGTAATATGGTCGCCACCTGTAGAACCCATCACCAGACCCATGCATTGCTTGTCTGCAAGGGTCCCCAGTCAGCTGAGAGGCATGGGGAATTCTTGGCATGACAGTGTAAGATCAGCAGGTCCCTGCGGGGGTCCCAGCCAGCTTAGCCCTCCGAGGCCTGGAGCAAGTGTACCCAACTGCACCCCCCCCCCATTCAGCATGGACCTGCGTGTAACTGTGTTACCAGAGTAGACATTGGTAAAGAACCAGTAACATAGTGTGACACAGGGGACTATATTCTGTGTTCATATCTGTTGTATGGTCACTTTTTGCTGATAAGTAGATGGTTTGAGGGGGGCTGGCTGTAAGCAAGTACAGGCCTACCACCCAAGACCTGTGAGAGAGAAGTGTAATTCTACAGCATAGGCTGTGTGTAGATCATTGGTGATAAATTTGGCTTCAGCTGGAAACTTGGAAGTGACAACAAGTGGTGTGGTATGGTTTTCTCTACTAGGTCTGCCCTGTAGTTCATTGTTCTTGAGTACTACTATACTTTGACCTTGTTGACGTGTTTTTTCACTGTGTTGGGTGGGTATTGTAGTTTAAGGAATGCCTAATAAAAATTCTTAAGTTGTTAGTCTCTGTCCAAAGAGTATGAGCAGATGTGTTTGTAATGTAGGGATTGGCTATAGACAATGGATTTTCTAGTGTTCAAGTATGTGTAGCAGTCAGTTGATTTTCTGTGTAAAGTGGTTTTAATTCTATAGCCATTATGTAGTTGTACTGTCATGTCCAGGAAAAGGAGCCTCTTCTGTGGACTGCTCTAGCCCCAGGTTGGTGATGGGTTGCTGAAATTCAGAGAGCTTGAATTAGCAGAGTGCTCTGAGGATCAGAGCTAAAACATCAAATTTCAATCTAATTGTTGTCATAAAACATGCCTTGATAACTTGCTGACATTCTTTATAGAACCTGCCAAAAGAAGCTGCAGCTCCTACACAGATTCATTACTAGCAGAGCTGTATCGAAATCAGCCAAGGACTGCCAGCTCAAATGCATTTAGGATAGTAGTCATTAGCTATTACATCATATTCTGGAGAAGTGATTTTTCCAGAATGGTAGTGAGGTACATTGGCTGCACCGTGCCACAAAAGCCTGACAGCTGTTGCTGCCCTTGCTAAACTACTTGTATGGAGAGAGGCTTTTCAATCACTATGGTTGTTAATCCACTTTTTAAATTAAATGACCTTGATCCTGCAAATTATTCATGTGGGTGGATAGCCTTATTGTCAGTCAGTGTCCTGGTCCCTGTGCTGCTATTGGACATTTCGCACAGTTGGTTTGGCTGCTATTCTTCATATAAACATCCTCAGATGTATGTGGGACCACAGTGAAGTGAAGTAGAAACATGTGTCAGCTGGCCGTACGTGGAATTTTGTTGGCAATGTACTGTATTCCACAACTGCAGGATAAATCCCCAGAGACCTATCATGCAGGAGTTGGGGGGCCTGCCAAGGAACAGTCTTGCCTTAGTCCCCAAACCAAATATGAACCGCACATTTTGTTCACAAACCGTTGATTGGCGCCTCTAGTCAATGTTGTTGCCACATAGGTTGCTTTCAGAGGGACTTATTGCATAGAACTTATATACAAATCTCCGGATCTTTTTAAAAAATATTTTATTAAGGATTTTCTTGTTTTACAGAAGTGTAGTGCCTCGTTGTTGTTTTTTTCATGTAACATTTTTACAAATCCGTTTCATTTGTTGATGCATTAGGGGGAGAAGAAAAAAGAAAAAGAAAAAAGAAAGGGGGGTGGAGAGAGGGAAGATGGATGGGGTTGGGTGGCGGTGTTTCTATTATGTTTAATGTATGTAGAGTTTGGTGTCAGCGTTGCTTGTGTTGTTCACTTGTGTTCCTTTGGTGGTGAGAGAGGTTGGGGTTGGCCTAGGGTGTGATTGTTTGCTTGTGTTTGGCTGTGGTGATCTTTGTTTTCGTGTGTGAGTGAGGTGGGTGGGTGTTTTGGATCAGGTTAGCCATATTGATTTGTATGCTGTTGGTGGATTATTGTCATTGTCCTGTTGGGCTGTGTATGTGATAAAGGGGAGCCATACCGGGGTGAAGGCGTCTTCTTCTATTTGTTCCTGTGTCAGTTTCAGTTTATTAGTTAATTTTTCTAGTAGGGCTGTTTCCCATACTATTTGGTACCATTGGTCCATGTTTACTCCTGACAGGTCTCTCCAGTGTCTGGTTATGGTGTTTCTGGCTGCTGAGAGCAGGTGGGTTATGAGTTCTTTGTGGTGTAAATGGGCATTGTTGTCTTGGAAGATGTTTAGTAGGGCCAATTCTGGGGTGATGTCTATTACTTGCTTAGTTATTTTACATATTTCTTGTATGGCTGTTGTCCAGAATAGTTGGATTTTGGGACACTCCCACCACATGTGGAGGTATGTGCCTGTGGAGGTGCACCCTCTCCAGCATTTTGGTGAGGTTCCTGGGTGTATTAGCGCTAGTTTCCTTGGTGTTAGGTACCACCTGTAGGTGAGTTTCAGTGTGAGTTCTTTTCTTTTTGTTGATATGGATTTAAAGGGGGGTTTAGACCACATTCTGGTCCATTGAGTGGGGTTAATCTCATAGCCTATGTCACAAATCTCCGGATCTGAGCCAAAAGAATTCAGATCCTCTGAATGTGGTTTATTTTCTGATGTTTAAAGCAAATATAAAATTAATTCCTTCAGCAACTTTAGAGAATTCAGAATCCATCTTTTCCCCCTAATAATTCTTGGATTGTAATTATTGTTGTTGAGAAAGCATCAAGTTTGTTTGCAGATATATTACTTTGTTTATGTAGATGGCATTGTGTCTAATGAAATGACCCTTGCTGCATGAGTTAATGGTGTGATCTGAATAATGTTTTTCTGATTTTCTTGACATAAGATCTCTAACAGCATTTGGTTTCACGTGAGAATTTTAATTCACAAGGTGCAAGCTAAATCAGATGTTTATATAACACACAGTCTTTTTAATGAGTTTAATAGCCAGCAATGAGTTTAATAGCCAGCCAAGTCTTCTGCACTATTGGAATGGCTTGAATTCCCAAGATATATGCAAAATTAATGTCCGCGTAAGGCTCCTTGGCAGGGACTCTCAATAAAAGCAAGGGGCTAAGATAAATGTGAAGCAGATTGTGAATCCTCTTTCTAAGGAGGGGTTGCATATAATTTTCTTATTATTTCTGATGCAATTCCTTAAGCCTTGTGCTCTGCAAGATGATCTATTACCTCCAATGTATTCACTTGCATGCCTGTCCTTTAGCAAACAGGCACCAGCCTCAACTTGCTGATAAGTCTTTGCTGTATTGGAACTTGGTGGATCCACCCATATCTATTTATTCCCGTTTCATGCTGACCTGAATTGTAGAAATTTATTATAGTGATATGGGCAGGACTACTTTGTTGGTTTTGAGTACATGATGTTGTTCCACTGCAAACTGCCCAAGTGTGAAGAGAGAGAGATCAACAAACCTATTACAGGCTAAGTAAATGGCTATTTATGAGTCATGTGGGAGCGGCTGCTGGGACCACATAACTCCAGTCCTGAAAGATCTACATTGGCTCCCGGTACATTTCCGAGAACAGTTCAAAGTGTTGGTGCTGAGCTTTAAAGCCCTAAATGGACTCAGCACGGTATACCTAAAGGAGCATATCCACCCGCATCATTCAGCCCAGACACTGAAGTCCAGCTCCAAGGATCTTCTGGCTGGTTTCCACAATGCGAGAAGTGAAGCTACAGCGAACCAGGCAGAAGTTGCATTTGCCTTATGGAGTGCCCTCCCATCAGATGTCAAAGAATTAAACAATTATATGACTTTTTGTAGACATGTAAACTGGAATATAGCTGGCTCTTTTTCTTCTTTCAGGCCATCAGTGTGCCACACATTATTACAATTGGTATGCTTGGCCAGGTGAGCTAGTGGAACTTTGTGTAGACTTGCTAGTGAATTTACAAGGCTTCCCTTTGGTTAGTATAAAAATACAATGAGCAGAATGTAAGAGAACCTCTGCCTTCTGCACATCCAAGTACTTACATCTGGATCTTATTCACCATTGTGCAGAGGTGGAGAATCCGGAATAAGATTTCCCCAAGAGGATGCTTGGATCCACCTCCTTTGGATCCATCTGTCACTGTGGTCCAGCGGCTGCAATGGCAGCATGAAATTGGACTGCCCCAGAAATTAAAGTAAGTGAAACTGTATTAATTTACTGGGTGATGCTAAGCCATTACAGCCTGTAACCTCTTGTGCTTTTAACTGTATGCTAAAGAGTTGCTTTAAAGGCCGGTATGGTAAACAAGTCAAACAGACAATTTGCACTCATCTTGATTGTGCAGAAAGGGTCTTCTTGATAAAGGAAATATGTATTAAATAGTTGCTGGGATAAACTGATGGCTTGTTTTTGCTTTTTAAAAAAATGGTTTAAAGTACAGGTGAGCCCTTTAAAAGAGGCCCCGTGGATACAGAGTACACATGTTCCATGGGGCCTCTTTTAAAAGACTCACCCTGTACTGTACAAGCAGCTGTCATTTAATAAAACTGGTTAGCAAAGTCACTCCCAAGACCAAGCAAGAAGGTGGAAAAGTTCACAGGCTTATGATAGCCTGATAAAGTATAATATTACACTTTTATGCCCCAAAGCATATTTATTATCATATGTAAAATATTTGTCTCTCATTCTCAGGTGGTCTATAGTAGAATAAGAAGAGCTTATATGAAAAATTGCCCCATATCAACCTTCCTCAACTTGATGTCCACTATATGTTGTTGTAGCTTCCAGATCTAATTAATATTTTTTATCACTTCCATGACTTCACCATCACCAATCTGAACTAAATCAAAAGATTATGTGTTGTTGTTGTTTTAAAAAATGTGCATTTAAAATAAGGCGCATAAACATTTATGGGTTGAAAACAAGCATATTTTATTTAATCCCTATTAGTTTGTGTGGAGTTAATGTTCCATACAATATGTGTCGTCGTCCCCGAAAGTTACAAATTGAAATTGCTGCCTTATATTTCCTCTCACATACTTTCCTCCAGAAATACTGCAGCAATAAAATCAATATAACGAAAATGTGCTACATTAGTATATTAAAAAGAACCGTGACAAACCAAGTGAGAATGATCCCATATTTGCAGAGAGCCATATTGTTTCCAAAAATCACAAAGCAAATTATGCACTGAATTGCTATCCTTTATTATGATGACACCACTCAGATTATAATTACACTAAAAAAAACAACAGTTCAGTGGCTGAGTTAGTTTCCATAGCTTCCATGTTTTCCCTTTCTGCCAGCTCCATGCTAAATTACTGTACTGTTCCCCTCTCTCTTCTTCACCCTATAATTCTCAGAATCCCCAACCTTGAGACTTGATTGTCCATAGTACACAAATACCATATCATACAGTACAGATTTCTTATTATATTTTTATTGTCTTAAACCTCTTGTGTGCTGCAACACAGAGCACACACAGGCACCTGAAGGAGAGAGACATAACCCCCTTTTCCTATGAAAGCTTCCTGAGTAATGCCAGCTAGATAAATGGGGCCTAAAGGGAAGGGCAGATTTGAGTTTTTGGAGCAATTGGAATTAGTTTCTCTTGCCTTACAGGTGTCACAGGAATTGATTCCATTCTATAACTCTGTCTATTATTCTATTAAAATGAAATCAAAGTGCCTAAGCATATCTTTCTGTACTCCTGAGAGACTGTGTTCCTCGGTTGATTCTTGATGAACTTCAAAGTGGATAAGAGTGAATAGGAATTTGCTGACTAGGTCAACCATATTATAGCACCAGTCAATAAATTTTATCACCACATAATTTAATAGCAAATAATAGCAATCCTGCTCTATTCTGGCAAGCTTTCCTCAGTACCATTTGACATAAATTGTTGTTCTGAATCACATAAGTGATTCAGTTCCATAGGTTTTTTTTTCTTTAGCAGATAAGCTCTCCCAGGAATATCTTCAGCTGATGGAGCCGCTTTAGGCCCAGGAATATGACTCAGTGGATGAGAACAGAAGAGATCAGTCATTTTCACACGTTTAATAACAGAGTCTATATAGAAATTCCTTAAAAATAGCTCCAAAACTTCTATTTTTTTTAGATTTTGCAAAAATATCTCCGCAACTTTGAGCAAAACTAAAAAAAATCTCAACAACTTTGGCCCAAAAAGCTTTGCCACCCAAACACTAGCTCAAAACTCCAACTGCATCCACTGGCCCAGAAAGGTTGGAGACACCTGCATTATCTAGTTAAGTTGCAGTCAGTTTTATTAGCCTCCATAATACATATTGAAGGAGGGGACTGAGGTGTAGTTACCATACTTGCCTAAGGCCATCTAGTGAATCTACAGCAGAAGTAGAAATACCTGGTTTACAGCCCAGTCTTTTAACCCTGTAAACTACACAAACCCCATTTGCATTTATGGTGTTTTATAAACATTAAATAACAACAAGAAGAACAATATTTGTGCTTGCATCAAGTTAGGGAAAGCACTGCAAAGTTGGCAAAGTAAATTTCAGGAATGTGATGGAGAGGATTATCACCAAGCTTGTAAGAAAAATACCGTACATCTGAGGATGCACTCCTATGCACTGAATCAGTTGACTTATTTTAGCTGTTCAGGAATTTTGTTGGGCAGTTGCTGAGGTCTTCTGTCTTTGTTTTTATTGTTTCTACTATTTTTGTTTTGTTTTAATGCTTCTGATTATTTTATTTTTCAGCAACTCTAAACTCTGAAAAGGTGGCCTAAAAACAAACAGGTATATAAATAGAGAGCCCACCCTAAACACACAGTTAATTGCATTGAAATGGAATTGTATGGGATCAGCTTGTTTGAAATCCTGTATCATGTCCTGTTGAAGCCAGGATAAATAAGCTACAAGTATAGACTGTAAATAATAGTCTTGTGGACAAAAGGAATTAACTGCATTTGCATACCTAATGCTGTTTCTTATTTACAAAATAGCAGCTTGTGGAATGGGGTGGGGGCAGCAATTTGGAGCAGAGCAGTCTAACAACAGAATACTAAATAGCTACAGAGAATTCATTAATACTATTAATATTTGAGTTACCAACACTCTATGGTTGTGGTGCCTCCATGCAGAGCTGCCCGAACATATGGGGAAGCTGTTTGCTGATCTGAGCTATTTACATGGAAAATCTCCATGGCAACATCAGCAGCCTGCAGAAAGTTGTTGCATGGGTATAGAGTTCCTAAGTACTGGTGTGAAGACTTTCTATGCAATAATGCTGATACATAGGATACACCTCTTATATACACTACAGAAGTCACATGGAAATTCCTACGTTGTCTGCCAGCAACCACACCACAGGTGTGATAAGAAGCAACCTTTCAATTAGAACTTAAACAGCACATAAGATTTTACTTTAGGCTGGATATCTTATCTTATGGAATTCCCTCGTGCTGCAAAACATTTAGTTCAGGGGAAAGGGCTAACTGAATAGGAAGGTGCTAATCTAGTACTAAATTTTGCAGCACAGGATGAAAAGGAGGATATTTTACCACCTTCCCTTGCCTGTACAGAATGGAATAGTTGCAAGAAGGGAAATGGAGTCAAAGAACAGGAAACTCTTGGTAAATATCCCCTTAACTTATTTTCATACCCATTCCAGGATGTTTTAGGTTGCTAGGGGCTTTTCCTGCTTTGCAGCTGGGGAAGAGGGAATTAATAAGGATTGGAGAAAGCGCTTTTCCTCTGATCCTATTAAATCCCCTCCCTGCAAGCCAGGCAGCAGCAGCACCTGGCATCATTGGGTGACCCTGACAGGGTCCACGGCTGCTTATGCCTGCTATGAGTCTCCCACTTGGCCCCTTTCCAGGGCCTGGGTTTATGAAGTGGGAGTAGCAGACAGCTGGGAAACCACTGTTTCAAATAACACGCAATGCCCCCATAGTGATGCTATGTCTGGGCATTACAGTGGTACCTTGGTTCTCAAGCTTACCGTAATCCATTCTGGACATCCGTTCCAAAACCAAAGTGTTCCAAAACCAAGGCACATTTTCCCATAGAAAGTAATACAAAATGGATTAATCCGTTCCAGACTTTTAAAAACAACCCCTAAAACAGCAATTTAACATGAATTTTACTATCTAACAAGACCATTAATCCATAAAATGAAAGCAATAATCAATGTACCGTACTATAAAATAAATAAAACAGTATTGTAGATGATAAAAATTAAAATTATTATTATTTCCTTACTTGCACTGATAATAGTCATTGTTTGGATGGGGGGCTTTTATCCATTTCCGCAGTCACACAATCAGTCAATCAATCAATCAGTAGCTGAACTGGGATCCACACAGTCACAAAAACAAATTAACTGAAAAAGCCTCAAAACAAAAAATGCAAAATAAATAGCAAAAACAAAAGCACCAAATATAACTCCAAATATGACCTTAGATCACTGCAATCGGAAACGGAAGGCTTGAATTACAATGGGGAACACAAATTAGCAGCACAACAAGAAACACAGGGGGACTCAAAACGGAGCATGTTCGGCTTCCGGAAAAACGTTCAAAAACCAGAACACCTACTTCCGGTTTTGCAGCGTTCCGGTTCCATGTTGTTTGTGAACTAAGCTGTTCGAAAACCGAGGTACCACTGCATAGGTAATTACTGAGATGGGTGCCTTGCAGCCACCCAGCACAGTAGTGCATCTGCTTGTGGTAAGCCCTGGGCAGGAGGAGGGGCGTCCACTGAGGAAGGAGAACACTCCACCAGAAAGCACTTTTCTTATAGCATCCTGGACTAGAAGGGAGATTAGGGCCAGAATATATACACCTCATGGCATACCCCCCCCCCAATTTCCTGCCCCACGCCCTCCCACATACCCTGAAATGCACTGCACTGCTTGGGTTCAAAGCTAAAGAAGCAGATTCCTCCAGGGGGCTGTTGAGATCATAGGTTTATTGCATGCACTATAAATAGGACTGGACTCCAGTCCGGCCAGAGACATTTTGACACCTGAGGCGGACTCCAAAATGGTGCCATGCTCCCCACCACAGAATATCTACATCAGGAACAAGGTGGGGAGAGAAAGATTGACATCGGGATCTGCTGCCCTAGTGGATTCTGCCACCTGAGGCAGTCACCTCACCTTGCCTCTTGTGTGGGCTGGTCCCAATTGGACTGCTTACTGAACTGCTGATTATTGGGATAAACGTTATACACAATTGTGCTATCGGGAAGAGAGGGGATCCCAATAATTTAACACACAAACACCATTTTCCCCCCAGGACCCCAACTAACATATTAAATGCTAGTCTATCAGAAGGCGAACGCAAATAATATTGCAATATCGTCATTAATAGTAACACAGCATTATAATATGTATATTCCAGATGAATTGTTTATTTTTACAAAAAAACACTCCTCCCCGCTCCTCTGCTTCCTACCCCGCTCCCCTTTTTCTTTAAATTGCTGCTGCTGGACTCTCTCAGTTTCCGTTCCCAGCTCAGAATTCACCGCCCTCGCGATTATTTACATCAGCAGACAATCGTAGAGGGCGAGGAAAGGGGGGAGACCCTGGGACTTGTAGTTCTTCCCCGTTTCCTCTTCGGCTAACCTCACTTCCCCTTATGGAAGCTGTTTTTGTTTTAACATCTATGTGGTCTGGTTACACGCGGAAGGCAGGCACTGGACTACATTCCCCAGAAGGCCGTGCGCTCGAGAGTGGGAGAGGGAGGGAGGCGGGAGATGGACCTTGAGCCTTCTTCCTCTTGAGGCAGGAGAACATTGGAGGGTGGCGAGGGAATCTCCGCTTTCGCGCCGTCGCGTGGTCGGGAGTCGGGACCCAGCGCAGGGCGCGGGGGGAGCTTGGAGGAAGAGAGTGAAAACAATAAGGGCAGCGGGAGCACAAGCCGGCCGTTCCCGCTGCCGCCGCTTGGGGTTGGCGAGAGGAGGCATCGCCGCCGGCTGCCGAAAGGAAAGCGGGCTGGGAGGCGACGGGGAGAGACCCGGAGAGACCGCGAGCGACCTCGGCGCGCTGCCGCTGCGTGGCTTGTGGGCGGCGGAGGACGAGGCAGGGAGCGAGGGGCTCCCCGGGGGAGACGGAGCGAGGCGAACAAAGGCTGCCCGCCTTGCCCGGCGAAGGGACCGGAGGACCGCAGGCAGAACTGGGCGACCTTCCCTGGCCGAGAGGGAGCCCCGTGAGGCGGACGCTCAACGGGCAGAGTTCCCCGCTGCCTTCCAGCCATGAGACGGAAGAGCAAATCCCGAGGAGGGGCTTCTGGCGGCTGGTGCTGGCTCTGCCGCGGCTCTCAGTGAACCCTTGGCGAGGAGGCTTCTTCCAGGAACGGTTCGAGCCAAAGAAATCTCTCCCTGCTGCTGCTGCTGCTGCTGCTGCTTCTGACCCCTGAAAACGAAGTGACTCCTGGTTCCCCTCAGCAGCAGGAGAAGAAGAAGAAACGGCGCTGAGGGAAGCGTGTGTGAGGGCGGCTATTTTATAACCGTGCCTCCCTCTTCCTTTCCCTCCCTCCTTTCGCCTGCCTTTGCCAAGCAGCCTCCATCGCTTTTGAACGGGGGCGCGTGGATGTCGGGAGGCGAGGGGGAAGCGGGTGCTGTCGCCGCCGCTGGGCGCTGTTTTCGGGTCGCTTCTCTCCCACACGCTGCTCCCGGCGATGAAAAGCGGGATCCAGGAAGCTGCTTCTGCTTGGTCTGGCTGCTGGGGATAAATAAACCCAGATAGAGTGGGAGGCGGAAAGTGAAGCACCCGCCGCTCTTTTTCTTGACATCTGGCTCTGTTCAAGTGGAAGGCAGCGCTGGGGTTGTGAGGGGGTCGTGGACAGCTTTAGGTCCGACGACAGTTTGAAGGGAGCCGGGTAGGTGGGTGGGCTGCCAGCCCGATACCTTCTGGAACGGGAGACGAATCTTGGATGGCTTCACTATCTGACTGACTAATTCCTGTATCGAAGCTGGAATGAGTTTCAGAGAGCAACTCCTTTATTTGCTTATATAAAAGCCTGGAAGCCTCAATAAGTGCGACGGAAGGAAGAAAAGCGGAAGGGATCTATAATATAAACATTTTATTTGCATCTCTTTCCCCTGAAATCAAGTTGTTTTTTTCTGGAGGAAAGGGAGGGTGAACTGGATATTTGTTGGCAAATAGAAATGAAGGCTGGCTTTTAAACTGTCATGTATTATTTTTCCTCTGGCAATGGATATTGACCACCACATTTCTGTTGTGTTCCAAAAACTTTCTTTTCTATAGTGAGAGCAAAGAGGAACTAATAGTCTTTTGTTGTCATTCAGAGCAACGGCCAGAAAAATACAGGCAGCTTACAGAGTCTAGGAGAAAATTGGATATTATGGATGGTTTCTCAACTGCTGGTTTTGGATTTGGATATATGTGTTTGGAACAATTAATAGGAATTTTAATTTTTGTAAAATGATCTGCATAAAGGATCTTAACAAACTTATATGAAAGGAATCTACTTGGTTACAAAATACTCTTAACCATTTTTAACCAAGACATGCTTAAGGATGTGGATTTGATGTAAAAACTGAGCAGCTTGTTAAACAAAAGGAACAATGCTTCAGAATCCTTTTAAAGCGCTATTTCTTTGACAGTTGATTTATATTTTAGCTGTTTCTAGTTCCCATTTCCTTGTATGATTACATACTTTTAAGGAACTGTTTTGAACTGTTTCATTTCATTGTGAAGAAAGGATAGACTACTTGTGACTTCTGCAATGGCAGCTTTGGACACTGAACAGTTAACTGGGTGTTGTATAATGCCCTGATAAACTAAAGTAGTAAAAGTGGCTTCAAGGAAACATCTTACCCAAGAGGTGTTTTGGGGGTTACTCCCCTCCTTATTCCCCCTTGATGACTCCAGGAGGTGGTGGAGGAGGGCCCATGAAAGACTGTGAATACAGTCAGATCAGCACTCACAGCTCCTCTTCTCCCATGGAGTCTCCGCATAAGAAAAAGAAAACAACTGCCAAGAGAAAATGGGAGGTTTTCCCTGGAAGAAACAAGTTCTACTGTGATGGAAGGATCATGATGGCTCGTCAGACTGGAGTCTTCTACCTGACCCTTATTCTTATTTTGGTTACCAGTGGACTGTTCTTCGCATTTGAGTAAGTGGCATTAAAGTTTTCATTTCTTTCCCCCTTTCCATAATGATACAGCTTTTTGAAAAAGGTTTCTATTTCCATTCTGCTCTATAATTACCAAAGATGGTTTGTAGTCTGTAGGCATGGATAAGTGAGTTGTACCTATATCATGACTGATATAGTTATGTTTACAGTATGTTGAGACCTTGAAGCTGAGATTGCTACTATTTTCCACTGCAGCTATATTTAAAACAGCCATTCTTTCCTTATGTCCAGCAACTTGGGCTGCTACATATGAATGAGAAGACTAGTTATTCCTGTCTTTTTATTTTTCAAAACTATTACTTGATTGTACTTTTTCACACAGCTTGTACTAAGCTGAACATACTTGCATTTTTAAAAGAAATTTTAAAAAACCTGATTGAGTCTAGCTGAATGATTTTTAGATTACTTTGTCAAATGTTTGCAACAGGCTGTTAAGGAACCAGGTGTTTACATTTACAGTACATCCAACTATGAACTACATTTTCCTCTTTCTCTGATCAAGTCCTCTGTGTAAAGGTATGTATGTATCAAGTTGTTAGCCTGCCAGTGGATGCAGTCTGTAGAACTGCAGTTTGTACCTGGTAGCATGGTCTGTTCATTATGCTGCTGCTTGGTTTAGTTAGATGAATTTTAAAACCTCATCCAAAAGGTAAACTCTGTATAATTAGGCTAACTAGACATTTCACAATATTCCTCTTCTCAGCTATTGTTCAAACTTCCTTCTTTTTTGTTGTTAGGCAATTCTTCCTTTAAAAAAAGAAAAGAAAAATATAAATCCACCTGTTCATCATAAATACCTTACTCACTTCCCTGTTTGAGAGGTGAAGGATATTGCTTCTGACTTTGCTCAGTCTTTGTTAGCTTTAAAGTCTTCTCCTCACCCCACAGCATCTAGTATTTGCAACTATGTGAGTTTGGTATTTAAAAAAAGAAAGGGGAAAAAAACTGTAACTGAGCAAGAAGTAGCGTATAAATATGAGATACGTACAATAAGCCTGTGTGATGAAAGTGATCAAGGAGCACTCTGTACACACCCTTTATTGCTTCCTCTGTGGCTCATGCCTAGTTATGCTGTGGTGTCTTAAAGTTATGCTCATGGAAGGCTAGTTGGGTTTCCTATACATATCTAGTTTGCCACTGTGAGAACTGGGTGCTGGACAAGATGAACTGCTGGCCTGATCCAGGAGACCCTCCTTATGTTATTAAGTGGACCTTTTAATGGACAGTGCAGTTTAGCATCCTATGGGGAAATTGTGTAAATTATGAATCCTGAGGGAAATGTTATTTGATAATCTGTTTAGCAGATAAGTTTTTTTGAACTGAGTCATGATCCATTCTTCCATGCACTGAAAACAGTGGAGCCTACTTTTGCATATAAACACACATGATTGCGCTAAAAGTATTTTTTTGTGCTTGGGGACAATTTTTTTCACAAGGGCAGGTTTTGGGTCGAGCCACTGAAGACATGGTGTGTTTACATGATCCATTTCTCATTGAAAGAAAGAGCTTCTGTTTCTGGTTAGTTTATATAAGTATGAATTAGATAAGGGGTTTTGTGGTCCATGGACCACCAGTGATATGTGAACTTCATTCAGCTGGTTCATGGCATGTCCACATTAAAATTTCATATTTATTTTTTAGTGGTATCTTCATTGTTTCTTTTATTTCTTATACTGTATTTTATTGAATTACAATTCAAATTCTATGAAATGCAAATTACAATACAATAAGATACAACTTTAGAAATGAAAGAACCAATAGAAATACCATTAAAAACATTATAGTTGCTATGGCATGTAGAAAAATAATTAAGTATGGTAGTCTGCTAAGACCACCAGCAGTTTTCAAGCTGTCTGTGGCAGCGGGCAAGGAGAAATTGGGAACCACTAAATGCTGATCTGATCTTCAAAGGGCGAAATAGAGGCTGAAAGAGATTCTTGGTGAAATTAGACTTTCTTACATCTCCAGATACTTGTTCATATACACTTGGTAAGTTATCATCTTTGATTTGTAGAAGTTGAAAGAGTTCCTTAGAGAAGCATAACTGCAAATCTGCATAAATAGATGGGGTTGGTGTTTGTTTTTTTGTACCTACATATTTAAAATATGATGCTTGATACAGCACTGGAAGCTTTTGTCCATGTAAATGGGTGTTATTGTTGGGAGACCATATTGTTTCCATACAAAGTAGGAGGATAGATACCATGCCCAGTAATTTCACCTGCTGGAAGCATTTTCAGGACTCACTTTAAAAGTTCAAAAGCAAAATGTTAGATCTTGTCCTTACCTGTCAGTGGGTATGACATGTATTGAAAGAGGCTAATCAGAAGTGAAGTAGATTACAAATAACCTGCATAAGAATAAAATGGTACAGCAGCTCTGGGTATTTCTGCCTCTTCCTGATGGCTAAAGAACAAAACATGTTTTGAGACAATAATCATGTGATAATCAATTTGTTGCAAATGCCCTATATACAGAAAGCAAAACACTGTTGCTCTACTTTTGATCTGATGTCATAAGTTTGGCAGTTATTTTTATCAGCCTAATAGGCTGTCATTTATTGAGCTGTAATTTAATTTGAATTAGGCATATTAGAATCTAAAATCTTCTCAAACCACATCACATAAGTAACTTATTTCTATTCTACATACTTGTGCAAGACTCCATAGGTTTTTGTGTATTTGTACACTCTGCTTGCTATTATCAAGAACTTTTTGCAACAAATACGCAGGCGCATGCTGCTAATTTTTCATAAGAGACACCATTTAACACGGGCATAATCTGTTATTGGTTTACTTTATTACATAATATTTAATTAAATAATATTAAATATTAAACAATCTGCAGGTGTTTGCCTTTATTTTTAATACAAAATACAAAAAGCTGTGCAGCTGTAATTAAGTGCATGCATGTGGTGGAAATTCTCCTGAGCGCTATTTGTTTGTAATTGTATAGCTTGTACAGTGGTACCTCGGGTTACAGACACTTCAGGTTATAGATGCTTCAGGTTACATACTGTACTCCGCTAACCCAGAAATAGTACCTCGGGTTAAGAACTTTGCTTCAGGATGAGAACAGAAATCTCGTGGCGGTGGCAGCAGGAAGCCCCATTAGCTAAAGTGGTACCTCAGATTAAGAACAGTTTCAGGTTAAGAACGGACCTCCAGAACAAATTAAGTTCTTAGCCCGAAGTACCACTGTAGTGGCTTACAAGGAGGTATATATTGCCATATAGCATACCAAGCAGATGTTAGGGTTCTTTTTGATAGGATATGGTGGATATGCTTTAGAATTGTGGACATGTAATAATTAGTATTATTAAGTTTAAGGCTCTCAAATCATGTGTCTCACAATGTAAAACATATTCTTATTTTGCAGAAAGAAATCTAATGCTCTAAAGCAGGTTTTTTTTTGGTCTCATGTGCTCTAGTAGAATGCGTATGTCCCAGAAGATTCAGTCAGAAGCAATAGTCTTTTGCTCTGCCCTTAGCAACAGCATGAGGAATCAGCATCTTGAGCTATTATTACATGAAGTGCTTGAGTATGGAATGTTGAAATCTTGTGTATATGCAAATGCACAAAACTGGCACAAAAATGATTCATATGCAGTTTCCCATGGCCTTCTTCATTTTATGGTTTAATAGTTATTAAAGCATACTATCTACAACACAATTTGTAATTCTCTTAATAGTATCATTATTTCATCACAATAATTATATATAAATTCAGGATGCAGAACCAAATATATAATTAGTTTCCCCCCTGCTGCACATACTTCAAGATTTGAATATGCCTGATGATGTGACAGCTAATTTTTCAGAATGTTTATAGGGGCCAGTAAAAATACTGAATATTCATGTAGAGTTTGCCAGCTTTAATAAGAAGGTGGGCAGGTCGGGAAGACTGAAATCTTGGATATCATAACAAGTTAAGCTTGTTATATAAAAACAAATGGTTGCTGATCCGGAAGAAACGACCTAATGACAAACAAATGGGTAGATCTTAAGAATCACTCCTGGAAGGAAGTTAATGGGGGAAGGGAACATTTCCACCCCTTCAGGTATCTGTACTTGGTCAGCAGTGTCTCCTGAGGATCTCTGTCTAACATACAGAAAGCTCCTGAAAGCAGGTGAAGTTCTCACTTTCAGCTGCTTCCTACTGGGGCAGAGAAAGGCAGACTCCACTCCAACAGATAGAGATTGTGCTTTCCCCACCCTGCCAAATAACTGTTTGGCAGGCTGAGAGGAGCATGTTTTACTTAGGGAGAAAGGCACACACAGATGACTGTTTCCTTCCTCATTGGAATTGTGCTCTCTTCAGCCTCCAAGCAATGTGATGGTAGGTGGAAGGCATGTTAAGGGATTCACAGCAAGCGTCAGAAGAGTCCTGTGAAGTTGCATGAGAGCTGCAGGCCGCTACATCTGTCTTAAATAGATCCCTTAGATGCCTGCAGTACATCATTTGATCATGGAAAGATGATTAAAAATTACAAATGTTTCTTACTCCCTTAAAATGTTATGATGGGAGAGTTGGAGTAATTCTGTTACAAAAAATAGTTTTAGGATATTGATTTCCAGACTGCACATTGGACAAACTAGTTCCCCCCCTTACTTTGTTTCCCCTTATGAGATTGTATCATTAAATTATTTTATTATTATAAAATAGTCCTGTGGAATTCTGTTTCCAATCTGGAATATTTTTCTAAATATGGTCCGCCCCCCACTGCAAGATGCTCTGTCACATACAGTGGTGCCTCGCAAGATGAAATTAATCCGTTCCGCGAGTCTCTTCGTCTTGCAGTTTTTTCGTCTTGCGAAGCACGGCTATTAGCGGCTTGGCGGCTTTAAGAAAAAGGAAACAAACTCGCAAGAACTCGCAAGACGTTTCGTCTTGCGAAGCAAGCCCATAGGGAAATTCGTCTTGCGGAACGACTCAAAAAACGGAAAACCCTTTCGTCTAGCGAGTATTTCGTCTTGCGAGGCATTCGTCTTGCGGGGCACCACTGTACTGTTGTGGTTACTTTGGCTATGTTAGATTCTTTAGTGAGTGAAAGTCCTAGCCAGATATTCTAGTTCCTGTTCAGCCCCAGTGAGCATGAGCAATAGTCAGGGATGATGGGAGTTGGAGTCCAGCAATATCTGGAGGGCAGCAGATTGGAGAGGACTTTATTAGTTGTTGTTTTTAAAGTCATACAGCTCCTTACTAAACAAGCCTTCTACACAAGTGATAATCAGACTATTCCAGTTCCCTCTAATAACCCTGGATCCCTGGTGCTGATGTGGGAAGTAGCCATGTCATCTGCCTGATCTATTGGTTCCTGGATGCAGGTGATACTGGCTCTTATAGGCCCAATCTAATTGCATAGAGAACAAGTTGTTTGCATTTGCCTCGAAAACTGTACAGATATAGGTACTTACAGCATGGTAGTGATCTGATTCAGATGTTACAGTCTTCTCCTAGTTGTATATTCTTTTTAAAGCACTGTTTGAGCCACAGTTCCCCAGTTGTAATATTATGGGGATTGGTTTAACAAACCGCAATATATTCCTTGAAGCTGGGGGTGTGTGGGCTGGGGAGAGGGGAATGTATGATCACAAGGCCAATAAACAAAGTTTATTGTGTCTGAACCATGCCAGTATCTTAAAAGTAGTAATGAAGACTGTAAAGATATAGTCATTGTGTCATTTTGAAATAATACTCCATTGATGTTCTATAAATACGTGATTTCTAGCTTACCTTTTTTACTACACACAGTATAAGAAAAACAGTACATTCTAATGACACTTTCTTGTAATGGAAACAATTACGGTGTGAATATTTTATAGCATATGCTCAAACATGCCTTTTGAGACATTAGTAGAGACATACTGTACATTAGCAATGGATACTTCCATATCTTTGTTGCTTACCCAGTGGTTCTATGGTCCTAGAAAAGTATATCTTCATCTTGAAAAGATCGGGGCAGGGGGAGCTGCAACAGGACAGTGTCTGGTTTTTTTGCACAAATAATGCAAGAGTATTTTATCTTTTTTGACATTGGCGTACACTATTATTTTCTTCCTAGAGTATAGTTTGCAAAAATCAGAATATTTGTGATACTTTTAATACAGAAGTAAGCTATGCACTTTACACCAGTGATACAATATTGTTTATAAAGTTGTTTGCATTCTCTGGAAATGATATAGAAATCCTGTTGTAATGTGTATTGGGAATTTGGTAGTGAAGCCCCTAGTAGTGATTAGCTGATTGGATATCACAGAGTAAGAAAAGGCAGCTAAGCTCAAAGTGGTAAGCAGAGAACAAGCATGCCTGCATCCCTCCCCCAGTTCATGCACAGAAAGCAGCAGAATAAGAGAAGTAGGGGATCTTAGGAAATGACGGTTGGATCTTGTGAAAGGGAACTGGGGGCAAATGTGTGTTAAACTCTCAAAAGTGCTGTTTAAATACATGTGCTAAAAGAACATTGCATTTGCAAAGTAAAACTATTGCACAAAAGATTGCACTTCTGCATAAATATCTCACTGCATGTCTGATAAGTAAGCATACAACATTTCCTAGCCTGCAAAATAACGTTATTAGTCTGCTGGGGGCTGGCAGAGGAGAGATGGATAAAATCAATCCACACTTCTGCACTCTGATTGGTTTCTGCGCTGAGCACAGAGGAGAGAGAGAGTGCTCTATCCCTGCACTGCCAGACTTCTCTTCACTTTACATGGAATTGAATACACTTGCTGGCATGCACTTCTTGCCACCTGTGGCTACCATTCTAGTACAGTGGTACCTCAGGTTACATACGCTTCAGGTTACAGACTCCGCTAACCCAGAAATAGTGCTTCATCTTAAGAACTTTGCTTCAGGATGAGAACAGAAATCGTGCTTCGGCAGCGCGGCAGCAGCAGAAGGCCCCATTACCTAAAGTGGTGCTTCAGGTTAAGAACAGTTTCAGGTTAAGAACGGACCTCCGGAATGAGGTACCACTGTACTTAAATACTGTACTTAACCCGAGGTACCACTGTACTTAAATACAAAGCCAAGCTGTAATACGTTAAGAAAAGTGATTACCGTATATACCGGTACTTGAATATAAGCTGATTTTTTCAGCATATTTTTTAGGCTTCCCTTGCCTTATACTCGAGTGAGGTGGGCAGCAGCGGAGGAACGAGCCCTTTCTCATCGCTCGTTCCTCCACCGCCGCCCGCCTCTTGCACGGGAAGGCACAGGAGCCGCAGCTGGGAGAGGCGTCACGCCGCGCCGCGCCTCTCCCAACCGGACTCCTATGCCTGCTCTTGCAAGTGGCAGAGAGGGCGGCAGAGGGATGAGCGGCCCAAAAGGAGCCCTTTCAGGCTGCTTGTTCTTCCTCTTCCGCTGCCACCACCAACAGGTTTGTGGTGTGAACCGGCTTATACTCGAGTCAATAAGTTTTCCCAGTTTTTTGTCCTAAAATTAAGTGCCTTGGCTTATAGTCAGGTCAGCTTATACTCGAGTATATACGGTATATTCTACCTTTCTGTCATTGACTCCTGAGGCAGGTCACATTAAGAAATGAAGTATTTAAAACAGCTTACAATGGTTGCTGGACACAGCTTTATTTATCCTTATGCATTTGAAACCAATTTTATGTTGCTATCAGTGATTGGGTAAGCGCAAGGTAACTGCATTCCTGGAACACATATAATGTAAGCTTTGTGGAACAATTTGTGCTGATTGCAAAATTTGTGTTATAAATCAGTATCTTGAATTATTTCTAATCCACAACATTAAAACTGAAAAGAGAAATATCAGGCAATGAGGTTGTTTAGGCATAATGCATTAGGCATATTAGCCATGTTAAAATAAGTATGATTCATACTTGGCAATATACATTAGATTCCTAGATACTTAACATTTGTTGTGGAGACATACACATGCACCAGTCACAAAAACACCTTAATAAATTTCTCCATTTATAACTAGCATAGAAAGGATAAATTTATTGTAAATCAAGAAAATCTTTAATAAAAATACATTTTAAAAAAGGATAGATTTCCTGACAATTCCATTTTTGTCCACAGCTTAGAAGAACACTATTTTTAAAAGGGAGGAAATAAGGATGTCTGGGCCCTGCTTCCTCAGTAAGTAATCCCAAGGAAGGAAAACTTGCAGAATTAAGTCTTGTCACACTGACATCCAAGCATTGACAGGCAGTGAAGGGGTGGGCCTTTGCTGTTGCATGGACTGGAACTGGGCAAATTAACACACTGATCTGTAGCCCAGTCAAGATACTTTAATCAGGAAACGACATCTTCTTGAGGATGTACTCCTGAGCCCTAGATTTTGGTAGAGATGATTCAAATGCATGGATGAGGGACAATTGGATGGTAACCATTCCTTAACCATTCCTATTCCAGACAACTCTTGCTCGCAAATGCCTCATTTCTAAGGCTGTTGTTCTCCCAGTTGGATTGGGTTGTGGTTTTGGAGTCCACCTTGAAGAAAAGATAAAACATATATGAGGGGGTGGTATTTTGCAGGGGAGGCCTGGTAGGCTATAAGTGCCGTTTAGCATTATGAGGGAATTGCTCTTTGATTTGTCCGGTATCTCTCCCATGGTTTCTTCCCTGAAAATGGCTGAGGTTGACTAGCAAAGCACAAACAAGTGGGTAAACTCGAGCTGTTCAGATATCTGAATCAGCCGTGCATGTAGCAAGGTTTGGCCATAACTCTTTATGATTGGATAACTGGATTTGCGGATAAAAAGCTTTCTGATAGAAGCCTCTGCATGTATTTCCTATTCCAATGTAGCCATTCAGCATCCTGAATTTTGTCTTGTTTATTAGCAACTCAGTAACCATAAAAGGAAATGTATGTTCAAACTCCTCTTTTGCAAGGAATGAATAACTGTTCTTGTTTGTAAGCTGCCTTAAGTCCCTCAAGGTAGTGTATATATATATGTGTGTGTTACTGCATGCATATTTACTTAGACATAAATCTTACTGTGCTTAGTGGGACTTACACCCAGGTATGTGTACATAGGATTGCTGCTGTAGTTCCTGAGGATAATCTGTATAGCCCAACTATTATTTTTATGAAACGAGATAACATTGCCTTCTTGAGAATTAGCAACCAGTGTAGGAGCTGCTTACCATGGCTGCAATGTCAATAAAGGGTCATGGGAAGAAATTTATGAGATTTTCTGAATTCTAGAAATAACTGCACAGTCCATCCCCCCTCCCCATCCCTTAAAGGATTGTAGGAATTAAATGTTCATGAATCATACACTTGTAATGTTCAGTTGCTGTATGTTGTATCAGTCTGAACATTTGGGGTATATTCTGTATTCCTTCTTTGTATGTGACTGCAGTGCTCATATGTGCAGGAATCATCTTGGGACTCTTTAGAGTTTAGACTGAGCCTTGTTTCTTTTTCCTTCTTCCCTTGGCCAAGGAGGAAGCAGTATGGTAGAAATTTGTGGGGAACTCTTCTTCACATTAACAGTTACTCCAAGCCTTCTGTGTACACCAAATGAGGAAAGTGGGAGGGAGGTAAAGAGTGGAGCTCCTGACATTAGCATGTGTGTTTTGTGTTCCTCTGTCCATTGATGCTGCACCCAAAGTCTTGTTTCTTTTAGTGTTTTAAGAATATGCAAGAGGGAGGCTTTATTTTATCTTCCTTTTAGTGAGATAGTTCAGATGGTATTCACATTTTAGTGAGATCGTTCAGATGGTATTCACATGCATGCACCAAAAAGCATTTGAACCATAGCTTGAAGCTGGTTTTTAAAGCATAGTTTCGGCAAATGATGGTTTGCAGTTACATTTGAACTGAGAAATCGTGTTTGGGATACTGTTCTGTCCTTGCAGATCATGATTTGGGATCAGGATAGCCTCTGGGGATTCCGATTGAAGACAGAGGAAGAGGGAAACCACACAATCCATGATTTGCCTATAAGTCTCTGGAACGCAAATCATGGTTTGGAAAACTTAGTGTTGTACTGCACTTATGTTTTTCTTGGCATGTATGAAAGCAATTAATATTATTTGGGATATAAACATTCAACTCATGCAATTAGTTTCTGCTAAAATAAACAGTATAGCTACTTCCAACTCATACACGGTTAACATGCATTTTGGGGGTAGAAGGAGGGGTCAGTTCGAAGATCTCTCTCTCTCTCTATGTATATTTCCAAATGTGGAGTCCACCTCTAACCATGTTATACTGAGGACAGAAGAGAAGGAAAGAAGAGGGTCTGCACACATGGTAGATTGCAGAGTGTACTTCTGCAAAACAGTAGCAAGGTCAGAACAATTCTGACCCAGAATGCTCCAAACCAAAGCAGGTGTTTGTCACTCTTGACCTTGGGGGATATTCTCAGCAGTGGAGGCTAGCCATCATCCACTAGGCATCCTGAAGAGAGTGAGAAAATTGTGATCCAATGAGTTCTTCTCCCCCACCCAAAATCTCTTTAGTGGTCAAAGGAGGACTTCCCCTTTGCCATTTTAAGAGTTCCAAGGGAAGGAGGAACTGTATTCCTGATATGCATATTCAATAGTACAAGCCCTTGGAGTCTACTTTGATAATGAATGAGGGTAGCACCGCCAGCTCAAAGCAGATGAATGGCCGAGGCTCATCTCAGACCTCATGTTCAGCTTCAGAGGCACTTGGAAACAGCAAGCAGTCTTGCTGCTACTTAATGCTTCTGAGGCTCAATACTAATGCAGGAACAAGGCCTCCTTCTCCCAAGGAGCAACATGGATGCGTAACATAGGGAGTGACTTCAAAAATTGGCAGGCTGTCAAAGCTAGCCCAAGTTTGAAAACTGTTGACAATTGTTTTCTCTACCATATATTCTATATGGTAGCAATCTAATGATACTCTTGAGGCCCAGTCTCAGTAGTAAACCATCAGAACTGTTTACTTACACAAACAGCGTAAGCCAATAGTGGGGGTGCATCTGTTTGATGTGCTGGGTATCTAGGCATCTGTTGGCTTAGATAATTGTAAAATGTTGGTAATTTATATTTTAAAAAAGTATTGTCTTTGGATTTTAATGGATTTCTGAAAAGATAATTCTCTTGAACTTATTCAGATGCTCCCTAATTGCTGCTTCCTTATTTATCTTATTGTAATGGTAGTTTCTAACATGTTTTTACTTTGTATGCAGCCCGGACAGTCAACTCTTTATTATTGTGTGGCTGATAAAACTGAAATAATAAATAAAGGCGCAACCACTTTCTTTCTAATGCCACACATCAAGATTGCCAGTCTACTTTATATTGAATAAAGTTGCTAACAAAGTGATTGATTTTTCTTTGTGATTACTTTTTCTTCCTTAGCACTTTGTGGTACAACTGAACAAATATATATATATAATTCAAGCATTTCCCCCTATTTAATTTTCCTCTTCAGTGATACACCTTAAAGAAGGGCATCCACAATCGAGTGTTCTCCAGCTGTTGTCGGACTCCAGCTCTCATTGTTCCTGACTATTCGCCACACTGACTGGGGCTGATAGGAGTTAGGAATCCAACAACATCTGGCAGACAGCAGATTGGGAAAGGCTGCCTTAAAGGAACTAAAACATTTGGTTGCATTAGTGTTAGCTTAGTGCCAGCAAGTGCAGTGTCTTGACAATATGTCAATGTTTGTGGTTCAGATCAAAAGCAAACTTCTTTAAAAGCTGACTAATTATTTTGCAGAAAGAATGCACGTGAAGTTAATGTATCTTTGAAAATGGAACGTACACAAACCGCTTCTTGCATGATTTATGAGTGTCTGTGTAACTGATGCAGCATTTGGGACTACGTCTGTCCAGCACTGTTTTTTCCATGTGTGCAGTAATCCCAACATAAACCTTTTATGGATTCTGATACCCAGGTTTCCATGAATTGTGACTGAAAATTAAAGTATTGCCTAGACAAGTTCAGTCTGTATATAGTTTATAAACTAGTTTAAAGTGGAAACGAAATAGAAGTGTGTTCATGTGGTGCGATGTACAATGTGATAATTTAGGGCAGGGTCCGCTAATGTGCAATTCTCCATATGTTAGTTACTTAACTTCAGCTCCCATCATCCCTGACCATTGGCCATGCTGGCTAGGGCTGATGGAAGTTGTAGTCCAACAACACCTGGAATGCCACAGGTTTCTCAACCCTGAGTTAGGATATCAGAGATAACTGTATTTGTGAATTAGCTATAACCATTACTCATCTTCAAGCATCGGGATATTTCATGACATTTCTAAAATATTGGAGTTGAGATAACAAGCTACATTGTTTGAGATCCCAGGCTATCATCTGAAAGTACATAAGGCCATCACCTTTCTGAAGCTAAGCAGGTCTGGAGTTGGTCAGTGCCTGGCTGAGTGATCTTCAGGGAACTACATGTAACTGCCTTGGGTTTATAATGGAAAGCAGATGGAATATGAATTAAATAAATAAAAATATGTCCTGCAGTATAAACTAAAGATGTGTGTTTATTCTCAGGGAAATCAAATTCTAGCTGAAGCAAATTAACTTGGGTACCATCTCAACTTCAGAATTTTTACATCTAAAAAGCTTTGTGCCCATCAGATTTGTTATGGTGACTTGTAGGTTCTTGTACATTTCCTTGATTGACTATCCTGATTTTTATATGAAACATTTTTTCTGTTCTGGAGGTACTGAATAAATAGCTTTTGTGGCAGTCCAACATATCACTTTTTCTAATTCTTTAGCTACTGTTAGCTTTAGAGCTGTATGCATAGACTGCAGTTTTGGTGACATAATGCTGCTTGCCTTTTCCAGGCAAAATAATAATATAATATGAGTAGCTGATTTCCATCCTTTTTGGCACACACCAACATGAGCTGAAATGCCTAGAACAGTAAATTGCTTGAGGTTTTTAATGGCACTTTCTCTTTTGAACACTGCTAATTTTCCTTTTGCAACTGTACAGCAGTATTTCAGTGTCAAATGAATGTTGTCATTGACAAAATAACCAATGGAGTTGTTTCATCTGTAATCCTAAAATTTGGTTTTTGAATGAAACTTGCAGAGATCAAATTCTTACAGATGAAGTATAATATATTTCTCTTAGTATTCTTTTTGTAATTCTTCTGTATGTGAATTTTTAAGATAGCTTCTTGAAATAGAATGCAATTTAACTTCTTCACTTCCTCCCACTTCTGCCTAAGATCTATTCCCGGATAGAGTCCTAAAGTAAGCATTGCTAGGGGAATTATATTCTTGCTTTGTTTTACCCTTGATTGTGAATAGACTTCAATGCTATCCTACTACAGTGGTTTACAAATATTAATTTGTTGTTTCATCATTGCCAAAATTAGGATTAAGCATAATTTAAAATTTGGCCAGAGACCATAGCCACAATGTGTGTAAACATCTGGCAAGTATATGTCTCATAGTTCTGAATAATGAGTTATTTTGGGCCCCAATCTTGTTTATATAAACAAAAACATTTAGAACTTTTCTACACATGTTACCTATTTCCTGTTGTACAAAATTGTTGATTTCTTGACTAAGCAGTGTACTGGGATTTCAAATACTTGATAATATTTAGAAGAATTAGTTGCATGTTTTCATCTTGTCCTTCTGGGATGACAAGTTCTGGCAGAAATGCAGTATTTTGCTAAAAGGACACTTGTAATTTAGCAGGCATCTCCCATGGTTCCTGGACAGTATCTGCTCTTAGGTGTTCTGTTCAACACTAGCATCACATTGTATGATAGCTTGCATGATTGAATTGTGTGCTTTTTCTCATACCTGTCTAGAGTATGACAATATAAATTGTGACAAGGAAATAGTTTCCCTTAGAGTGAAAGGCCATCTTACAAGGATGGTCTTATGGCATTTTTCAAATACTTGACTCAAATCTGCCTTGGGCTTTTAAAAGTTACTTTGAAGTTGTATTGGCAAATTAGTTCTTTTCTGTAAGTAAGTGTGTGTTAAATTACAGGAATATAAAGGACACACTAAGTAAGTGTGTGTTAAATTACAGGAATATAAAGGATTAATGATATTTAAGAAATGGGAATACTGTATTGGCCTGAATATAAGCCTCACTTTCCCCCCCAAATTCTGACCATGAAAAGTTAAAGTGTGACTTATTTTGTGACCTTATGGTATGCAGCCAGGAGCACGGGGCAAACAGCACCAGGAGCATGACAAAGTGGCACCCGCCCCTTCCCCCAAGGTTCCTCCCCCGTCCTCTCCCCCAAGGCTGGGAAGGGAGACAGCGAGGAAGGGGAAAGGCTGTTGGCAACGCAGCGTGCCCCCCCAAAAGTATGCAACCAGGAGCAGCGAGGAATGGAGCAGCTTATATTCGGGTATTTTTTCTTTTCTTTTCCTCCCTCCAATTTTAAAGTTATGGCTTATATTCGGGTGCAGCTTATATTCAGGCCAGTACGGTCAATTTTACACCTTGTATATTTTGTAACACCTTAAAAGTTTAGCAGCTGTTGTCTATGGCAGTCTTTCAATTCAAGGGCCATACAAGGGGTGCCCAAACTTTTTTCAAAGGGGCCAGATTTGATGAAGTGAACATGTGTGAGGGCCAATCAAAGTTTTGAGCTTTTTTTAGGGTTGAAGTTGCTGAGCTTTTTTGGGGGGGCTGGTTATCCCAGGACATACTGTATACTGCCACGAGGGCCGGATTAACGGAACAGACTTTGGACATGCCTGGGCCATACCAAAACTAATATATGGGAGATGTGCAGGTGAGGAAGCCGAAGCATTTTTAACATCTAAGACAAAGGTGCTAAAGTGGACCATATATGGACCACCAAAAGGTTTTGGGTGGCCTACCAGGATCCCCCAACAATTCTGTGTGATCTTTTAAAAATATATAACTATTACTGGTAATCCCTCCACACCAGTGTTTCCCAACCTTGGGCCTCCAGCTGTTTTTGAACTACAATTCCCATCATCCCTGACCACTGGTCTTGCTAGCTAGGGATGATGGGAGTTGTAGTCCAAAAACAGCTGGAGGCCCAAGGTTGGGAAACACTGCTCCACACAACACACTTTCCCCAATTTTTTCACAGCTGATTAATTTCCTTTGTTGGGCTTCACCAAGTGCTCTCAGGTAATTTTTGCCATTTTAGAGTCAGTTGGGGTTCCTGTCCTCCCCAACGCCATAAAATTAATTATTTCCTCTTTCTGCTTCTAGGTGCACCATTAATAGTACAACTCGGTGGCAGCCTGTTCACTTCATTTCTATTGACTGTTGTTTTTTCTCCAGCTAGGTTGCCTTCAGCAGCTGATCATTAATAATCATCCCCAAGTGCTGCTGAAGGCATCAAAGCAGGAGAAACAATGCATCCAGCAGGGAATAGAAATGAAGGAGAAGCATTAAAGTTAGCACCTCCTGCTGATCACCTTAGTGAAAAAACGTACTTGAAGGAATTTGGGGTGAGGAAAGAAGGACTTGGAAGAACTTTGACTTAGAAAAAATCAAAACAAAGAAAAATAATCACTTAAAAAGAAAAGAAAATATAAATAGAACTAGTTTAGGGAGATTAGCAAAGGGGACAGACTGATTTTTGATGGGCAGTGAATAAATGGTAACATTCTTGTATGATTTTTAATGGATACTAAAAAAAACCACTTATGAGATGTGGTAAGTGAATGAACATTTATTATGTTATGTCAACATTTTAACATACATGTTATCACACAGGATTAGCAAGAACTTTCATTATCATAAAGATTTTTGAGCTGTGCATATGTTATGGATATTTTATAACTTTTAGTTTGTTATGTGCATTTTTTATTTTCATGCTATGTTGCAAGCTTCACAGAGGCATCTGGATGATCATTGCTGAAACCAGATTACTGGTCCAATTGGACCTTTATTGCGTTCCAACAAGGTATCCTCAGGTTCTTTTTGCATGATTACCGTAAGTGCCCTTTAAAATACACCTCACCATTTTTTACATACACATGGGCATTTCCAAAAAAACCTGCTGATGAAGCATAGTTGTGAAGAGATTTAATTACTAAACAGGTTGTTCCTGGTTTGAATGTCAGCTCTGCCATAAACTCGCTAAGTGACCTCTGGAGCATGTCTTTCACCCACAGTTCTCTCATCTGCAATATGAAAGATGATAAAATTGTCTAACCTAACAGGGGTTTTGTAAGGATTATGTCAGAGACATGGCTAGCAGAGAGGAATCTGCAGAGGGGGAGGAAAAGGCAGAGGAAAAATGGAATTTGATTCGTGCACACGAAAGTGAGATAAGCCCTTCTCACTCTGGATTGCTGCCTGTAAGTTTTAGTAGCAGCACAGAGATGAAGGAGCAGGATGCAGGTGGTAGTAGGGGGTTGTATTAAACTCTAGAGGAGGAGGAATTGTCTGCACCTGAGTCTTCAAGAAGTAGGAGGTGGAGCAAGCGATTAGAACCAAGGAAGACCAGCAGGAAGCGGGGGTGGGGGTGGGGGGTGGGCTTGGCTTATATCTGGCCTTGGAAGGGGCCGGAAGCCAGTGGAGTCAACTGACTCCAACAGTGAGGAATGAGTTATGGGAAGCTGGGATTGCTGTAAACCTGTTGTTGATAAATAAACCTCAATTATTTGAATTGCCAGTGTGTCGTGTCTTGTGTGAGAGAAGTGCTAAACCTGACCGATTATGCCTAGACAATGCATGTGAATTGTTTTGAACACCTATGACAGATATTAAGTAATCCTAGTGCAGGACCCATAAACCTCCCCCCCTCTCCATGCAGACATGTATCACCTTATTCTGAATGGTTCATTCAGATTTTGTTTAAATTTGTCCTTAATAGATTACGATGCATTTTACATCTCAGTTTTAAAAATGAAACTGGATTTATATCATGCTCGATTGTGGTTTATTGTGACAGGAATGAACCTAGTCAGCCTTTAAGGCTTGTGTGTCCTTGAGAAGTGCAGACGTTTTGCTACTGTTTTTTTATCAACCGTAGCTTGTTGTGTCATCCAAACCTAACAAACCATTACAATTCGTATGAAACAAACCAATTTAAAACTGTAGATTATAAAGCTGCCTTTTTTCAGTATGTCAGTTAAAATTAACCACAGTTTAGAGTTCAGATATGCTGAAATGTGTTTAATTAAAATTGGAAGCAAAAGTTTCTAGTCTTGTAGACATGCTCGGGTAGAGGAGGGGTGGGCAAATGAATGCAGAGGGCACCTAAACTCATTCCCAGTATGATAAACCACAGTTTATCATTATGTCCAAACCTCCCCCTTGTTTCCTAGGTCTTAAACTTGAAAATGTTATTGGAGAACTGCTAAACGTATAGCAAGCAGGAACGGAAAAAGGTTTAGAATGTGTGGGTTGTTACACAGAGAGAGTCTTGGATACCTGCCTCATACTTCTTATTAGTAGTGTGGTACATCTTGTTTCTTTAAACATGTGAGAAATAGTTCCATGCTGATCTGAAGTGTCCATGTTTTCAAGTTTTACTTTCTAGATATTGGATGCAATCTACCCAAAGTTGAACACTTTAAAGTTTAAAGTTCTGTTTCAATGACATCATAATACACCATTATTTTATGATGACACAGCTTGCACTTCATTTATAATGTAAGTCACAGAATGTGGAAATCAACACAAAAACCATGAATTAATTCTCTTATTGTTTAGTACCCAGCAGTTTCTTCCATTTAGTCTTTTCAGCTTTGAAACAGAGCATGTCTAAATTAGATTGGGACTGAATATCCTCCTCTTCCTCCCAATACATACATACTTTTGGAGTGTTATTCATGTCTTACAAAAGTGCAGGGCTTTCTTAATGGCTTTGTGGGTTTTGCTCTTTTGTTTTTGAAATCCATTTATTTCTGTTGAAGGAACTTTCTATTCTTTCACAGGAGGCAGGTTCTTTGTACTTCTCCCCACTTCGTTATACAGTAAAAAATGCCTTTGTTTGGTAGAAGTCAACAGAATAGGCTGTGGTGTGTGCTTGGTTGTTGTTTGTGTGTGGTGCTCACAATAGTTTCTCTGGTTTGCAAATGTGTCCATCGGGCCAAAAAGGTTGGTGACTATGTAGATTATTCCTGCTTTGTATCACTCCTTAGGTGTGTTTGGTTCGGGCGGCTTGACCATAATCTGTGCTCAGTATAGCAGTGTTTTTGTTTTTTTAAAACCCAGATGCAGCAGATTAAATTCTCTGGCAATTTCTGTTTCCTCCCATTCTCCTGTAAGCCGTCAAACACAAAGTATCTGAGTGTTAGAGATAAACCGGGGAAGGAAAAGCAGAAGAACATGTAGAAAAGCTTACTGTTAGCTTAGTTTACTGGTACGTTTGATATTTGTAGTTTTGCAGATTCAGATTAGAATCTTGGTCTTCTGCAATTTAGCACTGCAGGTGGCAACAGGATTCAGTCTGAACAAATGATTTTTTTTTTATAAAGTATTTTGTAGCCAGTTTAAATGAATATTTTGCAATTAACATAGTAACAGTTGCAGTTTGTTTCGGGAATAGACAGTACTGTCAGATCACCAAGATCAAAGAGAATGTGTCTGTTCTGGCTACAATCTGAAGCTCAGTAAATACTAGTAAAAACTGTCCTTTTTTCTAGGTTTCCTTTTAACGAGTAACTTTAAATATGTGAGCTCCCTGTACCCCTGGCAAAGTACAGTCCTGTAATTTCTGTTGGTTTTGACACCGATTTGATGTAAGTGTCAAGTGGGATCATGCCCACTTCTTCCTCCTGTCTCCCACCCAGATCCACCTCTCCTTTCCCTTTTCAGTATTAGCCATGGTGTAAAATCCCTGGTGAAGAACTTGTGTCCCTCCAGATCTTGCTGAACTATAAGTCCTCAACCAGCATGGCAAATGGTTAATGATGATAATGGGAGTTGTATTTCATCAACATCTGTACACTCAGAGGGTAGCTAGCCCTAGTGTGGACTTAAATCAGCACCAAAGCTTGCTTGCTTATTTTATTTTATTTTATTTATTTATTTATTTATTTATTTACCTACCTACCTACCTACCTACCAACCACCCTTCACCTGAAGATCACAAGGTGGCTTGCCATATAAAAACACAAAAATACATAACATAGTAGCAAACAGGAACAATGCCCCCCTCCTGTTTTAAAGGCCATAGATAGTTTAATTAGCTAAAGGCCTGGGAGAAGAGGAATGTTTTTGCCTGGTCCCTGAAGATATGTAATGAATGCTCTGGGAAGAGCATTCCACAAATGGGGAGCCACCACAGAAAACGCCTGTTCTTGTGTTGCTTCCCTCCAGACCTCTCATGGAGGAGGCATACGAAGAAGGGCCTCAGATCATGGTCACAGGGTCCAGATTGGTTCATATGGTGAGAGGCAGTCCTTGAGGTATTGTTGTCCTGAGCTGTTTAAGGCTTTTTAGATCAAAATGAGCACTTTTAATTGTGCTTAGAAACTCACTGGCAGCTAGTGCAGTTGGGCTAGGATTGGTGTTATATGCACAAACTGTCTTGCCCTAGTGAGCCACTGAATTCTGCACTGAGAAAGCTAACAACTGTTTGCTTTACACTAGAGTTTGAAAGCAGGATTTGGTGCTGGTTTACTAATGATTAAAGAAACCATGGCACAGAACTATGCTACTGTTAATACTGAAAAGGAAAAGGAGGGAGAATTTCTATGAGTCAGCAGGATGCTCCTTGTCTGCTAACTATGGTTATTGTCTGTCATCATACTTGGCCAATTCTGTAACAACTTCACTGATTGCTAGCTTGCTGAATGCAAGGGCCTGGTGCTTAATTACTTTTAAATCTGGTCACAGCCTGTGATCTACATACCTTAGAAAGTACTTCTCCCTCTGTTACGCCCCATGGTAGTTGTGATTGCTACACTGGACTCTGTTTTCAAGCACGTTTGCTATGGAATTATCAGCTGTCAGAAACAGGGTCTTCATTACTGTCACCTCATGGCTCTGGAATATCCTCCCAGATGATATATAGAGCCCTTTCTCTCTCATTTCTTTTGGGATAGTTCTTATTCCAGATGGTATTTGGTTGTTATGATCTATTATGCTTTTGTTATAATTTTCCTCTTCTAAGTTATCTGTTACGAATTTCCTGTTTTAGTGTGATTGTTGCATTTAAAATATGTGTATTGATATTTTGAGTTGCTTTGAATTGAGGACAGTAGCCTATAAATACTTTAGTGTAATACAAATAATTAGGTGCTACTTGTAAACACACAGATTGTGAAGTGTAAACCATGCCTGTGAAGACCTGCTTGGATTGAGTGTATCCCGTGGTGAATTAGTTCAGCATGAAAATACATTCCTGTAGTTCCTTGTGAGGGAATTTACACCATTCATCACAGTGAATCATTTGTTCAACTCTCTGCACACAAATTCAGCCTAGACTGGTATGCATTCATTGCAATAACCCTGAAATTCACCAAGTAAATGATATATACCCATGTGATCTTAATAATTTAAGCTTTTAAGAAGTTCTAGTTCTTAAATTAGGATACTCCAGAAATCAAATTAAAAGGGTTGTGTTTATTTATTTAGAATACTTATGTCCCCTTTTATTGTCCAAGAAGAGACTCAAAAGTGGTTTGCAAAAGATTTTGTAGTATTAGGAACAGAAATAACATGAAGTCCATATGGCACCAGATTTATAAGGGCAGCATTTCCTGCGCTCATCTTTGGTCTTTGCTGGTGTTATCAGGCAGCAGCTTCCACTGAAGCAGCTAGACTTCATTCAGCCCATGATAGAAGCAAGTCTTCTCGTTTGTCAGTTGCCAGGATTATGCTGCATAACAGCATGGATACATTGCAGAGGTCATAACTTGCTTTTCTGCAGCTGTCTCTTTATACAATATAAAATGCTGGGCATATTGTTAAGTTTTTTTAAGCTAATATCTAAATTTCAAATATCTGTCAACAATAAAAAAAATAATTAAACATATTTATATACCTCTAACTCATATAAATATCAAGGCGGTATACAACAATATATAAAATAAAATAAAGTAAAATAAAATATAAAACACCATAAATGCAATACAAAACGATCATAAGAATCATAACACTGGCTAATCAAGAAGTTTCAAAAGCTGCATAGACCTGTTGGCATAGAAAAGTATTCAAGAGACGCCTGAAAGTCAATGGCAAGGCTGCTCTTCTGTACATAGAAGAGTTATCTATTTTCCAAAAGGGGCTTGAGTCCTCAGAAGCTTATCTTGTAATAAATCCGTTAGTCTTTAAGTTTTTGGTTTTGCTGCAAGTGATTAAGATAGTTATCCCTCAGGAAACATTTAATTTTTTAAATCAAAGAAGGCAGGGAGTCTAAATAAAACTGGAAACTATATTACATTTTAACCACACTGCTATACATACCCAGAACATTAAAAGAGATGCCATTTATAAAAGGCTTTGCATCTCTTATCAATGCATTCTATCCTTTTTTTGTTTTTGTACATAACATCATTCTATTGCCTCACTTTAAACAAACATATAAAGTGGGTGTTGATTTTGCAGGAAATGTTACTAAAGTGTACAGAAGGAAATGATCTATAGTAAACCGTGGGTTCTTTCACTGCTTCTGCTCCATTTGCTCCAAGGAGAAGTGAATGACTGACTCGGGAGATCCCATGTTAACACAATAATTTACTGATGCCTAGAAAATAAGGTGGGAAAATAGAGTGTGAGTCTGGACCTGCACCAGAGCCCTGCTTGAGTACAAAATGTTGGTGGTGGTGGAAAATATAATCTGAACGCACACTCAGAAATTTTGTGAAATAAATAAGTTCTCAAATAAAATTTGAAATTTTTAGGTTTTGTGCTTCGTGGGGAAATAACTTCTCTAAGCTGGTCATCTGGAATGGCTTTCCAGGAGTTCTCTCCCCCACACCTAATTCCCTTACAATATTGGAAATTACATCAGCAGCCTTATTACTACTAATAATAATTTGATTTCTTACCCTCCCTTCATCATAAGGTCCCAGGGCGGAGTATAGCAATTTAAAATTCAATCTTAAAAAGTTAAAACAAATTACATTTATAGGAATAGGGTGGGTCCTGAAAAATATCTCAGGTGTTTAAAGCCAGGGTAAAAGGTGTATTATGCAGTATTAATAACCCTTAAACTTTCAATTTTTCTCTGTTTTACAGTTGTCGATATTTATCAGATGAGATTACACCTGCTATTCCTGCAGTAGGAGCAGTTCTGTTCTTTTTTGTTATGGGGACCTTGCTACGTACTAGCTTCAGTGATCCTGGAGTCCTGCCTCGTGCAACACCAGATGAAGCAGCAGATCTTGAAAGACAAATAGGTAACACTGAAGGTCTGTTGTTGTCCCATCATCTTCTTTGTAACTGTGTGTGTGTGTGTGTGTGTGTGTGTGTGCGTGCACACACACACACATGCATGCTGAATGGCAACCTCACATACTTGTTCTTTTTTCTAAAAAAGAGTGAGTTTTGTAATTTTTCAGTTCTAGGGCAGTGTTAACTGGAATGATCTGTCTTGTAGATTTTCAAAAGAAGCATTTGTGTTTACAGTGATATTGAAAAGGAGCAACAATGACTTCTACAGCACACTCTCAAAATTCAAAATGTGACTACTGGTCCAAAACGGTTACCAACCGCTGGTGGGGAGTGTCTGGCCAGGAATGGAGTGCTTATGTCAGGGGTGCCAACTTGAATAAAATATTGTGGGGCCCAGGTAAGCCCTGCCCCACATAATCAATCACATGACTCAGAGGACACAAACTGTTTGACTGGAAATGTCCACCAACTTTAGGGGAGGGCAGCCCCCTCAAATATTTTATTGTGGGGGCCAAAGCCTAGGAGTTGGCTCCTATGGGTTATGTGAATTCACTTTCAGGAGACACAGGCATATAGCAGTGTGGCTTTAATCTCTCCCTGCTGATGGGCAGGTGGGGACCCAGAGGACTGGAAGAAATCCAGCAGTGGGTCAAGGGTTCGCCATCCCTGATCTACACAGTTGGGGGTACTGTACATCTGGATCCATTGCTGTCACTTGAGGCTCAGGTGGCCATGGTGGTGCAAAGTGCCTTCCGTCAGCTTCTGCCAGTAGTCCAGCTGTACCCTTATCTGGGCAGGGATAGTCTAACTTCTGTTGTCCATACTTTGGTAACCTCTAGCTTAGATTACTGCAACAGGTTATATGTGGGGCTGCCTCTGAAAAAGGTTTGGAAACTAGCTACTGTATTGTAGATTTTAGCTGCCAAGTTGCTCACTGCGGCAAGACGGTTTGAGCATATAATGCCAATCCTGGCCCTACAGCACTGGCTGCCTATTAGTTTCTGGGCCCAATTCAAAGTGCTGGTCTTGACCTATAAAACTTTAAATAATTCTGGACTGCATCTATCCCCTTGTGAATCAACCTGGACCTTGTGATCAGCATCTGAGGCTTTTCTTTGTGTGCCTCCTCCACAAGAGGTCCAGAGAGTGGCGACATAAGGATGGGCCTTTTCTGTGGTGGCTCCCTGCTTGTGGAATGCTCTTCCCAGGGAGGCTCGCCTGAAACCTTTGTCACATACCATTAGGCAGCAGGCAAAAACATTCTTCATCTCCTAGGCCTTTGGCTAATTAAACAATCTATGGCCTTTTAAATTGGGGGGAGGTGTACTTGTTTGTTATTATTCTATGTATTTTTGAGTTTTTATATTGTAAACTACCCTGTGATCTTTGAATGAAGGGCAGTATAGATATTTAATAAATAATAATCTAAGTCATGAAAATGCTCTATGTATTAGACAATGGTGGCTTTTGGTTTGTTTGCTGTCATTTTGGTGAGATACCTGTTATATGAAAGCTAGGATCTAAATGGCACCTTAAACCTAGGTTATGGCTGCAACAACGGAATGTCTTGGCGCGCTTTTTTAATAACAAGAATACAAAGCTGAAAATGAATGAACTGCAGTTAAAATAATATGTTCATTTTTTACATGGTCTAGTCCTTCCCCTGCCCTCCCCCTAATATTTTTAAGGGGGAAGTGGGGAGGTAGAAAGGTCCTCCGTGCCTTCCACTCTGCAGTTTTAATCTGAAATCTCAGGCGCAGTACTGCACCCAGAGCTCAGAAACTGCTTGCACTAATGAAATTCCCTGTCACAAAATGCGCCTAGAGCAATGGGATTTCAAACACTGAGGATAATGTTGTGTCATTGTTTCATTAAGTTGTTTTATACTTTTTCTTTTTTATTACTGTCCCCAACCCTCAATCATTCCATGAGCAAATGTTTAAATCACCCATAAATTAGCATATGGAGTTCACCATCTCCGATCTAAACTGTTGAAAAGCTTTTTATATTTGTGTAGTGATGGGCTAAATTCATTTTTTCTAACAGGAGGTAATGTCAGTTTTTACATTAGAGGTATTCCTCTGTCTTTTATTTATATATCTGCAGATTTATAAATTCCTTCACAACCAAAAGTTACTGAGGTGCTGTACAAACAGTACAATACAATAAATTAAAATAAGATAAAATACAAAAAATACAAAACCCAATAAACTAAAAGCAATATAACAATTCCTGCAATTGTACTGTTATCATTTTATTTTTAAAAGCCTTCTCGTACAAAAATATCCTCAGTAGCTGCCTAAACATCAAGACACAAAGGGGTTGGGTAATTTCGTTTGATAACTGGAACATAGACTTTAATCCAGCAAAAGTTCTAAATTGTTTTGCCAGGCTCCAATATGGGCCACTGCAGAAGTTTCAAAAAAGCAGGATTGGAGGAAAAGGAAGTAGTTAATTCTTCCATTCCCATTTCCTCCAAGACCCATGAGAAATGCACATTTTTGACATCACATTGGGCAACATGTATCTGCCCCTGTCATCAAGAAATGACTGAAGTGCAAGTCATTCCTACTTCCTCTCTATCCCTGCTTCATTGGAACACCGAGATAATCCCTTAGTGTTTGCTTCAACTAATTTCCTCCATCTTCCAGCATATTTGAGATCAAATCTGGAAGACTGGGTAAATATCCAATGCAGCACCATTGGGGTGTTTTTTTTGTATTTTTTTTCTCCTGGAAGAATCTTGCAACATTAAAGTTTGCTTTCAGCATTTTAAATGTAGATGGTCCAAATAAAGTGTTCGTTTGTTGCTTTGAATGAGCCAACTGCTGTTCCCTCTTTCCCGCTATAAATAATGAAACTGCATAATAAGCCTTTGGAAACAGCTGTTAATACAGTATAAATAAGTTAGAAGAGAATGTTTTATGTTGAAAGGTACTGTCTTGCATCTATTCCTGTAGTGGTGAAACCAGATGAAGTTACAGGTTAGGAAACCAGGGAGAAAATTGCACGTAGTTTTCTTGGCTAAGAGCACAGACTTTTAGACTGATAACAGTATTTATGAACACTTGCAAATGGAGGGATTTAGCATTTGTTCACTGTACAGGTTTGAGGAAGGAGATAAGCAAAGAAGTTCGTCCTCTAAATAACATTTGCATATGTATTTGTATGTATATTTATGTGAGGGCTGAATTAAGAATAGAGTTTGGAGGACTTGGTCAAGGACCTTTTTCATTAGGTTGGGGCATGGTTACGGTAATTAAGGTCATACTGAATCTTCAGGGGCTTGTAATTCCTACCCTAATATTACAAGGCATAAGGTTTTATTGTGCCACTCTGCTTATTTATGTGTGTACTCTGGCAACCAAGACTGCTTTCAGTTGGTTATTAAATTTAAAAAGATCCAACACGTTGTGATTATCTTAGAGCATAATGCAGAATAAATGTATTAGGTGCTATCTTGCCATGGCAAATACGAGTATCTGGGAATTTGTAAAATTCTTTGAGCAGATGCACTGGAGTGGATGCTGTCTGATCATCTTGGATGTCATTACATTTATACTTCAGCTTTAATTTGATGTCTTCAGTTCATTTAAGGATTTCTAATTTAATGAGTTCTTCAGTTTGGGCACAAAGTACTTCTATTTGGGATAGTTAATTGCACTCATGGTATTGATGTGGACATATTAGTAGTTGGTTTAAGTGATCATTATGCAATTTGATTAAGTTTCTGTTCTTACCAAACAGAGTGGCAGAAGTATAAAGAGCCTTCAGATGTTAGCTAGTCACACAGAATGCAGTGTTTGTTTTTTAAAATCCTTATTAATTGGAGGATTGTCACAGATTTTTCCTGTTCTCAGGTACTGCAAAATAGGCCATATTAACTACCCTTACAAAGCATGCTGCTTTTGTGTACTAACACTGTGGTGTTCCTGCATAATAAATAAAGTCATTTTCCCATTTGCTCTCAATGTGCGTGCCACGTTTTTATAGAGTATTTTAGGTCAGGAAGGGATAATGTTCACACAAGTACATGCATTCAAAATTGCTGTGCCATAGATTTCCTGTGATGCCCTTGTTTTCTAAGGGAACCTGCTATTACACATTACAACTTTGCTTTTGAGAATTCCCAAATGAGTTTCAGAGCTTAATCTGTCCTGTAAAGTTCAGAGTAAGTAATAACTAAAGAAATAAGAATTCTATATGCCGTACCAGTTTGTTCTGGTTTTCTTCCCATCCTCCTCCCTTGCAAAGGTATGGATACAAAAGCATCACATTCAACTAAATGAAACAGTGTTTGACCTTGGTTTATCAATTGTGAAAGCAGGGACCCCTTCTAGTGTGGACTAATGTCACAATAACCATACATTACGCAGAAGTAAAAAGGTAAAGGTACCCCTGCCCGTACAGGCCAGTCGTGACCGATTCTGGGGTTGCATGCTCATCTCGCTTAAGAGGCCGGGAGCCAGCGCTGTCCGGAGACACTTCCGGGTCACGTGGCCAGCGTGACGAAGCTGCTCTGGCGAGCCAGCACCAGTGCAGCGCACGGAAACGCCATTACCTTCCTGCTATAAAGCGGTACCTATTTATCTACTTGCACTTAGGGGTGCTTTCGAACTGCTAGGTGGGCAGGAGCTGGGACCGAACGAGGGAGCTCACCCCGCCGCGGGGATTCGAACCACTGACCATATGATCGGCAAGTCCTAGGCACTGAGGTTTTACCCACAGCGCCACCCGCAGAAGTAATCCCCACTAAATTCTATAGGGATGGCTACCAAGTAGGCCTGGAGCCTGAACTGATCAATCTTAAAGGTGTCACACAGAACTGTTAACAAGGGCCCCACTAAACTTTCAGCCCTATGGAAAAAGTTTACCCCCCCCACCCCAACTTTTTCGCTTCTATGGTTTTCCCCCCCATACTGTGGAAGGATAATAAATGGACTAAGGTGTAGGAGACCAGGGTTAAAATCATGGTTCATCTGTGAAGCTCCCTAGGAGACCTTGGACTATTCATTGTCAGCCTTTGTCTCAGGGCTGTGAGCAGAAAATGTGAAAGAGAATCCCAAATGCCACCATAAGTTGTTAGTAGTACAGAACAGAAATGTTTTAATTGGAGGAGATATGTCCTCAAAGCATTTAGAGCAAAGTGCAAATTTGCCACCACCAACATAAAGTTGCCTTGCCAGCAAAAAGGGCGCTTCAGAAGGTGCCAAGTGCTCTGCTGGAGTTAAATCAGGTCACAGAAGGCCTCTCAGGGCCACAGATGACAATAAGGATGCAGCAGAATTAACAGCATTAGGAAGAGCAACAAGGGTTCTAAGTATGACTTTGTGTAGCTACACTCATCTAACAGATCTTTATGTGAATGACGATCGGACTCACTTGTTTTAAGTCAACACACAAAAACTGGCCGTGTGAAGGTAGCAACATGAATAAGCAAATTCTTTTGGGTTTGGTTGCTACCTTTCTACTCTGAAATAAGTATTACTGAATTCAATGGAGCTTAAGGTAAAGGTAAAGGTACCCCTGCCCGTACGGGCCAGTCTTGACAGACTCTAGGGTTGTGCGCTCATCTCACTCTATAGGCCGGGAGCCAGCGCTGTCCGCAGACACTTCCGGGTCACGTGGCCAGCGTGACGAAGCTGCATCTGGCGAGCCAGCGCAGCACACGGAAACGCCGTTTACCTTCCCGCTAGTAAGCGGTCCCTATTTATCTACTTGCACCCGAGGGTGCTTTCGAACTGCTAGGTTGGCAGGCGCTGGGACCGAGCGACGGGAACGCACCCCGCCACGGGGATTCGAACCGCCGACCTTTCGATCGGCAAGTCCTAGGCGTTGAGGCTTTAACCCACAGCGCCACCCGCGTCCCACACAATGGAGCTTACTTCCAGGTAATTAACTCCATCTATAGCACCTGTCTGAGTGTCTCCCAAAGTAAAACAAAACAATTAAAACTATTAATTAAAATAAAAACACAATTAATATGTGATTTAAAACATTGTTAAAAGTATTCTTCAGGTTAAAACTTTTTCAATACACTTTTAAGATACAGATATTGCAAATAAATAAATATTATGGGTAAGACAAATATATGCATATAACAATATGCATGTAGTTTAGCACTTTATGCAAGGGTGAAACTAGGCTTTATTTCACCCAGGTCAAAGACCCAGTTTGGCATACACACTCCCCACATACATTTGTGTACACACACACACACACACACACACACACACACACACAGGCTGGGAGTCTCAGTGGTGCCCTCTGGAGGCTTTACACGGGGCGAGAAACCCGGCTAGCGCCCCCCCCCCCCCCCCGCTACAGCACTGCTTATGGTTGGCACAGAGGTCTCTTACCGTGTTTGTCCTTAGAGAATGAAATCTACAATCGGAAAATAATACCTATGCAGGTTAACTTGGAAGTAGGGCCCATTGAGTTCAGTGCGGTCACCCCCCCAGTAAGTTAGCATAGGACTATAGCCTCCTGAAAAGAATCACACAGTACTGTATGGATGCAGGAATGATCATAATGCTTAAGATGTTTGGGCTAAACACCTTCAGGACTAATTTCCCTCCCAAGGAAATGTAGGAATTAACAGATTTTTCTGCATGTCATCTTGGTTGTTGACACTGCATTTGGGCCAATAAAACCTTCTCATATAACATCATGTTTTCAATCAAAAGAAGACTTAATATGGTTCAGTTTGTTGTATATTACCCTCCTTATTTATAAAAAGGATTTAAAGGACAATTTTAGTTAGCTATTTCCAATTCATATAGATTATATTAAAAATTACAATAATGTACTTCTTCCAAATATACTGGATGAAAACTCAATCTTTTGACTTCTTGTTTTTATTTCCATATTTAGAAATTGCAAATGGCTCCAGTTCAGGAGGGTATCGTCCACCTCCCAGAACAAAAGAAGTACTCATCAATGGGCAGACAGTGAAGTTAAAATACTGTTTTACCTGCAAGATTTTTCGCCCACCTCGTGCCTCACATTGCAGCCTTTGTGATAACTGTGTAGGTGAGTAAAAACACACACACAAATAATATACAGATCTTGCTAGCTATAATGAAAGATTAATATATACTGGTCAGTATATTTTGGTGTTTCTCATGATGAAAAGGAGATTCCGACTAAACAGCAGGAAGAACTTTCTGACAGTAAAAGCTGTTCAACAGTGGGACAGAATCCCTTGGGAGATTGCTGACTCTCCTTCACTGGAGGTTTTTAAGCCGAGGTTGGGTTGGACTAGATGACCCTCAGGATTCCTTCCAGTTCTATGAAAGTATAACTTTTTTGTGTATTTTCGGGCTTGATAGAGCCAAAAATAAAGTTTTCAACCTGCTAAACTTTTCTGTTTGTGCACTATATAGATTCCTTTTCAATTCAGTTTTCCTGTTTGAGCATTCCCTCTTGTTAAGAGTCACAGTGATTCATCTCTCAATTCTTTGTTCAATTTGAAATAAAACCATGGAGCTTTGGGTTGATTCAGAGCCACAGGCTACACCTGTCACATTTATAGTAGGAATCTTTTGTGAGTCAGAACACCTGGAAACCTGGGGCAAAACAAAGAAAGCTTAAATGTAACATCTATTTTAACAGGGCATACATTTTTGCAGTAAAAATAAAAGATAATGCACTGTCCTAGCTTTCTTACTCGTTTGCTGTGGAATATAATGGCTTAACTTTGGTGTTGAATACACTGCCCTAACTTTGGTGTTGAAGGCTAAATAAGAGGAGATAATGTTTAAAGTTACGTACTTCAAAATATAGTTTGTGAAGCAATATCTCTTCTGTATTATAGACTGAATCTGTGTGGTGCCTGTGGAAACATATTTCATCCATAGTTCCACCCCCCCAAAGGCCACTTTGAAATCTGTGCTTAAAAGTAGTCTTGTGTACACACACACACACACACACACACACACATTCTGCTTGCGGAGTCTAGATTTCTTGTTACCTTTATATTTTATACTGTACTGTTATAGTATAGTATAGTGTGTATGAAAAAATGGAATTTTAGAAGTAATTTCCTCTTGGTTTTCTTCATGATACCACAGCATTGATTTCAGTAGTCTCTTCAAAACAAAGCTTTCTGCTTGAGTTACTAAGCCTTCTCTATACCATTCTTTTAAAATATCTAGTCTTGCAGCTTAGTATTTTAAGGGTCTCCCATTTCCCCATAGAGTGGTACCTCGGGATGCAAATGGGATCTGTTCCGGAGCCCCGTTCGCATCCCGAACGGAACGCAAGATGCAACGACGCGTCTGCGCATGCGCAGGTCGCATTTTGCCACTTCCGCGCATGCACGTGGCGTCATTTTGAGCGTCTGCGCATGTGCGAGCAGTGAAACCCGGAAGTAACGCGCTCCATTACTTCCGGGTTGCCGTGGAGCGCAACTCGAATGCACTCAACCCGAAGCACATTCAACTCGAGGTATGACTGTATTTTGATTTTTTAAAAGTTTTTAATTTTAATTTTTTTAAAGGTAAAAATAATTAAATGCACAAATATGAATTTTAAGGTTTTTTTGTACTTGCTTTCTGGAATAAATGTGAATTGATTTGTTTTACATCATTTGGGATACGGACACACCCACCCACACCCACCCACCATAAGGGTGGGATTTTTTGGACCCTACTATTTCTATATCCTTATCCTTGTTTTTTGATAACTGTTCTTGTTGAACAAAGCTAGGTCTAATTCCAAGGTAATTTCTACTGTTCAAAGTAATCCTTGAAGAGTAATCCTTTAATGCCTTTATAATTAAAGATGTGAGGGTGATTACAACAGGTGATCCTTTTGTATTTCATGGTTTACTGACCATTCAAGAGGTATTCAAGGAGCTTGAACTATTCATGAAACAGATTTGTACTGAATGTGGCATCACGGTAAGCAACCATTGTTTCTTAGGTAGAAGATATAGGATGTGGTTTATGTGTCCTTAACCCAGAGAAAAACTTAAGATAATCTTGCAGCAATTTATCTGAAATGGGCCTTGACCAGTCTCTTGAACAGACAGACAGATTTTCCCCTCCAGGATACAAAAGCAGGGCAAAATCCAATAGGAACATAAGAAAAGCCCTGCTAGATCAGGCCAAGGGCAGTGACCAACCAGATGCCTGTGGAGTAACTGAGCACAGCAGCACTCTCTCCCCTTGCAATTCCCAGCAACAGACGTTCAGAGGCATATTGCCACCAACAGTGGAGGCAGAACATAGCCATCATGGCAAGTAGCCATTGATAGCCACCTTGGGGAAGGGGGAACTCCTGAGCTGTCTTCAACCAACTGATTTCACCAACACAAGGGTTTCTGCTTCTGCAAGAGGACTTGAATGCACCCTGCACCCTCCCTAAATCTATTCTAGAGGGTTGTGGGGAATGCCAGAATAGATATGGGGACATATGGGGGGGGAAAGAGGGGGGGGGAGTTTTGTTGCACAAGTGAAAATCCTTGCACTGACAGAACAACTTAGTTGGATACTGCCCACTGTGTTAAATCCTGCCATTAACACACATAGTTCTGAATAGTTCTGTCATCAAATGTTCTCTTTTAATGCTATCTAATCCTAATTGAAAACTATTAATATTCTACTTAGAAACAGAGAAATTGTATGAAGAACTGCAGCTGGGAAACAGTCCAGTATTAAATTTTGATAGAGCCCTTTCAGTTTCCTTTTTGGTTTTCTGTCCCTGAGTTTGAAGGTACATATTGTAAGGCCCATGAGCCGGATCAAGTCCACACAAAGTAAAAGAGAGCAAGGGGCTAATCTCAAATTGTGGCCTGAGATTTGGGGCACTCCCAAAAGCCCCGCATGAGGTCAAAGGTCTCTGCAAAATGTTCCCTTCTTCTTAGATTGAAATGGGGAAGATTAGGTTCAGTAGCAAATACCAGCTTGCTACCAAAGCCATGTGAACCTCTTCCCCTCCCACCTATGAGACAGTTGCTACACAGTGCCTGCATGAATTTGTTTAGGCTATGGAAACAGCCTTGGAAGTCTGTGTATACCCCAGGGGCACTATTCTGTTCCAATTCTAGTAAAGCAAGTAAAAAATTTGCAGGAGCAGTTGACTTGCTAAAAATTAGTCTCTTAGTCTTAAACTCAAGTTCTTTGAAGGTGCTATGTATCTTTTCCCATATCTGCAGGAAATGATTACTAGCATTGAAATTGCAGGATTCGTATGTTGCTGCATTTACAAATGTTTCAAATGCAGGAAAAGACAGTATGTACTGCAAGCATCCACCCTGGTTTTTGTTTTTTTAAAAACAACAACAACAACAGATAAATGAAGAACAGTCCCAAAATGGATGCACATAAATTATGAAATCATAGGGGCTACAAAGGAAACCACAACATTACATATTGCCAAACAAGCACAGATGTGAATGATATCAATTGAATTAGCCAGGCTGCTGGTATGTTATACAAAGGCCCCTGTATCTTCTATCCCATTAGTTTCTCAGCAGTGGTTTTTGACAATACTGATTGGGTCTTTTGTGTACAAAAGCTGACTACCCATCCTCCCAACCAGTCATGAGAACTTATCTTAACATCTCTGATTCTGAGCTCATCCATACTGTCATCTGAGACTTTTTGTGGGTGAGCTGAGACTTTGCTGAACCCTGGGCGAGAACCTGGAGGCTGAGAAGGAGGGTGTGTCAGAAGAAACATGAATTGATATAGATTTATGTATGTTAGTAACCTTGTATTAGTGTCGAAGCAATGATTCTTCAACATCACCTTCGTTGGACTGGTCATGTTGTGTGGATGCCTGATGATCATCTTCCAAAGCAATTACTCTACTGTGAACTTAAAAACGGAAAGTGTAATGCTGGTGGTCAACAAAAGAAGTTTAAAGACTGTCTCAAGGCAAATCTAAAAAAATGTAGTATAAACACTTACAACTGGGACACTGGCCTGCGAGCGCTCCAGTTGGAGAACAGCCTTTACCAAAGGTGTCATAGTCTTTGAAGACACTCAAACTCAGGACGCAAGGGAGAGACATGCTAGGAGGAAGGCATGCTTGGCAAATCCACACGGTGTTCAACTCCCGCCCGGAAACCAATGTCCCCACTGTGGAAGGACATGTGGATCCAGAATTGGCCTCCACAGTCTCTTACGGACTCATTGTTAAAACCGTGTTTATGGAAGACAATCTTACTCGGCCACGAGTGATCACCAAAGAAGAAGAAGAATATTAATGTAACAATTTTATATTTAACTGTGCATTTTTGTTATATTGTGTTTAAGTTGTCTTTTGTTCAGTTTTCGGTACATTGCTTAGAGATATTTTTAATATATTAAGCAGTATATAAATTAAATAATCAAATTTAATGTTGATAGTAAGCTTCCTGTACCTCCATTCTCTCTTGTCCATATGTTCTCCTCCAAATCACTACCTTCACACACTCCCTGGACTGAGGCAGAATCATAGAATTGTAGAATTGGAAGGGACCATGAAAGTAATCTAGTCCAACCCTTTGAAATGCAGGATCTTTTTGCCCAATGTAGGACTCAAACTCACAACCCTGAAATTAAGGGTCTCATGCTGTACCAACTGTGCTATCCTGCAGGAAAAAAAGTGTTAAATGAATAGGGATAAGTGTAATTGTTCCGTTTCCCTCAATTCCCTGTTCTATTCATGGCTTGTAAATTAACTGTACTTTGAAAGAGATTTATAAAAAAATAGTAAGACTAAAGACAAAGGACTATGATAAAAATATGCATTTAAACATCCAATTTTGGTCATGTTTTTGTCATTTATATTCAAGCATTCACATGAACATGTGATAGCAAAAACTGGGGATGGGCATATATGTGTGCCAGCAGCTCTTAAGATCATTGTATGATTAGTGCAAAGGGCATTAGAAGGTTTTAAAGCATGTTCAATTGATCCCAGGCTAATAAGGGTTTCTGTTCTTGAGAGTTTGAGTGTGTTCAGTTGAGCACACTTTAAATTCCCTACTGTAGTTGTCATGTGAAGATCTAAAAGCAGTTCATGGGATCTTGGAGGTGGGGCTTGCACACACATCTTCCCCATCACCAGTTTTACTTGACTGCATCTTCAGGTAGACACCTGAACATGGTTGCAACGATTTTCTCAAGCAGGTCTGTTGTTGTTGTTTTTGTAATTGTGTTCCATTTTTTCCCTTCCTTTTCTTTCAGAACGGTTTGATCACCATTGTCCCTGGGTAGGCAACTGTGTGGGGAAAAGAAACTACAGATTTTTTTATATGTTTATTTTATCTCTGTCTTTTCTGACAGTCTTTATATTTGCATTCGTTATCACCCACATCATCCATCGTAAGTATGCTAGTACAATCAGATTACATATATAGCCATTTGCTTGAAACTCTATTTTTCATTTTAATCTTTTGGACATTCAGGATATACCCAAAATAGTATACCTAGTTTGATCATTAACAAGACTTTCAACTGTTAAGCTTACTTCTTAATTCAGAAACTTAAGGCAAATGCATTTTATTCAGCTTCATTTGTTGTACTGCTGAACAGTTCATATAAAGGGAACATTCTGGCCTGCTCTCAGTTTTCCTGCAGATTGGTTTCATTGGTCTGTGACTGTTCCTTAATTTGTGGCCTGCCTTGCTGATTGGAAAACTCTATTGGCAAACAGAATAATTTCCAAAAGTTGGTCAACGTTCACAACCTGTTGTATTTATTAATTTGCATATTTTATTATTAAACTTATATACCACCATTCATCTGAAGATCACAGGGCAGTCTACAGTATAAAAACACAAAGATACATAATAACAAACAAACAAACAAACAAAAACCCACAGGTTTTGAAGGCCACAGGTTGTTTAATTAGCCAAAGGCCTGGGAGAAGAATGTTTTTGCCTGCCCCCTAAAGATATGTAATGAAATTGCTAGGTGATTTATATTCCTATGACAACCTACAAAGTAGTAAGAAACACAGTTTTACAATTTAATAAATTAATTAATAATAAATCGCATAGACTAATACAGCAAATTAAAATGGAAGTATCAGCAGCCTGTTCAATAAAATCAACCACCCTAAATGCTTACATTAGCAGTTGTTGTTTTTTAAGTCTGTGAAAACAGAAATGTTTTTGCCTGGTGTCTAAATGATAGCAAGAAGGTCTCTGAGTAGGCCTCCTGGCAATGTCTTTCCAAAAGCAAGGAAGCAAAGTGTGTCTCCAGTTTCCACCTGTCACACTTCAGATAGCAGGAGAACCTGGAAAAAGGCTGCAGATTATGTGGATTGATAAAGAGAGATGCCTCCAACAGTTATCTGGGTCCTAAATCGTGTAGCGTTTTAAAATTAATACCAGCACTTTGAATTGAGCTCAAAAAAATTATGGGAGGCAGTGGAGTTGCTTTAGCACAGGCAAGATGAAATCTCTTTGCCTGGTCCATGTTCATAGCCTAACCACAGTGTTATAGACTAGCTGCAATTTTCCAACTGTCTTCAAAGGCAGCCCCATGTAAAGCACATTGCAGTAATCCAGCTTCCGGGTTACCAGGGCATGGGTACATCTGTGGCAACAGAAGATCCTTTGTGCTCCATTTCCAGTCCAGCATCTTCCTGCCTAGTTGAGAGCTCCAGATCTACATTGTGACCTGCCACATGGGTTGGGCCATGACACATTGTGACAGCCCCATGGTTATCATGGCAACCATGAAGTCCTGAATATCTTCTGATAAGACTGATTCTGAAATAATGTTGAGGTCCCTTAAGAAAATCAGTTTCAACTCAGCCAGCTCAGGTGTGGAGACTGCTTGGTAGAAGGGTGGTTGGTACACAAACAACAATCCCGCCGTGTCCCTAGTATACAACACCAAGTACAAACACCCCAAATCAGCACCCAACCTAATACAGTGGTGCCCCGCAAGACGAATGCCTCGCAAGACGAAAAACCCGCTAGACGAAAGGGTTTTCTGTTTTTCGGTGCGCTTCGCAAGACGATTTTCCCTATGGGCTTGCTTCGCAAGACGGAAATGTCTTGCGAGTCTTGCGATTTTTTTCGCCCCCCCCTTTTTCTAAGCCGCTAATAGCCTTTTAGCCGCTAAGCCTTTAATAGCCGCTAATAGCCTTTTAGCCGCTAAGCCGCTAAGCTTTTAATAGTTGCTAAACCGCTAAACCACTAATAGCGCTAATCCGCTAAGCCGCTAATAGGGTTGCTTCGCAAGACGAAAAAACCGCTAGACGAAGAGACTCGCGGAACGGATTATTTTCGTCTTGCGAGGCACCACTGTAGTAAGCATTGGGAGGGAGATGGAATCCCTGCTGACCATAACTATATTTTTTTTGCCAATCGTTTTTATAAACCATAGCAATGTTTCTTCTGCAACATGGTAGATAGTGTAAAGTGTAAAGCCAGGAGAGACTGGCTTTTTGTGCCCTGTCAAGTGATGATGAGATAGATTTGATGAGTCTCCATGACCAGATAATGATGTCTTACTGTAAACTGATCTTGCATTAAATAGCAACACGTTAAGGAATTCTGAGGTTATGTTATTGTGGATGAGGATGGCACTAGAGTGGAACAGACCTTATATGCTGGCTTCTCCTTCTCAACCAGCCAGCACTTACTTACCCCACTTCTACCATACCTCCCTCTGCCTGTAACCACTAGCTTATGTTTACAGACTCTTGTCTTTCCCCCTCCCCCATTTAACGCAGAGACATAACACAAAACTAATAAAGCAGATAAAATATTTTTAAGGGAGCGTATACAAGAGATTGTCATAAACATATGTTTAAAAATCCCAATTTCAATCGCACTTGAAATGCAAGAATTGGATAGCAGATAGGTCCATTTCACCAGCTCCTTTGACATGAACTACAGTGGTGCCTCGCAAGACGAAATTAATTCGTTCCGCAAGTTTTTTCTTTTTGCGAGTTTTTCGTCTTGCGAAGCACGGTTTCCCATAGGAATGCATTGAAAATCAATTAATGCGTTCCTATGGAGACCGCTTGCCAGGCTGGCGGTGCGGAGAAGGGCTTTTCTCCCCACCGCAAGCCTTCAGGACAGGTACGGGAACAGAGGGGAAGGCGCGCAGCGCTTCTCCTCTGTTCCTGGGGTTTGCGGTGGGAGGAGGGTTTTTCCTCCCCACCGCCAACATTCAGAACAGCATTCTGAATGTTGGCGGTGGGAAGGAAAACCCTCCTCCCATCGCAAGTCTTCAGGACAGCCATCCGAAGGCTGGCGCGGGGAGAAGGTCTCTCCGCCCCGCCGCCAGCCTTCGGAGGAGCCATCCGAAGGCTGGCGGTGGGAGGAGGTCTCTCCGCCCCGCCGCCAGCCTTCGGAGCAGCCTTCCGAAGGCTGGCGGTGGGAGGAGGTCTCTCCGCCCCGCCGCCAGCCTTCGGAGCAGCCATCCGAAGGCTGGCGGCGGGAGGAGGTCTCTCCGCCCCGCCGCCAGCCTTCGGAGGAGGTCCGAGGACAGTGGGGAAGATGCGCTGTGCTTCCCCGCTGTCCCGGAGATTTCCCTATGGGCTTTCGTCTTGCGAAGGAAGCCCATAGGGAAATTCGTTTTGCGAAGCGCCTCCAAAACGGAAAACCCTTTCGTCTAGCGGGTTTTCCGTCTTGCGAGGCGTTCGTCTTGCGGGGCACCACTGTAATGCTGTTTTTGAGGCCGACAGTCCAACAGATATTCCCTCCTGGAAGTAGCCTTAGAAAGCCCTGTGCTGTTCAGTTAGGTGCCTGGGACTTCTTGCCAGGGCACAGAGTCAACACAGTGCCCAGCTTTCTCTGTCCCTAAATGTCAGCAGTTAAAAATAGATCTGGACCTTAATTTGACAATTGCTTGTCATTCTTCTTTGCTGAACAAATTAATGAGTTAAAGCTGGCTCCTTGCATCATGTCTCCTAATTGTATCCAGAGAAATCCGTAAGCAGCTTGGAATTTGGGTCATATTATGATGCATTTACAGGATTTCCTGATCCAACAGAAACATTTTTGTGTGAGAGAAAATATATTTATGGATACCTTTCATGTTGAATAATAATCTTGCAGTGTTTTTTCCACCATAATAGGATAGAATGAACAGATTGATAACAGAAAACTTATTTATGGGGAACTGGTGTCTGCAGACATTAACGTGTTACTATTGAGAAAACATCCAGCATATGTTAATTCTGGTTTTAAAACTTCCATTTTTGCTGAATAGTTTCAGTAAAATTTCAAGGCTAAATTTAGCAAAATTTGTGTTGTAGTTCTTTGAAACTCTAACTGTATATTGGATTTTGAGATTTGTTTTTATGTGGACAGTATATATTATCGTTTAATATTTACATTTATTCTTTCTACAGGATCTCAACAAACAGGGTTCTTAAATGCACTCAAGGACAGTCCTGCAAGATATCCTTTCAACTGGAGTGCATTTGCATGCTCTTAGTTAATATTGTATAAATTTTAAAAGCATTGCTATCTAGATTTATTTGGAGTTGTTTACTCTTTGACAAACATTTGGGTTATGCAGTTATATGAATTTCAGACATACTTCAAGTAATCCCTCTCTCTGGATTTACACACAGCAATTTGGATAGCCCCTATTTTATACTGTAAAATAGTGTGTATAGTTTTAAACATTCATTACTAGAATATGAAAATGGTTTTCATTTTTTATCAAAGCAGTTACACAGTTTGAGCAAACAAGTGATTTTATCAGAAGTAATAAAAAGAGAATGTATGTTTTTAGAATTAAACTTCCTGACAGAATGATTTTGCATTGGGTGATAATTTACCCAGTTTACTTCAAGAGAACTTCCAGCATTAGCAGCAGAAGTAGCAGCAAATCCAGAAACAAAATAGGAAGGAACATAACAACAAGTTGTGCCTCTCTTTCAAATATTTGGAACTACTGTTGCATGTTTTACCTGACACTTGCTCCCCACTTCCCAAACCTATACCTACAGTGCTGATCCTAGCAGAGATCAACAAAGAAATTGTACGTGGATTATAAATTCCCATCATACCATTTTGAAGACCTGGGAGTGCAGGAAGAAGCCAACAAGCAGCATTCTGTTGACACATAGAATGCTGTTTTTTAGTAATGGGTGTGTTGTGTCAGTTCAAGGAGAAGACAAACATAGGCCTTCAAACACAACTTTGCTTTATCACAGCATAACTAGATTGAGGCAAATGCTCTTTCCAGCAGCAAGAAGTGGAAGAGAATTGCAAGAGCACAGTCAAGCTAAAAAGCACTAACTTAACTCACTAGCATACAAAACAGAGTGCATTTGGAAATACCATGACTTCAGTCCTGCACAAAGTTGTGAACATCTAAGTGTCACTAACTTGGTGGAAGTTATGCACAAACAGCAGTGAAGATAGCAGCCCAGGTACTTTAAAAATAAAAAAAATCTTCAGGTATAACTTCTACTATGTTCACTTACTTGTATATTCATTGGGTAGAAATGCTAATGCACAAGTACCTCTGTGTTGGAAGAGCTTAGGTTTGAACACAATGTTCATAAATAACACAACAATAGCCTCCAGTTAAAAGAATTACAATAGCTTCTAAGAATGTTTTAGGCTTTTCAGTTCTCTAAAAATGAAAGAGTCTTTCAGTTATTTTAAAATCAAAAGGTAGTTGATTCCACATTTGTGGACTATTCAGCCACAACAATTAGCTATTTATTCATAATTTGCATTTAAGGGTTGGGCAGTTGGGGGGGAAATCAGGAAAGCATCTAGTAGGAAAAATCCCACGAATACAGTGTGTTTGATGATGCCCCTTCAAGCAGGAGTGGAAATGGTGGTGTGTGGTAATGACTCTGAGGCTAGAATTCTTGTTGAATTTCTGAAACTGCCAGTAACTCATAGCAAGGCCTTGGGCAAAATTTTGCGATTTCCTGATGCCTTCTGTTCTCACTATGTCCTAATTTTTGTGTGTGCAGTTGTGTCATGTGAGCCTAGGCTCTTCTGAACTACATAAGGAATGTTTGTTTAGGCTTCTACGTGCAAAAATGTAGGGATTAAAAGCTATCTGTGTACTAAAAATCGTGATGGAACAAGCGAAGGTCCACCTAGTACAGCATTCTGCCTCTTCTAAATATACATTTTCTGGATGTTCACAAACTCAGCATGATAGTTATGGCTATCCTAGGCGTTCGCAATTTGGAGCAGTATACTCATGGCCTGAAATTTCAATTTAGCCATAATTGCTAATAGCATTTACATTCATTGACTTCTCGGTTACTATTCCCTTGACGTTCAGTTACTGTGCTGGAAGCTGTGGTATGTTTCTTCTCCGTTTGGTCCATTGTTGGGCTCTCAGGTTTTCATACTTATTTGATCAGCTCCAATCAAACAACAAATGAGGATGTAAGTTTTTTTTAACCTTTATTTAGTAACTATGTTTGTCATGGAAACAGCACACATGACAGTGTTTTCTGCTAAAACAAAGCACTGGACTAGACACATTGATGCCCTGTAGGGAACAGCCCCTTGGTGGCATTAATGTTTCATTTGGGCCCAAATCTTGTTTAGTGGTTAAAAATCTCCACTTCCTTATTCATAAGCATGGTCTTTAGGTCATTATGCATTAATGGATGTTCTGCAAAAGCAATATTTTTGACTGGAGAGAATGCTTATTGAGAACGCTTCCTTCTTCAGCCTGCTTGTGCAGCTCTGTTCCAAACTTTGGAATAATGAAGTGGGAACCTAATGGCCAAGATTGTGTTCTCTGGGTGGCATACCAAATTCCCTCCCTCAGTTTTATCCCCTTAGTCAATAGTAACTGGCTCAAGGTCACTTAGTGGGCTTCATAGCAAAATACAGATTTGAACCTGGGCGTTCCCAGTCCTACTCTGGCTCTCTAAATTGTTTCACTACTCTGGTTCTCTGACCTTGATGGATTGACCCAGACAGTGTTGCTTCCCAAGGACTTGCACAGGAAACAGTGGCCATGCAAGGGCAATAGCTGCATATGAAGTTTGGAGACAGATTCAGTCTTTCCTGAGCTCTGTTCTTACAAGCTTTTGGAGAGTATACAAGACATTTCCCTTATAAGCCTATGAAGTTCACAGAGGTTCTGTGTTTTTAATGGGTTATTGTTTTGGTATTTCTATTTTTAATCATATTATTGTTGGGAGCCTCCTCAGGCCTTAGAGAGACTGGATACAAACCCTTAAAATTAATAAATTAGATAGCTCAGGGACCTCTGCATCATTGCAGAGACCCTTTTGAGCCAATCTGGCAGCATTTCAGCCTTCTCAGAGCTCAAATCCCCCAGAGGCTCTTTTGTGACGCAGAGATCTCTGAGGCATCTCTTCACTGAGTGCTGGGAGGATTGAAATGCTGCCAGTTGAATCAGAAACGATGCCTTGCACATAGCTGTTGGCCCCAGCAGTGCCATTTCCAAGCAAGTTCTTGAGAAATAGTATGCTGTCTGGGCCAACATCAGTGCTTGAAACAGCATTTCAAGCCAGCAGATATTCCTCTCAGAAGAAAAGAAGAGGATGCCGCTGAGGCCTTACCCTGGAACATTCTTTCCTTTTGCTTTGGATGCTTCCTTCCAGCATCCTCAGCCAGGGGAACGGAACCCTCCCCAACCAAGTTGCTCTGAGGGGGAATTATGTCACCACTGGGAAATAGCCCCCCAACTGCTTGGCAAGACAGTGCCCAGCCTCCGCAAACCAAGTAAGTTGGTCACTGCTGCTTTAGGAGTAAATAGACTGATTCGTTCAGGAGCTGCTTGTTGGGAAGGGTTCCAGTTTTGAAAAGAGCACGTTGGAGCTGTCTGGGAGTAAATCACATAGCTTGCCAGTTTAAGTTGCAAACTTGTGAGAAACAGTGTTACTTGAATGTGAAGATGGGGAACCTGTGGCCTTCCAGATGCTATTAGCGTCCAGCTCCTGTCAGCCCCAGCCAGCATGGCCAGTGGTCGGGGACAATGGAAGTTTCAGTCATCAGGATAACCACAGGCTCCCCATACCTGCTTTACTGAGAGACTAAAATTCCCTGTTATAAAATATAAGACTGTTTTTTTAGTTATGTTTATTTGGTTTTTACATTTAATTTGCTTTATTCCTGTTATAAGCAGCCCTGGGAATATGATTCAAGAATGATACTAAAACATTCGTAATATATAAATAAAAAGTGGAGCTGTCACCAGTGCCATCCCAGGATGTGATTAGGATGGCAACAGCTGTTACATCCTGGAATGGAGAAACAGCTGGCACAGAGTATTCCTTTGCCCTTGGAGGGTATATGTGACAGTATGTTTCACAGGGGAATGTGGAACAGTGAGACGTTGTGACTAGAGTGGCATGTTTGGTTGTAGGTTTAGGTTGTAGGGTACTGTTGGGTCAGCCTGGTTTACCTTAGGAGAGTACAGAAGAGTTGTAGCACTTTGTATATTGAAGAGTGCTACAAAAAGGTGCATTAACGTTCCTTTCTTACCAGATCAAGGGATCTTGGTCAAATAAAAGAGGTAAAGAAAACTTCAATCCATACAGCTATGGCAACATTTTCACTAACTGTTGTTCTGCACTCTGTGGGCCCATCTCTCCCAGGTAAGGGGTAAAATACAATTGTTCAGTATCTTCTCTTCCTTTTGGTCCTTAGTGCTCATTGGGTCAATTGTATGTAACTTGCAAAACCACATAGTTAATAATAATATAATGTGACATTTGAGTCCTCTAGTGTGGTGGTCATGTATGTTGTATGGTTTGCTGCTAATTGGACACTGGTACCACATAAGTCTGTTGTGTACCACCCATTCATCACTTGTGGAGCTTGCAGTAACTAGACTTTTGGAAGGAAGGACCTAAGTTATGATCTTCTGATGATCCACGACAATTGATTTGCTCTTCTCTCCGGATACAGCAATTGCATTTTAAAATTGCTAGCAATACATTTAAAAGCTTGATGTTGTAAACATTATTTATTTATTGTTTATTTGATTGGAAATGTATTAAAAATCTGTCGAGTGTGTTTTACACTTTAAAGTGGAGTACATTTCAGAATAAGAGCATGTTTAGAATGAGAAAAATACTGCTGCTACTATTCAGTTATGGTGTGGATATGCAACAGAAGGTTATAACATCCTTGCTTCCTGTTAAGTCTACCACTTCCCACACATTTTATAATGCTTATTTTATGTAAATGATGGCAAACCTGTTCAAAGTTTTAACTTGCAGATGTTCTACACTATTTTTGTTCTTTTCCACTTCTGACTGCTTATGGTAAGTTTTTTCCAGGCACCAATACTAGGAATTTAAAAAAAAATATTTGTCTAATTAAATGTATACACTACCTTTCCAATTAGAAATATACAAGGCAGTTTACAATAAAGTTAATATTCTGACCAGTACACAAAAAAAAACTGAGTAAAACTACTGCAAACATGGTTAAAAAAATATTAGGAGCACTGAAAGTCCAAGTTGACTGTTAAGAAGAAAATGCCTGTGCGAACAAAACCTGTTCCTGAAGTTAGTAAAATGGACACGAAGTGAGCAGCTCTGGGGGAAAGGCTTCGAAATATGAGATATCAGTGCAGAAAAGGCCTGATTCCTGGTCACCAGTCACCTAACCTCTGTTGGGGGCATCCAGAGAAGGCCATTGAGGAAGATCTTAAATAATTAACAGTTTTAAGTGTGTGGTTAAATTTTTCGGCAATGATCTGTGGTAACAAAATTGTGTAAGTTCTCCCATTTCATGATACAACTCTGTTAAATTAACTAGCAGTTCCCCACTAGAAACTGAATAACCTTCTTATTCTGTAGAATGCATCCATAGTAAACTTTGATTAGAGTTTCTATTTCATTTTTTAAATGTTCCAGTCATTATTCTAATGTAAGCACCATTGAGTTAAATGAGGCTTAGTCTCAGGTTAGTGCGTATAGGATTGCAACCTTCAGAAAACTTCAGACCAACTGTTCCAGAGTGACTTATGGATTGCAGCCATTTTTCTTCCTCTTTTTATGTTGTCTCCAAGTTACAAATATATTGCAAAAACTCAGAAATGCAGCTTTCGTTTTTGCTACCAAACTCTTGGGAACAAATAAATCTATTTTACTGTTCCATTAAAAGAGGTCTTGAAGCTATTCTCATATGGTTCATTGTTCTTAAGGTGAAACTTTTTTTCCTTTTAAAGCTGGACCAAAATTATCTAACCAGAATTTTTTGTAACAAAACTTTTTATTATTCTGTAGCTTAATTGACAGAAGAGGATTTATGCAGCCAGATACTCCACAGCCGGCAGCACCCTCAAATGGCATTACAATGTATGGGGCCACACAGTCTCAGAGTAATATGGTAGGAACCATCCCATAATGTTGATCAAGAGCCCTGTGAATGTTTTCCTTCTCAGGTTTCCTGTGAACTAATCAAGTTGCTGAACTAACTGGATGCTACTGGTTCTCATTTCATTGTTGTACTGTAGTAAACTGCAACAAACTTCTAGATTTTCACAAGCACTTGGGAGGGGGAAAGTAGTGTAATGGACAAAAGGAAAAGATTGTCTACCTCCAGACAGTTAAATATAGTGCCAAGAGAAGTTTTCATGTATGGTTGAAGTTTTGCCTGTCTTTGTTAGCCTTAGATGGACCTTGGATCTTCAGTATCATATTTGTTGCTTTTAAATTCCTTTTTCCCAAAAGTTGTTGATTGTGTTGCAGAAATCCTTGCTGCCTGATACGTTTCTACAAAACTTGTCATATCAGCATGAATAGAATATTTATAGAGAAGTCTTTTAATTGCTTGTGAACATAGAGGTGGCCACTGTACTTGACTACTGCAAATTTCTAAATAATGTTTTTGTTTTTATAAATTGTGCCAATTACTCCCATTGTGTCTTCTTGAGAGCAATACATTTTTCTCCATGTGCCAAGAAGCAGAACCCAGCCTAAGGAAACTTTCTTAACCAAAAGTCCTCATTGGAGTAACCTTCTTCTAACATGTATGTTCTGAAGTAGTGCCAACATTCCTTTGTATTTTTGGCTTCATGGATTTCTTCCTAGTCTCCGAGGCAAAGAAATAAAACCAATCCCAAGCATTTCAGATTTTTTGCACTTAACTCAAGCAAAGTTAGTTTTCATAGCTATGTGGATACTCTCTTAGAAATGAGAAACACATGATCAGTGGACTTATTAAGAATTGGTTCATTCATCATTTTTTCATATTTGTTAACAATATCTGTTTCTTAGATTTTAAAGATCAGACACATTTAACCGACTTCTAGTGTCAATTGTATCTTTGATAGCATTTTGAATGGTCATTCATAGTATGATCCTTTACATGTGTACTTGAGTGACATTTCCAGTTCCATGGATATAGGATCGCAGCCTTGTCTCATCTTGGCTGCTTTAATTTTCAGAACAACTCCAGAAGATTTTCTTTAAGTGGGGTGGCCTGAAAGGGGTGAATTATTTGCTTGCCTTATGTTTACACCAGTAGTTCTTAACACTGGGTCCCCTGGTTACTGTAGCCTTCAGAGAGCTTTGCCAGCTTGTAGGCAGAGATTATAAAACTCTATCTCTAAGAGATTGCCAATAAATTGTTATATTTAAACGTTTTTCAGTTGTCAAATTATTGTAGTGTTTCTTTGCCTTATGGCAGTTTCTCTTCCTATATTGTTACATTGGGTCTTTACAGGGTAGTTTGAAACAAACCCACATGCTCCTGTTTTTAAGAAATAGTGTGTTCAGGCCACTACCATGGTTCGTTGTGTATGAACTGAAAATACCAATGCACACAGGGAGGGCCACGTACAGACCCACTTGTGTAGCTCACAGTCTCCCTCAGGTCTGGAGCTCCCTTCCCACCATTATTCTTCCTTTCTGGTCTACAGCTAGCCTTACTTTTTCCTCTACTCCTTACCTGGCTTTAGCTTTCCGGACAACTTCCTTGCTATTTTTTCCCTGCCTGCTGTGCCACCTCTCCTTTCAGGCCCTGCTTTCATTTGGCTGTATCACAACTAGATAATGTAATCAGGTGCCACTTAAGACTCAGCCAAATAGCCAAGTTCAGAAATAAGTAGCAACTACTCCCTCTTCTCATACATTCTCTTTGACGTTTCTTTCACTTGCATACTTCTGCATCTTCACATTACGTGGAGGTGAAATCAACCCTGAAAAAAGTATGCGTGTGTCTGGTGTAGCATATGTTGGCCAGCTGCTGTTTCAACTATTTAGCTCTTTAGCCATAGTTACTCTGAAAAGTTAAATACAAAGGATATTGTGTTTATTGGGATAAAGGATGAAGCGTGGTCTTTTGGACAAAGTGATAAATTTCCTTGCTAGAGAGCAATTTTTGTAAATGCATATAGATATAGATATATGCACATACACACACATGCACACACACACACACACACACACACACACACACACACACATATACTGCATGTAAAAAAAGAAACTAATTCTAACTGTCATCTCATGTTTTGGGGAGTCTCCAGAGTTTATCAATCTTTCCACATAAATTAAATTTGTAAACTTAAATGCTTAAAAAGAGACCAAAAAAGAAAGCCAACCGAAATCACCAAAAATCACAATCAGGATTTTTCTTCCACCAGATTTAGAAGAAAAGGCAAGTATATTTATGTCAAAAAATTTAGACACTTATGCCCATGAAAAGATGCAAAATATTACACATACCAGATTTTTTAAAAAGTCAATTATAGTTCCTCTCTTTTTTCAAAAAAAACAACCTAGTTATAATGAAATCTGAATTAAACGCAAACATGTTAAAGCTCACACTTAGGATCTCTTCACAGTCAACCATGATCACCTGTCAAACAGATTTGAGTTAGTGGCTGCTTACCTAGTTTATGAGATTACGCATTATAAGGACACAGTAAGACAGTTCTATGTGCCTCCCCTCCCCTGCCATGGGCTTGCCATTGAAACTATTGACAAGCACGCCATCACACACACTAGGATTTAAGAGATGCCATTCTGTATATCACCAGGCTCACCCACTGCCTCTCAGTTAGTTGCAAACGAATATGGGCAACATGCAGGTGAACAGTATCTTCCTGTTAAGTGGCATGGACTTCTGTGAGCAGAATGGGACCCCTCCCTTTCCCTTCTTGCAGTATCCAATCTGCTCTGGAGGGTCCCCCAACCAAAGGCCTGTTCTGGAGTATACCCAAAGGGGAGGAGCAGAGGAAGTTGAAGACCTATCATGCAAGCAGGCTTCCAATCACATAGCATCAGATATAACCCAGTAGTTATACAACCAGTTAGTGGCCATGCTAGGGATTATTTCTAAATAGGGAACTTGATTTATAGCAGTGATTTTAAATTAATTTATCTTCTTTTTGATTTAAATCATGATGGACTCATTCAGAGTTGGAAATTTTCATTTTAACACTGATACATAGAGTTTGCAATCCATTTTCTTAATATTCCTAAAACTAGGTGCAGATATTCAGTTGTGCTCCCACCAAACAACTCCTCCTAGTGATGACATATGATGTAAAGTTTTATCGCATTCCTTCAGATTTTTTCTCCTATAAGTATCCCAGGCTACATTCTAAAAGTTAGAGCCTGGCTATAGCTCAGTTGGTTGGCGCATGGTGCTGATAACACCAAGGTTGCAGGTTTGATCCCCATATGGGACAGCTGTATATTCCTGCATTGCAGGGGGTTGGACTAGATAATCCTCAGGGTCCCTTCCAACTCTATGTTCCTATGATCTATACGTTATTTTAATCTCTGCAGACTGATTTTTCATGCCTTTTTGTTGTCATTGTTCTCGGTATCCAGGTCTGTTGTGATTCTGTGAATTTGTTGTGCCATTTGCTTTTTTGTCATCTTGTGATCATAAAGATTTGTAAGAAGATGAGCTCAAATAGTAAACTCCATAGCAGCACTTTTAAACGCCTCTCCCCTCTGATAAATATTTTTAGCTCTAGCCTTTTTGCAGTAAATCAGGCAATCCATGTACCATAGTTCTTAATTCAAAAGAACTTGCTGGTGTGAAATTTGAAAGTAAAAGACAACTGAAATCTTTCTGATCCATCTAGTTTATGCTTTTTCTCTATAATGGCCTCAAAAAGCAAAATCTCTTTATTACTATACTTTAGACACCACTGCTTTACTTCCTAAATGTTAAACAGTATTTGGTTTTTTATGTTTTCTCTCAATATTTCCGTTATTTTAATAGGGAACTGAAGTTAGATTAACCAGGTGGTAATTGCCAGGATCACCCTTTCCTTTTTGAAGGTTGGTAGTATATTTTGGTTCCCCCCTTTCTAGTACACATCCAGTTCTTCATCACTTTTTAGTAGTTTTGTGAATTCATTAACCAATTCCCTTACACCATAGAAATCTGCCATAAGAATCCACAGACTTGCTGATTATTCATTATTCCTAAACATGTTATCTTTTCATTAGAAGCTATGGCTGCAATCCACTTACACTAGGAAAAAAATTGCTTAATCGGAAGATAACTGCTGATTCAGTGTTGTGGATTGTGTCCTATTTCTCTCTTCATAACTGACCAACTCAACCCATTTTTCTTATTTTTGAAGAGAGTTCTGTGCAAGAAAGCATTTCAGCCATTTTAGAAAAACCTGTTCCTTCCACATTTCTCATTTGTATATTAACTGTTGCTGGATCTACAATAGTTTCAATATTCTATCGTCCTTTCTGTGCCAATACCTTTCTGCAATATACTTTCTTCCTTTTTCCTTTTGCACTTTATAATAATGTTGTAATAATAACATTTATTCAATTTCTGTTTCAAGTTTAGGATATTTCTCCTAGTTTATTTAGGGATGCGGATGACACAAATCTCTGAATGGTTAACCATGGTTAATTTAGGATTGAAATTTCCATATGCCTTTCAATAGAAATTTCTAGGGCAATTAAATTGCAGGTAAAAGCAATCAAACTAAAATGACAGCAAGCTCTTAAAAATAAGATTTGTTTAAAAGTCATAGGGCTAAACATAAGTCTTTAAAGTCCAGGAAAAATGCAAATATGCTTGTCTTGCATCAAAGTACAATAAGGAGGCATCAGGCAGACTTCTCTGAGAGCATTCCTTAATTTGGAGGTCACCTTGCTTTATAGATGATGGGCACCAACAGATAGCCTTTCACAGAAGATCTAACCTATAAGTAGGAACTAATGAAGATAGGCAGCTCTCCCAATTATCTGGTCCTAAGCCATAAGGCCTTTTGAGGTTAAAAAATAGAATCACTTTGGCATGGAAACTGACTGGGAGCCCATGGGAGCAGCATAACACCAGTGTGATGTGATCAAAGCACTCTGTCTCGGTTAATTCAGTATGTGGCTACAACAATACCAACTGCAGATTCTCTGCAGTCATCAGAGGCAGCCACACATAGAAGTGTCATAGCTCCGCCTTGCATGTCCTAGTTTCAGTCCCCAGCATCTCCAGGTCCCAGTTTCAGTCCCCAGCATCTCCAGTTAGGACTGGGAGAGCATCCTCTCTGAAACATGGAGAGCTGCTGCCAGTCAGTGTAGAGAAGAACTAGATGAACCAGCAAGTCTGACTCAGAAGACAGCTTCCTGTTTTCCTAGGACACATTGCACAAGTCCGACTTGGAGGTTAACGGAGTAAGAACCACTGAGGCTAGGCTCTCTGTCAAGGTTTCCAGCTGCTGCACCAACCTAAACTGGTAAAAAGTACTACGTTCCACAGAAGTAACCTGTACATCCAGAGACAAAAATAAGAGATTAGGTGTATGAGTATTCTCTCTTCCAACATTTTATTTCTCCCTGCTAGTCTTAACTGTGGTTAAGTGTCACACTGACAACAACGTTTGTGTGATTGGCAGGAGTGTTGGTGTGATTAACAGTCAAGTATGATTTAAAGCTGGTGTGACAAAGAGTTTAGTGCGTCCAACCAGGACCAGGGAGACCGAGGTTCAAATACCCACTTGGCCATGAGTTTTACTGAGTGATTTGGGTGATATTGGAACAGTCACTATCTTTCTACCTAACCTACTTCTCAGGACTCTTGTGATAATAAAATGGGAGGAAAAATATGCATGCTGCCATGAGCTCCTGAAAAAAATTGGGACACAAATATAATCAATCAATATAAATAATAATCAGGGTTCACGCTTAACTATGATGCAAGGTAGTTTAAGGTAGCAGTTCCTGCTAGGGCTGAGGAAAATGCCCCCTGTTTCTGACTCCATACACAGATCATTTTGGGAAGAGGGGTTAACTTACAGTGGCAGCAGATGGCAAACGTTTATCCTTTTCCCCTTTTCTTACACAGGCTTTAAAGTTGTACTTTCGTGGTCGCTGCCACAGACAGCAACAAAAATGCAACTTTAAAGCCAATGTAAAATGAGAGAGAGAAACTGCCGCTGCTCATAGCATGCTTGAATCAGCCACCATAAATATTTCTCCTATTGGCCGTTATTAGCAGCTATGTCAACATGATCCTTAACTATCGGTAAAGTTGGCAGGGGGAGATTTGTAAATGAGAAGGTAGCAGCTGGCTGGACAGAGTGTGCAGTCTCACCACCTGTCTCCATTCTCTTAACTGTGGTTAATAGAGCAATAGCATTATCCCTGCAATAGCCTTAGGAGTTCACAACTCAGCTATGACCATTGTGTCTCAATACATGTGATAATTTATTGAGTTCTTGTTTCTCCTTTTTTCATTTTCCTTTGAGAATATCTGTTTCTGCAGAACCCTTTGTACATTTTTCTGTGCATCTTCTTACTCTCTGTTTTTCTATATTATGAACAACACTCAATCATATTTTTTTTGCATACAGCCATTTGGTGGACATTATGGGGTATTTAGTTAATTTTAGTGATGAACATGCTGTTCTTTGTTTGATAACACTTGACCACACTAGTTTTAATTTTCCGCCCTTTATCTTTCTGAGTAGCACACTTCAGAAGACCACTGTAAAATCCACTGCTTCTTCCCTAACCATTTCATCCCACAGGTATTCTGTGCCATCATCCTACCTAAATAATACCTACCTAGACAGCATTCCAGTCATAGAAACCACTTCCTAAGTTATAGTTACTCCACTTTGGTCATAACATCATCTTGGCCATACAAATGTATTCTTAGATTAATGTTTAATTACTCCTATTTCTTTAAAAACCGTTGGATAACTAAATAACCTTGTACTAAAATTTATCAGGCATTTGCCAAAAAAAATCAATATGTGTAATGTTATTGCTCTTCGATGTTGCCTCTTGATTTAGATAAATAGTTGTGTTTCAGTGTTGTAAATAGGAACTCAAAATCTCTGTTAATTTGTATAATGGGGGGGGAGATAAAATCAGATTTTTTTAAAAAATGAAACTGTTTCAAATTGATTTTTGTATCAGTTATATGACAAATAAAGAAAAGCACTGGAATTTAAGTATGTGTCTAACTTGCATTTAGTGTATGGCTATTGTACGGAAATAACATTTTAAATGGCTTAGACCTCATATCTGTATAAATAAAGGCAATGTTTTAACAGGGTAAAGTAAAGGTAAAGGTACCCCTGCCCGTATGGGCCAGTCTTGACAGACTCTGGGGTTGTGCGCCCATCTCACTCAAGAGGCCAGGGGCCAGCGCTGTCCAGAGACACTTCCGGGTCACGTGGCCAGCGTGACAAAGCTGCATCTGGCAAGCCAGCGCAGCACACGGAAACGCCGTTTACCTTCCTGCTAGTAAGCGGTCCCTATTTATCTACTTGCACCTGGGGGTGCTTTTGAACTGCTAGGTTGGCAGGCACTGGGACCGAGCAACGGGAGCGCACCCCGCCGCGGGGATTCGAACCACCGACCTTTCGATCGGCAAGCCCTAGGCGCTGAGGCTTTTACCCACAGCGCCACCCGCGTCCCTATTTAACAGGGTAAAGCCCTTTAAAATTAGTTGGTTGGGTTTTTCTGACAGGGTGCTTCAGGAGTAGGCTCCTGGTCTGACATTTTATTTTGGCTGTGCAGTTGATATTTTATTCTAAGGAGGAATAGGTAATTCTAATACATTAAGAAGATTGCTTGAGGCAAATTTACACAATACCAGAGTTTGCATTTAAAAAAACAAAAACTAGAGCATACCTTATTTGGGCATATGTCAGTGGCCTGACAGCCCTTTAAATATATTATTTTCATTTATTTTAACTCTTAATTATTGAAATGTGCTGGTAGTGACTTGCGAGGTGGTATGGCTGGTAGTATATCACCATCTGCAGAGAGCAATTGCTGAGGAACACAGAGGAATCATGGTTTGCTGGCCCAAACTTCATTGGCCAGCATATTACTGCTAAATGGCCGGCAACATCAGTCCAGTAGCTCCAGCAGCAGCACATAACTCACACCAGTAAAAGCATGAAGCCACTTCTCCCTCTATCACCATTCCATGGTAGTGGCCATATATTGCCTGCTAAGTCACTTTGAGCCATACTACCTTGCCAGGTGCTACTGAAACACTTTTTTTATTATCCTTAAATGTGAATTGTTTATATTTGTGTTTCTCAGTATTTCTCTCTTGCGGAAAATATACATTGCTTACACATCACACATACTCGCAGTACTACTCATTATCATCTCATTTTTCCCCATAGGACATTTAAAAGAGAATTATTACTAAGCTTTGTGTGTTATTGTTGAGATCAGTTATTATTTCTGCCCTTTTTGTTAAATTCCATACAGAACAAAACCCTTATCATCCAAATTTGCACAAGGCAAGAGACTGAAAAGCTACGAGGAGTCAAGAATGCATGCTAGTGGCATGGGATACAGAACAGTATCTTGTTCCGCTATGTGATGTGAGCAGTCCAGGGCCACACAAGAGGAGTCCACTTTGCAACTCCTCTCCACACCTAGGTTAACCCAATTTCATGAGGGTTGAAACTGATGCAGAGAGGAGGGTGCAGTGTGGATTCCTTCTGTCTAATCCCTGGTTTATAACATTACCTGGCAGCAAAAAGTAAGAGCACTTCAGAGGCTTCCATACTGCAGAGGTAACTTGTGTACCAGTCCTAAAGTGTCAATAGCCCATGTTCTTCTTAAATTGCAATCTAACACTATGTGAGCTTATTGCAGGTTGGTCTACACTAGATACGCTGCAGTTCGTCAGGCACAGTGTCAATTCCATAGGAGTTGTCAGGAGCAGTGTCATCCCCTGACACATTGTTCCTGTTAACTTTCTGTAGCTGTCTTTCTTTGGCTTCAGCAAAACTGGAAACATGATAAATGATAAGTAGGATTTTTGGAAGTAGTGCACCTAGAAGATGGGTAATGAAAAATCAAGTTAGTCACACATAGGAGATCACACAGCAACATGAAGATGCTACTATTAATGCATGTTGTCTGCTTTATTGCTTCTCCAGGAAGCAATAGGATGGAACTTTCCATTAAAATAATCCAAGCTCAAGATATACTAATCACAAATAAATTCAAATTATTTTCATATTAGTTCAAAATTGACCCCATTTCTATAATTGTAATCCTATCGTACTGGAATAATCACAAAGCATTCATCTGTATTTGAAGTTAAGCACAGCCACTTACTGTAAGCCGCTATTTCAAAGCAATTTCTCCCTCTCTTTTAAAGATACATGCAAATAGAACATTTTGGATATCCTTTTCTAAAGGTTCCAAAATGATGTAAAATAAACTCCAGAGCATATACATCTTTTGTTACATAACAAGGCATTTCTTGGTTTGTCACTTTCAAATTCTTGATTGTTTGCATCTGTCTCAAGAAACACAGAAGTGTGCCTTCAGTGGTGAAGTCAAACCATTGGAGAATCACAGTTATCAGCAGAGACCGGTAACTTGTGACTGCTGCCTCCCTAGCAGCTAATATATGATGTTTCTTTGAAAGAAAGGTTCTTGCTCTAATGCTTTTTCAGTGCAGCCATAGTGGCGTTGAACGTTTTGAACAGTGCTTTAAGAAGCAAGATGGAACTTTAATCTGAAAGATGAAAAATACTTTGGCCATGATTTCATCTTAAGTACTTTACTGGAATGAGGCTGAAGTACAGTGAACTGCATTCAGAATGAACCACCGTGTAACAGCAAACATTTTTCAGAGTGTCAGTTATTCATGAGTAGCTTGGTCCAGACATAAAATATACTTGCCCAATCTGTCTCGCATTCTATAAAGAATTCTGGAGATAATGGCCTTTAAGCATTCCCAAATTGCACCGATGAAAGAGGCATGCAGGAGGACGTGCCGGCTCTGTCCTCTCCACCTCTGATGTGGGAAGGTCTGAAAGGGAGTTTGTAAGTCCACTTGGCTGAATGAGGTTACAGCCTTTGCCACAGTCAGGAACTCTGTACAATAGGAGTGCCTGGTGGCCAGATTACAAGGGCACAACTGGAGCAAGGGCACCAGGGCCCATACATGCAATGAGCTTTCATTTTTTGTAAAAAGTAAGTCTCTAACCGCCCTAGACAGAAAGCTTTGAAGCAAAATTTCATCTTTAGCAAAAGTTAAAGAAAAGAGAAGTGGAAAAGAACCAAGGGCATGCATGTGTACACACACACACACATGCACACACCATACACATTCTTGTCTAGCTAGATAGAAGTGTGTACTTTTTTTCATTTCTGTTTTGCTGAGCTTGAATGGCTCATTTTATTCATGGAAAACAAGGTAGATTTTGTGATAGGGTGGTGGCTATAGGAAGCCCCTATTTCAAATATTTCCATAGCCATGAATTCAAGTGACCTTAGGCAAGCCTCTATCTTTGTTCCAGTCTTCTATCCTGTGGAGATTAAGAAATAATATTAGCCCACCTTGAAAGAGCTGTTCCTACAGATTATTGACATAATGCATGTGAAATGTTTTGAACGCTCTGGAAGAGTCCTATTTAAATACTGTTTTGATTTTTCTGGTTATTTTACAATGAATGCAACCTCGCTGCAAAATCTTACACCTCTTGTTTTGCCTTCAGTGAGTCTTCTTCCTTTTTTCCCCAAAACTGCTTAAATTCAGAGAATAAAATTGTAAGATTCTGAGTATAATATAAACTATTACAGAAAATGCTGCTTTAAGTTATTTGAGGAAACTTCATTATGAGATGCAGATTAAAAAAATACTCCTTTTGCTTTTGTGTGTTAACTTTAGCCCTTAGTCTCGTTTATCTGAATAGTAGGATGACTGTTTAATAATCTAACTTTATGTTGTACTGATTACCTGATTCAAATGCCCTGTTCAAAATTGTAATCCATGTCCGTCTTTCATTATGGATAAGTTTGGTGTATTTCCATGTTAGCATTGTTCAATATCAGCAAAATCAAACAAGAGACAGTTTAACTGCTATCTACTCTGGTGTAGTCCCCACTAATTTCAGGATATAAAAATTATCCATGCACTTGGTGGTCCATCAGGAAAAAATCTTGTTTCAATCCTCTTCCTGAATTCTAAGAAAGATTGCAATTTTTGCATGCAACATTTAATATGTTTGAGCCCATTTCCAACATATATGATGCTTGGCATTATGCCCATTTAAAATGTGTGCTTACTGTATTTTCCTGCAATATTCTTTCCGCTTCATGAAGCTGCATCTTCTATAGCATCTTACCCAGATTTAACCAATGTAGTGCCTTCCAGATGTTCCTGGACTTTGGCTCCCATCAATCATTGGCCATGCTAACTGAGGCCAAGAATTGTATTTCAACAATATGTGGAAGGCACTGCATTGGCAATCCGAGCGACTCTTATCAAAGAGGATTCAGTGCTATGTTACACAAGGCATGTTACTAGGAATTGTTAGAAGTATTGGCTTTGAATGTGCACCTGTACAAATGAGGCCAGTTATTCCATTTACAAGATCCTGCAACCTCCAGTGTGTTAAATACATGTAGTCCAAAGTAGTTTTCCAAGAAGTATTGAATGAAACACCTTTTCTTTAAACACATCAGGAACAGAAATGCTTGTGCCGCTGTCTTTGTTTTATGCAGCATTAATGTTGCTTATCTACTGGTTAAAAGATGCTCATGCATTAACGCTGCTATCCAAAGCAAATTCAAACCAAAAGTAAGCTGTAAGGTCTGCACAAAAAAATAAATGCAATTTTTAGTTGGGAAAAGTTAGTATCATTTACAGATTATTTTCTTCAAGAGAAACGAGGACTCTGGCTCTCGCATACAGCAAATGATAGTAATAATGCATACTGTCACTTTCCTGGGTTGCACTAAGATGAGCATGCCCTATATGTTAAACTGACAAAGAAAAATTACTAACAACTCTTTTCTTTCTCTTCACACCCCATTCCTCTTTTGCCTATATCCTTCCATCTCTCTCTCTCCATCTCTCTCTCTCTCTCTCTCTCTCTCTCTCTCTTTCTTTCTCTCTCTCTCTCTCTCTCTCTCTCTCTCTCTTTCTTTCTTTCTTTCTTTCTTTCTTTCTTTCTTTCTCTCTCCCTTTCTCCCTTTCTCCCTCTCTGTGCGTATGCTTTGTATATTATTTTGGCACCCTTCAATACTTCAGTGTGATCAAGATCAGTGCATTCAGAGCACTAAATTCGTTTTGCAGGCTGCTGCCACACCGCTTCTCCAGAGTGAGCCCAGCATAAGTAGTGAAGAGCTACCTTTGCCAGGAAAGACCTCTATCAGTGCTCCCTGTGCCACATTAACACTAGGGCAGCCAACACCACCCTCCTCCATGCCAAATCTCACCTCAGAAACAGGTTTGACAGACATGATACCATTAAAAGAGGACTCTGAAAGTCATCAGTTTCTTACTCCTGAGGAAGCTCCATCACCACCTGGGATGTTGCCAATTGGGAGTCCTATGATTCACAGCCGTACCATGCATATCCTCAGCCTAGCCAGCCAGGACTCCTTGCACGAAGACTCAGTACGTGGCCTTGTGAAACTCAGCTCAGTCTGAGCAACTTTCAATATGATGGTGATTATACAGCCCTTATATGCTAACAACAGAAACTTGCCGAGCCACCTTCGGACTCCGTAACATGCATAAGCCACTGAAACTTTGCTAGGTCTTCTTAAAAGGACAAGTTATTTTTGTGCAGTGAAGAAGCTATGGCATTTCTTTAATAGCCAATTTATAGCTTGGATTTGATGTGACATTGTCAAAATAACAGAAATGTACATTAACCTTGGTTTGGTGACTAATAGTGTCCAGCAGTTTGGAATCCTGGTACTTTGAATTTGATTATGATAATACTTTAAAAGATATTACTGGAAGTTAGCATCATATTCCATGTTTTATGAAGTTCTCATGTAATGTTGCCTTTGAGGCCATGCCGGCCACCCTTTTCATGTTATTACTCTACTAATATTTGAAACAAAAAAATGCCATTCAGATAATACAAAACCAATAAATACTGCAATTGTGGATTTGCATGCCACGCTACAGTGTATGTTACAGTAGTGTTGGTATTGAGAGAAAGTGCTGCTTTATTATTTGTGAGTTTTGAAGTACTGTTTCATATAAAAGGCAGTGCAACAAACCAATGGACAATTATTTTTTTTTAATCAGTCAAAGTTGTTATAAATAAATGAACTGGTGGTACTTCAAACGTGGAGGACTACCATTTTTTGCATATCATTTCACTTTGAGTGTCTAATATAAGATACTGTGTTGTGCCATTGATTTCTCTCTACCATCACCGTTAGATAAAATGGCACCCTCTGTTCCATTAAATATGTGTACAGTTAATACCCATGCAGTGCGGATGACAACAACAGCTCCATATGGACTGTGAGTTACTTTTCCTCATGATAATGCAATTAAGAAGCTCAAAGGAGTATATAAAGTCCAATTATGAATGGTTTTTAGTATTGTGTGTGGTTTTGAAAATAGTTTAATTTTAGGACAAACCATGCCTACAACTAACCTGAGTGTCAAAATAACTTGAAGTTAATGAGTTGCATCTAAAAGCCCTCTTCCATTATCTGGTTCTCACAAACAGAAGGGGTGTGCTATTAACAAGTACCCCTTGAAAATCTGATGTGGAGGGTTGAGAGACCCTCTGGAACAGCATAGGGTGGAGGCTGCAGGTATTAGGGGTAACTGGCAAAGGTCACCTTCCTCTCCTTCCATTTTCAGGACTTCTGCTAGTTGGGATATCTGTTGCATTCATGGAATGGCACCTTTGGATCCGATCTAATATCTTATTTAGGACCCATATACCAATGGTGCCCAGAGAGATCTTCCAAGTAAGAGATTTGCAAGGTAAGGGTGCCCCAAGGTTCTAAACTTTGGGAAGAGGAAGAGATAAATTACTGGAACATAAGTTACATGTGATCCATAGCTGCCATCTAGTCATGTGTATTTTCAATTATATTCTATTTTTAATTTAAAATTGACATATTTATGAGACATAATTATTTGTTTTTATTTGAGGTTAGGACAAATTAGTTATGATTTAAGGGGGGGAAACTGCTCGGGGATAGCCAACAAGAACATTAACAGTGATCATTCAGATGCTACGTATTGCTGCATCTTGCCTTGCTTTTAAGATGCTAGGACCTGCAATAATCTTTTCTCAGGACAAAATTTTGTGCAAAGTATTTTTTAAAAAATTCAAGCTTCACTGCAGGCAACTACTTTTGAAAACAAGGATCATGAAGGATCGTTGCATCTCTGAGACATGGAAAAATACAGTTCAAAAGAAAACAAAAGCACAATGTTTTAATTGGAATAAGGCCATCTTTCTTGTAGAAGTGCCAGACAATATACTGGCAAGAAGCTTCACACTGTGTACAATTTTATAAAAGATATTATTTTTCTCTTAAAAGTGATAAAACGTTCACCTTGTTTGCATGTATAGTAAATATCTAGAGGGGGGATTATATCCATAGTTTCCTTGCTTTTTCTGTTTTGCAGAAAGCTATGCATGATCTGCAGTTATCTGGTTGTGAGCCATTCAAATGTTTACAAGCTTTCATATAAAGGGATATTGTCTCTTTTCCTGTCTGACCTCATAGGATTTATTTAAAATCCTGCATACATTATTTCCTTTAGCACAGGCTTATTCCAAAGAAAAAACAACTTTGAGATGCATTCTCTTGACTTATTGTTTGATTACTGTACTAGAAGGAGCTATAAGAAGAATTTAAACAACTATAAGCACCAATATAACAGCAGTGAACACATTGATTTAGGGAAACGTTTTCAATGGAAGTGGGTGAGGTTGATTGCCTTTGTAAATCTCAGTCTCCATACAACACCTCAGAGGCAATAATCCTAAATCAGATTTTAAGTTTGTGAGCTAATAATGTTATGTCATGTGCTAGGAATACACAATTACACAATACATTCTAGAAAGTTGGGATACTTCAATTTTTTGCTATCCTTCCTCTCTGCCAGAAGGATTCTGATTTTCCTACAAAACAAACAAAGATTAGGGCAGGAGGAGAACTGCCTTTTTTTGCTCATTACATTGAAATAGGTTTGGGATCATTTCTGACGACAGAAGGAAAGTATCACATGGACACTTATTTTGTGAAGTTCATTTCTTTAAAAAAACCCACCAGTATTGAATTATTTCAGTGTACCTGAATATTTTGCTTCTTCTGCAGATGCCAGAACATGGAGCCTACATTCCCCACAGTGCGGAAAATAAACAATGATAAATATTTTACTCTGCCATTATGACTTCACAGCTGTGGCGCTTACACAAAGGAGTAGAAATGTTTAAAAATTCATCTGCTTACATTTTCACAGAAATACTTTGGGGTTCTTTTTCAGTAGCAGCATTTGGATACCTTTGCTATATGGAAATAGCATCACATGTCACTTAAGTCCACAATATGGTTCTGGTAGTATTTTTTACTGAGGGAGGGGCATGAGAATGCCGCCATGCTGTTGTTTTTAAGTGTCTCTTATATAAAGCTTTAAAATTCTGCACTGCCACATTAGAATACTTTGGTTTTCTTAGAGCTTGAGGGAAAGAAAATGCTCGATGACAGAAAAAGTACTGTGAATACCTATTTTAGAATGAATTTATTATTTCTGTTTGCATTGTTGTACAGTAATTTTTTGCTGTTTATAATATTTTTTGACTTTGTGTTGAAGAATAAAAAGTACAGCATTTTTAAGCATTCCCTTCTGTTTTAAGATTTTTCATTCCCCTTGGTGTTAAATCTCTTCTTACTCTCCACCAGCCCTGGTACATCTGTTTATTTTCGTTACCATGACATTTTAGAACTTTTACTGTTGCGATGTGATGACATCTGCTGGAAAACAATGGAACTGAGCATATGCTTCTTTTAATTGCAGTTCTTCATTAATGGTATACAGTAGCTTTAGAAGTAGAACAGTTACAATTTCCAACAGATTGACCTCTCATGGTCTGTTTTACCACCAGTGAAATAGTTTTAATATTTTCAGCACAATCCTGGACAGCTTTACTCAGAAGTAAGCCCCACTAAGTCCACTGAGACTTCCTATGAAATCCATGTACCTAGGATAGGAGTGAGTTAAAACCAAACACATTTTACCACTTTATTTAACCAATTCGATCTGTTTTTGTTAGGTTCAAGAGGCTTGCTCATGTTGAAGATAGACATCAGCTGTATGAAGTGATGTTTCTAATCTAAGGAATATGCTGGATTTTTTTCTGTTTTCCTTCTTATTAGGCTAGTAAATAAAATAGTGAATGTTCTTCATTGGCACTATCTGTGTACAATATATTTTTATGCAGATACTGGTTGCATACAACTCAAGGTCTGAATGGCTGTGTTGTGCAAAAACAATATCGTTTAAAAAGGTAGGGGCTTTTTATTCCCTGGTGTAGTCAACCTTTCGGGTAGAACTTCATATTGCATGCATTAGCCCAGTGGCTGCTTTTCCCAACTAAAATCATCCAGGGGGGGTGGAGGAATTGGAGCATAGAAATTGCTGGGTGGCAAGGTTCTTTAACCCTTTCCCCACTTGGCACTTTCCCAGCCTACCCTCCCCCCACAACTACTTTCTTTCCACATGCTTCCAAACTTGTGTAAAGATATATGTAGAAATGGAAGTTATATAAACATACTGTAATAAGCAATTTTTACTCCCAGGGAATAAGTAAACTCAAAACAATATGAAAGATGGAGTTTTAAGCGAATTTTAGGCAAAATAAGGATAAACAGGTAAGTAGTAAGTCAGCTAGGCTGGGAAGAACTTTGCAATGCCTAGGGATAGGAGTGGCTATATACTACAACAAGGATGGGTAAGGAAACTCAGGCCCATGGGTCTAATAGACACAACAGGGCTCTGAATTTGCCCTGTTAGGCCATTTGGGGCAGACTTTCCGCCTGTCAGTCACCTGACGTCATATGATGCCAGGTGCAGAGATCTGTTATCTCTGATCTAAATGCCAAGATCTTGGCTTAGCATTTGATTGGTTTAATGTGACGTCACTAACAGGTTGCCCCACCTACCTATCAAAAATGGCTGCAAGGGGTAAGTCAGTTCTGGATCCAGCCCTCATGTTCCCCAGCCTTGTATTACAGGTTTCTTGGGCAAAAGACAGCTTAGGACCAAAGACACCAATGGGACACACACACACACCAAAAAAAAAGGCCAAGTAATTAGAACTGAAAACCTCCCTCAAACCCTGGGGACAATAGTTAATTTTGTATTACATCTACATCGTGTATTCTAAGCAAAAATATTAATTGGCTATTTGTATATATTTCCAGACTTGCCTCAGTCTCATTATTCGTTGATTTATTGGGTGAACTTTGTAGCGCATTTTATCGTTCAGGCCCGCAGTGAATAATATTTCCACCGCCTGCAACCACATCAATTCTGCGAAGCTCACTGTTCAGTTTTGCAAGTACAGGATAGGAAAAAGGCAGACATGCACAGCAGGTACTAGTGAGACTGGTTGGATTGGCATTTAACCCCGATCTCCCAGGTCAAGCTCAATGTTGTCAACGTTGGTCTCGAGAAAGAATGGAGTGTGCCTCCAGGGGTAAAGTCAAACTGCTGGAGTATCATAGTGTTTGCTGTGGCTGCAGAGACTGGTAACTCGTAACTGCTGCCCCCGGCGTTGTATTTTATGCATTCTGTATTTTCTGGCCTCTCCAGGGCACAAGCCTGGGCAGTGTGTTTGGAGGCTCTGGGCTGCCCAGATGACAGGACATCCCATCGTCCGTTTTTAATCTCAGTTTTAGACTTGGGTAGTTTGCATGTTCTCATACCCACACAGCAACCCTATAATTTTAGGCTGAGAGAATGTAGATGGTGCAGTATCACCCAGAGGGCCTAATGGAATCTGAACCCGTTGATCAACACACACTGAATGCTGTTCAGCATTTAGCCACTACAACACATTGGCAAAGGCTTTAATCCAGCCCTTCCTTTACTTTCATTAGCCCCTCACTACCAAGCCTGAGCCAAAGCAGCTTCAACGGAGAGCGAGTGGCGGCGTGGATACAGTGGTACCTCGGATTACAGATGTTTCAGGTTACAGACTCTGCTAACCCAGAAATAGTACCTCGGGTTAAAAACTTTGCTTCAGGATGAGAACAGAAATTGTGCGGTGGTGGCACGGCGGCAGCGGGAGGCCTCAGTAGCTAAAGTGGTGCTTCAGGTTAAGAACAGTTTCAGGTTAAGAATGGACCTCCGGAACAAATTAAGTGCCTAACCCGAGGTACCACTGTATACAACTACCAAGACTTTGCTTCTGTTAAGGTGGCATATGACAGTGTTAAAGAACCCTTTGCCCTTCTTAATTCTGGTGGGATAGGAATATCTCAGCCTCATTCAATTTAAAAAAGATGGCTCTTGTTAAAAATAGTTGCCAACCCAGGCACTAAGCTGAAAATTCAGGCAGGGAGAAAGCTGTGAGAGAGCAGCAGCAGTGCCTGTGTTCAGGCAGACAGGGCTTCTGCACCATTGCACAAAATAAATAAAATGACTGTAGGGAAGTATTTGTAGGAATCATAAGGCCAGCTGAAAAACCAAAGTTAAACTAACATTTTTCAAAATGAGGAAAGTCAATAGGATTCCATTCCCAAGCAAATTGTTGCTGCAGATATTTGATGGCTCTTGCTCACATCTCTTGGAGTAGCCGGAGTTCTGGTGCTAGCCTTGCCAGGGCAACTATGCTGGACACTGGCTTGCTTGTTGTCGTTCTAAATACCATTTTTGTTTTCTTCAGTTGCAACTGAACAGTCAACAATGCTTCAAGTATTCTTTTGTGTGTCGATTTAAATGCTACTACTGCATTTCTGTTTCTGTGACTCCAGGGAAATTGCATCACATGGTCAGTTAAGCTTTGCGTTAAAGTAAACAGGAAATACTAGTCACTGTTTGGGATCTGATTGAGCCATGCATGACTATTGTGTGTTGCAAAAATAATTTAGTTTGCTGGTGAAGTGGGGGAAGACAAACAACCCTCACCCAGACAATGAACTTATTAAAATTAATCCACAAGGTTAGGTTTCTGGTACTGAGTAATAAATTAGCATCAGAATGCTACACATTAAATATTTGCAGCAATTAATAATAAATATGTAGAAAAATAAATGGGTTATAATTTAAAATTGATAACTTTTAAGTCAGTTTTTATTTTAATTTGCTTTCTAGTGCTCCCAAAGGTTTTGCAAATATAATTTTCTGAAAGTGTTGCTGTAGTTTCAAGAATACAGAAACATACCCATACTTGCTGACCTGATATGTGCTAGTTACTGTATTCAAGTAAACCCCATATTTCAGAAGAAAAAGGAATGATTTTTAAGATCCCACGGCAGCAACGGACTCAGAAAATAATTATTTGTCATCTAATGATGGCCCCACTGAATGAATAAAGGCTATACAGCTGTAATGACTGGTGGATTATGACTTAAATCCTGATATTGCAAATACACATCTAGTGGATTCCTGGTGGGCAAATAAAGGAAATGAGAAACGTTGATCACGGATTGTCCCAACCCCCTTGTCAGAATGTATTGAAACCTTACAATAAAGACAAAATAAAATCAGAGTGTGTTCCTTTTGGACTGCTTGCTATCAGACCATTAGTGAAGGAGGTTGTATGTCATATTAAGTCCATGGTAATGTTATTCCTATACTCTCTATGTCCGTTTAGATAATTTAGTTTAGAAACAGGAGGAAATGCAGTAGCCTGACTCCTTTGTGAATCATATTATGTGATATGAGAACTCAGACCTCTTGCTCCGTGGACTAATGACCTAATTCAATTAACAACAACAACAACAACAACAACCCTTTCAGTTTAACATAGTAGGTAAAGGGCTTTCCATGTTCACTCAAACTCCAGAATGACAGGAAATTACAACTGTTAATGGCCACACCATTAACAGACATGTCATTTAAACAATATGGATATAGTATGGTATCTTTTGCCGTAATTGGTTCAGGCTTCACCACTACCGGTACTTTGGAACTGGATGATGGAAAGTGGCAAAGGAGTGGGATCCACGTCACAGATATGTCTGTTCACTGGACTAGGCACATGGAATCTGTGTAACTGAAGCTGCTATTCCACACAACAAGTAGCAAACTGGCAACCAATATTATCATCAAAGAATGATCAGAGTTGTAAGAGATCAGGTTGTCTCACCCCCTGCCATAGATAAAGCATTTTAAAGCACATCTTAATAATGTCATAATACCAGACTGTCTTTCAATTGGTCTGGAGGTCTTTGAGCATCTTGGTCTACCTCAGCGGTTGCCAACATTTTGGACCAGCAGGTACATTTGGAATTCTGGGAAAGTTCCACAAGTGTCATGGGGCATAGCATAACATAAAATGGCTGCTGTGGGAGTGTGGCATAACACAAAATGGCTATCGTGGGTGGCACTACATACTGACATAACAGAAAATGGCTGCCACAAATAAAAGAGCGGCGGGGGACGACGACGACAGGACCACAAAATGGCATATGTCCCCCTTTTCAATGGGGAAAAGACCCCTATATCAACCACTATCACACTCACGGAGAGAATATATTTACACCTCTCCTCTGTTAAGAATGGAAGAAAGGGTGGGTGTCCAATCCTGGCATCCAATGAAATGTAACCATGTTTAAGGGAATGTGTTCAAGTATAGGCCGAACCCGTGTGCAAACAGGAACATGGCAGAAAGAGCAAACGTATATTGTGGAATTTTGAGGGGCTATTTACTGAGATCTTTTGTGGGCAACTTGGGAGGTACTGGCGGTCATACTTGTGCCCATGAGCTTTACACCGGCCAGCCCTGGCCTTACTAAAGGTAAAGGTAAAGGTACCCCTGCCCGTATGGGCCAGTCTTGCCAGACTCTAGGGTTGTGTGCCCATCTCACTCAAGAGGCCGGGGGCCAGCGCTGTCCGGAGACACTTCCGGGTCACGTGGCCAGCGTGACATCGCTGCTCTGGCGAGCCAGAGCCGCACACGGAAACGCCATTTACCTTCCCGCTAGTAAGCGGTCCCTATTTATATACTTGCACCCGGGGGTGCTTTCGAACTGCTAGGTTGGCAGGCGCTGGGACCGAGCAACGGGAGCGCACCCCGCTGCGGGGATTCGAACCGCCGACCTGACGATCGGCAAGCCCTAGGCGCTGAGGCTTTTACCCACAGCGCCACCCGCCTTACTAGTTTTGTCTATAAACCTCTTACATCTGTTCAGCCCAGCTGAGCTGTTTATTCCTGAACAAGCTATGTAGAACTGAACCTTAAAGAAGTAAAGTCGTGGTAAGAGACGCCCTTCTTCCCCAGTTTCGGGCTATTATGGTGGAATGTGATTCACCCACATAGTAAAAGCTGAGGGTTTTCTTTTTTGTTGTTCTTTTGCATTCTAATGTTATCACTATTATCTCATCCATGAGCTCACGGTGAGGTATGTGGTTCTCCCCACTCCTCATTTAATCTCTGCAACAACACTGTGAGGTAGATTAGGCTGAGAGGCAGTGACTTGTCCAAGGTCACCCAGTGAATTTCATGGCTGTGAGGATTTGAATCCTGGCCTCCCAGCACCACAGTATGTTGTATAGATGCATCAGGCAGAAATTCTGTAGAATTTCTGTAGAACAGGGAAGTTAAATACTGTTAAATACGGACATTAGCTGTGGAGGTATTCTGACTCAGCTCCCCATTTTAGGAAGAATTTGCTGATCCAGAAGCTCTACGTAGAGAGGCTTTTTCTACTTCCCTTGCCTCATGTGTCACAAACTGTTGTTCATATTCTTTTAAATTCTATTCCTCTTTTCCTTTCACATGTAACTTGCATCTTATCCTCTCCCAAACTGCAATTTTCTCTCATCTTTCCAGTTATGTCCATATCTGTCAGAGCTGCTCCCCGATCCTAGCTCACAGAGGATCACGCTAGCCAGCGTTCGCTTTATAAAAGTCTTTATTGAGTTACAGTTTCCATTTCCAAGCTGCTGCGTGCAACTCTACGTCTTATGGCTAGACCGGCGAAGCTCCGTCTGAGTCTCCGCCCCTCGTACACCAACTTAATATCCTCGCCTTACTCCACCTTTTCCGCCTGACCGTCCTTCTCTGGGTCCCTCTGCCCCCCGTGGTCTCCTCCCTCCGGGACTCCTCTGACGCTGACCCCCCGGACCCTCCTGTCTCCTTGCGTCGGGCTTTAGGACCCGGCTCCCTTTCCGGGCTGCTTACTGCGCCGCCTTCCTGTGCATTTGAACTTGGCACGCGCGCCCAACCTTCCACTTTCCGCTTGACCGTTTCTTCGCTCCCCGATGGGGATGTGGTCACTCCTGACTCATGCCCTCCTCCCTGCTGCGAGCTGCCAGGGCTCGATCCCTGACGTCCTTCCTCTCCACTGCGCTCTGGTGGGGACGCTGGCCCCGATTTCCAACTGCTGCCCTCTGAACCCCCGCTGGTCCCTTCCTCCTGGGGTGTCCCCCTAGGCCCCCCCTTTGCTCTGGCCACTGGCGCTCCTTTCTGTGAATCTTCCGATTCACTGGAAAGACTCGGAGATCTTGGGTCGTCGTCATCACTCATCCTTTCTTCGGACTCCTCCCCCTCGCTCTCTGTTTCCTCCCTTGCCCTCGCCTCTGCTCCTGAACCCCTGACAATATCAGTTTACTTTTTTTATTTAAAAAAAAACCCTCCAATTTCCTTCAAAACCTCCTCTTGTCCTTTTCCCTCAGCTGGGGCGGAGACCAGCTCCCCTCACCCGCAGCCTTATCAGATTCTCAGCCATCTTTACTCACCATGCAGGGAGTTGCTGGTAGTGGCATCAAAGGGCTACAGCTCAGCCAGCGGTTTCATTCAACCCTCACATTCTGCTAAAAGCAGGAGGGAAACTAGGCTTTATTCCACTTGGGTCAAAGACCAAGTTTGGCACCCTCCCCCATGCACATTTGCCTCAATGGCACCCCTCTGGAAGCTTCATCCAGGGGGTGGGAACCTGGCTAGTCCCCCCTACCCCCAGTTATGGCTCTGGCCATAACTTCAGTGCATTCAAACGGTACATGGTGTGGGGCTATGTGTGCTGTCCCTATCCCAACCATGGAGTGGCTCTCCAGTGTTTCAAACAGATGGTAGACACTTTGTGGCAATTGCTATTTTCTTCGAGAGGGGAGAATGGAAGAGGCTCAGGGGTCCTGCTCTGAGTCTCATCCCAGTGAGTCTCCTTCCCTAGCCTAACTGGGGGTGCATTTTCCTTACAGCCCCAGGTAAAATAGCAAGTTTTAAATTTCCTGGTAGGTGTCTGGAGCACTGAGGCCACTATAAGAAGGTCTCACAATACAATAATTTGTCTAAATCAGGGGTTCCCAAACTTGGGTCTCCAGCGGTTTTTGGACTACAATTCACATCATCCATGACCACTGGTCCTGCTAGCTAGGGATGATGGGAGTTGTAGTCCAACAACAGGTGGAGACCCAAGTTTGGGAAACCCTGATCTAAACCTTAAATGAATTTTTTAAAAAATCCCCTGGGCTGCCCGGTATTTGTTGTTTGTGCAAAGTCCTCTGCTCACCAAAGTTTCCATCACCTAATCCCCACTTGTGCATTATTCTACTTGTGGTTTTGCAGATACAGGAACAGCATGTTGTCGTTTCCATTCTTTGCATTGCCTAAGCCAGCTGTTCCCCTGACCTGCTTTACATGGCTTTAGTTACAATGGCAGGGCACAATGCTCATTTAAGGTAATGAAAGCCTAGTAGCATCTGTCATAAATTGAAATTATGTTGACATGCGTGATTGAATCCTATCCTCACCTAGCTAGCATAATTTAAGAATGGGATTGCATTGTAAATAATATATATTATGTGTGGAAGTCTAATTATATAAAATGCATGTCTGAAAAATTGTACATCTCTGCGCTTCAGAGACAGTTCTTAGGATGATTTTAAAATATGCTGAAAACTTATTGTGAACAGCTAACTGTTTTGTAAGTGGTTTACACAGATGATTCAGCCAAATAAATGATTCAGTAGCATAGGTCCTGGAGAGAATGAAGTTGGGCTATACATTGTATAATTCAGAGTACATTTAACAGTAGGATGAGTATACATAGAGTTTTTTAAAACACCAGAACAGGGCACAACTTGCTGAGTATCATTATTAGTGTGTCAGCTATAATTCTGTTTGCTTCACAGCTGCTGTGTTTAGTTAATTTGGTAGCCAGCACTGAATGAGGAAAACAACTACAAACAAAACAACTTGGCAAAAACAATGACAGAAGAAAAGTTTGAGCTTTGTTACCTATCCTGCTTTGGGGTGTATGGGGTGTTAGGGGAGGGGTAGTACCTCTGGTGGGGGACACATTGTGCTCCTTCCAGTGTAATTTGTCCACCTTTGACCCTACTCTGCACTCAGCTGTCACCTGTAGCTCCTAGAAGGGGCAGATGGGGCTCATCAGCTTGGGAAGGTAGCCAGTAGGAGAAGGAAAACTCCACTCCTAAAGCCTTGCAGGATATCTTCAGGAGAAGAAACACTACACAGAGTCCCTAAGATGGCTGGATGGTGCTTTGTATGCCTCCTTCCAGCAACTCCTGCAGCCACGCTGCTGCCAAACATATTGCTCTGCTTCCCTTTTGACCACATCAGCGAAGCCAAGAGAGGGGTCTTGTCATCTGGGCAGCCCAGGACCTCCATATACACTGCCCAGGCTTGCACCCCGGGAGGTCATTTTGGTGCTGCTAACACAGCAGTTTGACTTCATCCCCAGAGGCACACTCAATTGTCTCTTGAGACGGACAGATACCAAACAATACTGTTCTGGTGAATCTTTTGTTTCCAGCGACTATCTCAGGGTAAAATGCAAGTGTCCTTGTTCTTGGCTGAGTGGGGCTGTTATGTTCAAATCAATGATTGAGTGTTAGTTCAGCACATTTGTCATTTTAAGGCATGGGTAGGCATGAGTTATGAGAAATAAACATAAGACAGTATGACATTTTGCCGCCTGGGAGGGGCAACTGTTTTTGTAGCAGCACTACCTGCAATAAAAGAAAAATGAAAGAACATAGTTTTTAAGTTCAAATGATTGGTTCCAGTTCAGGAGGGTCCACCTGCAAAACTATAATAAGAAAATAACTGACTTATAAATCTCAAGTTGAGAAAATAACTGACTTATAAATCCCAAGTTTATCTTTTCATTTCCCCTCCCTTTCTTAATCACACCAAATATAGCCTTTGGCTGTCCCGCCCCCCCCCCCCCATGGCTTTAGCATGCCAAGCTGAAATTCCTAGTAAATTGCTCTCCAAGTCCTGCCAGAGGCCTTTTTAAAGGCTGGTTTCCTTGAAATCTGCATAGCTGCTTGCCTTTAGAAGGGTGGTTTAACTTATGTATTTCAGCAGGTTCCTTGTGGTTGGCTGTGATACATAAATGCTATTACATATGCTGTTGCTGTTTTCTATGTTTTAATATGATAGGTAGTATAATTTAAATAAATTTTAATGAATTGTTATTTAAATAATTTGTACATATTATAATTTGTACATATTGTACATATTACCCAAGTTGATAGCTCAGTGGGTAGAGCACAAGACTCTTAATCAGGGTTATTGGTTGGAGCCACACGGTGGGTGAAAAGATTCCTGGATTGCAGGGGGTTGGACTAGATGACTCTCCTGGTCCCTTCCAACTCTATGATTTTGTGATATACTTGTTAAATTGAGTTTATTCACCATAGTAATGGTAGTTCATGCATACATATTTCAGGCATTCTGGCTAAACTGCTGGAAGCTAGATTTAGCTTTTCCCAGGAACTGCAACCAAACACTAACGGACGTTTTGGAGACAGGGGTAATCTGACCAGTATCGTGGAAAGTCACCTTTAGTCTGACCTTACATAACTGTTGTGAAGTTCCATGCTGCTGTCAAAACAGTGCTGGACCATTAGTCTGAAATGAAAGCTGAACGGTAATGGTTTGCTGTGAGCACCCATGTGCCCTCTAGTTAAAAAGAAGAAGTCGGGTCATTGCTGCTTTAAGAAGGATGGAGCCTTCCAGCAGATATAGTCATGGAAATACTTAGGACCTTATCATGTATAACTTTGGTTGCTAGGCATGAAAACCAAGCCCAAGGGCAGAAAAAGTATTGCGGAAACAAAAATCAAACGATTTGTGTGATAGCTGGAATGTCCTATAATGACATGAATTCCAGATCAAAGTCTAGATATGTTTTATTATTTTGGCAGCAGTATTAAGCAAGAAGAGAGAGAGAGAGCTTGGCAAGTAGGAGGAAGTTAGACAAATCCTGTCACTTTTGGAGCCTGTCTGACCTTTAGGGTTGAAACTCAAATGATATAGAAAACTGCTGCTGCAGTTATTAACAGAAATATCATTGAATTGTATCCCCATGTGGGCATAATTGCAGAAGTGTGAGCTGGCACAAAATAGATCACAAGGCACAGGAACTGGTGAGGGTTCAAGAACACTGGGGGGAGGGAGCACTATGCAGAAGCTGTGGGTGCAACCCTGCCCAGTTGCGCACAATTTCAGTTTTGCACCCCCCACATTTACTTAGAAGTAGAGCCAAATAATTTCACTTAGATTTGAATATGCATGAGCAAGCTGCAGCAAGAAAGGCCCCCGAATCCAACTCACAGTCATCCCTTCCCCCCCCCCCCACGAGGTCTGGGTCCTGCAAAAGCAAGATTATGCCAAATTATTCCTTTCTGGCACCCTGATCCTACAGATCCTACAGATAAACAGATAAAGGTTCTGTGGTTCTGTTTGCCTCCCTTGGTTCCTTTGGGAGGAAGAACAGGATATATAGTCATATCAATATATAATAATAAATAACAAAACAGGGACAGGAGGAACATGTCTAAGAAAATTACAATAATTGTAGACTTATAGAATCATATAATTGCAGAGTTGGAAGGGATCCTGAGGCTCATGTAATTGAACCCCCTGCAATGCAGGAATCTCAGCTAAAACATCCATGACAGATGGCCACCCAACCTCTGCTTTGAAAAGCTTTCTTGATTTTATGGGGGACTAATAGTCTCATGAAAGTGTCAAGGGTGGAGACAAACTGTGCTCAGTGTGATAATCTGTGAGAGGGATCCTGGCTTCTTCAACAAACCATGGTTAAAGAAACCTGTGGTGTAGTCACAAGGTAGTATTATAATGGCTGCTGCATATTTGTACACTACAATAAACCTCAATGTTATATCAATGCAAGCCACTGCAATACTCCCTTGGGGAAGAAAACGAAAGATGGTTGTTTTTCTGTTTATCTTATTTAACACCCCACACCCCCACACTTATTAATATAGTTTTTATTTTAATATTTGATATACCTCCTTCATTTTTAAAAAATCTAAAAATGAGTGCATGAACTACTTATGAAACAAATCAATTCCCAGTAAGCAAATTAGAGTCCTGAATTGGTGCCAGTGCTAAGGACACTAGAGTTCATGTATTTTGCAAAAAGATGGTAAATATTAGCCCCAGTTAAGGTTGGCATTTGCTTCTGGGGTTTTTTTAACAGAGAAATGTACTCTCTGGAAGGCTATATTTCCAGGTAAGTGCATTGCTACTTTGGTTTTAAGTAGGAGAAATTGTAGCAGGGAAAATGTTTCTTCTTTACACTTTAACACGAATGGGTGACATTTTTATGTCAGAGTCTGCTTTCTCCTGAGGGAAATAGGTCAGGGTCATATGCTGGTGAATGGAGCCAGAGCTGATGATGAGCAGGCCCAGGGACAGAAGTGTTCTGAATTAACTAATCCAGAATAAATAGCACCCGCTTTAGTTTTCACTGTGGCTACCTCAGATTAGAATTCAGTCACCTTTGTAGGTTTAATATGGGATGGCTCAACGGCCCTTTTCTCCCCGGCGCTGTTGGGCCTGCCCTCACTAAAAAATAGTGTACCCACCTCACAGAACACCAATTCCACGAAATCCCACAAACTACCTCAGATTGTCTTGTGGGGGACTATGTGAGGTAAAACTTTGGAGTCTCAGGCAGCATTTGCTCAAATAAACAATAAAGTGTTTAAAAGATACTTGCAAAATCATATCGAAAAATCAGAACTCCTATTAGAATAAACAAGTTCCGTTTCAAATGCTGAAATATCAAATAAGATGGATAACAATGTGTAATAGAAAAAGAAGTATGAAATTAGGCTAAAGGTGTGTGAAAGAAAGTAATAGAAGTGGAAAGAAATTGTAATTGAGTAGATTGGAAGTCAAACACAAAGGTGGGGTGAGGGGTGGTGGATGGTGATGGAGAAAGGAACTATTTGTGGGATTGAGTGTAAGTATGTTTGAACACTTTTAAGGATTGTATGAAATGTATGTTTGTATGCTTGTATATGTGTATTAATGATGAACTATTTTAACAATAAAAACTTATTTTAAAAAACCCACAAATGAACAATAAAGATTTTATTTAACAATGGAAGTTTATGACATGAGTGGGTAAAACATAGGATACTTCAGATTATAATGTTATTTCACTTCAGTGCTTTCTCAGTTGTTGCATAGCTGTTACTGCTTAATACTTTGGTTCTTAACTTAATATTCTGGTTCTTAAACAAGGTGGTATTTTCTGTCAGTTACACACCGCATAGACAACCCTACTCCTGAGGTACTCAAAGTAACAGACTCAAGGTTTCACTGGTTTGGAAGTCTTCTCTTTCTAGAATAATCTCTCCCCTCCTGGCTGGAATGAGACCTAAGGAGACTGTCTCTTTACAGCTTCTACTTCTCCTGTCTCAGCCTCAGCCTCCCAGTTAATTCCTGGCCTAATTACTCTGACAGGACACCACACACTGTCCTTCACACTAAGCTCAGGGACTCCTTTCTCTAGCTTGTGATATTTTCCTATTTTCCTCAGAGTGGATGTTTCTACCCAGAACCAACTCTCTCACTCCCTATCTTCCTACCTATCCTCCCAACCTACTCCCTCAACTAACCCAACTGTCATCTCCAAATCCTTTCCTTTTCAACTCCCCACTCCTGGAACCTCGGCCAATCAGAAGCTGCTGTTCATTAACCATTTGCTGGCAGTAAAAAAAAGAAAAAGAAAACAAACTTTTCCGTTGCAGTACTCACAAGTAAGCCACATGAGGTTTGAGGGGGTAGCTCCCAAATAAGTATAGAGGACTTTTCAACGCCTATATGAACCAGTGCACACATTATTAGCACACACTCATACATATATGGTAGAAGCCTGCCAATTTGTCCTCAGTCGGCTGACTTATTTCCCAAAGACATACATCTAAGAATGAAGTTTTTGAAAATAAAGTTATTTTTTATCAGATTTAATCCTTCCCCTTTCAATTGTTCTGCAACCACACAAGAAAGGGGGGGGGACACTTTAAAAGAAATAATAGGGGGAAAGTCTGATGGGAAGGAAGAACAGGTGGCTTCAGGAGGTGTTGGGCTACATAAAATGAGATTGGGAGCTGCATGCGTCTCCCAGGTTGTAGGTTGTCCACCATGAACTAGAGCAATGTATTACCTGACAACACTATTGCACATTGCTCCGAATTGCTGATGTTGTAGACAATCACAAAGCCAGCAGGGCTCAAAGCCAGAATCTCTTCTGAATGCGTCAGTGGGACGCATGAAGCAACAATAGTGCTTCTGACTGACAGTAGCCCCATGCTGTTTTCAACAATTGTGCTTAAGGTACACCAGTGACACAGTGTCCTTCAGGAACAATATGTGTGTGTTCTAACATACCTGAGTACATGCATTGGGGAGAAATAGACTCATTTGTAACCATATGTTTAATTGCTATTACATTTCCTCCAAAGAACTCACGAAGTCATACATGGCTCTCTCCTCCAGGATTTCAGACATATTTCCAGTCCTACCTAGAGATGGTGATACCTAGAGAGCCATCTGAGACTTTCTGCCTGGAAGATGGATGCTTTTACCACTGAGCTATGGTGCTTCCCCAGTAAATGTTGTCAGACATCCAGATTAAGTGGCATGTTGCTCTGTAGCTTCTAAACCAGGGGTCAGCAACCTTTTTCAGCCGTGGGCTGTCCCTCAGACCATGTGGTGGGCTGGACTATTTTTTTTGGGGGGGATGAACGAATTCCTATTCCCCACAAATAACCCAGAGAAGCATTTTAAATAAAAGCACACATTCCACTCATGTAAAAACACCAGGCAGGCCCCACAAATAACCCAGAGATGTATTTTAAATAAAAGGAAACATTCTACTCATGTACACTGATTCCTGGACCTTCTGTGGGCTGGATTGAGAAGGCGATTGGGCTGGATCCGGCCCCCGGGCCTTAGGTTGCCTACCCCTGTTCTAAACAGTTCAGAGCCTGAGTCCCTTAAAAAAAACAAAAATCCTAACTGGTTGAAGGCTTATACAAAGTGGTCTTAGAGACATGACCTGAGTTTTGCTAGACTACACTGTATGCAGATGTAGTGCAAACAATAGCTGCTAAATGCCACGTACATATTTACTGGTACTCCAAGAAGTGAGCATGTTCTCGCCTAAGTTAAGCATGTCAAAGTCCCTTTGATTACAGTGAGGAAGCTCTGCAACTCCACAATCATTACTAATTTTGCTTTCTGTTTAATCCAGGCTAAAGTTTAGTGCACGATCAACATTTTCTGTTAGAAAATGTTGACTTTGGTGATCTATTATCTCCAAACAAACATCAAATGTCAATTCCCACCAACATTCTGGGACCAATAATCTGTGGTTTTCCTTAATGTAGCTTTTCAATTTTAAAATGTTTTTGTCATTCAAAATTAAGATAGTTTCAGGATGTCAAATAGTTTTGCTTAAGAACATTGAAATTTTCTTCTTCAACATTTCTGAGAAACGTGTTCTCTGAAATTAATTTAACCCACTCAGTTTTCTATTATCCTCTGCAGTTAAAGCCACATAGAAAAATTTGTGCCATAAGAAGTTTCAGTTACTTAGCCATCTGCTTATTTGTGACTTGCAAGACAGATATTCTTGGAGTACTGTTCTCTTAATCAAAAAAGGAGACTGGTCAGGTTTTTCCTGTTACCCCCTTAGGCAATAAAGCTACAATTCTGAAATCATTTAGTTTTGGAGTAGTGCCATTATTACCTTCAGTGCGGCTGCTCCAGAGTAATGCTTTTTAATGATTATGGTATTTTTGTTTTGTTTTATGTTTTAAACTGCTTTAAAAGCATATGCTGAAAAGTGGTATAAAAATATCATTAAAAAAGGGAAATTTGATTGCAGTTTTAAGCACATCAGAATTAAATATTCATAAAGTGCCTATTGGATATACTAAGGTTCTGCACAGAAGGAAAATTAATGTGTGCCTGCTACAATCTTAACAGCACAGAAAGGTAAGAATTTGAGGAAGATTCCAAGATTTTTAGCCAAGCCTGTGGGAATGGGAAAAGGGGGAAAAACTTATCTGCTACGATAAAGGAATAAACAAATGCAGGATACTATCCATCTTGTTGGGGACTATGACAAGTAAATTTCCTTTCTGGTGCTTGAAAAAGTATCTTCCTGAATTTTGTCCTTTCCATGACCTTCATACAAAACAGAGTCCATGTTGCAATGTAAAAATTCCAAAATTTATAAAATAACTAGCATCATTATTTTAAAAAGTACTGTATCTGAAATTGTGTATTAAATGGGTTGTACCAGTGAGCCTTGGGCTTGCCAATCAGAAGGTTGGCGGTTCAAATCCCCATGACGGGGTGAGCTCCCCTTCGGTCCCAGCTCCTGCCTACCTAGCAGTTCGAAAGCACATCAAGTGCAAGTAGATAAATAGGTACTGCGCCGGCGGGAATGTAAACGGCATTTCCATGCGCTGCTCTGGTTCGCCAGAAGCGGCTTAGTCATTCTGGCCACATGACCCGGAAGCTGTCTGCAGACAAATGCCGGCTCCCTCGGCCTATAGAGCGAGATGAGCAATCCCAGAGTCATCCGTGACTGGATGGTCAGGGGTAACTTTACCTTTCCTCATGAGAAGAGAAGACTCCCTGGAAAAGACCCCAATGTTGGGAAAGATTGAGGGCACAAGGAGAAGGGGACGACAGAGGACGAGATAGTTGGACAGTGTTCTCAAAGCTACCAACATGAATTTGACCAAACTGCGGGAGGCAGTGGAAGATAGGAGTGCCTGGCGTGCTCTGGTCCATGGGGTTACGAAGAGTCGGACACGACTAAACAACAACAACAACAACCTTTACCTTTGTATACAGTAGTTGAATCCTTAAATGTAAAATAGCGAATTCACTTAAGCAGCAATATATCTATTGTGTATCAAGTCTTCTACTGCTTTGATAAACTGCTTAGGAACCTCAAAATGATTATCCTCTCCCCGCTCCCTTTAAAAAACATTACTGAAAATATTGCAAGAAAGAAAACCAATTATATACAGATATTAAAGCAAATCAGAATACACCCCCACAGGATGTATTTTTTTCTTTTCAGGTATTTCTGTACATAAGAAGAGGAACTAGACAGGGGAACGTTATCTGAACCACCAGGATTTCCCTTTTCACCACTTTGAGAAGAGAATTTGGCCATTGTTACTACTTTTCCAAATTCTATTAATCCACCCTCTGTTAAGAGGGTGACGCTAAGCACTCCCATGTACTTGCCTATACAGATTGGACTACCAGAAACAAAGTGCAAAGCAAAACCTCCTGCAAGGACAATGGACCATTTGGTCAAAGTTGTTTGAATGAATCCATTTTGGATCGTTAGGGAATGCAGAGTGAAATACATTCTCACATTTTGCAAGCACTATAGTCTAACAATGGGATGCGGGTGGCGCTGTGGTCTAAACCACTGAGCCTAGGGCTTGCCGATCAGAAGGTTGGCGGTTTGAATCCCCGCGATGGGGTGAGCTCTCATTGCTCAGTCCCTGCTCCTGCCAACCCAGCAGTTCGAAAGCACATCAAAGTGCAAGTAGATAAATAAGTACCACTCCAGCGGGAAAGTAAACGGCATTTCTGTGCGCTGCTCTGGTTTGCCAGAAGTGGCTTAGTCATGCTGGCCACATGACCCGGAAGCCAGTAAAGTGAGATGAGCGCCACAACCCCAGAGTCGTTTGTGACTGGACCTAACGGTCAGGGGTCCCTTTACTTTTACCTATAGTCAACAATCTTGCATTTGTTCACATTCCCATCAAGCTACTTGTCCACAGACATCTCAACATTTGGAAGAGTACTCTGCAAGTGATTTTGTGTATTTTGGCATAAATAATAAACCACAATTACATTAATAAAAGTTGTGTTTCTTGGCAATTAGTGCACACTGTGTGTATGAAAGTACATTCTCCAGATTTTTTGCCATAATCATTATTCTGTTTGTTATCTTAGATTATGCTTTCAAACCTGGGAAACTAATGTATTTGTGGTAACTATACTATACTATATCTGAAATGCTTTTCAAACAAGGAGAGAGAGAGTGTGTGTACATGTGTTTGTGTACACATCCCTCTATATGTATGGAGCTATGAAGGGCTTTTTTCAGGCGGAACTCACTGGAACTCAGTTCCAGCACCTCTCAGGTAAGCACCATTGCAATTATATGAGAACAAGGGAGGCGTTCATGGTGAGTTCCGCACCTCTTTTTCTAGAAAAATAGCACTGGAGTTATGTATGTCAATCAACTGTCTATCTCTTCACTTCTGTGAATGGAATAGGGTGGGGTGGGGTATCATGATGCCCTTTGCCTCAGGCAGCAAAATGTCTTGAGCCAGTCCTGAAAACAATCAAGGTGTTCAGAGAGATTTACAATGCATATTAATTTTATTGTCCCAACAACATTCTTTTAAGTCATTAGTACCTAGGCATGGCCCTATAAAATATGATGTCCTAATCAAAATGTAACATCTTAGAATTATCCACAAAATAATGTTCTAAAAGTATATTGAGAAGTGTTATCGTTGTGAAAAGTTATTGCCTAGCTTTATATAGGTTTTGGCAGCAAGCCTATGCATGTATATCCTGGAATAAGCTTCACTGAGCACAGTAGGACTTATTTCTGAATAACTATGTAGAAGATTGAGCTGTTTGACAGTGAACCTTCAAACCTAACAATCTATTGCAGCAAGTAAGGACACCTACTTTGTTTTGCTGCCTACTGAGCAATAACTGGTCAGCATGGAAACAAACACACTTTTCTTTCCCACTACCAATTTACTTTTCATGTAAAGACCAAAATTTAGTTTCAATCAATATCCAGTATCAGTACTTCTACTGAATGTTCTTGATCAGCCCTGGAATATGTAAGACAGTACCTTTGAGCATGGTTTTGTTATTTTATTTATTGAACAAAATTTATATACCACTTGACTGTAAAAAATCCTTTAAGCAGTTACAAGAAATATTAAAACCATCAGCAATATTAAATTTATTTGAAGGGTACATTCAATAATTTCAGCCCATCAAAAAACATTTGGATGCAACTGTTCTAGGTCAATAAGTGTGGCTGGCAGATTTGAGCCTACTCCTTCACCCCCATTCTTCCTACTTCCATTTCCCATGTTTGTGGGTCTGAGAAGCTATATTGTAAGAATGGCAGAATGATTGTAGGGTTTGCAGAATAAGACCATCAATAACAGCTGGGATGAGTTGGGAGCAAAATTTGCAAGTGCATTTTAAGGTGGAAGACTAGACAGATTGTACATGTGCCATTTAAATCTGACAAGTTGTAAAGTAGATTGTATGGTGGCGTCATCTTTCTTAGGTGCACTCAAGCAGCAGAATGTTATCCAGTAAACTGTGTGCTGCAAGTTGTGGGGAGAGCGATCTGTTTTGGCAGCTCTTTTTGGCTGCAATCCCATGCACAGTTCAGCTACTTTTATCCCTCCAACTACAAAAGGGTTTTAACAGTCTAACTGTGCCCAGGATTATAGTTATTGGGTATTACATTTGATGCAATTACTACTTGAAACTCAGGAGCATATTCTACATTTATAATACAAGAGGCTTCAAATCATCCTTTGGAGGGACTGTTACAGCCATTTTTCACCATAAGAAAACATTGTCAATGAGAACTTATTTGCTACATCACTACAAATAAGCATTTAGACAATTTGGTGGTGACTAGCGTTCTTGGAAACAAAATTGGTATGAAAAAGCAATGCTGTTGGGTTCGACCTTTTCTTCGAATAGTTCAAAGTGGCAAACATCAGGTTATGTCATCTCCCCCCTCACAATTTCCTTTGAGGTAGTTTAGGTTGAAAGAATAGGAGTGGCACAATATCATCCTGTCAGCTTTGCCATTGAGCAAGTCCATCATTGTTCACAACACCATAATGCACAGTGACCACTGACACAACTGTCTCCTTCTGTCTGGCAGATAAGGTGAGCCCACAAGCCATCATTTGCTAAGGGCTGCCCAAAACCTGGAGCTTTTATTTGGGAATGAAAGAAGAGCTAAAGCTTGACAGCAACAAAAACCCAGAAGCTAGTTGAACCAGGTTTAGCAATATCCAATCTTAAAAATTTGCTCTAAGTGGTTGGCTAATAAAACTGTTTCATAAAGAGAATGTCAGGGCATTGTTTCCTTGTTTATTAAATTTCTATATGCCCTTCATCCAAGGATCACAATATAAAAACACAAAAATACACAACATAATAACAAACAAAACAATACCCCCCCCCCAGTTTAAAAGATCATAGATTGTTTAATTACTCCAAGGCCCAGGAGAAGAGGAATGCTTTTGCCTGGTCCCTAAAGATATCTAACAAAGGCGCCAGGCAAGTCTCCCTGGGAAGAGCATTCCACAAATGGGGAGGCATTGCAGAAAAGGTCCGTTCTGGTGTTGTCACCCACTGGACTTCTCATGGAAGGAACACATGAATAAGGGCATCAAATTACGATCGCAGGGTCCATGTCAGTTTATATGGGGAGAGGCAGTCCTTGAGGTATTGTGGTCCTGAGCCGTTTAAGGCTTTATGGGTCAAAACCTGCACTTTGAGTTGGGCTTGGAAACTGATTGGCAGCCAGTGCAGTTGGGCCAGGACTGGTGTTATATGCTCAAACTGTATTGCCCAGGTGAGCAACAGTAGCCCACTAAATTTTGCACCAGATGTTTCTCATAACGTCTTTAGAGACAGCCCCATGTATAATACATTGCAACAACCTAACCTAGAGATTACCAGAACATAGACAACAGAAGTTAGGCAATTCCCATCCAGATAGGGATGCAGCTGGGCCATCAGTCAAAGCTGATGGAAGGCACTCTGTACCACCAAGGCCTTCTGAGCCTCAAGCAACAGCAATGGATCCAAAAGTAACCACAAGCTACATACCTGCTCCGTTAGAGGGAGTGTACCCCTATCAAGAGCAGGCTACTACCCATCCATCAAGTCTAGGGAACTAACCAACAAGCAGTGCCTCAGTCACATCTGGATTTAGATTCAGTTTGTTGGTTCTCATCCTTGGTATGGTATAATTTGGAGTAAAAGTATGTTTTATCCTTTATTATTTTTATCTGAGAGCAATCTGCATTAATATGGTTATACTTTCCTATTTTTGAACCATTGAATCTGTAAGTAAAAATTCTATTCCCAGCTATTTAGCCTTTGGCCTCAATTATCCAGGAGCTAGCGTTAAACTTTAATAACAGATTAAGGATTTTTTAACAGATTGGAAGCTCAGAAGATAACTATAAGCTTTCAAAATTTCTGGACAAAAACTGCAAGTGAGATACCAAGAAGAAGCAATAATGTGAGGGCTTATGTCAAATACCATCTAAGAGGATGATGTGTAACAAAAACACATGGGTATCAGAACTTGTTACTCTAACTGGGCGTAATTTCATCTTCCATTATTGGAAATCTGTATACAAACATATTGGTTGTGTTATCCTTGAGTATAAAATGTTGTATCAAGAGTATATTGTACCACAAAGACTCGATAGGTTTTACAAAATTATTTTATTGCTGGAAATTTCATGTGAATATGTTTATTTCATACATACAAGGGAAAAATTTTTCAGAAAAGGTATTTCTGTAATGATTCTGATTCTGCTGAACTTTATTATTTAAAAAACCTTATGTACACAACACTAACCAGTGCTTTTTTATGGGGGTACGCAGGGGTACACATACACCTAAACATTTTGTGACTATAAGTTTGGCTTCATTGAGGGGCATTATTTCAATATGAGTAGGAAAATGAGAGTACCCCAAACATTTTTTTAGAAAAAAAAAGCACTGACAATAACCTGTGTTGGGCACAGGTGAGATTGTCCTGCAAATAAAATATTTCAAAATTACATGAAACACTGTCTCGTCTTATTTTGGAAATATGTAACAGCCTCCAGTCTCTACAATTAAAACCTGAATTTCATTGTGTAAGTTTGTCAGCTTATTAAAAATGCCTTTGTAGAATTGTTGTCATTTTATATCTGCATAAAAGCACAGAGAAAGGCAATTCATTAAAATGCAGACCAGTATTTAGATCCTTTGCAGGCTGTAATCAGGCCAACAAATGCCTTCTTAATGATGGGGGGAAATTATGAAAGAGGAAGATGGGGCTGCTTTGTACTACTGCTGCCCTATCTGAAAAGCTAAATTTACTCAGATGAACTACAGTACTTAAAAGGAAATACCATGACGTTAATGTTTCCTTCTGGGGGAGTTTTAAATAGGGTGACATGCATGAGTGATTAGAGCACTGAATAAAAATAGTGTATTTTTACTAATAAGGAAAGTGTTCTTATTAGTAACAATTCATACACAGTTATTTTTATTCACAAAAATAAATAAATTTGTAACTCGATTTCACAACAAAGACTGTACCTGAAGGTAGGGTTGCAAAGATAGCAGGATCTTATACTTTTATAATATGCTTTAGAGTCTCATAGTATTAATTTTATTTATTTTTCTTAAAAAGGATGAAATGACTATATCTGAATGTTTATGCTTTGCATAGTTCATTGCATCTATTTTTAAAGTTCTGGTTTCTGTAGTGATGCAAATGCTTAAGGCTGCAACAGTGGCGTAGCGTGGGGGGTGCAGGGGGGGCCGGCCACACCGGGCACAACATCTGGGGTTAGGGCAAATCCACAGGTTAGGGGGCGCAAATCCACGGGTTAGGGGGCGCAAATTACTTGCCTTGCCCCGGGTGCTGACAACCCACGCTACGCCACTGGGCTGCAATCATACACCATCATGTGGGAGTAAGTCCCATTTAACTCAGGGCTTACTTCTGAGTAGACATGTATAGCACGACTACACTGTAAGTTACATATTACATCAGACAAAAAGAACATTCAGAGCAACAAATGGTGAAAAACCTGTACCTGTCTATTTTTGTCTTAAACTGGAGTGGTTTCGCAGGTATGGCTGCTACTTACATTCCCTCTTGGGCAGAGGTAGATGGTTAGTGCATGACTCTCAGGTTCCTTGATAAAATTAGTAACACCAAGTTTTGCTCCGCATTTTGCACTGCAAAACTCATTTTAACGGATCATTATGTCTGTGTGATTAAAAGTTACAATCATCATCTTTAAATTACTGATCAGTTATTTTTAGCTTTCCCCACCATGGAGATGTGCTGACGAGAAATGCTTCACTTGGAGCCTCTCACAAAGGTCTTAAAGACAGGAGCACTGCCAGAAAAGGTGGGAGTAGCAATCCTACACCTTCTCTGGTATCCATACAGCTTTCAACAATTCTGACCTTCCAATTTTGATTTAATTTTATATTTTCTAAAACCACTTTGCTCGGGGCACTTGAGGCTCTTTCTTTGCTTTGTGTTAAAAATCTTACCTGATTTTGGATGAATTTTTAAAAAGTCATTATATAATGATGTAATTATGTGATATCATCATGCACTGCACTATGTGTTCATCACATGCTGATGATGACTAGGAGATATAACATACCTGACAGTGTTTACTCAGCTCTCTTCTGCTTCTATAATCATCAGAGGCTGTAGAGTTGGTAAGCACCAAGTATCAGATTCCTCCACTGGATTAAATGGGCAGTGGCACGAAGTTAAGATTTTTGGCAGTTTTGATAAATCAGTGAATCACTTTTAACATTCCTCTTCAACCTGAAATATGAACCACAGAACATCCTGATATATACTGTATCTCTGTCACAACTTATTTTTTAAGAAGTAAAGTTTTTAACAAGGCCATTGCCACAAAATGGAGCGAGTAGGACACGTTCATTTATTTGCTGGGTGGAGAATATAGCCCCCAAAATCATTTTGGAACTCTGTGCTTTAGACTACACATATCCTATGATGTGCTGGTTATCATCTCAGTAGGCCACAGTGCTCCTGGACTAGAATAATTCATGTTGTGAAACATAAAGAAAAGTGCCTCCACTATGTGTCCCTGCCCACCAAGTAGATTCCACCCCACACTTCCATCATAAAATCTTTATGGAACTCAGCTTTAGTAGCAAGAGACTAGAAAGGTGGCAGGACTGAAAATGAGGCTTATCTGCTAATTACGGTACCTTATTTCAGCAGGGGAGAAATCTCACTTCCAGGAACTGTTATGTATTGGGTTTAACACATGTTTATGTTACAAGGCGCATTCATCTACCAATGCTTATACAATTGGTTAGAACGCCTTGTAACATAACATGTGTTAAACCCAATACATAACAGGAACAAATATGAAATTACATGAGATGAGGGAGAAATGTGGTTGCTTTTCCTGTGTCAGCAGTGGCGTAGCGTGGGTTGTCAGCACCCGGGGCAAGGCAAGTAATTTGCGCCCCCTAACCCGTGGATTTGCGCCCCCTAACCTGTGGATTTGCCCTAACCCCAGATGTTGCGCCTGGTGCGGCTGGCCCCCCCTGCACCCCCACGCTACGCCACTGTGTGTCAGACCAGTTTCTCGCAGTTAAACTTTTTAAAAAGTTTTGCCTGTTTTCCACATTCTGCTGAGATCTGCAGTTGTCATGACTTTTTCACCCTCCAACAATAGAAGAGTTGAAGCACTCTGGGGGGGGGGGGGATGTCATAAAGCTGTAATGAAATAAAGGGAGTGTCCCTTCAAGTCACTGTATTTAAGATTAAGGAGCAAGCAATGAGCAGTTGATCAACTTATTTCAGGGGTTTTAGGAATACCTAACAGCCTAGGATTGAGTTTAGTTCATTGTAAGGAGCAGAGAATTGTTACATGCAGATGGAATCTAGTCTGTGAAGGCTGCCGGTTGGCCCTTAAACAACTATCCCCTCCTACCCCACACCTACACTGGATTACTAGAGCACTCCTCAGCAGTCAAGGCTGAAGAAGAAATCGGGGCCCACATGTGAGCTGCCAGCCCACGTGTGCTAGAAGCAATGATGGGTGATCTTTTAGCCTTCCAGATGTTGCACAACAATTCCCATCAGCCCCAGCCAGCATAGCAAATACCGTAAGTCAGGCATGATGGGAGCTGGGATCCAGCAGCATCCGATAGGCCACGGGTCCCCTCACCCCACCTTCTAGGCTCCTCCTATGCAATTGACAAATTGAGGATCTGCTGTGCGTTTTCCCTTAACCCTGCCGGTGTCACGGGAGACATGGGGTGGGGACACTGCGCAGCTTTTTAGCTGCTGCTCGAAATCATTATTATTATTGCTGCTGCTGCTTGCTACGGGATGAGTACAGACACTTCGATGCTATGGCTGAACACTGTCGGAAAAAGTTTAGCCGACGAGTATTAGGGCTTGTCCTAACCACGTCGGCAGAGGCGGGATGTGGGGACGACGGGGACCGAAAAGTGGGCGCTGACGGCTCTTCTCTGTGGAGAAGTTGCCCGCAGCGGCGGCGGCCTCGGGAGGCATCACGTGCGCGCGGCGAAGGGTGGGTCGGTGGGCGGGTTGCCTTCGGAAAGGGCTGCTCCGCGGCTCCTTCCCGTCCCTCTTCCCTCGCCTGGGTTTCGGGACGCCCTCCGTGAAACTCCGCCCCTGGATATGGGCGAGCGAACGAGGAAGAGGCGAAGGGAAAGAGAAAGGCAGGCGAAAGGAAGCGCAGGGGGCTCGGCTTTGTCGTGAGCTCGGGAGCTGCTTCGCCTTCCCATCTGCCGGGGGAGCCCGACCAACTCCGGGGAAGAGGCGGCGGCCGGGGGCTGGTTGGCTGGTTGAGGGCGCAGGAGCCGCGGCAGCCACCGCCGCCACCCTCCTCCTCCTCCTCCTCCTCCTTTCTCTCCTCCCCCAGCGCCGAGGCCCACTAGGAGGGACCCAGAGGAGCCCCCCGGAGCTCATTCCCTGCTGGTGGGGGTGGCACACGCAGCGCCGCCATGGCCACCAAGGTGAGCAGAAAGCGAGCCCTGCACGCGGCAGCCTCCCTTCCCCAGCGCCGCCCGCTTTTTGTTTGTTTTCAAATAACTCGGGTGGGTGAGGGGTGTAGTTTCTGAGGGAACGGCTCGCAAGTGGGGCGCGTTTCTCTGGGGGTTGGGAGGAACCGGAGGGCGTTTTGGCGGGACTCTTGGCTTGCCTGCCCGCCCGCGCCGGGGTCCGCTGCTGGCTTGAGGAGTGGGGCATGGCGGAGGGCGGCGTCTGAGGGGCATCCCCCCCCCCCCAGTTGAAGTCACTTGGCACAGTTTAATCTATTCCGGGCAGACGGGCAAACGTGCGTTTGGGCCTCCAGCACAACACTCCGCTGTGGTCTCAGCAAACGGGAGGAATGGCTGGCGAAGAGCAGCCTTCAAACTTCTGAGTGCCTCTGGAAAGAGTTTCCTTTCCACTGGCGATGTTTTCATTAATCCGTGGTAAACAGTGAAATGAATGACTCGCTGTGTTAAAAGGCTCCTCTCTTCTAGGAGACAAACTCCTCCATGAGTAACTTTTCCCCAAGTTCAGGGTTTGAAGACAGTAATATGTGTCAGTGAAGAAAGAAAAAACCTGCTTCCCAACTCCATTCCTAGGTGTCATCACATTTTGTACACAGTGCGTGTTAACTGGTTGTCCCTGTGCTAGTATCTGTTCCGTTTTGTAATTCTGAAAAGTTGCTTGAAGTAATGCAGACATTACAGCTGGTAGTATCCCAACAGCCAAGTCCTATGCATGTTTACCAGGAAGCAAACCCAAAGTGTTCAATTGGTCTTTCCTACTAGTGTGTTTTGAGTTACAGCCTACATGTGCTTTCTGGGTTGCAAGAAAACATTTCAAAAATACTTTTCTGGGGCGGGGAAAAGTGCTAAGATATCTCAAGGGAGCAGCAGCTGATTGATGTTAGCATAGTCTGTGTGGAAACTTATTTTTAAAAATCAGTACTGTTTTTCATACTGTAAATGTTTAAATTCTACAGCTACTTCATTCTGTTACTGTTTTTAGTTCTAAGATCAAGCAGTAAAAAATTGGCCACCAGGTGTTTTTAATACGTCCTTTTTCCTTTCCTTGATTACATCATATGTTAGTTTTGATCACGTGTATATTTATAACTAGTATTTCCAACCTACACATGATGAGGGGAAAATGAAATGTGGTGTATCTATCCTTAAAGAAAGAGACCATGTTTGCTTCTCAGTTTATGCATATGCTTTAGAATGGCATTTTAATGTTTAGTTTAGACATGCTTTTGGACGCTTCTGTTACCCAGATAAAGCTGTTGACTTTTTTTTAAAGTGGTTTAATTCTTGGAGTTCTTAAATAGTCTTTCAGAAACTAAAACAAAAGACCAACAGGCCTAGCACTCTCTAAAACACTGTAATTATTACTGCTGTCTGTGATGTGGAATGCTCTAACTTTGCAAAAGTGTTTTTACAGAATTCATTATTATTGCAATATCCCTCAGGCAACTCATCCCATTTTATAGACGAGATGCCAAAGCAAATATATCTGTGGATTTACTGTATCCATGGCATAAGCAGGACTGAATCAGATCAATCACAATGGGCCTCAGTCCACTTCTTTATTGCAGACCAATTCAGGCCATATTGTGCACTCGTGTTACTTTTCTGACAAGTTTTAAAAAGTTGGTCCCAACTCCTTTTCCTTTTCCTGCTTGAATTATGAGTACTGAAAAAGGAAAGGTAAATTAGAGAGAACTTGGATATAAGTACTGATTAAATTGATCCTTATGTTCAGAAAGGCATCAAGTTCTTTGTAGTTTATCCTTTATTTTTGAGTACTCAGCATTCAAGTAGGAAAGGAAAAAATGAGTAAAAACAAAGTTTTAAAAAACTAGTCACAAGGAACAATTGCTGAGTAATACTCTTACCTCATCCATGGCTATAGATAGCTCTTTCCTTTGAAGTGGTGTTTTTAGGTATAATAACCACAGAAAGAGTATTGAAACTCCTTCAGTGTGTTCTCAGTTTAAAGTTCAGTGTGAGTTCTCAGTTTAAAGTATATGACCAAGGTAGATTGTTTTCTTACACTTTCATTATGAAAATTATTGGTATTCTGTATTATTACTAGTCTAGGATGTGCAGTTATGAGGTCTTAAAAATAATTGTGAATAGGGCTGTGGAAATCAAGTGGTTTCCATTTTACAGCAAAAATTTGAATGGAAGAGTTTTTTGTTTAATTTGCTGCTCTGGTTTTATTTTAATTGAGTTCCTTTCCTTGTCTGGACCTAGACACCGGATAATATAATATTATAGTGTAATGACAGCTGAATAATCAACAAATCAACAAAAATAAAAATAACTGTTTTGATAGTTTTAATATCTTTTGGCAGTAGTTGAGTAAAAAGTTGATGAAGTAACGTGCTTTCCTTCTTTAAGAAAAAGAAGAGCGGGAGAGAAAGGCCACTAATTGGAAATGCAGTTTTGTTTCACTTGCCACCACTCAGTGGAATTTGCTATAACTTTTTCTTTACTGGCTTGCTTTAAAATGGGGCATATGTAGATTTTTACTGAAGGACTCCAGGCACCTGTGGAGAAGGAGTTGTTGTAAAGATAATCTGCAGTCATTCTTGTATGCAGTCCAGTCAAGAGCTCATTGGGTGAGTGGTACTTGAGCTTGGCATGAGTTGGGATGAGAGGAAGGAAGGAATTCCTGCTGAAAGTTTTTAGTCTCTCAGCCTCAATCTGTGATTCCTTACGCAAAGTGGTGGACATGCTCACATGCACATGCTCACAGAATCTGTGCACTAACACGCCAATCAGCTGAGGGAAGGGGCCAAAGGGTAGAGTAAGTTTGGAAGAGAAGCCAAAGTTTGAGATGCACTGTGTGCCTGTTTGATAGAGCCTGGGTACAGTGACATGTCTATTCATAAGCTATTTGACTTGCATAGGCACTTTTTTCGAGTCTAATGCCTCCTGTGGGGGAAAAAAATCTTATCTTAGTTATTCATCAGTGGAAGTATATACCTAGATTTTGGACACTTTGAGGAGATCTAAAGCTATTGCTTGCTTTTGCAGATTTATAGTGCTGTGCTCTGTTGATGTCCCTTTCCAGTATGGCATGGAAATATATTTACAAAGCACTTTTAATACCAGAGTGCAATGTGAATTTCCTCTTGCCAGCTGTTGAAAGCCAAAGCTATTGAAGGTTTTCCGCTTAGGCAGTAGCAGAAACGTAGTCCAATTGGTGCTTGCTTACTTCAGTGTTGAAAGGAAGTGAAGGATCATTGTTTCAGTGCCAAACAAATGCAACTTCATTGTGTAAACATAGAAGCTTGCTGCATCCTTTTATTTGGCTAGTTTTCTAAAGTCAAATGAGGATTGCCCTATCTTTTGCTTACGTGAAATTGTACTGTGAATAATAAATAAAAATATATATCTGAGATTCTGGGAAGCATTCAGGAATAATAAAAAGCTTAAAAATGGAAGGCTTGTGCTACATTGTTTCATAGTCTGTTTTGTTTACATTCTCGAATTATTGACTCTCAGTATGAGTTGCAGGTTCACATTTTCAAAAATTAACTTAAAAAAATTAAAGTGCTATTTAAACCTGGTTATTTCAAAAATTGAAATTCAGCATTTAAGTCCATGGATGATAAGATACAGGCAATAAAAATTGCCAGCCAGAAACCTAAAATGGTTAGCTGCAAATATGTGCTTCTCAAAGCTGAAAAGACCAATGGCTCTGTAAAGCTAAATGACAGACAACTCAGTCTACCCATGTAATTCTCATTCACATTCTGTGTGAAATGAGTGTACTATATGTGCAATGATGTAGAATTTCCATGCATGTGTTTGTGTCCAGAGTTAACCTGAGAGAGGTGGGTGCAACTTAATGACCTGGCTCTTGCAATTGGGAAAACTGTTTGCTTTAGGTGAGCAAGTGACATATAGAATATTAGAATTGCAGAGTTGGAAGGTACCCGAGGGTCATCTAGCCTAACCCCCTGCAATACAGGAATCTCAGCTAAGACATCCATGACAGATGGCCATTCAACCTCTTCTTAAAAACCTCCTGTTAATGAGGTAATGTTTCTCTTGCCATAATCAAGAATGGGGTTTTGCCCTTTTTGAGGAAATGTCTGTTAGGATAGTCAGGATCTCATAAGGTTAGAAGAGACTAATACAGTGGTACTTCGGGTTAAGTACTAAATTCGTTCTGGAGGTCCGTTCTTAACCTGAAACTGTTCTTAACCTGAAGCACCACTTTAGCTAATGGGGCCTCCTGCGCCGCCGGAGCACAATTTCTGTTCTCATCCTGAAGCAAAGTTCTTAACCCGAGGTAATATTTCTGGGTTAGCGGAGTCTGTAACCTGAAGTGTATGTAACCCGAGGTACCACTGTATAGGCCATTAGTCTAGCTGGTTGTTGCAAAACTGGACCATCATTCCATCAACTCTGTCAGTAAATGTAAGAATTTACACTACTGTGATCTGAGAGTAGGTGCCCCAAAAGCAAGCAACGTCTCTTGCTTTTGTAAATAGCTAATTCTAGTGAGATAACCATGCTAGTTTGTTGTGGTATAGTTTGATAACACCTCAAAACCTTGACATTTATTGCAGGGTTTTCCAAACTCTGGTCTATAGACTAAGTTTCATTTAGTTACAGTAGTTTGTTTTCTGTGAAGAACCTTTACAATGATAATTCTATAAAATTCTAACTGTAATACAAAACAATACAACATAAGAAATAAAAGAAGTAATACAAATGCAATTAAAAATCATAAGAGCATCTAGCGCAGGTTCCTACAATTGTTGCAAGAGACAGAAGAACCATTAAGTTGTTTGCAGAGACCCCCAGCCACACTCAAGTGGTCCATGGGGAGAAAAGTTTTGGATGCTCTTAATTTATTCACAATAGTTGGTATATTTCCAATGACATGCTGAACAAACACAATACAGCTGGAAGTGTTGTGGCACACCAAAAAGCTTAGTTTGCCATGAACCACGATCCCCAGTTCAGACATAATGCTTTACCAAGGGGAGTCAACTGTGTATTTACTGTAAATCATTAACTATGGTTTACAATGAAATGTGAATTGTGCCACATTTTCCAATATCTTGTGTCAGCAAACAAGCACACCTCATTTTTTTCATAATTGTTGAGAAATGACCATTCTTAATAAGTGCCATTGTTTGCATCCCTATGTAACAAGTTAAGGGACATTCCCATTATTGAAATGAAGTTATTTTTCTTTGGCATAAATTTGAGAAAATTGGAGATCATCTGGATAAAACATAATTATTTTTATGTAGAGCATCCCTTTTAAAGATGCCTTCCTATAGTTACAAATGGAGTCTATGAACAAGCATGAATTGATTTCAGATGATACAAAAATAATCTTCTTGGAACATGAACACATGACTTCAGTTACAATCTTCCTTTGTTCTGGCCAGATGGTGACTTTATACTTTTCAATTACTGTATATTAGAACTCATGATGGTGAGCCCTCCCCTTTCCTTCAGCTTGATACGAATGGAGTCAGGGAAAAAAGGTTTTGAAACAAAGGAAAATCAAGCCCACCCTGCCCTGCCAAAGTTCAGTTCAGTCAGGTTTCTGGTGATGCAAAGAACTGAAGGCCTCCTTTCTCAAAACCTAACTGCAGCAGTGTCAGGAATTGCGGCAGGGCCTATGCTAGACTGTTTCCTAGGACACATTTGTGATAGCATGCCATATTTTCCCATGTCCTATAAGAATGCTCAGAACTATTTCACATGGTAGGAAGCATAGGACTTTGGAATGCTCTCCCCAGAAAAGTACACTTGATGTGCCTGGTGTCAGGTAATGTCATTTTTATTTTCCTTAGGCTTTTAAATTTTTGGCTTTTCTACTCTAATATTAATGTTACACTGCTTTTATAGATTTTCAGTCTTTAGCTTATTTTATAGTGGCTTAATATTTTATTGTAAGCAGCCCTCATGTACTTGAAGGGGAGATATCAAACTTAATGAAGGATAAATAGAAAGCTGTGTTACAGTGAGTGAAGCCATTGGTCAATTTAGCTCACTTTTGTCTACTATGCCAGCTGGCAGTGCCTTTACAGCGTTTCAGAAGTCTTTTCCAGCCATGCCTGGGCTTCTTACTTACAAAGCATATGCTCTACCACTGAGCTATGCTACCCTTTCCTCATTGCTTGGGACTCTTAAATGATAATGGCTTGGGTTCCCCATGCAATAAGCCAGACTGCGGCTTGCAGGGACTCTGTGAACATTCTTTCTCTTGGAGGCAAGCTTGCATCTACTTTCCACCCTCCTGGTCCTTTTTGTTCTGTGCAACAACTAAGTCAAAGTTTGGCTTAGTTTGTCACTTGAACCCAGGATCATGGTTAAGCTCTCTCCTTTTTAACCATGATCTGTAACCCTAGGGCAATCCTTGACTACAGATCATAGTTAAGGAAAAGAGAGCTTAACCACGATTCAGATGGACATGCTAAGCCAAACTGAGCTAAAAAGACTGGGGAACAGCAAAGTGACTGATTTTCTTCCTGGGAACAGCCTATTTACATTATGCCTTGGTTTGGCTTAGTGTTGTGTGTGAGTGTGGCCAGTGTGTAGTGCTTAATGGAAGCTTTATTGACAGCCCCATTGTTGCTTCTACTTCATGTGGATGTACTATGTATCCTAGACAGTCATTCTTTTCTTCTTGCAGTCTCATCCTGTTGCAAGGATGAGCAAGAAAACAATTGTGAAAGTTCTGTCCTTTTATGCTCCATTATGCTACTGACTGATAGAAATAGTATATTTTGCCATATGGGGTGTTGTTCATTCCTGAAAATGGTTATTTTCCCTGCAACTTTAATGGCATTACTTGCTGTGCTGGTAACCCAACATTTCCATAAATGTGGTTGTGTGTTGGATTCCACCCACCCCCCTATTTCTTTTTGGTTAGGGCAAGGAATCTTTGCATGTAGGGAATGAAACTCTTCGCTTTGGCCTTAATTGACAGAACAGATTTCTTCCTTCCGTTTTTTAAAGGCTTGGTGAAGCTCAGCAGTTTTTTTAAAAAAAATTCTTCCAAGATATTTTAGAACTTAAGAAAACAATGTAGGAGCAAAACATCTTGGAACAGTGCTCATTTTATTGACTCATTAGAGCAGGAGTCTTCAATCTATGGTCTGCAGGACCCAACTGAGTTGCGAATCTGGCCCGCAGGACCATTTGAAAACCCGCTGAGAGTCCGCTTTTCCTTAGCGCAGTACGGGGTGGCAAGCAACCCCAACACGGCTTTTCAGCAGCGCGGGGACTGATTGGACAGTCCCCACACCGCGCTGAGGTAGACTCTGACGTGGCCTTTCATTCGTTGAGCCGCCGCTGACACACAGCTAGATATACAGTCCATTTGTAAAACAGTGGTTAAAACAGCATTAAAATATATTTAAAATATATGTATTCTGCATAGTCAGTGAGATTTTAGAAACCATGTGGAAAAATATCATTCTGAGAATGTCTTTGTGTCTGGAAAAGACTTGGAACATGTTGCAATTACATTTTGCTGAAGAGTTTATTTCCACTCAACAGTGCTAGTAATTGTTTCCCAGAGTGGCATCCCTATTTGTTTCTGAAGCACCCAGGCAGGTTTCCTGACAGTAATCCAACCAGTTTTATGTGCTAAGAATGAATTCCTTACTACAATATGTTTGTATATTCATAATTGTTTAAATAACATCTGTGCCTTGCACAAGGCTCACATAATCATCCAGGCAATAAATGTAGACAATATATGGTCTACATAAAAATTAGGCAGAATTTATCATCTTTCCCATGCTACATTATAAAAGATATAGTTAATTTGGACTCGTACTTTTCATAGAATCATAGAATTGTAGAGTTGGAAGTGAGCACCAGGGTCATCTAGTCCAACCCTCTGCAATGCAGGAATGTTTTGCCCACCGTGGAGCTTGAACCCACAAGCCTGAGATTAAGAGTCTCATGCTCTACCAAGAAATTAGTTTTTGGTTTTGTAGTGAACAAATACTTTCTGAACAAAAGTTAATTCTAACAATATTTCATTTTTGAAATATGCAAAACTAGGGCAAGTTCTGAAAGTACATATTTAATGAACTTAGTAGAGAAGGAAATTGGGGAGCTCAAGGCAAATGGAAAGCACGCGCGAATTACTGGTTTACACTACTAATGCAAGCAAAAAGTCCAAAACAAGGGAAGTGGAGTAAGGACAACTTTCTACTATCACCTGATCTACTGAATTCTTTCATAGCATGATATCGGCAGAATGACAGTCTTCTTGTTAATACTTTATACAACACAACAGCATTATCAGCATGTGTTTCTTCAGTCAAAATTTGACTAGCTAGCAACACTGTCCACCACTGTGTTCCACAACCCATTAGCTTTCAAGGTTTCAAACAGCTTATGAGAAGGACACTGCTGCAACTTACTTTTATCATGCATAAGGCACTTCAGTACAGTGGTACCTCGGGTTAAGTACTTAATTCGTTCCGGAGGTCTGTACTTTACCTGAAACGGTTCTTAACCTGAAGCACCACTTTAGCTAATGGGGCCTCCTGCCGCTGCGCCACCGGAGCACAATTTCTGTTCTTATCCTGAAGCAAAGTTCTTAACCTGAAGCACTATTTCTGGGTTAGCGGAGTCTGTAACCTGAAGCATATGTAACCTGAGGTACCACTGTAATATGAAGATGAACTGCCCTATTTTTCCTGGCAGTAGAACACCCTCAACGTTTTAGTCTACACTTAATAAGGAGGCAGTCAGGAATCTCTGACTTCTGGGCCTGGTCAGTTTCTTGGTAAGTGGGACTTCCTGTCATCACCAATCAACTGATTGGTGCTGCAGCTAGCCTTCAAAGCTGCTCAGTGAGCCCTTTTTAAGTTGTCATCTGACATAAAAATGATTCAGCTGATTGATAAATAGGTGCCCACCGATCAAAGTTGGCCTACAGGGTTGGAGGAAACCTGCCAGTTGGATCAAGTTCCCATCCCTGACTAAAGCATGGAAATGAGCATGAATAGCACAGCCGTCTATTAAATAGTGTATGCCACAACTGAATGCATTGTTGGGGCTCATTTCTAAGAAACACACCCTTATCAGGACCAGATGCTGTGGAGTCCAGCAGATGGAGGATGGGTATAAGATGGCCAGAATAAGATCTAATTTTCAGCTGCTGATTCACAGCAACTTCTTAGGGTGCTGCCAGTCCCTAATAAACATTGTTGCATTTGACAAAACCAGAAAACTGATAGTATATCTTATGAAGATTCAGTAAGTGGCTTTAATTTAATTTTTTAAAAACCAACTTATTCTTGTGTTTTTAACTGAGCAGGAACAACACAGAATGCATGATTCTTGTAAGCCACATTGGGGACCAATTTTGATTGAAACCAAACCTGTAATTAAGCCTAAGCACATGTAACTGAAACAACTGCATATTGCATTCCCATTTGCCTCCACCTCCCTTTACCTCCCCTTAGTTGTTTTTCCTGTGTCCAATCTTAGATTGTATGCTCTGTGGGGCAGGATATAAGTATTTTTTATAATAAAATACAAAGCCCTGGAGTTATTGTTCTACTTCTTTGATTGTGTGAAGTAATTAGTTCCATAGGGAGAAAAGAGACCTTGTTGACTCCTGTTCCCTACTCATGGCACATAAATGAGTGGAGAGCTGTAGATTTTGTTGATTCCTGATCTCAGCAATATGTTTTTCTGAACAATGCAAATACATATTCATACAAAAACTAAAAGTGGAAATTGACATGCTATCTTCGCATACTGACACATTGCTTGTTTAAATAAGGATAGGGCAGGGGATCAAATAGTTAACCCATTGCTGTATAGAAGGTGACGACTTCTCCTTTATGGTGCTTGAGGCACCATGCATGACATTAAATTTCAAATACCAGAGATATAATTCAGTAACAACAAAAATCGCATATTTGAAATAATATGAGGTTTCCAGGACTAAATTATATCTTCAAGCACCAAGCAAAAACTTTCCTTTTTAACCAGGCCTTTGTAATTACCAAAACTTCACCCCATAAAGGTTTACAACTGGACGGCTACCTATACATCATGTGGATAAGGGGCCCTATTTCTGCCCCACATTGCTCATCCTTGGGGATGGAGAACAATTTATGGTAGAGTTGTCATGCATCCATTAAGTACATTTTTTTAATGAGATCAATCCTCAGACTTAAGTGAGGGCATTTTGATATATAAGAGTGTGAGCTACCAATTAGGTTGAATGTGGTATTCAAACTTCTGTTCTGGTCCTTGTGAAGGTGCTTTAAAAGGCTGCGTGGACAGTGTAGACTTGAGGTTGTTGGTTGGTGGTGGAGAGATTCCTAAATTTCCTCAGAAAATTAGGCAATAATCAGGTTTGGTACTTGAGACCTGATTGTGTCTACAGTTTAGATTTTTACTGATAGCAGGTTTTACATAAATTTTTGGAGTTCCAAGTTTTTTAAAGTGCTAACTGTAACAAGTGATGTGTCACCAATTCCTCTCTGCTGTTACGTCATTTCTTTTGAACTTTGGTTTCCTACAAATGTTTGCTATGAACCTTTAACTAAACACAGAAGTGTTGTCACTGATATAGTTTTTGCACATCTACAGGCTCGGGTTATGTATGACTTTGCTGCTGAACCTGGAAACAATGAGCTGACAGTTAATGAAGGAGAAATCATCACAGTTACCAATCCGGTAAGATGCAGTCAGTGGAAATCAAAGTACCATACATAAAGCTACTTCCTGGAATTTTGGTGTAGAAACATCAAGTATTTACCATAATATTGAACCTGAAACCTACAGATACACAACTTGCACATTTCCCTTCTGTCTTAGTAGATTTGCCGTTATCCTCCAAATTAATAGATACATTACTTACTTACTTAAAAGGAAGCCATAAAAAGAGTGGGTCACTGTTATGCATTTTTCTAAGGGTGCGGGACTGGAATTCTATAGACTTATTAGTTACAAATAGTTCTTTGAACTGTGCCTCAAAGTTGCAAATGTATCTTGGGCAAACATACATATGATATAATGATATTGGAGCTATAACTTAAATGTAGCCTTACTTGGAAGGAAGTCCCATTGAATTTTGGACTTGCTTCTGCTTAAGCATGCTCAGGTTTGTGTTTTGTTTGCATTCTTAGTGACAAAATTCATAATCGAAGTTTTTAAAAAAACTATGGAAAATTTAATAGTTCAATAGGTATATCTGCTTCCATCAAATCTGCCAGCTAAAATTGCTGGCAAGTTGAATAGATCCAACTTGAACTGCTCAAGCCTAAACACTGTCTTGCGGGGTTTACTCCAAAATGAACATGTGTAGGACTGTAGCTGCGTCAGGTTTTCATAGAGCCAGTATGATGTCGTATGTTGGACTCAAATTCCGATTTTCATCCAGCTATGAAATAGACAGCCTTTGCTGTCTCTCAACCTGACCTAGCTCCTATGGTGGTTGTGATAATAAGACTGCAATGCTATCCCTTGACTGGCAGTGGTGGGACTTGATGGTGTGCTGCATCAACAGTCCCACCATTCATGCCAGCCAGGACAGAAGATGGGGGTGCAGGAAACAATGCCCTTTTGCTGTGTCGGCTCCTAGGCTGTTATGTTTAAGAAGCCTGGATCAGCAGCAGAGCCCCTTAGTATCCAGCAAATCCTGTGCCATCACAGCCCCACTGCTGAAATGCTGAGTTTTTTGGGGGGGGGTGGAGAGGTCATCAACTGCAGCTTTTGGAGACGCCAGTGGCAGTAGCTTCTGAGTAGAGGGATACATGTGCTGCATTAAAAACTTTCCAGCACATTGTATCAGGGGTTTAGATTGCTCTATTAATTGGGAGACCCCATTGTGCTTTGGAAGAAGCTTGGAACAAAAAAGTGATACTAAGAAAACATGAATATGCTAAAAAGACATTTGGAATGCATTTCTTTAAAATAACTAAACTTATAATTTATTGTCTTCATAATTTTAACTACTTAACACATTTGTTTGTCTTTGTTGTAGGATGTAGGTGGAGGCTGGCTGGAAGGCAAAAACAGCAAAGGAGAACGAGGACTTGTTCCCACAGATTATGTTGAAGTAAGTTACAAAATGATATTCATCGGTGAGATAAAGTGAGATTACTACATATTCTATAGATAACCATTTTTTAAAAACTGGAAACATACACTCTTGTAAGTCAGTAAGTGAGATACAGTATCACACCATTGTTTCTGTATTTGTACATATAAGAGGCCTATAGTACACTAAAAACCAAATTGCAGTCTGATTGGGGCTGCAGTCCTAACTCCACTTACCTGGGAGCAAATTCCATTGAATTAGGGTTGTTCTCACTTAAAAGGAGCAGCTTGTTCTTACTTAAATGGAAGATGGAATGAAACAGGGCTTGTTCCCGTCTTGTATGTTCAATGCATGCACATAGAGTGATACAGTAAGGCAGTGGTTCTCAAACGTTTTTCACAGGGACCATTTGACAATTGCTGAGCATCTTTGTGAATCATTTAATGGTTTTTCTGCCTCTTGTAGCAGTCACAATGTGCTGTGCTAGATGCTGTATTATTTTTAATTGTATTTTTATTGCTTCTTTAATTTCTTACATAATGGATTTTATTGTGTTACAGTTTGAATTCTGTATTATAGTATAATAGAATACAATATAAGCAATAAAAGAAGCAATAAAAATACAATTAAAATCAATACGAGTGTTTAGGGTGATGGGTGTCCTGCCTCCTGTCTTCAGCCATAAACACACTATGCCATCTGAATGAGTCTCACAGAGAACTTAAGTCCATTGATACCACTGAGTGTGTTCAGAGTGTGAATTTTCTTTAATATAAAGTTGACATTTTATTTTAGAAATGTATTTTCAGCAGCATTCTGTTTTTCAGATTCTACCTGAAGGTACCAAAGATGGAATTTCAGTAGCTGACCAAGCCTTTTTTGATGGTCTCTCTACTGCACAGGCTAATTTGCAAGCAGCAAAACCCAATAGCCAGGTAGGTCTTGTTTCTTCAAAAAACCCTTTTTTAGAGCATGTTTTCTTGAGCACCAGAAGCATGACAGACTGTATTGAACCAAAGAAGCTTGTTGAAGTCCCTTGTTGTGAGTTACTCTAACCTGCATGGAAAAGACAACCTCAGCTGTTCTTTAATCCTTTGAAAATTAACTCCTCATTTATTGACATAGTTGTAAGGGAAATGAATGGAAAAGTTCTGCTAACATTACATTGGATCTCTTCTGGGTCAGACCAAAGCTCTTGTCTAATCCAGAATCGCTTTTCTATGACCAACCAGATTTCTTTTAGGAAGCCATAAACAGCCAAAGGTTCTCCTTTTTTTTTATTTGCACTCCAGATACTGGCATTCTCTGGGCATAGAGATTCCAGTTAGTTATCATGGTGGTTGATAAACCTATTCTCCATTAATGTGTCTCATCTCTCTTTGTGGTGGGCAATTCTTTATTGTTCACGTGTATTAATTTTGCCACAGCTTTTGTTCCTTCTTTGTTCTTGTTTTTCCTTCTTTAAAATAAGACTTCCTTCTTCTCCATGAGGGATCGCTCAGTCAGTAAAGAATGAGACTCTTAATCTCAGGGTTGTGAGTTTGAGCCCCATGTTGGGTGAAAGATTCTGGCATTGCAGGGGGTTGGACTAGATGATCTTCATGGTACTTTCTAACACTACAACTCTATGAATCTGTATAGCTTCCTTTACTCTGCTCGTTAACCATGCTGGTATCCTCTTGGACTTGTCTTTACCTTTCCTAATATGTACGGTATACATTTTATCAGAACTAGTATTAACAACTGTCTATAACCACTGAGTCATCCAACTGTTCACATAAATATGTGTTGAATTTGATAGCTCTTTGTCAGCTGTTAGCAGTTGAACATCTTGTGCCAGATCTTAAGCACCCCTGTATGAAGATTGATCCCAGGTTCTCTCTTATCCCTGCTTGGATCCTATGTGTCTATATCACATCAACCAGCCAGCATCCTTGACTGTCCATGTTGGCAGGAAAGAGGAAACAAAATACAGTTTCTTGACCTGTTAGTTCCTGTGTGAGTTATTTCTGAAATCCATTTCCTTATTGGCCTTTCTGTTGCTCAGTTCTCTGTCGCCTCCACTTGTTCTTCCTTTCTATTGTAATGTATCAGCCGATTGCTGAGTTTGCTCTCTTCCTGTTTCTTCCCTGCCTCCAGGTACCTAACCTCTTTTCATTCAGCCTGCATATCTTGGCCAAGTAGCTCCATTTGTCGCTAGATCCATTGTCGCTGTCACTGCCTGAAACTCTGAATATTCCATGTTACCCATTTGGTTCTCCTAAACACGAGTCCCCTTCTCCCATTAGAGCCTATACATCCCTTGTATGTGTGAGGCTGAAATGGAGCTCCACTGGCTAGCCATGCCACCAACCACCACAGCAGGCCCATTCCAAATTTTTAAATATCTGGAAAGAGCAATATGTACAGTGGTGCCTCGCAAGACGAAAATAATCTGTTCCGCGAGTCTCTTCATCTAGCGTTTTTTTTGTCTTGCGAAGCAACCCTATTAGCGGCTTAACGGATTAGCGCTATTAGCGGTTTAGCGGATTAGCGGCTATTAAAGGCTTAGCGGCTTAGCGGCTAAAAGGCTATTAGCGGCTTAGCGGCTTAGAAAAAGGGGGGGGGAGCGGAAAAAAATCACAAGACTCGCAAGATGTTTTCGTCTTGCGAAGCAAGCCCATAGGGAAAATCGTCTTGCGAAGCAACTCAAAAACGGAAAACCCTTTCGTCTAGCGGGTTTTTCGTCTTGCGAGGCATTCGTCTTGCGGGGCACCACTGTATAAATAGCTGCTGACATATAGGCCCCTCTTCCTAGATGTCATTGCTGAATATGTGGACATCAAGGGAGCAGGCGTCAATTAAGGTGGGGCTAGCTCATTTGGTTTACATGCACATGTTAGGGGAACCTTTTTCAGTTCAAGGGCTGAATTTACTTCTGGGCAACCTTTGAAGGGCTAAATGCCGGTGTGGGCAGGGCAAATGGCCAAAGTAGGTGGAGCTATGAATGTACATTTACTAGTTTATATACACATTGAAGTGCCAGATGGAGAGGTCTGGTGCGCCACACCTGAATATACTATGACCATGTAAGCTCAAATGCATAAAGGTGCTTTGAAATGTTTCAGTGTCTCATATCAGCCAAATTAAAGTTTTGGTTGGTTATTTCAAATACATATGCAATTCCTTGCCTCTCCAGCTCTTGGACATAAATCTCTCATTTCTCACCTATTTCAGTTTTCTTCTTCGCTAATGGCTTCTTCTCTTGCTTTTTCTTCTCCCCGCCCCCCCCCCCCACCTTGTTCTTTGTTAGATTTTGAAGGAACTGCTCAAGTCTGTGACACAATATGTTTTAGCTGTTTCTGCATCCCAAAGCCCCTAATATGTCTGCCTGCATACTCTGGTTCCTCTGGACCCTTCATTCTTGCTCATCCCAACTGTGAGTTCTTAAGTCTCTACCGTGCTGCTTTTTGAGTCTCCCAACTTCTGCTTCCCTCAGCTTTTGCTGTGCTTGTCCATCTTGCCCCTCGTTAGGGCCTGAGCAGCTCAGTTAGTGGGAAACAGAGACCGTGAGGCTCAGAAGGCTCAGCCTATAGCAGTAGACTCCTTTGCAGCTCTGATACTAGAGCAGTTCAACCAGTTATTATGAAAGGCCTCATGACAACTGTGACAACCCCCATAACTGTATTGTAATAGAGACTTGGATCTGGATAGGAATATCTTTCAGCATGCCTAAATCTTTGTAGTAGTCCATAGGTCAGAGGCAGGTAGTGGTGGTCAAAGGTCTTGTAACACGAAAACAAACTTTTGAGTTGGTGGCAGGGTAGTTCATTCATTAATAACTGAAAAATTAAAATGTACTAAAATTCTAAGAAGAAGCTTTTTAATTTCAGTGCAAGGATTTTTAACAAATATGAACACTGCTGTTGTTCAGAAAAACAAATTTGTTTGCACAGCTTTGCAGTGTAAATTGATAAGCCTGTTTGCTTAGCTATTTAAAACGGTGAAGACTGAAAACCAGTGCTTTTTTCCTAAAAAAAATGTTTAGGGGTATTCTCATTTTCCTACTCGTATTGAAATACTGCCTCTCAATGAGGCCAAACTTAGATTCACAAAATGTTTAGGGGTATGCGTACCCCCAGAAAAAAGCACTGCTGAAAACTATAGCGAGTAATACTTCAGTATAGTAATACAAAGCAATCAATCACTTGATAGCCTTTATAAAATTAAAATTTTAAACAAGTTGACCTAGCAGAATGGCAGATGAAATGTAAATAACAGCCAGTGTAGTCGTAAAGGTAGAGGACGGAATTTGGACTTTGGACCCAGCCACAAGGTTGCTTCAATACTCCCTGCTAGAAAGGAAGTTAGCTTGACTGGGAGACAAATAGCAAAATAAATTGTAAACCAAAGAATTTTACAGAGATGGTGAAGAGGAGGTACATTAGACACAAAGGCAAGGAGTACTTTTGGACACTGCCAGGGATCTGAAGAGCTTTTTAATGTATGCCTGGTGAAGTTACTGGCTCTTTCTCTAAACTGTAGATTCTCATACCCTATCACAAACTACCCTCAGTTTCAAAAAGGATATGGCATGTATGATTGCTATTCAAGGCACATAAATTAGCTCCTGTAGGCACATTAAAGTTATTGAACCTAGATTAAAATTAAAATTGGATTCCAAACATTGTATTTTTGTTGTAATATAATTTTGAAGCAAGAAAACAAGCAAATCTTTTCCTTGGACTACTGTGGCTGCTCACAAAAAATCCTGATACACGAAAAAGCAACCAACTCATCTAGTTTTCCTTTTGAGACTCAAATTGTACTGCATTCTCAGAAGTGTTGGGAACCCCAAACCCAGGCTGACAATGGAATCTAAACAGTGAACCAGAATGAGTTAGACTATGAAACTTCTTCCTTGAGAGAAGTGGGAGCTGGCCAAAGCGAAGAAACTCCACAAGTAAGCCCTCTCAGGAGATCCAGAAGGTTGCTGACAAGGTGCAGCTTCAGATGAAGTCTGTAAGCCAGTCAGTATAGGGTAACCATTATGCTCTTAAATCTCTGCTCATTGTTTACTTTCTCTCACGTGAACACATTCCATTGACTTTGGCAACTTTATCTTTTAAAGGAAGAGGTATACCACTGCCAGTAATACTTTTGCTACACTTAATAAGTTGAATCCTGCATGCAGTTTTCACAGACAGCTTCTTCCATTCATGAAATGAACTGTGATCAAATGCAACAGTTTCTCCTTTAACTATACCTTTCGCTTCCTGCAGCCGGAGTGTCACAGGATCTAATTCAGTGTGTCCTGCACCAGTTCAAAAATGCTTATTTCAGACTCCCGAGCAAAATATTCAATTGATCACAAGGCAGATCTTATTTAATCATCGGACTGATAATGTAAAAGATTTTTCTCCAAAATATCTTAAATTGGAGCATGTCTGTTAAATGTGAAAAGTCAAATTTCATTTGCAACACATCTAAAATACTTCATTTCCACTGCTAATTGATGTGGAGTTAAATGCAAATAGTAAACAAAGTGGTAGTGATTTTTTTTTATTATAGAAGTAGGAGCTATGGTCCTTTTATGACTGTGTTTTGCTGATGCTGTGTTCAGAATTGGCATGTCTTAACATTTTTCCCATTTAGGCTTTTAAGTTATTTTCTTTTCTTCCATATAATTATTTGAATTTCAAAAGAAATCATTCCTGTCTTTTGTCTCATCTCTGATTTGTAAAAATTAAAACTTTTTAATACTAAAACCACTGCAGAAGTAAGAAAATAGAAGCCTTGACCAAATGTGGGGAACAAAACATAACATAAATATTGGCACAAGAAATGCAAGCAGGCAATAAGGGATGCTACATAATAATTAGTATGCTAAACAAGAATGCTAAAAATCTAAATACCAACAATAATAAAAAAATTGTTAAATACATTTGGAGCAGGAGACCAGCTAGAGAGGTGGTTGGACCTATGGATCATAAGGATGTCAGAGGTGTGCTAGAAGAGGAAAAGGAGGAATGGGTTAATTTCATCAATCTTCAGAGCAGCATATATAGAGCACAGGAAGGGAGACAGAGGAACTGAGGCAAATAGGCAAAAGACAAAGTCCTAGGCCTTGTTGACAAAATAAAAACTTACAAATCACCGTGTCCATGTGGCATCCATCTGAGAGGCCTTAAAGAACTCATATGGGAAATAGCTGATCTTCTAGCAAAAATATGTACCTGTAACTTGTTCCCAAGATCAACCTACATATCTGTTGACTACAAAGCAGTCAGCGTGATATCATTTTGTATAAAAGGGATCCAGGGGAGGATTCTGGAAATTACAGATTAGTTAGCTTAATGTCTGTTCTGGGAAAACTGCTACATATATCAAAGAACAAGGCTTGCTGAAGTATAAGCAGCATGGCTTCTGCAAGGGTAAGTCCTGTGTCATTATGTATTGGAGTTCTTTGAAAGTATCTACAGGCATATAGATAAAGCTGATATTCTGAATTTGGACTTTCAAAAAGCTTTCGACCTCACCAAAGAGTCCTGAATAAGGTTAGCAGTCATGGAGTAAGATGAGAGTTCCTCCTATGGATCAGTGATTGGTTTAGGAGACAGAAGCAAAGAGTAATAAATGGACAGTTCTCTCTGTAAAGGGATGTGGAAAGTGGAGTCCCTGAAAGACCTGTGTTAACATTTTATAGCCATCTAAATGTGTCCAGGGAGGCTTGGGTGTTCAGTTTGTTTTGCCCCACCTGATTGATCACGAAATGTGGCACACACACACCATTTGAATGGCAGTGCCGTCAACTTGGGGGGGGGGCAGCCCCCTCAAATATTTTAGGGGGGCAAGGGACCTTGGCCCCTAGGAGTTGGCTCCTATGCTGCTTGGTAATAAGCATGATTAAGCATTACATTTGCCCTAAGGTCTAAGTACAGTGGTACTTCGGGTTACATATGCTTTAGGTTGCAGACTCCGCTAACCTAGAAGTAGTACCTCGAGTTAAGAAATTTACTTCAGGATGAGAACAGAAATTGTGCTCCGGCAGCACGGCAGCAGCAGGAGGCCCCATTAGCTAAAGTGGTGCTTCTGGTTAAGAACAGTTTCAGGTTAAGAATGGACCTCCGGAATGAATTAAGTACTTATTAACCTGAGGTACCACTGTAATTGACTTTAGTATTGGTTGATGGCTTCATACATTATGTTTAAATTGTTTTTAGTACTCATATGCTAGCTTTGTGCTAGCAGAAGCCAGCACTTGGATTTATGCTCCCCTCAATCCACTCTGGAGGATCAGGAAATCCCCAGAATGGCTCATGAGGGGAAATTGTTTGTCTTGCAAGCAGAAATGCTTGTACTGATGGGGCATTCAGGAGAGATGTTGAATTCCTCCCAGAATGTAAATTATTCCCTTCCTTCCGACAACGATACTACTTTAGAGGAGATCTGCTTTGGACATGAAGGAGAGGAACAAGAACAACAACAATTTTTTTATTTGTGCCCTGTCCATCTGACTGGGATACACTACTATCATTTCTAAATTAAACATGGTTAAACAATATACAGTGGCTGTATAATTGTAGTTATGTCAATTCCAAAGTCTTAGAAAATACTTTTGTTTCAGGAAAACCTGTAAAAATTAATGAGGCAAGACATAATCTAGCCAAGTTACTCAGCAAATTACTTAGCGTTGTGAGCTAAGCCTAGGACTCGGGCTCAGTAATTCCTGCATCATTTATATTTTTTCAGTAGCACTTTCAAGAAAATACTCTAGTATGTGTTTTGATTGTTATAAATGCGTGTGAACAAAGGCTCCCTTCATATGTTAACCACACATGTTGGTTTCACAGTTTCATGTTCTCTTAATGCTTCTGATGTGATAAATGCCATAAAAACACAACAATATATAAATGCTTCCATTTGAGGAATAAGAACACTGAATGACTTCATTGATGCCAATACAGTGGCAACAAATGCTTTTAAGACCGGGTGTTCATGAATGGCATTGTGATACTTGGTATGAAGGCCCTGTAGATGAAGTTCATTTGTAAGCAGATCAGGAAGTATTTGTTGTATGATTATTCATGATGTGGGAGACATTGCTTGGCTTTTGGAAGTTATGTCTCATGGTTGCATGGTTTTACTTAAGTTTTGTTTTGTTTTGTTTGCTTTTGTGCTTGGTGTAACATCTAGGATCCGAACACAATAGTGTAGTTTTAATAGGCTATGAGAGAAAAATCCTGCAATCTTTAGAGAAGAGTTTTTATTTACATGCATGCTGCTTCTGATTATTGTGTGGCAGTTGTGTGGCATGCCTGCATTTCAGCAGTTCACCTTGCCTGCAAGAATCTTTCTATGCTGCAGAGCTGAAAACGACATCAGGCTTTCATACTTCTGCCTTTCTCCCTTTACTGAGTGCTTCTTATTTTTAAGGTGGATTCTCAGCCATCTGCCACTCATACTTCTATTTTGGAATTTTTTACTCAATCTCCACCTTCAACTCCTTCTACAAGAAAGGTAATTCTTAAAAAGTTACTAAAAGGGTATACCCTTTAAAAGTATACTAAAAGTATACCCATACAACTTGATCTCTTTCTCACTTTTTTTTTTTTTTTTAAATCTCATCTGCGAGTCTGAATTTTAATAACACTGCTGGAAGATGTGACACGCTACCTGCATAAAGTAGAATTTACAGAAATGTCTAAATTTAGTCACTGGTGAGCTGCTGGTGTTCTTGTGAAGATACACAGAACTAATGACAGGCTTTCTTCTCAACCCCTAAGGCAGTGGCTAAATCATTTTCAAAACTTTGCTACACCTGTAAGCAAAATAAGACTTTGAAAAAGAACCTGTGAAAAACAGAAAAGGGCATCTCCAGAGAGTAGGCTGGTTGGTATGGGAGTCGGCAGTCTCTTTGGTATCCTGGACTTGAGCTGCTTAGGGCGTTAAAGATAATTACCAAAACTTTTGAGTTGCCCCTCAAATCAAATTGACAACCAGGGCAATGAAACAGTGTATCTTAGATGATTATGATTATTACAAAATGATGTTTGGGCTTGTATATTAAAGTGGACATATTTGTGGCTATAATGGCTTCTTTTGTTACCTAAACATGTGTTTGTGTTCAAAGTCTGGGTAGAACCACCATTAGCCTACTAACAGGTTCTGTTTTTGCTGATTTCAAACTCCATTGAAAAGAATAACACTTGCTTCCAACTAGGATCAGACTGTTGGCGTCTAATGAGCTGCTGTTTTTTATGCCATAGTGTTATCTAAAAGCGTAAAAATGTGCCTTTTATATTTTAACTGTTTAGAATTGCTTTTTGACTTTTATTTGTAGATTTAAATAAGGGAGTGCAACTACTGTTTACTCAGGAGTAGACCCTTTGAAAATGATGGGCTTACTAACTTAGTCATATTAATTGCAGTGGGTCTGTTTTGAGTAAATAGCACCCTATATATGCACCTGTGTGGAAAATAATCGAATACATGCTTCTGCTTTTCAACAATTTTCACTATTTTACTTTAAAAGGGAATTTATTGGTAACATTTGTGACTAAAATTTTACTTTTTCTGTGCTATTTTTCAAAAAACATATATATCCCACCTTTTTTCATTTTTAAACTTAGGCTACCAGCAATGCAAACGACCCCTGGTCAAGCTGGGACAACACAACAGGTGGTGATGGCTGGGCAGCAAAACCTGAAAATAGGCAGAAAAACAGCGCTTCAAACAACTGGGATGCAGCAGCATTTGGTCATCCACAGGCTTATCAAGGTCCAGGTCAGCTGTGTGTTTCCGTAGCCATTGCTGATTATTGGGGTCGGGTAGGACTCCAGATAAACATAATTCAGAAAGTAAATAATGATATTTGATTTCAGAATTCTGCTAAAACTACATGGTAAACTTACTCAAGAGACAATCAGAAGATTATTGTTGTGTGTAATAATAATAATAATAATAATATGCCAATTTGATTAGATGTTTGTGTGGGTGTGTTGATTTGGACTTCTTACAATATACCCTTATCCCCAGAATGCTCCAGAATGCTGTTTAGTCTTGACAGCTATCTGAACGTTGCATTAGGATACTGTAGAACTGAAAGATGCCAGTTAATTAGATGCACTGTTGTTCACGTTAAGTGTGGTTTAGATATTATGTATGCAACTAGTATTGTCTCTTTTTTAGCGGCTGCTGATGACGATGACTGGGATGATGATTGGGATGACCCAAAATCAACGGCTGCACCCTATCTTGGCTATAAAGAGGCAGAGCCTTCCGACCCAGCAGGGCTTCAGCGTGGCAATAGCCGTGGAGCTGCTATGAAGCTACCACTTAACAAGTAAAAACTGCAGCACTGAATAGGGTGGGGGTAGGGGAAATAGAAATTTAAAGAGGAATTTAAAATGGAATAGTTGACTGTGTTCACAAGTTGTAGTGCATTTTCCATGTAAAGTTTACAAATAATAAACTTGTTTCAGTGGGAAAGGGTAACAAAATCAGTATTCAGCTAAAGAAAATAGTAAAAAACAAAAACAAAACCTATTTATAAGTCCTAAACAAAACTTATTTCCTCAAATAAAATATGCCCTTCAATTGAGCTTTATCATCTCTTTTGTGTGGACCTGTTGGACCAAAATGTTGGTGTCCCTTAAGTGGTTTTGAACAGCTGGAATGATTTGACAATATAGTTTAGTTTTCACATTTTCTGCAACAAGTGGATTTTACAGGATAGTGTCTTAACAGGATAGTTCTTGCTTACAGCCAGAGATATAAATCCTTTGCACTCCCTTGCCCCGTGGGGCTTTTGTATGCACCTCCACCCCCACTCTTCAGCAGCCTCCTTCTGCCCAGTTGTCCGGCTCTGCAATGAGATATACATTCTGGATATTCTGTCTGTCTGTCTGTCACTTATAAAAAAGAAAGTTAGTAATACAGTCAGGAGTGTGGGGGTTGACTGGGAAGTGAGGAGATGAAATTCCTGCTAAGGACTGGGCCTTTTCATGTACTTGAAATATTTCTGGATTCTGAACTGCGGGAGAATGTAACTGTCAGTTTATCAAATGACAGAAGAGAATTCAAGAGGCCTCTTATATGGTGTTATAGTGGCAGTTGGTACTAACAGTTCCTCTGCACCGTTTGTTCTGATTGGCTGAATTCAGCCAATCAGCAATGACTTAATTGTAGGTGCATATTTATATACTCCTAATGCAGTTGTTGCTCGGTCTGTAATTAACTAGATCCTTTCAGCACCATTGTTTTAGTAACAGACGTATTTACCTTTTTGGATACACCAAATGTCTATAAAATATGGCAAGCAGTTCTGAATCTGCCAAAGAGCCTATGAAAGAAGGATTCACACACTTAATTTCTCTGATCAGATTTCCTGGATTTGCAAAACCTGGAGTGGAGCAGTATCTCTTGTCAAAGCAGCTAGCAAAACCCAAAGAGAAAATTCCTATAATTGTAAGTTTAAAATATTGTGTGTGTGTGTGTTGTATTCATACAGTGGTACCTCGCAAGACGAATGCCTTGCAAGACAAAAAACTCGCTAGACGAAAGGTTTTTCCGTTTTCGATTTGCCTCGCAAGACGAATTTCCCCTATGGGCTTGCTTCGCAAGACGAAAACGTCTCGCGACTTTGTTTTCTTTGTCTAAAAACAAAGACATGTTTTTGTTTATAAAGTTAATTTATTTTCCCTTCAATTTTTGAACTGCTCTTTACAGTATGTGTGACTTCAAAGAGCAGTTAATAAACTGTTGTTGTACCAAATTTGGCTTTGTTTGGACTTTTTTTGACCATAGGAACGCATTAATTGATTTTCAATGCATTCCTATGGGATTTCGTGCTTCGCAAGACGAAAAATTCGCTAAACGACAAAAATTGCGGAACGAATTAATTTCGTCTTGCGGGGCACCACTGTATCTATCTTTGGCAACTGCATGTGGCATTAGTGTGTAAACATATACCGTATTTTTCGCCCCATAGGACGCACCGCCCCATAGGACACACCTAGTTTTTTTGGGGGGGGAAATAAAGGAAAAAAATTTTATTTCCCCCCCAGGCGCGGGGGAAGCCTGAGCTTCCCCTGACCCCAGCCCCCAGAACAGGCTGCCGCCCCAAGCCTTGCGCACCCGGCGGGACCTCCCGCCAGGTGCGCGAGGCTTGCGGACATCTGCCCAAAGCAGGGGGCGGGCTCCGTAGCTCGCCCCCTGCATCGGGCTGCAGGCTGCTGCCCCAAGCCTTGCGCACCCGGCGGGACCTCCAGGCTTGCGGACATCTGCCCGAAGCAGGGGGCGGGCTCCGCAGCTCGCCCCCTGCTTCGGGCTGCAGGCTGCCGCCCCAAGCCTTGCGCACCCGGTGGGACCTCCAGGCTTGCGGACATCTGCCCGAAGTAGGGGGCGTGCTACGCAACGCGCCCCGTGCTTCGGGCTGCAAGGAAAAACTGCGTCCTATAGGGCGAAAAATACGGTACATACAGTGGTACCTTGGGTTACATACATTTCAGGTTACATACGCTTCAGGTTACAGACTCCGCTAACCCAGAAATAGTGCTTCAGGTTAAGAACTTTGCTTCAGGATGAGAACAGAAATCGGGCTCTGGTGGCGCGGCAGCCGCAGGAGGCCCCATTAGCTAAAGTGGTGCTTCAGTTCAGGTTAAGAACGGATCTCCGGAACGAATTAAGTACTTATCCCGAGGTACCACTGTACTCACTTTTAGCCAAAGCAGTATGTACTTAGGAAAGTGCTTCTTGAATGAAAAGCCTGTCTGGCCTTGAACATGCTGAGTATGTTGCATACTTCCATGGGAACTGTGAAGGCTCAAGGGCACTCTTCCAGAAATTAAGCATGTATTTCACAGGGACCAGGATTCAAGTCTTTGTTGATCACCCTACAGCACAATAACACCACTATAACTTTTTGAGCAATTTTCTTCCTAGGCAGCTATTTGTGCCGAGTAGTTGAAATGCTATACTATCATTGAGAGATCCTAAAATGCTGTTTGCAAAAGGTGCTTTGGGCACCTGCTTCAAACTGGCATCCAGGTGTAAAGTTCTGTGTGGCCCATTTCTGTATTATGCCTGATAATGCAGCCTGCTAAGCCTCTGGATTGCTTATTGTAGTAATTACTTTCAGGTATGGAATGGATACATCATTGACTCCACATGTAGGTTTAGTGTGCATTAAATGCAATTGCATATTTTAGATTTGTGTAGCATGCTTAGAGTTAATAAATACTTTTGTTGTCCTGTAGATTGGAGATTATGGGCCAATGTGGGTGTATCCTACCTCTACATTTGACTGTGTTGTGGCTGATCCAAAAAAAGGTTCTAAAATGTATGGTTTGAAGAGCTACATCGAATATCAGCTTACATGTACAGTAAGTGCGTACCAGAGAAGTTTGTTTAGGTGACATCTCAAAATGTCCCAATTCTTTTGATCGTTTATCTATGATTTACATCATACAGTTAAATAACCCTGACTTATACAGACATAGTAGTAAATATATTTTGGAAGCCGTAAGCAAGAGTGTTTTGTCTGCCTGTCTTACAGAACACTAATCGAGCTGTCAACCACAGATACAAGCACTTCGACTGGTTATATGAACGCCTCTTGATTAAGTTTGGATCAGCCATTCCAATTCCATCTCTTCCAGACAAGCAAGTGACAGGTAACCTTCTCCAAATTGATGGTTCTTGAAACAGGAAGTTTTGTCGCTCTATGATTAGCTTTGTTGTTTTTCTGAAAGATGATATTAATGCAAGAGGGTCACTCTGAAAATGAGGACTTCTCAGCTTAAAACTGACCATCCCCTTAAATTTCATAAGAACAGTGGAGGAATAAAAATGAAGAGCAGCAACAAAGTAGTTGAGAACAGAGTATGCTGTTGCTGGTTTGTTTAAGAGCCTGCACTAGTCTTTCTTTAATCTGCCTCCGAATGCTACACTTCCTGAAAAAAGTAGATGTTGATATTTTGTTTATACTGCCTTGATAGAGTTGAGGCTTTTATTTCCATTCATTATGTGCTTGATTGGGCTATTCTGAAACCAAAGGAGTGTTGGAATATGGTCCAGTTTTTATAAAATATAAGATTAAAGTAATTCAGCATGTAATGTCGAAGGATTATGCTGTGGAAAACACTCTTCTTGCAGTGGGGCAACTAAGCTTACCACTTCTGTTCTGATTAATTGGCATTTCTTTCCATTTGACTCTCTGTACCCCTAAAGTATGAGCTTTTAAACAGATATCTTAAAGCCAGCCAGTAAAAAAGAATCTGATGTGCAGCCTGCTCTATAGCTCTGTGTAATGCTGGAAATGCAAGCAGCATACTGCGTGAGAAGGAAATTGAGCATTGATGTGTGTACTACGATGCATGCCAAGGAAGTGGAAAACTAAGGAAGTGATTTACTTTTTCCTTAGCTAGAGCTTCAAGCTTAGAATTCCAGCAGTTTTTTCTGAAGTGCACACATGAGCTTGAAAGAAAGCCATAGCAGACGAGCACATTGGGAATCACTGATTAAGATTTCGAGAATTTTTTCTCCATTATTTTGAGTATTGTGAGATTGAAAGAAACCTTATTTTCCAATCAGTGTTTATTTCCCTCTAACCTTGTTAAATGGCAATATAGAGAAATTGTATGCTTCTTGCTATTTTCTTTGGTAAATGCACTGTTTTTTGTTGTTTTTTTGAAAGTATGTTTACAGTGTTAATGTTGGCAATTAGCATATGCAAAACAAATGAGAGACTTGGCACTGCCTTTTATTTTACTGTGGCGCTTCTCACATTAATCTATTGCTTTGCAGCCCAAAGCAATAAAAACAATTAAAATAGAGTGCATGCACAGAAACACTTCATTTTTCCTTGATGTCTAGGTAAAAGTTGGATCCAGTAGATTTAATCTGAACTTTGAAAAGCACATAGAACTGAAAGAGAAAGTAGGAAACTGTGTTGCCCTTCCAAATTTGTCCTTTAGCTGTATGTACCTTTTAAAGGGAGGAAAAAGTTGCCACGCCTCAACTTATGACTAGGGGGCAGGCTGTGGTGGGGAGCCTTCAGGCTTCATGAGCACTAGGAGAAGACTTCAAGGGCACCATTGTACCCATGGGCACAATGTTACTAGCTTCCAGCATCTTGTCAAGGACTCCACTGCCTCACTGTGACTTAAAGAGAAAATTAGAGTGAATTTATAGCATGCTGCTGGGTGTGGATGATTTAAATAGAACTCTTACCCTTCCAAGGGTCAGTAACTGCTGGGATTGCAAATGGCACACAAGTTGCAATGGACTACATTACCACTGCTATTCCTCTATTTTTTTGTCATTGACCATAGCTTTTCTTTCCCTAACCTTCCATACTTACCACTTTCTAAAACAAGCAACCTAACAATTCACCACCATTATTCAAAGGGAGATTAAGTGTTCCTAAGCCAAGTGGATCTTCTGTTTTAAATTGAAGTACATCTTAAGTTTCACAGGCAGGTGTGTGTGTTATAATAAATTGAAACATTACATAGAATCTGTAAGCTGACTAACTTGCAGCTTATGCAAAACCAAAGAATTAACTCTATACAGCTTTGTGTAGGGTCCTTGAGATCTGGTGGTGATGTCCTCTTAACAGTCTCACATAGCATGCAATATGTGATCGTGTATAAGAGGGCAGTCTTGATCATCACACCTAGGTTGTAAAATGTCCATCCCCGTCCCCCCAATATACCATATTTTTCCATGTATAAGACTAGGTTTTTTACCTTAAATATAATGTCAAAAATTAGGGGACATCTTATACATACATCTCCCATTTTCTTAAATCTGAGTCCCCCCCCAAAACAGTTGGTGCCAACCCTGCTGGGTTATAGATACCTTTTGAATATCCTATTTATTTCCCTAACCATTTGACTGAGCTAATTTTAGAAGTATTTTCCTCCCTTGTTGAATTTCATGTGACTTGGATGTTTGCTGTTTGTTTTAGATTATATTGTACCCTGCTCTGGGATTTTTAGTGAAGGGCAGGCTAAAAGGCTTCAAATAAGTAAACGAGCTAAAAATTGCTTGTCTTATGTCTTATTGGGGGGGGGGGGATAGATGGCATTAAGTGTGAATGTCAGTATCTGTTACTAATTGGCCTGCAGGGCGTTTCGAGGAAGAATTCATCAAAATGAGGATGGAGAGGCTACAGGCATGGATGACCAGGATGTGTCGTCATCCAGTTGTTTCAGAAAGTGAAGTTTTTCAGCAGTTCCTTAGTTTCCGTGATGAAAAGGTATTACATTCAATTGTTTTTAATTGCTTTGAGAGAAATCGTTCTAGACAGTGCCATTAGATATGCATCTCCAAAAGCAGTAGCGAGTAGTCCCTGGTTTAACATTTATTTATTTCATAAAATTTATATACAGCTTGATTGTGAGAAAGGGGATGACGCCTATGCACCTTTTGGTGCATAGTTCAAAAGGGGATAAAATGGAACACTGTTATTTCTAGAAGACCATTTTCTCAAAGGCAGGTAGGAATATGGCTTTTTGTAGAAGCACCTCGCTTACAAACACTAACATTTTTCAAGCAGCAATTTGGTAAAGTTGTTACCTAACCTTACTTAAGTCTAAAGTACTGGTGGCTTGAGAGTGCTAAGCGATATTATATATGTATGACTAAAACAGGGGTCTGCAACCTTTAAGACAAAAAGAGCCACTTGGACCCGTTTCCGAATTAAAAAAAACCTGGGAGCCGCAAAACCGGGAAGGTGACGTCGGGACGGTGCGTGACTAACGCACGCACCGCCCCCATGTGACATCACAGCCAGTACAGCGCCCGCCACAGTGGGGAGTGTCGGGGCGCACAATGCGCCTCCTCCCCTCGCTAGTATCTGCCCCGGAGCCGCGGCAAAGGTGTAAAAGAGCCACATGCGGCTCCAGAGCCGCGGGTTGCAGACCCCTGGACTGAAACACCAAATTAACATGGCTTCCCTTCTGGAAAATGTATGAGTAAGTTTGGGCAATATATTTTTCCAGGCCAAGTTATAAGGCAAAGAGCCCCTTTATGTGCATGGTCAGGGCTTAAGCTGTTGCTGCAGTTATTTGGATAGTTCTTGTTTTATTTATTTCAGAGGATTTTTATACCTCTTGATTGTAATAAAACCTCAAAGTGGTTTACGAAAAGCATAAAACAATAAAATTACCCCCAAAAAAGTTAAAAACAACTTTTTAAAACATAAAAAGTTAGAATAAACAATAAGCTAAAAACATGTCAACATTCTACGCATCCGGATAGGCTTGCCTAAACAAAAATATTCTTGGCAGGTGCCGAAAAGAGTACAGTGAAAGAGGCCTACCTTACATCAATAGGCAGGGAATTCCAAAGTGTGGAGACTGCCACACTAAATGATTGATTTCTTACAAACGTGAAGCAAGAGTTATGTGGCATCTGTAACAGTGCCAGTTTTGCAGGTCAAAGTGGTCGAGTAGGTATGTATGAAGTTAGGCAATCTCACTAGTAAATGACCTCAGGCTGTTAAAAGTTTCATATATTAATAGGAACATCTTGAACTTGGGCCGGCAGTAAATCTGCAACCAGTGCAGATCTCTGTGCAGGGGTGTTCTATGCTGGCAGAGTCTCACTCCTCTCGGCAATCATGCTGTGGCATTCTGCACTAACTGCAGCTTTCAGATCAAGCACAAGTGAAGCTTCACATAGAGCACATTGCAGTAATCCAGTGCTAAAGTGACCAGTGAATGAGCTACACTCAGCTTTCAAATAGCTACATTAAAAATTCAGTGTGAAACTTCCCCAAGATTAAAAAGATATTTTTGCAGAAAGGAGCATTCTGAAAAAGAAGCTGAAGAATAATAGATGTTAAGTCACATAGGTGGCTGTCTGGATCACGGCTTCTTTCATGCTTGATTATTGCTTTTCATACCAGTTTTGAATTGAGGACTGGGAGGAATCTGAAGATCTATGGCAGGCCCCTGCCCTGCTCAAGAAGCGTATGGGAGCAGGCCAAAGTCCCTATGTGATTGAGACTGTTCAAGATGTCACTGCAAGAGTGTGTTATCTCACATTGCCACACTTGTTCTTTTCCCTAGGAATGGAAAACCGGTAAAAGGAAGGCAGAAAAAGATGAGGTTGTGGGTGTTATGGTCTTTTCTACTATGGAACCAGAAGCACCTGACTTGGATTTGTTAGAAATGTAAGGTGTTGGATTCTTCGTTGTCATGTGTTATTTCAAAATTGCTGTTGCCTGCTTTTTAAAAAAGGTGCATTTGTTTTTAAAGCATATTTAATCAAAAATGTAGGACTAAAATGTAGTTTTCACTTTGCAAAAGGGATGTAAACTATGCTGAGGGCATGTGGCCTAGTCAGTATGCAAAAAGAAAAAAAAATCCAGATACAAAATGTTCACAGTAGAAAATGAAAAAAACACTGTATAATTCAGTTCTTTATTATACAGTGAACAGAAATGTGATGCAGTTGGGAAGTTCACTAAAGCCATGGATGATGGAGTTAAGGAGTTGTTGACAGTGGGCCACGAACACTGGAAACGCTGTACAGGACGTAAGTGTTGGAATATATTTAACACAATGAAATTTGTCATTTCTTTTTAATGTGTTTATACAATGTGTAACAGGACTTACTTTGGCAAAAGACTAGAACTACTAGTGCAGTGTTCATGAAATGAATGAATCAATTCCATATAAAATATGCAATCCACAAAAGTGACTGTGCTTGCCTCATAAACACTTGAAAGCTCTGGTTCTGACAGACGTTGCCTTTGGAAGTTGCCCCACAGCTTATGCATTCTTATTTTTTAACCATGCTTCTTGTTTTTTTAAGATGTTTGAATAAGTTCTCAAGATTTGGAAGGGGTGTGTGTGAGTGTGTATTCTGGGTATAAAGAGCTCTTACAGAATGGTTTTTTCTCCTTCACGTGATTTTGCAATGAGCATGTGTTTATCTACTGTAGGCAACTTTATTTACAGAATACTTGGCGAACAAAATGAATTTTCAAAGCTAGTAAATGTTTTAGATCTTGGTGTTTTGAAAGCATAAACGAGCTTGCCAGAAAAGATCACAGCAGAATAAACAGAGTCATCCAACTTGGTATAGCTGGATTAATGCCAATTTTCCAAGATCCACCTTTTGAATGAATTTGGAAATGAACTATTGTTCATATTACTGGTATGGTTGTGTAGTGTGACAGTTTGCATACATGATTCATTAGCCATTTGTAGTATGTCTTTTAAAAAGCACAATTTCTCTAGAAAAGCATTTTCTGTGTGAAAGACTCAGACTGCTTAACTGACCTGCACCAAGCTGCCATTTGAAAAGTAAATACACTACAGAACTGTTTAATGTAGCCCCATAGACCTTGGACTTCAGAAATGAGTTTCCCATTAGATCTTGAGGTCACAGGGGACACTGCAAGCTTGGGCCAAGCAGCTGAAGCACTCGTATACCCACTGATCAAAGGAAATGAACTAATGGCACCAAGAGGGCAGTGCAAGTACTAGTAATCAAGCCAGTGAACGTGAAATACAGTGGTACCTCGGGTTACAGACGCTTCAGGTTACAGACTCCGCTAACCCAGAAATAGTATTTTGGGTTAAGAACTTTGCTTCAAGATGAGAACAAAAATCGCGCGGCAGCGGGAGGCCCCGTTAGCTAAAGTGGTACCTCAGGTTAAGAACAGTTTCAGGTTAAGAATGGACCTCCAGAACAAGTTAAGTTCTTAACCCGAGGTACCACTGTAAATGTGAGGAGAGAGGTGGAGAATACAGAGACTATCAGAAAGAACTTTGGCTGCCTGCCATAAATTTAGGTCAGGGGTCGGCACCTGCCGCCGCCCCGCCCCCCCGCTCTTACCAGCGCAGGGACCAACGTCCGGGTTGAGGGTGCCTGTGTGCATGCGCATGGGCGCTGCTCCAACTCGGATGTGTGTCGGAAATAGCATGTGCACACGCGTGCAGGACGGAGAAGCGCCCATGCGCATGCACGGATGCTCCTCCAACCCAGAAGAGTGCGCGGACGCACACGCTCCGGCCCATCCTCTGACGGATGGAGCGTCGACCAGCCCATCCTCTGATAAGATTGCCCACCTCTGATTAAGGTAGTGTTTTGTAGTCAGTTATTTGCTGAGTTGGCTCATGCATAATGCTACATGCAGGAATCTCAGCAAACCCAAGTGAAGCACTGAGCTTCCCCATGTCTCCTCCTGTTTATGCCAGGAATGATGGATTAAAGCAAACAAATGGTTTCATAAGCCAGCTTCAAGTAAAGCTGACTGGTTTAACAAACTATTGCTAGTAAATCAAGATCTCTGATACATGCATAATGCTAAGTCAAGCTTCTTTGAAACAAAGAAATCTCAGCAGAAGTCCTCCTCTTTGCCGCATGGGAGGTGGTGGCAGGGCGAGCCTCCCCCATGGGGTGCCTTCTTGTCACCCCCTCAAAGATGGCACCCGGGGCGCTCTGCCCCCCCCCTTTGCTCCGCCCCTGATGGGAGGATGGGGAGGGGAGTTGTATGAGATCTGTACTGTACTTCACTTGGGCTCATTGAAGCTCATCTACGTAACCCTGCATAGCCACTAAACACTAGCACTGCTTTTAAACAAGCTCATTGCATTTTTCTGGCTTTACCAGATTATATCTTAACGTTAAATCCTTTTTTTTTCTTTCAGCATTGCCCAAGGAATACCAGAAAATAGGAAAAGCTTTACAGGGTTTAGCAGTGGTTTTCCATAGCAGTGGTTATCAAGGTACTTCATTCTAGCTCTGTTTTGATTTGTCTTTCAAAGCAACTTCACCTGTTTCTAGTATTTGGGCTGCATTAATTGGATGAGCTTGGAATAAATATTTTGGGTTTTTAATGGACTAAACTTCCTTCAAATGGCAGGTAAGATGAACATATGAAAAGAGCTTACCTATCAGGCGAAAGACTTACCTAGTCCCACACGCTGTTCTCTTAGTGGCTACCAAGATGCCTATGAGTCCTTCCCTGTCATGCTCCAATTTATAAGGATTAGATATTGGGGTTAAATACTTGTTTTAAGCAAAGGCATCAATATTAGAAATACGATTTATTAATATAATCTCTGTTTGGAGAGTTATATTGATGGACAGCCTCTCAGACCAACTCAATCACTGGCTCCCTTCTGATTTTTTTGCCAGACATGTATTAACCACACATTGTGTATTGATACTCAGGCCTTTTCCACACACCTGCCTCAGCTGTTTGCTTCTCATCTAGCTCCTCAACAGCCTTTCCCTAACCGATAGCTAACTCCCAACTGTCTGGAACATCCAGTTAATTGTTGTGACCCAGAGCAATCAGACTAAAATTACCTGATCCAGGCCCTGTATAATGAAATCTTAAGCAGCTATCTCCTCTCTCCAGTATCAGCTCTGCAGGCTTTGAACTCTGTTGCAGAAGTCACAGAACATGTTTTCATTCCAAACATAAACATGTTTACAGCATTTCTTTGCAACAGTAAACAAAGAATAGGTGAATTAGACTACATGAAAGCCCTGCTGTTTTGCCCCAAAACTTAATGTGCCAAACTAAACCCCAGCCTTGTGTTGATGTGTTCAGCAGAAACATTTGAACATGTGTGGCTAGGGAAGGATATGAAAAATATAAAGATGCTATCATTTAATTTTGTCATCTTAGTCCTGATAGTTTTCTAGTTTCAAATTTATAATTACTGGTATAATTAAAGGCAGTTTATTTTTCCTCATGGATTGGTTTATTCTTCACATTTGAAGTAAGTCTTAAGTAAGATTTTTATATTAAGTATTGAAGTATTAAACCTTCTACTATAGAAATCACTGCATGTACCAACAAACATTTACTTTGAAATGTAGATGTTTCTATATGTCCCATTTTTGTTTGTTTCAGTGACTCATTTTGACGTACTTGAAAACCTCTGTGTCGCATTTGTTTTTAGGAGAGTCTGACCTCCATGAAGCAATAACAGAAGCAGGAAAAACATATGAAGAAATTGCCAGTCTTGTAGCAGAACAGGTATGTCATACTACTACATTTTGGGGGGAAGTCCATGGGTGAGTCCAAATGGAGCAGGTGTTTGCTTACATGGTGAGCCACCTTCTTCTGAAGCAGGTTGGGGAGAAGAGAAACAAGAGGTCATGTTGTACAAGTGGGCAAAGCTCACTGGATGGCTGTCTCCCTAGGAATGCATAGCATACTTTGAGTGATTATAAAGGAGCTAAGAATTTAGCAAGAGTTGGTGATTAAAAAACACTTTGAGGTCCCCCCCCTTACAATCAAGCAGTATATAAATGTTACAAAATAAAATCTACCACCATAGTCATGGTATGCAGAGGCCTGCTTCTGTATCAGTAAATGAATGGGAAATTTGTGTGTAACTGGGAGCTGGGCATGCAACTCCTAACCTGCTAGCTCTATAAAGTGCAGGGGGCAGGGGCTAGATTCAGCCACACCAACACATGATTTGCAGGATATGTGCCTCTTTCTAAAGGGCCATGGGCAAAAAAAACCCCTGAAATCTTATACCCCCTGTTGTATTAAAGCCTATTTGTACAAAGATTGGGTAAAATACAGTGATTTATGTTCACTGATTTTATATTTGAATTTGCTATCTTTTTTTAAAGTAACAATTTCTTACATGTATCCATTTGCAATTTGTAGATGAGCTGCCATTTTTCAGCACTCAAAATTTCATGGTCCCCTCCCCATTGGTAGTCTTCTGATTTTCAGTTTAGATGTGGAGTTTGTAAGACCTATTGTTATGGAGTCAATAACTGGATTTCCCCCCTCTTTATCAGCCAAAGCAGGATCTTCATTTTCTAATGGAAACCAATCATGAATACAAAGGATTTCTTGGTTGCTTCCCAGATATCATAGGTGCTCACAAGGTAAGGAGCCTTTTTCACCATGACTTTTAAAGAGGTGGGTGCTGCTTATCATAGTGTAACTTATGCAGACTCTCGGTCTCTTCAGGAAAGGAAAAGGGGTCTTGCTACTACCTAAGTTTTGGAATGTGTGTATTTTAGTTAGTTTTTGTATTTGATTGGTTGCTGAAGTGGATGGAAGTATTTTTCCTGCTTGTTTTTAGGGTGAAGGGGTGTTCTGCCTGCCCTTTTCTGCATTGTTTGGGGAATTGCTTTACACCTTGGAGGTTTGGCTTTTGATGTTTGCTTTTTTTGGTTTGGGTGTATGTGTTTTGTCTGCAGGGTGCTTTTTTTGCAGGGGGGGAGCAGTCCTGAGCACCACCAGTTTTTCTACTGGGAAATGGGTATTTTGTGTTTCCCACAGCAGGTTCTTGGATTTCCAGATGTGCCTGCAGACCAAGAAAGGTTGGGGGTTCTTGTCCTAGGGCAGGGGTCAGCAACCCGCGGCTCTTTTACACCTTTGCCGCGGGGATCCTCGGGGACCCTGAGCAGAAAAGCAGAAGCGCCAGAAAGAGGAGGGGGATGGAGCTGGGCAGCCGAGCCGGGCAAAGCAAGGCGGCGGCGGCGGCGGAACTCGAGAGGCGGCGGCTGCTGGGATGGAGGAGGAGGCGGCGGCGGCCAGAGAAGGGCTGCTGCTGCTGCCGCCGCCGGAGGGAAGTTCTGCCAGGCGGCTTCATGGCTCATAGCTTCCCCCGGGGTAGGACGGGCAGCGGAGGCGGCGAGGGGGAACGCTCTCCCAGGCCACGCTCTCCTCAGCCCCGTGTGCGAGGCACCTGAGGCGAGGGAGAGAGAGAGCACGCACGCTCGAGGGAAATGGCGGGGCGGGGTGTGTGTGTGTGTGTGTGTGTGTGTATGTGTGTGTGAGGGGTGGCGGTGGTGCTTCGGGATCCTTTTCCGTGCCTTGCTTCTGAGTGGCCGCCGAGTTGAGGGAGAGCATCTGAGGTGAACCACAAAATGGGCCCGCCCTCCCTGTCAGGGAGGAAGGGGTGAATTACGTCAGTGACGAGGAGGGGGTCCAGAGGTAGCCAGCAGGTGCCGTGATGCAGCATCTCGGCCTCGGAGAGAGGCGGGGAGCACGAGAGCAATTGCAGAGGGAGGGGGAGCTGTTAGGCACCAAAATCCTGCATGCGGGATTTCCCCCGTTCTCTCGTGCCTATGCAATTCCTGCCCTTCTTCCTTCCCCCTCGAGATTTGCTGCAGAGACAAGCAAATGAAGAAGAAAGGGAAGAGTATTAGCTGACATGTCCCCGGATCCCATGGAAAGCACCACAGATTCCTTTGCTTACCAGCTCTTTTTATTTTAAGTTGGCTTCAAACCTGTAATTGTGTAGGTGTATGTATGTATGTATACATATACACACATAAATATTCATATCTCTTCCCTCTCACCTTCTTTTCACCCAGTTTCACTGGCACTGGTTTATAAATGCTGCTATGTAGAAATGATGAGAAAGTTGCACCAGCAGAAGGAATGGATATGAGCTGTTAGCAAAAAGAGAGGGAGTTGAACTGCAGGGAGGGACAGACACTTTCCTATGTATTAATTTGTATAATGCCCTCTATGCACATGGTGCTTTGCAAAAAATGGATATGAGAGGTACCATACCCCTCTTTGCTATCTGAAATAGACTCAGGGAAAAGAGAGAGAATGGGGGAAGGGGAAGAATGTGTGGTTATTTACATTTGGCTTGTTTTGCGGCTCCCAGTTGTTGTTTTTCTTCGGAAACGGGTCCAAGTGGCTCTTTTTGTCTTAAAGGTTGCAGACCCCTGTCCTAGGGTATTTGGAGAAGGGGTATAGCTCAGTGGCAGAGCATCTGCCTTGCAGGCAAAATGGCTCAGCTTCAGTCCCCAGGTGTGGCTGAGAAAGATTATCTTCTGAAATACTGGGGAACCACTGCCACTGAGTTTCAACACTACTGAGCTAGATGGTCCAGTGGTCCGACTCATAACAAGGCAGCTTCCTGTGAAGACCAAGATTAGAAAGCCTGCATAGAGTATGTGTGCACTGTATAGTTCTCACACTTGAGGAAACCCCAAATAGTCTCTGTGGTTTATAAAGTGTGATGGAAGCTGAGAGCTTCAGTCTCTATTTTGAGAGGACTTTCAGGAGCACTTTTCTGTGGAAGAAACTATTGGGGAGCAATTCAGCGTAACATTATGGAAATTGTTCCATCAGTGCAAGCATATCACATTGCCAGATGAAACAATCCTCCCTCTCCTCCACCTGCATATGCTGTTCTAGGGGTTTTCCTGACCACCCAAAGAGCCAGTTGAGAGGTTGGCAAGCTGAGAAAATGCTTTTGAGCTAGCACAAGTCCTTAGTTGAATCTAGCCTTAAGACATTAAATATCCACATAGACAACCTCTAATTTTGGTTGATTATCTGCCCCACAAAACCCAGGCATTTTATTCAAAGTCAGGCTGATTACGACAAGTTAGGTGTTAACAGTGTTGTAGCTGTGTTGTAGCTGTGTTTACCCATTGTGACTGCCCCCTCCAGGATACATGAAAATGGCTAAGCATCTTTAGTGGCTATGCTTTAATGTATCTTAGTAGCTTAAATTTAAACTTAATTTTGAAACTACTGATGGCAGATTCATAGTCATCTGATGATGACCTGAAACTACTGCCCACTGCCTTTCCCAAGCCAGTTTTGCAACAGCGCTGCTTGCTGTGCAGAGGATTGCAGTTCTGCATGCATAAATAGCAGCACAAAACTAGTGTACATTGCAGCTTGGTTTTATAGTTCCCATAGCATGCCCCATGATTGTGTGAATTGGTTTGGAGGAAAATTAAGTATGTGGTGGTTGATCCTAGCATACAACACTCCTCCTTCCACGCTTTGTAAATTCTTGAGGGAGGGGAGGGAGTCTTAGGAAATAGACTTCATTTAATACAGTAGACAAATACTGCTACAGTTCCAGAAAGCAAGTGAAAGGGATTCCTTTCTGACTACACACACAGAGAGACGGAGGGGACACCAATTAATTCAGACAGGTGGAGAAAGCCTCTTCGCTCCCTGCACCCCAAACCATATAAACATCACGTATTTGTAATGTGACTAAAATTATTCTTAAAATTCCCTTTCACCAATCCCCTTCTATCCCCATTCCCAATTAACAGGGGAAACCATGTCATTTAAATGCAAAGTACATTTTACCTTGTAGTGCATATGACATGGTGCTTACACGCTTCAGCATGTTTTGTTTATCCTGTGGGGTGATTTTGCTGGTAGCAACTAATTTATCACTTTCCTTCACTTTTTCTATTGCTCCCTGTTAAGACAAAACATCACATAAAGCATCAACGGAAAAGCATCTCAAATTAAATTAATTAGTTTCATTTGCCTATGTTGTATCTGCATTCATTCTATTTCCTAAG